>NC_140586.1:720155984-721632387 GCF_964204655.1 Triturus cristatus | reverse complement strand
TTGTTCGAGAAGTATTCTCTTTGGGCAGTTTTTATCTGCTCTTTGTAAGTTTTTATTTCTTCCCGATATCGGGTTTTGTCTTCCGTAGCGTAGGTCGCACGCCATTTTCTTTCTGCTTTCCGGCAGTGTCGTTTTTTATCTCTAAGGGCTTCCGTATACCATGGGGCTGTTTTAAGGAGACGTTTAGCCGAGGATTTCTTGAGAGAGAGAATGGTCTCAAGAGAGTGCAGAATCCAGTTTTCGTATTCCTCGTTTGCCAGACAAGGGTCTTCATTATTTAAGGGAGGGTTTTCCACTAGTTTACTTGTCCAATGGTCTACTTGTATCCGCGCCCACGATCTCGCGTATCTAATCGAGGGGGTGGTGGGAATGAGTTTCTCAGTGAACCAGGTGAAGGGCACCAAGGAGTGATCGGTCCATGGGAGGGGAAGAGGGGGGTCGGTTAAAAGTTCTGCGCAATTGCTGAACACTGGGTCCAACAGGTGTCCCTTTGTGTGGGTGGGAGTGTTCACTCGTTGACTGAGTTGTAGTGCGGCCAGGTCGTCAGTTAAGATAGTGGCCGTTACATCTGCTGGAGAGTCAAAGTGTAGATTGAGGTCGCCTATCACGACGAAGTTGGCAGCAGCGCAGATACGGGGTGCTATCGTTGCTGGAAGACTGCTGTGAAAGAGTTTTGAAGGGCCAGGTGGGCGGTATATCAAGGTGCCCGAGAGACAGTGGTTGGGGGAAAACTCCAGCGCAAAAGCTAAGTTTTCACAGTCTGGAATGTTTTCCGTTATGAGCCGGCAGCGATATTGATCTTTTACTATAATTGCAAGTCCTCCCCCTCTGCCATCTGGGCGATCTTGACGAGTGATTTGGTAGCCGGCGGGAAGGGCGGCAACCACATCGGGGTCAGAGTCAGACGTTAACCATGTTTCTGTGAGAAACAGTGCGTCTGGCTTACGTTCTTCTAGTAAAAGGGATATTTCCAGCCTGTGTTTGGGGAGGGATCGGCAGTTTAAGAGAAGCATACGGTATTCGTGGCGTGGGAGTTTTCTGTGCCTTGTGGAGAGGGGTGCAGTGCATTTTGGACAGTTGGCAGGGAGGGGTGTGGTATCAAGAGCATACCTTCGACAGTCATGTTCCGTAGGTCTCAAGTCATGGAGGGCAGCCGAGCTGTAGGCCAGGGTCTGGATTGCCTGGGTGGTAAGAGGTATGGCCCCTGGCCCGGACTCGGCGCGGACGAGCGCAGACGAGCTTGCCTTATGCGCGCCTTCGGCGCGCATTCGTCGCGCCCGCTGCGCTCGTCCGCTGCGCTTCCTGAAGAGACACATTTTTATAGGCTGTAGTCAGGATGTATACGTGGGGGGGGTGTGGCCTGTCCGGTGGGCGTGGCCAAGGTCAATGGCGTCGAGAGTAAACAAACCCTCTCCGGTGGCAGCGTATTGATCAGCTGTCCTCCCGGGGGTTTGTGCAGCGCGAGGTGCTCAGGAGGGGGATGAGTGCAGCGGAGGTGGGTTAAAACACAACAGTTTCAATTTTTAAAAATTCGTCAGCGCTTCCGCTTCTACTCCCGGCTCAAGCCTCAGGAGGTTCCGATTTTAATGCTAACGGCGCTAGACTTCAGCGCGCTTTTATAGCGTCTGAGCGAGTGAGGGGGCGTGGCCTGTCCGGTGGGCGTGGCCAAGGTCAATGGCGTCGAGAGTAAACAAACCCTCTCCGGTGGCAGCGTATTGATCAGCTGTCCTCCCGGGATTTTGTGCAGCGCGAGGTGCTCAGGAGGGGGATGAGTGCAGCGGAGGTGGGTTAAAACACAACAGTTTCAATTTTTAAAAATTCGTCAGCGCTTCCGCTTCTACTCCCGACTTGTACGGTGGTAGGCGGACTCTCTGTGTTCTTCCGTCGAGGAAGGAGACGATCCAATCCAGTGCCTTCTCCTGGATTCCGATGTTGCTGAGGCGCTGCACTAGGGTGCGGTGGCAGACCGTGTCGAAAGCCGCGGAGAGGTCTAGGAGGATGAGGGCCGCTGTTTCTCCGTTGTCCATCAGGGCTCGGATGTCGTCGGTGGCGGCGATGAGGGCGGTCTCTGCCTCTGAGATAAGCCTGTCTCCTTGTGTCAAGCTACCAAGGGGGTGAGCAGGGGTTGTTTTAGAATTGTTTCCCCCTTACTCTGACTAGGAGAAGGGTCCCTACTTGGACAAAGGTGCACACCATTGTCAATTAGAGACCCCCATTTCTAACATGCTCCATCCACCAAATGCTAGGACACAATTCCAGGCACCCAGGTCACACCAACTTCTAACTGTTCAGGCATCATGCACCAATAGCACTTCTTCTTCTTACCAAGGACTGGGTCTGCCAGAGCCCAGAAGAGAACCAGGTCTCGGAGAACATACATTAAGGAAATTACTCCAACATACTATGAGGTTACCACAACAGAAAATGCTACACAACACTGGGACCAAACTACATCAGAAATTGCTCTAACCACTGTAGAAAAAACCATGCCATTTGACATTGACCATCAAAGTTGCTCATCAAGAACATCTCGACTTTGGACAGTCTATGTCTATCCTATCACAGGTGAGGCTGTGGAAAACACCTCATAAAGCACTTTGGCACCTGTGCAATGATGCTGTCCCATTCACAGCTCATGTGGGCAAAAAAATCCATTGCGCTGCTTCAGACAAGAAAACTAATGTACACTAAAACATTGTTTCAGTAGACCAATAGCCTTCGTATAGTGGAGCCTGCAGTGATGCCATCTATATCTCTTATGGACAACACAAAACATCTCCACCTAAGGACCTACGCCTACAATTAACTTTGATGCTCAATGTTATTCTTAGGAAGTGGCCCACCATGTTTGCCTGGACAGGACTGGCCATGGCTCTGCCCCCACCAAAAGCCTCCCACTGAATTTAAGGATACCTGCCTGGAAGGCATTTCTTTGCATAAAAACTGCACCCTCAGATGCGCACCTAGCAAAGATGAATGTTGAGTCACCTGTCATGTTGTTGCCAACCATTGATCTTTTAATTTTCTTCCTATGACAAGGACCCCTCAAGTTGGGTATTTCTCTCTGCAGACCCAAAGAATTGCTTGTGAATCATAGGGGGTTTTCTCCTTGCACATCCGGGACATTTGAACTATTTACTACCCGTGACTATCATGCAAAAATAGAGCTTGGCTTCCACCACAGAGGCATGAATGGAAGAGGGAGTGGATAGATTGCAGCAAAACAAAATGTGTGAGTGCATGAATGAAAGGTGCAAGGACGGTGTGTGGGAGGCAAGGGGAGTGAGTCAGAGGCAAATGCAGAGTGGGGGAGGCAACTTCAATGTCTTTCAGACAAGAGAAATGAATGGGGGACGCGGACAGAGCAGTGAGGCTGAGAGAGTCTTTTTAGGTCTTCAAAATTTAAAAATGCAAGTCAGGAAGACGAGTAAAATAAAGTAAAACAACATGAAGTTGGTAGCAATTTGCAATGCCCAGTCACATGTGCTACGTTTTATTTCCAGAGTTACATCATTCCAATGTTCATCAGCAAGCTGAAGGTCGTGCAGGTAAGAACCGACTTCCCAACAAAGGGGTCTATTAGGATGGTGGGTGGATCGCCCCTGCCGGGTGGCGGTAGCCACCACCGGCCCAGCGGGGGCAATCCACCCGCCATCCTACCATGATTGACCCCCTGCCACATTAGGATGGCTGGGGGGTCCGCGGCGGGCAGAAAGACCATCCGCCCCTTTTCCGCCGTTCGTCGACCGGGCAGAAAAAGGGCATGATATGGTGGCCATCCATATCATGATGTTGGCGGAGATGTGCCTTTCCATGGCGGCGTTGCCACCATGGAAAGGCATGCAGTTTCTACTTTTGGGGCCCGTTGCGGGCCCCCAGAGTGTTGGGGTGTGGGGGTGCACATGGGGTTACTAGTACCCCTACATTGGCATGGACAAGGTTGCAAGCACCGCGTGGTGCCTGTCACCTTGTGCATGCCAATGCACAACGTGCATCCACAGCATTGTGGCAGGCAGCATGTGTGAGCACCGCCCACCACAATGTTGTGGATAGGGGATGCCACTGCCACGGTGGTGGTGGCATCCTAATGGCCACAGCAGGACCGCCGCACCTTTGGCGGATTGTCCCGTTCACCGTTACGGTGGCTGGCGGACTTTGTCCGCCCACCATCGTAATAGGCCCCATACTGTTGCATATCCAGCTTACACGCCACATGTAGATCTAAAAATCATGACAAACATCAGTCACACTCTCATCATCTGCTTGCTGATATCCATAGAACGAAGGTTTCTTCTAGACTGCAACAACACAAACTCATGCCTAATAAAATGTATAGTAAAGATTAAAACATTAGGGTACATTTATTCAACATTTAAACGTGTCCGCCTGTTATCAGACGTTATTTTTAATTACACTTTGCAAATTTCTAATGTGCACAGTGCAGTTGTGTTCCATAATATATAGGGGCATATGTACAAGCCCCTATTGCCACCACAGTGTCACTTTTACCGACGTTGTGGTGGCGATAGGGGCTGTGCCTTATGTACCAGGCAGCGTTAAGCCACTTAACATGGCTGAACGCTGCCTTGTACATAAGGCCCCCCTTCACGCTTTGCTTAGAGTGAAAGGGGTGGGCAGCGGGTGTTGCGGTGGATGTTCCACCACAACACCCATTCATTCTGACGCTGCCCCTATGTATAAGGGTGGCGTACATAGGAGGCTGCGCCAAAATTAAGTCCAGGTAAAATCTGGTCTTAAGTTGGCGAAAATAAGAGAAACACATTATTTCTCCTCGTTTTTGCTTTTTCCATGTGTGCTGCCTTGTACAGCACACATGGAAAAAGCAAAATGCCATGGTTTGTGTATGTACAGGAAGGTGTCCCTTCCTGTACATAAACGTACCTTTAAAAACAAATGCCATTTTGTCACACATAAAAGTGACAGAATGGCATTTTAGGATTGTTTATGTGCAGGAAGGGACACCTTCCTACACATAAACAATCCTCCCCTGCACTATGGTGCAAGGGTGCCTGTATTGGTACTAAGTTGCTAAACTTAGCGCCATCGCAGGGGGAAACGCAAGGCTGCACCACATTTTTGTAAATATGGTGCAGCCTGACGTTTCGGAAGTGGCGGAGAGAGGCGTTAAGCCAGGAAGGCTAACTCTTCTCTCTGTCACTTCATTGTACATATGGCCCATAGTCACTGATATCGCTCGTAATCCTCCCTGCCATACATATTGCTTTGTATACTGTACCACAGTCACAGTACCACCAGTTATCTTAATGTAGTGTAATGTAATGGTACTCTAAAGGGCTCTCCATACCTTTTGAGGTAAAGCGCTCTTCGATGGTTGAGAACGTTGCTGCATCGTATGTATGGTGCTTCATAGCTGGTGAAGGTCACAGAGCTCTCCAATTCCATCTGATTCAAGTCTACTCATTCACTTGGGCCTGTTCCAGAACGTCCCAGAGAAACTTCTAATTTACCACCGTACCACTGCTTTACTTATACACAGTCCTGCAGCAGTGGCTCAAAACTATTGCCCACAAAATGTATGTTTTTCACAATCCCAGTATGTAGGAAGGTGGATATCTGACTATGGTTACCCCCAAATTTTTGCCTAGTGTCTAGCTGGTTTTTCGACTTAGTTGGCCTGAGATCCTGCTATTCAGGATCTCAGCCTGGCTGTTCTCTCTTTAAAATGGACTCCATGTACCCTAGGTACATACCCAATTGGTTGGATCACCCTGTCAGCCCCTGTACCAGTGTACACTAGGTACCCAGGGCATTGGTGTACCCAAGGCCTGCCAAGGGCTGCAGCATGTATTATGCCACCCCAGGCTTGGCCTAACAATTTGACACAACTGGCTGATCACTCAGCTGGGGTAAGTTGGTGTAATCACCTCTTACTTAGGTGTAGTATACCTATACCTAACCTTAAATGGGACACCTGGTAACCTATAAGTCACTCCTATGGCAGGCCTTAACAATCCTGAAGGCAGAGTGCTTGGTTCCATGTGAGATGGTGCTCTGGCATGAGCTGAGCCTGTCTGCAGTGGTCGGAACAACTTCCTTCTACTGTTTCCAGATATCGTCATACCATATACTCTTAAGTGCATTATGAACCTCGCGGTTAAATGCTATCTTTGGTTTGGCTTTATCAAAACATGTCGAGTAAGGTGTCATACGAATTGGAATACTAACCCCTCGCCAATTCTGGCGACGGGGTTAGCATTCCACCCTTCTAGAGGGACACGACATGTACAGTACCTGAAACCCGGGTAAAATCAGACATAGCCTCAGCTCCACAAAATGGATGCTGCCACCACAGACACAAGTCTGCCCTCCTGCTGCTGGGAGTCCTTCCAGCTTGGGAGGTGTGGACAAAGGGTTTCCTGCCAGGGGAGGTGCGTACACCACCCCAGACAGGATTTTGTGTATTGGTCAGGTAGGGCTTGAAAGAAACCAGACATGCCTGTGGCTCACAAGGAGCCTCGGTGCATATGCCAGTTCAAACCGGTCCTGGGGCACACCAGTCCCGGGCCTGGGGCGAGCTGGACAAAGGATTGGGGGTGTAACCACCCCCCTTCCTGGTCCCACCCATAGGGAGGGACCTAGCAGGTAGTCCGGCCCCTAGAATCGGCTTAAAGGTAGGAGCTGTGTCCTAAGACTTCAGACATCCTGGAATCAACTTAAAACTAAGAAGAAGACGGGAACTTCGACGCTCTGCTGCACAGAGGACTGAAGCCAATCTCCCCTGTGGTCAGGGAGTGACCACCTTGCTAACGCAAGCACCATCCAGCGAATCAACGTCTGCTTTGCCGCCGCCTCCCGCCGGAGCCCGAGCCCAGAGACTGACAAGACCTGGACCTCCAGACCTCTCACCGCCCGATCCACAGTCCCTGCAAAGAGGAGACCCGTGGAGGCACCGAGACACGTGGAGCCAGCCATCTTGAAACGACTACGACAAGCTGACCAGTGCAACAACCGAGGCTCCCTCCAAGTTGTGCTTTGGGTCCTGAGAAGCCCAACCCTCGAGCAGCATCTGCACCAAAGGTGAGCCCTCCAGCATCTCCACGATCTGCGTGGGGCCCTTCTGCATTTTGCCACTCGACGCGCCTAACCGGTTGCTGGCCCGCTGGCTAGTGGCCATCTTGGCGACGAAATCTACGACAAACACCGCTGGTCTGGTTGCTCCAGACTGGCCCTCGCTCCCCTCCAAAGGAGCAGTTCCTCTGACCTTGCTGGTCAGAACCATCAGCTTAAAATCCTTGCCCACAACAATTGCTTTTGCCAAGGCTTGTTTGCTTCGATCAAGTCGCCGACACCGCCGACAGCGAGAGCCGGCGTTGGACAGCTCGTGACTCGACTCCTGGACGTCGTCGACCTTCAGGGACCACGTGGCTGCAGAGTCAAGCTACACCTTCCTTCCTGTTTGCACCCGACATCGCCTGGTACCCACCTGGTGCCACGCTGGTCACTGGCTAGTGACTGTGAACACTGTCCCCTCTGCTTACAGGTCTTCAACATCTCCGATCCACTCTTGGATCCACTGCATCTCTTCCCGACCGACCGCCTGCAGCACTTTTGTCTACAGGCCCCACGGAACCGATAGAAGAAACCCGACGCACTTCGAGGCCTATGCACCCGCTTCCTGTGGGTGAGGTAAAGCTGGCACTCCTGTGCCCAAGTGTAGTATTACATCTCTAGTGCCTGTGTTCCAAATCTTAAGTTCCTAGGTCATCCGGAAGATTCCTTTTGCAGTAACTTTGTACTTTTTACGCACCCATTGAAACCTATGGGAGCACGCGTGTGACTATTTGCTCTGCACACGCCACCCGTGGACCTCCTGGTCACTAACTGACGTTAGCTCCTCGTAGGCCCAGCGATTCTAGAGGCCCTAGGCCTTTTCCCTTTTCTGTTCGTGGTACTTATACCACTATTTTAGTATATGGTTCGAGTGGCCACCAGGGCCTATCCATATAAAGTGCAACTTCTGTGTATTCTGTGATAATCTTGTTTGACGATTTGTGCTCCTGTGCTCATAAAGAGACTAGGGGTCACTTTGGGAAATAAATACATATATATTTTGAATATATATCTGTGTGGTGTCCTTTCATTGGTATAAAAGGGGGTTGCATTTGGTAAAACAGCTGGCTTAACACGCATCACGAGTTTAGCCTCAAAGACTGCTTAGCCTACGCTACCACTAGGGCAGCTAGTCCAAAGAAGGTTGACTTACAACCACACCATAAGGGTTGCTTGGCATGGTACAAGGTGGTCACTAGAACTAGTGAACAGCATATACCAGGCCAACTTCTCACATTGGTGAGCAGCGGTTGGATTTGAGCTTGCTGTGTTTTACCATTGTAATCTCTTGGTTACCAATTGAAAGATCACATAGGTACCTGTAGGTACATATAAAACAAGATTAGATATACTTAAGTTCTACTGAACTTAGTTGTTGTAGAGCAAAGGGAGTAGCACACCCTGACTACAACTACTAGATAGGTTTAGTAGGTAAACCCAAGTGTAGGTAGATTGCAACACATCCACCCACACTTAAGAGCAATGGCTGGGGCAGAGGGGTCCACTGTACCCATCTCTGTTGAGAGTGACCCCCCGAGGGCACCATCCATCTTTGCTACCCTTAATCAGAATGAGCTCAGGCAGTTGGCAACTCTTAGAGGCCTTAAACAGCCCAAGAACCCTACCTCTGCTGTGCTCAGAGCACTCTTGCAAGATGATGAGAATCAAAGAGAGCTCAAGAGAGCTTCCCAGTTAGCCCCCTTAGGGACAGGAACAGGAGGCCCCCCTTCTGAAGATGCCACTGAGGTACCCCTTTCCAATAGCCATCCCTTAGATGAAAACCATACTACAGAGGAGGAAAGTGAGGGGGATACAGACAGTGGTGAGGAGGAAGGGAGAACTAGCCCAGTGCCAAGTGTTATACTTGGCCCAGCTAAACCAAGGCTATTGGGGACTGACAGTGGGTTCACCCCACTGGATCTCCCCAGTGGACTTAACACAGGGCTTGGGAGGCAAAGGAATCGCTCAGGTGACTCCAATGCTTCTCATGGCTCTAGAGGCTCTCAAGGTCACTCCAGGAAAAGGATGACCACCCCTCAGAGGAGGGAACATGAGGCCAGAATGCAGGAAGCCCAGCTGAGGATCAGGAAGCAGGAGCTAGAAGTAGCCCTGATGGAAGAAAAACTGAGGAAGGCTAGGCAACCTAGAGAGAGTGGGTCTATACCCACTGGTGGCAGCATTGTCCCTAAGGACAAAGATAGGGTTTTCGATAATAGAAACCTGTCTAAGGTTGTGCCCCCCTACAAAAGTGGGGATGACATCCACAAGTGGATAACTGCTCTTGAGAGAGCCTGCAAAGTACAGCAGGTTCCTGAAGACCAGTGGGCAGCAATCCTCTGGCTCTCCTTTGAAGGAAGAGGCAGAGACAGACTCCTCACTGTTAGGGAGGAGGATGTCAGAAACTACAGAGTCCTGAAGAGTGTCCTAGTTGATGGGTTAGGCTTAACCACTGAACAGTACAGGTTAATGTTCAGAGACACCCAGAAGACACAGACTCAGGACTGGTCTGAATATGTTGAATGTGCCACTAAGGCTTTGGAGGGTTGGTTGCTGGGAAGTAAGGTATCTGATTATACAGGATTGTACAATTTGATGATGAGAGAACAGATTTTAAGTAACTGTCAAAACCAGCTCCTCCATCAACACCTGGTAGACTCAGATTTGACCTCTCCCCAAGAATTGGGAAAGAGGGCAGATAAATGGGTCAGGACCAGGATCAGGCCTAAGAATCAGGGTGGTGACCAAAAGAAAGATACCACCAAACCTCAAGAGAAGGGTGGGGATAAAACAAAAGAGAAATCTTCCTCAGGGCCCCAAAACTCCACACAGGGTGGTGGGTTCCAAGCTCCCTCCTCTACCACAGGTAAAAAGCCCTACTGCCATGAGTGTAAAACTCCTGGGCATTGGAAAACTGACAGCAGTTGCCCAAGGGCTACAAACAAAACTGTTCCTCCAATTACTCCTGTCACACCACCTATTACTGTCAGCAGTAATCCCCCAGGTGGTGGGAGTGCCCCCAAAAATTTGGGTGGGTTTACTTGGGGAACACAGGGGGACCCTGGCTTAGCCAATTCCCCTGCAGCAGATACTCTTGTCTGTGATGGTGGCATGGGGTTTGCCAACTTCACTGCCTGTCCCAACACTTTGGGTAGGTACAGACAGGAGCCCTACATCAATGGTACAAAAGCTGAGGCCTACAGAGACACTGGAGCTAGCATCACAATGGTGGCCCATTGGCTAGTTCCCTCTGAGCAGCTTTTGCCTGGTTTCTCCTACCAGGTGACCAACATTGATGGCAAACAGAACAGTCATCCCATGGCAGAGGTATGTCTCAGCTGGGGAGGTGTCACTGGCTCTAAAAGGGTGGCAGTGTCCCCAACCTTGCCTGTAGACTGCTTACTGGGGAATGACTTAGAACTCTCAGCTTGGGCTGGAGTTGAACAAGACACCCATTCTAAAATGGTAGGCCTTTCACAAAAGGGTAGGGGGGTTGTGCCATTCACAACCCCTGTCCAAATAGATTTCCTCCCTGGAAAGGTTGGAAGGGCAGTGGTGGCCACAGCCCAGGCACAGACAGACTTCCCTGTAGAGACTGGCAGAGCTGTGACAGTCACAGCTCAAACACAAACTGAGTGCCCCCCTGAAAAGGTTGGCAAGGCTGTAATGGTCTCAGCCTATACTCAGACTGACATAGGTGTAGTGAAGCCTGAAACTATGGATCACTCCACACAAACAGAGAGTAGTGGGGAGGAAGAAAAGTCTCCCTCTCCCCAGACATTAGGAAAAAGTCATCCTCCTCAGGGAGCTGACCTCACCCCTTGTGAAGGAACTGCCCCAGAGGTAGCCAGGCCTGGCCTGGCAGAGCCTCTGATGTCAGTGGCCCCTTCCAAGGTGGGACCCGGTCTGGTGCAGGTAGCCTGCCTCTCTCTACCCTGCCTCAGTCAGCCCAGGGCTGCAGAGGTCAGGGAGGCCAGTGGACCCCAAGCGGGCCCCTGTCCACAAGAACCCCCCCATCAAAAGAATGAGGATTGCCTGGCTAGTAGCCCTAGTCAGGTGATGGGTAAAAACATCCCTGAGGGATCTCCTTTACAGGTAGTTAGGGACCTCCCCCAGAGGGATTCTGTTGGGTACAGGCAAACATGGGACCTTAGGGCCCCAGACCTGACCTGTCCCTCCAGTAAGCCCACAAAAGGGACCCAGCCTCCAGCTTTAGGTAGCCAGAGGCTGACCCTGAGAGCACAGTGCAACTCAGTTAAGGAAAGAAAGGCATCCATGGTGGAGGGGGATTGGAGGAAGGTGAGGCCTCACTTTGAGGACACTCACTTCAGTACTCCATCTCAACACCAGCCTTTTACTTTGCCAAGACACACCAAAGGTAGAGATTCCCTATGGTGGAGACCCTCTGATACCCTTAGGGTGAGGGATTGCTTAGTGGACCATGAGACAGGGGGTAACCATGCCAGTGCTGGTTCCTCCTTATATGGCCACTTGGGCAATATAGGCTTACCTGGTCAAGGTCAGCCTTATCTCCCTTCGTGTGGGGGGGGGTTGTGTAGGAAGGTGGATATCTGACTATGGTTACCCCCAAATTTTTGCCTAGTGTCTAGCTGGTTTTTCGACTTAGTTGGCCTGAGATCCTGCTATTCAGGATCTCAGCCTGGCTGTTCTCTCTTTAAAATGGACTCCATGTACCCTAGGTACATACCCAATTGGTTGGATCACCCTGTCAGCCCCTGTACCAGTGTACACTAGGTACCCAGGGCATTGGTGTACCCAAGGCCTGCCAAGGGCTGCAGCATGTATTATGCCACCCCAGGCTTGGCCTAACAATTTGACACAACTGGCTGATCACTCAGCTGGGGTAAGTTGGTGTAATCACCTCTTACTTAGGTGTAGTATACCTATACCTAACCTTAAATGGGACACCTGGTAACCTATAAGTCACTCCTATGGCAGGCCTTAACAATCCTGAAGGCAGAGTGCTTGGTTCCATGTGAGATGGTGCTCTGGCATGAGCTGAGCCTGTCTGCAGTGGTCGGAACAACTTCCTTCTACTGTTTCCAGATATCGTCATACCATATACTCTTAAGTGCATTATGAACCTCGCGGTTAAATGCTATCTTTGGTTTGGCTTTATCAAAACATGTCGAGTAAGGTGTCATACGAATTGGAATACTAACCCCTCGCCAATTCTGGCGACGGGGTTAGCATTCCACCCTTCTAGAGGGACACGACATGTACAGTACCTGAAACCCGGGTAAAATCAGACATAGCCTCAGCTCCACAAAATGGATGCTGCCACCACAGACACAAGTCTGCCCTCCTGCTGCTGGGAGTCCTTCCAGCTTGGGAGGTGTGGACAAAGGGTTTCCTGCCAGGGGAGGTGCGTGCACCACCCCAGACAGGATTTTGTGTATTGGTCAGGTAGGGCTTGAAAGAAACCAGACATGCCTGTGGCTCACAAGGAGCCTCGGTGCATATGCCAGTTCAAACCGGTCCTGGGGCACACCAGTCCCGGGCCTGGGGCGAGCTGGACAAAGGATTGGGGGTGTAACCACCCCCCTTCCTGGTCCCACCCATAGGGAGGGACCTAGCAGGTAGTCCGGCCCCTAGAATCGGCTTAAAGGTAGGAGCTGTGTCCTAAGACTTCAGACATCCTGGAATCAACTTAAAACTAAGAAGAAGACGGGAACTTCGACGCTCTGCTGCACAGAGGACTGAAGCCAATCTCCCCTGTGGTCAGGGAGTGACCACCTTGCTAACGCAAGCACCATCCAGCGAATCAACGTCTGCTTTGCCGCCGCCTCCCGCCGGAGCCCGAGCCCAGAGACTGACAAGACCTGGACCTCCAGACCTCTCACCGCCCGATCCACAGTCCCTGCAAAGAAGAGACCCGTGGAGGCACCGAGACACGTGGAGCCAGCCATCTTGAAACGACTACGACAAGCTGACCAGTGCAACAACCGAGGCTCCCTCCAAGTTGTGCTTTGGGTCCTGAGAAGCCCAACCCTCGAGCAGCATCTGCACCAAAGGTGAGCCCTCCAGCATCTCCACGATCTGCGTGGGGCCCTTCTGCATTTTGCCACTCGACGCGCCTAACCGGTTGCTGGCCCGCTGGCTAGTGGCCATCTTGGCGACGAAATCTACGACAAACACCGCTGGTCTGGTTGGTCCAGACTGGCCCTCGCTCCCCTCCAAAGGAGCAGTTCCTCTGACCTTGCTGGTCAGAACCATCAGCTTAAACTCCTTGCCCACAACAATTGCTTTTGCCAAGGCTTGTTTGCTTCGATCAAGTCGCCGACACCGCCGACAGCGAGAGCCGGCGTGGGACAGCTCGTGACTCGACTCCTGGACGTCGTCGACCTTCAGGGACCACGTGGCTGCAGAGTCAAGCTACACCTTCCTTCCTGTTTGCACCCGACATCGCCTGGTACCCACCTGGTGCCACGCTGGTCACTGGCTAGTGACTGTGAACACTGTCCCCTCTGCTTACAGGTCTTCAACATCTCCGATCCACTCTTGGATCCACTGCATCTCTTCCCGACCGACCGCCTGCAGCACTTTTGTCTACAGGCCCCACGGAACCGATAGAAGAAACCCGACGCACTTCGAGGCCTATGCACCCGCTTCCTGTGGGTGAGGTAAAGCTGGCACTCCTGTGCCCAAGTGTAGTATTACATCTCTAGTGCCTGTGTTCCAAATCTTAAGTTCCTAGGTCATCCGGAAGATTCCTTTTGCAGTAACTTTGTACTTTTTACGCACCCATTGAAACCTATGGGAGCACGCGTGTGACTATTTGCTCTGCACACGCCACCCGTGGACCTCCTGGTCACTAACTGACGTTAGCTCCTCGTAGGCCCAGCGATTCTAGAGGCCCTAGGCCTTTTCCCTTTTCTGTTCGTGGTACTTATACCACTATTATACCACTATTTTAGTATATGGTTCGAGTGGCCACCAGGGCCTATCCATATAAAGTGCAACTTCTGTGTATTCTGTGATAATCTTGTTTGACGATTTGTGCTCCTGTGCTCATAAAGAGACTAGGGGTCACTTTGGGAAATAAATACATATATATTTTGAATATATATCTGTGTGGTGTCCTTTCATTGGTATAAAAGGGGGTTGCATTTGGTAAAACAGCTGGCTTAACACGCATCACGAGTTTAGCCTCAAAGACTGCTTAGCCTACGCTACCACTAGGGCAGCTAGTCCAAAGAAGGTTGACTTACAACCACACCATAAGGGTTGCTTGGCATGGTACAAGGTGGTCACTAGAACTAGTGAACAGCATATACCAGGCCAACTTCTCACACAGTATTAATTCACTCTATAAAGAATTAATGTTAATATTTAATGTATCCACTGAGGAAGGCTGCACAGGCGAGTCCCAGGATCGAACTTGTGAGTGGCAGCTTACATCCAGGGAGAAGAAGTAGTAAGTCTTTGGACTTGTGGCGGAGACTGCGCACATAAAAATAAGTCCGGTCTAGTTCTACCTTGATATGAATGGATTTTCTGCAATCGTACAATTACTATTAGCAAATTAACATTTGTAATTTGTGAGTATTAAAAAATAGTAAACTTACACAAAAGGCCAACATCGTTCAGGGCTTGTCTTTACAAAAATCACTTGAGGAGTGCCATAGGCTGACATGGCATGTAACCACCAGTCACACAAGAGGTTGGAACATATGGACCGTGCAAAAAGGATACCAGCCTACCCATTTTGTCCCAAGGATGGTATGGTCCTAAAGCACCCATGACACTCGATATGACAACTATATGTAGCTGAGACCTAAAAACGAGCACATTTTGTAGAAATATTCTACCTATGTAAGCAACAGAGATTTGAACCCCTGAATATCCTTCTTCTGCCTGTTTGGGCTTGTCCTCATTAGTTCCTAACCATTTCTATTTTTTTTTTAACAATCTCGTTGTATTCAAGGTGACGCTGCTGATAGTTGAGGTCTAATGATTCAAATACTAGGGGTCCTGCAATACCTATATAAAAGCCAAGTATCCTAATCACAGTTGACTGCTGAGGTTTCTAGCCACCTATAATAACGAAATGAGTAGCTGCTCGGCTGTAGTAATATTTTACAGTTTATTGGACCTGACATCCTTAGCGACTTTTTGTCTTCCACCCTCGTATTTTTACTGGTTTAGTTTCTTTTTTTAAATTTCACAATACAGATATAAAACAATATAGATGCAAAAGCCTGTGCATCACATGTTAAAACATTTCACAGTAAAAGCTTTGTCAGCTAAAGACACCCATAGCCAAGGTATAACAGGGTAGAAACAAACAGATTGTGCCATAGAAACAAAAGCATATAGAGAAAGGCGGCGAAGGGGAGATACAAAGCTTATGTGAAAGGGTGATGTTCACGGAAGCTTGACTTTTTCGAAATAAAGATCCACTTTTGACCATAATAAATAGGAGGATTTGTTGTTGTATTTGCAGTTGAGTATGCTGTTGTCCGCACTCCTTAAAAAAGCATACCCAAGCCCGCCATGTGATAAGAGATGTTATTGTAGTTTTAATAGTTTGTCAGGATGGTTTTCCCACCAATTGGAAGCAAAATGTCTATCAGGAAACAGTCCCAGGTGTATAAGGGGTACATTAGGATGTCGGGTGGCGGCACCACCGCGGTGCTGGCGGTGCGGAAAAATGCCTTTTTCCACCCGCGAGCAGCAGTCCTCACGTCCGCCATATTAGTATGGCCAAACATAGCCCATTTTCCATCCACCGCCATCAAAGTGCGCCTGCCACCGTGGCGGCAGGAGCCAATGGAGACTCTCCGCCGTGTGGAATGACGTCCACCCCGCTCCACAAATTAGGATGTCCCAAACAAGCAGATGCACCGCAGCAGAGATACCGCCCAACCAGAGATGGCGGAAGGTCGACAGCGGAGCGCGATACCAGAGTCCCGGTCCACAGCACCCAGTCACGACCACCATGGATCCAGCTCTACACGTCTTTCCGGTGCTGTACCTGCTACATCACCAGGAACTCATGGACCGCCGCGGACGCCGCCGCAGGTACGCAGTAACATAAACACAACACACAACACATGGGCTGACACAGGGTCCAAATCCACATCTGACACCCTGGGGGGTACAGAGACACATCCACAAGTGCACCCACACATCACCCACCTGCCACCAAGTCACCCCTCTGCATTCTGGACACACAGCTTCCACCACCATGCAGCAATGTCCTGGTCACGTCACCCCAGCGGTGAACACAAGGAAATACATGCACACAATACAGAAGGCAGGGCCAGTGCCAGGCAAGGGCAAGGCACAAAGACCACAGAGCCACACCCCCTCTTACCACACACTAGCACACCCCATGAAGACACATGCCATGTACCCCTCCTGTGCACACCATGCACAACAAGTTGGTGAATACACACCCTGCACCACACAACAAACAACCAGGGATACAGACACTGCAGGAGTGGCTGCACAGGAACACGCAGCACACAGCACAGTACCACAGGGCCAGGAAAATACACACACCACCACAACACCACACTCAGGGAAACGAAAATGAGGACAAGCACCAAATGAACACATACAAGGAACAAACATCCAAATGGACACAGAGCCTGCCAAGTCACACAGACATACCACAGACTGACACACAGACACATACACACCCCACATCCCAACAGCAATGGAGCACAACAAATCGGAAAACCAAAGTGGGCTGCACACAAATGGAAGGCCATGGAGACAACCAACAAGCATGTGTACATCACATGCAAGACAAGAAACGGAGAACAACACCCTCAGACCACCAAAGCACACATGGCTGGTACAGTCAGTGAAGTCAAACCACAGACATCACAGTGCAGCAACACAGGGAGACAGCAAGGTAAACCAGGTATAGGCACAAGGATGAAAGGAATGCCCTGAAGTCAAACTGTGAACAGCCACACATCTATACAACTACTTCACAGGAGTACACCAGCAGCACTACACACAGGGCCTATTGACACACTCCATGACTGACAAACACCAGTAGGAATCTACACAAATACCCCCTCACACCAGCAGCACAGTTGTTTTATTTTAGAACCAACAAGAGGTATCAAAATATACTTTCTCAGAATGAGATGCTTTAGTTAAATACTTTGCAATAGGCAATTGACTTTTGCAGATAATAGGTACAGTTTTGTTGCAATAGGCAACACAATTCCAAACACAATCATACATTGAGCTCAATGGGAATTTTAAGTTATGTGCACTTGATTACTTTCAGGACTACTTTTCTAACTGCAGGACTGGATCCTAGATTCAGTCCTGGGACAGTTCTTGGAAACAAGTGAGTAAATTCGTTTTGGTTACTGTGGTGATTTTTAAGCAATATTTGGCTATTTTAAAAAGTTGACACTTAGAAACTTTTGCTAATCAAATTACCAATGTTATCCTATGGAAGGAAATTCACTTAGCACGTAAGTGGGGTTATGGTTATTTTTTCCAGGTCAGTGTTGGATCCTAGATCCAGCACTAGTGTACCCCCTGTAAGCAGTTGAGAAACTGTGTTTAAGTTACACAGGCGATTTTTAAGGAATATTTACAAGTTTGCAAAATCAACACAAGAAATTTCATAGAAAAACAGTCAATGGTTTCCTATGGGAGAAAATTCAAGTTATGGGTACAGTATGTTCTCCTTACTTTTGTAATCCAGTGCTGGGCTCCTAGGCTCAGTACTGGGGCATCTATCTAAAACAGGTAAGTAATTACGTTTTCACAGTTGGTACGATTTTTAAAGAATATTTGTAGATTGCAAAAATCGACAGAAGAAATTTCACAGTAAAACAGTCAATGGTTTCCTATAGGAGAAAATTGAGTTAGTGGTAAGTACGGTTGTAAGTACTTTTCAGGGTCAGTGCTGGGCACCAAGATCCAGCACTGGGATCTCTCCTAATAGCAGGTGAGTATTTCCGTTTTCGTTACTTGGTTGATTTTAGGTGAATATTTTAAGGTTTAGAAACACCACACTTAGAAGAAATTTCAGAAGAAGCCAGTCAATGTAACCCTATGGAAGAAAAGTGAGTTATCGGCTTTTGGATAAGTACTCGACTGGCAGAGTTAAGGTTCTGGGCATAGACTCAGGGGTCTCCCAGGGTCAGGTAAGGGGCAGCCGGGTGCAGAGTGAGTTAGGCGCAATGTTATCCTATGGGAGGCAGGGGGGCCTTGGTTGGTGGCTGCTGACTAGCAGGCCACGCGGCTGTGGGAGCTGAGCTCCTGGTCACTTGCTCAGGGCAAATGGGGAAGTATGTAGGAGTAGAAGTTGCACCGCCAGGGCCACTCGGGCGGCTGGGTTCAGGGTGCTTTTGAGCCTTCGGGCGCTCAATGGATTTCAATGGGAAAGCTCAAGGACGAACAAAGGCTGCAAGCTCGGGGACGAAGATTCTTCAGGTGCCACCACCACTTTGAGAGGTAAGTTGGGTAGTTGGGGGATAGGTAGGTACCCAAGATTCGGGCACAGGGGGCCGCAGGGGGCCGGGTGCAGGGGTGCCTTTTGATGTCGGGAAATCTTACCATCTGTTGATCGCGGTGGGGGGGGGGGTCCCTGGTTCTGAGGCTGCAGGCGTCATCAGGAGCGTCGAGTTGGGTCCTTGGGTGCCGGATTCGGGGTCAAAGTCGCCAGGGGGACGTCCTCTGGGTCTTTGTCCACTCCGGCACAGGCCAGGTTTGGCGGGTGCAGAGTGTGCAGGGTTCGCGGTTCCGGGCTGATGCCAGGGGTTAGAAACTTGCTTTGAGCAGAGCCACTCCTCATGGGAGTCCCAGGTGCTCAGAGTCACAAGGTAGCCAGGTCCTCCGGGGTTTGTGAGGTTGCTGGCCGCAGGAGGTGCTGGGATTTAGCAGAAGCAGGTTTGAGGGTCGACAGGCCGGTAAGGCTGGGGCCAAAGCAGTTGGTGTCTTCCTCTTCTTAGCAGCTGCACGGCAGGTCTTCTTTCTTCTTGTTCTTCTTTGCTAGTTTAGAATCTGGAATCTGAGGAAGGAAGGTTCAGAGTGCCCCTAAATACTAGATTTAGGGGCGTTACAGGTAGGTAAAGGGCAGGGACAAATGGGTCCCTGTCTTGGGGTGGGTACACCCCCTATCCTGCCACTCTCCTGTGGGAGGGGGGCAGTAGCCTAGTCCTGATTGGGCAGGACTTCCCATCTTCAAGATGGCAAGAGCCCGGAGATGTGTTTCACCTCGCCTTTCCCACCTGAGGGGTGGGGTTGGCAGAGTCTGGCACATCCCCTGTCCTTTCTTGGGGTTTCCGGCCAGTCTTCCCGCCAGAGTGGGGGTCAGAACCGGTGGGGGCCAGTTGCTGAGTACAGCAAGTGGCCTGGAGAAGCTCACAAAGGCGGCATGCCTTTGAAGCTTCCCCCTGCCCATCCTGGGGGAGGAGACCTAGCACCTCGCCCAGGATGTGCATTGTTGCAGGCCCAGGAGAGCAGGGCCTCTCCACCCAGGGGTCCAGCAACACGTCTGCTGTGTGGCAGCCTAGGCAGCCTCTCAGACAAGACATGGATTGTAGATTAGGTTTCAGGGGGCATCTCTAAGATGCCCTCTGTAGTGCTTTGTACATTAAATCCCACACTGGCATCAGTGCGGGTTTAATGTGCTGAGAAGTTTGATACCAAACTTCTCAGTCTTCAGTGTTGCCATTATGGTGCTGTGGAGTTCGTGTTTGTCGAGCTCCCAGCAACATATACTCTTAAATGGCAGCACTGCACTTACAGTGCCCAGGAATGGACCTGGATACTGTAGGGGCACAGGGCTCATGCTCCTGTGCCCACACCACTGGCATAGGGCACCCAGCTAGAGGGGTGGCTGATGTATGCCAGGGCAGTGTAGGTTGTGGGCATGGCACACAGGGATGTGTGCCATGTCGACTCTGTTTTGTCTTGTACCCAGACACTCAGCCTGCAAGGGCAGTGTGTTTGTGTTAGGGTACAGGGCCTCTAAGGGTGGCACAATAAGTGCAGCAGCCCTTAGAGGCCTTCCCTGGTCACAAGGCCCTGGGTACCTAGGGTACCATTTACCAGGGGCTGACATGTGGCCAGGGTTTGCCAATTTGGGTTTTAAGTTTTAGGGAAGGGACATAGGCCCTGGGCACCTGATTGGCAGGAGCCCAGGGCACACTCAGTCAAAGTACAGTCAGCAATTCAGCAAAAAGTGGGGGGCATACCATGCAAGAAAGATGGCACTTTCTCACAACTGAAGGCTGGCAATACTTGCCAGTCAATACACACACAAACATCACACACACACAGGGATGCCAGAACAAATGTCTGCACAAAAACAACAGGCAAACACACAATCCAATAGAAACACACACACAACCACAACAAGAACAGACATACCCTGTGCAACTAAACTGTGGAAAGGCAATGGGAGCCAAGACACAACAGGAGTGCACAACCTCATCACTCAGCAACAATTCACAGACAACATACCACAACACAGACAAGAAGTGCATCATCACAGAACAACACAGCCACATCAAACAAACAACAGATGCACAGGCAGAAAAACCACACAGCAAACACAGCAGGACATCAGGGGATGCACACCAGGCAATGACAAGGCAACATACACACACAGCATGCACAACAAGCAGTGTGTGCACACCAAGCATACCAGCCACACAGAGACATCAGTGACAGAACAGCAAGCCACACAACACTACACAGCACAGCACAAAGACAACAGCACACACAGGAAGCGAAGCAATACCACAGCCAACACACATACATCCAACACAATACCAACAGATGCACAAGTCTGGGACACAAAGGTGGAAACAACTTGACCAGAGGACTGGGCAGCACACACAGTTGAACTGCATAGGAGCAACCACGACTGACAAACAGCACCAGAACATCACACACAACCTATTGGTGAAATGCCCTGAGTGACATATTGACCCTGGCCAAAGAACTGCCACACAACGCACAGTGTCACAAATGAAGTGATGGGGAGGCACACACACATGGAAATGAAGGGGACAGCTGACACCAAAGTGAAGGGCACTGCATGTCAGTAGGGGACATGGCAGGAGTGTACCATACACAAAGAGAGGGAGTGCAGACCCACAATGGGTAGGCATCTGAAGCACAGATAGGGGATGGTATGACAACACACACAACATGCCACACTGGAGGCAAGAAGGCACGATATGACAGCAATGCATGAGAAAATACAACCACAAAGGCAGTGTGGAACAGCAGGTCTGCACAGTCTCCACAAAGAGCAACAAGACACATGATGTGCAACAAAACACAACACTGACTTGCCAGTCACACACTTTGCATACTCACAAGTGACAAAAACAACAAGTATGAGTCAGACAAAACTGCAAGGACACACCAACACACTGCACAGTGCACAACATACAACGCACACATGTGCATACAACCACATCAACAGGGTTGAACAATCAAAACAACAGGCATACAACTCCTGGGTGACACATGTGTGTAGTTGACAATGCAGGGGCATGCACACATCAACACTCCGACAAACTCACCCCTTCACACTGCACACTACCTGACCATCCAAGAGCACTCATGGAAAGTAAGCCATGGGACTAGGATGACTGGATATCACAAGATGACCACACACATACACCACTGGGCACACATAAAGGAAGAATACATATACATGATGACCCTGGCCAGCATGCCTGCAATACTGTGTGCAGAAACCCACTCTGTGCTGGCAGTGCCCCCCAACCTGACATGTGTACAATATAGCCAACATGAACAAATTAAGTAAATGACAACTGCTTTCCACTGAAAATTGACACCATTGCCCCCACAAGTATCTTGGTCAGGAAGGACTGAAGACCCTGTCACCCCTGAAAAAAATAGAGTAAGTGAACTCAAACATTGACTATGTTGAAGTGGCACACAGACCATGTGGCACAGTAAACCATATACACACAGCAAAATAACTTTATTCAGTAAGGACACTGACAAAATAGACAACATGAGCAACTGTCTTTATTCACATATTGCACAGATAGGCACCATGAGAAGAGAAAAGCAAGGCACAAAAATGCAGACCATGTCCATGAGAATCGGCACAGGCAAGGGCACAACAGCAGTGAACAACAAGGCCAGTGGCCAGGGCAAGGTGCAGAGTAGGTCCATGAGAATCTGCACAGGCAAGGGCACAACAGCAGTGAACAACAAGGTCAGTGGGCAGTCCAGGGTGCAGAGTAGGTCCATGAGAATCTGCACAGGCAAGGGCACAACAGCAGTGAACAACAAGGCCAGTGGGCCGTCCAGGGTGCAGAGTAGGTCCATGAGAATCTGCATAGGCAAGGGCACAACAGCAGTGCACAACAAGGCCAGTGGGCAGTCCAGGGTGCAGAGTAGGTCAATGAGAATCTGCACAGGCAAGGGCACAACAGCAGTGAACAACAAGGCCAGTGGACAGTCCAGAGTTCAGAGTAGGTCCATGAGAATCTGCACAGGCAAGGGCACAACAGCAATGAACAACAAGACCAGTGGGCAGTCCAGGGTTCAGAGTAGGTCCATGAGAAGCTGCACAGGCAAGGGCACAACAGCAGTGAACAACAAGGCCAGTGGGCAGTCCAGGGTGCAGAGTAGGTCCATGAGAAGCTGCACAGGAAAGGGCACAACAGCAGTGAACAACAAGGCCAGTGGGCAGGGAGAAGTGCAGAGTAGGTCCATGAGAAGCTGCACAGGCAAGGGCACAACAGCAGGGAACAACAAGGCCAGTGGGCAGTCCAGGGTGCAGAGTAGGCCCATGAGAATCTGCACAGGCAAGGGCACAACAGCAGTGAACAACAAGGCCAGTGGGCAGTCCAGGGTGCAGAGTAGGTCCATGTGAATCTGCACAGGCAAGGGCACAACAGCAGTGAACAACAAGGCCAGTGGGCAGTCCAGGGTGCAGAGTAGGTCCATGAGAATCTGCACATGCAAGGGCACAACAGCAGTGAACAACAAGGCCAGTGGGCAGTCCAGGGTGCGAAAAGGTCAATGAGAAGCTGCACAGGCAATGGCACAACAGCAGTGAAGAACAAGGCCAGTGGGCAGTCCATGGTGCAGAGTAGGTCCATGAGAAGCTGCACAGGCAAGGGCACAACAGCGGTGATCAACAAGGCCAGTGGCCAGGGCAAAGTGCAGAGTAGATCCATGAGAAGCTGCACAGGCAAGTGCACAACAGCAGTGAACAACAAGGCCATTGGCCAGGGCAAAGTGCAGCGTAGGTCCATGAGAAGCTGCACAAGCAAGGGCACAACAACAGTGAACAACAAGGCCAGTGGCCAGGGCAAAGTGCAGAGAAGGTCCATGAGAAGTTGCACAGGTAAGGGCACAACAGCAGTGAACAACAAGGCCCGTGGGCAGTCCAGGGTTCAGAGTAGGTCCATGAGAATCTGAACAGGCAAGGACACAACAGCAGTGAACAACAAGGCCAGTGGGCAGTCCAGGGTGCAGAGTAGGCTCATGAGAAGCTGCACAGGCAAGGGCACAACAGCAGTGAACAACAAGGCCAGTGGCCAGGGCAAAGTGCAGAGTAGGTCCATGAGAAGCTTCACATGGGAATGTGTGCGACTGTACCTTTCCATGGTCAGAAACACCGTCAGTGGGTAACAATGCGCAGTACAGGCCTATGTGTGTGAGAGACAGGTGTGTGAGGGTGACTAACACTCAGACTTGGCTGTCAGGCAGACTGGGATCTGGCTGTGTCTCAGGGACTGTCTGGGCACTTGACCAGGGAGAGAGTGGACCAGCTGAGGTAGAGCTATCAGTGGCTTGGCTAGCCGGAGGGCTCCTTGGACCAGGTGGTGTAGTGGCACGTGGAGGCGGAGTCATGCAGACGGGAGACACGGTGTGGCTGGGAAATTGTGGAGGGGTTCCTTTCCAATTCTTGGGGATCCTAATTGGCTTGCCTGACACAGGATCAATGGGAAGGGGTGTGGATACAACAAGAACATTACCCACCAAAGCTGCATCAGGTGCAGACGCTGGCACCCCCTCTGGTGATATGCTGGACCCAGCGGAACGCTTTGCCTGGCTACGCCTCTGCCCCCCCTTCCCCTGTTTACTAGGTGTCACCCATACAGTGCCCTCCTTCCCCTGCTTTACTGGGCTTTGGATGGGAGTCGAGGTGGTGGGGGAATCTGCCTTGGAGCCCTTCCTAGGTGTACCCTTGGCATGCACCACCTCCGTGGTGGGCACAGGAACTGCATGGTTCTCTTTGTGAGATGCTTTAGGGGCAGGAGAGTCCTTGGATGGGGATGCCTCTGAGGCATGTGTGCCTGAGGTCTACTGCTTTGCTTTTTGTCGCCGGGTGTATCCTGGACGGGCTTTTCTCTCTGTGCTCTGGGGTGGCTTTGGTCTTCTGTGGGGATGTTGTCTATGCCCGGGACCACTTAGGTTGCTGCTGCTGTGTGCTTCGTGTGCCGTATCGTGACTTTGATGTGTGTGGACCATGGTCAATATCATCAGACGTGGCCACTGCCAGGGGGGTGGACAAAGGGACTGGAGCTGTACTGTGAGTATGTGCCTGTTGAAGGGCAGACATCACTATTGAGGACAAAGCCTGGACAATCTGGTGCAGCCCACCCACGTCTGAATGTATGCCCTCCATGAAAGCAACCAACTGGGCCAATTTTTTGTCGTTGTCAATGAAGGCATTGAGGAGAGCTGTCTGGCCTACACACAGCTGGTGCAAAAGGTCCACAGACTCAGCACTGATGGCAGCAGGCGGGGCAGGAGCAGCAGTGCCAGGGGTGAAGGACACACTTCCCCTCTTACTGAGGTGCACACGGAGAGCACCAGAGGAAGTGGCTGGGAGGGTGGGCACTGGCCGCTGTGTGGTGGAAGACGATGCAGAGTCCCTGTTCCCTGTGCCCGCCAACATGGATGGATCCCCGCTGGCATCAGATGATGTGGTGCTTTGCGTCTCAGGCTGGGATTCCTCCAGCAGGCTCCTGTCCCCCTCTGAGGCGCCGGTGACATCTGTGTCACTGGGCTCCTGTGCAGCTGTTTTGCTAGTTTCACCCCCACTGGTATCCGTCTCCTGTCCCTCCGTGACCACAGGAGATGCTGCATGAGAGAGAGAGACTTAGGGTCAGGTCAGTGGCAGCAACAGAACATAAGCAAGCAATGCATAACAAAAGATGACCAAATCTACATGTTGCACACCACCCTGGGCAATCACATCGTCCAACTCACTAGAAACACTCAAACAGTGCGTGGAAAGTGGAAACTCAGGCATGAGTGAGCCGTGTGATGACCACACAGCACAACACCCTGCTTGTGGCTCTGTTCAACCAGACACACAACTAGCTCTGAGCACACCCAGGGTCATGATGGGGGCACACTACTTGTTGCCAATGACAGATCTGGATGGAACAGGAGGGGACGACACAGACACAGATTACAACATGACAGTCCACAATGGCCATTAGCCCATGCCACCCACAATGTCTTACTTTGGGGCCCAAAGACTGTTGCACATTGTTGCCAGATGTCTAGGCCACCCCAATCTGGGTGCATGCAATGGATGCATTGATGAAGGCACAGTCAGATCGGGCACACTGCCGTTACCTTCCATGGGATTCCCAAACTACCCCAATGCAGCAGAAACCTGAAGAGCACAACTCAGAATGCAATGGGAATGCACAGCATCCAAATCACTTTTGTAAGTACAGGTAGGGCAAATGCATTACACCGGCACCCAGCCCAGCAGCCACGTACATGCCACGGCATCACACTACCAACATCACATAGGCCAGCGCTGGCACAGGCTCTGTACACATGCAGCCACTCCCAGCCAAAGTCACCCTCCCCAAATGCTCACCCCTGGCTTGCTGCTGATGCTCCTTCAAACGTGCATCCAGCTCAGGCTGTGTGACCGCCAAGATGCGTCCCTATTAGTGGTGTCTTACTGCGCCGTGCCAAACGCCCAGTGCGAGGAAGCAGCCCCAAGGTCATCTCCGCCACGTTCTTTGCCAACCGGCTGATGTCGTCCCACCTCTTGTGGCAGTGGGTGCACCGTCGGTTTGAGACCCCCAGAGCTCGCACCTTCGCTGCAATGGCCCTCCACATGGCCTTATGCCGGTGTACCTTGAGCTGCAGGCATGGGAAACAAGAGGGGGAAATGATCAGTGACACAGTGTTATGTACCTACATCTCTCAGTACAACAGCAAGATACAAACTCATCACAAATCCAAAGATATGTCTAACAGAGACAAGAATACATCTCACATGGTACATCTGCATGGGAAAAGCTGATGTAAATGCATGCAGGTGTGAGGGGGAACACAGTCCCTGCACATCTCACACACAAGCAGGATGCCAGCACTGAAACACCTATGTAGCCTGCCCACACCTCAAGTCCATTGTTGTTTTGAGCAACACATACATCACATATCAACCTGTGTATGGGGATAGACTCACTGTGTCCAAGACTGTGCAGCCCTCAATGTCCCTACCCTGTGAATAGATAACTGTGTCATGGCTGTCACATTGAGGGACATGATCTCACAAATCCAAAATCCTCTTCACAAGGCCGGTCGTGTGCAATCTACAGTGCTGAGACGGCCCATAGCTGGAGTGCAATGTGAAAAGACTGATGTAATGCACTGTGAGTGAAGTGATGTGTCCTTGTCTTTGTGGGCGGGGACTGTGCTGGCCAACTGAGCTCACACTGAGATGGACTACAGGGGCACACACAGCCATTCAGCCAAGCAATCACTGTCCTGACTCCTGCATGAATAAACTTCTGCGTCACTGTATGGCTGACAACACAACACAGGTCACTCATACATACATGTGCAGGCAGGGAAACCTGTGGCATTGGGTACACACACCTTTCCCCTGGAGAAAGCATGTCAGACAGTACATGACACAACCCCACACTCCCAGGCACATACTGCATCAGTCCAACTACATGTGTGCCCCCCCTGCCCTACACCCCCCCACTGTTGAGGACTTACCACGACATTTGGGGCACCATATAGCCTCGGGTACTGTGTGAGCACCTCGTCCACCAGGACCTCCAGCTCCTCGCTTATGAAGGGACAGCACGGATCTTCCCTGTCCTTGCCATCACTGTGGACATGAGACAACAGTGGGGGAATTGGGTGGTGAGGGGTCCCTGGCAGCAGTCCCTGGAGGCAGCAGCAGGTGAGGGGTCTCAGGCAGCAGTCCCTGGAGGCAGCAGCAGGTGAGGGGTCTCTGGCAGCAGTCCTTTCAGGCAGCAGCAGGTGAGGAGTCTCAGGCAACAGTCCCTGGAGGCAGCGGCAGGTGAGGGTCTCTGGCAGCAGTCCCTGGAGGCAGCAGCAGGTGAGGGGTCTCAGGCAGCAGTCCCTGGAGGCAGCAGCAGGTGAGGGGTCTCTCGCAGCAGTCCCTGGAGGCAGCAGCAGGTGAGGGGTCTCTGGCAGCAGGCTCTGTGAGCAGTGGAAATGTGAGGCTCACTCCCACACATATATAGCCCCCTGGGCTCGTTTCAAAGGTGCCAAACTGCAGCAATTGGTGGTCCAGCTCTGCATCCAATGACCGCCTCCGCGGTTGCGGAGCGTGCCTAACGCGATCTTCAAAATTGCATCATGTCACTGCAATCAATGTTTCAATTGGCTCGAGGGCAAGCTCCATGGCGGTGACACACCCCAGGGGCCCAGTGTGCGCTAGCACGATGGTGCATCTTTCAAATGCACCCAATGATCGCCTCCGCGGTGGCGGAGCACGCCTACCGCGATCTTCAAAATTGCATCATGCCACTGCAATCAATGTTCCCATTGGCTCAAGGGCAAGCGCCATGGCGGTGACACACCGCAGGGGCCCGGTGTGCGGTAGCGCGATGGTGCACCTTTCAAATGCATGCAATGAGCGCCTCCGCTGTGGCGGAGCACGCCTACCACGATCTTCAAAATTGCACCATGCCACCGCAATCAATGTTCCTATTGGCTCGAGGGCAAGCTCCATGGTAGTGACACACCACCGGGGCCAGGCGGTAGCTACCGTGATATGGATGGCGGAGCATTGCAACCGCCATTTATCCATGTCTCCATGACAATCACTACTGCACTTGTGTGAATGGGGGGTACTGGTGACACACCGCCGGGGTCAGGCGGTAGCTACCGCGATATGGGTGCCATACATTGGCACGAGGAACAGCGATTGAGGTGGCGGAGCATTGCAACCACCATTTACCCATGTCTCCATGCCTATCACTACCGCACTTGTGTGAATGGGGGGTGCTAGTGACACACCGCCGGGTCCAGGCGGTAGGTACCGTGATATGAATGGCGGAGCATTGCAACTGCCATTTACCCATGTCTCCATGCCTATCACTACCACACTTGTGTGAATGGCGGAGCTGGTGACACAAAGCCAGGGCCAGGCGGTAGCTACCGCGATATGGGGGCCATACATTGGCACGAGGCACCGCGATTCAGGCGGCAGAGCATTGCAACCGCCATTTACCCATGTCTCCATGCCTATCACTGCCGCACTTGTGTGAATGGGGGGTGCTGGTGACACACCGCCAGGGCCAGGCGGTAGCTACCACGATATGGATGGCGTACAATGGCAATGGCCATCTGGCAAACATCAACAGTGCACAATGCCCACATGGTCAATGGCATATCATTGTGCACACAATGCCAATGTTCCATTTACTTTACTGGTGCCTACGCATGCCATGTTTGTGTATGTGATTTCGTAGATTGGCCTGTACTCCCTCACATGTCACTTATGGATTTGATGGTCGGGTAGGCAGGACAGTGTTGTCCTGGGCTCTACAATGTGCACACATGTCAAAGTGTTGAGGTGCATTGACAAACACAGCAATGCTTGTCTCAATGAATGATGATCTTTTTTGCATGGCCTCTTCTGTCTGCTCATGCACACATTTGTCATTTCTACGCCGACTGTGGTCATTGTGTTGTGGATGTGTGCCATGTTGAAATGACGCATGGAGGTGTGACAGGTACAGCAGCTATGTTTGAGACAGTGGGGTTGATTTGTTACACATATGCTGGATGCTATACTCCCAGGCGTACCCATGTGGCCATATCCCTGTGTGCATTCACATTGTCCAAGGTGCTGTTTGAGCTACTTGGTTTGTGTAAGTTGACAGGTGTGCCCTTTGTGTAGCTGAAGGCGTCCCTACATGTAAGCTGGTCTGTAACTCAATTAGATGGCAGTCATTGTTGTCGTTGTGTCATCCAGAACGTTAGATGCTGTGCCCATCTCATGATGTATTGCATTGACATGTGTCCACTTTCATCTCAAATAGGAGAAGGCCAAATCTGATTCGTAACTTGACAGTGCTGGAGGACATGGAGGATGTGGCGATCATCCGGAAATACCGGCTGGATGGAGCCACCCTGAACACCCTTTGTGACCTGTTGGAGCCCCACCTGCAGCCTCGCAGGGCATATCCATATCCAACAGCTTTCACCCCTACTTATAAGGTTATGGCAGCCCTGCATTTTTTTGCCGCTGGATCGTTCCAGGAGACAGTGGCCAGCGCTGGTGGGATGTCACAACCGATGTTCAGCGTGGTGCTGCGTGATGTACTGTCCGCTATGATGATATACAAGGACAGATACATCCATTTCCCCAGGGGTGCTGAATTGCCAGCTGTGAAGGGAGACTTCTATCCCCTTGGACACATCCCCCATGTTATTGGTGCCATTGATTGCACCCATGTCGGTCTTGTGCCACCACAGGCAAGTGAGCACATTTACAGGAATCACAAACATTACCACTCCATAAATGTGCAAGTGGTGTGCCTGGCAGACATGATCATCTCCCACGTGCGTGCCAAATTTCCAGGCTCGGCCCATGACTCCTACATCCTGTGGAACAGCATTGTGCCCCAGCTGCACACCAACCCGTGTCCAGTGATGAGGACAGTGGAGAGGAGGAAGGTGTTGACCTGCGTGAACAGCTCATCAACCACTACTTCACTTGAAGGTGGATGACAATGTACAGCGTACCCATTGTCTGCTGATATTGCTGTTGTCGTGTAGGGGTATGTGAGAATTGTAACAGCAGCCAGTTGTAGATTCAGCAGTGGTTGGCAATGTTTCTGGGACAGGTAATTTGGGAACATCTACAGGACGTGTACGTTGACACTTGCTGCCCATTGTGATGTGTGCATGTTGGGTTATCTTGATGGTAGGTGTTATGTGATGTCTGTGATGCCACACCCAGACCAGTGAATGTTGTTCTGTTGTGTTTCCCTAGGTGCCGTCAACTTCTCCTTGCCTATATACAGTCCATGACCCTGGTACATTGTGGTCATGTTGAAGACTGTACATGCTACAATAAAGACGGAGCAGACACAACAACATGTGTGTAAGGATTTTTTATTTGCAATGGTGACATGTTGGGGGGTGTACATTTCCATTGAGGTGGTGGCGGAGCAGTGAGGTGACAGTTATGATAAATGAGATAATCGAGTAGTCACCACATTGATGTGGTGAACCAGTCCAACAGACAGATACCATTCACAAGGCAGTGTGGGGAAGGATAGTCCAAAAAGTCAATGCAGTGGTGAAGACGGTTGCCATCAGGGCTGGCTCCGTGACTGGCGTTTGGCAGGTGCTTTGCCTCCAGATCCTCCCAGGGTCTTCTTAGGATGGCCCTAGTCGCTTGGCAGGGGGGGCCCTGCTGCAGGGCCAGTGGGGTCTGAGGACTCACCCCTCTCTGTGTGCGCAGGGGAGGATGGTGAACTGTCATCCCGCAGCCTACCAGAGTGAGGTGGAGGTGTTGGTTGTGGCGCAGGCCTGTCCCTCAGTACCGCCACTTGCTGGCCCAAGAGGTCCACAATTTGTCCCATGCGGATGTCGATGGACCTCATCAGCAGGATGAGCTCATGTAACAGATCGTCCGACCGGCCCGTTCATCCCTGGGCCCGTTCATATGCCCCAAGGACTCTGGTGATGTGTTCCAGGGATTGGGTCCCAATCTCCTGGTGTCTGTGGGTGACCCTGCCCCTCCCACCTACCCTGCTGCCACGGACCTGTTGCCTCACCACTGTGGGCACCCGCATCCTCTCCCTGGCCTCCCCAGTCGGTGGTGTGGGATGGTCATCCTCTGGGACAGGGAGGGTGTTGCAGGCAGCACTGATGGTGGTGGTGGTGGTATTGATAGTGGTGGTGGCGTCGGTGGGCGCACAGCCCATAACAGCAGGAGTCTGCAGCGAAGTTGTTATTGCCTCAGATGTGGTGGAAGGGACAATGGGTTCCTGGGACCTGTTGCTCCCTGGAACATCAGATGGGCCGGCTTCGAGCTCATCGTCCAGAGAATCCTCGGAGTCAACATCCGAGAGTCCATGTACCGGGGATGGAGACTGGCTCTGCAGGTTGCTGGTTTTGTCCTCTGCAGTGAGTTCTTGGGCGCCTGTGGATCAGATGGGAAATGGTAATTGTAGTGCACCCCGTAAGCTTTGTGTTAGCTGTGTGTCATTCACTGTTTGTACACTGCACAATTGACTGTTCATCACATTGTTTCCTATGTGCACTGCTGTGCTTCCTGACATGATGCAGTGGTACATGCATTACTTGTCCATGGTGTAAGGTGTCAATGCATACCATGCAACCCGTGCATAATTTATGATTACAGGGACCTGTTGCCATCTAGGGACTGGCACAACATGCTTTTCATTGAGGACTCTTTGATGATTTGTCTGACCTGGCAGACGTCACATCTGGCCATGACTGGCCATTGTCATCTCCTGCATACCGTTGTGCTGTCATGTGCATATCTTGATTTATATCACCACACATGCTTTCTTATTTCTAGAATGGTCCTTGTTGGACTTGTCACATGGCGATGCACATGTCAATAGGTGCTGTGCATGATTGCGCCCAGACTTTCTTCTACATGTGTCACACTTTGGTAGCTGTGACAGTTTCCTTTGCTTACCTTTGTGCACACTGTGGTGGCAATGGGGTCGGTGTGCATATTTGTGCGATACGAGGACTGTTGTTGTCATATGGCACCATTTCTTTTGTGACAAATGTGTGGGTGCACGTATTGGCTACTTTCCGGTTACATGCTCGCATTTGGATTTGTGATGTGATACATCTGTGTGTGCATGGTGGAGGCTTACATCCTGCTCAGTGGGGTCATGATCCTGAATGATATGGCTACCTACTTGTCAGTTTGTTTGGTGTACTGCAATGGCTTCTAACTGCTTATGGGTGGGGTGGGGGGAGTGTTCCATCCTGCTGAGGTGTGGGACAGAGGGAATGGTGGGAGTAGTGGCACAGGCCTACCACCCCCAACCACCCTCACTGTGAACTTGGCTGCCTACCTGTAAGTTTGTTTGTGTACTGCAATGGCTTCCAACTGCTTCTGGGTGGGGTGGGGGAAAGGTTCCATCCTGCTCAGGTGTGGGACAGAGAGAATGGTGGGAGGAGTTGTAGAGGCCTCCCACCCCCAAACACCATCCCAGGGAAGATGGCTACCTACTTGTAAGTTTGTTTGGTGTACTGCAATGGCTTCCAACTACTTCTGGGTGGGGTGGGGGGAGTGTTCCATCCTGCTCAGGTGTGGGACAGAGGGAATGGTGGGAGTAGTGGTACAAGTCTCCCACCCCCAAACACCATCCCAGGGAAGATGGCTACCTACCTCTAAGTTTGTTTGGTGTACTGCAATGGCTTCCAACTGCTTCTGGGTGGGGTGGGGGGAGTGTTCCATCCTGCTCAGCTGCTCAGGTGTGGGACAGAGGGAATGGTGGGAGTAGTGTTACAGGCCTCCCACCCCCAAACACCATCCCAGGCAAGATGGCTACCTACCTCTAAGTTTGTTTGGTGTACTGCAATGGCTTCCAACTGCTTCTGGGTGGGGTGGGGGGGGGGATTTCTATCCTGCTCAGGTGTGGGACAGAGAGAATGGTGGGAGTAGTGGTACAGGCCTCCCACCGCCAATCACCCTCACTGTGAACTTGGCTGTCTACCTGTAAGTTTGTTTTGTGTACGGCAATGGCTTCCAGTTGCTTCTGAGTGGGGTGGGGGAAAGGTTCCATCCTGCTCAGGTGTGGGACAGGGGGAATGGTGGGAGTAGTGGTACAGCCATCCCACCCCCAAACTCCATCCCAGGGAAGATGGCTACCTACCTGTGTGTTTGTTGGGTGTACTGCAATGGCTTCCAACTGCTTCTGGGTGGGGTGGGGGGAGTGTTCCATCCTGCTCAGGTGTGGGGCAGAGGGAATGGTGGGTGTAGTGGTACAGGCCTCCCACCCCCAAACACCATCCCAGGGAAGATGGCTACCTACCTGTCAGTTTGTTTGGTGTACTGCAATGGCTTCCAACTTCTTCTGAGTGGGGTGGGGGGAGGGTTCTATCCTGCTCAGGTGTGGGACAGAGAGAATGGTGGGAGTAGTGGTTCTGGCCTCCAACCCCCAACACCCTTACTGTGAACTTGGCTTCCTACCTGTAAGTTTGTTTTGTGTACTGCTATGGCTTCCAAATGCTTCTGGGTGGGGTGGGGGTAGTGTTCCATACTGTTCAGGTGTGGGACAGAGGGAATGGTGGGAGTAGTGGTACAGGCCTCCCACCCCCAAACACCATCCCAGGGAAGATGGCAACCTACCTGTAAGTTTGTTTGGTGTGCTGCAATGGCTTCCAAATGCTTCTGGGTGGGGTGGGCGGAGGGTTCCATCCTGCTCAGGTGTGGGACAGAGAGAATTGTGGGAGTAGTGGTACAGGCCTCCCACCCCCAAACACCCTCACTGTGAACTTGGCTACCTACCTGTAAGTTTGTTTGGTGTACTGCAATGGCTTCCAACTGTTTCTGGGTGGGGTGGGGAGGGTTCCATCCTGCTGAGGGGGGGGCATGGGGCATGGTGGGAATAGTGATACAGGCCTCCCACCCCCAAACACCACCCCAGGGAAGATGGCTACCTACCTGTCAGTTTGTTTGGTGTACTGCAATGGCTTCCACCTGTTTCTGGGTGGGGTGGGAGAGGGCTAAATCCTGCTGAGGGGGGGCAGGGGGCATGGTGGGAGTTGTCGTGCTGGCTGCCTGTACACATGCCCCCATGGTAATGTTGGTAGCTACGTTTGGGGGGAATGGGAGTGGGTGAATGTTGGATCTGTGGGACATGTTTTTGTGGGTGTGTGGTGCAGATGGATGGAATTTGTCCTAGGTGGTGTGACTTTGTAGTTTTGCAAGACAGTACATATCAGTGTGGTGGTAGTCATTTGTTTGTACCTACCAGCCTCCACTTCCCCGGCTACTCCTGTGAGACTTTCTGGATGCAGTATGGCAAGCACCTTCTCCTCCCATGGTGTGAATGGTTTAGGTGGAATGGGAGGGCCCCCGCCAGTCCTCTCAGCCAGTTCACGGTTCTTGCTTCTCCTCTCTTTGACAACCCTCTTCAGATCATGCCACCGCTTCCTGATCTCCTTTTTGGATCTTGGGGTGGTCCCTACTGCATTGACCCTTAGGACAATCCTTGCCCACATTTGTGTCCGTGTGGCTAATGGTGTCTGTTGGACCATGCTACCAAACAGTTGTGGTTCCACTCTGACTATCTCATCTACCATTACCTTCAACTCACTCTCTGTGAACTTTGGCATTTTGTGTGTTGCCATGGTGTGTGGTGTGCAAAGTGGTTGTGGGTGCAGGGATGTGAGTGGTAGGTGTGGTTGTGATGTGTATGGTGTGTGATGTGCCGGGGGTTAGGGGTGCAGGTGTGGAAGTAGTGGTGGTGCTGTATGTGATGTGGCTAGTGATGTTGTGTTCTTTGCCTCTCCTTTACACTATGGTGTATGTCCCTTCTCTCCTGGAGTGTTGCAAAGGATTGTGGTCAGGGAAGGGGCTGGTATTATACTCAGCTATGTGGGTGTGTCCAAATGGGGTATTGCTGTCAGGTATGTTGTGTGTGTTGTCCTGGGAATTGTATTTTTGTATTTGCCATGTGGTTTTGTCATTGGGGTGTGTTTTGTGTGTTTCGGGGGCATTGCTAGTTTGCTGTGTGCATTTTTTGGCCTTATTGTGGGTTTTTTGATTCGTCCGTCATATTTTTTGCGGTCCGTCCGCAGCGGTGGCTATGCTGCAGCTCTTCCGCTGGCTCTCCCATTCATCCCAGTGTGCGACCGCGGCAGTCGGGAACAGCGGTACGTACCGCTGGACCGTCGGGGAAATCCTAAATTCCCGTGCGGTGTCTCTGCTATGCTTGCGGCGGTTTGGTGTTTTTCCGCTGCATATCCGACCGCCGCTGATGGATTTTGGCAGCCACCGCCCGCTACGGGCGTTTTTTCTTGGCCCCGTTCCGCCAAGGTCGGTGTTTTTTGGTGGATGATCCTAATTTGGCCGCCGGTTTTTCCACGGTGCCGGCAGGTGGTTATTTTTCGCTTCCATGGCGGTCAAGGTGGTTTTCCGACCGTCATCCTAATAGGCCCCTAGGAGTGGGACATTTGAGCAAGCCAGGATTCCTAGAGAAGCTATTAAATGGTTTGGAGTGAGCTTGATTGCAAAAATATTATTGAGGGTCTCCTCAATCTCTCAATCTCTCTCCATAGAGGTCAAAAATGTTTGCAGCAAAAGACTAGAAGACTAAGCTTCCCAGAAGGTGAACTGCAATGCCAGCATGGCTCTGCTTCTGATAGCAATGGAAGTGGGCCAAGTCCCAAAGGTGACTTGGACAGGGTGTGAACAGTAGTGAACAAGAAAGCTGTTTATCACTACCAGCACATGCAAAACTTAAAAGTAAATGCCCTTCCTTTTACACAGCACCCTGCCATATGGGCTGCTTATGGGTGATTTATGGTGAAGAGACAGAATATCGATGGAGAAATATCGTGCTACATGAATATTGAGTCAAGAATATCGATGATGTAAAATATCGAGGTAAGTTTTTTCGTTGGGAAATAATATAGATTTTTGTCTATTTTGGAAATATCGATGTAAAAAATATTGCTGTAAATAATATCGACTATTTGTATAGTTTTTTGTTTTTGTTTAATGTTTAAATTCAGTTTTTAATATTTAGTAGTACTTATTTCATATGTATAAATTTCTGTTTAATGTAAACATTTCTATTTTTATTGTTTTTTCACTTATTGTTAGCAGCGTGATTTGGTTTATAGGGGATAAGGGTGGGGAGTAATTTAAAAATATATTTTTAAAGGAATTATTTTTTTTATTTTATGTAGAATTTTATGAGCAAGATTTGGGGTTTAAAGGGGATAAGGGTGGGGAGCAATTTAAAAATGTTTAAATTCATTTTTCAAATTAAAGAAAATATATATTAATGAAAAATAAATACATTTCTTAAATTAGAAACGTTAAATTTGAAATTAAAAAAAAATTGACGTTTTTTTAGCTCTAAATATTTTCATGTAAATACTATAAAAATTATTACGAATATTTTATTAATTAAAAAAATTATTTACATTTAAATATGTCAGTAAAATTGTGTTTATTTTTATGTTTTTATGTTGGGGTGGGAGTTGGCTTAATGCCTAGGGCAGTCAACCTTGAATCTGGGGAACTGGGCTCAAGTCTGAACATCCTATGATTCTGGGCAAATCACTTTATCTCCCTGTGCCTAACAAAAAATGAATGTGTCTTCATGTAACGCAACTGGTGCTATGTAAAGGGCTCCGATACCTAATTCGGGTCAAGTTTGCACTGTATAAAACTCCGTAAAATAAATAAATAAATAAAAATTAAAAACGAATAAAAAAATGTATATGTTGTATTTGTTTTACAAATGTTTAAAATATTAATACATTTTTTGATTTACATTGTCAATTTGGGGAAAAAAATATTTTTAATTTTATGAAAAATCAAACAAAATCTAGAATTAAGAATGTTTCTGTATTTAATTTTTGTAAGAAGAGAGAACCCCAATTTTTTCAATTTTTGAAATATTGTAATTTATAATGTTTTTAAAAAAAATGTTTTTAACAATTTTTGGGAAATGTTTGTGTTAAATTTATACATTTGTAAAGAATTTGTATATTTTTATAAATTTATGTTTTTTTAACTTGTTTTGGTATCTTATAATTTTTATATGTTTAAAAGCTTTACATTATTTAGCACTTTCCCTTAGTTTATTTGTTTTGATGTTTGTTATTTATTTTTATTTAACGCAGAGCATTACAAATTATAACTTACATAAATATTATCTTCAATACTAATTCATACCTCATATATACAATTGTAAACCTTTAACTAGATCACACAAAAAAATGAAACAGCATTAATTAAGAGCAGCCTAGTTAATATATTTCATACAGATTCTACAGTACAGTACACCGATATCAACATTATCTTTAAGCTGAAGGATACCACTCTTAAATGAAAACTATGGGCTATCCCTTCATTTACTACACCAATATTTAGGTGCCGATTCCGATCCTGTAAAACCCGGGTACGAATGGTCGTACGGAGCGAATTCTCCGTCCGACTCGTACCCGGGAAAACCACCTTACAAACCCGCAAGTACGATTCGTACAAAACACCGACCGGCTAAAAAATACCCACAATTCCGATCCAGGACATCACATACGTGACGACCGGACGGAGTCAGGCAGCGTTTTACGGACCAGCAAGTACGATCCGTGACCACGTCACTCCGCACCGCTCATTTTTTACGCCAGCCAAAAACTCCCGGGAAATTGAGGACGACGCGAAAAAGGAGCACCGGTACGCGACGGACAGCCATGGACCCCATCCTACGTGTCATCCCGGCCCTCCTAGCCTATGACCTGGTGCACAGAAACTGACGCAGACGCCGCAGAAGGTCAGAACAACATCCAGGGGAAAAGGGGGGGGCGAGGGGCAGGAAACATAACCCCCACCCAATGTAAAACATACATATCCTGCACATAAATTACCTCCATGGTCTGGTCACTTCGGGGGGCGTGTCCACCAATCCCACGTACCGCCACAACGGAAGTGGACATGGACGCGTACCCGTCACCACTACAATGGTGGTACGGCCCGTACCCACGCCCCCAGAGCGTGTGTGCGCTCCGTACCACCATTGTAGTGGTGACGTAGGGGTACGCGTGGTACGGATCGTACCCATGCTCTGAGGGCATGGTACGGGCCTGGGGTGCGGTGCATACAGGTCCGGGGCTGGGTTACGGGCCTGGGGTGCGGCACGTACAGGTCCGGGGCTGGGGTACGGGCCTGGGGTACGGTGCGTACAGGTACGGGGCTGGGGTATGGGCCTGGGGTACGGTGCGTACAGGTATGGGGCTGGGGTACGAGCCTGGGGTACGGTGCGTACAGGTACGGGGCTGGGGTACGGCCCTGGGGTGTGGCGCGTACAGGCACTATGGGCCTGGGGTACGGTGCGTACAGGTACGGGGCTGGGGTACAGTGCGGACAGGGGGGGGTACGGTGCTGACATACGGGGGTACGGTGCTGACATATTCGGGGGGAGGGCGGGCTGTACAACTCGTATCCTGGCACAAGTTTACCCGTGTACATGTGTGCTACTGCGTTTGCTCCGTACGGGGCCTTTAACATGCGGATGTGTATTCGGACGGGTGGTACGGATCGTACTTGTGTGCTCGGACTTCTGTTTTACGATTTGCACGTAAAATGTCCGGCTCCATCTCGTACACTTTTCCCGACGCTATTCGGACGTAAAAATGTCCGGCTCCCTCTCGTACCCTTTTCCCGACGCAATTCGTATGTATTTTTCACGTACGAATCGTACTTCGCCGTTTGTACGGTACTTGTACATGTTAAAAAAGCACTATTTACATTTCCCTGCCACATGGTGCAGGAAAAATGTAGGAGAGCAGAGCAACACAGATGCCCCCCAAGTGCATACATGGACTGTCCCTGGTCATGGGGGGCACCCAAAGTACATCCCTGCCAGCCTTTCCATGGCGGTTGAACCACAATGGAAAGGCTGGCAGAGACCCTGCATCGCAATCAGGTGGGCGGTGCCTGCTAGGTACTGCCACCATTCTGGGGATGCGGGACAGTCCGACAGGCAATCGGAATGTTGCGGGTGGAAAATGGCCGCACAATGGCAGTTAACCCAGCCCGACAGCCTGCATGTTTCCCATTTCGTTAAGGCATGGAGCTGAAGACGCACGTTTTTCTTTAAAAAGAAGGGAAATGTATTTTGTTTCTTTGACGAATTACTTTTTTACATTTTCTTTTATTTATCGGATTTGTTTGAGCTTTTAATTTTTTACGAATTTCATTATTGAGAGGATTGCGTCGTTGGAACCTTTTTTCTACAGTTGTATTCCTACATTTTTTTGGGGCATTCCTTTTTTAATAGATTTGTGTTTCACTTTAAATACTATGGATTTGTTCGTTTTTGAGGACCATCTACTGTGACACAACTGTAGGTTATTTTTTATTATTATGGATGGGAAATGTTTTTTTGTTAACATTTAGGGGCCGATTCCGATTCCGGTCGCAAAACGTATCGACTGACACGGATCCGGAACGGAGACCGACCGACATGGACCGGTGCCGTACGACCCGTGCAGTACGATGCAACGCATGTGATTTATATCTGACAAGTAAGGGATACAAGCTGTACGACCGAGCCGTAGGGAAAACAGTCATTCGCCTGGAAAACAGACACGATTCACACCGACTGACACGCACCAGGAATGAACCCGACCAACACATACCCGCGATGTCCGATCCGCGCAGTATGATGCAATGCGAGTGAAACCAGATTGACTCGCACGGAGCCCAAGCCGCATGACCGACACGCACAGAAAACAGGGACCTGAAGCAATAGAGATCTCCGCGACCGATGCATATGAAACACAGAAGAAAGTCAGCGTGAAAGACCCGGAGAAGCCCACACGAGCCAACATCAGCGACCGTCTCGGTCAGAAGAACGTCTCATTCATGCCTAGAAAACCCAAAGGAAAAAATACAAAAAAAGGACCAAACAAGAAATGACAAAGTCAATAAATATTTAAAAAAAAAACTTGGAACAAAGACACACCCACAACTGCACCTATATAAAGGACACCAATCACTACCATAATCCTTTGCAAATTCAAGACAGCAGCCAGCAGAGAACACCATCAGACAGCAACCACAGACACACTAACAACTCACCCATCACACAACTTTCACACCATTAGCACCTCACCAAAAGCACTCACACATGCACCAAGCAAAACTGACACTCACCCACCCTCACTTACACCCTCACACACACATCACTCACCAACACCATCCATCACCATGCCCCCAAAGAAGAATACAAAGTTCACAGATAGTGAGTTAGAAGTGCTGGTAGACAAGATCATCAGAGTAGAGCCACTTTTGTTTGGTACATTGGTCCAAAGGACCCCCATGTCACAGAAAACAAAGATGTGGGCGAGGATCGTGGACAAGCTGAATGCATAAGCACCAATGTTGCGCAAAAAGGATGATATCCAGAACAGGTGGTATGACATGCGCTGGAGGGTCAAGAAACTCATCGAGAAAGATCCCGCCTTGAGTCAGCGCACTGGTGGTGGCCCTCCTGCCAAACCAGTATACTTCAGATCCTGGGTGGAGAAGGTGCGGGACATCCTCCCACCAGAGAGCGTCCATGGTCTATCAGACATACCAGAGCCTGTTGAGTGCACAACCAATATAGTCAATATTGTGTGGAAAGTGAAACCATGCACCGTTAGCAAAGCCACAGTAACCAATAGATAATCATCCCAAGATGAGTATGCTAGTCAGACAAACACAATACCTGCCATCTCATAGTGACTTGTAACTGTGTCTTGACATGTACAAACCTACCAACAAATAGAGCAAGGCAGTGACACAAAGCCAAATAAACACTGTCAGACAGTTTGCCACCACAAACACACTTCCTCACAGTGCAGCTGACTGACAGGAAGGAATAGTGGGTATGCAGGTGAAGTGAGTATATCCAAAAGCATGATGGGGTTTATAGTCACAGATAATGCCCCCCCCTTCCAATTGGCCCATCAAGAACTCTCTGAACCATGCCCACATCACAGGGAGTGGAAAATGACTGACAAGATGGCTGAAACTGGGTCCTGCTGTGGGGAGCACAAGGCTCTGGTAGGGCTTGTGCGCAAATCAGAAGCAGGACACCACTGCCTGACATCCTGAAAGCCAACTTGCACGCCCTCCAATGGAAGCACATTTCATGGTGGGATGTCTGGCCGGGTGGGAAGGAGGACTGACAGCTCTGACCATACTTACCAGCATGTGGAGACACACACACCCCTCAACACAAACTCCACACATCTCACCGGGTATAATGCATTGACTCACACTGTAGTGAAATATCACCCAAAGATACACCGCACTGGGTTCTGCCGTGTGAAGCACAGGGGCTCTCTTTAGACTAGTAGCCAAACTAACACCAGGACTTCACAATCAGCCATCTTGGCATTGCTGTCACACTCCCTCACAGGGAAGCTGAGTCAAAAGGAAGGAAGTATGGGCATGCTGGGAAGGGGGGTGTAGCCAAAAACATGATGAGAGTTGCAGTCACAGACATTCCCCACCCACCCACATGGCCCAGCGAGCTCACACTGAACCATGCTCACCTCACAGGGAGTGGGAATGGACTGACAAGATGTCTGACACTGGGCTCTGTTGTGGGGAGCACAAGGCCCTGCTGGGAACTGGGCACCAACAAACACCAGGACTGCACAGTCAGCCATCTTGCCATTGCTGTCACACTCCCTCACAGGGAAGCAAAGTCGAAAGGAAGGAAGTATGGGCATGCTGGGAAGAGGGGTGTAGCCAAAAGCATGATGAGAGTTGCAGTCACAGACATTCCCCACCATCCCACATGGCCCAGCAAGCTCACACGGAACCATGCTCACCCCTTAGGGAGTGTGAATGGACTGACAAGATGTCTGACACTGGGCTCTGTTGTGGGGAGCACAAGGCCCTGCTGGGAATTGGGCACCAACAAACACCAGGATTGCCATTGCTGTCACATTTCCTCACAGGGAAGCAGAGTCAAAATGAAGGAAGTATGGGGATGCTGGGAAGGGGGTGTAGCCAAAAGCATGATGGGAGTTGCAGTCACAGACATGGCCCACCTACCCACATGGCCCAGCAAGCTCACACTGAACCATGCTCACCTCACAGGGGGAGGGAATGGACTGACAAGGTGTCTGACACTGGGCTCTGTTGTGGTTAGCACAAGGCCCTGCTGGGAACTGGGCACCAACAAACACCAGAACTGCACTGACTGACATCCTGAAAGTTAACCTGCACCCACTGCAATGGTGACATGCTTCATGATGGGATAACTGGCCTGGGGAGAAGGAGGTTCTGACTTGAAAACAAATAACACCAATGCTGGACATACACACACCTTCTATGCTAAAACACATTGCACAAGTGGTACCAGTCACTCACAAAGATAATTCCCAGGCAAGATGTCTGACACATGGGCCTGAAAAATTATGTGGCTGAAAATCACACATATGCACAGGCCAAAACAAACACGGTCGCACACACAGCCATTGCAACCATATTGTTCAAACTCACTGTCTGGGGATGCAGTCTCCAGGGGTGCCTCCTGGCCTGGCTGTGGAGGTGTGTCTTGCAGATGACAAGTGTGGGGATCCATATATAGTACATTGCACAAAACACACAGGAACTCACATATACATCATTGACAGGGGACATATGACAGTGAATAGAATGGACACAGCAATGTAGCCGACACCATAGCATGGTCTCATTCACACTCTGTGCTGTTGTGAGCTGCATTCCACTCCTACATCGTGCTGAAACATATGCATCCTTCACACAACACACCACTCACTGACATAGACACTGTAGACACAAGGTCTAACCTGGACTGCATTGGAGGAGACATGCTACTCACAGCAGCCAAACCGCAACACACACACCATACTGTCATGAGAATTGAAAAGCCAGAGTGCTTCCTTGCCCAATCCATGTCACCATGGAGAACATTGACAAGTCAAATCACATAAGGACGTTCAAAACTCAGCACCAGACTCATTAACGATGGTGACATCATCACTTGTATGAAATGAGATGGGAACTAGGAACAATTTAAAAAAATACTTTCTCCCAAGAGATCACATGCATACCGGACTCTGACCATGTCGTACCAATACACCAATGTGACACACAAAGACTAGCAAAATCTGCTACCACACATGTCTCAAGCTTACAACATATCCCCCGTAGAATTGCACATATGTCCTTGTTAAAGGTCAAATGTGTACAGGGATGGCACACCTGTGTCAGCAACGTGATGGCCCTTGAGTAGTAATGGCCATGTACATCCAAATCTATACATGAGCTGGGCATGCACACACTTCGACATGCACATTGAAATGTTTCATGTTGGCTGGGCAATGTGCCACAACAATATCAATCTCTGTCCGTGACAATATTGGACAAAGCAGTGTACAGGCACGCATCCTGACGTACAGTAGAAAATGTCATATATGTGAACCATTGATGTCTGTGGAAACATAACTTACATTGTGTGTCTCTTCCAAACACAGGTGGTGCTGGGGCCACAGCAGCAAATGAAGAGGAGTCCCTGTCCCAGACTCTGGTGGACCCTCAGCTCTCTGGTGTGGATCAGTCTCTGTCCTCTTCGGTTGACGAAGAACAACCTGGCACCTCCGGTGTGAGTCATCATGCCGCACCAGCAGTACCAACATCTGCACCCCCTGTACCCACGCCTCCAGCATCTGGCAACAGACAGGGCATCCCTGCCAACACGGACAGACCAAGGACACAGAATACCAACAGCACAGGGACACAGGACCCCCAGGAAGGTACGGACAACACGACCAGTACCAACACCCAAGGGGGCCCAGTGTCACCTGTGCGTGCCGCCGCAGATCCTGCCTGTGCGGCTAGGGGTGCTGGGAGGGGTGGTAGGCAGAGGGCGCGGCTTGCAAAGGGGTTCTGTACTGCATGATGACCCCCAACTGGCACGCATCATAGATGCGTACCAGGATAGCACCGGAGGACTCAGCCAGGTAGTGGGGACCCTCAAGGACATTCAACAGGAGCAGGCTGCCCATCATGCCCACATGGAGGCAAAGTGGGATGCACTTACTGCGGTGCATCGGGACATACTCCAATGCCTCTGCCAGATAAGCACCAACATGTCCACACCTCACTGTGTGGCCACAACATCTGTTGCCGCAAGATCTGCCAGTGCCACAGGGAGGGAGGATGACTCTGGCGGAGAGTCCTCTGTACCGCAGACGCCTGCACCTGAGGATCCCCCCCCGAAGAAGAAGAGGGGTCGTCCGAAGAAGGGCAAGTGGCACACAGATGTCCATGCACATCCCCCAGGGCCTCTAAACCTGTTCTGGAAAATGTTCTTTGTGCACAACCCGTTCACCTTGTCTTATCTAACACAACTCGCCTACATGACATGGAGGGTTCATGTTGGTCCAATGTAGCAGATGACTGTGGACTTTATTCTGGACATTTCAGCTACCAACACTTCCAAGTCTACTGTGAACTTTGGATTCAAAACCCAATGTACAGCACACACCATCCTGTGCACTATCCTCACACATGTTTGTAAATAAACTCACCAGTACACTATACTTGCCTCTGTTGTGATTCCAACTTGTTATGTGTCATGGAGATGTTGATCTGCTAAACAACACAGTGCATGCCAAATACTACAGCAATGTGATCACCTTTGTGGAGAAGTGTGGCTCACTGGTTAGAGTAGGCAGACCTGGAAGCAGAGGTCAGCCTGGGACCAGGGTTCAATTCCCGGCTCGGCTGGGTCTTGAGTCCATAAATTGTCCATGGACTCGATAATTCTCGCTCCAGTGCATACTTGATTCATGGGTTCACACTCTGCGACTCTGGGCAATAGCTTGCTTAATCTCCACATTGGCCCCTCGCGGCGGGATGCCTGGCTTTCACCTTGTGGATGTCCCTGCTGGGTTATCTCACAGGGGAATACCAGGACGGGTTCCCTAAGCAAGCGCTTAGAGACCGGTTGGTGATTTGCGCTATATAAATATCTGTACATTTACATTTATGTGAGTCATGGTGATGTGACACATGTGAGGGAGACACACCACTATGGCACCACAACACATACTCACCATGGCCATGTAACTCATCCCACACAATGATGTTGACCTGAAATACATTGGAATGCACAGACACCACACCTATCCACAGTCAGTGGTAACAATCCCACAGGTGAGATAAGCAAATGTCAGTCAGATGTGGGAAGACAGACAACGCACATAACAAAACGTAGCACAGGTTCATTACACAACAGCAACATGTTTATTCCACAACAGTTGCAAGGTAATTCTACGTTACAGTAGACACACAGTCACAAAGTGTAGGAGAATTGAAGTCCAGGGGAGTGTGGTACATCACTTGATGGGAATTGACAACTTCCACCCTTGTGTTGGATTCTGGGTGTTGGGGGTCAGTGTTGACCAAACAACAGGCAAAGTACCCTGGGAAGGACAGACATAAGACACAGACAAAAGCACAGCAGAACAGAAGAGAAATGCAATAAACATGCACACAACATGTCAAAAGAAACCTAAACAGAAACAGATTAGCAGCTCGACACTATTGTGGAGTACACACCACCTGAAAGGACACATCACTGCATGCATCCAGTCAAGTAGCACACAGACACACTCAAACAGGAACAGAGCAGCCCCAATACATTTCAGGCTAACTCAATAAATTGACATAACAACCCTGTAAACTCACATTCAGGTGAAGAAGTTGTTGGTGAGCTGTGTGCGGACGACACCCTCATCATCATTATCACTGGCATTGTGGCCCAGGCCTGGATCCTCCACAGGAGGCGGAGGTAGGTCATCATCATCCTGGATGAGAGGTAACATCTTCCGCACTGCCATGTTGTGTAGCATGCAGCATACAAGGATAATTTTGCACACCTTTGCAGGGTCATATGGGAAGGCCCCTCCAGTCTTGACCAGGCTGCGGAAGCGGCTTTTCAGGAGACCAAAGGTCCTCTCAATCACCCTCCTGTTCCTACATACAAACAATTGACCAATTAGCTGAGTTTTGAAAGAGGGTGGAATACAACATTGCCAAACACACACAATGGTAAACAATCAGTACACACCGACAAGCCAGGCACGCTGGTCTGGCATCTGTGACATCAGCGTTGCAATGCGACTACTCCTCATGATGTAGGCATCGTGCGCAGAACTGGGGAAACGTGCACACACGTGTGATACACATGTCTGCAAGACATATCACCAGAGCATTGATGGAGTGGAAATGTTTCCTGTTCCGGTATGCCTGCTCATGTGCCCGTGGTGGTACCAGGGCCACATGTGTACTATCAATAGATCCAATGAAGATAGCATCTGCTGAGGCGGAAGCCGGGAGCCTGACTAGCGAGCACTTTTAACATTTGAGAGTCACTATTTTGTGTGTTGATTTTAAAAACCCACCTTACCTGTAACTCACGCTCCTGACTAAACCCGCGCAGCGGATCCTAGCGCTGCCGCAGGAACACCAACAAACAGCATTTGCCGCCATTACCGGCGCACCCTAGGGCCACGCCCCTTTTCAGAGGCCACGCCCACCGCCCTCCTGACTATATAAAGTCGCTGAATGCAAGCGTCATTTAGAAGATAGCATCTCCTGAGGCGGAAGTCGGGAGCCTGACTAGCGAGTACTTTTAACATTTGAGAGTCACTATTTGTGTGTGTTGATTTAAAAACCCACCTTACCTGTAACTCACACTCCTGACTAAACCCGCGCAGCGGATCCTAGCGCTGCGGCGGGAACACCAACAAACAGCATTTGCCGCCATTACCGGCGCACCCTAGGGCCACGCCCCTTTTCTGAGGCCACACCCCTCCTTGCTGTCCCTCACACTCTATAAATTATGTGCATGTTCCAAACGCGCAGCGGGCGAGCACAGCGGGCGCGACGTTTGCGCGCCGAAGGCGCGCCTAAGGCAAGCCCGTCTGCGCCCGTCCACGTCAGCTCCAGGCCTAGGGCCAGCCATGCTGCCAGTCCTCTACCCGCTCAGAGACTAACGTGGACCAGGTCACAGCTCCTAGACCTAGGTAAGATATCTTGCACTTCCCCTACACCTTGCAACCTCCCTTTACCTAGCCCTTCCCTGTACAAATGTCACAACTGACCTTTCTCTCTATGTCCCACCGGACTTGCCCCCATGAGCCCGCAACTAATCAGCCCTCACCCACCAAAACTTACTCTATGGCATTGGTGAACTGTCGCTCCTTACCTTGCCACGCCAGTGACATTTGTCTATTATTGTCCTCCACATCCTGGGACGTATTATTTTTAACTGAGACCTGGATTAAAGACTCCTCCAACCCAGACATCTCTCTCGCCGTACCCACCGGCTACCGCTTTACTGGATTAAGCCGTGAAGGCTCCAAAACAGGTGGAGGAATCGCAGTGATCTTAAAGAATCACCTGATAATCACTTCTAGAAAAATTACGAACATTAAGCCTATTGAAGCACTATACTTCTCTGTCACGGACTCCACCACAGCCATTTCTTCAGGGATCTTGGTCTCCAACCCCCCGAACACCCCTCAGCCTGCCATCTCAGTACTACTGGCAGTCACTGCAGATCTCTCTATTAAACACCCCGGGCCCGATTCACAGAACTAACTTAAGAAAAAATCCTAAACTTACTACCATTTTGGTATTCACAGAAGGCACTTACTCATTTTGGTATTCACAGAAGGCACTTACTCATTTCGGTATTCACAGAAGTTAGGAGTCCTAACTTTAGGACTCCTAAATGCCTTCTGTGAATACCGAAAGTCTTAAAATTAGGATTTTTCTCAGTTTAGTAGTAGTATAGTTAGGACTCCTAACTTTAGGACTCCTAAATGCCTTCTGTGAATACCGAAAGTCTTAAAATTAGGATTTTTCTCAATTTAGTAGTCCTATCCTCACACATGTTTGTAAATAAACTCACCAGTACACTATACTTGCCTCTGTTGTGATTCCAACTTGTTATGTGTCATGGAGATGTTGATCTGCTAAACAACACAGTGCATGCCAAATACTACAGCAATGTGATCACCTTTGTGGAGAAGTGTGGCTCACTGGTTAGAGTGGCAGACCTCGATGCAGAGCACTGGTCCGGGACCAGGGTTCGATTCCCGTCACGGCAGGGTCTTGGGCTATAAATTCCGCGGACCGGATATTCTCGCCTCAGTGCCTATTCTAATCATGGGTCCCACGCTGCAACTCTGGGCAATAGCTTGCTTAATCTCCACAACGGCCCCAACAGCGCTGGGATGCCTGGCCTCACCATGGGGGTGCCCAGGAGTGGACACTTCACATGGAAAGCCAGGAAGGGTTCCACAGCGGTATGAGTAAAAGCGCCAGGATGCCCCCGTTGGGGGTGGCAGTGCGCTATACAAGTACAAACACATTTACATTTACTACTACTAAACTGAGAAAAATCCTAATTTTAAGGCTTTCGGTATTCACAGAAGGCATTTAGGAGTCCTAAAGTTAGGACTCCTTAACTTCTGTGAATACCGAAATGAGTAAGTGCCTTCTGTGAATACCAAAATGAGTAAGTGCCTCCTGTGAATACCAAAATGGTAGTAAGTTTAGGATTTTGTCTTAAGTTAGTTCTGTGAATCGGGCCCCCCCACTTCACGGTACTAGGAGACTTCAACCATCACGTTGATGTAAGTAGCTGCAACCGCGCCACTTATCTCCTGGAATCCATGCAAAATATAAATCTGACACAAAGGGTAAAGGGCCCCACTCATACCGCAGGACACACCCTGGACCTTATCTTTTCAAACTGCGAGAAGCTAAAAACCCTCCCATCCTTACCTCTGACATGGTCTGACCATTTTTTAATCCCTTTCGAGGTATCCTCAACCCAAATTGTCAAGAAGGAGTCTGCCATTAGAACACAAGGCAGAAAATGGCACAAGATCTCTTGTACTGCCCTAGAGCAACAATACCATAACAGTCTAAACCCTCTCTCTGACGATCTCAACGAGGCGGTTCTTATACTTAATAATGATCTCACGACTGCTATTGAGAAAGTAACCCCCTTACAAACCCTCACCTCCTGCAGACAAAAACCTTCAGCCCCCTGGTTCACTCAGGAACTAAGGGAACACAGAAGCAGGTGTAAAAAGATGGAGCGACAATGGAGGCAGAACTATGACCCAGAAGCCAAGGCTCTTTACCGACAAGTCCTTAAAGAGTTTCGCAAACTCAAACACAACTCCGTGAGCACCTATTTCGCAGGAACTATTGCCAATGCAAAAAACTCGACCAAAGCCCTCTTTAACATTGTTAAAGATTTTACTAATCCCAGTGCTCTGTCTGCCCCAGTACCCACTTCCCAAGCACTGAGTGAAAACCTATCAGATTTCTTTGAAAGAAAAATAGCCAACATTGCGGCAACTATCCTTCAGAACGGTACCGACATTACCGAAGACCCTGCCATCATCTGCAAGCATGCATTTACTGCTTTCTAACCACTTACCAAGGAACATGCCCTGAATTTATTCTTGAAATGTAAATCAGGCTCTCCATTGGACCCAGCCCCAGCCTTAATCAAGAACGAAATTGCCCCTTTAGTTATTAACCCCCTACTCGAAATATGGAACTCCTCTTTACTCTCAGGTGTTGTCCCCTCTGCTTGGAAACACGCAATGCTCATTCCAATCCAAAAAAAAGCTGGCATTGATCCTACCTGCCTAAGCAATTACCGACCAATCTCACTCCTACCCAAGCCCGCTAAGGTGCTCGAGAAAGCGGTACAAGAGCAACTGTCCAACTACCTAGAATCAAACTCTTTGTTCCATGATTCCCAATCAGGATTCAGACCTGACTACAGTACCGAGTCGGCTCTGCTTGAGGTATCCGAGTCGATTCGAGAATGCACGGATAGGGGAGAGGAGGCCATGCTGGTCCTCCTTGACCTATCCGCAGCATTTGACACCATCTCCCATGACAAACTACTTGCTCGCCTGCAAGAGGTAGGTGTCAGCGGAACTCCCCTCACCTGAGTTAAATCTTTCCTTACGAACAGATTCCAACAGTTGATGCTGGGCTCCTTTCTTTCCTCCAAGAAACCATTGATTTGGGGCGTTCCGCAGGGTTCCGCCCTCAGTCCGCTCTTATTCAATGTGTACCTAAAACCACTGGCAAAAGTGGTGGAATCCTGTGGCGTCAAAGTAACCTTTTACGCTGACGACACCCAACTAGTGTTCTCCTTCAAAGACCACTCCGAAAAATCATTCCACAACTTTCGCCACTGCATGATGAATATCGCCTCCTGGATGTCTGCTAATAACTTAAAACTTAATACAGATAAGACTGAGGTCCTGTTTTTTAATCAGAAATCCCCCACACCTTCCATTCTCTGGTGGCCGACTGAACTCAACCCTCCCCCGGAACCAGTCCAAGCTGCCCGTAACCTAGGCTTCCAATTTGACACTACCCTCTCCTGTAAGACTCAAATTTATAAAGTCACCTCGTCTTGCTTTGGAAAGCTCTGCATGATAAAAAAAATCAGCCCCTACCTTCCACTAGACTCTCGTAAGACAGTAGTCCATGCCCTTATTACCGCTCATCTGGACTACGCAAATAGTCTGTATGCAGGTGCCCCGGCATACCTCATAAACCAACTACAGAGAGTCCAGAACGCAGCGGCCAGGCTGATTTGCAACATCCCCTACCGCCACTCCATTTCACCCCATCTGATCAAACTTCATTGGCTCCCAGTGAGACTGCGCATTCAATTTAAAGCCTTAACCCTGGCTTTTAGAGCTCTTAATGATCGAGGCCCTACCTACCTGCGTCGCAGAATGAAGTTCTCACAAGCACCACGAAACCTCAGATCCAACCATCTCCGCCTTATGATCTGCCCCCGTTTTCGCCTGGCACGCATGGGAGGAAGGGCCTTTGCAGTGGCCACATCCAAACTGTGGAACCAGCTTCCTATAGAGCTAAGATTTCTGACGTCAGAGCCTCTATTCCGGAAAAAACTCAAGACCTGGCTTTTTTCCCTTATCTAATCTACCCACTCCCTTCCACATCCCTCTGACCCTTTCGAGCGCCGGGACACCTCCGTTGGAGGTAGCTGAGCGCTCTATAAACTACTAAATAAATAAATAAATAAATGACGTTCGGCATCCTCTCCAGTGTATAAAAAGCATCCTTTATGTCAGTGAGTTGACCTGGGCTAGGAAACTTGATGTACAGGTCAAGGAAATGCAACATTCCCTCCAAGACATCACGTAGCACACGACTGAACATAGTTTGCGACATATCACCAGCAGAAGCCACAGTGTACTGGAAGGTACCAGTAGCAAAGAAGTGCAGGGCTGACATCACCTTCACCTCTGGGGTCAGTGCTGTAGGATATGTCTGGCCAGGTAGCAGATGTGGCGCCAACTGCTTCGCCAACTCCTCAATCACTGGCCTGGTGAAGCAGTACCGTCGGATTCAGTCGCGTTCCTTCATGGTTTCAAGGTCTGGGAACGGTCTATGGACAGCTGGTGCCCTGCAGTACAGAGATGAACAAAGGAAGATTGTCGATTCATCCACGCATGTGGCTATGACCAAGCAAAATATCACATGATACATCATGACAATACACAATGTACTGAGGTGTCTGCTATTGGGTATGGAAACATATGTCACCTACATGCACATCACCTGACATCTCAAGTCCACATGTCTACATAAGTTCCATGTAGTGCAACGGCCAATCATTGGGCTGTTTCACAGTACCTATGTACTGCTGTCACGTTACAAACACACACCACAGTGACAAGTGAGGCCTGATGTCTCCCAGGCATCACAGCTCTTTGACATGCAGATACCCAGGGTCCCTGTATTCCCACATGGACACTGGGATGACATGGCGTATCATGTACATGCCACAAAACAACCGTGAGTCCCACAGGTAGTGGCCACTGTTGTCTCTGCAGGCCCTACAAGGATGTCTCGTAGACACACACACAACATCAATGTTGATGCACAAACCACATGGATGTGGAGACTGTCTCCCATTGGGCACATTTGATCAGCCAAATCTGAGACACAACATGCACATAGACTGTGGGTGTACATCAGAATTGGGGCTATAGGTCTCACTGTGATGTGATGCACATACCATCACACCCAGGACTCAGGGTGTATCTGACATGTCCTAAACATATCCAACCTGCAACTGTGTCCATGACTCATGACCGTAACTGTACAGTTGCACATCACAGTGGTAATGTGCACAACACAAAAAGGAGTCTGTCCCCATGAACACGTGCACAGCCTGGGAGTGGCTGCACAAAAGTGCCACACAACCAACCAGATGTTGCCCCCCAAACACACAGGTAATGCAGCCTTACATGCCATGGGACACAGTGTGGCACATGCTGTAGTGTGGTAGGTGTGCACCTGAGTCCCTGGCAAGTAATTGTGTGTGGAAGCCGTCAAAAAGTCACACCAATGTCAACCGACGCGGGTGACTTCTACAGAGACGCATTTCACAGTCCAGGACTGAGCTGTGCATATGTTTAGCCATTGACGGCAATGAGAACCGATGCGGGTGACTATCATGCGTACGCATTGCACAGTTCAGGACCAAGCCGTGCGTACGCTTAGCCATTGACTGCAATGAGAACCGATGCGGGTAACTATCATGCGTACGCATTGCACAGTTCAGGACCGAGCCGTGAGTACGCTTAGCCATTGACTGCAATGAGAACCGATACGGGTGACTATCAAGCGTACGCATTGCACAGTTCCGAACCGAGCCGTGCGTATGCTTAGCCATTGACTGCAATGAGAACCGATGCGAGTGACTATTATGCGTACGCATTGCACAGTTCAGGACCGAGCCGTGCGTACGCTTAGCCATTGACTGCAATGAGAACCGATGCGGGTGACTATCATGCATACGTGTCATGCTTTCATGGACCGAGCCCTGCGCACGCCTTGGCCATTGAATCGAATGGAGACGGGTGCATGTGGATTTTCAAAATATGCGTTGTCAGTTGACCGAACCGTGCGCACCCATTGGCTCTGGACTGTCATGGAGATGGATGCGGATTCAAAACTTCTACGAGTTGTGCACTGGAAATTCAGTTGGATACCTACAACAATGTTGCAATTTCTAGGGTTTTATGAAGGTGAAGATTTGAACGATGTGGAAGACGTGTAAGAGTCGTACAATTCCATGGATTGGCCAGATTCATTGAATGCAACCGTGTTGGACCTATCACTTGGGACACATGGCACAGATTCTGCCCCTGCAGCACAGATATAAGGCTTGTTGGCCCCCAGGGAGCTCACTTGTCTGCACTACATGCTACTTGTGGTTCTGTAAATTTCGGAACCATGTTGGTAGCATGGTCCTACCATGCCGATTTTGGTATCAGCGGACCGCAAATGACTAATGCGGTATGTATGAGTGTTTTTATCACGTTTCCCCGATGAACTTACCGTGTATGCAACACTACATATTAAACCCTCGGGTTCCATTTTAAAACGGTAACCATTTTGTGGTTGCCCTCACATAGGCTGCGCACTGAGGCCATGCCTAGGCCTAAAGGACACGCAATCTTTCTGTGACTTCTTTGTGACCTGTGCAAACTGACTCCGCTGCCCGAGGTCAGTCCTGCCCGGCCGGTTCCTTTTACTGCGGCCTTATGGGATTAGCATCAGGGCCCAACACATCATAAAGTCGTGCATCCCACAAGAACCCTGACTAATCTCTTTCACACCTGACTCTGTTTCCTACTTTATGGCTTGTTTTACGAGGAGGAGGTGTCCGTTTTATTGGGGTCTGCTGATATCTGATGAGGGTTCGGAGCCTCGCTGGGTAAATAATTATGTGCTGACCGAGCTGAAATGTGGGATTATCATCATGACTGTGCTCTTTCTTTGAAGCGAAAATATGTGAACAACCACTTGTAAAATAGTGGCGTGTTGCCCAGAGCATAATATTCTGTATATAAGAAAAGACTGGTTTTTGGTTGGGAGCAGTCTCCTGAGAACATACACCGTGCTGTACTTCTCGGATACCTGTGATTGGTCTGCAGCCAATAAATACGATCTTTGACTTCATCTAGAAGACTCTGTGTTTCTGTAGTCTGAAACAAGAAGAACTGGAAGTCTTCGGGTGTGTCCCCTGGCACCGCTGGGTTGGTTCTGAAAAACCCAGTACTTCATACTGGACCACATCTCTGATACCACTGCTGCTGTCTCTGCATCCTCTGGCTACTGCTATGGCACGTGCTCTGGAGAGGGCCCCAGCCTTCAATGAGGAGGAGAACCAGGCCCTGCTGGATGGACTCCTTCCACAGTACAGCAAGCTGTATGGGAAATCAGGGGAGCAGGTGAGTGTGCAGTCCACTGCCTTCCTAATTGTGCATGTTGTCTGACTAGCAGTACTAGCAGTGCGTACACCAGAGTACTTTCATCCCCCAAAGTGTGTAGGTACATGTAATGAACAGGTGTTCTGCGGCAAAAGTGCATTTGTGCAAGCTTCAACTTCCCAGGCAATGTTAACATGTCAGACATGCAGGGCATTTGTCCATTTCCATGGGTGCACTATCTGCGAAACTCATTTTCCTTTGTGATGACAACATGTACATCCAACTGTGTGCAGCACAAATATGGGGAATGTGTGTTAATGGACTTCTAGCTTTGTCATCCTCACAGGTTGATGACCACCAGAAGCAGGAGATCTGGCTGACCATCGCCCGGGCAGTTCGATCAGTGGGAGTCTACAAGAGCCGGATCTGCAACTGCCAGAAGAGGTGGCAGGACCTTCGGGGCTGGACCCGGAGGATCGCAAGGGTCCAGCTGTAGCTGTCGCCTCCTCCCAGGAGGGGCGGACACCGGACCCTGACCCCCCACATGCTCAGGATTCTGGCAGTGGTCTTCCCGGACATGGATGGGCAGCTAAAGGCCAGACAGCAGCAAGGAGGGGGTAAGTCCATGCCTAATCTGTGTACTATGTCTGACATGCTATTTGCAGTCTTTTGGCCTGGTCACACTTCCACATTACGTAGGTTTTGTAGTCCAGGACTCATGTCCCTCAATTGTGTGATGCACCCTCCTCATCTGATCCACAGGTGTGGACCCTACAGTCTGTGGCTTGTGTCACTAGGGCTCTGTGTCCCTGCAGTCAACTATGCTTCAGGTTCCGGACAGCATCTGTTACATGACTCTGTTGTGGGTTTCATGGGCGGGTCAATTGTTTACACAATGCCTGAGATCTGACATGTGATCTGTGTGTGCCCTTGATATGTGTTCCAATTGCTGGTCTGACTCGCCACATGTGCCTGGGGTATTTCAAACACACCCATGCCGCAGGGGACTCCAAATTGTGGGCCTCAGGAGTATGTATATCAAGTGTGTCACACTTGCTTAGCCACCTGACTACTGTCCAGGGCTATACACTGTTTCATGAAGACCTGGGCAGTCATGCCTACTCAAGGGCATTTAGAAACACTCTGTAATCCCATTCCGGTGTATCAACTTACAGGTTGTGCTTAGTGACATGTGCCTTCAGGTGTCTGCCTCTGTGTCATTGTGGTGTGGCTTCCTTTTCAGGACAACTGGGGTGTTCATGAGTTTGAGGGTCAGCAGGACATCTGAGATGTGACTATAAGAGACAAGACCTGTGTTACATATAGGTGTGTGATCACTTGACACTGCACAATGGAGTATGCAACTGCGAACTTCAGGCAGCTGTGTCTCATGCACAGCAGACTGTGATGTGCTCATGTACAGGGATTTGTGTTCGCAGAGACTCGTATGTCTGTTTTGTATGATGTGGGGTCATCTGGGTCCGGGATTTGTTGTTTGCAGGGGATGGACAAGTGCAATTGTCAGCTGCAGAGTTTGCTTTACCCATGACCTATGATTGTGACACAGTGCATACTGTTGTTGTCTGGATGCCCTGCCCTTGTGACAGGAGACAGTGATGAATGACTTTCCAGGCATGCCAGTGCCATGGCATTTAATTTGCTATGAGTGATCATGCATTGGGGTCAAATGTGCTCCATGCACCCTATTGTGGCATTGACTATCAGTACATGAGAACATCATAGTGTGTGTTGCTGGTATGCATCACAAGCATGAGAAATGAGACTCTGGGCATCCCTACATCCTGACACTTGTACTGAATCAGTGGCAAGAGATGTGATGTGTGTATAGTGACATACTCCTACATGTTCACTTGCATGTCCAACAAATGTGTAGGTGGTGCACGTCTGCACATTGGGGTATTAGCATCCAACATGCAACAGACATATGGGTGCAAGTCCAGGAGGGATATGAGTGCCATGGTTGATGGTGAGACTGACAATTGGCTTATTCTAAACAGTGTGAGCACTTTGAGCATTGTTCAGCTGATGATGCCAGGGCTTGCCCTGTGATGTGCTGTATTCACTGTGGTGTGTGTGGTCAGTGCAGGTGACTGATGTTGTTCTTTGTTTCCTAATTCTATCCAGATACATCCACAGGAGGGGGACAGCTCCATGACCCAGGAGGAGCCACAGAGCCTGACTGGGACAGAAGGCGAGGAGTTGGAGGGACCCAGTGGCACAGAAGGCGAGTGGAGCCACACCGAGGAGTCCTCAGCACCATCCACCCCAGCTGAGTGCCACAGCAGCTCGGAGGATGACTCCCTTGTGAAGGCGGGTGTCAGCAGCCACCAAACCCCAACTAGTGAGGCTGTCCCCGCCACCACCACCATCACCACCCTCCCATCGGCTCCCATCCCAGATTTCCGTGGAAGCTCCCGTGTTCAGGAGCATGTCTCCTTTGTGCCAGGCACCGCACCCCCTGCCCCTGTGTCCCCTGCTGCCCTGAGTGTGGAGTCTGTGGACTTGCTTCGACAGATCCATGTAGAGCAGAAATCAATGCTGAGTGTCCTCCATGCACACACCAGTCTGTTGACACAACTGGTGTTGTTCATGGAGGGCATTTCAATGGGCATGTCTGCCCTACAGAGGACCAATCGGTCCGTGTCCTCCTCCCTGACGGCAGCAGTGTCCCTCCTCCAACTGTCCCTCACCCCTCCTACCCCTGCCCCATCCACAATTCCTAGCACCCTACCTGTCCCAAGAACACACACACCAGCACATTCATCCAAACCCACAGACACGGGCAGCACACAAACACCCAAATAAGGTCTAGACGTGCACACAAGCAAACTCAGGGGACTGATACCACACTCACAGGGGATGGTTTGCAAACATACACACAGGCATCCACAACCACTCCGCAGTCCTCCGATACCTCTCCCTCCAAGACCCCTTTCCTTGCCTCACCTGCAACCCCATCTCCCAAGAAGCTCTTCCTCTGTGACCTTGGCCTCTTCCCCACCGATCCAGCAGATCCAGCTTACAAGGGGAAGAGGAAGTCCCCACGCACAGAGGGGAGTGCCCCTCACACCCGGACACCCTCCCCCAGGCGCAGTCAGTCTGAGGGCCCCACCTGCAAGTCCCCCCGGAGCCGGAAGAGCAAGACCCCACCCCCGCCCCGCAGCTCCACGACACAGTCTCCGTCCTCCATCCCCCAGGCCACCACTCCAATGGTTCCCCCGCCACAACCTGCCCCAGGTTCCCCCACCCACAGATACACCATCCATAAAATGCTTCGGCCCTCGCCCCTACCACTTGCTCTTCCACCCCCACTCCCCCCCGGTCAGACTGTTTGTGCCACTGATGTGGGGACCGTGGTCCCCCCTCTGTCCTGCCGACCTCACCTGAACCCCATTTCGCTCCCATGGAGTTGGGCACTGCAGTGGAGTCCACGACCACCCTGTCTGACTTGGGCACTGCAGTGGGGACCCAGTCCACTCCATCTGATCTGCCCACTGCAGTTGTGCCAGCATCTACCCCATCTGACTTGTGCCCCACAGTTGTGACTGCACCCACTATGTCAAACATCTCCACTGCAGTTGCCAGTGACTCTCCTGCATCCACCACCCCTTCACTGCCTCCTTCTGCTGAGCCCTGATCCTGTCCCTGCGGTGCCTGGCCTGCCCAATGTATGCCCCTCCGAGTGGATGTCCCCTGTCCTCACCAGTGCAGTCAAGCAACGTGTGACAGTTGTCACTCAAATCACATTGTTGACATGTGGATATGGACTGGCCATTGGCCTTTGTTTTGAAAGGACATTTGCATTTGCATTGAAATTTGGCTGAATAAAGCATTTGTATTTATCCTTGTGAATTTGATTTAGCTGGACATTATGTTGATGATGTTTACAATGACCTTGCAGTTATAATGCTGGATTTCCAATGTTGAATACTGAGGTGTTGATTTGAGGTACTCCATGTGATCCATGAGATATGTATCCTATTCTGGTTGGTATGCATGTCATCATTTGCAGCTAACTGGGTGTGTCATGATTAACAATTTGTGAGCATCTCTGTAAACATTTCATTTGCATGATCACATCTGTGGCTTGCACACATGCACATATGATGTGCTTCCCATTGTCTAATTTGTCTATTTCCCTGACTGTGGGTGCATCTCCACTGGACCTGCAGGTGTGGGCATCATTGGTGTAGGAGCAACTGGGTCCTCTGTGCCACTTGCTGGAAATATGTATTGAGTATGTGCAGATGACTTAAGGGACAATCCCGTACCCAGGCTGTTGTGACCAAAGCCTTCATTGGGTGGTAACTGATGGCTGACTGATCAAGTGTTCTGCTGACATAACTGAGACCTGCTGGGACTATGTTTGGCACAGCTGGGCTTCCACAGGAGTTGAGTCCCCTCAAGTAAGTGTGTTGTTCTGTGACATTGCCTGGGCCCATGGTGTGTGTTGTGTGAGCATGTGTGTGTGTGTCCACATCCCTTTTCATACACAGGCAGTGTTCCCTTGATATGTTCCTGTTGTTGATGCTTGCTGACTTGTACTGTGTTCATCCCACATCTTTGTCCTGGGCTACCAGATGTGTGGGTGCATGACACACTACTGTTAATTGGTGTTTCTTCATTGGGATTTGTCAGTTCTGAGTGGTGATGATGTGGTCAGACGCAGATGGGACACAGTCAGGGATCCCCAAGGCACTTCTTTGTTCGCAATATCATGTAGTTGTCCCGAGGTGGTACCTTTCAGTGATTGAGAAATGTGTATGTGTGTTTGACTGCTCCCACTCGTCCAGTTCAGGGATGAAATATTGGCAGGTGTTAGCATGTGTGCCTTGTGGTTCTCCTTGGCTTCTGCATTGTCCTGGGACTGTGGCAGAGATTCTGAAGGTTACGGGAGCTTTGACGTCATGGCCATGTACCGCATACTGTGCAGTATGTCTGTCATTCACCAGGGTTGTAGACTGTCCTTGTGTGATGAGTCGGTGCACCTTAGTTCGTCCCAACATTACTCTGTTTGTCATGGGTGAATGTGCAATGTCACCTGTCCATGTGTGCTTCACAGATATACATTGGTGCAGTTCAGGGTGTGTGGTGTTGAGGGTGGACAGATGTGAATGTTTGCATGGATGGGCCCCTAGCTCCCGTTTATCCATGGATGACGGGCCATGCTGAGTGATTTGTGTTTGTGTAGGTGTGATGTACGTTTGTGGCACAGGACACATGTCTGGGTTTCATAGTTTGTATGACATCTACCTTTGTCATCACAGTAGACGTATCAAGCATGCTTGTGTCACCCCAATGTATGTTCCTTGGGGGTAGTGCTGTTGTGTGTCAGTCTCTTACTGTGTTAGTTGCTGTTCATTCCAGCTTGTGTCACATGTGTCTGTTGTGCTCCCTCTCATCTCACAATGCCTTATTGCCCACTAAGGGGGACCCAAGGATGGTTTACTTTTGTATGGCACTGTTTCCACATCTGTCTCACTGTGGTTCAGCCCCCCTCAGGTGTTGTGTATTTGCCTGGGGATACTGAGACACAGGCACTGGGGGAAGCAGCCAAGCAGCCAAAACCTACCTGGTTCACGCCACGCCACGCCATTTCTTCCGCCGCCACCGCCAAGAGTCCGGGGCAGTCCTCGCCGCGCCAGTGAGCACCATTTCCCGCGTCACCGCCCCGGGACCACAGTTCCCGACAGCACCAGCGGCGGCGCGTGGCTCTGACGCGGCGAAAGCGCCAGGAGGCAGGTACAAAGCTCCTAGAGGCCGGCGGAACGGGGGGAAGCAGCCAAGCAGCCAAAACCTACCTGGTTCACGCCACGCCACGCCATTTCTTCCGCCGCCACCGCCAAGAGTCCGGGGCAGTCCTCGCCGCACCAGTGAGCACCATTTCCCGCGTCGCCGCCCCGGGACCACAGTTCCCGACAGCACCAGCGGCGGCGCGTGGCTCTGACGCGGCGAAAGCGCCAGAAGGCGGGTACAAAGCTCCTAGAGGCCGGCGGAGCGGGGGGAAGCAGCCAAGCAGCCAAAACCTACCTGGTTCACGCCACGCCACGCCATTTCTTCCGCCGCCACCGCCAAGAGTCCGGGGCAGTCCTCGCCGCACCAGTGAGCACCATTTCCCGCGTTGCCGCCCCGGGACCACAGTTCCCGACAGCACCAGCAGCGGCGCGTGGCTCTGACGCGGCGAAAGCGCCAGGAGGCGGGTACAAAGCTCCTAGAGGCCGGCGGAGCGGGGGGAAGCAGCCAAGCAGCCAAAACCTACCTGGTTCACGCCACGGCACGCCATTTCTTCCGCTGCCACCGCTTAGAGTCCGGGGCAGTCCTCGCCGCACCAGTGAGCACCATTTCCCGCGTCGCCGCCCCGGGACCACAGTTCCCGACAGCACCAGCAGCGGCGCGTGGCTCTGACGTGGCGAAAGCGCCAGGAGGCGGGTACAAAGCTCCTAGAGGCCGGCGGAGCGGGGGGAAGCAGCCAAGCAGCCAAAACCTACCTGGTTCACGCCACGCCACGCCATTTCTTCCGCCGCCACCGCCAAGAGTCCGGGGCAGTCCTCGCCGCACTAGTGAGCACCATTTCCTGCGTCGCCGCCCCGGGACCACAATTCCCGACAGCACCAGCGGCGGCGCGTGGCTCTGACGCGGCGAAAGCGCCAGGAGGCGGGTACAAAGCTCCTAGAGGCCGGCGGAGCGGGGGGGAAGCAGCCAAGCAGCCAAAACCTACCTGGTTCACGCCACGCCACGCCATTTCTTCCGCCGCCACCGCCAAGAGTCCGGGGCAGTCCTCGCCGCACTAGTGAGCACCATTTCCCGCGTCGCCGCCCCAGGACCACAGTTCCCGACAGCACCAGCGGCGGCGCGTGGCTCTGACGCGGCGAAAGCGCCAGGAGGCGGGTACAAAGCTCCTAGAGGCCCGCATCGCGGGACGCGTGCGGGACGCGCCGGGCTAAGCCCGGGCAAAGGGCGGGCCCTCTGTGGCCCTCAGAGGCCTGAAGAGACTGGACTGGGCCAGGTACTGTACACTGTGTTGTCCGGACCCCTAACGTGCTTTGAGCACGTAAGACACTTGATATATTGGTATGAGTTTGTATTCGTTGACCTGTTAGTGAGTGCGTAGATTTTAGGGTACCTGGGTGGAAGTTTAACCTAACAACGAGACATAATGGTTAAATCAAAAACCGATAAAGTGATGGTGGGTCCAGCTACCCTAGATAATTTCCTGGTCAGGAAAGTATTACAGATTAATAATGATAGACGTGTATCCCTGGGGACAGGCTCTGTGACAGAAGATACACTCTCAGAAAATGTTCCTATTACCCAGCCCCAAGATTTTGAAATCAATTCGAGCGATGTCATCCCTACTGACCTTCCAGCTCCCATTTCAGTAGAGGTGGAGGTTCATTCTGACTCCCGGGTGCTGTTAAGTCCAGACATTAGTGTGTTGAATGAGACCCAACCTGAAACCAGGCATCTGAGATCATGTAGAACACAGTCTCAAAGGGAGAATGGGAAACATAATAATTCTAAGCCAAAAAAGAAGGTTGGTAAGTCAATTATCAGTCCTGCTACAGTAACCCCTTTTGCATTCACGGCCACTCATGGTACTGGTAATGGTACTGGTAATGGAGTCAATCTAAACTCGGATCTGATTGCCTCACTTATAAAAAACTTAGAAGCTTCTTTCATAGTAAAAATGGAGGAGCTCATTAAACCATTAACCACTAAGATTGACAATCTAGCCAAGGAAGTGGCAAGGCTGGGTGGTCTGTTATTTTCTCAGGTGACTGCCTTGCCTAGTGGAATTGTACACTCTGGTGGGAAAAGGAGAGACATTGCTGAACTTAATGATATACAGAACAAGGGGAGGGAGGATTCTGCTGTAGCAGCTGTCCCAGGATTTGTAACATCAATTCATTCGGATATTCCTGTGGAAACTGTTTCGCAACAACAATTATCTATAAACCCCCATAGCAGTAGAGCTCCCAGATCTGCGAGGAATAATCGCTATCTTAATTTACCACCAGACTGTGCTCCGTTTGTGGCAGTACTGACTAATGTGCCCCCTTGTGGCACCCATCCTGCATCTCCTTCTGATGAATCTCCTATCTCTCTGAAAAATAAGACTGTGTCTTGGCTTAACAAAAACTGTGGTTTTCCGATTTCATATTTTGACCAAATATTGACAGTAAGGCGTGTAAATTGGGTGGGGCCGTCTAAAAAGTCTGGGTCTGGGGATTGTATAGTTGTAAATTTCAAACACCCACAGCACGTAGCAACTGTACTTCTGAGAGCTTCTGCACTGATATATAATACGAACAGTATCTGTGTACGGCCCTTGGGTTACTTTTATGCACATTTGTGCAAGTCACCACCGCAACAGAGTTTAACAAGGCGGGGGCTTGAACCTTATACTTCTGTGCAAGAGATTCAACCTTTTCATAATATTACTAATCTCTGTGGTGTAGGTGGACCCACTGGTGCGGTTAATAGGAGCGTCAGTGCTGGACACTATCAATATGGGTCAAACCTATACACACAGAATAGGTATGAAGTGTTATCCGGTCTTGAGCTGTGCGACTGACGGGGCGCACCTGCAGCTCAGGACACTAGGGCTACAGGTGAACCTATTAACCCAGATAACCATGTAGACAAAATGCCAGGATGTCTTGCTGTATCTTGGAATATTGCGGGTCTTGTCGCTAAAATGTCTGATGTAAATTGGGTGACCTACATCAAGCAATTTTCGATTATTTATTTACAAGAGACCTGGGAACTGGGCTGTAATCTCTTCTTAGAAGGGTACAAGGCCTTCTTTGTGCCAGCCTTGCCATCTGTGCGGGGTAGGCCCAAGGGGGGTCTTGTAATTTTCGTATCTATATTGATACCCTGTGAAGTTCGAAGAATTGGAGTACACCACTCAGGTGTAATGGGCCTGATTCTAACTGGAGGTAATGTCAGTGTAGGCCTGGTGAATTTCTATAATGCTGTTCATGATAGTGTTGGCAGGAATTATATTTATTTTTTAAATTCCTTTGTTTTTAATTTCATGGAAAATGTGGGCCATAACCTCTTGATTATGGGGGATTTTAATCTGCATCCTTGTATAGACCCATTGCACAAGTGTTTACCAGAAATGGTGTGTGATAGTGCAGATTGTCTCCACATGGAGCATACAAAGGAAGGGGAAATGTGTAATGACCTTTTGAATAACTATGACCTCTCCTTGGCTATGTCATTAAAAGACCCGCTATTTCGCTTTGAAACCCCTACTTTTAAAGGGCATGGAAGGGGTACCTTTATAGACCATATACTCGTTTCGCGGACGATGCAAATTTTTGTGGATTCCTTTTGCATTTCTTTTAGTGAATTTAGTGATCATAATCCTCTTGTAATCTGTTTAAAATGTCCTTGGTTAAAAAAAGGTAACAAGATCATTAAGCAAGGTAGATTGGGCACAACAGATGGGAAGAGGCGGTTAAAATGGTCTATGGTTTCTGCGGATGTCCTCTATAAGAATATCTCTGCTGGGTGTGCAGAGGATATTAGAGTCTGTACGAATGGGGGGGGTGAACCTAGGCTGGTTCTAGAAGCTTACCAAAATATTTCGGAGAAGGTCTCAGCGTTTCTATCGGTCCCTAATAAAACCCGGCCCATTATAGGTCCGAGATGGTTCAGTCATGAGTGTACTCTAGCTGCACGCAATTTGAGGGCCGCCTTGTCAGCATCCCCGAGGAATAGGGATGTTGTAAAACTCTGCAGAAAGGAATATAAGGCTATTATTGCTGCCCGTAAGGAGTTTCTGAGGAAAGAGGCCTGGGAGGAACTGCTTGATCCCTCCACCCTGAATAGCAGCACCAAATTTTGGGCCCTGGTAAAGAAACCTTTCCTGACTGAGGACCCGGGAGATGGACTGGTTTGTTGTATAACCAAAGAGGAATGGGAGTGTCACTTTAAAAGTCTGTACTATTCTGAGGCCGCTGGAACTATGGTTACTGTCCCCTCCGATAGGGACAGTACTGCTATCATTTTTGATAAAAGTGAGGTCTCGGTCACTATAATGGGTCTTACTGCTAACAAAGCGCCAGGCCCTGACGGAATACCGCCGGATCTTTATAAGTCTGATCCAGATTTCTGGGCTCCCATTCTGGCTGCTGTTTTTAATGCTGCGGCCATATTGGGTTGTCCGGGAATATGGGGTCTGTCCACAATAGTTCCCGTCTTTAAGAAGGGAGACAGGGGAAGTGCTCTTTGCTATCGTCCAATATCCCTAATTGACTCGATGGTGAAGATTATGGGGAGAGTTATACTTCAACGCCTAACAAACTGGACGTATGAAAATAATATCATGTCGATCTCTCAATATGGATTCTGTGAGGGGCGTTCTACTATGACTTAATGTCTCAACCTGTTTCTTATACTGAATAAATATACTGTTGTACAAAAAGGAACAATTCACCTTGCCTTCATGGATCTGTCTTCAGCCTTCGACTGTGTCAACAGGGGGAGGCTGTGGCAGACCATGATGGATAAAGGTATTGATAAGGGGATTGTGGAGTTCCTAGCGGATCTGCACAAGGACACAAGAGCTAATGTGAGGTTTTCATCGACCGGGGAAACTACAGGAAGTTTTAGTATTAATAAAGGAGTACGTCAGGGGTGCATCTTGGCCCCTTTTCTTTTTAACTTTTACATAAATGATCTAGAGGCTGATCTACAAGAGGTAAAATCAGATTGTCCTAGAGTTGGTGCGAGGGGTATTCCTCTACTTTTATATGCCGACGATGCGGTTTTAATTTCCCGAACAGAATTAGGTCTTCAGGCACTTCTTAATGTTTTTAATAACTTTATGTCTGATAGGGACCTTATGGTCAACAATTCGAAATCTTATATAATGCATGTTGGCCGCCAACCAAAAAAGAAGTTCAATTTTAAACTGAATGTTGTTCTGATCCCCATCACCCAGACATTTTCATATCTGGGTGTTTTATTTGATTCAAAACTTAGCTGGGCCCCACATTTGGCCAAGAAAAAGGGGGAAATGACTAGAGTCAATGCCTCCATCTTCAATATTGCCTCTAAACTGGGGAATAAGCCAAATGTGGCTATGATGAAATTATATAATTCTAAATCCATAGCCACTGCAGTAGATGGTAGCGAGATATGGGGCTACATAAAAGGCGAACAACTACAAATAGTTGAAAATAATTTTTTAAAGCGTCTGTTATGTGTGCCAGGTAGCACCTCGAATTTAATTGCACATGAAGAACTTGGTTGCCTGCATTTATCAGACATTGTTGGATTAAAACCACTGTTATGCTGGGTAAAACTATGGTTAAGTGATGAAATTCCTTTAACACATTTGATAGTGGAAGATCTTATATCACTTGATCATGCCATGTGTGTACCTTGGCCTAAATATTTGAAGTCGCAATTTATGAAGCTTGGCCGCCTGAATCTGTTTGATAATCCGAGGGATATAGTTAAGGGTGATGTAGCAGCAATTAAGAAAGCTTTTTTCTTGAACTGTACTGCTCTAAGAGATGAAGTTGAGCTTTTGAAACCTAATATTAGAAAGTATATCATGTTGAGTACTTGTGATTTCATGGAAAAGTATCTAACATGCTCCTTTACCTCCCACGAGAAATTTTTGCTGACCAGATTTAGGTTCAACATCTTTCATCATCTTTTAATCAGACCCACGTCAGATATTTTTAAGAAACCTGCTGCTCCCTGTGGCTGCGACGGGAAGTCTCCACAGGATATGCTGCATTTTATGTTTTTATGTACATTTTATGAATATCCCCGCAGACGATATCTTGTTACTCTTTTAAAGAAATTAAATTTTAAACAAATTAGACCTGCTTTTATGTATCTACAGCTGCTGCACTCGGATAGTGTTCTCCAGGTGCTAGAATTCTTAAAACTGACCTTGAGATTTAGAAAATGTCTAGATGAGTAACTGTAATTTACTATGAATTATCGGTAGCCCATTGCACTAATGCACTTTTTTCCCACTGTTTTGTTTACGCACTCTTCTAAGGAACTTAAGTATTGTATGTTGTTATTGTGACTGATTCTGTAATTAATGTGATGTTTTTAATATGAATTGTCTATTGTTGTGTACTTTTATGGATTGAAAAATATCCGAAATAAAGTCATTATCTATCTATCTATCTATCTATCTACTGAGACACACACACACATGTTGTGTCAGATGTTCAGTGTGAGGTTGCCTGTTTATGTTTGTGCATCTGCACCAGTGCATTGTTATTGCTGTTGTGGCCCATTGTCTGGATGTTGTTTTTGTGATTTTCCCTGCTGTTCCTGTGAGTCATATCACATCATTGTGCACATTCATCCTGGTTGTTAGGTCCCATTGCTGCCATGGAATGGGAGTTTGTGACCTGACACCTACAGTCTACACAGGATGTTTTGATTTGTGTGTCTATTTTCGAGATGTGTGTATGATTTGTGATGGTCACTTCTGCTTTTGTGTCATTGTACACTGTATGCAATGTCAGCCCCCATGGCTGGTGCTTGTCTGCACATGGCCGAGAGTATGTTAGGTTTTCACAGCACTGTTAGCCTCACCACATCTCTGTGGATATGGGACACAACCACTACTTTGCCTCAAAAGTATTTCTGGGACCAGGAATCATACATGCTGTTTGGCATTTGCAGCTTTGACCATGATGACACTTACCTTTTGGTCACTGTGATGAGGGGGGTTTTAGACCCCATCACCACAATGCTCAACATTTGCAGCAGTTTGGAACCCCACACTTAACTTTTGTTCTACACAGTGAGGGGGTGTTAGTGCACATTGACACAGTGCTATTGTGATGCTTGCCTTGTGTAGGCCACACTCAGTTTTTGGTCACACATCTGATGGTAGTTACATTGTATGTTCAAAGTCATATTCACTGTTGTGGGCATTTGTCACAGACTACACACTGTTGTCATGATGTTAGGGGGGATGTATTTTGCTGACATACCTAATGCTGGTGTATGATGGATGTGTGGCGCATCACCCATCCTATGGGTAGGGGTGGCAGGAGTGCTGGGCAACATAGTCCCTATGGGTGGGGACGGCAGTAGTGATGGGCAACAGGTCCCCTATGAGTGGGGGTGGCAGGAGTGATGGGCAACAGGTCCCCTATGAGTGGCAGTGGCAGGAGTGATGGGCAACAGGTCCCCTATGAGTGGGGGTGGCAGGAGTGATGGGCAACATAAGCCCTATGGGTGGGGGTGGCAGGAGTGATGGGCAACTTAGTCCCTATGGGTGGGGGTGGCAGTAGTGATGGGCAACATAAGCCCTAAGGGTGGGGGTGGCAGGAGTGATGGGCAACATAAGCCCTATGGGTGTGGGGGGCAGGAGTGATGGGCCCTATGGGTGGGGGTGTCAGGAGTGATGGGCAACATAGTCCCTATGGGTGGGGGTGGCAGTAGTGATGGGCAACATGAACCCCTATGGGTGGGGGTGGCAGGAGTGATGGGAAACAGAAGCCTTATGGGTGGGGGTGGCAGGAGTGATGGGCAACATAAGCCCTATGGGTGGAGGTGGCTGGAGTGATGGGCAACATAGTCCCTATGGGTGGGGGTGGCAGTAGTGTTGGGCAACATGAACCCCCATGGGTGGGGGTGGCAGGAGTGATTGGCAACAGGTCCCCTATGATTGGGGGTGGTAGTGGTGATGGCCATGCAACCCCTATTGTGGCCTGTTGTTAGTGGCCGGGATATGGATCCCCTGGGTGTGTGTGACATTTTGTGGGTATGTGTCGTTTGTTTGTGTGGTGGGTGTCTGACTTACCGTCTGCGCCGTACGCGTCTGTTCCTGATCCGGTCATAGATGTACAGTACTGGTATGACCTGTGCGATGGGATTCATGATGTGTTCGTCTCGTTTGCTAGCTGGTCCGTCTCGTAGCCATGGATTGTGTTCTGGCGCGAATCGTACCTGATATGCTTCTTTTCCGGATGCTGAGAAGTGCTGTATGTGGCAACCCGTCCGGCGCATATGATTTGCGCATCATTCTTGTCCGGCCGGAAACTGCTGTGGATACTGCTTCCGGGCGACTCGGGTCGGCGTTCGGAGGTACGGCTCGTACGGAAAATGAAGCTTGAATAGAAGCCTATGTGTCGGCCGGATTTGTGTCAGTTATGCGCATCGTACTTCATCGCCCGGACGGACCGGCTCCGGGTACGAGTCGGTCGTAAGGTAAGGCTACGAACAGCTCTCGGAGAGCTGTCCCACCCGGATCGGAATCGGCCCCTTAGTTTGCTTGTTTTTTAAACTTTATTTTAATAATTATAATATGTCATATATTTGTATGTATGATTTTAATTTTTTAATTACATAATTATAATTATTAATTCAAAAAAGAGTAAAAATATGTTGTTTAATTGTTTTGTAATTGTTAAATGCTGCATGGTGTTTGCTATTGTCTTATGATTAAAGTATAGATTTGGCAATTGTGTTTAGGTATTTTAGTCCTTTGGTGTTTGGGTAGAGTCTAGTTGTAGGTGTTCGTACATTGTTATTGTTTGTTTACTAAGTTTAGGACCTATTTTAGTGAGGTATTGTTCTAGCCTTAGTTCTTGATAACTTTTGGCCTGATTACGATAGCGGTGAACCCGCCACCGGCAGGCTGCCTGGGTGGCGGGTTCACCGCCATTGTGAGGTCAATTACTGCTCGCTGCCTTTTGCATTCGCCGTGGTGGCGGCTGCATTGTAATATCATATGTGGGACCGCTGCCTTTTAGGCGGGCGGTCCCCATCACCGGGACAATGGCAGACGGACAGAAGTCCGTCCGCCATCGTAATCAGCCCCATTGTTCTTTTTTAATGGCTTCTATTAGTTTGTGTAAAGTTGGTTGTCCTCTTTCTATTGTGGCTTCGAAGGCATTATGCTATTCTTCCAGAGCGTTATTATTTTAGCTTTTTGTGCTCAGGTGCTTTGATAGATGTTCAACCAGGGGATTTGGAATTTTGGTTGTCTTTGGTGCCCTAACCTATGGAGTCTTCCTACCCATGTGTCTTCAAAGTACTCAAGGAAGGGTATTCATTTTGCTTTATTGGCTTGCTAGAAAGGACTTTCAATAAGTATATTATAGTGGTTGGCTACTTCTGTTGTTGGTACATAGGTAAGGGCTATTAGTTTTTTGATTTGATAAGCAAAGTTGCTGTTTGTGGCATAATCTATACTTAGGGTAGATTTTTGGAGCTGTCTCCAGATACTTTGGTGAAAATGATAATATCAACCTTGTATTGCAGTATGTGGATATATTTCTTAAAATGACCGAATCATTGCTTGCTCGAAATATATTATTATTTTTTGTGGGAAGTAGTTTTCTGTCTGTTATTTTATTATTGTAAGGAGTTCTATGTAGGTAGTATTGTGTTTGTTGGGGAGTAGTGCATATATGAAGCGGATGTTAGTTTCTTCATATTGACCATGGATGGTATAGCGTTGATAAAAGGGCTTAGGGCGAACTTTTAAAAGGTCAGTGCCATCAGCCCCCTGGTACTCGAGCGATCTCAAATTGCAAAAATGTACTTGTAAAAGATTGAAGTGGAACTGGAGGAGGGATTACACTATTGAGGAAAAAGGGCTATATTTGGCAAGCTTAGCAACTTACAAACGCATGCTACGAGAAGCAAAACAAAAATTTTACACGCCCAAATTTTAGCAGCTAAAAATTCTTCGAAAGAGCTGTTTTCCACCATCACCAAGATAAACATAGTGGTATCGGCCCCTATCTCATCTAGTACAGAGCTTTGCGAAAAAATTGCATCGTTTTTCGCTACTAAAGTTAACAACATTTTTTCCAGCCTCAGTGACTCTATCAGATTTGAACAGGAGTTCGAACAAGGGATCTCTGAGGGGGCCATGTCATCGGTCACCCTGGAGGCGTTCAGTCCTCTTACCCTGCAAGACACTCTGGATCTGCTGGCTAAAGCCTATAGCTAGCCACCTAACGCCCATTTTTAACGGCATGTTTTAAGAAGGAACTTTTCCTAAAGTCTGGAAGGAGGCCTCCATTCTTCCTCTGTTGAAGAAACCCAGTTTGGATCCTTCGGATCCAAACAATTTTCGACCCATTTCCCGTCTCCCACTACCGGCCAAACTAGTGGAAAGGGCAATGAATCTACAACTCACAGCTTTTGTGAAGAAATCCTCTGTGCTGGATGCTTCCCAGCACGGGTTCAGGGAGGGGCACAGTACCGAATCTGCTCTGATTGCGGCCACAGAACAGTTCAGGTCAGCGGTGGACCAAGGTGGCAGAGCAGCCTTGATCCTTCTAGATCTATCGGCCGCTTTCGATACGGTCCACCACGGACTGTTGATGGACCGACTGAGGAGAGGGGGTGTCCAGCAAAAAGCATGGGAACTGCTGAACTCCTTTCTTTCCGAAAGGAGTCAAACAGTAGCCTTGGGAAATTTCTCATCCCGTCCTTTTTCTCTGCCTTTTGGGGTCCCGCAGGGGTCCTCACTAAGTCCCACACTATTTAACGTCTATGTAGCCTCTCTCGCTCCTATCATCAGAAGCCACGGTTTTAGTGTCACCTCGTATGCGGATGACACGCAGATCGTTGTGTCTCCATACCCCGGACGTGAATTGGGAATGGATCATAATTTCCAGGCCTGTATGTCGGAAGTGGCCCGCTGGATGGCTAGCAACTGCCTTAGGCTAAACTCTAATAAAACCGAGGTAATGCTGTTCGGGAATAACCCCAGCTTCTGGACCCCATTATGGTGGCCTCAGGAATTTGGGGCCCTTCCCAGCCCGGTCAACAAAGTAAAAAATCTCGGGCTGGTGCTGGATGACAAACTCCCCATGGCACTACAGGTCAAGGCAGTGGCTTCCAAAACAGGCTTCATTTTAAGAATGTTGAGAAAGATCCTGTTTCTGCTTCCTTATGAAAGCCGACAAACGGTGGTCACGGCCCTTGTAACTTCCAGGCTTGACTACTGCAATAGTCTGTATCTGAATATACAGGAAAACTTGCTGCACAGACTGCAGCTGTTGCAGAATGCGGCTGCTAGACTACTAACTGGCATCCCGAAATTTTCACCCATATCCAAGGCCATCCGCAACCTACACTGGTTGCCAATTCGAAGCAGAGTCCAGTTTAAGTCTCTGTGCCTGGTGTTCAAGGCCCTGAATGGAGAAGGCGCTGAATACCTCACTAAACGACTCACTAGGTACGTTCCTGCTCGGCGCCTTCGTTCAGCGGAAGCCAGTCTTGTTACGGTTCCAGTCATAAAAAAAGCACGTTGGAGAGACCGCAGCTTCTCCTACGGGGCAGCCAGGCTTTGGAACGAATTGCCATTCCACCTGAGACGCATGGAGGACCTATTGCATTTCAGGAATGCATTAAAAACCTGGCTGTTTCAGTAGTTAATTCTGGCTTAAGGATCATGGAGTTGTGGACAGCGCCAGGACACCTACTTGGTAATCGTGCGCTTTATAAATCACCATAACATAACATAACAACATCTAAATGTCCCATCCATCATCCATGTTTCACATTGCTTTAATTTTTGAATGTTGGTGTTGGTGGCATAAAGAACACATTTTTCACCTTTGTGTGTGACTGTGTATTCTTGTAAAATTTTGATTTCTGCAAAGGTTTGCGGGGGGGGGGTGGTGTTTGTGCAGTAGATATTTTAGTTCTGGCTATTAGGTGTTTTAGAGTTGTTACAAAGGTAATTGTCCTGTTACATGTTCAGGAACCCTAGTTAACATGTTTTTCAATCTTTGGGCACTGGTTTGTTGGGAGCTGGTGCTTGCTTCTTTGATGGTTTCTAAAGCATCTCTCAACTCAATTTCTGTGACATTGGGGGGATGGTTGTGCTCCCTAACATTAATAACATTTCTTTCTATTGTTGTTGCTCTCCCATAGCAAGAATTGGAGTATTATTTACTGCATTTCCAATGGGTTTTATGTTCTGTCATTTTCCCTTGTGTTTAAGTTTAGCCCATGTAGCACAGAAGTAGTTTTCCTTTTTTTGAGGAGATGAACTTTGCCCCTACTGTCATTTTCTTTGTATATTTGTGAATGCATTTATGTATATGTATTATAAGATATTGAACAGTAAACATGTTCAAATAATTATTGCATTGAAAATATGCTTACATATATCTTGTTTTGCTTTTGCGTTGGATACTTTTTCGATGTGTGTAGGTTATTCACTGATTTTCTGTTGCTTAAAAAGGAAAATGTTATTTCTATTGACGTGTTACATTTAGTTTGTTAGTTTAGTGTATTTAGTCTCTATTATTATTTGGTTGTTTTAAATTTTAAAAAGTACTATTTTTAGTTGATGTAGTTTATTTTGTTGATGTTGTTGTTTTGTTGAAGTCTGTAGGAGCAATTAAAATAGAAGTATTTGTTAGTTATGTTTTGCTTTTTTAATGATTTATTTTGATTTAATCAGTGAACTCTATTAGTTTGTTAAAATATATATTTACTCTGTTTTATATGTTTTGTTAATGTTGATTCTGCAGTTGCTTTGGAAGTAAATTGTTGTTTTGAATTTTCTAGGTGGTGTTTTAGTTAAGTTTAGTCTGTGAAATATAGAGGAAAACATTATGGGCCCGATTCACAGAACTAACTTAAGACAAAATCCTAAACTTACTACCGTTTTCGTATTCACAGAAGGCACTTACTCATTTTAGTATTCACAGAAGACACTTACTCACTTCGGTATTCACAGAAGTTAGGAGTCCTAACTTTAGAACTCCTAAATGCCTTCTGTGAATACCGAAAGTCTTAAAGTTAGGATTTTTCTCAGTTTAGAAGCCCTAAAGTTGGGACTCCTAATTTTACTACTACTAAACTGAGAAAAATCCTAATTTTAAGGCTTTCGGTATTCACAGAAGGCATTTAGGAGTCCTAAAGTTAGGAGTCCTAACTTTACTACTACTAAATTGCGAAAAATCCTAATTTTAAGGCTTTCGGTATTCACAGAAGGCGTTTAGGAGTCCTAAAGTTAGGAGTCCTAACTTTACTACTACTAAATTGAGAAAAATCCTAATTTTAAGACTTTCGGTATTCACAGAAGGCATTTAGGAGTCCTAAAGTTAGGAGTCCTAACTATACTACTACTAAACTGAGAAAAATCCTAATTTTGAGACTTTCGGTATTCACAGAAGGCATTTAGGAGTCCTAAAGTTAGGACTCCTAACTTCTGTGAATACCGAAATGAGTAAGTGCCTTCTATGAATACCAAAATGAGTAAGTGCCTTCTGTGAATATCGAAATGGTAGTAAGTTTAGGATTTTGTCTTAAGTTAGTTCTGTGAATCGGGCCCTATATTTTTAGTTAATTCGTTTTTTAAGCTCATTTTATTTATTTATTTAAAACGCTTTGTTCTATCCTTTAATGAGAGTTTTTCTGTTTAGCTGTTTGTGTAGATGTTTTTCTTTCTGTTTTCTGTGTCGCAAAGTTTAGTCCTTCTGCAGTGTTTGTCTGTTTCACTGTAAATTTTGTATTAATTACTTGATTGCTTTTATAGTGTTTATTTACTTAGTTTGAGTGTTCTATTGGTTTGAGTGTGTGTAGTTTAAATTCATTGGTTGAGACAGCTTTTTAAAAAAACTTTGGCAGTCATAATTTAATTTGTTTAATGGTAATTATGTTTATTTAATGTTTGTTTTTATTTTGTTTAGTAATATAATTAAAATGTATGCGGTACTAAATGTTATTTATTTTTTATATATGTAATATGTATATGTCTGTTTATTTTTGATAGTTTTGACTTTATTTATGTTGTAATGTTTGTTTATTTATTTGTTTTTTATTTGTAAGTGTATTTGGGTTTTAGTTTTATTAATTTTGTAATTTTCTAGTGTTTGCTTTTAATGTTTGATATATGTAATTTGTTTATATTAATGAAAATAGTTTTTTTATGTTTAAATGTTTTTTGTATAGACTATATGTATTTTATCGATGTTTGTGTTTTCAATATTATGCATATCGATGTTTTTAATGTAATAGATGTTATTTCAATTTTATCGATATTTTTGTGGGTTTTTTTGTTGTCAATATTTTTGTCATCAGCATTTCTTTTACGATATTTTTTTATCGAGGTTTGTGCTCATTTAGGTTTGTGTATCGGGTGTCAATATTCTTGTATACCGAATGTGCCAAAGGCGTGCCAAAAGCAAGCCCGTCTACGCCCTTCCGCAACCCGACCGCGAGCAGCACCAGGAATCCTGGACCTCCACCCGCCAACGCTATGACCCAGCAGCACTCCATGCACTCAACCCAGGCCGCAACAACAACTGCAAGCTAACATCACCAGCTAACACCCACGGACCTTTCAGATGCCACCACTGCCGTCAAACCTACAGCACCGCCAGGAACACGGACCCAGCATAATCTGACCACAAGAACACAACCAAACCAAAGAGCCTGAAATGCCTCCTCCTCAATGTCCGATCCCTCCACAAACATGCCACCAAATTCTGGCACCTCCTTGACATCACCTCCCCGGACGTAGCATTCTTCACCGAAACCTGGACCAACACCACCTCGGGACCAGACATCGCCATCGCCATTCCGCAAGGATACAAGATCTCCAGAAAGGACCGCCACACCTGCCAGGGAGGAGGAATCACTATTGTCCACAAATCCCCCCTCTGCCTGAGCACACTCCCCGACAAGCCCACAGACATGATGGAACATCTGCACTTCAAGATACAGATCAACCCCCCCACCACCACCCTCCAAGGAACCCTCATCTACCGACCCCCTGGATCCCGCGGGCTGTTCACCAACTCCATCATCACCAACTCCATCATCTCCCCGCATGCCATTGCATCCACCAACTACACCCTGCTGGGAGAAGTCAACTTCCACATCGACAACCAACTGGACCCCAACACCACATCCCTCCTGGACAACCTCCACAACGTTGGACTCCGCCAAATCGTGACCGAACCCACGCACTCAGCAGGACACACCCTCGACCCCCTCTTCACAAAAAGGAAACTCCACCACCTTCAGCCACACCACCGAACTCCCATGGACTGACCACCAATGCATCCACTTCACGTTCAGAACACCCATCATCCACAGACACCAGCACCCGCTCCCACGAAGAAACTGGACCAGAATTACAGACGACCAGCTTACCTCTTCATTCAGCAACTCCACCCCAACCATCGCGGAAAACAACGACCCCAACACAGCAGCCCGAAACCTGCACAGATGGATCTCCAACAGCGCCAACACCATAGCCCCCCTCAAGAAAAACAACAACACCCACGCAAAGAAAGCCAGATGGTTCACCACCGAGCTTCGAGAATCCAGACGCACCTGCCGCCGCCTTGAAAAGGCCTGTAGGAATACCAAATCCACATCAACTTCAAAGCCGCTACCAACGCCCACCACCAACTCATCAGAAAAACCAGTAAAAAAGCGATTGAAGACAGAATCTCCACACACGCACACAACAGCAGAGAACTCTTCAACATCATCAAGGAATTCGCCCAACCCACCAGGGAGTCTACTGACATCCCTCCCTCACAAGACCTCTGCGACAATTTCAGCACCTTCTTTCACCACAAAATCAAGAGCATCTACGACAACTTCAACAAAGACAACCAACACCCGGAACCCCCACCAACCTCCCCCGACACACTGAAGCCAACGATTGACAGCTGGACAGCCCTCACCACCAAAGACACACTGAAGACGATGAAGTCAATCCACTCCGGGGCCCCCACGGACCCCTGCCCCAACCACATCTTTAACAGAGCTGCCAACACCATCGCACCCATGCTCTGCCACACCATCAACCGCTCCCTGGCGACCGCCTCGTTTCCCGATGACTGGAAACACGCCGAGGTAAACCCCCTCCTGAAGAAACCCTCGGCTGACCCCGCCGATTTAAAGACTACAGACCCATCTCCCTGCTCCCATTCCCACTGAAAGTTATCGAGAAAGCCATCAACAGCCAACTTGCCATGGGGGGTTGGGAGCTCCATCCTTCGAGGCGTACTTCCTTGTGGCACAACTCCAATGGCTGTCTCACTGGACAGCAGAGCGACATATAGGGGAAACAATTTCCGACGAAGGTCGTATACCCCTTCCAGCTATCTGGAGGCTATTAATGCTGGGTTCCAAGCCACTATGCACAAACCCCCTACAGGTATCTCTAGCCCGCAAATGTATGCTACGAATCCACCGCATGTCGAAAGGAAAACCCCTGTACTCCTCATTACTCCCACTAGTAGGATTTCCCCGAAAGGACAAATACTATACTACAGGAGCCCTTCGAATATGGACAGAACACGACGTGACCAAGGTTGAGTCCCTGTTTGAAGAAGGACAGTTAAGGACGTACACCCAAATGGTGGAGCATTATGACCTCCCGCCAGGAGAATTCCTAACACATAGGCAACTCTTAGATAATGGCCGACACTACTGGGATCTCCAAGAGGGGGAACCCCAGACACATCCAGTGTTACACATGATCCTTCGTATGGGCGCGGGCAGGCACATGGTTACCTGGCACTACAAAGCGATTTGAGAGCTGAACAGTACTCCCCTAGACGTTTTGCGACAAATATGGGAGGACGAGGTGGGACGGGTGTTCCATGATAAAGAATTGGAAAAGGTGCTGGTATATTCAAAAACGGTCTCTAGGAACGCACGCTTCAAAAACATCCAGTTCAATATCTTACACCGGGCATATTTAACACCCCACTGGTTACACCGTTTTTACCCTAACACGCATTTTGCTTGCCCCCGCTGTCAAGCCCAGGAGGCAAACTTTAAGCATATTTTCTGGGACTGCCCCTCCATCCGACAGTATTGGGACACGGTACAGCAGGCACTCCAAGCAACGCTAAATCTTCCGAACATATCCATATGGGAGGCATACGCCCTGGGAATCTATCGCAAAAGGAAAACTGAAAAATTACAGTGGCGTTTTGCATCCCTGGCCCTTCTCCTAGCAAAGAGGGGAATAGCCATGCATTGGCAATCCCCAGCGGGACCCCCAGAAGTGGCATGGGTAGGCGCTATGAAAAAATGGGGCGCAGCAAAGGAAGAGGCACTAAGAGACGAGGAAGTGAAAGGAACAAGCAAACATCCCATCTCCATGGAATGGACACAGCTACTGTTTCAATTCACACAGGAAATGGCAACGGTGGCAACACCTGAGGCCTCACAACCTCAACCCCAAACTCCACCTATATCCCCCGTCGAATAAATAACAGCCTCCCCTGTATAGCAACACAACACACACAACCAATGGCATGTCCAGAACATGTCAAACACATCCCTACGCAATCCTGCATATGACCTTCCCCCCTACACGTGCAACGACACAGTAACGATGAATCACAGTCAGTCACATCACTGATCGCCACAGGCGTATAATCCGACTGCTCCCATTCCTCCCTTACACCCGGTTTCCCCCCCCCACAGTTCATAGTTTTGTTTATCCCCCTTGGTAATTCCGAAACAGAATTTATCCGCTAAGGAATACATTCATAAACCCTATATGAGATGACACACAAGGGTAGAGGTGAGGGCAAAATACCAACCCACACCCCCGGGATCCTTACCCAACCGGACATCACATAACATACAAATGTATGCAGAGTTAAACTAGAAGATAACTCCAGGACTGTCGTAAGCTACCTTATCCAAGTTGTTTAGATGTACGATGAGATTGTTGAAAACATTGGTATGAATAATAATAAAATACTTGCAAATGTATGATATAATATGTCAATGATGCAATAACAAGTTGTAACAGGAAATGTAAAATCTCAATCAACAAATTTAAACAAAAAAAACAGCCAACTTGCCACATTCATCGAAGAGCATAACATCCTCGACTCCTCCCAATCTGGCTTCAGGAAAAACCACAGTACGGAAACCGCCCTCCTCGCTGCAACAGATGACATCCACACCCTACTGGACAAAGGAGAAAAGGAGAAGTAGCCCTCATCCTCCTCGACCTCTCAATGGCATTCGACACGGGGGGAACAACCTTTACAACGCAACTTTTACAACGCACTACCATTACAACGCATTTTTTACAACGCATAATCCATTACAACGCATGACATTACAACGCATGACACTACAACGCATTTTTAAAAACTACCTTTACAACGCATTCCATTACAACGCATACTACCATTACAACGCATACCATTACAACGCATAATATTGCACTATACTATCCAACACTTACCCTACTGATGCACCCCCTGGAGTTAGAATAGTAATTTTTACCCCTATACTATCCAACACTTACCCTACTGATGCACCCCCTGGAGTTAGAATAGTAATTTTTACCCCTATACTATCCAACACTTACCCTACTGATGCACCCCCTGGAGTTAGAATAGTAATTTTTACCCCTATACTATCCAACACTTACCCTACTGTTGCACCCCCTGGAGTTAGAATAGTAATTTTTACCCCTATACTATCCAACACTTACCCTACTGTTGCACCCCCTGGAGTTAGAATAGTAATTTTTACCCCTATACTATCCAACACTTACCCTACTGTTGCACCCCCTGGAGTTAGAATAGTAATTTTTGCCCCTATACTATCCAACACTTACCCTACTGTTGCACCCCCTGGAGTTAGAATAGTAATTTTTACCCCTATACTATCCAACACTTACCCTACTGTTGCACCCCCTGGAGTTAGAATAGTAATTTTTACCCCTATACTATCCAACACTTACCCTACTGTTGCACCCCCTGGAGTTAGAATAGTAATTTTTACCCCTATACTATCCAACACTTACCCTACTGTTGCACCCCCTGGAGTTAGAATAGTAATTTTTACCCCTATACTATCCAACACTTACCCTACTGATGCACCCCCTGGAGTTAGAATAGTAATTTTTACCCCTATACTATCCAACACTTACCCTACTGTTGCACCCCCTGGAGTTAGAATAGTAATTTTTACCCCTATACTATCCAACACTTACCCTACTGTTGCACCCCCTGGAGTTAGAATAGTAATTTTTACCCCTATACTATCCAACACTTACCCTACTGTTGCACCCCCTGGAGTTAGAATAGTAATTTTTACCCCTATACTATCCAACACTTACCCTACTGTTGCACCCCCTGGAGTTAGAATAGTAATTTTTACCCTTATACTATCTAATACTTACCTTAAATGTAATTTAATATTATGCGTTGTAATGGTATGCGTTGTAAAGGTAGTATGCGTTGTAATGGTAATGCGTTGTAAAGGTATTTTTTAAAAATGTGTTGTAGTGTCATGCGTTGTAATGTCATGCGTTGTAATGGATTATGCGTTGTAAAAAATGCGTTGTAAGTGCATGCGTTGTAAAAGTGTGCGTTGTAACGTCATACATCCTCGACACGGTCTCTCACAGCACAATAATACGCAGACTTCATGACACAGGGATCCAGGACAAGGCACTCGACTGGATCAGCTCCTTCCTCTTCGACTGAACGCAGCGAGTCGGACTCCTCCCTTTCCTCTTGGCCCCTACACCAACCACCTGCGGAGTCCCTCAGGGGTCCTCCCTCAGCCCGACGCTCTTTAATGTCTACATGGCTCCGCTCGCCCCCATGGTCAAAACCTACAGACTCAATATTGTGTCATACGCAGATGACACCCAATTCATCCTCTCCCTATCCAACAAACCTAACACCGCCAGACACAACTTTCGAGAAGGCATGGAAGCCGTCACCAAATGGATGAAAAACAGCTGCCTACAACTAAACACAAGAGGGAAGTACTCATCATGGGCCCAAACCCCGACGCCTTGAACGACACCTGGTGGACCCCTGTCCTCGGAAACCCGCCCACCCCCACGGACCACGCACGCAACCTGGGAATCACCCTGGAAGCCGAACTCAAAATGGAGCACCAGATCAACTCAGTCTCGTCCTCCTGCTTCCACACCCTCCGCCTCCTACGTAAGACCTTAAAATGGATCCCCTGTGAACACAGAAAGACAGTCACTCACGCCCTAGTCACCAGCGGACTCGACTACGGCAACACACTCTATGCCGGAATAAACAAAAACCTCACCCGCAAGCTACAGAACATCCAGAACGCCGCTGCAGGACTGGTCCTCAACCTGCCAAAACACTTCCACATCACCCAGCACCTGCGCACACTCCACTGGCTCCCCATCGATGCAAGAGTCACCTTCAAGATGCACACCGACACACACAAGGCCCTTCACGACATTGGACCAGCATACCTGAACTGCCAACTCAAATTCCACGCACCCCAAAGGACCCTACGATCAGCCCAGCTCTCCTACGCCGTGGTCCCGCGAACCAGAAAAAACAGATCAGGGGGACGCTCCTTCTCCTTCCTCACGGCCAAGGCCTGGAATGCCCTTCCGCCACACCTCAGACAGACAACATCACTTCCCATCTTCGTAAGAGACCTCAAGACCTGGCTCTTCGATGGACCCCCTCCTTAATGGACTGGAACCTGCACCCCCCTCACCCTGTTGTGTCAGTGATCCTTGATTTATATGTAATACAAGGGGAGTTTAAGGCTTGCCAAGGGGTTTTAAATGCCAAGTTGACATAGCAGTGTAAGCTGCACACACAGGCTCGGCAGTGGTAGGCATTTCTTAAAGTGGCATTTCTAAAACAGTAATTTAAATCCAACTTTACGTGTTAAGAGGAAGTATCATTACCATTTCAAAGATATAAAAGATGATACAACTACTCCTTTCTAAACAGGAATTACAGTTTAAAAGTGTATTAAGCAATTCCCAATGTTAGCCTATGAGAAGTGTAGGTCTCACAGAAAGGAAAAACAAATGTGGGTGCTTTTCACTATCAGGACATGCAAAACGTAGAAGTATATAACCTACTATTTATTTATACAGAACCCTGCCCTATGAGCGACATAGGGCCTTCCTTAGGGGTGACATGTGTAAGAAAAGAGAAGTTTAGGGCTTGGCAAAGGGTTATAAATGCCAAGTCGAACTGACAGTAGAACTACAAACACAGGCTCTACAGTGGCAGGCCTGAGGCAAGTTTTAAATGCCTACTTGCATGTGTACCACAGCCGATGCTGCAGGCCCAATAGTAGCATTACATTTTCAAACCCTGGGCACAGGTAGTGCACTCAAGTAGGGGCCAACAGATACATTAAATATACCAATTGTGGATAAATCAACAAAACCATGTTTAGAAGAGACGTACATGTACTTCAGCACTGGATAGCAGAGTTCTAATACCACAAAAAGAATACAGCAAAATGTTTGGGGAAGACCACCCTAAGGCTGTTAGGTCTAACACAGGGTTGCATCATTTTCTCTCACTCCAAAGTCCTATTTAATTACCTTGAAGTCCTTGGTATTTCACACTTGAACAGAGGGTGAAAATGGGATCTCTAAATAAAGATCACTGAGGAAGTCCTGATGCTTGCGTAGGAGGTCAGTTTAATGCATTATGTACATTACTCTAAGATCTGACAAGAATTGTCGGTAATCCACATGCAATGGCAGCTCTGGTTGCTCTCTTTAGAGATATAGGGGCATATTTACAATAACTGGCGCATCCCTGCATATCAGCAGGGATGCGCCAGTTATTGTTCGTCACGGCTCCGCCACCATGGATGCGGCGCATTTACAATGCGGCGCACCATGGTGCAAAAACGGCACAGATGCGTGACGCATCTGTGCCGTAAAAGTGGCGCATTGCTGGAGTTGCGTCGCAAGCACGACGCAGCTCCAGCACTGCTCTGGGGGCCCTATCTTGTTAATGCTGCGTCAATCCTTATGCCTGCTTCAGGCAGGCGCAGGGTTTTGACGCAGCATGGGCCTAAAAGTGACTGAGCGAAATCTTGTAGATTTCACTCAGCCGCTTTTAGGAGGCGTTCCTGCGACGGAACGCCCCCCCTGTACAGGAACGCCTACTTCTGGCGCAGGGCTTTACAATGTGACGCATCTCCCAGATGCGTCACGTTGTAAGTACCCTGCACCATGGCGCAGATTTGCGCCGCTGCTGCGTCACAAAAGTGACGCAACGGAGGCGTAAATGAAGCGCAAGGGGCTTGTAAATCTGCCCCATAGCGTTCACACGCAGAAATTACTGGCTTGATGCTCCTCTGCCCTATTCAATAGAGGGACAGCGAGAAGCACACTTTTGGCATGATCTCCAATGGCTATGCCTGTATAGTCCTCTCTCCTTCTAGAACCGGTCTGTTGCACATTATAGTAGCATATTATCTAGAACCAATCGAGTGAAAGTCCAGACTGATCATATGCAGTACTTTTCCCAGTACAACTGCCCCGAGGAGGATCAAGTTCATACTGTTGTTACTGTGTCCATTTATGTTGTGCCGTTATGCATCTCTCTGGTTCTAAAAGAACCCACAAGAACACCTTTGTGTTTTTAAGAAGACACCAGTTCAGTTAAGCACATCAAACATGGTCTTCAGAATAAAAAGTAAGGCAGAGCTATTGTTCTTCCTTTCATCAAGAGAATTTCAATTAAAACTAATGGAAATACCAGATTGCTAACTGCAGTGTTTTTCCTACGAAGACACTAATATATTACAAAGAGATATTTAAACGTAAAAAGAATCAATCCTTTTGCATGGTGAGTTGCAAATATATTCACACTTAAAAGCTCTAATAATTCGCTCTCCCGTGGAGAACATAAATCCTAAAAAGAAAATCTGCTTCTTAACCAAGCGAATGATGAGGAAGTGACAGATTCCAGCTGTTCTGAAACAATTGAACAAAGCCCCAGTATTCATAGACTTGCTGTCACATGGGGCTCTGGTCTCACAAATGCGACCGCCCCAGTGGCTGACATCCTCGCATCTCCCGTAAGCCTTTGTGAAAAAGTGTTGTTACTTTTCAGACTAGTTTTATAAGTAGGCGATTTCAGGAGCCGAGAAAGAGAAATGGCACATATGTGAGTCACAATAGCGATAGAATTACCGCTTCCCGTGTGCAGATTCCTTGAGCAGTGGCTTAGCAAAGGTACCATGAGACCTATTGCAAACAAGCACTGGTAAAGCCAATAGGTCTTGTCTTTTGGAACTATTGAGCATGCCAGTGCAGTTTGCAAAGCAAAATGCCTTTTGTTGATGCTGATTGGCAAAGAAACAGAAGGAAAAGTATAAAGGTGGTTTGATGTGACCTCTGTTGTGGTTTCGTCATTCAGTATGCATTACCATGCAAGTTTGCACCTACAGAATGATGCAGGCGCCATTTTGCTTTCGATTTTTTAATTTACAGATTCAAGATGTCAGATGACAATTGGGTTAGTAAATTTAAAAAAAATAAAATTGTGTGAAAAAGGGCAAGTGTGTGGGAGAATGAGTGGTAGGAGGTGCTCACTTCGCCACCCCAGTTCAGACCCAGCTATATGCAAATCGGCCTTGAGCCTGTGCCTCATGGGAACAGTCCAGTCCGAACTATCAACCATGTCTTCCCTTGACCAGAAGCAGGCATCCTGGGACTCGATTCGGAGTAACGCACCTCATCAGCCAGGCTGGCTTGAATCCGGTGACAAAGTGCGCAAGGGACATATGTCTGGGATACCCTGCCAACTTAGGGCGAACAAAGCAAACACAAGGAGATGATGGACGGAGCGCTGAAACTTTTAAACATGGGTGGCAGAGAAGAAGCACATTTGCTGCGAACAAGAAGCACATTATGCTGCAAACAAGGAGTTAAATGGCTAGGCGGAAGAGATGCACTCAAAAGATTGCAACCAACAAAGGAGGAAGAGAGCAATATGGTAGGTGGGAGAGAAGCAAATGAAGCAGATAGCAGCTCAGAGCGCTGCAGCAGGTATTTGGTGGGGTGGAGAAGCACATGAGGGGGATAGCTGGAAAACACATGGACTTTTATGTTTCCTAAAAATGAGCAATGGAAGGATACAAGTCTGCCAATCAAATGGAGGGTAAATGGGCTACGCCCCAGGGAAGGGACAAACACATGAAGGGAAAGGCAAGCCATGGAATAAGCAACATACAAATAAAACTGAGAATAAAGCTAACCAATAGTAAGCAGTGGCTAGGCTGTAAGCCCTCTGTAAATCAAAGTACTTCCACTGTCAGGGAGGCGAGACCTAAAAAGTATTGCTACTTTTTTGCTTTGTGCAAAATCTTAGCTCACTTACCCACCCAAGAACATTGCAGCTCTCTACAAAGAAATATGCTTCAAATAATGTGCGATTCATAACAAGGACTGTACAATCTCAATGTGCACCAGTCCATGCTGTTCTATGAGGCTAAAAAGCAGAGGCATCTAATGTATCCATGTGGTTCTTCATTAAAAGAGGCCTGGGGCTAAGGTAATGAAAACATTTCTTTTTCTAAAGTTACAGAATGAGCAGCCCATCCGAGCATTTTCAGTTTGAACAAATTGTCTTCAGCTGCACTGAAAGCAATAAGATAATTTGAAGCACAAGTGTGGAAAGGTAGAATTGGCAGAACATAAGTTTCAGCTGCGGTCTAATTAAACTGAAGTGAATCACGACACGCGCTTCCTGTCCCCGTCATGGGTAGTAAGCATGATATAAAAGCAGTTAAAACACCATACAATGTGCCTATGCCTCTCAATGAGATGGCCATCACAGATTACACTGAAAACTGCACGACAGCCCTCCGGGCAGCTTCCTGAGCAACCAGCAGCGAGAGGCTGATATGACAGTGAAACTGGAGTCCAACATGTGCCAGGCAAGCCTTGTCTCTGTGGGTCATCAACGCAGTCACAGATGCATTAGAAGAGGCGACTCCATGAAGAGCAAGTGGAATAAAAAACAGTAAAAAGTGCTATCAGGCTCACGAAAACCTTTTTATTACCATGCATCTGAAAGGGTTTAGTAAATAGCGCTAAACAGCATGATAAAAGTCTGGACAATCGTACATTTCTGATTGTTGTTGGTAATGTGACATAAACCTTGTAACGTCACATGATGCGTCTTGCAATCATAAAAAAGCTTAACATTGCTTTGTCTGGCATTCTTTGTGTTTTTCTCGCACTCCGGGGCACCAACTCCCGCAGAAGGCCCTCCCGAGAGCAATTTGCTGCACTGCACACTGATGTCGAGGAGGAGACAGTCCCGCTCTCTCTTTGCTTACTGATTTAACTTGCAGATTTTGTCCGCGGACACATTTCATTCAGGCTGGCCGAACGCAAACTGAAAACAAATGTCCCTGCTGGGCACACATGAAAGGAGCACCCAGAGTGACAAAATCAAATCAGAAGGGCAACGGAGGAGCAAGGGGAGAAGGGGGTGACAGTAACATAAAGTAGAAGGATAAGGGGAAGGCAACGCGCAAGGGAGAGAGCAACTCTAGGGTGAGGGTGAGAGAAAAGTACAGAAGAAAGAGCGCTTGAAAACCCATGTACTCTTGGGGCGTGCTTAGCAAGAAAGAAGTTCCCTAAAAGTGTGCAGTGTAAGGACACACGTAAAGAGGTTATGCTTCAGGAGAGTGACAAACAGAAGAAGTGGAAGGCAAGCCATCGAATAAGAAGCAATCAAATGAAAGTGACAATAAAGCCAACCAGTGGTAAGCAATGGGAGGGCTCTAAACCCACCGTATGTTCACAATATGTCTTTCGCAACCAGACCACTTGCGCTTTCTGGTAGGCTCGACCTAATAAGGAAATGTAGATGTGCATGTGTTAAATAGAGAACCATTGAAAAGTTTTAAGAGATGTAATATTTTATGTTTAACGCTGCCACCATCTCCATCCCCATGGGAAAGACAGCCCTAATTGGGGTATTGCAAACCACTTACACTCCTGGACCATGGTCCTGCCGCACTAATGACAGCTACCCTCTGCCTCAAGAGCAGGAAAAATCGAACAGAAATTAGGGCAATAGAAAAACCCTCATTGACAAATTTCAAACAAATACCTACATAAGTGTGTATACAATGAATGAATAGATAATCTGGAGTGGGATTTATCCTAGGGGTCAAGTCTCAGCAATCCATGCACCAATTTATTTCTCTTTTGTTTTGGGGCCAGGGGTGTAATGCAGGCCTCTGCAGCCCCTGTGATGTAGTAGGGCCCCACCCTTCAGGGGCCTGCATTTAGTTTAAAATGTATGATAGGTGAGAGGTATGGGAGACTTGGGGACCCCTCATCACTTTCTGCAGCTGGCTCCATTCATTTTACATTATGCCAATGCCAGGGGCATGTGGGACCTTTGTATATATGGGACTTGGTATATGAACACAGAAAAGGTAACAGCAAACAAGTACCTCTGAGAAGCTGGGGCCCAGTCAGGCACATCTTAGGTTAGGGCTGACAAGTGTCTGACTCAAGTCTTTCAATTGAAACATGGGCTGTTGGTTATACAAAGCTTGTTCGGCTGGAGCAGACAGCCACATTAAGCACAGTCTGACATGTTACTGAACAACTGCCTTAAGCTTAACACAGAGAAGACGGAAGTCCAAATCTTCGGCAAGCACACCACCCTATGAGACGACTCCTGGTGGCCTTTTGAACTCTGACTCAACCCACTCCAAAAGACCACGCCCGCAACCTCATCATCATCCTCAACAGCAAACTATCCATGAAACATCAAGTCAACACCGTCTGCTCAGCCTGCTACCACTCATTATGCATGCCCCACAAGATCTTCAAGTGGCTCCCCATCAACACCAGGAAATGGTAACACAGACCCTCATCACCAGCCAACTGGACAACGGCAACACACTGTATGCTGGCATGTGGTACTGTAAAAATTTGGAACCACATTGGACGCATGCCCCCACCATGCCGATTTTGGTATCAACAAACCGCAAATGACAAATGCGGTATGTACAAGTGTTTTCGTCATGTTTAACCAATGAATTCACCGTATATATATATATAATACTACATATTGAACCCTCGGGTTCCATATTAGAACAGTAGCCATTTCTGTGGTTGCCCTCACATAGGCTGTGTGCTAAGGCCATGCCTAGGCCTAAAGGACACGTACACCTTCTGTGACTTCTCTGTGACCTGTGCAAACTGACTCCACTGCCCGAGGTCAGCCCTGTTCGGCCGGTTCCTTTTACTGCGGCCAACTGGGATAAGCATCAGGGCCCGAGGCATCATAAATTCCTTCTTCCCACACTAACCCTGACTAATCTCTTTCACATCTGACTCTGTTTCCTACTTAATGGCTTGTTTTACGAGCAGGAGGTGCCCGTTTTATTGGGGTCTGCTGATATCTGATGAGGGTTCTGAGCCTTGCTGAGTTAAATGATTGAGGGCTGAACGAACTGAAATGTGGGATTGTCATCATGACTCTGCCTTTTCTTTGAAGCCAAAATATGTGAATAACCACTTGTAAAACAGGGGCGGTGTTGCCCAAAGCGGAATATTCTGTATAAAAGGGAAGACTGGTTTTTGTTCTGGAGACTGCCTCATTCAGTTGCTAAGGCTTCTGTGCGACGTAGTCTCACTCATTTGAGTCTAATAAAGATGTCTTTTCATATTTCAGCTTCTTTGCCAAGTTCTTTGTTATATTACCATGAGTATGAAATTTTACAGTACCTCAGTTGGCGCCCAACAACGGCGGCTCATCAGCGAAGTGACTTTCTGCGGTGTGGGAGTGATCTTGTCAGGAGACTGAAATCTACTGAGGAGGGCAGAACAGGATTCTACCAAGAAGGTACTCTGTGCGCAGGGGTTCTGGAGATTCTTTGATTCTGCAGCCCAGTATATTTCTGATCTTCCTGATTTTGATCCTCCACTTGCTGTCACTCCTGACTGAGAACCCTTTTTGGCATGCGTATTATAAAAGACTGTTAGGTCATGTAGAACTTGACAGTTAGAATTTGGATTAGTAAAAGATAAGAGTTAAGTATAAGTGGGTCGCTCCCAGTCGTTTGGTTCTTTGGATCTTTGATTTGGTTATCGCAATTACCAAAGCCGAGGGATTGGTTTCTTGGTTTTTGATTTGGTCATTGCAATTACCATAGCCAAGGGTCTCATATATTTGCGAGTGTATTGGTAGAGATAACCCCTTGAAGTTTGAAGCTAGATTAGTGAGCTATAAGATGCCTGGTCTTAGCAAATTTGGAAATGTAGCTTTGGAACTTTGAAATTTGTGTTGGCCAACTTTTGGTTTGTATAGGTTTGGATATGCGAATTGCAATTTGTGTAGGCAGGTAATGAGGAGATATTTCTCCATTTGGTTTAGTTGAACGGTGTACGTACGAAAAATACCTTAAGCACCATTTTGATTATAATACTTGCGTTTTCCGCAGTATTTTTGGCATGCCTGTTTGTAAGCTCACATGGAAAAATGTGTTGCTTTTTTGGAAGGTACCATAGTGTGGGAAATATCTAAATAGGTTAGATTAAAAAAACATATTTCTTCCTTGGTGATTTTGTATCCCCGGGGAATTAAAATATGACATAATACAAAACAAGGATACTTTGTTCTGCGCAGTTTTATCAATGATGATATGCAGAACGATTTTGTTTGGTGTTCTGCTAGCCAAAGCTAGTGAATTGAGCGCATTCACTACTTCTTGGAGATACATCAGTCTGTTGGGCTGTTTATGCAGTCTTTTGGAACACTATTGAGAAGCGTTTCTTGTAAATATGACTTACAACTAGTATTTGCAAATGGTTTGGTTCAAGTATAGTCTGTGAGCTGTTCTTTCTTTCTGTCCTGAGTATTGATTTGTAAGTCAACTGTGTGTTTAAATGTCTATGTGGTTTTCTCATTAGTGCAACTTCTGTAAGTAAATTGCGACGGCGCTATTTATGAAAAATGGCTAAAGCGCGCTGTATTGTGTGTTTGACCCCTTTCTGTTTATGTCTGAAATGAGCTCAATATGTGTTTGTGGGTCTTTTGACGTTTTCAGTCTGTTAGGTAAAATGTTGGTTAATTAATATTAAGTAGAAACTTAGAAAAAAATCCAGAAATGAACCGTGTGATGTGCTAAAATAGCTATATGTTGCTCTTTAATTTATAGAATGAGCAATTGTGCACATATACCAAACTGCCGTTAAATACTTAAAGGATAAAATTAGAAAACACATTCAATAGATATAAATAAGGCTCCAAAAACGAAATTATCTATTTTTGCACAAATAAATACATTTACAGCGTTTTTCTTAGATGCATTCTATTAGATGTTCACAGGCAAACTTTTCAGCTGCAGTATATTTGATAGGAATGTTCATTCAGCCAGCACTTTCCCAGTTAAACACGGGTGGAATTTTGCATAACCGTCCTTTTAAATGAAAGTGGCGCAAAAATGTGACGCGTTTCAAGTTGGGCTTATGCGCTTAGGCTTGTGAGTTAATGTGTCCAAAATGATAGGCAAAGGATGCAGCTTGCTTTTTATATGTGGAATTAGCACAAAAACGAATAAGTGGTTGTGTTTTTTTTAAAGAAAATTATTTAACATGGAAAAATTATTTTAAAAAAATAAGTGCTTTTCAAAATCGTTTTTTAATATTTATAAAGCTTAATACTCATACTATGACCTCCTAGCATTAAAATTTGATTTGAGTTGTGTTACATCACTAAAATGACAAGCACTCGTGTGTACAATTTTCCCTTGGCGCAGGAGCAAACAAGCTCATTTTTATAAAGTATAAGTTATTATTTGCAATGCCTGTTTAAACTGCATTTTCTTTCATTCAGAGTACTTTTTAAAGTGTCTCAGGCTTCAGTAAATACATACATTTAGGTTTGATATATATTTACAGGTTGTGCCTTCTTATGATTCAATGAGTCAATATGCCAGTACAACGGCTTGTTTTAATATCAGGGTTGAAGGTTATAACTTCAGCTGGGCCTACTGAGAAGTTCATTAATTTAAGGTTGATGAAATGTGTACCATTGCATAAGATTGCAACGAGCATTCATTCTAAAAACTGGTATGTGTGTTATTAAGTTTTGTGAATTATTCACAGTAAATGTAGTTTAATAATCTGAGAATAGAGATAATATTTTTTTAGCGCCTGAAAAGGAGAAATTATTTTTCGAAATAGAGTAAATTATTGCGAGTTAGGAGGAATTAGGAAGGCCTTCTAGCTTTGACAAATTCAGAGTGGCAGAAGCTGGGGGCTAGGAGAGCTGCAAAGGCTGGCTCAAGTCACGCTGCTGAGATGCTATCTTTAGTTTTTCCATAAACAATGGAGTAGGCTGCCACGTTGACATTTATGACCTTTTAAATTAGGGCCTTGTCTCTGTGGAATGCAGAATGACCTTGCTACACGGGCCTCTAACGGTGGGGTTTCTGGTTTCTCCATAACAACATAACTAAAACTAAAGAACTTAATTCCAAAGGGAAAATATAGAAAAGGGTTTCTTTGAAAGCCCAAACATCATGTTAAATGCTTTGCAGAACTGATACATTTGTGTCTCGCTCTAAAAAAAATAGAATGATGCCTGCTAGTTGCTTTTATTTAACAGAAAACGAAGTGTTGCATTAAGTCTTAGACAGAAAATAAGATGCAGCCCTTTTCTAAAATTTTTAAGGCTACATGCCTAAGTGAGAACGTATTGCCAATTAAGACTTCTTTTTCACAGTGGAAATTGTAGGTGCCAAATTAATATGGAGTGTCATGTAACGATTTTTACTTTCAGAAAGGTAAAACTACAGTGGCTTGATGTTGCCAGGTAACTGACAAGAGGGTAACAGTTAAGTAATGGAAATTTATTTTTGTGTATTTGGTCCTATCATGAATTGTTCTTGCTGGTCCTGTACGTTAGAAGAGAAACAGTAAAGTTATATTTGACAGCAGATTGCCATTGCCTGGTGATCTGCTGTCAAAAGGAGGGTAAAGATTTTAAACCTGACAAATTAAGTAGGCCCGAATATTGGGTTTTGGGCTGCAGGTTTACAGTGCATAAAAGTACATGACATGGTGTTGTGTGTCACCGCTTATTTACATATGCTATTGTTTTGTCTATGCTTTTTGTGCTTGATATACAGCAAGTATATCTGATTGCTTGACGTTTTGTGCGGTTTTTTTATTTTTTATTATTATGCATGTTTTTGTTCTCTTTGTTACTGCTTTTGATACTATTACAAGTTTACCTGTGTTGTGAGGGGATGGTCATGACGATGCCCATCGCTACGCAACAGTTGGTTGAACTTGTTCTGGTTACTAAAATCCACAGCTAATGATATTTCATGCTGTGAACATGAGAGACAACACTTCACCAGTGCATGTCTATTTGGCTATAATGGTATTGAAGGAAAATAAAAGAGATATACAGGATCAAAGTGTGTCACCTGTAGTTAGTCACGTTACTGCCCCTTCCGTTAAAGGAACAGGCAGCCTTATATTTATGTATCCTTGATTGGACCTAAGGATGAAATTATAGATCTGTGACTCAAGGTGGCCTAATTTCTATATTACATTAGTTTATGATGTTCTGTTTCCTAAGTAGCATATGGCTCTTGTTCCTTAAAAGAAAAACCAGGTTTTCATTTTTTCTTGAAGAAGGAACTGGAATACTACCTAGGAGTATCGTATATGGTGTAGTCGCCAGCGGTAGAGTTAAAATTTGTGTAACTTTGGCCTTTTGTGTATCACCCGTACTCTTGGTGTTGTGTCACATGCCTGACTATCACCCAAGTAACTTCTTGTTCTTCCTATAGATTTTTTTTCTTTTGTTGCTTCTCCCCTGACCGATGTCGCATCATGCTTAGTTATTGGGGATTTTAGTTGTGTCCTAGTTCCAATTCCCTTTTCCGTATTCCTTTCACCAGTCAGCCCATTTATTATTGTAGGTGTATTGTTCAGGTACACACTTCCAGACTGCATGTTTATGTATAATTCCCTTTTGTATGGCCAGACTGGTTTCCAAGAATTTTCCTTAGGCCTGCTTCAATGTTTTCCAGCCTGACTGTCAGGGTAGCGATAGACTGGTTAACTGACTCAATATTATAGTAAGACAAGTTTTCCATATCAATAGGAGATATCTTACGTTTACCCTTTTGAACATGACGAATTTTCAATGTCTATTTTTAATGTGGTTTTTACCCTTTTGCTCCCTGCTGCTTTAATTTTTGGTGGGATCAGATGTGTTCTAATCATGCAAATATCAGGACCCTCTAGTTCTTCTCTTTTGTTTGCATATTTGACTATTAGCCTGTGTATTGCATATTGCACCTGATGTGAAAGTTTTCTACATGCCCATGATAATCTGTACCATGTGATTTCTCTATTGAGATGTTCTAGATAAGGAATTTAAGAACACCTAGATGTAATCATTGAGAAAAAAAATGTGTTTGCCCCATTGGACAATGCCACCATATGTGAAGACATCCATGTAGATAGAATTCTCGTGTAGTTATCTACCCTTAGATGATGGCGGCTCTCACACGGAAACCCAATGGAAAAGCCTAGAGGCACTGTTTTGCCTACTGCCTTTATATTTGTATTGCTTTTTGAGAATGACAGTGTATTCTAGACCAAAATTGTCCCATGGCGTGTGGCCACTCCTTTGAAAGACCGCAGGCCACCTGTTTGCAGTCCCCTTGTTATACAACGAACTGTTTAAAGCATCGCACTTGCTTCATCAGAAGGCGTTCAACATCAGAAAAGAAGGAGGAGCTGGTTTTGCCACAGAACCAGAATTTCAGTGCAAAAGAGCGCCTGTCATGTGCTGGTAACCTCTGACAGTGTGCAGTCCCTTGAGCCCCTTGGCCTGAGTTTTTGGCCACACACCCCCCTCTTTTTACTTTGCTCCATTGGTAGTGCAGTGCACCGGCGGATCCAAGATTGACAAAAGGCACTACATTCTGGTGCCCATGAAAGGGCAGCCTGAGCGTCCTCTGAACCGAATGATGAGTGTTGGATCCTGAGAATGGTCCCGGGTCTGCACAAGATGATCTGTGCCCATGACCAATGAAGAACATATTATTTGTAGTGTCTGCCGCAGAGGAGAGACACAGGTGCACTGCCTTGAGACATTGAGACTTTCGAGTGAGCTGTGGGTGTTTGCCAGGAGGGCACTCCAACTAAGCAGTACTTTTCTCATGAAAGGCTTGAATGGAGAGGCCCATGCGAAAGAAAACAACAGAAGAAGATTTGATGGACAATAGAAGCCTGCCAGAGAGGCTTTTTGAACGGACTCTGGGCATAGTTGGTTTCATAAGAGGTTTCCGTGTGATTGTATAGACTAGGTGTTAGGAGACTGATTGTTTTGCTGGCATTGTTTTAAAGTACTATTCTGTTTAGTAAAACAGAATAAAGTCCATTTTCTGTGGAAAGAGTATTTTCACCTTAGAGCATTGATGAGGGTCACCACTGTTTCACCTGAACATACAAGAATTACTGAAATGCATAGGAGCCCTAAAAATGTTACTGGATAATTTTGGGATTTGCTTTTTGCTTAGGGTTGTGAAAAATTATTATTTCATTTGTAATAGTGGTCACTACTTTCTCCCGTTGCCTATATGTTCTTAATAACGTGTTTTCTAGTGTCTTTTTAAACATGACGTTGTCATTTATGGGTGGGATTGTTTTTCTCTACCCAATCGACTTCTGCACCCGCTTCCCAACCTATGTCCTTTCCTACTACAGCTTCTTTGCATTCTTTTCACCCTTTTCCTGAACATGAGCAGGTTAAAAGATCAGAATTCGTAAGCAATTCTTTTGTACAGCTTCTGCATCAACACTAGTTAGTAGTGAACATCACTAATTGTTGGGTGTGTGATCTTAGGCCACCTACTACGGATAGAGGTATTCCTTATTTTGTCCTGCCATATGTGGCCTTTGCGCTACTACATGTGTAAGGAGACGTGTCCCGAGAGAGTTGCTAAGTAATAGGATGATGCTACAGCAACATCTTCATGACTTTATGAATATAGACCTGGACTCAGATTAGTATGAGTATAGTTATTGCCTATGTAAGGGCAAAAGGAGGGTCTGTGGTACTGTAAAAATTTGGAACCACAATGGACGCATGCCCCCACCATGCCGATTTTGGTATCAACAAACCGCAAATGACAAATGCGGTATGTACAAGTGTTTTCGTCATGTTTAACCAATGAATTCACCGTGTATATATATATAATACTACATATTGAACCCTCGGGTTCCATATTAGAACAGTAGCCATTTTTTGGTTGCCCACTCATAGGCTGTGTGCTAAGGCCATGCCTAGGCCTAAAGGACACGTACACCTTCTGTGACTTCTCTGTGACCTGTGCAAACTGACTCCAATGCTCGAGGTCAGCCCTGTCCGGCCGGTTCCTTTTACTGCGGCTAACTGGGATAAGCATCAGGGCCCGAGGCATCATAAATTCCTTCTTCCCACACTAACCCTGACTAATCTCTTTCACATCTGACTCTGTTTCCTACTTTATGGCTTGTTTTACGAGCAGGAGGTGCCCGTTTTATTGGGGTCTGCTGATATCTGATGAGGGTTCTGAGCCTTGGTGAGTTAAATGATTGAGGGCTGAACGAACTGAAATGTGGGATTGTCATCATGACTCTGCCTTTTCTTTGAAGCCAAAATATGTGAATAACCACTTGTAAAACAGGGGCCGTGTTGCCCAAAGCGGAATATTCTGTATAAAAGAGAAGACTGTTTTTTGTTCTGGAGACTGCCTCATTCAGTTGCTAAGGCTTCTGTGTGACGTAGTCTCACTCATTTGAGTCTAATAAAGATGTCTTTTCATATTCCAGCTTCTTTGCCAAGTTCTTAGTTATATTACCATGAGTATGAAATTTTACAGTACTTCAGGCACACCCACTGGAACTCATGCAAAGACTACATTCAATCCAGAACGCTGCAGCCAGACTTATCCTCAACCTGCCCAAAAGAACCCACATTGCCCGGCACCTGAAGGACCTCCCGTGGCTCCCTTTTTCAGGAAAGATGCCATTTCAAGCTCGAGACCCATGCCTACAAAGCCCTCTGTTGGACTTGGCCCTTTTTGCAGGGTCATCCCAGAACTTTTTGCCTTCCTCCTGTATTTATTCTGTATTTATTCTGTATTTATGATGGACGGAACGTTTGAGCACATCAAACACTCACCCCCAGTCAACTGATCTGGGTTCAATCCATCATCATTCTTTAGCTCACTCCACCACCTCAGTTGCTAGACTATTCCCATGATGCACAGGGTCAGACTGATTTGCATGTGGCCATGTCTGAACTGGGGTGGTGGAGTGAGCTAAAGAATGATGCCATCATCATTAAACCCAGATCAGTTGACTGGGGGTGAGTGTTTGATTTGCTCAAACGCTCCGTCCACTATCCCTTTGGTATTGCTTTGTTCGCCCTAAGTTGGCAGGGTATGCCCAGACGTGGGTCCCTTGCTCACTTTGCCACTGGATTCAAGATAGCCTGGCTGATGAAGGTTATGAACCCGAAACCGGTCCCAGGATGCATGTTTCAGGTCCAGGGAAGACATGGCTTGGCAGTTCTGGCTGGACTGTTCCCATGAGGCACAGTGTCAGACTAATTTGCATATAGCCATGTCTGAACTGGGGTGGTGGAGTGAGCTAAAGACTGATGAGGGATTAAACCCAGATCAGTTGACTGGGGGTGAGTGTTTGATTTGCTCAAACGCTCCGTCCATCATCCCCTTTGGTATCGCTTTGTTCGCCCTAAGTTGGCAGGGTATGTCCAGACGTGGGTACCTTGCTCACTTTACCACTGGATTCAAGATAGCCTGGCTGATGAGGGTTATGAACCCGAAACCGGTCCCAGGATGCTTGTTTCCAGTCCAGGGAAGGCATGGCTTGGCAGTTCGAACTGGACTGTTCCCATGAGGCACAGGGTCAGACTGATTTGCATATGGCCATGTCTGAACTGGGGTGGTGGAGTGAGCTAAAGAATGATGATGGATTAAACCCAGATCAGTTGACTGGGGGTGAGTGTTTGATTTGCTCAAACGCTCCGTCCATTATCACATTTGGTATCATCATCATCATAGTCTTTGTTTGAATTTAAAAGTATTCATACAAGACACAAACATGTACAAAACACAAAAATATTGCTAATCACATACCCTATATAATACATAAAATCATCCAATAAATACCTAAAAGTTACTATTAAAAAAGAATTAAACATGTCGGCTGACTAAGGATGGAAATAGATTTTAAAATGCGAAACAAGAAAGAAAAATGAAACATCAATTGGAACAAGAAATTTTTTAGCCAACGTCCCGGGAACATAAAGCCCTACGGAGGTACTCCTACAATTTCCCTAAGAGCCTTGTGCCTTAAGGACCAAGCCCAACCCAAGTACTTGGCTAGGGCAATTGAAACCACTGGAAAAGTGCTTGTGCGTAAGAGTCTTAGAGCTACAGCAGAGCTCCTTGTGGCCAAAGTTTTACACATAGGAGACAACCATGTTCGTCTAGGGATAGAGTATGCAGGGCAAACAAACAAAAAATGGGCTATTGATTCCTCGTGAAAGCCACAGGCAGGGCAAGTTCCTGCACTCGCACCAAACCACCTGCTAGTAAGGGCCCTGAGTGGAAGAGAACCTGCTCTAAATTGGAAATAAAGTTTCCTGGCTCTAGGTTGGGTATCACTTTTAGAAGTGGGCATTTCTGTGTGATATGTGTCTTTGTGCCTGCCTGATGTGTATTGACCATCTGGTTCTGACTGAAAAGGGATAGGGGATGCGCATTCCCTTCAGCCAGTCCCTGGAAGGGTCGAGGTGTGTCCTGTCCTGCCTGGGTGACTCAGCACGAGACTTGTCTGCATTTGGATTAGTGGGAGGAGTAGCACCTGCACCTGAATAGGTCTTCCACAATGATGGCTCTGCCCCCCTGTGGTGTGTCTGGGGCCAAGACTTACACTAGCAATGGAGGTTGTTGTGCACTTGAAAAGACATTTTAAAGTGCCCCCCAGAACTGGTTTGGACCGGGCTCAGAGCCCTGTGCCATGGGGAAGAACAAAGACATTGCTACTATAAGTACTGTGGTTCTGACCCCATGTCCAGGGAACTTGTGGAACTGGAACAGAAAACACCGTGTGGGACCAGGAGGAACTACTATGGACTGGACTGTAGAAAGTGCTGACCTGCTACCTTCTGGGGCTAGGGGAAGGACTACCACTCTACCTAAAATACTTCTTGTGCTTGCCTCCCTGGGGACACTTTGCTGTTGTCCCCCTGTGCTCCACCATGGCTTTGGGGCTTGCCATATCTGTGACAGTGCGTGGTGAGCGCTGTGTTAATCACCTGTTGGCCTTTCCCACACTGAGCTGCGTGTACCTTATATATTTCAGCAGGGGGCTCTGCTGAAGTGGCCCGTGCTGTGTCAAGCCTGTCTGCAAGGAAGGAAGGAGACTGCTTGCAGGATTGCTGTGGCTGTGGAAGAGCATGTTGGGCGCTTTTAATTTGATTGCCAGGAGCTAAAGAAGGGGGCTCCCACCTCGAATACAGTAGGCGTGGTTGTGCCATGAAGAGCAAACCGTTGGCAGCCAGGCAGAAGCTTAGCCTGGTTGTGGGTGGGGCCCGACAGTGAGAGAAAGCAGAGCCTTGTGGCATCCCATCAGCTGGGGGCCAAAGGAGGTGAGGAAATTCGATTTTCGATCTCGCTTGTATTCAGTTGTGTTCCACCGCCATTTTGTGTTGCCCTCACTCAGGCAGCACAATGAACGAAGTTTTTCTGCTGATGTTACTGCGACGTGTCAAATAACCTTCTGCCTCTGTTTACGAGACTGATGTCAGGGACTGGCTGAGTCCACTAATCCTCGTCTGGTTTGACTAAACCCTGTCTCAACTGTCTGTCGGTTCACACCATTCTTTCCTGACTTTATCTTATCTTCTGGCCTTCGCTATTCTCTATTTGTATTCTCTCATTTCACAACTGTCCTCCAAAGCATACAAAAACCTGAAAGTTGAGTTGTAGACACTACCACTGATTAACTTGTGGGAAGGGGTGACAAAAACAGTTGGAAGAGAGGTTTATTTGGGTTACTTGATATCTTATTTTCAAACTTTTCTCATTGGTTACATCTTATTTTCAAACTCTTCTCATTGGATAACCATGTATGCATTGGGAGTGTTCTTGGTGAATCTATGCGCTATAAAAGATTGTGCGCCTTGGAGTAAAGTGGCAGTCTCCTAAGAACATACTGAGTGTACTTCTGGGACAACTGTACTTAGCTGCAGCTAATAAACCTGATCTTCTACGCTCAACAGAATGTCCTGTGTCTCTGTTCAACAAAGCAGGTGAACTCAGGAGATTAAGGTGTGCCCTGCACCGCCAGGCCCTTAAGGCCCTGGTTCTTCAGAGATCCGCAAGCGAGTGGACATGTTGCAGCCCTGCGTATCCCACAAAGCCCGACTACAGATGAAGCTCCCGGAGGACAGTTGAGCCGGAGTCCGTCAGCCGTGCCAGGTCTCCATGCTGCAGTCCCCGCAGGCCCTGGGATTGGTCACTTGAGGCCAGAGGAGGCCTCACTCTCGCTACCCTCGGGAGCGAGAAGCCGACGAGCATCGGGTGACCGGAGCTGTACTGTGTGTTGTGTGCAGCCCTGTGGTGACTCGGCTGGCAGGAAGGCCCTGGTGAGTTTGGGTCTATGGAGGTGGGCAGGGCACGGCACCCCCACTCAGTGGGCCACAGTCCAAGTGTGGACCTTTGGGGGGGGCACTGTTTGGCAGGATAATGAGTAGGGAAACAGGAGTTGAATAGTAGGCACAGCATTTATGATGCATGTATTTGCCTCACTCTAATCGCCTCACATCACCTGCTCTGAGATGTTAACTTATGTGATATAAGGTAGTACCCCTTTGCCCTGCTTGTGGTACATGTGCCATACTGTGCTCTGTTATGCCCTAATGTAACATTGTTTATTGAAGGGATAGTCCCAGCGGGGAAGTCTTTCTAATGTGTGCACTTTAGAAGGTGTCTACCAAAGTGCACTGCTGATGATGTATGGGCATAATGGGTTATGCGGAAGGTCATTTTACCAGAAGTTACTGGTCAGCCTAACTGTAATCATCTATGACAGTGGCCCGATTGGCCTAAGTGATTTTTGTAAATCCCTGTGTCATGAAAAGTGCCTGGTGGCACAGTATAATCTATGTGATTATGTTCTAACGTGTTTTTATGGATGATATAAAGAATATTTTTGTATAACCTTGTGTGGGGTTCTTTTGCGGTGCGCCTAGTGTGTCACTGCAGTGTGGGTGTGTTGCGCAAATGCTTTACACATTGCCTCTGGGATAATCCTGACTGCTTTGCCAAGCTACCAAGGGGTGAGCTGGGGTTATCGTCAGTGTGTAACTCCCTTGCCCTGACTAGAGTGGTGGGTTCTGCCTGGCTTAGGCATACACCCTAGCTAACGAGAAACCCCATTTCTAACACCCTCCATAACCAAGGACCTACCTACATGAACCACCACCTACACTTCTATCAGCCACACATGAAGCTACTCTAACCACACCTCACCCTCATAAAGATTCCACACATTTTTCGCAACCGCACTAGAGGACACTTCTTCTCCCACCTCATCGCCAAAACATGGAACACCCTAACCCTCCACCTCAGCATTACACCATTACTGACAGAGTACAGGAAGGCACTCAAGACCTGGCAGTTCGACTTAGACCAGCAGCAAGCCTGGAGACCTTACGGGGTGACAAGCAGCTCTTTACAAAGGCGACCTGATTGATTGATTGACTGAAACCTTCCGATGTTCTACGAGCTAGCTAGTGTAGGGTGCGTGCTATGTATGACATGCACATCTGCTCTTCAAGGCACTCTGAAACAAGAGTCCTTCCGGTCGTCACACTAGGGTCTCTAGAAGAGGGTCAGATTGGGCTCATGCCCAAGCTGTGTTTGCCCTGGTCCTGACTTGGGTCCCACCACCACAGATGTTGAATGTACAGGAGGTGACAAAGAAGTGCATCTTGCCAGACATGTTAATTTGCCCAAAAATGCGGCGTTCTTTTGCTTTTAATGTTTAAATTTGACTTTGTATGTTTGTGTATATGTGTTTCCATTTATCAGTATAAACCAATATACATATGCAGGTATAAATGGTGCACAGACAAAATATTGAGTTTTTAATATCGACCTACATTAATATTGAGTTTGAAATATCGTAGGGACAGAATATCTACAACAAGAATATCGATGACCAGAATATCGACCAGAAGGTAAAAATATCGTTTTTGTTGATATCGAAGTTGTTAATATCGATTGCAAAAATATCAATGTTAATAATATCGATGTTTATATTAGTGTTATGTATTTTAGTATGTATTTTATATGTATGTGTTCTATATTTTTTGTTAAGTATTGTACTGTTGTTTTAAATATATGTATACATTTTGTAGAAGTTAGTACTTTTTTAAAAAGTAAATTACTCGTTTTAGTACCGTAGCGGGTTGTGGGTTTATAGGGGAATAGGGTGGGAAGTAATTTAATTATAGTAAATTAAATAATAATTTTTAGGAATTATTAATTATTTTTAACTAAATTTTGCGTTTTAGTTCTGTAGCAGGTTGTGGGTTTATAAGGGAATAGGGTAAGTAATAAGTAATTTAATTGTAATTAAGTAAATATTAATTTTTATTCATTGCTAATGATAAATTATTGTTAATTATTTATTAATTGGTAATTCATTTTTATTAATTGATTAATTCGTAATTATATTAATTGTATCACTTTATTATTGGAGATGGTTGTGGGTTTATAGGGGAATAGGGTGGGAAGTAATTTAATTGTAATTAAGGGGTCGATTGCGATGGTGGCGGACAAAGTCCACCCGCCACCACAACGGCTAAAGGAACCACCCGCCATGGATGCGGCGGTCCCACAGTTGGCATTGGGATGCACCCGCCACACTGGTAGGCGCATCCCGCATTCTTTACATTGCGGCGGGCGGTGCTGCAAGCAGCACCCACCACAAGGTAAAAAATGCGGGTTGTGCATTTGAGTGCACAACGGTGCCTGCCACCTTGTGCATGCAAATGCTGGGGGGTACCATAGGTTCCCCACATGTGCACCCCCCACTCCTCCAACACCATGGGGGCCCGCTACGGGCCCCGAACGGCAAGGACCGCTCACCTTTCCATGGCGGCAATGCCGCTATGGAAAGGCAATTCACCGCCTTCTACATAATATGGACGGCAGTGTCTTGCAGACACCGCCTCCATGTTACGAGTCGACCAGCGGAAAACTGGCGGACGGTCTTTTTGTCTGCCGGGGTTCCCCCCGCCATCGTAATGTGACGGGGGCCGGATGGGAGGTGGGTGGTGTATTCTGGCGGGCGGATTGCCACCACCATGCGGGCGGTGGCGATCCGCCTGCTATTATATTTGACCCCTGAGTAATTATTACTTTTTTATTTTAGGGTATTGATAAATAATTTATTGTTAATTAATTATTAACTGCCAATTACTTTTTATTAATTATTATTTCTTGGTATTGATAATTGATTTATTGTTAATTAATTATTATTTGGTAATTAATGTTGATAAATTATTATTTATTGGTATTGATAATTAATTTATTGTTAATTAATTTTTTTATTGATAATTAATCTATCTTAATTGATTAATTGATAATTATATTAATTATGTGAAATTTTATGTGGAGTGGATTGTGTGTTTATTGAGGAATAGGCTGGGAAGTAATTTTATGTAATTAAAGTAATTATTAATTTTTATTTTTTGGTATTTGTAAACAATTTATTGTTAATTTAATAATAATAATCATTAATTAATTTAAAAAATTATTTAATTTATAAGTATGTTATTTTTAACCCCTACGCTATCTAGCGCTTTCCATACTGTTGCACTCTTTGGAGTGGGAATAGTAAATTTTACCCCTATGCAATCCAACACTTTCCCTACTGTTGCACTCACTGGAGTGGGAATAGTGATTTTTACTAGGGGTGGGCGGAATTTGCGTAATTGCGTTACGCAAATCTCCGCGAAACGGTAAAAAATCTCCGCGAACACGCAGAAATTCCGCGAACACGCAGAATTGCTTGTTCGCGATGCTTTTTTCCTGTTCGCAATTGCTGTTTGCGTGCTCGAGGAGAAATATCTCGCGAACATGCATTTTGAGAACGCGAACAAGCGAAAATTTCGCGAAATCACGGAAAGCAGACTTTTGAGCAATTTCGCGTTCTCCGCGGAACGCGAAATTACGCAAATTCCGCGAGCGGAACGGAATTTGCCGCCCAGGCCTAATTTTTACCCCTTCGCTATACAACACTTTCCCTACTGTTGCACTCTTTGGAGTGGGAATAGTAATTTTTACCCCTACGCTATCCAACACTTTCCCTACTGTTGTACTCACTGGAGTGGGAATAGTCATTTTTACCCCTACGCTATCCAACACTTTCCCTACTGTTGCACTCTTTGGAGTGAGAATAGTAATTTTTACCCCTACGCTATCCAACACTTTCCCTACTGTTGTACTCACTGGAGTGGGAATAGTCATTTTTACCCCTACGCTATCCAACACTTTCCCTACTGTTGCACTCTCTGAAGTGGGAATAGTAATTTTAACCTCTACGCTATCCAACACTTTCCCTTCTGTTGCACTCTCTGGAGTCGGAATAGTAATTTTAACCTCTACGCTAGCCAACACTTTCCCTACTGTTCCATTCACTGGAGTAAGTATATATATTATTTTTTATATGTATCGGTTTAATTTATTTTAACATTATATTTATTAATTATTATTTTTAAACATGTTTTAATATTTTTAACTATCTTTTAATTATATGTGTAATTTACTTTATTTTACATTATTTTTAACATTAAAAAAAACGATATTTTTTACAATGATATTTTTGACATCGATATTTTTTTCTCGATATTTTTGTACTTACCATGATGCAGATAGGATGTTGATATTCTTGACTTCGATATTTTTGTGTCAATATTTTTGTAGCTCGATATTCTGTCTGTCGATATTTTGTCAGTGATTCGGGATAACTATATACAGATATATAAAGTTACATTAAAGATTGTAAGAATATATCTAAATACCGCCAGTCAATGGTCTTTATTAGTTCTTTTTTTCAGTTGACCAAGCCTTCTCATATTCAAAAATATTGTTGTCATTCCAACCAATTGATTCATCTCCACTCTAACATCACTGATGATAAAATCAAATCAATACAGCCAAGCATGAGTTTCGAGTCCTTGTCACTTCTTCAGGGCTGTTAAACATAAAATATTACAACTCTTAAAACTTTTCAATTGTTCCCCATTTAACAAATGCACATCTAATTTTCTATATCAAAACTAATAGGAAAACAGCTCCTAATAAATCAAGCACCTATGTGATTAAAAAACATACAGCTCACACAAGATATACCATCACATGATTTAGTGGGGTTATAATATGACATTATTTTATAGAGTCCACTGAAAAACAACTTCATAACAAAATCACAATTTTCAGAAAAAAATCATGTTATTTTATAAAACACTCACACATCAGAACTCATTATAATGATTAACGCAAACTCCCTTCACTAGTAAGGGCCCGATTCTGATCTCGCTAGGTAAGCCCTCCATACGACTCCGATCTGGAGGGCTTTTTGAGTGAAACGTGCTCCGGGAGTCCGAACGAGTGAGTACAATGCAGCCATATGCTTACGGTTCGCTCGGACTCCCACTGAACTCCATGGGAGCCTGTGTACAGACACGTACACAGGCTCCCATTGCAAAAAGGGGGTGGGTGAGGAAAAGCGTACACCCTGTGGTGGGCACCCCATGGTGCACGCCACACTGTGCATGACTGGACTGCGGGGACCCATGGGCACACCCCTGTGACAGATTCGGAGGGACCCGGGTGAATGGAGGCCTGCTACGGCCCCCTGAAGTACGATTCCGACAGCTGTTTCATCTCGCTGAGACCAAGGTGAAGAGGCTGTCCGAATCGTGCATCGTACTCGCTCGGTTGGAATTCGGCTTCATTGCGCGGTACCGTTCAGCTACAAATGAATCATACAAACAGGTTTGGGTCCCGGAAAAGATTTGGTTGATGCATATGCGATCTTTGTATCGTACTTGGTTGTTCTGTCCTGTGCATGATTCAGTCGGAAACAAGGGCTACGAATCAGATTCTGCCAAATCCGATTTGGAGGCCTTATGAACAGCATCCGAATCGCGCCCTAAGATGGGTTTTTATAAAATATGAGAAATTGAGAAATGTATTATAAAGAGAAGTTGAAGCACTGTAAGATCTCGAGGTGAGTGCAGAATGTGAGGACATGTTCAATAAGATGAATGTAGATTTTTTTAAATGTATTTCGAAGAATCAGTGAATATGTAATTCTTTAATTATTTGAAAGTCTTATAGTTGATCACGTTTTTAATACTAAAGGGTTTGGCTGGACAACGCACACTATTTAACATTTTACAATTTAAGATGGGAGCATTGTGATGATTATAGCTAGACATTGATTCAACGGATGGCATTTTGATAAAAAGTTTTATATTTTCCATTTTTTTAATTTCATTCTCGGTAGGTTGTGAGGGGAACATGATCAAATTCAAATTAATTTCATTTTCTGTAGATCGTGATGTGAACATGATTGAATTCCGATTAAAGTAGGGCAAAAGCTGGAGATTGTTTTACACACATTGTGGTCCTGCCCTATCCTGAATCCGTATTGGTTAGAAATCTTTTGTACACTTCACCTGGTGATGGGTAGACCAACCACCCAAAACTAGCCTTATCGAATGTGATAGAAAATGAGGGATATACCATGTCTCATAATTGGGAAAAGAGATATAGCTCAAAACGTGAGAAGTTGGACAATTCTAAACACCATGGTGCGGAAATGGCGAGTAGACCGGCACCGAATCCTTGAATACCAGCATAAGAAAAACGGGATGCCTTCAAGAACATGTAAAGATGTGGAGCAGATGGATGGATTACTATCTGGAGGAGCCTGGTGTAGCAGACTTGATTTGATCCCCCACCCACACTCCCTTAACATACTTCTGGTGATGCAGAAGGTAGCCCAACAATTTTTTATGCTTATGCTTAATATGCTTTTGTGAGATTTAATCACATAGTGGAACATGTATGCCGCACTATATACATACACAGGGGTCGATTCCGATTCCGGCCGCAAAACGTACCGACCGACACAGACCCGGAACGGAGAACGACCGGCACGGATCGGCGCTGTTCGACCTGCGCAGTACGATGCAACACGTGTGAATTACAACCGACAAGTACGGAATACAAGCAGTACGACCAAGCCGTAGGGAAAACATTAATTCGCCCGGAAAACGGACGCGATTTGCACCGACCCACACGCACCAGGAATGAACCCGACCGACACGTACCCGCATTGTCCGATCCATGCAGTACGATGCAATGCGTGTAAACCCAGACCGACTCGCACGGAGCCCAAGCCCCATGACCGGCACGCACAGAAAACGGACCTGAAGCAATAGAGATCTCCGCGACCAACATGTATGAAACACAGAAGATAGTCAGCGTGAAAGACCCAGAGAAGCCCGCACGAGCCAACATCAGCGTCCGTCTCGGTCAGAAGAACGTCTCCTTCATGCCTAGAAAACCCAGAGCAAAAAATACAAAAAAGGACCAAATAAGCAATGACAAAGTCAATAAATATTTTTTAAAAAACAAGGAACAAAGACACACCCACAACTGCACCTATATAAAGGCCACCAATCACTATCATGATCCTTTGCAAATTGAAGACAACAGCCAGCAGAGAACACCATCACACTGCAACCACAGACACACTCACAACTCGCCCATCACACAACTTTCACACCATTAGCACTCACACATAAACCAAGCAAAACCGACACCCACCCACCCCCACTTGCACCCTCACACACACATCACTCACCACCACCACCCATCACCATGCCCCCAAAGAAGAATCCAAAGTTCACAGATAGTGAGTTAGAAGTGCTGGTAGACGAGATCATCAGAGTAGAGCCACATTTGTTTGGTACATTGGTCCAAAGGACACCCATGTCACAGAAAACAAATATGTGGGCGAGGATTGTGGACAAGGTGAATGCACAAGCACCAACGTTGTGCACAAAGGATGATATCCAGAACAGGTGGCATGACGTGCGCAGGAGGGTCAAGAAACTCATCAAGAAAGATCACGCCTTGAGTCAGCTTACTGGTGGTGGCCCTCCTACCAAACCAGTATACTTCAGGTCCTGGGAGGAGAAGGTGCGGGACATCCTGCCGCCAGAGAGCGTCCATTGTCTAGCAGACATACCAGAGCCTGGTGAGTACACAACCAACATACTCAATATTGTGTGGCAATGGAACAGTGAAACCATGCACCGTTAGCAAAGCCACAGTAACCAATAGATAATCATCCCAAGATGTGTATGCTAGTCAGACAAATACAATACCTGCCATCTCATAGTGACTTGTAACTGTGTCATGACATGTACAAACCTACCAACAAATAGAGCAAGGCAGTGGCACAAAGCCAAATAAACACTGTCAGACAGTTTGCCACCACAAACACACTACCTCACAGTGAAGCTGACTGACAGGAAGGAATAGTGGGTATGCAGGTGAAGTGAGTGTATCCAAAAGCATGATGGGGTTTGTAGTCACAGATAATGCTCCCCCTCCAAATTGGCCCATCAAGACCTCTCTGAACCATGCCCACATCACAAGGAGTGGAAAATGACTGACAAGATGGCTGACACTGGGTCCTGCTGTGGGGAGCACAAGGCCCTGGTAGGGGTTGTGCGCAAATCAGAAGCAGAACACCACTGCCTGACATCCTGAAATACAACTTGTACACCCTCCAATGGAAGCACGTTTCATGGTGGGATGTCTGGCCGGGTGGGAAGGAGGACTGACAGCTCTGACCATACTTATCAGCATGTGGAGACACACACACCCCTCAACACAAACTCCACACAACTCACCGGGTAGAATGCATTGACTCACACAGTAGTGACATATCACCCAAAGATACACCGCACTGGGTGCTGCTGATTGAAGCACAGGGGCTCTCTTTGGACTTGTAGCCAAACAAACACCAGGACTTCACAGTCAGCCATCTTGCCGTTGCTGTCACACTCCCTCACAGGGAAGCAGAGTCAAAAGGAAGGAATTATGGGCATGCTGGGAAGGGGGGTGTAGCCAAAAGCATGATGGGAGTTGCAGTCACAGACAATCCTCACCCGCCCACATGACCCAGCAAGCTCACACTGAACCATGTTCGCCTCACAGGGAGTGGGAATGTACTGACAAGATGTCTGACACTGGGCTCTGTTGTCAGGAGTACAAGGCCATGCTGGGAACTGGGCACCAACAAACACTAGGACTGCACAGTCAGCCATCTTGCCATTGCTGTCACACCCCATCACAGGGAAGCAGAATCAAAAGGAAGGAAGTATGGGCATGCCGGAAAGGGGGGTGTAGCCAAAAGCATGATGAGAGTTGCAGTCATAGACATTCCCCACCCACATGGCCCAGCAAGCTCACACTGAACCATTTTTGCCTCACAGGGAGTGGGAATGGACTGACAAGATGTCTGACACTGGGCTTTGTTGTGGGGAGCCCACGGCCATGCTGGGAACTGGGCATCAACAAACACCAGGACTGCACAGTCAGCCATCTTCCCATTGCTGTCACACCCCCTCACAGGGGGAAAGCAGAGTCAAAAGGAAGGAAGTATGGGCATGCTGGGAAGGGGGTGTAGCCAAAAGCATGATGGGAGTTGCAGTCACAGACAATCCTCACCCGCCCACATGACCCAGCAAACTCAAACTGAACCATGTTCGCCTCACAGGAAGTGGGAATGTACTGACAAGATGTCTGACACTGGGCTCTGTTGTCAGGAGTACAAGGCCATGCTGGGAACTGGGCACCAACAAACACTAGGACTGCACTGTCAGCCATCTTGCCATTGCTGTCACACCCCCTCACAGGGAAGCAGAATCAAAAGGAAGGAAGTATGGGCATACCGGAAAGGGGGGTGTAGCCAAAAGCATGATGAGAGTTGCAGTCATAGACATTCCCCACCCACATGGCCCAGCAAGCTCACACTGGACCATGTTCGCCTCACAGGGAGTGGGAATGGACTGACAAGATGTCTGACACTGGGCTCTGTTGTGGGGAGCACAAGGCCATGCTGGGAACTGGGCACCAACAAACACCAGGACTGCACTGTCTGACATCCTGAAAGTCAACCTGCACCCACTGCAATGTTGGCATGCTTCATGATGGGATAACTGGCCTGGGGGAGAAGCAGGTCCTGACTTGAAAACAAATAACACCGATGCTGGCCATACACACACCTTCTATGCAAAAACACATTGCACACGTGGTACCAGTCACTCACAAAGATGATGCCCGGGCAAGATGTCTGACACATGAGCCTGATAAATGATGTGGGTGAAAATCACACATATGCACTGGCCAAACCTAACACGGTCGCACACACAGCCATTGCAACCATATGTTCAAACTCACTGTCTGGGGACGCAGTGTCCAGTGGTGCCCCCTGGCCTGGCTGTGGAGAGCCATATATATTACATTGCACAAAACACAGGAACTCACATATACATCATTGACAGGGGACATCTGACAGTGAATGGAATGGACACATCAATATAGCCGACACCATAGCATGGTCTCATTCACACTCGGTGCTGTTGTGAGCTGCATTCCACTCCTACATCGTGCTGCAACATATGCATCCTTCACACAACACACCACTCACTGACATAGACACTGTAGACACAAGGTCTAACCTGGACTGCATTGGAGGAGACATGCTACTCACAGCAGCCAAACCGCAACACACACACCACCGGCTCTCACTGTCATGAGCATTGAAAAGCCAGAGCGCTACCTTGCCCAAGCCATGTCACCATGGAGAACATTGACAAGTCAAATCACATGTGCACGTACAAAGCTCAGCACCAGACTCATTAACAATGGTGACATCATCACTTGTATGAAATGAAATGGGAACTAGGAACACTGCAAGAAAGCACTTTCTCCCAAGAGATCACAGGCATACCGGACTGTGACCATGCCGTACCAATACACCAATGTGACAAACAAAGACTAGCAAAATCTGCTACCACACATGCCCCATTCTTACAACATATCCTCAGTAGAATTGCACGTATGTCCTTGTTAAAGCTCAAATGTGTACAGGGATGACACACCTGTGTCAGCAACGTGATGGCCCTCGAGTAGTAATGGCCATGTACAGCCAAATCTATACATGAGCTGGGCATGCACACACTTCGACATGCACATTGAAATGTTTTATTTTGGCTGGGCAATGTGCCACAACAATATCAATCTCTGTCCGTGACAACCTTGGACAAAGCAGTGTACAGGCACGCATCCTGACGTACAGTAGAAAACGTCATGTATGTGAACCATTGATGCCTGTAGAAACATAATTTTCCTTGTGTGTCTCTTCCAAACACAGGTGGTGCTGGGGACACAGCAGCAAATGAAGAGGAATCCCTGTCCCAGACTCTGGTGGACCCTCAGCTCTCTGGTGTGGATCAGTCTCTGTCCTCTTTGGATGACGACGAACAACCGGGCACCTCCGGTGTGAGTCATCATGCAGCACCAGCAGTACCAACATCTGCACCCCCTGTACCCACACCTCCAGCATCTGGCAACAGACAGGGCACCCCCGCCAACACAGACAGACCAAGGCCACAGAACACCGACAGCACAGGGACACAGGACCCCAAGGAAGCTACGGACAACACCACCAGCAACAACACCCAAGAGGGCCCAGTGTCACCTGTGCGTGCCGCTGCAGGTCCTGTCCGTGTGGATAGGAGTACTGGGAGGGTGGTAGGTAGAGGGTGCGCCTTGCAGAGGGGTCTGGACTGCATGATGACTCCCAACTGGCACGCATCATAGATGCGTAACAGGATAGCACCGGAGGACTTGTCCAGGTAGTGGGGATCCTCAAGGACATTCACAGGTGCAGGCTGCCGATCATGCCCGCATGGAGGCAAAGTGGGATGCACTTACTGTGGTGCATCGGGACATACTCCAATGCCTCCGCCAGATAAGCACCAGCATGTCCACACCTCCCTGTGTGGCCACAACATCTGTTGCTGCACGATCTGCCAGTGCCACAGGGAGGGAGGATGACTCTGGCGGAGAGTCCTCTGCATCACAGACGCCTGCACCTGAGGATCCCCCCCCAAAGAAGAAGAGGGGTCGTCTGAAGAAGAACAAGTGAGACGCAGATGTCCATGCACATCCCCCAGGGCCTGTAAACCTGTTCTGAACAATGTTCTTTGTGCACAAACCGTTCACCTTGTCGTATGACATGGAGGCTTCATGTTGGTCCAATGTAGCAGTTGACTGTGGACTTTACTCTGAACATTTCAGCTACCAACACTTCCAACTCTACTGTGCACGCATCCAGTCAAGTGGCACACAGACACACTCAAACAGCAGCAGAGCAGCCCCAACACATTTCAGGCTAACTCAATACATTGATATAACAACCCTGTAAACTCACATTCAGGTGAAGAAGTTGTTGATGAGCTGTGTGCGGACGTCACCCTCATCATCATTGGCATTGTGGCCCGGGCCTGGATCCTCCACAGGTGGCTGAGGTAGGTCATCGTCATCCTGGATGAGAGGTAGCTTCTTCCGCACTGCCATGTTGTATAGCATGCAGCATACAAGGATAGTTTTGCACACCTTTGCAGGGTCATATGGGAGGGCCCCTCCGGTCTTGTCCAGGCAGCGGAAGCAGCTTTTCAGGACACCAAATGTCCGCTCAATCACCCTCTTGGTCCGACCATGTGCCTCATTGTAGCAAATCTCGGCTGGTGTCACAGGGTTTCTAAGGGTGTCAGCAACCACGGCATGTTGGGGTATCCGGAGTCACCTACATACAAACAATTGAACAATTAGCTGAGTTTTGAAAGAGGGTAGAATACAACATTGCCAAACACACACAATGGTAAACAGTGAGTACACACCGACAAGCCAGGCACGCTGGTCTGGCATCTGTGACATCAACATTGCAATGCGACTACTCCTCATGATGTAGGCATCGTGCACTGAACCGGGGAAACATGCACACACATGTGTGATACACATGCCTGCAAGACATACCACCAGAGCATTGATGGAGTGGAAATGTTTCCTGTTCTGGTATGCCTGCTCATGTGCCCGTGGTGGTACCAGGGCCACATGTGTACCATCAATAGATCCGATGACGTTCAGCATCCTCCCCAGTGTATAAAAAGCATCCTTTATTTCAGTGAGTTGACCTGGGCTAGGAAACTTGATGTACAGGTCAAGGAAATGCAACATCCCCTCCAAGACATCACGTAGCACACGACTGAACATAGTTTGCGACATACCACAAGCAGTAGCCACAGTGTACTGGAAGGTACCAGTAGCAAAGAAGTGCAGGGCTGACATCACCTTCACCTTTGGGGTCAGTGCTGTAGGGTATGTACGGCCAGGTAGCAGATGTGGCGCTAACAGCTCCGCAAACTCCTCAATCAGTGGCCTGGTGAAGCGATCACGTTCCTGCATGGTTTCAAGGTCTGGGAACGGTCTATGGACAGCTGGTGCCCTGCAGTACAGAGATGTACAAAGGAAGATTGTTGATTCATCCACCCATGGGGCTATGACCACGCAAAATATCACATGATACATCATGACAATACACAATGTACTGAGGTGTGTGCTATTGGGTATGGACACATATGTCACCTACATGCACATCACCTCACATCTCAAGTCCACATGTCTACCTAAGCTCCATGTAGTGCAATGGACAATCATTGGGCTGTGTCATAGTACCTATGTACTGCTTTCACGTTACAAACACATACCACAGTGACAAGTGAGGCCAGATGTCTCCCAGGCATCACAGCTCTTTGACATGCAGATACCCAGGGTCCCTGTATTGCCACATGGACACTGGCATGACATGGCGTATCATGTACACACCACAAAACAACCGTGAGTCCCACAGGTAGTGGCCACTGTTGTCTCTGCAGGCCCTACATAGACGTCTCGTAGACACACACACAACATCAATGTTGATGCACAAACCATATGGATGTTGAGAGTGTCTCCCATTGGTTACATTTGATCAGCCACATCTGAGACACAACATGCACACAGACTGTGGGTGTACATCAGAATTGGGGCTATAGGTCTCACTGTGACGTATATACCATCATACCCAGGACTCAGGGTGTATGTGACATGTCCTAGACATATCCAACCTGCAACTGTGACCATAACTCATGACCATAACTGTACAGTTGCACATCACAGTGGTAATGTGCACAACACACAAAGGATTCTGTCCCCGTGAACACGTGCACAGCCTGGGAGTGGCTGCACAAAAGTGCCACACAACCAACCAAATTTTTCCCCACCAAAACACACAGGTAATGCAGCCTAACATGCCATGGGACACAGTGTGGCACATGCTGTAGTGTGGTAGGTGTGCACAAGTAATTGTGCAAGTAATTGTGTGTGGAAGCTGTAAAAAAGTCACACCTATATCAACCGACGCGGTTGACTTCTACAGGGACGCATTGCACAGTTCAGGACCGAGCCGTGCGTACGCTTAGCCATTGACTGCAATGCGAACCAACGCGGGTGACTATCATGTGTACGCATTGCACAGTTCAGGACCGAGCCGTGCTTACGCTTAGCCATTGACTGCAATGCGAACCGACGCGGGTGACTATCAAGCGTACGCATTGCACAGTTCAGGACCGAGCCGTACGTACGCTTAGCCATTGACTGCAATGCGAACCGACGTGGGTGACTATCATGCGTACGCATTGCACAGTTCAAGACTGAGCCATGCGTACGCTTAGTCATTGACTGCAATGCAAGCCGACGCGGGTGACTATCATGCGTACGCATTGCACAGTTCAGGACCGAGCCGTGCGTACACTTAGCCACTGACTGCAATGCGAACCGATGTGGGTGACTATCATGCGTACACATTGAAAATTTCAGGACTGAGCCGTGCGTGCGCTTAGCCATTGACTGCAATGCGAACCGACGCGGGTGACTATCATGCGTACGCATTGCACAGTTAAGGACCGAGCCGTGCGTACGCTTAGCCATTGACTGCAATAAGAACCGATGCAGGTGACTATCATGCATACGCGTCGTGCAGGCATGGACCGAGACCTGCGCCTCCATTGAATCGTATGGAGACGGGTGCGTGTGTATTTTCAAACTACGCGTTGTACAGTCAGTTGACCGAGCCGTGCGCACCCATAGGCTTTGGACTGTCATGGAGACGGATGCGGATTCAAAACTTGTACGAGTTGTGCGCTGGAAATTCAGTTGGATGCCTACAACAATGTTGCCATTACTAGGGTTTTATGAAGGTGAAGATTTGAACGATGCAGAAGACGTGTACGAGTCGTACAATTCAATGGATTGGCCAGATTCATAGAATGCAACTGTGTTGGACCTATCACTTGGGACACATGGCACAGATTCTGCCTCTGCAGCACAGATATAAGGCTGGATGGCCCCCAGGGAGCTCACTTGCCTGCACTACATGCTACTGGACCACATCTCTACTACCACTGCTGCTGTCTCTGCATCCTCTGGCTACTGCTATGGCATGTACTCTGGAGAGGGCCCCAGCCTTCACTGAGGAGAACCAGGCCCTGCTGAACGGGCTCCTTCCACAGTACAGCAAGCTGTATGGGAAACCATGGGAGCAGGTGAGTGTGCAGTCCACTGCCTTCCTAATTGTGCATATTGTCTGACTAGCAGTACTAGCAGTGTATACACCAGTGACAAGTGTACTCACTGAGTACTTTCATCCCCCAAGGTGTGTAGGTACATGTAATGAACAGGTGTTCTGCAGCTAAAGTGCATTTGTGCAAGCTTAAACTTCCCAGGCATTGTTAACATGTCAGACATGCAGGGCATTTGTCCATTTCCATGGGTGCACTACCTGTGTAACTCATTTTCCTTTGTGATGACGACATGTATATCCAACTGTGTGCAGCACAAATATGGGGCATGTGTGTTAATGGACTTTAAACTTTGTCATCCTCACAGGTTGATGCCCACCAGAAGCAGGAGATATGGCTGACCATCGCCCGGGCAGTTTGATCGGTGGGGGTCTACAAGCGCCGGATCCGCAACTGCCAGAAGAGGTGGCAGGACCTTCGGGGCTGGACCCGGAGGATTGCAGTGGTCCAGCTGAAGCTGTCGCCACCTCGCAGGAGGGGCGGACACCGGACTGACCCCCCACATGCTCAGGATTCTGGCGGTGGTCTTCCCAGACCTGAATGGGCAGCTGAAGGCCAGACAGCAGCAAGGAGGGGGTAAGTCCATGCCTAATCTGTGTACTATGTCTGACATGATATTTGCAGTCTTTTGGCCTGGTCACCCTTCCACATTATGTAGGTCTTGTAGTTCAGGACTCATGTCCCTCAATTGTGTGATGGACCCTCCTCATCTGATCCACAGGTGTAGACCCTACAGTCTGTGGCTTGTGTCACTAGAGCACTGTGTCCCTGTAGTCAGCTATGCTTCAGGTTCCGGACAGCATCTCTTACCGTGACTCTGTTGTGGGTTTCATGGGTGGGTCAATTGTTTACACAATGCCTGAGATCTGACATGTGATCTGTGTGTGCCCTTGATATGTGCTCCAATTGCTGGTCTGACTCACCACGTGTGCCTGGGGTATTTCAAACACACCCATGCAGCAGGGGACTCCATTTTGTGGGCCTCAGGAGTATGTATATCAAGTGTGTCACACTTGCTTAGCCACCTGGCTACTGTCCAGGGCTATACACTGTTTCACGTTGAACTGGGCAGTCATGCCTACTCAAGGGCATTTAGAAACACTCTGTAATCCCACTCCTGTGTATCAATTTACAGGTTGTGCTTAGTGACATGTGCCTTCGGATGTCTGCCTCTGTGTCATTGTGGTCTGGCTTCCTTTTCCGGACAACTGGGGTGTTCATGAGTTTGAGGGTCAGCAGGACATCTGAGATGTGACTATGAGAGACAAGACCTGTGTAACATATAGGTGTGTGATCATTTGACAGTGCACAATGGTGTATGCAAATGTTAACTTCAGTCAGCTGTGTTTCATGCACAGCAGACTGTGATGTGCTCATGTACAGGGAGTTGTGTTCGCAGAGACTCATATGTCTGTTTTGTATGATGTGGGGTCTTCTGGGTACGGGATATGTTGTTTGCAGGGGATGGACAAGTGCACTTCTCAGCTGCAGAGTTTGCTTTACCCATGAGCTATGATTGTGACACAGTGCATACTGTTGTTGTCTGGATGCCCTGCCCCTGTGACAGGAGACAGTGATGACTGACTTTCCAGGCATGCCAGTGCCATGATATTTAACTTGTTATGAGTGATCCTGCATTGGAGTCAAATGTTCTTCATGCACCCCATTGTGGAATTTACTATCAGGACATGAGAACATCCTAGTGTGTGTTGCCGGTATGCATCACAAGCATGTGAAATGAGACTCTGACCATCCCTTCATCCTGACACCTGTACTGAGTCAGTGGCAAGAGATGTGATTTGTGTATAGTGACTCCTACATGTTCAATTGCATGTCCAACAAATGTGTAGGTGGTGCATGTCTGCACATTGGGGTATTAGCATCCTACATGCAACAGACATATGGGTGCAAGTCCAGGAGGGATATGAGTGCCATGGTTGATGGTAAGACTAACAATTGGCTTCTTCTAAACAGTGTGAGCACTTTGAGCAGTGCTTAGCTGATGATGCCAGGGCTTGCCCTGTGATGTGCTGTACTCACTGTGGTGTGTGCAGTCAGTGCAGGGGACTGATGTTGTTCTTTTTTTCCTAATTCTATCCAGAACAGGAAGGTTTTTTTTCTCATGAGTCAAGTTACCTTCACAGTCTTTTTTATTGCCCTAAATTGATCTCTACCAAATGGGGGAAAGTACAGGTATAGAAAATACTTTTAGTTACTTCTACTCTCTTGTATTCTTTCGATAAACAAAATCACTCCAAGTGGAGAAAAGTGAATTCGGACCCAAGAGCAATCTAAAGGAAGAAAAAAAGACTATACACTTTATTACACTACAGTGGAGTAGTGTAGAGTAGAGGGGCTTCAATTTTCAATTTTTTACATGTTTGATTCTTTGCAAAAAAGTCTACAGAATACCACGGTAATAACTACAAATTACCACGCTACTTACATTTTTTTTTTTTTACTTTTAGTTACTACAACTCTCTTGTATTCTTTCGACAGACAAAATCACTCCAAGTGGAGAAAAGTGAATTCGGACCCAAGAGCAATCTAACGGAACAAAAAAAGACTATACACTTTATTACACTACAGTGGAGTAGTGTAGAGTAGAGGGGCTTCAATTTTCAATTTTTTACATGTTTGATTCTTTGCAAAAAAGTCTACAAAATACCACGGTAATACCTACAAATTTCCGAGCTACTTACAATTTTTTTTAAGCATAGTTCTCCATAAACTGCTGTAAAAATATAAAGAAAAATATAAATACATTTCTCTACCTATTATCACTTGAATAAATTGGTAAATGGTAGGGAATAGTAATAAAACCTACTACTTACCCATATCTAAGACCTTAACCCTGAACACAGCGAAGCGCAGAATATAGAACGCAGTGAAAGTGTGCTGAAAACAACATGGCTGCCTTTTCAGTTTTGTAAAGACATCCATTAGCCAATCAGATACTGCTTTCTCTTCAGCATGCACCGCAGTATACCACAAAGTTAATGTGGTATACCACGACACAATATATAATTTGTGAAGGACTTTCTTTTTATTTATTTTTTTAGGTAAATATAAGCTTAGTTAATAAAAACTATGGCAAAAAAATCACAATAAAAATCATCCTGGGACAGTCATAAAAAAATGTGATAAAAACACACCCATTAAATTAATTTGAGCCTTAATAATATATCCTGATAATTAAGTGATCATCAGAGAAGGGATGCCAATCTTCACATTCAAAGTGCCTACTTTATAGTAAACAGTTGTATATATATAGGCGCGGTGCCAGCAGATTTGCACAATGCACGTTATTGTTACCAATGTGAAATTTGAGATTATGGAAAGCAATTGTGTTATTCCAGAAATCTTTGGCAGTTAAGCCTCTCTTCAGCCTGATGCATGAATTTCACAAAGCCTGCTATCCGAGATCTGGAAGCATTGTGTAGCCGCCGCTTGACAGCCACGTACCTGCACTTCTCTAAATGGAGGCTTTAGCCAGAGATGTGTTACCCGTGGAAAAGAGGAGCAAGTGCATAGTACATGGGCCAGAGGCTCCTTCAGACAAGGACCACAATGACAGGAGCTATCTTTACAAGTAGGTCTTCATTTCTGAGCCACTTCTCCAACTTCAAAGAGGTCCATCCGCAATCTAAAAAACTTGAACTTACGGTTTCTCGCCAAAGGTTGACACAGATATGGTTGGGGCTTCATTTCGGTGTAGGTCGTTCATTGTAGGGCCCAGAGATCTTCCTCTATTGACAATATTTTTACTGCCTTTGCTAAAAGTGAATTAAAAACCCTGTTTGATATGTTCTGATCCCATGGTTGGCTTGTTTGTAAGTCTTCTATTAGCTTCTGCACAGTAACCTTCCAGTGCCAACGACTGTGAGTTAAATAGATCTTTTTCCCAGGTGGAATCTTAGGATCACCCCTTCAGCTTTCTTTAGTTTAGACCAAAGTTTCAATCCAGAGGTCGAATGTTTGATCTGTGAGACCGATTTCAAGCCTTATCTGGGGTTCTCTGGTGCAATTTGAAAATCTGAATATTTGACGAAAGTCTTTATTGTTGCTTATTTAACCAGCCCCAAAATTTGTCTGGAAATATTTCTAGGCCATAGGCTAATGAAGGCAAGAATTTAGCCTTTATAACCTGAAGTAATGGTGATAGCGAGGTGCCTGTGATGTGTTTGGCAATTCTGCAGAAGCCAGCCGCGATCCTCATAGCCCATTTTTCCAGAGCTTTCTGATAGGTGACTGATGTTCCAAAGGCCTGAAACTCAATGTCTAAATACTTGTATGAAGTGGCCTTATTAATCGTATGCTCTTCTATTTTACAGGACCAGGGAAGTAATTTGTGTTTTTCCTGGATTTATTCCTAATCCATTTCTCTTACAGTAGGAAGTCTTTACCCAAATACATGGGTAAACGTGAGAGTTTCCAGAAAATGTTCCACATCAGAAAAGATCTACACAAATAGAGGCCTCAGGAAGGGCTTCATTTTAGCCCCTTTACTTTTTAACCTGTACTTAGCTGATTTGAATGACCATCTAAGCTCAGCCAAAGCGTTTCCACCCATCATTGCAGGCAGAAGTCTACAGCTATTTTTTGGATCAAACAGCAATAGGGTTAAAAAGGATCTGTGACCAGCTGTGCAGATTACTGCAAAATTAATAAATTCAACATCAATAACCAAGATTCAAGTTTTTGGAAAAAGAAACAACGGCTTGGTTTATAAATGGCCAGAAATTCAAAAGAGTGTCTAACATCAAATATGGAGAGGGGAGAGGATGTCGCCCATTGGCTACAGCAGCCAACCTGGACGCTGGGGAACTGGTTTTGAGTCTCGGCAAGGACACTCAACATCCTGTGATTCTGGGCAAATCACTTAATCTCCCTGTGCCTAACAAAAATGAATGTGTCCTAGTGTAAGGCAACTGCTGCTCATGTAAAGCGCTCTGATACCTGAAACCTTCGGGTCAAGTTCGCGCTTTATAAAATTATGGAAAAAATATATATATCTCGGAGTATGGCTAAGTTGCAGAAGCCGTCCATCTGTGCAAGTTGAGGCACTGGCTATACCAGCAAATGCTCTTCCTAATTTTGCCTTTCAGCACCTTAAAGATCTTTCAGGCCCGGATTTTGGTTGCAAAACATGTGCACTATCACATATGGCTATTTTTTTGTCTACAAAAATCATCTATCAAGCTTGTTGGATCTGGTGCAATTCCAACGCAATGGGCATTTATTTTAGCTACCGACTTGTACAGTGCAGGCCCAGAATCGTCTGGAGTTCACGCTGGTTCGTCAAGATTATGTGATTTATGCGCGTTTTCTTTCTCTTTGTGCCAAGCTACCATCTGCTTTGCCCAGTTCTATCAAGCAACTTCTGTGGGGCATTATTCAAGATAAATCTTAGGAAATGCATAATTTGTACCAGGCTGCGAACAATTGGCTAGCAGTAAAAGAGCTTATTCAGGCTGCCTTACCACCGAAAAACCTAATAAAAAGTCTGATGTAACAAGCCAGGCTAGTGTCAGCTCAAGATGATTTACGAGTCATACGCTGAAAAATGCTTGCTCATTTAATAGCTGGCAAATCAACCATTAACTTTGCCAACATATCTATTGTGCCCATCTAAACTTCATATCAAAACACAGCTCCTTCTGCTGTGGCGTGGGTGATCCTGCTGAAAGCATACAAATATGGTCGAGACAGATTTGCACATGGCTAGGTTCAAACTGGTGTGACATAGTGAGCAAGAGAACGTTGGATGCAACCCATATCTCTTGACTAGGTGTGAGTGGTTGAAAAGTTTCAGTAGCCCATCCATCATCTTGTGTTTGCTATGTTCACCCTAAGTGGGAAGGGTATGCCCAGACATGGGTTCCGTGCTCACTGTGCCACTGGATTCAAGCTAGCCTGGATGATGAGAGGGTGAGACCCCAAACCTGGTCCCAGGGTGCTTGTTTATGATCCAGGGAGGACCTCACCTGGCAGTTCGGGCTGGACTGTTCCCATGAGGAGCAGGGTCAAGACTGATTTGCATATGGCTGGGTCCAAACTGGGGTGATTTGGCAACTAAAAAATCCAATGGATTAAACCCAGATCTGTGACTGGGGGAGGATATTTGATTTGTTCAGCATTCTGTCCATCATTTGTTTGTTTTGCTTTTGTTGCTGTAAGTTGGGAGTGTCTGCCTAAACGTGGGCCCCATGCTCACTGTGCTACTGGATTCAAGCTAGGCTGGCAGATGAGGGGTGATACCAAGAAACGAGTACCAGGATGCTGGTTTCTGGTCCAGGGAGGACCTGGCCAGTAGTTCAGGCTAGAGTTTTCCCATGGGGAGCAGGGTCAAGACTGATTTGCATGTGGCTGGGTCTAAACTGGGGTGCCATGGCGAGCAAAAAAACAATTGATTAAACTCAAATCTGTGACTGCAGGTGAATGTTTGATTTCTTCAGCATTCCGTCCATCATTTGTTCTTTTTCTAAGAAGATTTCTCCATTTTCAAAATTGCTGACTTTTATCTGGTGTTAAGGCCTTTGTAGGAAAATCCTGATTTTTGTAATGTGCAACTTGTTTGCTTCCAAGACTAGCATTTTGTAATGTTTCCCCAGCTGAGTGAGTTCAGCCATGCATCGGTCCACACTATGCCTTGCCTTAGAGACCAATCTGGCCAATTTGGCATTGTTCTGCTTCCAGTGTGTAGGCTGGTTGTATCCCAAGAAGTAATACAATCAATGGGATTGGATATGAGATTATCCTGTTTGTGCATCGATGCCTATAGATCCCTGCAGAGGCCTGCCATTGCTTTATCCCAGGTTGACTGGCTAAAAGGCTGATTATCCACTGCCATTGTGTTTAGATATTTTGAGCAGCTCTCCCCAAAGTAGTTCCTCCAGACGGCCAGCTGTTTCAACACTTTGGCAGTCCAGGTGATTCGGGTTGCTCTGGCGGCGGCCACTCCATCATCCTATTGAATCTGGAGCACCGCCTTTTGTGGAAAACTGTCTCTTTCTAGGTGGTGTTCTTTTTTAAACTCTATCAGCTGTTTCAATCGAGGCACTGACAGGAACATGCAGTCCAGCAAAGCGTCATGCTTGGGAGCAACATGTGTGAATGCTGCTGGTTGATCCATGCAACCCAAGTCAACCTTTATTGTTAGATTAATTCAAATTATTACAATGTGCACAGTGCTAGTGCAAAAAGAAGCTATCATTTGAAGAAAATCAGAGCGGTAAGCAAAGTGAAAATGCAAAAAGGAACAATAGATTAGTTATAAATATGTTTACATTGAACTAAAGAAGCAATTTGTTAAAACATTGGGTGGTAGTTAGAAACATTGGTGTACAGCTAAAAATTTGCATTGTACAAATAATCCATTTACAAGAGGGAGTGTGATTTAATGTATCTCCAATTGGCAGTTAAGTGGCTTTTGCCTTCTTCATGGCCCCCTCTACTCCTTGGAGATTGTTTTCTGTTCTGCTCATTTGAGGCAGGCCAATATGGTTTGTCTGCAGGAGCATACCCCTAACTGATTCCAAAGAAGAAACAGCCATTGATGACGTATGCTAAGGTGTAGTCGCGAGGCCACATAGTCGACAGGTCATCTACCCTTTGCCCTCAGCTAGGGCATGTTGTGCGTGCAGGGGGCAAGATCCCAAAGCGGTAATTCGATTATTTTCTTTTTTCCTACAGTTTAGAACTTCTCCTAAGCATTTCTGTGGTTTCAGGATCTTGTACCTGTTTAATATTGTTTTTGTTGCTTTATTGACGGCTCTTTTGAAAATGTAGTGGCTTGCTGCTGACCGCCATAGTTCTGCAAGCCATAACAGGACAATCATGTAATCGAGGTAGTCTTGTGCTTTCCTCCCATATTTGGTGGTTGATTGAATTTTCCTATGTGGATTTAAGCTTATGGGAGCAGATGTTCGCCCAGACTTCAGTCTGATCTGGACTGGTGATGTGTGACGGGGGAGCTTGGAAGATTTGCCTGTCTATTCGCACTATCTTGGTGTCCAGATCCATTCAATGCCGGCCATTCAGGACATGCAGCCCCAGTGCATGGTGAGCTTCAACTAGTGTTTCCCCTATTGCATCTTTATGTTGTAGATGCAACAGGGGAAGAGGATGTTCTATAATAAATCCATCTGCCTCATTGAGTCTAGGATATCGCAGAAGTTGAATAAGTTCAGGCTGAAGTCTCCAGTCACTAATATTTCTGCCTGTGAGTTCTCCATGATCATTTCGTGAAGATGGCTGATTAAATAATCAACTTTTGTTTGAAGGGATTTTCTGTCTAGATTTAAATATACACAAAACAGAAGTAGGTTCTGCTGGCACTTGTTTGGGAATTTAATTGAAATCCTCAAATTTCATGATTTCTGTAATCTTATTCGCTCTATTTTACAATTCCTGGAGATACAGCAGAAGATTGCTAGCCCGCCCACTAGGCCCACCTTTAATGGCCGTTTTATGACTTGGAATGGTAAACGGTTCATGTCCCAATAATGCAATGGGTTCACCTGCACATTGTTTCTTGGAGGCAAATTAAATCAAACTGCAATAGGTATTCATTTACATCCTCTTTTACTTTGATTTGTTCCCAGCCATGAGTATTCCATGAATAGAGCCTGATGCTTTGAATTGTGGTGTAGGGAAGCTTTTCTTGATTCGGAGGCAGCTCAGGTTGGCAGCACTATTTAATTGTCGGTGAGCTGTTTTATAAATATGGCTGGTTTGCCCCAAAATTGTAGGGAGCCAAGACCAGTCTTGGTGCCCTTGATTGGGTGGTTCTGTCACCGTGCACTGTTGTCTGCCTTGATGACCTACTTTTACACTAATCTTTTCCAATACTGCCCTACTGAAAATCGTTTGGTGGGTACCCCTCAGGGCTGAGTGAGTGGGTCCTTGATTCGAATGGGTCATTGGCATACGAGCCCTCGAAAAATTTGGGGGTATTTCACGAGTATGATGAAGTGCCAGGGGGATGTATGGGCCAGGCGAGTAGGCATCAGAGTTGAAAATTGTGGGATATCTTTCTTGTTCAGGAAGCATGATTTCTATCCCTCATCTGTCAAATTCCTCTTTTGAATGGTGGAAACTGCCTCTCTCGAATTGAGTGTCAGTTTAGTTGATTTGTTCAATTCACCATCCTTCTTGGGCAAATAGCTACTTTACTAATTGTCTGTGCTGACCACGGATAATCAGTAGGTATGGCCTTCAGTAGCTTAGTTATATTATTGTGGTTTAGGAAGTCTTGAGGACCCTTTGACTTGTATAAATGCTTTAGTAAAATTGTTTTTTGATGTGGCTGTAGTATGCCATGTGGGACACTCAGGCCGGTGCTATGTTGATCTTGGTCTCTTGATTGTGGCTTAGGAACAAGTTACTACACTGTACCTCACTCCACTCTACGGCACTCCACTGTATGCCACTCCACTCTTCACTATTCCACTCTACGTCACTCCACTCTACACCACTCTGCTTTACTAAACTCAATTGTACGCTTTTCAACTATACTGCACTTCACTGTTTACCACCCTACTCTACACCACTCCACTGTATACTATTCTGCTGTACACCACTACACCGTGCCTCACTCCACTGTACGCCGCTACACTCTACACCACTCCACTGTATGCTATTTCACTGTACGACATTCCACTGTACGCCTCTCCAGTTTCTGCCACTCCCCTGTATGCCACTACACCTTATGCCAATCTACTCTACACCATTCCAATATATGCAACTCCACCGTACACCACACCACTCTCCGCTATTTCACTTTATGCCACTCCATTTGATACCACTCCCCTGTACACTATTTCACTGTGCGCCACTTCACTCTACCCCATTCTACTCTACCTCACTTCACTCTTAGCCATTCCAATTCACATCACTCCACTCCACTCTACGCCACTCCAGTCTATGCCACTCCACTCTACACTACTCCTCCCTACGCAACTCCACATTATACTATTACACTGTACACAGCTCCACTCTATACCACTCCACTGTATGCTGTTCCAGTCTACACCATGCCGCTCTACACCACTTCAGTGTACACCACTCCACTATACGCTATTCCACTCTACACAACTCCCCTCTACCCCACACCACTGTGCTCTATTACACAATACAGCACTCCACTGTACCACACTCTACTCTATGACAGCACACTGTACAACACTTTCCTCCACTCTACTGTACCACCCTCCACTTAATCACACTCTACACAACTACAGTAACTAAAAGGAATTAAAACCCATTTAAAACACATTTTTATGTTCTTCTTTCTATAAAAACCAAACTTAAAATATACAATTACAAATTCTAACATTATAGTTATATCGTGCATTCATAATTTATGCACCACCTTTTAATTAATTTTTCTTTATCTACAAACCAAACTTAAACTAAACAAAAATTGTAAATGATAAACTTATACCTTTGATTTATTATTATTGCAGAATTCCCAGAGATGGAATTCCTCTGATTTTTGTTTTGACGAATCTCTTTGACATTTTGCAAACCTATTGCTTTTTCTAAATTGGCTGAGGATGTAGAGTATTGTGGTGAACAATTAAGGGGGTGCAAAGAAAAAAGGGGGTCCCAAAACAAGCTTTTCCACCAAACCATTTCCCATAGACTTTTTAGACAGATGTAGCAGCAAAACGAGTCAACGGGCTTTCATGAAAATGAAAATTGGCAGAAATAAAGCACCTCCTGGCGCACTACCAGTTGGGTGATGAAGTCCCCTTGGCTCTTGAGGGTCCTTAGGGGCCAACTCGCCCTCCTGATACCTCCACTAAGAGGTCGTCAGAGGCCATGCTCCCTTTCTCCGCCACTCTGCAAACCTGCCTCCTGGTGGCACTGCTGCTTGGAGGAAGAAGTCCACTTAGTCCTGAGGCCCTCAGGAGACAAAGGGACCTCATCCTCCCACCAACAGTGCACCGAGAGGCGCGTCATCAAAGTGGTGAATCTATGTGCCAAGGAGGTAGCAGTCCCTGGGGCATGCCTTAGGGCCTCCCTCACATCTTGTTTGAATGAAAAACAATGTGCCCTAGGGAGGTGGTGGTCCCCGGGGCTGCAGGGGGCCTGCATGGGCATCCTTGCATCATTATTTACACATGCCCCTGGGACCTGGCCCACCCAGGGGCCTATATTAATATTTTTTTTCTATTTTGGCAGGAGTCATGGTCTCTGCGCGACTCCCACCCAAAAAAAAATCTAAATGCCTTGTTGGCCCTCACGGGTCCATGTGGAACCCCCCCCCACCCCCACCCCTACAAGGCCTAGGGGGTCATGGTGTTTCTACCCTGCCCCATTTTTTTTTTTTTTACATTTTTTCTTGTGACTCGGTTTAACCGCGTCACAAGATGGCTAGCAACACTTCCTGGTTTGAAGTGTTGGCAGCCTATCAGATCTCAGGCATGAGATCAGAAGGGGTCGCTGATCCACCGCGGCCTCAGTTGTATATATTAAATATCTTTACATTTCTCATCAACTACTGAACGGATTTACACCGTTTAACAAAAATTGTGTTTTCTTGATCAAGAGTTACCTTTCAGCCACATTTGGTGTAATTCCGTTCAGCAGTTCGGGCTGTAGCTGTGTCTAAAGTTATCTATGTAAATTAACATGGAGAAAAAGCGTTTTGGGACCCCCTCTTTTTCTCGGCCCCCGCTTTACAGATCACCACAAAAATTTCAAGACAGCAGCTACAGTGACTGGCGTATTAGTTTTGAAAATTTCACAAGGATTTGTCAAAGGACACCAAAGTTATTGGCAAATGAAAAAACGCTCTTCCTATGGAAATCACATCCTAACTATAACTACCTACTGACGACCGCATTTCTATGAGATAATCAAAAGTTTCGGACACCAGAAGTTGGACAATAATATAAACGTTTTCCAAAATTGTGATCTTTACAATATGCAGACCACGAAGACATCCACAGAAAAATCCATTCTGGTTTTAGACTGGTAGTCTCCTCAGCCAATGCATTCAAATTCAATTTGTATTAAATATGCTAAGTTAATACAAACCATTGCATGTAAAAAGAACATGATAAAAGTTTGCCTCAAAATTACAATTAAAAAGACATCATAAGAGTTCATCAGGAGATATTAGTGTCAAACCGGTGCTAATGACAATTTTACACATAAAACATAAAGTGCATTTGAGAGGCTTAAAGCTCATTAAGGAATATTCAGGGGCGTAACAAAGGCCCCCGCAGCCCCCGCGGTGTGGGGGGGCCCCGCGGTCCAGGTGGCCCCCTCAGCACAATGCAGATTGGTTCGACTCTGGGACCAATAACCGTCTGCACCCAGGCCGTTCTGTCATTTACACTTCAGCCAAGTGAAGATTGTCCTCAGTGTGCACAAATACGTGGTCTCTTTTATGGGAGCCGAAAGAAAAGGACATTATTGTACATGTTTTACCGTTTAAATAAGGGCTCAGTGCTGTGCTCTGTTTCCAGGGAGTCGGATCCGAGACAGAAGGGGGTGTGGGGGTAAGCATTTACCTTACATAATAATAGGCAGTCAGTGTCACGCACGCATCAGTTAGGCTTGCGCAGCCGCAGTGACGCACGTTCACATTTGGCGCCATCACGCAGTGGTGTACAGCAGTGGTTCAGTGATTCCCGGACCCCCAGGGGTCCGTGACACATCCCCAGGGTTCCGCAGGTCTTGAGCGCCTACCCAAGCCTTCTCTCATCGTTAAAGGCATTGAGATTAGCATTTGGTAGGATTAAGGAAACGCCCTCACAGCACACAGGAGTGCTGGTATTCCCTTGTGTGTGTGTATGCAAGGGGCTGAAAGTCAGTAGTTTTTGGGCCCAGAGCATTTTGATGCCCCGTTCCCTCTCCACTTCTGGCCACGCATCGCCCGCTGCCCGCATGCAGACCAACTGTGCCTCTTAAGTGCTTTGAGGTTGAACAGCGTTCGGGCAGCTCACGGCCTTGGCCGGCAGGAAGGCACTTCTCCAGTTCAAACGGCAGGCCTCTCGACAAACATATCAAAATACTTACATTTCTGTAAACTGTGGCCTGATAAAATATATAGTTTAAAAACGTTTTTGTGCTACAGAACGCAAACACTTAACTATTGGGTCCTTGTGTACTGTAGCAGTACTGGTGGGCGAGAAACAAGTAATGTTACCTCTATCAGTTGGTGAATGAGCCCAAAAAAAAAGTGAATTCTGCCTGTCACCCAAGTCTAATCTTCTCTTCCAAGAATTAAGCAGGAAGCAGAAACCTTTGAAATCCTAATGGAGTACCAATATAATAAATGAATTGTAAAGACTGAAACTGGGATCAATCCCTGCTTGGCCAAAATCTATATAAAGGCAAATACTTTTATTTCATCAAGCATCCTTTTTTAATATAAGCGCTACAGTAAATACTTGAGTTCAGGATGGGTGCTGTACAAAAACCTGTTGTGTGTTTGATTTAATAGCTCAAAAAGTTGCTCCAAATATAACATAACGTGTATTTGTAAAGCGCAAGTTCAACCGGAGGCATCTTGGCGCTGAATAACAGATGTTTATTGTTACCCAACTTAATGGTTCTCATTTTATCAACCTCAGATTTATGAAAGGCTGAGTGGACCTGCCAGGATTTGAACCTGTAACCATGAGGTCAAACACAGGCCCCTGCAGCGGACGCCTTCGTCCACTGAGCCACCAGACCCAGCTTATGAATCCAGGCCACGTACACTAAAATGACAACAGACTTGCTTCCTAGATCACTAATAGCAATGTCAGCCAGGAGGGGGCAAGAATATTTCTTGCATCGTGTTTCAAAACTCCTACTTTTGTGTCTTAATCACAGTTTTTACAGCCATCACAAACACTTTCTGTAACTGTGACACACAACATGTCTCCGCACTCCGACAACTGCCCCTGCTGATTAATATATAGTGAGAAATGGTTCAAGCCAATTAGCAGGCTGGCAATCATAGTTAGGCCCTGATCTTTCCCTCCCACAGCATAACTTTGTGAAAGTATGTAGGCCAGGCCAGTAATTGATGAACCCTTCTCATGATTGTGCAATGTATGTGCAGTGTACACAGCTTCCACGTTAATGATGGTGCCCTGTTCATAGATATGAGTGCTTACGTTTTTTATGTTGCTGTGCTTTAATGCTGCGTTATTTCAAAGTGAGTTTGTTGTGTTGTACTGTTCTGTGCACCTGTAGGACGTTAAGTGAATTCCTTTAATATGAAATCTTTGGGATAGTGCTTTATTTTCAAACACCACAGCTAAGGAATAGAAAGAGGCAAACCCAGCCCACTGTTTCCAAGCTGTGCTATCTCAAAATAAAATACTACCTTAAAAGAAATATCCAGTTAATTAAATTCACTTTATGTTCTGCATGTGCATACAAGAGGTAATTTGAGTATTTGTTTGGTATGTACTTGTTTGTGTATTTTTTGCGAGTTACTTTTTAAATCATACAAATTGATTGGGGGTCCCCAGCTTCCAGTAGTGATTCAGTGGGGGTCCTCAGGAGTCAAAAGGTTAAGAACCACTGGTCTACAGGGTGGGGCAGGGTAGGTAATGCACGCAGTGTAAGCTGCAGTGCACATGTAACAGCAGCAGCCGTCTTAGCCTGCCCCCCATGGACACTACTGAAGCAGCCTGCAAGCAACTAAGTTAAGTCACTTTTCCTTCCATCTCTCCGCAGGTAAAAAGCCTTCCTCTATTCGTTAAAATGTGTCCATTACGCTGCGGTCACACAGCCAGAAATTCACATTTGGTACTAATGCACATATTACCACTGCCTTGCAAGTAAACGTACAAATCGTGTACTTTGAAAATTGTGAGCGAATAAAATTGCATTTTTTTTTTAAATGCACCGACAAAAGGACAAAAAACACCACAAATAAAACGATGTTAATGTATATATTTCTACCTTTCATATGAATATAGTGATCACTTTTTGTTGTGTTACACAATTTGGCTCAATATGTATTTAAAAAATGCAGGAATATAAAGCTACGCTTGTTAGTGCTTCATTCGTCATGCAAGCATCATGTCAGTCCAGCATGCAGCTCCGCGTGGCACCTTGCACACACTGAAAGCAATCCCATATTACAGGTTGAATAAAAACCAATTTGAACTCTTAACTAGCCTCCCATACAAAGATTGTCCGTTTAGACTTATCAACTGCCTTGGGAAATGTTGGCTGGAAATCCAGGCTTGGTCTACGTGTCGCCAAAGGCACAGAGGGAGCATGCTGTGGAAATGTCCAGTTGTGTATTATGCACTGTTGTTTGCCTTAGTGTTTGGGTAATCCTTCATTTATTGGGGTCATTTCGGCTGCACTGTCAACAGCATGAAATGATCAGGTCACTTTGCTAGGAAAATTATGTAAACATCTTCCAATGGGCTGGATTATATTAGGCATACTAAAGGTCCTTTAAGATTTGATGCATACAAATTTCTGAATATAGAGAGCGTGTATTCTTTGGGGAATGCTTGACCGCGCAGTGTTTTGTTTTGTGATTTGTTGTGGCCATCATTTACATTTTACTTTATTTTTGTATTTACAGACCATTTATTTAAGTTAAATTACTTTCTGTGCATTGAGAGTACGTCTGGGACCCTCATGTCATTGATTTGTCTTAGTTCTGAGTGTAATTTTGATGTTACAAACCATATAAAAAAAGAATGTATAGGGTAACAGTGTAAGCTAAAAGAGGACATTTGATGCGCAACAGGTTTAAGGGTTAGAGTGCAGATGGGTGCTGCTTTTACCTTGCAAAGATTTACAGAGTGTCCAATTCTTTCTATTTGCGAAGCTTGCAGTTTCCCATTTCAATACCGCAAAGTTTGTCTCTGCATAGTGTGATAATTTTTACTGCATAGCAATATATTTTTTCACTTTCAACAAAGCTAGCCAAGATGAAAAATGTGTCTGCAAGTTGACCTTTTGCAGATCTTTTCTATGTGTAACGGCATTGCAGAGGGGAAGATACAGGCCACAGTCACCTAAGGTTTTGCTATGGCTTAATTTTGTGGTACTCCTGGCTTACTCTTGAATTCTGTAAGCAAGGCAGGAGTAAGCTCGGAACAGTCTACCTTATGGCTACAATTCAAGAGTAAGATAGGAGTACTATATGTGTAAGTCTTACCCATTTCCAGCAAATCTTTTGTGAATTGGCTCATGGAGCTCATTTCACATACTGCCTGATTCACAAAAGGTTTGCTATGAGTAGGTATGACGTGTTCTTGCAGTACTCGTGGCTTGCTTCTTAATTTCATTAATAAACCAGGAATACTACTGGCTTACTCATGGAATTCAGCCCCAACATCCCATTCCCTGGTCCCCACTTGACCTCTTCTATGACATCGGAACCCATTGCGTCGAATACCCCCTGAAGCCCTACCCACCCTACAAAGGCTGACCTGGTCCTGCACCCATTTATTACCTCCTAACAGCTGGTGATGAATCAAAGCAGATTTATCCACAGAAGGGAGGCTCCACATGTCGTTTTGGACCAGGTAATTCCCAGTTCATGTGTTAATTCACATTCTAGGGACCAGTACTCAGAACAGCAGGATATACTGTCTGGAATCGCTCTTTCTGGCTAGACGGTATCCTGGCATCTCAATCCAAACCACTGGTAATTCGGGGCTTAATGTTTCCTTTGATTTAAACCCATTCATTTTCTCTGCACCATTTTTGGTGAAATATTGAATTGGTTTCCCCGAGTGCCTACCCGATGACCCTTAACTGCTGCATTTTCTGCTTTTATAACCATAGCGAGATATACCACTTTAGCATTCAAAAGAGAATGCAAAATATTTTAATCTTGAAGAGAAATATTAGTGGATCTTTTTTAGCAGGAAGAAACTCAAAATAGAAAATAAAGTAAGATGAGATGATATAGAAAACCTAAGTGTTACCTCAATTTATGGTACCATGCCCACCTTCCGGCTCGAGGAGAAGTGTAATAAGCTATTTGCCTAAACTATTATGGTTTCAAAGAGAGGTTTTTGAAACCTACAATCAAGATCTTGATCTGGCATCAATCAATCATAGCATTTGTAAAGTGCACTACTTACCCGCGGGGGTCTTAAGGCACTGGGGAGTGGGGAATGCTGCTACTGCTCGAAAAGCCAGGTCTTGAGGAGTCTTCTAAAGGTCAGCAGGTCTTGGGTCTGCCGTAGGTGGATGGGGAGGGTGTTCCAGGTCTTGGCGGTGAGGTGGGAGAAAGATCTGCTACGGGAGGTCACTCTTCAGATGCGGGGGACTGTGGCGAGGGCGAGGGCGGCGGAGCGGAGCTGGTGGGTGGGGGTGTAGAAGCTGAGTCGGCTGTTGAGGTACTCTAGTCCAGTGTTGTGGAGTGCCTTGTGTGCGTGGGTGAGGAGCTTGAAGGTTATCCTCTTGTTGATGGGGAGCCAGTGCAGGTCTCTCAGGTGGGGGGTGATGTGACTGCGGCAAGGTATGTCGAGGACCAGGCGTGCAGAGGCGTTCTGGATGCGCTGGAGCCGTTTCAGGAGTTTGGCCGAGGATCCTGCGTAGAGGGCGTTTCCGTAGTCTAACCTGCTGCTGACGAGGGCCTGGGTGACCGTTCTTCTCGTTTCGGTGGGGATCCACTTGTAGATCTTGCGGAGCATGCGGAGCATGCGGAGGGTGTTGAAGCAGGAGGAATAGACGGTGTTGACCTGCTTAGTCATGGAGAGGGTGGAATCGAGGATGACACCTAGGTTGCGTGCTTGGTTGGTGGGTGTTGGAGCTGTTCTCAGTGCGGTCGGCCACCAGGAGTCGTCCCAGGCCAAAGGGGTGGATCCGATAATGAGGACCTCCGTCTTGTCCGAATTCAGCTTCAGACGGCTGTTCCTCATCCATTCGGCAACGGCCTTCATTTCTTCGTGGAGGTTGTTTTGGCGATGTAGGGGTCCTTGGTGAGGGAGAGGATCAGCTGGGTGTCATCGGCGTAGGAGATGATGCTGAGGTCGTACAGTCGGGTGACATGGGCGAGCGGTGCCATGTAGATGTTGAACACCGTTAGGCTGAGGGATGAGTCCTGGGGTACGCCGTAGATGATCTCGGTGGCTTTGGAGCAGAAGGGGGGGAGGCGGACGCTTGGTGTTCTGCCGGAGAGGAAGGAGGTGGTCCAGTCTAGGGCCTTCTCTTGAATCCCGGCGTCGTGGAGGCGTGTTCGTAGTGTGTGGTGGCAGACCGTGTCGAAGGCGGCTGACAGGTCCAGGAGGATGAGGGCCGCGGTTTCTCCGTTGTCCAGCAGGGTCCTGATGTCATCTGTGGCGGCAATGAGGGCAGTCTCGGTACTGTGGTTGCTGCAGAACCCAGACTGGGACGGGTCCAGGATGCTGTTCTCATCGAGGTAGCGGGTCAGTTGTTTGTTGATAGTCTTTTCGATGACCTTCGCCGGGAACGGGAGCAGGGAGATGGGTCGGAAGTTCTTGAGGTCCTTGGGGTCCTTGGGGTCCGCCTTGGGTTTCTTGAGTAGGGCGTTGATCTCGGCGTGCTTCCAGCTCTCCGGGAAGGTCGCTGTTTCGAAGGAGATGTTGATGGCTTTCCGGAGGCGGGGTGTGATGGCAGTGCTGGCTTTGTTGAAGATGTGGTGTGGGCATGGGTCTGATGGAGATCCGGGGTGGATGGTGTTCATGATCTTGATGGTGTCGTCGTCGTTGATGTTGGTCCAGGAGAGCAGGCGGTTGGTGCGGATTGTGGTCGTGAGGGCGCGGTCTCAGTGGTTGTCGGAGCGGTTGTGGCGTTGAAGCTGTTGTGGATGTCTGCGATCTTGAGATGGAAGAAGGTGGCGGGCGTGTCGCACAGGTCTTGCGAAGGTGGGATGTCGTTGGTGTTGGAGCTTGGGTTGGATAGTTTCTTCACGATGTTGAAGAGCTCTTTGCTGTTGTGTGCGTTGTTGTCTAGGCGGTCTTTGAAGGAGGCCCTTTTGGCTGATCTGATGAGGTAATGGTGTTTGCGGGTGGCGTTCTTGTGGGCTGCGTAGCTGTCCGGTGTTCGTTCATGGAGCATAAAATGCCTTAATAATTGCATACAAATGACTTTTCCCCCTTCAAAGAATATGATATCTATCTATCTATCTATCTATCTATCTATCTATCTATCTATCTATCTATCTATCTATCTATCTATCTATCTATCTATCTATCTATCTATCCATCAAAAGTCCTCTGCATGTTTAAAGACATATACCACTGCCCAGTTGTCTGGATACCGATTGCTGATTTTTTGTCATAAGTGAGCCCAGATCATGCGGGTGTGTCATGACATAGGCCTGTCTCATGGAAAGCGGTCTTGTTGGAACAGGAGAGTCACCCAAAGTGCTATCCTCATAGTGGTGGAAGGCTACCGCCTTCACCAGGAGTTAAGCAATGCATGGGCAGTGGTAGCAGCATACTGTGTAGTGATCAGTAGTGGTGAACAGGTCCTTTTAACCCTGTGTCATTAGAGTGAGGCCTACAGGCTCACTCACTTTTTTGAAAGTTCAGTGTGCTTGACTAACCCTTGGCCTACTTCAGGTAGATGTTCAGTGCTGCGCTGGAGTAGTGACTCTGGGCTAGATGTGTGTGTGCCTAGGTGGAGTACAGTACAGGGATTTTTGTATGCTGCTATCATTCACTTTGAAAGTGTTTTCGCCTTGATGCAAGAAGAAAGGGGGATTGCTTTACAAAACGTGCTTGAGTTTTGTATATTGCTGGATGGCTGATTGTTTTATTATGCACGTTAAAAGTATTTGCATCTTTTCCTTTGCTTCGCCAGCAATAGTTAGCATAGACTCTGTCATTGGGTACTTGCTGATATGGTTTATTTTTATCCTTCTTGATGTGTTATTTATGGTGTTGTTTGCACTTGTCTATAACATGTGCACCTTAAATCTTGTAATCAGCATTGTTTACAATACAGAAATGATAAATACAGACAACCATCTGCATCAGTGTTCTGAAGCGTCCCAGCAGTTTTCATCCTCAGCCTTGTTTGCCTGCCTGTTTTGGCATGCATATAATTCACACCAATTTATTTCTCTTGGAGCTGGCAGGATACGGAGTTACATCTTGTGTACTACTTGTGTATATTATCCGTCGAGTCTGTGAAATTGCAGGTTTGGGATTGTCTTTAAAAGTTACAAGTTATTTTCCATCAATGTCATTTCTAGTTCAGACCTTATGTAGTTTTTCTTTGTTCTTCAGCAATAGTTAGTTCCTGAGACAATAGGACCTCTCCTTGCTATTGTTCTGATTTCTGTCTCAGTTAAATAATCTGCTCTTAACAATAATGTTACAAATGGCGTAGCTTATATGTTAAAAGTGTTTCTCACTTTCTTATTAGAACTTTGAGCACGCAAATATACAGGCATTTCATAAAATGTTGGAGGTTTCAATTAAAAATATACCAGATTTTTTGGCGGTGTGGCAAAGTGGTAGGTGGTGAGTCGGGGGGCCCCCTCCATATACTTTGCCGGGGGGCCCCCTCAGGTTTCGTTACGCCACTGGGAATATTGTCTTTAAATCAGTGCTGACAGCAATGTACACAGAGGGGATAAGATTTCTGTACCCTATTTTTTGTTACAGTTTGTTTTCAAGTTGTGACAAAAATCTAAACCTCTGCAGGTTTAATCTTGTGTTGCCTCCCCTAAAACAAGCTATAACTGCTTGTCGGGAAGTTCGCACTCCCAGTGAGTTGAAAGAATGCTGTAGGAATTGTCTTTGCTTTGTCAGGAATGCTGGGCAGATACAAATAATATGAGTAGTAGTTTTTTAGAGCTTGATCACAGTCTCTGAAGATTTATTAATTCCTTGAGCAAGCCATTTCAGACAAAGGTCCACAGTTGGAAAATCGGTCAAGCATAGATGCATTATTTTATTGTTTGTGGAGTGAATAGCTAGAACTTAGGTTTTCCTGCTGCACTAAAGTCTTGTAGGGCTGGATGGTTATCCATGAGCGAGTGTTCCTTGAGAAGATGTTTTTATCCTCCAAAAGTAACAGCTCACACATCATTTTATTAACAGGTTTTCTAAAGACTTATGGTTGGGTGTTCCCACAGTTCGTTCATTTGTAGGGACCCTATACTAGATTGAAAATAGTCACTGTGTGGGCCTGTGTTTGTAGACAGTTCAATCCAGAGCCTTTGATCTAATGAGTCTTTCTTGGCTGCTCTCAGTTAGGGATAGACTATGACAAAGGTTCCTTGTCTTGCATATTTTTGCCTCACAAGGCCAAACTCCATGGTGATTTTGGCTGGTGAGGCATCCCAAAGCAGTTGAAAGAACTGCCTGTAGATTTTAAGGTTTACCGACTCGAGCCATTCAGATTATCAGCCGTAAAGTACTTTGCAGCCATAGACTATGGCTGCGAAGCTCCAGTATGGGGAGGAGCCAGTCGCCTCCAATCCTCTTCTGAAGGTATAAAAAAAGCCACTGAGAGACCTTCGCATTAACTTGTTCCTTATGTCGTAAAAAAAGAGCTGTTTGTATCAATTATCACTCCTAGATACTTGTAGTCTTGTTCTTGAATTAGTTTGTAGTCATTTAGATGCCATGGTCTTACTTTCTTAGATATTTCACTAAATGTTAACAGCTTTGTCTTTGCTAAATTAATCTCCAGGATTTATGATAGTGTGTAGTTACTTAATTTGTGCAACAGCCTTTGTAGGCCGACCTCAGTTCTGCTGAGAAAAACAATATCATTAACGTAAAACCTACTCATCAATGGTCTACCCCTAGATTTGGGTGCATGAGCGTTTGCCTAGTCCAAGTCTTGGGTGAGAACTGCCAGGACAAGGTTGAACAACCCTGGAGCAAGCACACGTCCCTGTTTAAGTCCTGTGGTAGTCAGAATCTTGCGGGAAATCTTTCTTCCTTCTACTATTTTCATCCTCATCTAGGTATCAATGTGTAGTTGTTGAATTGCTTTCAATAGTTTCTCTGGGATCCCCCAAGCTGCAAGTTTAGACAAAAGCTTTGGCCTATCTACGCGATCAAAAGCAACTTCCAGGTCCACAAAACAAACGTACAAGGAGATTTTATGTATCTGAGCCTTTCTTGTTATCAGGGCTAATACTGTAAAATTAGTCAGAGTGCCCATCCCAGGGAAAAGATGGCCTGATGGTATGGAATTATCTTTGGGTCATCCGCCCAGCTTTTCAGGTCATGAATTAGAAGCCCAGCATAGCATTTGACCTCATTAAAGCCCTCAAGCAATAATTTGCGGGATTGCGACAGTTACCATCATTAAAGATCAGGTAGATGATCGCACCATGCCAACAGTCTGGAATTTGACTGGAAGCAAGGCAGTGATTATATAGTGGGGCTAAAAGGCTCGCTCAACTCTCCTAGCTAGATTTGAAGAGAGCACTGGGCAGGCAACTCATCCCTGGAGTCCCACCTCATTTGCTTCTGGTGATCAGCTTCTCAATGCTTCTTGTGTGATAGATTTTTCTGTCCAGGTCACCCACCCCTAAAAAAGAAGAAAGAGAGAGAGAGATAGAGAGAGAGGAGAGAGGAGAGAGAGAAAGAGAGAGAAAGAGAAAGAGAGGAGAGAGAGAGAGAGAGAGAGAATACTTACCAGAGATATACTTCCATTTTCGTTGTAAAGGCATGCGTGGTAAAGGCATATGTGTGGTAATGAATGCGTGGTAAAGGTACTGAGTGGGAATGACCACGTTATAAATGCTGTTTCCCGGTTTCCCCATGTCACTCACAATCCCATCCCGAGGGGAGATTACCAGCAACTGGTAACGACGGTCTTGGTGTTTTACCTGTCAGATGAGAGCGTTTTTTTTCATCGTTAAACCGATACTTCACTTGATAATTTTTTTAGAATCACCATTTACACATTATCCTTTATAAGCGGTTTACACAATAAGCATGACAAACTCTTACAAAAATGTTTAAAGAAAGCATGAGGGAAACATAAACACTTAAGTTTGGAAAAAAGTACCAGAAAAGAGAGACAGAAAATTCCTTTCTTTTATCAGGGAGTAAATTGTGCTTTCGAGTGTGTATGTGGTGTGTCTATATTTTATTTAAGCCGCAACATTTCTTTGAAATGAAATATAAACTTCTACATTGTCGTCTAAACCTCGACAGCCCTATCAAATCAAAACAGTTATTTACCTGCAGGGAAAGATGACTCCTAGCCTCCTAACACAACTCAATCAAAACATCTTGTCCATCAGACACAGTATGGCTCAAAACCACACAGCTGCTTATCTCACTTATTTTCAGCCCTCACAGCAAATCCACTATCCCTCGGGTTCCCATGAGATTATTTGTAAATCAATATGTGGACTTAGCTCCTAGAAACCCGCGAGCAATTTAAAAAGAACGGGAGACGTGCTTGGAAAATATGATGTATTTTACTGATAAGGAGTGATTTTGCCATCATGAAATTATCATTATTATAGGATTTTGAAAATAGCATTGCTAATATTACTGTCGTATTAAGAAAAAAGGAAATACCCTACCCCCTATCTTCGCCAGTCACAGATAAATAGTGGTGGAAAAAGGTTTTCTCTGATTGCTTTACTCATTCTATGATCTCTACAGAGTGGCACGGTGCTACTGTACATCTGTATGTCTGGCTTTTTATTCCTGAAAGTGCTTATTCATTGATGGGTGACTGTGTGTGTTGTGTATGTGTTGTGTGTGTGGTGTGTGTGGTGTGTGTGTGTGTGGTGTGTGTGGTGTGTGTGTATATATATATGTGTGTGTGTATAATACCTACTGGCAGTCTCCAGTAGGTAGTTATAGTTAGGACCTATTTTCCATAGGAAATCCGCAACATTCTATTTGGAATAACGTTGGCGCCGATTGACGAATCTTCGCAAAATTTTCCAAACTTTTGGCCAGCTCCGGTCCTCTCCTGTCCTGAAAATTTCACGGTGATTAGTCAAGCAGGGGCCGAGAAAAACATAGGGTCCCAAAACGTGTTTTCCCCATGTATTTTCCCATAGGGCCTGTTGACGCAGCTACAGCCCGAAGTGCTGAACGGAATTACACCAAATTTGGCAAAGAGGTAGTCCTCAGTTCGGACTCGTGCCTTCTGCTTAAATGGTGTAAATCCGTTCAGTAGTTCCTGAGGAAATTAGAGTTAAAAAGATAGATATATCTGGGCGGAGCCTAACCACACATCTCATCGTGAGATCTCATTGGCTGTCAATACTTCATCCAAGAAGTGTTAGCAGCCATCTTGGGACCAATACACATGATAGCACCTCATTAAAAAGCATTGCAGTTAATAGAAGGTTTTAAGACTTTAGTTACATTATAAATCATTTGTTGATGGTACCATACTCATTTTAGGAATTGTGGTGTGTTCTAAGGTGATTTCACCATGTGAAAAAGCCTTCTGCTGTGATGTCATGAATCATGTTTGAGAGAAAACTATTTTCTCATGCTTTTCCCACAGAGGTTTGGAAGGTGATCTATAAGCTAAACTGAGAGCATATTTTCTGTAAACTCACATTATCTTTCTCAGTCATGTGAGAATGAAGTCTGACATTCTCAGTAAAACATGTACATCCAACAAGGGCAGAGACTGTCAGTTGATTCCTTTGTGTTCTACTGCAGCTTCCCAGAGTGCTCCAAAGAACAACTAGAGCGCTAACAGTCCTTCTTATGACAAACGTATTGCACACCTGAAGCCATCTTGTTTGGAATGAAGTGGTAACTCTTAAAAAATTTAATTTAAAAAGGAACAAAATGAGGGGGTTCATTTTGCCATAGAAAGTATGATTAGTGCTGCAGAAAGAAAAATTAGGGCACATTTTGACTTCTCAAATCCTCTTCTATTTCATAAAAAAATTCTGACATGCAGACTGAAACATGCACTTTCAATACCAGCAGCAGACTTCCCTGGTGAGCAGTAGCTTTACTACAGTGATCTAATGAGCAACTAGAGTGCTAAAATTCTGAATTTATGTCAAATGTGTGACACATCTGAATGCCTTCTTGATGGAACCAAAGTAAAAAACTGAAAGTATTTCCTACTGAGGAGACTGCAGTAAATGTGGAAATTAGGAAACTTCATAACAAATAAATCTCACAAGATGGCCACCAGAGACAAAAGAGCCCAAATGTAGCCCAAATATCACCCAGATGTAGCCCAAGTATAGCCCAATGACAGAATGTCCCAAAGTGTTCTTAAGAACAACTAGAGCACTTACTGTCTTACTTATGACAAAAGTATGGCACACCTGAAGCCATCTTGATTGGAATAAACTGGTAACACTTAAAACATTTAATTTAAAAAGGAACACAATGAGGGGGTTCATTTTGCCATAGAAACTATGATTAGTGCTGAAGAAAGAAAAATTAGGGCACATTTTGAGTGACTTCTCAAATCCTCTTCTATTTCATTAAATAATTCTGATATGCAGACTGAAACATGCACTTTTAATACCAGCAGCAGACTTCCGTGGTGAGCAGTAGCTTTATTACAGTGATCTAATGAGCAAACATTCAGAATTTATGGCAAATGTGTGACATATCTGAATACCTTCTTGATGGAATCAAAGTAAAAAACTCAAAGCATTTCCTACTGAGGAGACTGCAGTAAATGAGGAAATTAGGAAACTTTATAACAAATAAATCTCCCAAGACGGCTACCTGAGACAAAAGAGCCCAAATGCAGCACGAATATCACCCAGATGTAGCCCACATGTAGCCCAATGACAGAAGTGTGCAAAACACTTATTTTTTGTGTATTTGCAGTTTTATATAGTGCAGACTTGTCAGGTATTGGAGTGCTTTACATGAGCATTGGTTACATCACACAAGATCAAATTCATTTTGGTTGTGGACATGGGGAGATTAAGTGATTTGACCAGAATCACAGAATATTGAGCTGAAGCAGAAACTTCAACCTGGTTCCCCAGTTGCAAAGTCTGCAGCTCTGGAAGTAACACCACATCCTCTCCCCTAAGTGCAACATTTAATCAAGTGGTCAACTGGATAAAAAAACATAAAGATTACAAATAATTTAAATGTTCTTTGTTGCTATTTGAAAACTCAGAAAATGTGTCCTCATTTTAGTTTTTTAGAGCACTAACCATAATGTTGATGCAAATAAGACCCTCTTATATATGTAATTTCTAAAGGAAATGCTCTAGGTATTACAGTTTTGATTACATCAAGATGACGTCAGGCATTCCACACTTTTGTAATAAATATAGAATGTTAGCAATTTAGTTGTTCATTGGGATACTGTTGAGTGGCAGAGGCCAGGGGCACGGACTCTGAAAATTGAAGGAAGGTAGGAGAGTGAAGAGGCAGCAATTTGACCACACTGGGCAATTTGACCACACTGGGCAGGCAGGAAGGGCAGTGGCAGCACAACAGACTATGGAGGGCAGTGGAAAGGGGTGCAGGGGCAACACACCAACAATACAGGACTGGCAAGATAGGCTGTGGCAATATAATAGACCATTGTAGGCAGAAAGAAGAGGCAGTGGTAGTACAACCATACATGCCAACAGACCCGTTTCAGCCAGGAAACGTCCAATGTTTTTAGGCTCAAATAGGCTGTCTCCTGTCTACAATCTTCTCTTTTTCAATGTAACTCAAAGAGGAAAATCAATACCCCAGTTGTTTTTCAAAATCTCCCTCTTACCAAGTTCAAAATGTTCACAAGTATGGTACATTGGATCATGGTAGTCAGGAGGAATTGGGGTAGGGACATGGACTCGGATGACAGAGGACAGGAGGGACATGGAGAGGTGCACCAAACTGACTCTACAGGGCAGGCATCAGGGTTTGCAGCAGCACAATACATCACACAGGGAATGCGGAATGGGAGTGCAGCACAACAATCCATAGAAAGCAATAGGGAGTGGACAGGACCATGCACATGGACAACAGAGAACAGAGGGGAAAGAGGCAATGGTAGCTAGCTGACCATAATGGACAGACAGGAGAGAAAGCTGCAGCATAACAGACCATAAAAGGCAGGAGGTACGGATCAGGGGCATTAAAATGGAACAGACAAGCCAGGAGGGAGGGAATTGGGGTCTGCACATGGAAACAGAGGGCTGAGGGCAAGGGGGCAGGGCAGGAGCAGAAGCAGCAAGATGACCATGGAGGTCAGGCAGGATGGGCACTAGAAACAAGACACACCATGGAGAGCAACAGTGAGACTATGATGGCATACACACAGACCATGGAGAGAAGGTGGGAGGATGTCAGGGGCAGCTAGCTGACCACACAGGGAAGGTGGGAGGGGCCATGGCAGCACAGAAGACCACGCATGGCAAGCGCGAGGGTTAGTGGCAGCACAATGGCTATGATGGGCAAGAAGGAGGGTGCAGGGGCATGCACAAAGGACCATGGAGGATAGAAGGGAGGGTCAGGACCTGGGCACAGACAAGAGAGTTCAGAGGAAGGGGCCTCACAACAGACCACGCGGGGCAGGTAGGAGGAGCAGTTGCAGCAGAAAAGACCAGGAAAGCAGAAGGGTATGGCAGTAAAATGGACCATGGAGGACAGGAGGAAGGGGATAGGGGCATGGCATGTGGACAGGCAGGGTTGAGGTGGCAGGGACAGGTTATAGTCATCTGACAATGCTAGGCAGGTGGGAGGGGAGTGGCAGCTCAACAGAACACTCAGAGTAGATAGGAGTGGCAGGTCCATGGAACATGGTGGGCAAAAAGGATGGAGCAGGGGCATGCACAAAGACATCGGAGGGCAGGGGGAAGGACAATAGGGGCAGCAAGCTAAGGACAGAGGCTAAGCAGGAAGTCAATGATGGGCCATATAATTGAGCAATGGAGGGCAGGAGGAGTGGACTGGTACATCATGCTAAATGGAGGGCAGTGGCAGCACATCAGACCATGCACGGCAGGAGGGAGGAGGCTAGTCCATGGATTCAGACAACAGAGGATAGGGAGGAGGTGGATGGGGCAGCAAGCTAACTGTTCAGAGAAGGTGGGTATTAGGAACTTTATTGTTTTTAAAATGTGTGTCTGTGCGAACTACTTAAAATATGAACAAGTATACCGCATAATCTCAGTTTTATTCAGGAAGAAGAGGACATTTGTGACTGTGACTCCGGGCTCACTTGGCAGAAACACCCCCTGACCCTACACCCCCCATCGCAAAATGTAATGCCCGTGAAAAGGGTAGGTGGACGCAGTGTTTTATAGAACATAGTCCTGAGAGCACGATTGAAAATGAAAACTAGATATAGTATATGGTATAAACTATGCACCAAAAAGTGTGATATGTGATGAACCGGGGCGTGAAATATAATATGCAATACATTGTGCGCAATGACAGATTCATTGGAGAGCGCGAGATAGCACAGGCACTAGCGCGTGCTATGCGATGTGCACCTTGGAGTGTAATATGCACAGGGCAGTGTTGTGTAACCTAACTAGTCTCTAAAGTTGTAATATAAAATATGTGCTGGGGAGTGTAATGTTGCATATGCACTGTGACAAAGATATGGATCCCAGATTGTAATATGTATGGCATAGCGCTGTGCTTTATAACATAGGCATCGAGGAAGACACGTTAGATGGGGCAATATAACCCGTGCGAAGGCAAGTGTGGCATGACATATTCACGGGGTGGTGTTACAGTGCACATGGGCTAGAGAGTGTCATAGCATATGCACTAGCTGGTGGAATACAACACAGAGGTGTGTGGCACTCGGCGGGCACTGGTGGGTGTAACACAGCATTGGGCTCAGCCAGGAGCACGCTGTGACTCTCAAGTGAGGTTTGTCTCCTTTCCAGAGAGTAAAATAAAAAGTATTACACATCCGGCGGTGGATGTGTGTTTTATTAACCGTGAAGGGGGTTTCTTGCATAGTTTGGTCGAATTTTTGTCGAATCCCCTTTGAATGGCTTGGTGTGCATGTGTATTAAATGTGCCCCTCAGTAGCTACCCATGTTTGTATAAATAAACAACAAGGGTGTCTACTTGGAGAGATCCCACCGGCGGGGGCACCGGGATTAGGCACGGTAAGGCGTCAGACACGTCAGAGCTTCACTAGCGGTGTTAATACATTCCACGTGGATTCATTGTATGCATAGTCGCCTTTTAATGAATATCACGCAAATCGTCATGGTGATAGGTACATACGGTTTCTCCAGCATGTCCTAGGTGTTTCTAAAAATATATATTTTTAAAAAATATTAAAAAACAAAGGCCGGCCCCGGGGATGGGGTCCCCGGGGCCATAAGTGGCCTGAGGAGGGGGGCAATGCAGCCCCCCTCCTAAAGAATAAAAAAAAAAAAAAAAGGCCAAGACCTGGGGGTTGGGGTCCCCGGGGCCGATGAAGGCCTTGGGAGGGGGGCCACGCGGCCCCCTTCCAAATACATTTTTTTCAACAAAAAAAATGAGAGTGCAGACCCTGGGGGATGGGGTCCCCAGGGCCAATAAATTAGAAAAAGAAGGGGGGCCACACAGCCCTCCTTCTTAAACAAATAAAATAAATGAAAGACCGGCATCGCACTGGAGGCCACGCCCCCTCCTTGCAGTACTCTGCAAACACGCCCCCTGGCCAGTTGTAAGTTGGGGAATTAATTCCCCTTCAATACTGAGGGTCCCTGAGGGCCAACTAGCCCAACAGGTATCTCCAGTATGCTCCAGGGAGCTGCGTTTCAGACAGGTGTTCTGATGCCACGCCTCTTTTTACACCTCTATGCAATGCAGCTCTGTGGCGCTTACGGGAGGTACCTAGTGGGCTAGTTGGACCCTAGGGACCCTCAGGATTCAAATGAACTTAAACCCCAACTAAAAACGGCCACAGGGCGTGTTTACACAGTGGTGAAGGGAGGGGACAGGGCCTCAGTTAACGTGTGCAAAAACACCCTGTGGCGCGTTTTAAATTGGGGAAATAATTCCCCTTCAATCCTGAGGGACCCTGGGGGCCAACTAGCCCACCAGGTGCTTCCAGTAAGCGCCACTGAGCTGCGTTGCAGAGAGGTGGTCCAGGCCGTGCCACTTTTTACACCTCTCTGCAACGCAGCTCTGTGGCGCTTACTGGAGGTACCTAGTGGGCTAGTTGGACCCTAGGGACCCTCAGGATTCAAATGAACTTAACCCCCCAACTAAAAACGGCCACAGGGCATGTTTACACAGTGGTGAAGGGAGGGGACAGGGCCTCAGTTAACGTGTGCAAAAACGCCCTGTGGCGCATTTTAAATTGGGGAAATAATTCCCCTTCAATCCTGAGGGACCCTGGGGGCCAACTAGCCCACCAGGTGCTTCCAGTAAGCGCCACTGTGCTGCGTTGCAGAGAGGTGGTCTAGGCCGTGCCCCTTTTTACATCTCTCTGCAACGCAGCTCTGTGGCGCTTACTGTAGGTACCTAGTGGTCTAGTTGGACCCTAGGGACCCTCAGGATTCAAGGGGACTTAATCTCCCAACTTAAAACGGCCACAGGGCGTGTTTACACAGTGGGGAAGGGAGGGGACGGGGCCTGAGGTGATGTGTGCAAACACGCCCTGTGGCGCGTTTTAAGAGGTAGTTTTAATCCCCTGCCCTATTATATACTAGGGGCTTACAGAGGAGGTCATGCTAATCTCAGGGGGACCCCAACGCATAGTGTTCCCTAGTGTAGGTAGGTGTTTTCACTGTATTCTGAGTGTCTTTTAACATAGCACTGGTTCTAGGACTGGTTAGTCAGACTCAGTTACCACCAGTATCCGTCTGAAAAAGTTGAGGGTTCTTTCTGCTCTTCTGTTTGTTCTTTCTTATCCTTCTTCCTGCACTTTTCTTCGTCTTTGAGGACTTCTGTTGCCTCTTTCTGCATTTCTTTTTTTTCTTTCAGTGCGTTTTTTCTTCTTTCTTCACATGTTCTATCTCTGTAGGCATAGTTAGAAATTAGCATTTAAAAAACCTTTGAAATTCACTGAAAAAACCATAGGTTTCAGGCTCGTTATAGTTAGGAATTAGCATTTAAAAAACCTTAAAAATTCACTGAAAAAACCATAGGTTTCAGGGGCGTTATAGTTAACTGGACTTTTCACTCATACAAAACCATTGAAATTCCCCCGTTATAGTTAGTTCAGCTAACTATAACTTGCGCGCCCGCAATGCACTGCTGATGACGTCACATATTACATCACTCATGACATGGTCAGTGACATCACTCATGACATCACTGATGACATCTCATATGACATCACTGATGACATCACTGATGACATCATCCTTGTGATAGAGTGGCAGACCTCCTCTCCCCTAATATAACCTTTGATACACACATTCAAAAATAGAAACTAACATTTTCAAAACAATGGACATACCAATACCAGTTACAACAACCTATTCAGTAATTCTAAGATCCACATACACATTCACTCATTCACCAACAGTCCTATACAGTCACTCATACATGTACTCTCTCATCATATGTACTCATACACCTATACATCCTGTTACACAACAACACTCATCCATAGAGTTACTCACACACATAGTCACTCATGCTAATAAAGAATCAAACATCCATTTACTTCCATATACAGTTATACACACACCACCAGACTTACTTCTACAGAAACGTACACATACTTAGTCTTTTAAACAATCACTTATAGAAACACATACTTATTCATACAGGAACTCTTCCAATCTCTCACTCTCACATATACTCACTTATATACACCAATAGTCACATATACTAGTTTAAAACATATGTAGTTACTCATAAAGACACTATTGAGACAGTCATTCACTCACTAACACACCCATGCACACACTCATCCACCCATACAGTCCTGCACACATGCTGTCTTCAACACATACAAACAGTGAGTCACTCATTCATGCACCTATGCACTACGTAATACCCCCCACCGAACCATACAGACACTCAGACACTCATACTGATACTCAATAAACCAACTAATAAACTATATAGACACTCATGTAGCTACTCACCAACCCATGCAGTCACTTATACACAAAGTGAGAGACAGATATAGATATTTACATATTTAAACATTACTCACTAAGCCATGTATTCACTAAGATACACTTAATAAGTCAGTTATACAATCAATTTTTCAAAAACAAATCATCTATTTAGACACTTATATATCCATTTATTCTTCCATCGACCTTGAGATATACATATATAAAACATATGTAATTTTCAGAAAAACACACATTCACTGGATGATGTCATCAGTGATGTCATCAGTGATGTCATTTGAGATGTCATCAGTGATGTCATGAGTGATGTCACTGACCATGTCATGAGTGATGTAATATGTGACGTCATCAGCAGTGCATTGCGGGCGCGCAAGTTATAGTTAGCTGAACTAACTATAACGGGGGAATTTCAATGGTTTTCTACAAGTGAAAAGTCCAGCTAACTATAACGCCCCTGAAACCTATGGTTTTTTCAGTGAATATAAATATATATGTGTGTGTGCATATATATTTGTGTGTGTGTGTGTGTATGCATGTTTTGTGTGTTTGTTTATGTGGGGTTTTATTAACCAAAAGTAAGTGAATGGGGTTAAGACAGTGGGTATGTGTGTGAGCGATAGAGGGAGCTGGCTAGGTAAATGTGAGTGATTGGCTGGGCAAATGTGGTTGACTGGCTGGGTAAATGGGAATGGTTGGTTGGGTGAATAGAATGAATAGAAGTGGTTGGGTCAATGTGAGTGTTTGTGTGAATGTAAGTAAGAATCCTTAATGCGGATGGGTGAAATTTTGTGCGTAGGTGGGCAAAAGTAGGCAGAAAAGGCAAAAATAGCCAAGAACGTAAATGTCAATAGTCTCCTCCAAGACTTTTTTTTATCATTAAATAAAGAAATACACAAAACTATGCTGATATCAATCAATTAGTATCATGAAATGTGCATCAAATTGAAAAACAACAAGTTTTAAAATGACATACTCGGGTCCTGGCAAGACAGGGAATAAAGTAATGGCACTGTATCAACACTCCGCTTCTATTCAGCTCATCAACACTTAAGGATACTGCCCCAGGCATATCCCATCACTGATCACTGTGCTGCTGATGCACAGAGGTGATTGCAAATAGTGGGGGGGGGGGTGAACTGATTCCCCTTCTCTTCTACCTGAGACCTGTCATACCAGGCTGTGAAGTCACTACCCGGAGTGAGTACAGCCACCATAGCCACAGCGATGCTCTGGGAACTACCGGTAGTTACTCATAGGTCACACTTTCCATAGGAAGAACATTTTTTGTTTTACTAATAACTTTTGTGACATTTGATGAATCTTCACGAAATATTAGAAAACATAGTTCATCCACTGCAGCTTCTTTTTTTTTGTTTAAATCAGTTTTATTGTTTTTCAAATAATATTGAGCACATATAAGATGCATACAACTTTAGCGTGACAGTGTGAGTTGTGGATAACAACGCAAATCATATACATGTACATTGCACTATGTGCTTCACCACAGAACATTGTTTGATGGTACAGTGCTGGGATGTATACAATAATTGCCGTTGGTGAACATCGGCAGATGCCTCATTTTGCACCGTGTTTTAATTACAGAGCTATACAGTTTTCCTTTAAGGTAACATTGTACAACATACACTTTGTATATGGCTACCAGTAAAAATGTTATCCTGTCCAAGCAGTCAGTCGCGTCTCACTATTTCTGCATGCAGCTTGCATGTGCCTGTGAGTGTAGATAGGTTCCCCAAACTATGTCCTCTGTTGCTGTGCTTGGCATCTGTGGATAACTCGGTGTAACTAAAAAAGGGGTGCAAGAGAGTTATCCCCGTTGTCAAAGGCGCTGGCAATCCTCCCCCACCACCTCATCGTCTCCATCCACTCTGGAGTCATAGACACACGGGTTAGAGAGCAAGTCTGTATGAAAATCTGCCATGAATGCGTCCCAGTGTGCGTCAATTAGGTGTTTCCCGAGGCCCAGGTTGTCCTCTATGTAAGGCTGTGCTCTCTGCCTGCGCCCAGTTTGTGAACGAGTGCAACCAGTCAGTAGCATATGGGGGATCTGGAGGTGCTCACCTGCGGGTAATGAGGCGTTTGGCCAAGATCAGCCCCAGATCAATAAAATGGGATTTGACTTTGTATTTCTTATCCCTGTGATACCTCCCCAAGATGCATACCTCCCATGGGAACGTGAGAGCCCTTTCAGTGCAATGCAGCAATCGGTCTGTTACAGCTTGCCAGTAGTGTGTGAGTTAGTGGCAAGCCCAAAACATATGTTGTAAGTCAGCATTCACCAACTGACAGCGGGGACAGGTGGCACAATGCGCCCAAAATATCAATTAACTTCTCAGGGGTAAGATAGGCCCTATGTACGACATACAGTTGAATCAAACGGAATCTGGCATTACAAGGGATTGTAATAAGGCTCTCCAGTACTACATCCCATTCCTTATTGGTATAGGGATGGCACGTCAGTCTCCCACTTACCACGTAATTGCACGAGGGGTAGCGCTTTATGGGTGTGCAATGATTACACCAGAGGGCTAGCCTATTAGTATGTGATACAAGACTCAGGACTGTATGGGTAGAAACGGGGGGAATGATTAGTTTCCTTATGAAGCCCTCACCCACCAACCTAGTTGATGGCATGCTTCATTATCGGGCCCACCCAGTGACACCGAATGTGTCCCGGGTGTGCTACAACGCCTGTGTTACAGCGGAGCAGGTATTTTACTGAGTGTGCAGTGAAGGTGATGTGAAAGTGAAAGGTTAAAAGCTATTCAGTGGTCCCAGTTCCCAGGGGGTTATCTTTAATGTCTGGGCCTCTGATAGCAATAAAAGAAGGCAGTGGATGTAGGTGGAGTAACAGTTAGGGACTCCTGCATCCTGTGGGCGGTCTACATGTTTCAGCCAGGCCTTTCATTAAAACTGGCTTTCCTCAGAACCAATAACAATGTGAAGGTGAAATCTACACTTATAGTGAGTGTGTGATTTAAAATGTGATGCAAGTGCTAAGGTTGTTCAACACAATAAATTTCTTGGGTCTGATGCATTTTTTTTCTAAAAAAATGGCAATCCAGGAAAAGAAAAGATGCAAGAAGGAAGATGAAGAGCAAAAAATCCATTCCGCAACGGAGTACCGACGGAGAGAGCGGGGCTCCCCTTCCTGAGTTTGTGACCAGGTTGAGGTGGGCTCACTTGTCCAACTACACGGACAAGTTCCAGTGATACCGATGCTGATCACTGTTCTTTACTAAGTATACACTTTATATTATTTTTCACTCATTGCAGCAGCGTTGTTATTGGTCCTGAAGAAAGCCAATACTTACTTATCAGAGGTTCAATGGCTGAAACATGTCGACCCTTCCATTCTAGCAGTTTAATTCTATACTGCTGAAACACTGCGTTTTAGACCTGTCAGTACAGATGAGCCAATAAAGTTTTCTTTTCATCTGCACTAGGCAGTTTTAGATTCACATTTTTTCTCTACTTTTGATTTTTCGCGCTGCACCCCCACATCACCACTCTTTACATTTGGGATTTTAGCATCCTCTGTGAGGCTTACAAATCAAAACATCCCAGAGCTCCTTCCTCTTAGAGAGGAGGTCGTAGCCCTCAGTGGGACTAGGATTTCCCGCTGGGAGGAGAAAGCCCAAATGATGAAGCATGTCACCTTTTGGTGAGTGAGGGCATTCGTCCTAAAAGGGATTCCTTCCCCTATTAGACCTCTATCGAAGAGACACTTCTTTTGCTCTTCATCTTCCTTCTTGCATCTTTTCTTTTCCTGGATTGCCATTTTTTTAGAAAAAAATGCATCAGACCCAAGAAATTTATTGTGTTGAACATATACTGTGTTAGGGGTATTATTTCTTGCAGGTCTTTAAACATATGTACCCTTGGACCCCCTTTCTTTCAAAAATTTGGTGTGTTTTAAAGCAAGTGCTAAGGTACCATACGTGTGGGAGGGGGATTCCCTCTCCAAGCATTACTGGACATACAACATTTAGGACAAACAAACATACAGTTTAGAGTCTTAGCATGAGTTGTTTAAAGTCATCCTCACATATGTACATATTTGCATATTTGCTGGTAGGTACATGCTATATTGGCGGGAAAATGCGGTAAAAAGTGAAACCGTAATGGTGGTGCGGTTTGGTAATTTTACCCATTTATGCGGAGGAACGTGTTGTGAACTATGTCGGGTAGGTAGATACACATGAAGGAAGTGGACACACTAAATAGGTATCCTTACACTTGCAAGTTGCAGTTAATGCCCCTAAGGATATTTCCAGCAGCAGTGCTGACCCTGTAATAGAAAGGCAAGTGGCGCGTTTGCCATTAAGACCTGTGTGAAAAAGAGTGTCTTACCCGGTCGTTGCCAATTCCTAATGGTCTACTCACGACTTGGTGGATCAGGACCCTTTTGGAACCTGTGCAGCTGCGGCGGATCTCCGTAGGAACTGGTCCTCGGTAGCGCCGGTGCTTAAGTGTCCTTCTCGGCGTGGTCATGTGCTCCTCGTGGTTCCGGAGAGTAGCGTTTCTGGAAAGAGAACATAGAGGAAAGACTACATGCGTACGGGCGTCAGGGCGTCCGTTGTCATGGTGAGCAGACTTGCTCCGGTTGTTGGGGTGGTTCTGCGTCTTAAGATTAAAGCTACAGAAGAAAAGGGCTAAAGTGAAAGGGCGCGGGCTGGCTTGTGCGCGCCTGTGTGAGAAGGTTCGGTGACTCGTGTGGGGTTCCGAGGACCGAGACTAAAGTGCTACAATTAAGCAAAAAATATTAAAACACTGGATGGAGCTCCAAACAGCGGGATATCATGAGTGCCCTGCACTGCGACAGACTAGGGCATTCATGAGGGAGTCGACAGTGTGTAATGTCTGACTCCATGGTCATGTAGGAGACAGAGTTGCGCGTGGAATGTGGTGTACTGAGAGGTCTACAGCTCGTCATGGCCCTTTTTATCAGTAGTGGTGCTGGGTCATGTAGGCTGCCGCAAAGATATGCGGTTTGTGGGGATCAGACCCTCAGTGTGTACCACGGTATGGAATCATTCAGACCCTGGTGTGCGGTGGATAAACAATAGATCCGTTGTTGTTCCTTTGTTAACAAGGTTTTTTAGTTGTCTCGTGGGTTGTAATCATATTGTTCAATTACTGTCCATATCATGTCATTAGGGGTATGGCCAAGTTGGAGATAGTGGCCCGTGAGGCAGCTGATGTTCTTCTTGCAATTGATTGTGCTTCGATGCTCAACAATCCAGGTTCTGACCTTGCGTGTTGCCATGCCTATGTAGCGGAGGTCACAAGGACATGTAATTAGGTAAACGACATTGGTCGAGTTGCAATTTGTATGTTGTAGTTGTGTCCAGGTTTTGCCGGGTTCCAAGTTAAGTGTTTTGGAGTGATGGGTTAAGTGACACACACTGCAGTCGTTGCAGGGGAAGTGTCCTGTTATTTTAGGGAGTCCCAGGTGTTAAGGATGGTGTTGGTGGTTGGTTTGCATGGTTTCCTTGGTCGTGTTGATACCACCTGGTCCTTGAGGTTGCTTGACCATTTGCAGGCAAAGAGGGGTTCTTCCCATTGTCTGGGGCCTGAATTTATGATGCTCCTGTGTCTTCGGATGATGCTGGTAACTTTGTTGGAGGCCACGTTATACGTGGTGACGCATGTCAAGGGTGGGTTGCGAGGTTCCTTAGTGACACTTTCAAGTAGAGCCTCTCTATTTTGGTTACGTGCTCTTTTTTTGATTTTTTCAATGATTTTGCGTGGGTAGCCACGTTCCTGTAACTTAGAGGCAAGGTCAGTGGATTGCTCTTTGTAATCGGTGAGCTGGCTACAATTACTGCTTATGCGCAGGAATTGCCCAAAGGGGAGATTTTCCCTTAGGGATCTGGGGTGGAAGCTATTAAAGTGTAACAGCGAATTCCTAGCAGTTGGTTTATAATACGTGTTAGTGGTAAGGGTTCCTGCCTTTGCTGATATGTTGAGGTCAAGGAATGCCAGGGTAGTAGTGCTGGATGTGCATGTGAAGCGGAGGTATGGATCACGCGCATTCAGCCATGTTAGGAATAGTTTTAATGTTTCTGGAGAGCCTTCCCAGATCATGAAAATGTCGTCGCTGTAGCGTCCCCATATCTTGATGTTAACCAGATGTGGGTTGGTGGTCGATGTTACATGACTTTGTTCAAAATGATGGACATAGAGCCCCGCTACACTGGGGGCAAAAATGCTCCCATGGACGTACCGTTGGTTTGCAGGTAGAACTCGCCTTCATATTCGAAATAGTTTTCCTTAAGTGCAAGAGTGGCACATTTGAGGATGAAATCCCTGGGGGTGTGATATTCCCAGGGTGTGTGCATCAGTATATCATGGATGACTTGCTGTGTGGCGTCCTGGGGCAAGCTTGTGTAGAGGCTTTCTATGTCTAATCCCACCATTAGTTGGGTCGTGGGATCAAAGTTGAGGTCTTTGATAATGTTAAGCGGGTGTTTTGTGTCTTTTATGTAGGTTGGAGTTTGTTGGCCCAAGGGAAAGTGGTCACAGTATCTAGACAGGGGTTCTAGTAGGGAGTTGATCCCGGAGACGATTGGGCGTCCCGGCGGCGGTGTTATCCCTTTATGGACTTTCAGGATGGTGTAGAAGTAAGGTACTTTAGCGTTCTTAGTACAAAGGTAGTCAGCTTCTTGCTTAGATATGTGGCCTGCTTCCCTTGCTTCATCCACCATTGTTTTGATGGTGGTCTGTAGTGTCATGATGGGGTTACTCCTGAGGCGTTTGTAGTTGCGGTTATCACTCAGCAGTCTGCAGCATTCCTTGTCGTAATCTGTTTTGTCTCGTAGGACAATCCCTCCGCCCTTGTCGGCCGGTTTGATGATGAGGGACGGGTTCTCTTGTAGATTTCTGATGGTGTCTCGATCTGCCTTAGAGAGATTGTTGTAGGTGTTGGGGGTGCTCTATTCCTCTATGTCATGGAAGACAGCCTGTTCGAAGGTAACGATTTCCGTCGGAACGCTGGTCGGTGGAGGTGTGAAAGAAGATTTTAGTTTCAGGCCCGTCTCATTGGTGTTGTCGTTGGTGTCGTCATCGCTTATCTTGGGCTTCTCAAAGAATGCCTTCAATTTGAGCTTCCTGAAAAATTCAGAGAGCTCCACGTGTAGCTTGAATTTGTCTAATCTGGTGGTGGGGACGAAAGATAGACCCTTGTTGAGTGCCGTCATTTCTTTAGGTGACAGTGGGGTGCTGGATAGGTTGAACACCAGGGTATTTTCCTGTTTGTTGTTCATTGTTTCTGGTAGCCGCTCGTGCCTGGTTGTTGCTCCCGTGTTTTGTTCTGGGTGTTTGCACTTACTGGGTTCTCCTCTTCTGCCCAGTGTACCTGTTGATTGCTTCTTCTCCTGCCGCCTGGCTTGCGGCCCTGTCCTAAAAAAGGAGGCCTTGGATTGTTCTGAAAAAATGGTGGTGGGCCGTACTGGTACATGTGGGGCCAGCCGAAGTAGGGGTTGTGCGGCGGTGCGAAGGGCGTTGGTCCGTAGTTGGGTCCTTGTTGTGGCCCATGCCATGGCTGTTGCCAGCATTGTTGGCGTCCTCTTCCCCCTGATTTTGATGAACCTGTGCTTGAGTCACTAGATATAGAGCTGTTGTCTCCTGACGCTTCGCTAGATTTGTCAGATTTGTTGGGGGCTACATAGTTGTCATCTGTATAGGGATATGGTTTGACATAGGAGAACTTTTTCAGATCTTTTTGAAACTTCGTAATTTTAGCCTGGGTGAGATAATCCTTATAGTCAGCCATTTCCTTGTTTTGGTCATCTAACTTCTTTTTGTATGAGGTGATGGTCGTTTTGAAATGGCTCTCCGTGGCGTGTATGTCAATTATCATTGTGTCAGACAGGCGTATGGCCTTTTGATGATAAGCACCAGCCAGTCTCTGGTGCAGTGCCAGGCTATCTGGGCCCAGTCTCTCCTAAAGGTGGCATCTTCCAGGAAGATCCTCGGGGCATTCCTGACAGGGAGGCCTATAGGGGAAGTGTCGGTCCGGAGGTATTCCGTTAGTATGAGGCCATGTAGGATAGTTCTGATTCGATTGCGCTTTTTCTCTGTTAGGCTATCCCAGTCTGTGGTTTGGGCTATGGGGTTTGAAATGTTAAAATCTGCCAGAAATGAGGGGTCAGCTAGAATTTAATTAATGTCATTTTCGGTGTAGGTTAAGCCCTGGGTCTCTGCCATGGCTATTGAGTTTGTATGAGAAGAGCTCTCGCAGCTCTGCGCTGCCTGCAACATTCAATGATCAAGGAGAGAGAGAGGAATAGATGGCTAGTCCGTATCCCCAAGTTTTATATGTAATCAAGAGAGGGCTAGCCTATTAGTATGTGATACAGGACTCAGGACTGTATGGATAGAAAGGGAGGGAAACTATTAGTTTACTTATGAAGCCCTCACCCACCAACCTAGTTGGAGGCATGCTTCATCATCGGGCCCACCCAGTGACACCGAATGTGTCCCGGGTGTGCTACAACGCCTGTGTTACAGCGGAGCAGGTATTTTACTGAGTGTGCAGTGAAGGTGATGTGAAAGTGAAAGGTTAAAAGCTATTCAGTGGTCCCAGTTCCCAGGGTGTTATCTTTAATGTCTGGGCCTCTGATAGCAATAAAAGAAGGCAGTGGATGTAGGTTATGTTATGTTATGTTATTAGAACTTTTATAGCGCACAGCTACCCTAGGGTGTCCCGGCGCTTGCTGTAGTTCTCCCAACACTTGCTACGAAAGAATCTAAACAACCAAGTTTTGAGCGCTTTCCTAAAGGAAAGAAGATCCTTTGAATTTCTCAACTCAAACGGAAGCTCATTCCAGGCCTTAGCCGCTCCTGCCACAAAACTTCTCCCACCCCATCTGGCTTTCCTTATGATGGGACGGATGAGAAGCTTTGCTCCCAAGGAGTGCAATGATCTTACTGGAACATACCAGCGAAATTGTTGTCTCAGATGTAGAGAGCCTGTATCCTGCAAAGCGCGAAAGACTAGACAAAGAGCTTTGAATAGGATGCGCTTTTTTACAGGTAGCCAGTGGAATTTTCTTATGGCGTCTGAAATAGGGGTAGACCTTGACGTTCCAGTAAGCAGCCTAGCTGCTGAGTTCTGGAGCATCTGGAGTTTATGAAGGTTACCCTCCTGCATATTCAAATAGAGACTATTGCAGTAGTCAAGGCGAGACAAAATCAGCGCTGTAACCACAGTAAATTTACACTCCGAGGGTAGAAACGGGAGCACTTTCCTCAGGCTCCTTAGAGTGTAAGAGGTGGCGGAAACTACCGCATTCACCTGGGCTTGCATGGAGAGACATTCATCCAAAACTTCACCCAAATTTTTTACTTTTCTTGAGGGGACAGGCAGAGTACCCATAGTCTCAGGCCGCCAGCTAGGGGTCCAGATATTGGCATTATTGCCAAAAAGCATCCCTTCCGTCTTACTTGCATTGAGCTTTAAGCAATTTTGTAACATCCACTCTCCTACCACCCTCATACATTCATGCAGCATTTCCCCTGAAGCCCTCTCCTGGCCTGGTAGCATGGAGATTACGATTTGAGTGTCGTCAGCATAAGATGTAAGACAAAAGCCGAACAATTCAATCAAAGGGGCCAAAGGGGATACATAAACGTTAAAAAGTGTAGGACTAAGGGAAGAACCCTGTGGAACCCCACAAGGAATGAGAACGAGTTCGAGACGAAGTCACCCAATGCCACTGACTGTCGTCTATCGGAGAGAAAGGACTCTAAGAGAGACCAGGCTTTCTTCCGTATTCCGCAGACCGACAACCGGTCCATCAGGACTCCATGATGGACCGTATCGAAGGCCGCGGAAAGGTCAAGCAGGATCAATACAGCCTTGCCACCTTGATCCAAACCTCTCCTAATTTCATCCGTCGATTTGAGAAGAGCAGTCTCGGTACTATGCCCCTCTCTAAAACCAAACTGGGTGGGATCCAGGGCATTGGTATCACGCAGAAAGGCACTCAATTTGCTGGTCAGATGTTTTTCCACCAATTTAGCCGGTAGGGGAAGACGCGAAATGGGGCGAAAGTTGTTTGGATCATTCATATCCAAGTTGGGTTTCTTCAGCAAAGGAAGTACCGAAGCTGTCTTCCAACGTTTCGGAAACTGGCCAAGAGTAAACATAGCATTGTAAAGACTCGTCAATGTCCAGGCTATGGGTTCAGGTGCCAATTTTGCCTTTTGCCACAGGGCAAGGATCATGAGGTGACCCAGATTTAGCAGTAACTAGAGAATTGAGGGTCTCAGAGTATACTATTGGAGGAAAAATATCCAAAGTGAATTTTAACTCCGGACAGGTCGTCGAGCCTGAGTTGGTATTAGCCGGGTTTTTGAAGGTATCAAAATTTTTAGCCTATTTATTTAGGAAGAAAATGGCAATTTCCTCACAGAAACCCCTCGTTGTTGTAAGAAGAACAGGTGATGGGTGCGCAAGCCTAGTTACTATGTTGTAGAGTTCCTTAGTGGAATTACTCGCAAGTTTAATCTGATGTGCAAAAAACTCTTTCTTAGTTTCCAACAACAAATGTTTATAGCACGGAATACTTTGTTTATAGGTATCTTTAGCAGAAGGAAGGTAATCCTTCCTCCAAGCTCGTTCCAACTGTTTACAAATGAATTTTTGTGACTTCAAATCTGGAGAATACCATGGGGCTGTGGATTTTAACCTTTTAGGGACAATGATTTTTTTAGGAGCAAGAGTAAGGCAGACCTCCTCCAGCCAAGATGTGTATACCGAGGCGGCTTCTTCCACATCTAGAGGGAGGGGTTTCTGTGTAGAAAGTAAAAGATCCTTAAGATCATTTCCTACAACCTTATTCCAGGATCTAATTTCCTTAGGCTCCCCCCCTGTGGAGGTTCTACCCTGATCTTTCACACCCCTTACCTCAAACCTGACTGCGTAATGATCAGACCAGGCCAGGGGAAAGATATCAGTAACCGAGAGCTGTATGGAGTTAGAGAAAATCCCATCCAAAGTGTGCCCAGCCTGATGAGTAGGAGCCCGCACCCGTTGTTTAAACTCCAGACTACCCATAAGGTCAAGCAGTTTGCCAGTGTCTCTGTCCCCATCCATTTCTAGATGAAAATTAAAATCGCCTAGAAAGGTAAATGACTCCCTGGACAAGCCGTCCTCAAGCAAAGCTCCCACCTCTGTTAAAAAAGGGCTCCTAAGACCTGAGGTCTATAGATTAAAGCACCCCTAAAAATATGGCTATGATGGGGGTGAAGGCAAAGGACAGGGCTTCAAAGCAGGAATAGGCGGTTGTATCGAAAGTGGCTTTGATAGAACTATCATAGAGCACGGCCAGTCCTCCCCCTTTCTTAGAGGGTCTATTTACAGTGTAAAAGGAAAAACCAGGAGGCGTGGCCTTCACTAAATCAGGTCCCGAAGCCTCGTCCAGCCAAGTTTCCGTAATAAAGGCTTTTTTGATATTATTATCCTCAATTAGTGTTGCACATTCGACACTGTGTTTGACCAAAGAGCGTGCATTAACTAATAGGCATTGAAATACAGCCGTAATCTTGCCATTAGATAGATTAGAGCCCAGATCCCGGACTTCTTCAAGCGTTTTCCCTGAGCCCAGCTCTGGCAGAGTTGTGAGACAAGCCGGGCACCGCGGAGGTGTGAACCCCAAACCAGAACCAGGTAAAAAACCAACACAATCCGGCCGCCTAGTAGCCTTGTTAAGAATTTGTAATTGTCTACTAGAGTAGCTGAGAGTAGTTGCATCACCAAGGGGGAATTGGCCAGGTGTTATGGCGCATGGCGCGGCCGGTGCGCGGACGGGCGCAGACGGGCTTGCTTTAGGGGCGCCTTCGGCGCGCCAGCGGCGCGCATGTGCCATGTGTGATTAAGTAGTAATGAGCCCTGAAGCGCTAGAGCGCGAATCACCTCCCCACCCAAGATGGCGGCCCCTGCCGATCGTCACCAACTCGGCAGGGGCTGTGCAAAATGTCAGGAAGTGCTGAGGGCCAGGTAAGGGGGTATTACCTCATTCAGAGTACCAACTGTGTCCCAGATAGCAGCAAGACAATCAAATAACAAAGTTCTAAAAGTTTCTAAAAGCAATAGCAGCAAAGTGGTTAAAATATGTAAGCAAGATAAAATAGTACCGCAAATGAAAGGCGAAAGCCAGCGCTTCTTCGGCTCAAGCCTCAGGAGATTCCAGCGCTGCGCGCACGCGCCATGCGTGGTTAAGTAGTAATGAGCCCTGAAGCGCTAGAGCGCGAATCACCTCCCCACCCAAGATGGCGGCCCCTGCCGATCGTCACCAACTCTGCAGGGGCTGTGCAAAATGTCAGGAAGTGCTGAGGGCCAGGTAAGGGGGTATTACCTCATTCAGAGCACCAACTGTGTCCCAGATAGCAGCAAGACAATCAAATACCAAAGTTCTAAAAGTTTCTAAAATCAATAGCAGCAAAGCGGTTAAAATATGTAAGCAAGATAAAATAGTACCGCAAATGAAAGGCGAAAGCCAGCGCTTCTCCCGGCTCAAGCCTCAGGAGATTCCAGGTGGAGTAACAGTTAGGGACTCCTGCATCCTGTGGGCGGTCTACATGTTTCAGCCAGGCCTTTCATTAAAACTGGCTTTCCTCAGGACCAATAACTATGTGAAGCGGAAATCTACACTTATAGTGAGTGTGTGATTTAAAATGTGATGCACTCCCTAAGGTGCCATACGTGTGGGAGGGGGATTCCCTCTCCAAGCAATACTGGACATACAACATTTAGGACAAACAAGCATACAGTTTAGAGTCTTAGCATGAGTTGCTTAAAGTCATCATCAAATAAGTACATATTTGCATATTTGCCGGTAGGTACATGCTATATTGGCGGGAAAATGCTCTAAAAATTGAAACCGTAATGGTGGTGTGGTTTGGTGATTTTACCGATTTATGCGGAGGAACGTGTTGTGAACTATGTCGGGTAGGTAGATACACATGAAGGAAGTGGACACACTAAATAGGTATCCTTACACTTCCAAGTTGCAGTTAATGCCCCTGTGGATATTTCTAGCAGCGGTGCTGACCCTGTAATAGAAAGGCAAGTGGCGCGTGGGCCATTAAGACCTGTCGGGAAAAGAGTTTCTTACCCGGTCGTTGCCAATTCCTAATGGTCTACTCACGACTTGGTGGATCAGGACCCTTTTGGAACCTGTGCAGCTGCGGCGGATCTCCGCAGGAACTGGTCCTCGGTAGTGCCGGTGCTTAAGTGTCCTTCTCGGCGTAGTCATGTGTTCCTCGTGGTTCCGGAGAGTAGCGTTTCTGAAAAGAGAACATAGAGGAAAGACTACGCGCGTACGGGCGTCAGGGCGTCCGTTGTCATGGTGAAAAGACTTGCTCCGGTTGTGGGGGTGGTTCTGCGTTTTAAAATTAAAGCTACAGAAGAAAAGGGCAAAAGTGAAAGGGCGCGGGCTGGATTGTGCGCGCCTGTGTGAGAAGGTTTGGTGGCTCGTGTGGGGTTCCAAGGACCGAGAATAAAGTGCTACAATTAAGCAAAAAATATTAAAACACTGGATGGAGCTCCAAACAGCAAGATATCATGAGTGCGCTGTGGTGCGACAGACTAGGGCATTCATGAGGGAGTCGACAGTGTGTAACGTCTGACTCCATGAGCCCAGTGTGGTAGGAGACAGAGCTGCACGTGGAATGTGGTGTACTGAGAGGTCTACAGCTTGTCATGGCCCTCTTTATTAGTAGTGGTGCTGTGTCATGTAGGCTGCACGCAAAGATATGCGGTTTGTGGGGATCAGACCCTCAGTGTGTACCACAGTATGGAATCATTCAGGCCCTGCTGTGCGGTGGATAAACGATAGATCTGGCGTTGTTCCTTTGTTAACAAGGATTTTTCGATGTCTTGTGGGTTGTAATCATATTGTTCAATTACTGTCCATATCATGTCATTAGGGGTATGGCCAAGTTGGAGATAGTGGTCCGTGAGGCGGCTGATGTTCTTCTTGCATCTGATTGTGCTTCGATGCTCAACAATCCTGGTTCTGACCTTGCGTGTTGTCATGCCTATGTAGCAGAGGCCACAAGGACATGCAATTAGGTAAACGACGTTGGTCGAGTTGCAATTTGTATGTTGTAGTTGTGTCCAGGTTTTGCCGGGTTCCAAGATAAGTGTTTTGGAGTGATGGGTTAAGTGGCACACACTGCAGTCGTTGCAGGGGTAGTGTCCTGTTATTTTAGGGAGTCCCCAGGTGTTAAGCATGGTGTTGGTGGTTGACTTGCATGGGTTCCTTGGTCGTGTTGATACCAGCTGGTCCTTGAGGTTGCTTACCCGTTTGTAGTCAAAGAGGGGTTCTTCCCATTGTCTGGGGCCTCAATTTATGATGCACCAGTGTCTTCGAATGATGCTGGAATCTTTGTTGGAGGCCACGTTATATGTGGTGACGCATGTCAAGGGTGGGTTGCGAGGTTCCTTAGTGACACTTTCAAGTAGAACCTTTCTATTTTGGTTACGTGCTCTTTTCTTGTTTTTGTCAATGATTTTGCGTGGGTAGCCACGTTCCTGTAACTTAGAGGCAAGGGCAGTGGATTGTTCTTTGTAATCAGTGAGCTGGCTACAATTCCTGCGTATGCGCAGGAAGTGCCCAAAGGGGAGATTTTTCCTTAGGGATCTGGGGTGGAAGCTATTAAAGTGTAACAGCGAATTCCTAGCAGTTGGTTTATAATACGTGTTGGTGGTAAGGGTTCCTGCCTTTGCTGATATGTTGAGGTCAAGGAATGCCAGGGTAGTGGTGCTGGATGTGCATGTGAAGAGGAGGTATGGATCACGTGCATTCAGCCATGTTAGGAATAGTTTTGATGTTTCTGGAGTGCCTTCCCAGATCATGAAAATGTCGTCGATGTAGCGTCGCCATATCTTGATGTTAACCAGATGTGGGTTGGTGGGCGATGTTACATGAGTTTGTTCAAAATGATGGACATAGAGCCCCGCTACACTGGGGCAAAAATGCTCCTCATGGACGTACCGTTGGTTTGCAGGTAGAACTCACCTTCATATTCGACATAGTTTTCCTTAAGTGCAAGAGTGGCACATTTGAGGATGAAATCCCTGGGGGTGTGATATTCCCAGGGTGTGTGCATCAGTATATCATGGAGGACTTAGAGTGTGGCATCCTGGGACAAGCTCGTGTAGAGGCTTTCTATGTCTAATCCCACCATTAGTTGGGTCGTGGGATCAAAGTTGAGGTCTTTGATAATGTTGAGCAGGTGTTTTGTATCTTTTATGTAGGTTGGAGTTTGTTGGACCAAGGGGTTAAGAAAGTGGTCACAGTATCTAGACAGTGGTTCTAGTAGGGAGTTGATCCCGGAGACGATTGGGCGTCCCGGCGGCGATATTATCCCTTTATGGACTTTCGGCATGGTGTAGAAGTAAGGTACTTTAGCGTTCTTAGTACAAAGGTAGTAAGCTTCTTGCTTAGATATGTAGAATTCTTCCCTTGCTTCATCCACCATTGTTTAGATGGTGGTCTGTAGTGTCATGGCGGGGTCACTCCTGAGGCGTTTGTAGTTGCGGTTATCACTCAGCAGTCTGCAGCATTCCTTGTCGTAATCTGTTTTGTCTTGTAGGACAATCCCTCCGCCCTTGTCGGCCGGTTTGATGATGAGCGATGGGTTCTCTTGTAGATTTCTGATGGTGTCTCGATCTGCCTTGGAGAGATTGTTGTAGGTGTTGGGGGTGCTCAATTCCTCTATGTCATGGAAGACAGCCTGTTCGAAGGTAACGATTTCCGCCGATGTAATTATGTGATGATGACTTTAAGCAACTCATGCTAAGACTCTAAACTGTATGTTTGTTTGTCCTAAATGTTGTATGTCCTGTAATGCTTGGAGAGGGAATCCCCCTCCCACACGTATGGTACCTTAGCGCTTTCATCACATTTTAAATCACACACTCACTATAAGTGTAGATTTCACCTTCACAAAGTTATTGGTTCTGAGGAAAGCCAGTTTTAATGAAAGGCCTGGCTGAAACATGTAGACCGCCCACAGGAAGCAGGAGTCCTTAACTGTTAGTCCACCTACATCCACTGCCTTCTTTTATTGCTAACAGAGGCCCAGACATTAAAGATAACCCCCTGGGAACTGGATAACCCCCCTGAATAGCTTTTAACCTTTCACTTTCACATCACCTTCACTGCACACTCAGTAAAATACCTGCTCCGCTGTAACACAGGCGTTGTAGCACACCCGGGACACATTCGGTGTCACTGGGTGGGCCCTATGATGAAGCATGCTACCAACTAGGTTGGTGGGTGAGGGCTTCATAAGGAAACTAATCATTTCCCCCCATTTCTACCCATACAGTCCTGAGTCCTGTATCACATACTAATAGGCTAGCCCTCTCTTGATTACATATAAAACTTGGGGATACGGACAAGCTATCTATTCCTCTCTCTCTCCTTGATCATTGAACAATGATTACACCAGTCAACGGATTAAGTGCTTGCCACTCCTTACAATATGTAGGTATTGTATGGTTACATGTGTGGGCAATTCGTTTGCTATGTCTCTCCAGCTGTGACTCAAGGCCCTTACGAGTGAAGCATGCAATAGAAACTGTCCCGGAGGGAGTCCATCCTCCTCAATCAGGGTGCCATAGGGAGAGTGTACCATTTCTGTGAAGGTCACCCACTGCCTGAAAAACAGATGCCTCCCATTCTATGAGTTTCACTCTAGAGGTCAATCTGCTACCTCGTGTACCAAGTATCGCCAGCACTGAGGTTTAAGGGATGGTGCTGCGCGTGATATATAGACAACACCTGTAGCAGTTGTAAGCAACTTGAACTAGCTTAGGTTGTGGTAATGAGGGCCGAGTGCACAGATGAAAAAGTTGCAATAGGTCAGAGTGGCTCCAGGCTGGTAATATCGTGGGCGTGTCTGCTAAGTGCAATGCAGCAAGCCAACATGCCACCCACTGTAGTTGCGCAGCTAAATAATATTGTTCAAAGTTGGGTAACGCTAGCCCGCCATGATCCGTTGGCTGATACAAATTTGCTAGTGCCACCCGGCATCGGGATTTCTTCCAGAGACATTTTTGCATCACTCCCTAAAATGTTCAAAAGAATGATGCATTTACATTTAGGGGCAAGTTTGGAAAGTAATACAAAAGTTGAGGGAGCGCTATCATCTTAAGCAGCACCACCGGGCCTGTCACTGGCAAAGGAAGCCTTCTCTAGAAGATCATCGGGGCCCACAATGATGTGACCGCACGCCCCAAGTTACCTTCAAAAAGATCCTGTGGGGAAGGATATACTTGCACCCCCAAATAACGGAATGCATTAGGCTGCCAGGTAAGTGGAATTGTGCCTATAGTATGGCATGTATCTGGTGTATTGGGAACAAATGGGAAGGAACAGGACTTGTTCCAGTTAACGTGCAGGCCAGAGACAGAAGCAAATTGATGAAGCACGCACACAACTACAGCGGGGACAGTGGTGACGTCTCGTAGGTATATGAGCAAATTGTCTTTATATAAAGATACAGAGTGCTGCCTTGTGCAGCGAACTATGTGTATGGGCTCCAATAAAAGGGATCTCGTCTTCACCCCAGTCAATGGCATTGTATATAACAGCCTGATATATTTGAGAAACTGGGCACCAAAGTCATAGTGAGGCAACACTGCCGGCAGACAAGGTCGTTCCAACGAGTCAGGTCCAGCACCCAGAGCAAGGCAAAGCCACTGGGGCGTATTTGTGTATACGAAAGAAGCGTCGCAAATTAAGAGAGGTGGTGCAGGTTGTAACAAATCTGTTTTCGTCCGCATGTATTAATGTGGGTGTCAGCAGGGAAAGTCTATCTGCAAGCACCTTCACCAGAATCTTGTAATCTGTCTTAAGAAGGGCCGGCGGCCTATAAGAACTTAGGGCTTCTGGGTCCATTCTAGGTTTTGGAAGGCAGGATGTTTCCAGCACTTCAGCATGCAGGGCTTGCAGGCGGAGCACCAGCAACAGAACATAGGCTTTATAAAACTCTGCGGGCAAGCCATCTGGGCCCGGGAGTCTGCCTGTTGCCAATGTACATATTGCCTCAAGTATCTCAAAGGTCATGATGGGCTCATCCAGTTCCTGCTTCTGCCCTGGAATAAGCATGGGTAACGTTATGGCAGCTATGAAGGAGGAGACATTGTCTGGGGTTGCTAGTGTTAATGAGCGATAAAGGGATGTCTAGTGTTGGGTCAGTTCAGCGTGAATGTTACTCTGTTAGTTTAGAAGAGTACCACTCACAGAGCGCAGACCACTGATAGGTCTACCAGGTCAATCTTGACGGATCAGCCAGGCAAGTAGGGAGCTCACTCTGTCCGTCACAGCATGAGTCTTGGCCAAGTGAGCAGCATATATATGTGACAACGCAGCCTCACTGGCTGAAACTGCCAAGTTGGAACCAGGGGGTGTACTGCAGTCCATGTCAATTGCACATACTGTGAGCTATGATCCGAATGGGTTTAGCCCACATAGTCAGTGTGCGTGATGTGCTGCATAATATCCAGCATACCAATTAGCCTCACCAGTCAGACAAAAGGAGTATACCCTAGTTGAAGCATTGTGTCTGCTCCAGATATTCATGAGGCCCCAGTTTTCTAACCAGCTAGCAAGAACTCTAGCATTTGATCAGGCAGTGGTTCAGGGCAGTGAGGGAAATGAATAGTCTAAGTCGACGTCAAGCACGCTGTTAAAGTCACCACCCAGTAACCACGGTATCCCACTCCACCTCAAAAGGACCCCCAAGAGACTGTTGAGATATGTTGTCTGATCTGTGTTAGGGGCATAAATGCTGCTAATTAATATGCGTCTACCCTCCAGCCTACCCAATACAAGAGCATCTCGACCCTCTGGATCTATCACCTACTCTTTTGCAATGAACGGGACTCCGGGCCTGACCCACATAAGTATGAGGAGAAATCAGTGGCAAATATCTGTCCACACCAGCGACTCTGGAGTTTAGACGTCTCCCAACACATGGGATGGGGATTCTTGCAGTATTTATTTTTTATATTATTTTTTATTTTGAAGGTTTTATATAGCGCGAACAAGACCTTTTCGGGTTTTCAGAGCACTTTACAAGGAAGGAAAGATAAACAAAAGAACACTGTATGCCATAATTATGTCCTGCTATACAAACATCCATTATGAGGTTTAGATACATTGTTCATGTGAATTTACTCATGAGTAGAGACTTTACCTATTTCTTGAAAGCGACAGTAGAGGAATTCAGTCTGGTTTCTGGGGGCAATGCATTGGAGATCCTAGGAGCAATTCCAGAGAAGGCCGAGTTGTAGGTTTCCTTTTAGGCAAATCGTTGTGGTTTCAGAAGAAGAGTGCTGGAACATCTGGAGGATCTGTTACCACATGAGAGCACCAGTTTCTGGGCCAGGTAACTCGGGGTATTGTGAGGAAGGGCTTTGTGAGTCATGCAAGCGATTTTTAGTTTAATTCTTGCTTCGAATGGTAGCCAATTGAGAGCTCTAAGGTCGGGGGAAATGTGGCATTTTCATTTGGAACCCATGATGAGCCTGACCGCTGAATTGAGTGAAGTTCTTAGAGGGGCCGTTGTAGATCTGGGAAGTCCACAGAGAGTTGCACTCATGTAGTCCAGTCTGGGGATTACTAGTGCTTGTACTGCTAATTTGAAGTCATTTGCAGGACAGAAGGGTTTGAATTTTTTCATAATGTTCATCTGTATGTTTGCTCCTTTAGTTGTGGCACTGATATGTTTCTGCATGTTTAGAGCCTGTCAAGTGTTAATCCCAGCGATTTCATTGAGTCGATAATATGAGGTTGGCAGTTGAGCGCTGTTAATTGTTTAATCCATTCTTCTATGATGGTTGTTTGGTTGGGTGGAGCGATTAGGAGGAATTCAGTCTTGAGTGTGTTTAGTTTCAAGTGGTTTTCAGCCAGCCAAATCTGTGTTTTCTGTAGAGTTAAATTGAGGGCTCTGATATCCTCCAGAGAATAGACCTTTAAGTATAGTTGTGTATCGTCTGCGTACATGTGATAGTGGATGTTTGTGGAGCTGAGAATTTCGGTGAGTGGTTCCAAGAGTAGGTTGAAAAGTGTAGGTGAGAGGGATGAGCCCTGCAGGACTCCTAATGTGACTGGTGTGCCGCTCGTGTTTGGGAATTGCTCTGCCAACGAAATTGAACACTTTCAGTGCTTGTTCCTGGGTGTGAGGGACTGCGAGGCTTTACAGCGGCAATATCGACATCAGCTGAGGCCTCTTCCCGGACACTCCCCTTCTTGCCTGCCTGCTTTAAAAACGACTCGCAGCCCCCACTTCGCGGGCGCCACTCGTGTTTGGGAATTGCTCTGCCAGCAAAATTGAACACTTTCAGTGCTTGCTCCTGGGTGTGAGGGACTGCGAGGCCTTACAGCGGCAATATCGACATCAGCTGAGGCCTCTTCCCGGACACTCCCCTTCTTGCCTGCCTGCTTTAAAAACGACTCGCGGCCCCCACTTCGCGGGCGCCGCTCGGATTTGGGAATTGCTCTGCCAGCGAAATTGAACACTTTCAGGGCTTGCTCCTGGGTGTGAGGGACTGCGAGGCCTTACAGCGGCAATATCGACATCAGCTGAGGCCTCTTCCCGGACACTCCCCTTCTTGCCTGCCTGCTTTAAAAACGACTCGCGGCCCCCACGTCGCGGGAGCCGCTCGTGTTTGGGAATTGCTCTGCCAGCGAAATTGAACACTTTCAGTGCTTGCTCCTGGGTGTGAGGGACTGCGAGGCCTTACAGCGGCAATATCGACATCAGCTGAGGCCTCTTCCCGGACACTCCCCTTTTTCATTGGCGTTCCTACCTATAAATACTAAGCAACGTGACGCAATGCGGGATGCGCGCGGGTCGCGCGCCTGGCGAAGCCCGGGCCAAGGGCGGGCCCGTTCAATCCCGTTAAAGACCGAGTAAGACCGGACCGGGCGCCCCCCTAACATTTGCTAATCCAGGAAGTATAATATTGTATCCCCCCCTGTATGATATTAGCAATTGGCCGCTTTGCTATTTAATCTATTAATGGCGACCACAAGAGAAAGTAGGAGCAAAACGGCCATGGACGCATCTAGTATAATTGGCCTATTGGACAATTTTATCGTAAGAGCTAACTCTGTCATTGACCAAGGGATTGCACTTATGGAACGAAGAGTATCACAGGATCTAGCATCAGCAAAACGTTCCTCTATGGGTCATTTTGTAACAGCTAAAACTCCAGACCAACAAAATAAAGAAATAGTCCCTATTGTAATTCAGGCGGACCTACATAGCCAGCCAAATGTGGTGGACTTGTCAGTGTCAGCTTCCGAATGCATATCAGTTTCACATTTAGAGAGGTCTTCGATCTCTGAACTAGACCCATTGCCAGAAGTCTTAATCACCAGACAGCCGAGGGGAACAAGAGAGGGTGCTATACCAAAATCATTAAAAAATTCAAAGAAAAGAAAAGAGAGTAAAGAAAACTAAGAAAATTCAGAAATCGATAGCGCCCGTGGAAAAGGTGACCTGCGAGCTATCCCCAAGCTCACAGGAGGGGATCCAAAAACAAACAAAGGATGATTGTATCATTACCCGGCTAGACATGAATAATGTTATTTTGGGTCTAGGGAGCGTAGCTGTCTCCCCCAGTATGCCCATAAGCACTAAAGATGCTGAGGCTGAGAACAAACTTTTTAACTATATGAGTGAACTCTTTAAAATACACCTTTCCCCATTAGAAAATAGAATGAGGTGCATTGAAAAGCAGTTAACTGAATTGATTGTTCTTTCTAAGCCTCCGAGCAATCCTGGGGTACTACAGGGTGGAGACAGGAAGATAACCCATAAAAATAATACATCAGGGGGCTTGTTGTTAAACAAACGTTCTGCCTTAGCAGAGTCTGCAAAAACAATCGATCCCACTGTTTTAGAGAAAAAGTCACTGGACAATGCTAACACCACCACTGAGAATACTAGACAGGAGACCAATATATCCAGGAATACTGCCTTGGATTCTATGGGGAATCGCACTGGGGGATCTCCATTGGAGAAACAACCTATTAATCTGCCACCGGAAGTAACCCCTTATTTGGTGATCCTGACTGGGGTACCAGAGCTGAAGGAGGATGTAGAGGAGCCTATTGGGTCACTAAAAAATAAGGTTCAGCATTGGCTCAATTTAAAACGGCCATTGCCCCCTAATAGGATGAGCAAGATCCTAATGGTGCGCAGGGTGCCCTGGGTAGGGCATGGAAGAAAAACCATCCTGGGCGACTGCGTATTGGTAAATTTTGAGGACCCGGGTACGGTCGATTATATCTGCTCATGGGACAACCAGTATAACAACGAAGGTATTGCAACCAAGTGACTGTCCTTTTTTTATCCTCCCAGAACTCGCTACGAACCAGTCCTCGACCGAAGCTGGGGAAGAGTAGGCCCTCAAGAAAGAGGAGTAGACAGGTGGGAGGGGGGATGGCAAAAAAGTAGGGAAGTAAGTTCCATGGATACCTGGAGAGGAATACCGACTGTTAATAGGTTTAGTTGTTTGGAGATGGTCGATTGACTCTCTTCGACTACTGATGCTAAGCATGGTCCCAGTGGAGGCCCCAGTGAGCTAAATAAAAGAGCAATTTATCTAGCAAATGACAACCCAGGGGCTATATACGAGGGACGGGAAATTGAGACAGAAGCGACCCAAAACGCCTTACGACCCCCAGTAGAAGGTCTAGATAGACAAGAACACACAGAATTTAAAAATATTGACGCTGAACGCGTATTAGTCTGCCAACAACCTCAAATCACCCCAGGGAGGGACGTCGGAGTAAAATCCCTACCGATAGAAACAGGTATCCGTAATGATAATTTTTCTGTTGCGGAGTTGACAGGAGACGCCCAATGGGGTAAGCTGGCTCTGTTATCATGGAATATAGCGGGTCTATCAAACAAGATAATGGACCCCATCTTCCGAGATTTCATTGACAAATTTGATGTCATCTGTCTACAAGAGTGCTGGGAACAAGAGGAGATTCATCTTGAAGGGTATCGCACATACTTTACGACTGCATCCCAGTCAAGGAGGGGTAGATGCTCTGGTGGGCTTTGCACATATATTTCCAATATTGTAAATGCGACCATAAAGCTCCAGACCACTGAGGGACACAACTTTTATTAGATTCTCTCTCTCCTTATGGGAGGAAAACGACACATCATTTTAGTAAATCTGTATAATAACATCCCAAAGGAAGATCAGAAACGAGTCCTGGAAGATTTAAATATCTCGTTACTTTTCGGGATAGGCTCGGAGCATAAAGATATGTGCATTATATTGACAGGTGATTTTAATTGCCACTTATGCCCCCATAGTAGCATGGGTACATGTGGAATGGTCAATTTAATTGGAGATTCTTGCACTCACTTTGAGCATTCCACGCTGGGAAATCTCCTTAATGGCTTATCTCATGATTGGAATCTGGGTTTTGTGAACGAACTGTGTAACCCACAGGTCAGTTTTCAACCCACCTTTAACGGACGTGGATCGCGTTCTGTAATAGATTTTACATTAATTACTACTAGCCATTGTCATAATGTCCTCTCGTTTAATACAGAGGACATTGCTATGAGCGACCACTTTCTGATTAGTACAATTTTTGATATCGGAATGAGCATTAGAACAATACCAAATACAGTTGAAAACTTATACCGCCATGCAATTTCCCTGGCGAACATAAACGGATATGCAATAAAATGGAATAAGGTTGACCCCTCCAACTTTCTGCAAAGCCTAATTATAGATCAATATAGTAATATTATGACTTGCCTAGAAGAATTCCCTGATCCAAGTGCGGTCATTAATGCTTTTCAAAAGATCGCAATACAAATTGGTAACAAATTGACAGGAACACTGAGGGAAGGGGAGAGATATAAAGCAGAGGGATGGTTTAACTCAGAATGCAGTAAAGCACATGCTAATCTGAAGCAGACTCTAAAAAAAACGCCTAAAATTCAACAAGATTTTAGAGCTGCCAGAACAGCGTACAAACTTACATTACATAAACGGAAATTAGAGATAAAGGAGAATGCATGGGCTACTTTAGTAAAGGTGTCCTCCTTGAGAGATAATACTGCTTTCTGGAAAGCAGTAAATGCTCCCTTTTTCGTTGACAGGAAATCTGACCTGGTAGAATTGGCTATAGAAGAATCGGTCTGGGTAGATCATTTTACTGAACTCTACAAGAAAGATGACTTGCTTAGCCCAGAAAATATTTATCAAAATCAGTCAGCCACTAGTGAGTTTGTCCCCCCTGTCGGGTTTCCTTTGGAGATTTTCTTCTCTGTCTCCGAGGTGGAGTTAGCTTTATCTGAAAGCTCAAAAAATAAAGCCCCAGGACCCGATGGGATCCCTATAGATTTATTTAAGGAAAATACCTCTTTATGGGCCCCGCTCCTGACCAATGTGCTAAACAGTTACAACAAAAAGGGATTTCCTTTGACTTGGCAGGAAGCGATAGTTGTCTCTATTTTCAAAAAGGGAGATCGTAATGATCCTGAATGTTATAGGCCCATTTCGCTACTCGATTCTTTGATGAAAGTAGCACGTAGAATCATCTTAAATAGATTGCAAATATGGGCTAAGGACAGTAATATTCTTTCCAAATTTCAGTATGGCTTTAAGGAAGGATTAGGCACAGTTGAACAAGGACTTAACTTAGCCATAATAACTGCAAAATACATGTTGGCAAAAAAGGGCAATCTTTTCATGACTTTTGTCGATCTCAGCTCAGCTTTCGATTGCTTGAGCCATGAGGTTTTGTGGGCTACTTTAATTGTACTTGGCATTGATTTTAATATCCTTAATTTTATTAAAGAGTTATATAGAGGGGCAGGGGCAAAGGTACGTTTTGGAAAAAGAGGAGAATGTACAAATAAATTCCCAATAATGAAAGGCGTTCGGCAGGGATGTATTCTGGCACCTTTCCGTTTTTAACTTATATATAAATAGTGTGGCGGAATTCTTAACAAAGCTTGAAGTAGATTATCCCCAAATTAATGGCGAGGCAGTTCCCATCTTATTATACGCAGATGATGCGGTTATCATGGCCAGAACCCAATTAGGCCTTCAAAAGGCGATAACTAGTTTTTCGGCTTTTATGGTATCTAGGGGCCTAAAAATTAATATTGGGAAGACTTTTACCATGTGCTGCACATCAAAGAATAAGATTTCTTGTAACATTCTTTTAGATCAGTCTAAGATAGGATTAACAAATACCTTCTCTTATTTAGGGATTCTTTTTAATAAAAGAGGTACATGGACATCAGCAGTTAATACTAGGAACCTCGCTTTTGCTCGTACAATAGGCGTAGTAAAACAGTTCGCTAATAAATTGGGAGGTAGACCTGTCCGTATCTTATTGGATATTTACAAGGCTAAATGTGTGTCAACTGCTATACATGGGGCTGGGATTTGGGGCATTGCAGACTGCCGGGAAATTCAAGTAAAAGAAAACTTTTTCCTGCGGTATCTGTTAGCTGTCCCCAAGTCCACCTCCACATACGTTTGCCATAAGGAATTAGATTTGGTATATATATCCGATCTGATTAAAATTAGTCCATTATTATTATGGCATAAGATATGTACCTCGACAGCTACTGCCTTAAATAGAGCTATTCTGTTAGACTGCATCAAACTCGAGAGAGCAAACAATATTCAGTTGTTCGCATACATAAAGGACTTTATGACCAACATGGGATACCCAGGATATTTTAGTACTCCCTCCTCGTTATCCACGATATCCAGAAAGGCATTCAAGGATCGTTGCCTTGTTTTCCTAGAGAATCAACGGTGGCTTGAGGAGAGGAGCAAAATATCTGTAATGCAACATCATTTACTCTTGCAGGGTTCTGGTTTACAGCTTTATTTATCACCTGAACAACCTAGCTATAATAGAATGTTATTAGCCCGTTTGAGAACTGATAGCTATTACAGGTTGCTAACTTTCCCAGATACAAATAATTGGTCGCCAAACTTAATTAAATGTCCTTGTGATGAACTTTCCACGCAATCAACAATACATAGTCTCTTGTTCTGTAAATATTATGCGTGGGGGAGGAAGAGATATTTGATTTCCTTATTAAAGATCTAGGGTCTAAGGCAGTGTAGACCTGCCTATTTAAAACTGCTTATGTTAGAAGATGAAATGACTATTTATGCTGTATCTAAGTTTTTAAAATACGCAATTAGGTGCAGATCTTCTATGGATTAATTTTTAATTCTGTTTTGATCAAGACTGTCCCTTTACGATGTATTTGATCGGAATTATCTGTCGATTTCTATTACTGTGTTTATTGTATGCATTTTTATTGTGCTTTTATGATTTTTTACATTGAAATCGAATAAAGCTATCTTTGACTTGACTTTGACTGGGGTGGACATGGATAAGGATTGATTGACCTTGGGATCTATTTTGGAGCATAGAGTTGAACCAATTTCGTACAGATCCTGATTAGCCCAGTCTATATTTCAGGAGGTCCAGAAGGTTGTCATGTTTGACGGTGTCAAATGCCGAAGATAGGTCGAGCAGGATTAGCAGACAGGTTTCATTTTGGTCCAGGATTTTTGTGCATCATCCACTATGTGGGTCATAGCCGACTCAGTGCTGTGCCCCGTGCGAAAACCGGACTGGTATTGGTTGAGCAGGTTGAAATGGTTACTCAGCTGGATGTGTACACATTTTGCTAGGAGTTTAGCCAGAGTTGGGATGTTAGAGATGGGGTGGTAATTATTTAAGTCCTTGTAGTCTGCCGTTGTTGTTTTTTTAGGATGGGGGACACCTGCCCAGATTTAAGGTTTTCTGGAATAATGCCTTGAAGCAGAGAGGTATTGATAATCTTGGTCCATAGCGGAAGTATCAGAGGTATGAAAGTTTTTTAAGTGATTGGCAGGATCTATGTAGTGGTTAGAGGGGTTCAATAACGTGAGCGCTTTTAAGATTGCGTCTTCACTATAAGTTTTGAAGGAGGACAATGCGGCGTTATTTTTTAGGGCGAACTTTGGTGTGCATATGTTAGGGGTTGCTAGAGAGGGTGATGTGGCGTCTTTGTGGGTGTCAGTATGAAGTACAAAGGCCTTTCCGTGAGCTGCAGACCCTCCCCAGAACCTACTCAGATCACTCCCCGGTGTCACTGTGCTTGGATGTTCCGCGGTCTGAGGGTTTTGAGCGGCAGTGGCGATTCCCTGGGAGGGCGCTCCTGGACGACCTATTTGTCCACGAGATTTCCGAAGCGGTCGAGGACTATTTCACGATTAACACCGGGTCGGTGGACTCGTGGGCCGTGCTTTGGGAGGGGTTTAAGGCATATATCAGGGGGATTTGTATAGCTAAACATGCTGGGGTCCTAAAGGCACTGCGTGCGACGATTAAGCAATTGGAGACACAGCTCGATACGCTTGAAGCTGAGGCGCAGCTTGCGCCCACTAGCGACGTGTCCGCTAGGAGGCTCTGCCTCCTGACCGATTTTCGGGACGCAGCGGACAGAGAGATTCTGTACCTGGGGAAGTACCAGACGGCGCGTAGATACAGGGAAGGGGATAGGCCGGGACGCACTCTGGCGCAGGCTCTGCGGCCGCCGTATAGTAAGTCCTTGATAGTCGAGGTGAAGGGCGCAGACGGTTCGCTCCGCACGACGCCCGCCGAGATCAGGGACGAATTCCTGGCCTTCTTCTCCGATTTATACACGACCAAGTTAAGTGAATCCTCGGCCTCTCGTGACGCCTACTTGTCCGAAATCGCGCTCGTATTCCTGGATAGGGGTATGCAGGAGTTCATGGCGGAGCCCATAACGGTGGCTGAGGTTCGAGGGGCGATCAAGGTGCTTCGTGGCTCCTCCGCCCCTGGCCTCGATGGCTTCTCCGGGGATTTTTACAAGGCCTTCGCTGATCTACTGGCGCCGCAGCTTATCGAAGTATATGCGGAGGCACTGGAGCGTGGATCCCTTCCGTCGACCCTTAGCGAAGCGTTAATAGTTCTGCTCCCAAAACCAAACAAGGACCCGACGTTGTGTGGGTCATATAGGCCTCTCTCTCTCTTGAACTTCGATTACAAGATCCTGGCCAAAATAGTGGCCAACAGACTTTCCCAATTGATGGAATTCATTATATCACCCGCACAATCGGGCTTCGTCCCGGGTCGCTCTACGTCTTTGAATCTGCGGACGCTGTTCACGGTTCTACACAGAATTAATCCGGCCACGCCTGCCGCGGCGATCCTCCTAGACACGGAGAAGGCCTTTGACTCCCTAGAATGGCCTTTCTTTCTTTCTGTCATGCAACGCATGGGCATGCCGGAGAACTTCCTCGCCACCACGCGGCTTTTGTATAGCCGCCCCACGGCCCGCCTGTGTATCAATGGTACGCTATCCCGCCCTTTCTCTTTAACGCGAGGTACGTGACAGGGCTGTCCGCTTTCACCGCTACTGTTCATTCTGGCCATGGACCCCTTAATCCGGCATTTCCAGGAGCGGCATCTCCAAAGGGGTCTCCAGTTTCGGACGGGTCCCTTATTAGCTTCCCTTTACGCGGACGACACTATACTGTATGTCAGGGAGCCACAGGTCAACCTTGCTCCCCTGATACGGGAGATCCTTCGCTTCGGTGCCCACTCGGGATTGGGCATCAACTGGCACAAGTCCATCATTTTCCCGTTAACTAGCGGCACCTCCCCATGGCAGTGTGAATTCCCGTTGGAGTGGTGCTCCGACTCGGTACGTTACCTGGGCATACAGATACATCTGAGCACGGACTAAATCATCCGCCTCAATTATGGCCGCGCGATTGCCGGGCTGGAGACACAGGTGGAGGGGTGGCTGCGGCTCCCGCTCTCCATGTCGGCCAGAATTGCCATCATAAAAATGATCGTACTCCCCAAATTTTTGTATCTTTTTAATAATATCCCTGTTCCTCTCACTCGGGCATTTTTCTCCACACCACGGTCCCACTTGATTAGGCTGGTTTGGGGTGGGAAGCACCCCCGGATCCGCTGGAGGACTCTTACACTCCCCCATGACAGAGGCGGCTTCGGCGTGCCGGATATGTATTTATACTACCTGGTCGCTCAGTGTGCGCACGCCTACGCCTGGTACCATCCTGACGCACGGATCCCGTTTCTTCGGCCGGAGGCGGATTTCGTTCTCCCGGGTCGCTTATCGGCGGTGTTACCTAAGGGGGTTCCCCGGAGCCCAGTGGATATCCAAACGGTGTCCACCACCAGCTGGGCCTGGAGTCGCCTTTCTCGCTATTTAGCCCGGCCTCTCCTGTATTCCTCTTCTCTCCTACTTCCTAACCCAGGATTGTTGCCAGGCACGGGAGAGCTGCTTGTGCAGCGTACTTTAACTAAGTTTAACCTTACTAAGATCGGAGATTTATACCCTGGAGGACACATATTCTCGTTGTCGGAGGAGGCGCGATTCAGCGAGGCCACTTTCATGGACAAGTTTCTCCTATGGCGGGATTCCCACTCGAACCTGAGTCCTTTGAACCCCTCACCCTCCTCATTGATAAAGATTCAGGAGCGCATATGGTTTCTAAACTTTATAAGTCATGCGCAGCTCTGGTTCCATGTGCGGATGACCGATTGCGTGCGGCTTGGGGGACGGACTTGGGTAGGCCTATTACGGACGAACAATGGACCGTTTGTTGCAAAATCACTAACACTATATCACTCAATAGTCGGCACAAGCTCCTCCATTACAAATTCCTTCACCGCTGTTACATGACCCATGATAGACTCCATGCCATCGATCCCTTGCGGCCCCACACATGCTGGAAATGCTCTGCACCACACGCTGATTTTGCACACATGTCATGGACATGCCCCAGACTGCAATCATACTGGACGCAGGTACACGAGATCCTGGGCGCTATGTTGGGGCTTACGTTGGTCCCCACACCTGAGGTTGCATTGTTGGGCTACACGGTGAATTTCCCTAAGACGGTTCGGAGACTTGCCTCTCTAGGCCTACTACTCGCCAAACGGGAGGTTGCAAAGCGCTGGGGAGATAGGACGGCCCCCACAGCTGGGATGTGGCTCACTTCCATGGCTTTCTGCAGCACAAATAGCGAGATCTACTCCAGCCTCCTCCCCACAGTTGCGCGACCCAAGGATATCTGGGGCCCGTATAAGACATATATCGCTACCCTGCAGAACGCTTCCCCACCGCACTCCAATTCCGGTACAGTGCCTACGGGAGTGGGGTAGTCGGTATGGCACCAGAGTTATGCTTATGGGGTGATTGTGACATGGATATGATGTTAAGGTCCTACTTATTGTCAGTCCTGAGCTGCGGTTCCCTACGAGCGTGGCCTAGCTGGGGGGTGTGGGTCGATAATAGGGGTGCCCATGCTGACTGAATGATGGGTCCTTGGCGTGAGATCATAATTTTTGAGTTCGGGCGGATGGGAGCGTTGGGTTGGTGGCTGGGGGTTTACGATCAGATGTCTTGCTTATGAGCTGTTACTTATATATGGGGCGAGAGTGTCGTAGTGTATCTCTTCAATGGTTATTTATTGAGCACACAGTCGATGTCTTTGTAGTGTTTTGTTTTTCAAAACTAAATAAAGCTTTAAAAAAAAAAAAAAAGTACAAAGGCCTTATGTTGATCTACCTTCATGTTTTCTGTCTTTTCAGTGAAGAAAGAGGCAAATTCTTCACAGCTGAGTTGTGCGCTCGGTCCAATTTGAGTTGGGTATGGTAAGTAATTTGATTGGGAAACATCCATTACAACGCAGTCATTACAACGACCTACCTTTACAATGCAACTGTTACAATGCAACGGCCTTTACATCGCATGCCATTACAATGAATGCCATTACAACGCATCTCGCTACAACGCATGCCATTTCAACGCATGCCATTACAACGCATCATAAGGTAAGTAATGGAGATTTCTTTTAGTATTAGGGTGGGTATGGGTTTTGGAGTACATGGGAATAGTAATTTCTACCCCTGCACTATTCAAGACTTACCTTACTGTTGCACTCGCTGGAGTGGGAATAGTAGTTTTTACCCCTATATAATCCAACACGTACAATGGCATGCATTTTAAAATCATGCAATGCAATGGTAGTTGCGATGTAAAGACTGAGTTGTAAAAACATGCGTTGTAATTGCATGCGTTGTAACGTCATATATTCATTTGATTGTGCTTTCACTATTTCAAAAAAGTTTTTTAGGTCGAATTTTGGCTTGGTCTAACTGGTTCCTAAAAAAGTTTGCTTTTGACCTTCTGATATTTCTACAGTAGGAGTTTCTGGTAGCTCTTAGCAGCTTAAGGTGGTCAGGGGACGGTTATGATCTCCATTGACGTTGAGTCTGCCATCGTACTATGGTTTGGAATCTTTTGTGGAAAGCCTCTTCAGTTGTAGCAGAGCGACTGTGTCTATTAACGTAGTCATAGTATTAAAGTAGTGGTTTGTCAGAGCCTGAACATCAATTAGGCCTTCAGGGGGAAGCAAAAGGTTGAAACTAGAGGATGTTATTAGATCTGTGCTGTCGTTTTTTAGGTTCCTTTTCCATATTTTAGGTTTCGTAGGTTGGGCTGAATTTAATTTTACTGCTTCATTATGAAGAATATGATGGAATGGTGGTCAGACCAATCACAGGGAAGATCGTTTCGAGTTGAATGGAGTCAGCATTGGAAATGACTAGGTCTAGGATTCAACCCTTGTTATGTGTGGGGCTGTTGTAGATTTGGGTAAGGCCGAGGTCCGTGAGGAATGCTTGGAGGCTATTTACCGCAGAGTCGTTAGGGTCGTTCAAATGAAGACTGAGATCTCCGAGGAATATTTGTGTACTTTGCTTTCCTGTATTTGTAGTCATGATCTCCATGAATTGTTTGATGAAAGTGAGATTGTCACCTGGAGGGTGGTAAAATGTGTGCAAGGAACAGACTGGTTTGTTGTTGCGTGTGATATGAATACAAGGGTATTCCCATGAGGATAGTACCGGTGAATGAGAACGGTTCACTGAGAGACTGTATCAATGGATGCAGGCAATGCCGCCACCTGGTCTATCAGTTCTGTCTAATCTGGTGATGTGATAGTTTTGGGGGACCAAAATATGGAGGATAGGCATAAATGATTCATTTAACCAGGTTTCGGTCAGAATTAAGAGGTCTGGTTTGTGAGTGAGCATGAGATTAGCTATTTCAGCCACATGTCTTGCGGCTGATCTACAGTTTAGTAGTATACATTTGAGATGGTAATTGATGGGAGATAGAGGTTCTTGTGTGAGGGGGACTTACACAAGATTGTCGTTAATTATTCCTCTAATGTTGGGTTTTGGAGCTTTTGTGGATTAGAGGGGATGGTTTGGATTAGGGTATGTTTAGTTGTGTTGTCCGAGCAATCTGTGTTATTTGTGGGATGTGGGAGATCGTAGGAGCGGAGTAGGGAGTGTATCCTTGGTCGATAAAGGAATCTTGCCTTCAGACTGGTTGGGTCGGGCATTGGGGTAGGGTACTGTTCTCCATCTGAGGGGCAAATGCTTCAGGGATCGTGATTGCACCAGGTTGGGGTATGCGGAGAGGTTACTATGGAAGTTTGCAATTGAATACTTATCCTACCATCTGATCTTAGGCGGATGTAAACTCTGGAGGTTATCTTTGACTTGTTGCAATGAAAGTAAGATTTCATCAAGTCTGGGGTCTGGTGAGGGATGTGCGCTTATTGTTTGGTGTGGGGTTAGGGGAGGGGAGGGGTGGGTGGGCCTAGAATGGGGCTTGGGGGTTAAAATAGCCTGAGTCGACGTAGTGAGGCCAGCAGGGATGGTTATAGGGAGGGGTAGGAATAGGGGGAGGCGTAGAGGTATGTATCGAGTGGATGTGAGGGGGGTAAGGGCTATGGTGGTGTTCAGGGTTATTGGGGTCAAATTGGAAATAATGCTACTAATTCAGGGATTAGGTGTAGGTTGGGTGTAGGGGGTGGGTTTCGCATCCTAGGGTTTATGCTGGTGTTGGACTGGCTATGTGTATAAATTGGGTCGTAAGAGGTGATTGCCTTGTAGTGCATTCAGGAGGGGCTTTAGGGGGTGTTCTGGAATTGAGAGAGCCTTGATGAGAGGAAAAATATTGTCAAGTATAACCAGGCTATGGTCTGATAATTGTATGAGGATGATCCCATTATGGTAAATGGTGATTGTTGCTGCTGCTTTGTAAATTGGTGAAGGGGCGATCGAGATCCTGAGACAGTGTGCTTTTTTCCTAGAGGTAGAGAATGAAAACTGGGCAAAAAAGGCTTGCCTCCCTTGGGTTCTTCTCTTTGTGTAAAGAATTATGTAATTAGTTATAGTTCCTTTGTTTGTAGAGAAGTAAGGGTCAGAGATCAGTGTTTCAGGTGGGATTTGAGCAGATTATGTTTAAAACATGTGTCTACTTTTTTGTAAGGTTAGGGGGGTACTTAACCCCTTCGCCGCGGCGGGAATTCCGCCGCGGCGCTGGGGGTTGCGGGGGGGCAGCGCGGTGGCCCAGTGCTCATGACGGAGCCGCTCCGTCATGAGCCACAGTTGAGCTGTGCTCATGACGGAACGGTTCCGTCATGACTCCGCCCAGTTGCGTTGTCCCCCCGCACAGGTGGGGAAACAGCGCCGCGTGGGCGGAGCGGCCGCCAACGGTCGTGTCATGACGGAACCGTTCCGTCATGAGCACACGGCAACCGTGGCTCATGACGGAGCGGTTCCGTCATGAGCGGGGAAGGGGTTAATGGTATAAGTATGTTGTCCTGCAAGCTCCATAATGGATTCTGTGCACCTGGTGTCGCTTCAGATAAGAGTAGATAGCATAGCGGCACGCAGGGGTTTGTATGCATCTCACATTCCAGGTCAGTACGTTAAAATTTGCCATTTAGTGACTTAGAGAAAGGAGGTTTGTGGGGGCATCTGGGAGCAACACATATGTGCATATGAGAGAGCGCAACAGGAACTGTACTGCTGCAACATCAAAGTGGAGCCATATTTTGTATGTAACCTGAGTTTACAGAACAAATTTAAAAACACAAAACCACAGATGCCAGAAGAGCAGAACAAACTGGGCATCCAACCAAACCAGGGCTGATAGGACATAAGTCCACCTACTAATGTGTTTATGCAAGGGGCAAAGAGCAGATAGGAGCAACCCACTGTGGAACCCCTTCAATTATATAGACTATAACCTTTGCCAGAATCACCTCGTGAGCTTTATCTGACATTCTGCATAAGAGGCTGGAAGGGGCCCAGCCCGAGGGTAACAGGAATTACGCTAGTCAGACAGCAGTTCTAAGGGCCAGAGGGTATGGCATAGAGTTTGAGAAATCCAGCATCAATTACTACCACAGTGAGTCAGATAATGTCGTCTGATGTTTGTGGTATCATCTCTGGGGGAGGCACCGAGCTTAGTTTAGAAGGCCATGTTGCAGTTGAACTATCATAGCCAGAAGAGTGAAGTGACTCGGTATCAGGGCTGTAGTTCTGCAACATCTCTACAATTGCAGCCACATGTTCCAACACCTGGTGGTGCTCCGCAATCATTTGCCTCAAATCCGGTGCGACCCCAGGCATCGGAGTCCATTGCGTCGTTGTGTAGCGCCTGCGACGTCGACCGCGTGTGCCAATGGCAGTAGCATCGGTGTCCAACCTAGACAAGCAATCAGCATGGGTGCTATACATCTCCAACCATCGCCATGTGTCCTCTGGGGATGACTCAAAGAAACGTGTAACCTCATCTGCGACCACTCGGAGTCTGGCTGGGGAAAGCAACGCATATTTCAGGGTTAATTCTCAGAGCCTGCATTTGACTGCAGTGAATATACTGCATCGTTTTTGAACTGCCACAGTGTAATCTGGAAAAAAACATGACGTCAGTTTCCCACTATCCATCTCCGAAAACGTCCTTGCCTCACGCAGTTTGGCATCTCTGTCGCGGAAGTGCAGCACCTTGAATACCATTGGTATGGGATGAGATCCAGGCAGGGTCTGCGTGCTGGAAAGGCTGTGTGTGCGTTCCATGGTAAAGTTCTGAGAGAGCGCCTGTGGGGGCAGTAGGTCACGTATCCAGCCTTCTAAATAGGTGAGAGCATCTCAGCCTTCTGTTTCTTCTGGCAGCTCCACTACTCATATATTGCGATCCGACAACAGTTTCAGTGAGGAGTCCACGTTCGGCGTCGTGGGCCGGAGTTCTTCTCCTAACTGCTCCGTTACTTCAACCTTGTCTGCAAGTTTGTGATGGTCTGCTCTCAGCAGCGTCAGGTCTGTGACTGCAATCTACTCATGTTCTCGCTGACTGGGGACACAGAGACAAGTCACCCCAGATGTTGCAATCCCAGTGCATTTTTTCAAGCAGCCCCCCCACCTAACTGTTTCACGTTGTTGGTTCTTTGCAACAATCCACTAAGTGGCAGGCCTCTTATGTATCGTGTGAGATGCTAAACCTGTCCCAGGGTACCTAGACACTCATACACAGGCCTCCAGAGGGGTGGGCAAGCCAGAGCCGTAATGACAGAGCCAGCAGGGTTTCATTTTGTGTTCATCAGGCTGGGGTGAGGGGTGCAACAGACTCTGTAGTGGCTAGTAACCCAAACTATGGCAAAACTGGGGGTCAAGTTGTACCTGTACACTACAGTAGAAATACTCTCTGAGAGTTGTGGCTAGGCATCTATGCGTAGGGGAAGCCAAGACCCCCCCAGGATCAGGTAATCTGTCAAATCCCACCAGGCCTGGGCAGGTGTCTCACCGGGACAGGGCACCAACTCACCGACATCTCCCACCACATGTCTCATCAACAGCTTCAGACACAATACATCAATAGCAGGCACAATATGGAAACAGGTAGCACCACACAATTGTCTATGGTTTGGCGTTTGCTGCAAGTCAAGTCTGGCAGTGAGGCCTAGGCCCGGAATGACCCCCGGACCTGACTGCAGTCCATCACCTCATTTCAAATTCACAAAAGTGTGTTCATGTGCTGGTGCCAGCGTGGACAGTTACCAGCGTCCCCTCTCCCACAGTGTACCAACTCTGAAGGGCCCAGTGCTAAATTCAGGTGTGCACTGCTACACTTTCGCCAGCAGTCCAGAGCACACGGGCAGGACAGCGAGCAATACAGATCCGAGGTCCAACACGACTTACGGAACCCGCAGCAGGCACCCCAGCGCCAGGCCCCCCCCCCCGCACCAGGGGCCCCAGCTCATCAGTACTATCGCATCCCAACCGTGCACCCTGAGCCTTCACGGTGGCTCATCCCCAGTCCACATCCTTCATCACCAGATAGACTCTGCGATCGCACCAGCCCTACCTCTCAATACATGCAACTCCACCAGCAATGTCTCAGTTGGCTAACAACTCTCAGCGGAGCTGATCTAACTGGTCGAGGGGGCAACAGGGATCTCTGTTATCCTGCTTGATGTCCCCAGCACAGACGGGGTACAAGTGTTGGTGCCGCAAAGCCACAATCCCTGGGCCTAGCAAGACCCCTGAGCCCCGCAGCATCTCCCTGTGCCAGAGTGCACCTGCCCAAGCTGTCGTCATGGCTTAGCACTCGTCAGGGCAAGCATCAGGCTTCACAAGATGGTCTAGGCCTGAACTGGCCCCCCTGCCAGTCCCTCTCCGCTGCCCCCGGTCTCAGCCGCCATTAGCACACCGTTCGGGAACCCACTCCTCCAGGCACACCCGCCCGTTTGAAGGCACCGACAGGCCCACGTCGACACTAGGCCTGGGCAAAAATTTCGTTCCGTTTGCGGAAATTGCGATAATTTGACATTTTCGCGTTCCGCGGAGAGCGCGAAAATGTCAAAATTTCCGCTTTCCGCAGCTTGGCGATAATTTGTTTCTTGTTCGCGCTGTAAAATAATACATTCTCGCGCGCGCGCGATCGCCTTACCTGAATCCCTGCGTTCGCCGACAAGCGTTCTCCATGAGATGTTGGATTGTTTTTAGCCATTTGCGCTGTCTCGCGACAGTTCGCGCCCGCAGTGACGTCATGCGTCGCGCGATCACGTCTTTCTTCTCGCGATCATGCACCGCGAGACAACTCAAAACAAGATGGCCGCGCCCGCGAGCAACCACATTGGTAAGTTGGCGACCCGCAACCATGCAGAAAATCTCGCGAACATGTGGGAAAAAAAATCCGCATCTTCGCGATATTTCCGCTTGTTTGCGATAATTTTAAACATTTTCGCGATAATTTGCGAAAGTGGATTTCGCAAATTCCGCCCACCCCTAGTCGACACCCGTGCTGGCAGGCAATTAGTGGGTGGAAGGCATTCCGACAATAGACCCACCAGGCGCTCCAGCAGTTGCCGCACCAACCGCTGGAGATCAGGCCCGGCCGCACAACACAAGGAAATAGGCCGCAGATGGCCCCCCCTGCAATCCTCGTGTTTCTGCTAGCAGACGAGGGGGTCAACTCATGAACAGATGTCAGCTGGCAACCGGGATTGGAAACAGATAATAGGGTATGGCTGTGGCGCCTCGCTAGAGTGCGTCTGCCATCTTGGCCCTGCTGGCCACGCCCCCCATGCACTGCAGCTTCTTCCTGGAAAGTTTCAGGGTGATCCATCAAGCGGGGGGTCGAGAAAAAGTGGAAGTTTCAAATGGCAATTTCTTCATGCATTTTCCATTATGAATTTTAGACAGCAGTACAGCTGCATGGAATTACATCAAATTTGGCAGAAAGTTAGCTCAATAACCAGAAAGTGAACTTTTTGTGATTTTGTGTAAATCTGTTCAGTACTTTCATAGAAAGGGAGGTTAAAAATGTATACTTACATTGACAGTTGCAGTGAAATTCAAATCCAAGTCCAGAGAAACCATGAAAAGGAATTACAAATAAAAAAGTGGGGTGGATGTAAATGGGGGGATGGCCGCTCATGATTTGGAATTCAAATACTTTTGTGTGACTGGGTCATGTGATATTTATAGTTGGGATTGATAGGACCATGAATATGACTGCAATGAGCTCACATTTTATCTGTTTTGCATATTTCACCTTCACTTCTGTTTTGTAACCTGAACAACATGTTACATTGTTTACCATGTTATGACCAAGGCTCAGTTGAGCTAAAACATGTCACTGGGATGACTTAAACACCTTTGTGCACCAGTCCCGTGAGTTAGCATGTTTATCTTGGCAGTGCTGAGGTGATTTGTGACCTATTTTTACCAGTTCTGCTCCCAGTCTACAATGCAAGAGGGTCAGGCATCCTTAAAAGCGGTCAAATGTAAACCACTAAAAGTAGATCGATAGAGATAGATAGATAGATAGATAGATAGATAGATAGATAGATAGATAGATAGATAGATAGATAGATAGATAGATAGATAGATAGATAGATAGATAGATAGATAGATAGATAGATAGATAGATAGATAGATAGATAGATAGATAGATAGATAGATAGATAGATAGATAGATAGATAGATAGATAGATAATATCAGACATTACAGCTGCATTGCATGGTAGTATGGGGTAACGGCATGCAGGGTAAAGACCGGCGTTGTAAAGTCCAATATTCATGTAGAGCTAGTGAGGAATCTTAGGGTTCAGGGATGGGTAGTGTAAGTAAGTGTATTGTTATCTGTCCACCTCAAGGAACTTTAGAGAGTGACTATGTAAGATATGGGAGCTCCTGGGAATGGAGAAAATCAGTATATCATTGGAACAGAAAGAGTATACCTTCAACATGTCTTGACACCATTTGTGCTCACCTAGCTCAGAAATGTAACCACAACGTTGCCCATAATATATTAAAATGTTGAGCATCATCCTACAAGAGACCTTACCAACTGCTCCAGAGCCAAAGAAGATATGAATCTAGCTGATATATTAGACCCTGTTAAATATTTGTGCAGGCTATCCTGTGTATACTTGGCAATACATGCAAGAATGCGCAGGGACTCTCTGGCTTTCCAGGGGGTTGGGGGCTTAAAGGTAGGGGGAATTTAGCATTATTTCTGTACTCTAATGTTGATCTTATTGCACGATCCCTTTGTAGTCTCTGATTTGACCCGCGCATATGTGTATTGCTTACATGTCAATAAAAGTACTTACCTCAAATGAACACAAGGAGATGATGGACAGTGCTGAAACTTTTCAGACACTCACCCCCAGTCACAGATCTGGGTTGAATCCATCATAATTCTTTAGCTCACTTCGCCACCTCAGTTCAGACCCAGCTATATGCAAATCAGTCTTGACCCTGTGCCTCATGGGAACAGTCCAGCCTGAACTGCCAAGACAGGTCTTCCCTGAACTGGAAACAAGCATCTTGGGACCGGTTTCTGGGTAACACCTTTCATCAGCCAGGCTAGCTTGAACCCAGTGGCAAAGTGAGCAAGAGACCCACGTCTGGGCATGCCATGCCAACTTAGGGCAAACAAAGCAAACAAAAGGAGATGATGGACGGAGTGCTGAAACTTTTCAGACACTCACCCCCAGTCACAGGTCTGGGTTAAATCCATCATCATTCTTTAGCTCACTTCGCCACCTCAGTTCAGACCCAGCTATATGCAAATCAGTCTTGACCCTGTGCCTCATGGGGACAGTCCAGCCTGAACTGCCAAGCCAGGTCTTCCCTAAACCGGAAACAAGCATCCTGGGACCGGTTTCTGGCTAACACCCTTCATCAGCCAGGCTAGCTTGAATCGTGAGCAAGGGACCCACGTCCGGGCGTACACACAAGGATGCCACTTTAGCCCTATGCGCCCGTCTCCCTAGGAAAAACAAAGCAAACTCAAGCTCACTTTGCCACTTCAGTTCAGACTATATGCAAATCAGTCTTGACCCTGTGCCTCAGCAGAAAATAAATTGGCCTGTAGAGGAGGCCACTGTAAGAAAGTGGATTAATATTTGGGGTGGTGGTCACACACCTCAAGGAATATTAACACTAACCCGTCAAGGTGAACCCCAAAAGTCACTAAATTAACCTAAAACAGACCACTTGGTAGCTGTGGCACAGAGCAGAAATGCTTAATTTAGGCCAACGTGTAAAATATTTATACAGTACCAAAAGAGTAATAAAGTAAACATCAAACAATAAAAATCCCAAACCAAATTTGGAAAATTGTGTACATATTAATGAGCAAAATGGCAATCTATTGCAAACAATCCCACAGTGCAATTTACTCCTAGAATCCAAGATAGGGAAAACATTCCTCTCTAGTGAACAGTCTGCAGCCAGCCTGGAAGTGTGCCCAGGTAAATGAAAAACCTTCTCCTTTGGTTTCACTATAACTGGTTCTGGGGTTAGTTTCCCTCCCACAAGGCTTGGAGCTAGCTTGGATAGGGGAATAAAGGTTTGCCTTCCCTAGGTCTCACCTTACATTTACTTGTGAAATGAAGACCCTTTACAAGTTAATGAAGTTCCTAGGCCCACCCTAACTTTCTTTCTGTAAGGGAAAAAGAAATGCATCCCACACCCAGGCCATTGTTTCTGCTCCGGGAGCAATTTTCACTCCTCAATATGATCAAGCACTGGCTGGCCAGTTGTCACTATGCTTAATCTAATTAGCCTACTGAAGGTTAAGGCAGGCAAAAGATAACTTTCTAAAAGTTACTTTGACTAAATATTAATTAAATATCTGATTTTACCAATAAATTGGATTTTTAACAAATATTAAGTATAGTTTTTGAATGCTACTTTTAGCCATTTCCTTTCAAAAGGTACAGATTAATGTTTATAATCTGTAATTTGACACTTGTTTACATAATTTCCCAGTGACAATACCTTTTGGCGGCTGGCCGCTGGAGGAACGAATATGTCAACTTTAATTTCGCACATGGTCACTTTTAAATTCCAGGCACCCTATCCTGTGGGCAACAAGGTTTACTTAGGCGAGACTTATTAATATTTAAATCAGAGTTTAAAGCCTGTTAAAAAGGATTATTTTGTCAGTTTTGACAGCAGGTTTTTAGGCTGCTGCAGTCAGGCTACACATGGCAGTCCTCAAGCCATGTTTTCCAGGCCCTCTTTGTGGTTGGCAAAATAGCTACTTCAAGCTGCAGGTGGCATTCAACGTCTAGCCCCGAGTACATTTTCTACACCATATACTCGGGGCTTGTGGGCATGTTAAATATGTTAATCAGGGATAGGTCAATTTATCCATGTTTAAAGGAGGAGCACAGGTACTTTACCCCTGTTTATCATGGGTAAGAGAGTTCTAAGTCCAACAGCAATAAGGTGCAAAAAAAGGTGAAAAATCTTAGGTGGCCCTGCGGAAAAGGCAGAGTTGCTATACAATGATGAGTGTTCTAAAAGGACTAAGGGCTTCCTTTTTGAATGCATCCAGCGGTGCAATGGGCTTGCCCATATTTACAGGGCCACTAAAGTCACCCTCCTTGACTTTTCATGGCCTTGTAAATATGAGCTCCTTTCACTCATTACTCTGCGTGAAAGGGGTATTCCATGGGTGTTGCTGTGGGTGTTCCCACACAACATCCATGGAACCTGGCACATTCCTAGATTTACAATGTTTTGTAAAGCTGGGAATGCGTCAGAATCCTATGCCTCCCCAAGGGAGGCGTAAGAGTAGTGCAACGAGGAGAAATACTTTTATTTCTCCTTGTTTGTTCCTCTTTCCTTGTGTGCTGAATTCTGCAGCACGCGCAGAAAGAGGAAAATGCCATCAATAATTGTTTTGCACAAAAACAATTATCCCCTCAATGCAGGCACCCTTGCAACATGACGCAAGGGTGCCTATGCTGGAGTATGGCAGCAAATTGGGATCCGGTGCAGGGGAAAGCACACAAATGCATTGTAATGTTGTTAATACGATGCATATCTGTGCTTTTAAAATGACGCGGCTTTGCACAGCAAAATGGCTTGCGAGCCATGCTGCATCATTTTGTAGTAAATGAGGCCCTAAATATTAAGGCCCAAAGCTTGGAAATGTTTATACCAACTGAGCAGTTTCCTTAACAAGTCAATGTATCTGCCAACATATGTAGGGATTCCCATTTTAATGTATCATTAAATGCTCTAAATGTCAAAATGAAAACTTTTCAAACCCAACAATAAGTTTTTTCTAGGCACTATTTTGCCTATTTGCTTTATATGACCCACACTGGCTACAAATCCAGATAATTTGCAAGGAAAATCCAGGGATGGCAAACATGTTCTGTTGTCCACATGTAGCACCTGTTAGCCTACATCGGAACTAATAATACATACTCAGGACTAGTCACAAAAGTAAGTTACACTTGTGAGTAATTTACATGTGTAACTTTACTCGTATACTTTTGAGTAACTTTACTACTTTTGGCTATTGACAAAATCACACAAGAAAGTAAAGTAACTCAAAAGTGTTGAGTAGTTTGTGAATAGCAATGGGCTTACTGTTTTGTGGATAGGTGCATATGAGAAGTAGGCCTGGTATATGATGTCCACTAATTAAAGTGGGCACCTTGCACCAGGCCAAACAACCGTTATGATGATTTAAGAGTTCAAAGATAACCTTAGAAAGCTATCAAAGTGGTAGCTGTGGAGAGCATCCTTGAGGCTTAGTCTTGAAGGGATGTTAAGCAGCTTGCTTTACCAGAATGCAACCTTATAGTATTGGTTAAATGAAAGGAGAACCACACAGCAGTTATAAAAATATGTGTTTATTGTTATAACTCACCTTAAATATCTCACAGTATCTGCTACATGCAGATAAACACAAAGCACACAATACTATAGCACAGAAACAATCATAAGTAGCACTAATAAACAGTGGGATCCAGGGGGAGACTAAACCATATACTAAAATAGTGGTATAAGAACCACAACTCGAGTCAAAACAGTGTCTAGAGGGGGTAGAATTGCTGGGACCCCAATGAACCACCCAAGGTGAGTATGTCTGGACCCCACGGAGGATGAGTGCAGTGTGAGAACACGACCACGTGCTACGTACAATTGAATGGGAGAGTCGCAGTTGCAGTTTTAAAGTTTAAGGACTCTTCCCAGTGGATTACGATGAAACCCTTTGGAGCATAGAAGGTTGGAGAGCCACCCCACCCGTGGATACCGAAGTACCAGAGTTACCTATCCCAGGGAAGACGGGCGCATAGGGCTAAATTGGCATCCGAAACCGCCGTCATTCTCAATGGGAGTCTTCAAAGAAATGCCACTGCTGAAAAGAAGAAGAGTGTCCGGTGGAAACCACAGGTGGATTCTTGATGGAAAGAACCTGAAAGCAGAGGGGACAGAGTCCGGGTCACTCAGGAGTGACCAGGGCCTCGGTAGACAAATTCCCACCAAGGTTGGGTGCTTCAGGTGTGAAGATGGAGACCTTGACTCTACAGCTGCAGGGACCAGGAGACGTCAAGGACAACCAGGAGCGGGATACGAGCTGTACCACGAAGGATGTCGAGTGCTGAGGGGTCGGTGTCCGGCGGGAGCACCAACAAGCCTTGGCAATGGCAACCCACGAAGAAGGGAAAAGGTTACGGTCTGACCCAGCAAGGACCAGGGGACTTACCACAGCAAGAGGAGTCAGGGCAGGTCTGGAGCAACCAGGGGAGCCCAAGAGAAGCAGTGTTGTCCCTTAAGTGGACCCACAACCCAAAGGCACAGGAATCGCAAGGGGACCGCTAGCAGTTCGACAAAGTCACAGCTTGCAGGGCACAGAATGCAAGGAGGCCAAAGTCCTTTGTACAAAATGTGCGCAGAGGTTGGGGCTATCAATAGCCCAATGCACTTAGTTGAGGAATGCCAACAAGCATATGCACTTGCAAAAGTACATGGTGCACATGGTTTTGTGTTATGAGGTCCCAACGAGTGATACTGGCCTCAAGCTTGGTGAGAGGGCAGCTCAACCTCAAGGAATGTAGGAACCCACCTCCTGTGTTGCTGGAGCCTTAGGAGTCCACAGAAGCTCAGGATCAGCAGACAAATCTGTTGCGTTATAATGCCTGCAAACGCAGGGGAGTGATTCCTTCGCCCCAAGGGAGATCCTTCAGTTGTCATTGATGCTCCACAGATCCTGCACAGAGCCTGTATGGTGCACGGGCACAGACGATGCTTTGGACGAAGAGGGAGACGAAGTCGGGCCCAGTCGAAGTCCAGCAAAGTCCAGACGGTCAAAGGTCAGTGGTTTCTTGATCAGAATCTTGTCCACATCGAATCTAGGGTCCTACAGTCAGGTAAGCCCTTTTTTACCCACTGGAGAGGGTTGGACAGATTCAGGGGACGGGTCAGGATAGGGGGGAGGATACTCCCCTATCCTTTGTCCAGTTTTGTGCTAGAGCAGAAGCCAACGGCTCCTAGGACTGGTTTGAACTGGACTATGCACAGGGACACCAAGTGTGCCCCGATGCAGACTTTCAGGCATTTTGGAAGTGTACCCACCCAGCCCCAATACACTAAATCCTGTCTGGGAGGTGGTCACACCTCCCTGTGACAGGATGCCTATTGTGCTGCCTTCCTCTGCTCGAGCTTGGCTCAGCAGCAGGAGGGCAGAAATGTGTCTCGGGTCGGCAGCAACCATTTTGTGCTGTCCAGGTCGAGGAGGCTGGTACCGGGAAAACAAGGGACTCTACATAGCTTGCTTCTGAAAAGTGGAATCATACCTCCACACCGGTTACCGGTTACCGATATGGAGGTATGATTCTAAGGTGTATGATACCAAACACAACATGGTTTATTACAGCCGTTTTCGAGATTGCATTTTACGCGAGCATATAATGCACCTCTACCTGGATTGGGAGGTGCGAGCTGTGTGCTGCGGGTGGTATCGGTGGACGCGGTGAACGCGGTCGTTGCCTGAGGACGCCGTGGGGTTTCTGGGTCACGGACACACAGATTACGGACCACGGACCACGGAGTCAGTGAAGCTGTGGATTGTGACCCGATTTGTGTCCGTAAAAATCAACGAAGTCAAAGTCAACGGCTGACGGTTGACTCTGTTATGACACCGGCCCCAGGCAGCCTGCGGTAAGGAGTGAGCAGAAGCCGGGTGGGCAGGGCGGGAGAGCAAGGGCAGGAGCGCGGTCTCCGTTATTGGAGGGACCATTGGACCATTGGAGGGACCCAGGAACAAAGGGGTTCCACATTGGTGGGCTGGAGCACTAAATATACTGAAACCAGATTTTCTCCGGTAAGCGTAACTGCCCCAAAATTCTCGTGACGGAGCCAGCACCAACATCAGCGTCTTGCCAACCCCCGTCCGCGTTGTTGGAGACTCAATTGACAACACGGCGGAAAAGGGGGGGCAAGTTGGTCGGCTCTGATAAGCGGGGACTAGCAGTTAGCAGAGCAGAGCATCTCTCTGTAGCCCCCCGTGGAAGATCACTTGAAGATCACTGCTACCAGCTTGGAGCCTGCATGCTGCCAGGCGCTACAGCGGCTTGAGTACCGTCAACGCTGCCAGTGTCATCCTGAGATCCTGAGATGTAACAGGAGCCCCGGCAGAGGAAACGCGGCCAGCGTCAACAGCCCGTGCTGTAACTCTGCTGTAACTCTGTGCTGCAGCGGGGGCCAAGCAGATATCAGTTTATATGCATTTGTGATCTGGGTCCACACATTGCATAGCCTGGAGACTGGGAGTCATCTGTCTGTCTGTCTGTCCGCCCCAGCGCCCTCCCACTCCACGTCATTACATCATTACACGTGCCAGGAGGTGCGTAAGTGCCGGCAAGGGCTCCCGTAGTGTAGGACGCATGCCAGCTTGGGTCAAGGTCAAGCGATAGGACGAGGCTGGGCTCTGGCCCCTGGCCATCTATTACAGAGAGAGGAGCGCCTGGAAAAGAAACCCTTAGTTCAGCTATAAACTTGAGGACTGTGAGGACTGTTAGATATAAAGGGTAAGGAGATGGGGAAACGTAAGACCGTCATGACCACGAAGGCCAGGCCACTAACCTCATCAATTACGAACTTTTTAACGACGGCGATGGGGGCAATAACAAGTGAAATAGAGTCCGTGGAGGAGAGGTTGGGGGAAACATAATGAGCTCTGCAAAATGGCATCCCAACGGGAATTGTGGGTGAGCACGATAAAGCATTAGAGGAAGAAGAAGAAAGATTATCATCTATTAATTTGGAAGCTAGTGGAGATGAGGTTAACACTGGCATCACTCAGGAGGGGGGATTTGTGGATACTCTCCGCACACCACCATCAAAAAAATCGAAGGCGTGTGGGAAAGCCAAGAAAGTTATATAACCCATAGTGACACGAAAGAAAAACATGGCTCCAACACGTAAGCCAGTAACACGAGCAACGGGTGCTACTAAGGACCCCACTAACATTGAGCTTATGGGGGATAATGCTTTGTTTAAATGTTATACAAGCTCAGTGGAGGCTGTCATCAAATCAATTTTAGACCCCCTGGTAGGGGTTTTAAACAGCATTGATGTCTCGTTAAAAATATTAATTGGCTCTAGCATTTCGAAGGCAACTATAGGCTCAGAGACTCTAACAAACCCCATCTCGAACATGAATTTGGACACTCCTGAGGTAACTCCACTCACTCAGATACCGGCTCCTGGGGACGGAGTAGATATCAACACTGAGACTACAATGCACCCATTCAAACAACCTGATAAAGTACGGCCGGGACTATCGACAGCAAATGTGGAACATAGTGATATTAATCCTACTGGTAGAAATTACAACTCTCTCCAGGCCGGTGCGAATAATAGTCTAAGAATACTTCACCTACCCCCGGAAGCTACCCCTTATGTCATTGTTCTAAAAAATGTCCCACCTCTGCCCCACAGTAAGACAGAAGATTGGAAACAGCTGAAAAATAAAACAGTGCATTGGTTGGCAAAGACCTTGGACTTGTCAGGCTGTGACGTTCTAAATGACAAAATTAATAGTGTAGAACGTGTCTCATGGGTGGGGTCTCAGGCAAAAACTGAATTGGGAGACTGCATCGTTGTAAATTTTAGGGATAAAACATTTCTGCACTGGCTCACGGATAGACTCCCTTGGAGCAATAACACGGGGAGAATGATCGAAGCCGTACCACTCGGCTACTTTTATAGGCCATTGTCAATAGTGGGCTTTGGCCAGGCCCAATCCCATCCTAAAATATTCTCTCCATTCATGATTCCAACTTCCAACTCCTTCTCCCCTCTAGATCAGGTGGACTGACTGAATGGTCAGCCATTGAGGGAGCCTGGTGATCCAGATTTAAATCCAGCCTTTTTGTATATCTTAGCTGATACCGAAAGAGACAGTCATCCTGCCCCCTCGGGTATTTCCCCGACTTCTTCTAGTATTAAAATTTCAAATGCTCCGGGACATTACATTAAGGAATGCTTATTAAACCCGACATACTATACGATGCCCAATTCTCCCAATCCATTCCATGATGGCATATTAGATCATGCCCTGCTACTGAGCTAGTTGGCGTTGTGAACCCTACTGTAACAACAAATATGATGACAGTAGAAAGTGGTGTAACTGACATCGGTTGTGCAGAGAATAAAGACACCCCTTCTGTTAGTACATTTACTCATGGCAGCCTTTTCTGGAATGTAGCAGGTCTGTTAAACAAACTAGTTTTCGAAAAGCAATGGGGTAACCCAGTATCCCTCAGAACCTGGGCAGATTTATATCAAAATTACAATAGTTCTGTCGGGTAAAACCATATCCAAATGGATATGCAGCAGAAAATCTGAATGAATCAACAGTGACACAAAAACAAGCAGACCTCAATATCCTTATATGAAATCATTCATTTATGAAATTTCTCATCAAAAATTCATTTGCAAGGGCCATCGTAATACAAAGACATAACAAATAATAACCAAGATAGAACTTAGTGCTCAGTGAAATAAGTGCAAAACAACATATATACAATAAATTGGACAGAAATAATAATGTTATTGGCCAGCGAAACCAAAGTTCATAATAGTCAAGCCCCCTGAGACAATTCAATAGTTAGGGCAGACTCTAAAGGCTGGTCCGGTGAAAATGTCGACGTTTCAACCCTATTGTCGCACTACTGATAAGTCGGTGCGGGTCTTCATCAGGACACAAGTAACAGAAAGATGGCCTGTGGGAAGTAAATTAACTTAAGGTCAGAAGTGTCACAAACAATTGAAAAATTACCAATCAAGGGTAATTTAAGGTGATGTCTCACTCACCTAAAATCTGGGCGGAGTATTCAATCCTTTCCGAAGGTAGTGATTGAATGTATCTATAAATGAGTGGAATAGATTCAGAATTCCTACTCAAAAAATGTTTGGAGATTCATTCATATAATTTCAAACAGTATTAGTGGCACATGGAGCTCACCTCAAAGATGAAAGTCGTGATAGTAACTCTGTCACGAGGTGGATAAAGTATCTATTACTTTTCTTTGATACTGGTCAGAGATGATCCAATCTAAAAACCATTAAAAAGATACGATTGATATAGGGAATCAAACTTGTATCCAACTAACCTTCATTTACATAGAACTCTTAAAATAATTACAGGAGAGCTTACCTCAAAAAGCTCTACTGAGGCGAGTTAATCGTCACTCAAAGCGCTGTAACCCTCGATCTGCCAAATAAAGTTACTAAATTAAGTATACGCTTTTTAGACTTGGCTTGATACTGTCGAAGTTACCATGTCATAGAAATACTCTAATTCTTGGGATTACCTGAATCCAAGTGGTTTAACAGCTTGCAACACGTCTCATCTCGTCCGTGGCTACGAAAGAGGCGTTCGGAACAGGCATTTGAATATATACCCTCCATTGCGCATGCTTCCCTACGTCAATTTCCTGTTGCTAGGAAACGACGTCTGTTCACGTCGTCGCGTGATCGTTGTCATGACAGCAGTCGAGTATACAGGGTTGGTTAACCTTGCCTCCTCCTCGTTAGTAGTATAGTCATTACTTGAAATGCGCACCACTCTAAGCCCACCCAGGTAACTAAAGGCACTAAAACGATCCTCGTCAGTCGACGAGCGCTAGCGCGACACCCACGCATTCTGTTGGATGTATCGCTGCATCTATTGGCTATTGCTACGGTGCCACGTCAAAATACGTATCGACGTGCTTCTCGTCATGGCAACCCTGCACGCCCAAAATGGATATTCTTAGCTACATTGTTGTTGTACTGGACGGGCATTGTTCTCACTAGTCCGCTAGAGAGGAAATATCTCCATTCTGTCTGTCCTTATGCACTTATTCGCCAATAAAGCCAGAATTGGCTATAGTGTATAGCGTATATGCGCGACCGGTGTACACGTTCTCGGGGCTGTGTGTGTGTGCTTAGAAGGAATAATCTCGTCGTGAATATTGTGTCATATAAATCACATTCTTGTCAAGCAATAATTAACCAATGTTGTTCATACATTAAAGGCAATTATATATGTATAACTGGTGATCATATTCTAGGCGCTATATGTATGTTTAGGAAGAATAATCTCACCATGGATATGATGTCAAATATCTAACATTTTGGCCTAGCGATAGTTAACACATATTGTTTATACATTTAAAGGCAATTTCATATAGATTCAGATAATGCAACGATTTGGTCATTTAACGATTGTGATTCTAGTAGCCAGCATAACTTCATAAACGTAGTTGGTCACACAACAATCTTATACTGTCAGATAAGTACTCATAGACATTTATATACGTTTATGAAGTTATGCTGGCTACTAGAATCACAATCGTTAAATGACCAAATCGTTGCATTATCTGAATCTATATGAAATTGCCTTTAAATGTATAAACAATATGTGTTAACTATCGCTAGGCCAAAATGTTAGATATTTGACATCATATCCATGGTGAGATTATTCTTCCTAAACATACATATAGCGCCTAGAATATGATCACCAGTTATACATATATAATTGCCTTTAATGTATGAACAACATTGGTTAATTATTGCTTGACAAGAATGTGATTTATATGACACAATATTCACGACGAGATTATTCCTTCTAAGCACACACACACAGCCCCGAGAACGTGTACACCGGTCGCGCATATACGCTATACACTATAGCCAATTCTGGCTTTATTGGCGAATAAGTGCATAAGGACAGACAGAATGGAGATATTTCCTCTCTAGCGGACTAGTGAGAACAATGCCCGTCCAGTACAACAACAATGTAGCTAAGAATATCCATTTTGGGCGTGCAGGGTTGCCATGACGAGAAGCACGTCGATACGTATTTTGACGTGGCACCGTAGCAATAGCCAATAGATGCAGCGATACATCCAACAGAATGCGTGGGTGTCGCGCTAGCGCTCGTCGACTGACGAGGATCGTTTTAGTGCCTTTAGTTACCTGGGTGGGCTTAGAGTGGTGCGCATTTCAAGTAATGACTATACTACTAACGAGGAGGAGGCAAGGTTAACCAACCCTGTATACTCGACTGCTGTCATGACAACGATCACGCGACGACGTGAACAGACGTCGTTTCCTAGCAACAGGAAATTGACGTAGGGAAGCATGCGCAATGGAGGGTATATATTCAAATGCCTGTTCCGAACGCCTCTTTCGTAGCCACGGACGAGATGAGACGTGTTGCAAGCTGTTAAACCACTTGGATTCAGGTAATCCCAAGAATTAGAGTATTTCTATGACATGGTAACTTCGACAGTATCAAGCCAAGTCTAAAAAGCGTATACTTAATTTAGTAACTTTATTTGGCAGATCGAGGGTTACAGCGCTTTGAGTGACGATTAACTCGCCTCAGTAGAGCTTTTTGAGGTAAGCTCTCCTGTAATTATTTTAAGAGTTCTATGTAAATGAAGGTTAGTTGGATACAAGTTTGATTCCCTATATCAATCGTATCTTTTTAATGGTTTTTAGATTGGATCATCTCTGACCAGTATCAAAGAAAAGTAATAGATACTTTATCCACCTCGTGACAGAGTTACTATCACGACTTTCATCTTTGAGGTGAGCTCCATGTGCCACTAATACTGTTTGAAATTATATGAATGAATCTCCAAACATTTTTTGAGTAGGAATTCTGAATCTATTCCACTCATTTATAGATACATTCAATCACTACCTTCGGAAAGGATTGAATACTCCGCCCAGATTTTAGGTGAGTGAGACATCACCTTAAATTACCCTTGATTGGTAATTTTTCAATTGTTTGTGACACTTCTGACCTTAAGTTAATTTACTTCCCACAGGCCATCTTTCTGTTACTTGTGTCCTGATGAAGACCCGCACCGACTTATCAGTAGTGCGACAATAGGGTTGAAACGTCGACATTTTCACCGGACCAGCCTTTAGAGTCTGCCCTAACTATTGAATTGTCTCAGGGGGCTTGACTATTATGAACTTTGGTTTCGCTGGCCAATAACATTATTATTTCTGTCCAATTTATTGTATATATGTTGTTTTGCACTTATTTCACTGAGCACTAAGTTCTATCTTGGTTATTATTTGTTATGTCTTTGTATTACGATGGCCCTTGCAAATGAATTTTTGATGAGAAATTTCATAAATGAATGATTTCATATAAGGATATTGAGGTCTGCTTGTTTTTGTGTCACTGTTGATTCATTCAGATTTTCTGCTGCATATCCATTTGGATATGGTTTTACCCGACAGAACTATTGTAATTTTGTGTTAAACAAACTAGGCATTAATGATTGGGTTTGTCAGCAAATTTTGCATAATTTGTTTACAGGAAACTTGGATGCGTGAACCAGCCTATATAAATGGTTTTTACTCTGTACACACATCAGCTAGACCATCTGTAGGTGGTCATGATAAAGGTGGCTTAATAACCATGATCTCCACAACATTGAATGGCAGAGTTAGGAAACTGCAGCTGGACTCCCCACACTTCCAGATTATAAATATCTCTCTCAAGAGTAACTTGACCCTTGTGGTTATTCATTTTTATCATAATAATTTTAATAGTGCAAATATTACTATTGCCCAAGAACTTGAAGCTGCACTTATGAAACATATTGAGGGGATAAAAATGGACTATGCACTGGGGGGGGGGGGTGATTTTAAATGTAAATTGTGCTCATTGTTTAAATGCGAGGCTTGCCACCATTTATCAAGGGATGTGGTGGGTGGCTATCACTTTGAGCACAACCCTTGTGGGAACATTTTTAATTCTTTATTGTCAACATTTTCACTTTTTTTAACTTTAGACTTCATTGAGCGCTTAAACTCTGATGTGGTAACATATGTTGGAAGAGGTAAAGGGACGCTAATTGATTTTATTATTCTGTCTGATTATTTTAACACTGAAACTGTTGTTTTTAACATTCCCAAAATCCATTTTAGCGACCATTACCCACTAACATTACAATTAGCAATCCTACCAGTGCCTCAAAATACACCAGTTAACGTAGTCTCCATATCATATACTAAAAATAAGGGGTTAACTCGGAAGTGGTCCTCTGTGAACCCTGAGATCGTTCTGGAGGAGATTATAAAGAGCAATTTTGTGCAAATACTGGATTGCTTGGATGAAAATTTAAGTGCTGCATCCGTGATCAAATCGTATCATATAATAATTGAGACAACAAAGGCGCTCTTAACTAAAAATCAGTTGAAATGCTTACAGAAAAATAAAAGGTGGTTTGACAGGGAATGCTCCCAATTACATAATAATTGAATTAAGATCCTAAAAACTATACAACGAGATAGGGCGGGAGTGATACAGGCGCGCATAGATTATAAAAGCGCACTGGAGAAACGTAAGAAGGAAATTAGGCAAGAGGCATGGGGCAAACTATACTTGGCATCACAGAGTAAAGATTCCAAACTTTTTGGGGAAACTGTTAATGAAGAATACTTTGGTGATACAAAAAATGGCCATATCAATGCAACAATTATGCCCGAATCGTGGGTAAAACATTTTGCCGGCCTCTATAGTAATAGCACTGAGAAACAAAGTGCTGCTTGCTCCCAATATGTGGCCTGTCCTATGGAACCCCCAAATCTAGTTGAGGTAAATAGGGCGCTCTCCCAGACTCTCCCAGACTGTAAAGAACAAGGCCCCCTGGCCGAACGGTATACCCGCTGACCTATTCCTAGCAAATAACCCCTTTGTGGCACCCGCTACTAACGAACATATTAAGATGCTATGCAGTCCAGGGCCCCCCGGAGTCATGGAGATCAGTTACAATAGTTCCCATATTTAAAAAGGGGATAGATCAGATCCCAAATGCTATCGATCCATTTCTTTAATTGATAGCACTTGCAAGATTATGGGATGAGTAATACTGGAGACATTAGAGACTTGGGTCATAGAAAAAGGGAAGTTCTCCGCTGTCCAGTATGGCTTCAGGAAGGGCCTGGGCACTGTAGAACAGTGCCTTAACCTGCACATTGTCATTGGCAAATATATCATGGCTAAGTCAGGGTCCTTATACCTGGGGTTTATGGACCTGACATCTGCCTTTGATTGGGTGCAGAGGAGGAAATTGTGGGAGAAAATGCTCCTTATGGGCATTGATCCCTCCATCGTCTACTTTTTAGCTGCAATGCATCAGGGTGTCAAAGGTAGAGTACGCTATGGAGCATCTGGAGAGCTTACCTGACCCATAAAGATGGATTGTGGGGTCCGACAGGGATGCGTACTTGCTCCTTTCCTTTTCTGTCTATGTATAAATGACTTAGAAAGCCACATCAGAATTGGAAACAGAGATGCACCAACAATAGGCCACAGGACTTTACCAGCCCTGTTATAGGCGGACGACTGCGTTCTAATGTCAAGAACCGGGGTGGGTTTACAAAGGATTTTAATTAGTTTTAATGAATTTATGAGCGATCTTGGGCTAAAAACAAATGTTGCCAAGTCACACGTCTTGGTAGCAGGAAAAGCCCCTTCTAAGACGAAAACTTTCTACATAAAGAATGAAATATTATGTCAGGTGCCAATCTTTTCCTATTTGGGCATTCTTTTTAACGAAAAAAACTCTTGGTCCCACCTAGTTAATGCCAGGATTGGGGGTTTCAATAAAAAAATATGGAGGCTATTTTTAGATTCACAAAAAAATTAGGTTCTCGCCCCATAAAAGTAATTATTGATATTTATAAAGCAAGAACGTGAGCCATCACATTATACGGCGCTGGAGTTTGGGGTTGCTCAAACATATTGGGTCTCCAAAGAGCTGAGAACTTAATGTTAAAACGTGTGTTGACATTACCTAAAAGCACCCCTGCCACTATGTGTCATAATGAATTAGGTGTTATACCATTATCCTTTCGCTTGCAATTAGCACCATTGATGCTTTGGCGTAGCATCTGGGTAAAAGAGGAACCAGTCCTGAACCGTGACATTATTTTAGATTGTTTAAAATTGGATTATGCAAAAAAAATACCATGGCTCTCTTACTTGCAAGAACAACTGGAGAAGTTAGGATTGCAGGATTGTTTTAACAGCCCCGGAAATATATCTGCAATTCCTAAGGCCAAGCTCAAAAGTGATTTTCTTCTACTCCTGAAGCATGAAAGAGATAGCCAAGAGATGGTAAAAAAAGGGTTGTTGAGCATTCACTACTAATTAGCTCCCCACGAATTGAATCTTATCTCTCATTCTATTTTAATCAAGCAAAGATGTTTTATTTGATTAGGTTCAGAATGGGTATTGCTCATTTACTGGTATCGTACCCACGTGATGCATATTGTGATGCCAAATTAGAACTGTGTCCATGTAATTCAATTTCTGCACAAAGCACCTTGCACTTTATGTTTTTTGTAAATTGTATCTTAACCCTAGACGCACTTTTTTAAAACCATTATTAAGATTTTTAAATACTAGAAAGTGTCAACCTGCACTATGTCATCTACTTCTTTTAAATAATGAATTCACCTGTCTTATGGTCTATAAGTATATCTCTACTGCAGTTCGACTTCGTAATGTTGTCGGAAAATGAACTCTCGGGCATCATTCAAATTGGTTAAATTTTAATATGCGTATTATTGTTAAAATAATGTTTTATTTGTTCTTTTATGGCTGTCATTAAGCCGAATAAAGATTTTTGACTGACTGCACCTCTACCTATATGTCTGGCTGTGTCACCGACAACCCGGGAGAATGGTCTCCGAAGGCTGCCGGAGTGCTCTGCTCTTGCAAGGGCACCCTCACACCTAAAACCCTTACCCTGCCTTCAGGATTGTCAAGGAATGCTATAGGGGTGACTTATTGGTTTTAAGTGTAATGACCTATAGATATAGTAAGCCTATATCTAAAGTAAGTGGTGCATGCACCATCTTACACGGGCTGCAATGGCAGGCCAGTAGTTCCACTTTGCCTAGCCTCTCATGGGTGGCATAATACATGCTTCAGCCTATGGGAGGCCTCTGGGGTAGCTATGCCCTGGGCACATGTGTACCATGTACTAGGGACTGACAAGGGTACCCCAGTATCCAATCTGGAGTGTACCTAAGTACATGTCATAAACTTTTAGGGAGAAAGCAGATAAACTGGGGTCCTGATTAGTAGGATCCCAGTCAGACTAGTCAAAAACCAGCAAAACACCAGGCAAAAAGTGGGGGTAACTATGCAGTCAGATCCTACCTTCCTACATTACATGTCCCTTTCTAAACCCCTTCCTGGCCCTCCTTTAACCCCACTTTATTCTTCCGTATACCTCTCCCCCTTTTTAGTAAGTATTCCCCATTTTCCAACCACTCCCCTGTCCTTCTCACATTTAAAACTAAAACGTATACTCACATGTGTGGAGACTCCACAGACAGGACAGTGCTCTACGCATAGTAAAAGATAGGTGCTGAACATTCCAAAACTGCGAATGTAGTTTGTGAATACGAATTTGTCAAAAGTTTGTAGTACTATTTTACTGCTACAAAACGCACTACAAAATGCGGTTTGTGAATAGTTCCCACTGTGTTCATTCTTTTTTTACTATTTTATTTTTTTTGGCATATAATGTCAAACATGATCATTAATCGTCTAATTCAAATCACATGTATATTAAATACATTAGGCGAGGGGTTACGCCAATTTACAATGAAACACCTTTCAAATAAATTCTCAGGGTGACATATAACAACAAATATTAGACATACAATAAAATTAGACCTGGGTAAGTACTGCACATAAATAGATCTGACATGGATGTATCATAACTACTCAAAAGAACAAGACTAAGCCGAAAGTATGTTACAGACAAAAATAGTGAATTAATACTGACAAATTAATTCCAGTTATTTTGGGGAGGATGTTGCTGTGTTTGAGTCGATGGGTGTTGAGAGTGGTGGTGCAGGTCTTGTCAATGATGCTTTTCCAGGTTCAGTGGGTTGGTGTGGCAGTGGTGCATGTACATTGGACTGAGATGGGGATGCTGAATTTGACAAAGGGATGTTCTGTCCAACAGACTGGTGGGGGCTCGTTGACTGGGATGTCATCAAAGGTGATGAAATGGGGTCCATGAGGTGTCCAGTGATGTGGGTATTCGTTTGGTGAGGCTCAGGCTTTCAAGGTCTTTGATAAGTCCTTTTGAGTTGGGGTTGGCATGTTCTTTCAAGTGGAGGTCCAATATTTTTTTAATTGAATATTTTTATATCGCGCATATGCTCAACGGTGTCTTTGCACTGGTATCTGCTAGAAAAACATAACACAGAGGCAGGAGATTATATAAGAGCATATCACAGGGGACAGGAAAACAGCCAACTCAACAAGTTAGCTTGACCTCTAAGATTTGCTGGTAGATTGTTCCAAAGTTGGCACGTGTTGTAGACCAAATTTCTGCCACCACATGTCATTTTCTTACTTTTAGAAACATTAACTGTGCTGGAGGTGGCCGAGCACAAGGTTCTCATGGGACTATAGCAGGATAACTTCCTTTTAGGAAGTCAGGACCTCTGCCATGCAGGACCTTGTGTGCCAAACATAGTGCCTTAAAGGCGATTCTGTTCTTAACAAGGAACCAATGGTGCTTGGCAGTTCGGGCTCGACTGTTCCCATGAGGCACACGGTCAGACTGATTTGCATATGGCCATGTCTGAACTGGGGTGGTGGAGTGAGCTAAAGAATGATGATGGATTAAACCCAGATCAGTTGACTGGGGGTGAGTGCTTGCAATGTTCAACACTCCGTCCATCATCCCCTTTGGTTTTGCTTTAACCAATGATGCTCCGCCAGCTTAGAAACCGATTCAAACTTGGAGACACTTCTAAGGAGTCGGGCTGCTGCATTCTGCAGAGTTTCTTTAGTGCTCATTGATGAATGCCTGTATGTAAGGCATTACAATAGTTTAGCCTGGACAAAACCAGCACTGTAACCACTGACTTCAGGTCTCGGAGTAGTATGTAATTGCTAGCATTAAGAGCGAATGGTGCAATGAAGTCTGTGATGGTGTCAGTGAAGTTGGTGGATGGTCACGGTGGTCTGTATATGAGATTGCTGCTTAGGGTGAAGCTGAGTGTGACGTGGAGCTTGAACAACAGGTGTTCCATGTTAGAAGATGATGTGTTCATGGGGGTTGTGCAACTGATAGCATTCTTGTCAATGATGGCGATTCTGCATCTGCGCTTGTGAAGTCTGTCTTGATTGGTGTTCTTATAGCATGGGTGATGGCTGTGCTGATCTCAGGTGACGGTGCAGTGTTCAGCCAGGTTTTCATGAGAAAAATTAGGTCAATGGCATTGCCATGCAGCAGGTCCTTGATCTCTCTGGCATATTTGGTGAGTGAGCAGGTGTTGAGGAGCATGCATGCGAGTGTGGTATGTGGTGTGGGTTGTTGCAGGATTGTGTGAGAGAGACAGAGTGCAGTGTTGGGTGCTGGCCGCTGTCGTTGAGGGTGTGGTTAGTGTTGGGGGTAGGTAAGTGCATTAAAACTGGCAGGAAGGGCTGGAGAATTCTCTTCTCTGTGTTGTGTGGTGAGGCGGGGCAGCAGCACGTGAAGCTGCAGCCTGGGTTCAGGGTGTGGCTGGTTGCAACAAGATAGCGGCAGGAAGGGGGGACACCAGGGTTACTGGCACTGGGAGAAGTCCAGGCATGAATGGGTGCAGACAGGCTTGCCGATGGTGCACCAGCTGTGCACCTGCTGCTCCAATACATTGCGTGCCCAAGCTGCAGCTGTCATTAAAGGGGGTCCCGGGAGGGGGGAGGAGTGATGTCTCTTCCTGTGTAGACGGATGATGGGAATTCAGTGATGTCAATTCCTGTGCAGCTGGATGATGGAAATGAGTCATCTTCTTTAACTTCTTCTTATTCCTGGTTTTGGTTTTGATACTGGTGGTGATGTCAATGCACAAGGCAATGGTGTGCAATCTGTACATGGTGAAAAAGGTGGTCCTCATAGTAGAGGCACAGGCTTTATTAACAACATGCCTAATCAGAATGTGAATAATTGTCAAGGTACTCATGTGATTCACCTCCACAGGAGTATCATGGGAAAAGTGAAAATGCCCCCACTGTCCTATCAGAGTCCCCAGCAGTTCCCTCTAATTACACAAATGAACCAAAGGACACCACGGGGGAGAAAAGGTAAGGGGAAAGAGAAACAAGTGCTGGCAGTATAGTGGATTCTGATGAACTTCTGATTGTGGTTCATACAGTATATCTCACTGAAAACCACCATGGAAGCTGTACATTGCACACAACATTTTAAAAGCTTTCTAATATTCATATAAAGGTTTATAGTAATTGAACCCTATTTGAATACCTATCAGAATATTTTTTCAAGCTCAGCATGGTTTTCTCTGACATTTGATGTATTTAAAATAATACTCCTAAATAGTTAATAAACATGTTAAGTCTGTGTAAATGCATATTACTTTCATTTTAGAAACGAATTTATAGCATGTTAAAATAAACACTAACCTAGCACACAGGAGTGGCAGCAGAAACTAATCAAACTTTCAATGGTAATGAAGAGTTAATCTTTGAAAAAAACAGGGAATACAAAAAAGAAAAGAAACCAGCCTCAAAGCTAATTTAGCTCTGTGTAAGCAAATGTATTATTATGGCCTTTCTCTGCTACCTCCAGAGAAACTCAATTCTTCCCTTTGATCAGAAAAAACAGTTAAACAAAATGAAATGGTTTCACCTTCTTGAACACAGCAATTGCCTTCTGAAACTTGTGAGTGTTTGGGAAGCAAGCAATGTTTGGTCTGGGGCAGAAGTGACAAATTATGTAGTAAGATGACTCATCAGATTCATTTTCACAGAGCACTGCAGACACAGTGTGAAGATTTGAACTTTGCCTTTGTTTATGTAACTGAATGAGATCAAGTTATGGTTTGGAACTTAAATTATTATTTTGATGCCTGCTCTGTGCCACAACCTGTAGGCTGTTGTGTATATGTGTTAACTGCTGTAATGCCTCTCTTTTAACCTGCTTAATAATATTTTACAATTTTTGCCCATTTCTTCTTGTGACACAACATTTTACAAAAGGCTCAGTTCTGTCCTACTTTAGTGTATAGTAGGGAAGTGGTGTAAATTTGTCTATGAGCATGACAATAATGCACAAACAAGTAATGGTCCCTGCCACATGTGGAAAGACGGGACACTGAAAATGTGATTTTAGGTTTAACCCAAATAGATTTCAAAATGACTCAAGATTCCCCAAATGCAGCAAACTATTCATCAGATATCACAGAATGGGATGGTACAGACAACTGACCCAGACCTACAGATTTGTGTGCAGGACATGCAGAACCCAAGGCAGTTGAATGGGAAAGTGTCTTCAGCTTGATTTAAGCAACACAATAATGTGAAGGGTTTTCAACACAGTTACAGAATTCAGAAAAGACTTTCAAGTTATGAATGATGATTTTTGTTAATTTGCAGGATTATTTGGGGTTCCTACAGGACTACGTTCGGCACAATGACGGTGCATGGGAGGAGGAGCTTTGCTTGCCTTGTGCAGTCCTAGCGGTAGACTGGAAAAGCCCTGTGATGGAATCAGAAGTGAATGGCCAACCAGTATCATTTATGATCGATACAGGTGCTACCTGTTCCGTGGTTAGACCGAGGAGGTTCCACACCTAAACCCCTAGGGAAAAGTAGTCCATGTTGTAGGCATTTCAAAGTACCTAAAAGTTGCCAGCTAATGTGCCAGTAAAAAGGTTTCCCATTATGGATAATTATGAATTTGTATTCAGTGAAACAAGTCCAGTTAATCTGTCAGGAAGTGACTTGCTCTGTTAATTGTAGTGCAAAATGTGCTGTACACTGGTGTTGGCATTCAGAAAAATGATGAGGAATCCTATTTCAAAATAAAATCACAATAGTTGAGATTTGAAATGCTCCCACTTTTTACAGAAGAAGGCTGAACTCCTTGTTTAAGACATACTGTAAACAGGGAGGTGTGTGACTTTTCAGGAAAATAGATTGGATTGATCAAGAGTGCAGAGCCAGTGCAGATCACTGTAAAACTAAATGCAGGGTATCCTCATACTCCTCAGTACAAGCTTACTCTGAAGCAGAAGAGGGGATTGCACCTCCATTGATAAAATGATTGAGCAGGGCATTCTAATAGTGTGTTAGGGAGCCCATGTCATTCTCTGATCATGGAAATAAATCGGTCTAGTTGAAAACAGAGGGCAGTATAGGGCTGTTAGACTTGTCATCCTTGGGGTGTTTTTTCCACCTTTTTTTTGCTTCAGACCGCCTGTTTTTGACTGTGTGCTGCATTTCGTTTATGTTGTTTTAAGAACTCTGGAACTCTGGGCACTTTCCCACTGCTGATCAATGCTAAACTGCAAGTGCTCCCTGTGTAAAATGTGATTATGATCGGTGAGCCATGATTGCCACTTTTGATTTATTGGTAAGTCCCTAGTAAAGTGCACTGTGTGTGCCCAGGTCCTGTAATTCAAATGTTACTAGTGGGCTTGCAGCACTGATTGTGCCACCCACATCAGTAGCCCTGCAAACATGTCTCTGGCCAGATACTGCAGTTTTTTAAACTGCCAGGTCAACCTGGCAAACCTTCCCCTTTTCTACATGTAAGGCACCCTTAAGGGCCCGCTGAGAAGAAGACTGAGGTGGGAGGTTGAGAGCCCGATCAGCACCCGAGAAAGTACGAGAAGCCGGGTCTCAGACCCATGTGCAGGTGAGCGGGACTGAACTCGGGCGTGCAGGAGTTAACTGGACCCTCTCTCCCGGCTCTCACCCCCTCGCAGGTGCGGACTGGACTGGGGGCGATTTTATTGTTGAACGCACTGATGCAGTGAGGCGACTGCGCCTTCCCCAGTGCAGTGTGAAGACCTGGGCTTGGACCAGTGTGCGGGCGAGAAGGGTTGTTTGCAGATCAGGCCAGGCAAAGTGGGCCGCACACCTACACCAGCTGGGAATGCAATGAAAAGCGGAGGACCCTCAGCTGCAGTCCAGAGGCTCGGGCCGGAGTATGAGAGGCGCGACCCCGTAGCCCCGTGCAGAAGACATTTCAGCCCTGCCGGCCAGCGAAGATCACAGAGAATAGCCCAGGATCCTGGCCCATTCTAAGACGATCACCGAGTCCAGGGGGTCTGTGCACCCGCAAGCGGTGTGGGCTGGGAAGTGGAGATCCACTGAAGACCTCCTCGAGGAACTTTGTAATAATCAAAGGTCGACGTGCGAGAGAGGTGACCTCGGTAGCCCAACACACGAGATAGAACCGGGCCATGAAAGACTGATTAACTTGCCAGCCCACATTCATGGGAGATACACGAAAACAGAAGAATGGACACATGGACCGAGGGGGAGCAGAGAAACATTGACACAGACACCGGCTTGTGCTACAGGCCTTGAAAAGTGAGCTTGGCAGGCAGAGATCTGAAAGGGGCAACTGGCCAGAAGACACCTAGGAGCACTTGGGCGAAAAGAGGTTGTGGATGGATGACCTCTTCCCCCCTTCTCTCTGGCCTGGCGATTGAACCAGGGGGAGCAACAGCAGTTACTTTGGAAAAGGAAACGCACACAACTGCGGAGAGATCAGATCTCCTGGACGATATGGAACAATACTGAACCCCCCTGTCCTAGTGGTGTACAGGAACGGACCGGGACCACAAAGAGATGGCCAAGACATGAGGGGATCTGCGCTCCACATTGGAAGACTCACTGCGTGTTGATGAAGGTTGGGTACATACTGACACCTATGACAACACCGACAGAGACGAAAGAGACAGTAGCAGTGGCAAGCAGAGACATACAAAAGCTGGGAGTGGATACACAGGTACACAGTGAGCCCAAAATCGCTTTCTTCTAACACAATACGAGAATCCCCGTCACGGGTGCCGTAGACTAACTGCCCAAGCAGAACTAAGGTCCACCGTAGAAAGTCTACCTCTCGTGCCCCTCATAGTCCATATAGACAAGGCTACACACTTACAAGAAGGTCCAACCCCTTTGACGGGACAATGGTGAGGGATGAAGAACCCAAAACCAATAAAACAGGGCAAAATGGACAAGTACACAATGGTGCTCTCCCCGCCAACAGAAGCAGAGAAAGAACCCTTGGGCCACCAGACAATGCAGCCATTCTCCAAGCGATTTACGCCTCTAGAGACGCAATTGAGGGCAAAATAGCGGAAATAAGGTCAGCAGTGTCCCAAGAAATGCACAATATTGCTGAAAGGGTGTCTCAAACGGAAACTCACACCTCAGAGGTAGAAGACATGATGCACAAACTACATTCCAACATTGGCGCCCTGCAGGCAGCCATGAGAGAGGTGGCATGGAAGGTGGATGATGCGGAAAACAGAGGGTTGGGTTCCCGGAGGGCGTGGAAGGCTCTGACCCAGTGAAAATTTTGAGGTTGTGGCTGCGTGACTCCCTTCCAACAGCAAAGTTTTCACCCTGCTTTATTATCGAACGAGCCCACAGGGTACCTAATGTAAGACTGCCACCTGATGCTCCTCCGTGGCCACTGATTGCAAGGTTCCTAAATTACCAAGATCGAGACATAATTCTCAGGGAATCACGACGTTCAGAGGAAATTAAACTTGCCAACGCTAAGATAAGGATCTTCCCTGACTATTCAAGAGAGGTCCAGAAAAAGATGCGAACATTCCACCATCAAAAACCTTACAGTTCAGTTGTTTAATAGGTTTTTTATATAGCCAGAAACAAGCAAGTTGATATTTGCAGAAAGAGACAGAGGGAAGGAGACCAACAGGCAGGCCTGACCACCCACGCAAGGATAGACAGGAGATATGCACACAACTAGCGACACTGCATATACAGCACTGACATGGAACGTCAATGGGATGGGTAGCAAAATCAAGAGGGGATTGTCGCAAGATCCATTGAAAGACTTAAGCCCAACACTGATTTTCTACAGGAAACCCACCTGATGGATACGCACTGTGCCTTCATTGGGAGGTGGACATATGCAACGCTCACCCAGGCGCGGTTTTCCAAGGGGGCGCGAGGTGTCGCCATGCTCATTAGGAACCACCCCCATTCCACACAACAAAACTCTGGACAGATCCCAACGGGACCTTTGTTGCTGTTCAAGGGACCTGGGGGCATCGAGAGGTCACATTAATTAGTGTTTACAGCCCGCCATGACTGCAGCCCCAAACCCTATATCCTGTTGGAATCAGGCCCATCCACGAACATTATTGGAGGTGACTTCAATGATGTAATTGACCCACGCCTTGACCGTACACATATTGCCACGGAACACATGTTCCCACACCACTAGCAGACTTCACGAACACGCTGGGACTGACCGATCTTTGGCGGCGACAATATCCACCTACTGTTATTTCTCTGGGGCACATAGGGTTTTTTCTAGACTTGATTATTTCTTTGCTCCTGCGGGAGAAATACGAGTGGTGGGTAAGGTGGAATACCTCACATGGGGCATTTTAGACCATTCACCACCGTGGTTGAGGCTGGGAGGCAGAGGGAGTAGACAATGGTCAGACTGGAGACTGAATGCCTGGGAACTCCGTGATAAAACAGTAATGGGAGTAATACAAATCTAGATTAAGCTATTCTTTCAAGAGAATAAGGGCTCGGTGGCCTTGTGTGTCATCCTTTGGGAGGCCTATAAGGCGGTAATAAGAGGTAGGGTGCAGGATGCCAGAGCATGAGAGCGCAGGGAAGAAACTCACCAAATTGAAACCCTGGAGGATAAACTCTTGGAACTGGAGAGAAGCATTACCCCAGACACTGAAGCCATTCTACTACGACAGCTAGCAGTCACACGCAGGGAGCTTCATGCCCTAACAGAGAGGGAATTGCAGACTGAAATTCAGGCCACGTGTCACAAGCTCTACGAGTTGGGCGACAGAGCAGGGAGACTCCTAGCCTGGTTAGGCAGAAGGGAGAGAGAGGCGAGCTGGGTACCCCAGATCCAGGAGCTACTAAAACGACTTGTGACCACACACGAAATAGCAGGAGGCTTTGCACATTTCTACACAGAACTATTTGAGGCTAGGTCACTAGCAGATGACACACAGATAACAAAATACCTTAGTAGTATAGACATTCCCACCTTGCAGCGAGAGCACAGGGAAGCCCTAGAGGCAGAAATCACCCTAACTGAAGTACAAAACGCTATAAATAGACAAAAGTCTTGGAAAACTCCAGGACCATGGGCTGCCAGCATAATTCTTTAAACAAAATGTGAGTTTGTTAGCCTCTCACCTCCTAAGTATGTTCCAGGCGGCTCGGGAGGAGGGGTCGCTGTCGCTGGATCTTAGTTGAGCCACAGTGGTGGTCACAACAAAGCCGGGTAAACCCCGAGAGAATTGCGGATCCTACCGCCCAATATCACTATTAAACATTGAAACAAAGATCGTGGCCTCTGGTAAACCCCGAGAGAATTGTGGATCCTACCGCCCAATATCACTATTAAACATTGAAACAAAGATCGTTGCCTCTATCCTAGTGGCACAACTTCTAACGGCGATCACAACATTGATCCACCATGACCAGTCAGGCTTTATGCCTGGCCAAGCCACGCATTATATTCTCCGCCGCCTTGCCAATTGGCTAGACATGGTGAAGGATAGATCTTCTCCACAGATGCTCCTATCCCTAGATGCGGAGAAGGCCTTCGACAATGTCCACTGTCCCTTTTATGAGACAAATCCTTGTGAAATTTGGATTTGGGCGAGAATTTATGACTTGGGTGGAGGTATTGTACACTGACCCTAGAGCCAGTGTCAGGGTTAATGGAGTAAAATGGGCCGACTTCCCCATTCAAAGAAGAACCAGACAGGGTTGTCCCCTATCCCAACTACTCTTTGCGCTGGTCCTGGAGCCACTGGCTTTCCATATTAGGGCCCACCAGGAGCTCAGAGGCTTTCAAGATGTCGGAGGTCATCTTACAGATGAACGGATTTCCCTCTATGCGGATGACATTCTGCTTTACATCACCAACCCTGACAATACACTTCCTCTGATTCTGCAACTAGTCAAGGAATATGGCAAACATGCAGGGTACAACATAAATTGGGGGAAGTCAAGTCTCTACCATGTAGGGGGCTCCATGGACACACGATTACTACCAGAACACATACACATTACTAACGAGGGCTTCAAATATTTGGGTTTGTATATTTCAAGGAATGAGGCTGACTGTCTCACCCATAACATTAGGCAAATTCTGACTGAATTCTAAAATGACGTGGCTAGGTGGCGATGGCTCCCTTTGACGCTGCTAGGAAGAGCGGGCATGTACATAATGATAACGCTCCCCAAGTTACTCTACACACTTCAAAATACTTACCATACGATTCCTGAGACTATCCTTAAGGCAATTGATGACGAACTCCGTAAAATCATGGGATGGGGGCCACCCTAGAGTGGCGCTGCAAACACTGCAGTGCAAACAACACAAAGGGGAAATTGCTCTGCCAGATATCCAAGCTTATTATCGGGCTGCTCATTTAATGGTAATTAACGAATGGTGCCACACCCCCGAAGATCACCCCACATTTGCCCTGGAGAGGCTCCAAATCCAGAAGCATACTTACCGTCACTACCTTTATGGAGGCTCTGGGACACGAGATTAATACCTGCTACACAGTGAACGATCGAGGCCTGGAAAGAGACGGAGCGGCAGATGAAATGAGGCAATAAACTAACTAAAGTCACACCACTATGGGAGGGCAGGTGGTTACCTGAACTGGCAAAATTGCAGGGCTTCAGAAGTTGGGATACAGTCGGGATTATGACACTAGGTAACCTAATCAAGGGAGGGGACTTAATTACTTTTGCAGATCTCCAAGCTGAATGCCAATGATCGCACACGCAACAATACAAATATTTAAAATTACAACACACTTGGAGGGCACAAAAGCCTAACATTACAGATATCCCCGAATACGCGCCACTCGAAGGGAGACTGCTACAGGAAGAGATACCCTCAAAGGCAGTTTCCTGGATGTAAAAAACACTAATAAATAATATCCCGACAGACTGTTATCCCTTAGGAGTGAATGGGAGGAAACCACGGGCCCGTTAGAAAACATTGATTGGGACGCAGCACTGATGCACCCAAGAGAGGTTGCGATTAAGCTCCGTCTGCAGTTAATACAATTCAAAGTTCTGCACACGGTGTATTATGACAGGGCACAACTCCATGCAATAGGCAGTGCAGAAACGCCCAACTGTTTGCGTTGTAAAACTGACCAAGGCACCTATATCCACACACTGTGGGAATGTCAGCAAGTACAAATATGCTGGTCACTAATAGTAAAGAAATTAAACAACATATTAGAAACACAGATCTCTATGGATCCCAAATATATCATTTTGGGCATCCCAATGCATGTGAACATCCCCAGACATGGACTCCTATTGTGCAACCTGGGAGTTATAGTTGCAAAACGAGATATTGCCAGACACTGGGGAAGGGAAGACCTGCACACTGTGGTAGAATGGCGGGCCAGTATGGACTTGTATATGGAGGCAGAGAAAACATCAGACACGGCCAGAGGGTGGCCCAACAAATTCAGGAAAATTTGGCAGACGTGGTTAAGATACTATAGTCTAGAGATGGATGGGAGTGGGGTTGATACTATGCACCTCAACGCACAGAAGCCATGACCTCATTACCTAAGAAGGTGCAACTAAGGTGGGCCATACCTAACCTAGTGGGAGGGAGGGGGAAGGAGTACCGAAGGAAGGAATTCCAGAATGTAATCTCTGTATGCTTGAAAGTAACAATCAACTGTAATAACATTATATTTGAAGTGTATATGACTCACCTGTTGAGACTTTGGCTGATGTTTCAAAATTAAAACAGTTTAAAAAAAGTAAGTAAGTAAAATTTTATTGTGTATGGTTAATTAAAACCTTTACAAAAAAGTAAAATTCAACAAAGCTTATTTCATTTAAATAAATAATTTAAAAAACATTTGCAGTTTTTTTTTTTTTTTTTTTTTTTTTTGTAGAAATGAAGTCCAACTTTCATTGTCTATTTTCAAAGTCATTTATTCCAATAAGACTTTAAGTTTTGCCCAATAGGTCACCTCTATTTTCATTTTCCTGCAGAAGGCGACTAGTTTTCTGAAAAAATCTGGTGGCCCTGCAGGCTGTCTGCAATTGTTGGCTGTTCAATACTAACATAGCTGCCGACCGACATGTTCTAATTTGAAAAAGGCGGAATATCTGTAGGAGATAATACCGTCTCAATTTACTCAGACGAGGACAGATGCACAGGACATGGATCAAAGTTTCTTCAGAGAGACCACAAAGCCTGCACAGCGCTGTTGGCCATGTTTAAAAAAAGAAAATGCCACTTTTAGAGAGTGGGCATGTTCTTGCTTTAACAATCTGTGCCTCTACCTACCTGTGGAATCCACGTCTGGTTCAGACTGACAGTTGGGATGTTTAAGCATTCACTCTAGACAGTCACAAAAAGGCAGCTGAGGTGTGCCCTGCATATCCTGACGGTCCATCACCAAGCTGATGCGTCTTTCTGTGCTAGACTGGTGGGAGTTGTCAGTGACACCTGAATAGGGCTGTGCTTGTCCTCTCACAAAGCAGTCAACACCGCCCCCCCCCCCGTAGTGTGTCTGGAGCCAGGGCAAGGCTGGGTCTTGTGATCTACAAAGACTATCCTTTGAAGTAACCCTACCTCAAAGGTGGAAAAGGATATAAGTATTGGACCTGTAACCCCACATTTTAAGAACACTTCTGGACTGAGAGGAGATTCTGCCAAGAAGAAGAGCTGGAGAAGCTGTAGGAGGGGAACTTCCACTGTGTTTGCTGCTGTGTTGTGCTGGCCTAATGCTAGCTGCGTCTGCCTTGGACAGTGAAGGACTGGACTTTGTTTTCTTATCCTGCTTATAAAGGCTTTCCAAGGGCTTGTGTGTGCTTGCCTCCTGTTAAGAAGTCTCAGGGCCATCAAAGACTTTATCTGCAGCACCTGAACTCCTCTGCATGGAGTTCTTCTGACCAGCCAAGTGGTGGCAATTCCAGTCCTTGGAGGTAGCTTCTGCTGCAAGAAAAGAAGAAAACTCTACCCACCAGGCTTCTGCGCCTGTTTTTCCCTCCACAAGCTTGCCATATGGTTGAAAAACCAAAACATCGCTGCAGAACGGCCAAAGAATCAATGCAGTGCCTTTCTTGTGGCTCCAAGATTGCCGCATCCACAGTCCTGAGCACCCTGTCTCCGACGTCCGAGGCACCCACTCTGCCTCTAATTCCTGCTGTGCGGCTGAAGATTCAATATATCACCTTCTCGTGGCTGGGAGAATCAACACGCGCCTGGATCGCCACCCCCACGTTGACCCCAGCGTGCCCAGATTTTCCACACATCGCACCTGTGTGCAAAGTCTGCATCAATGTTGTCCAGCAGTAAGGAACCAAGGCCATGTGTCTGAAATCTGACGCATCATCTCCCCGCGCAGAAGGGAATCCACACATCACCTCCCCTGAAAGCAAGGAATTGACACATCACCTCTTCTGCACCCCAGCAAGGAATCGATGCACCACCTCCTCTTGCAGTAAGGAATCAACATATCACCTCCTTTGAGAGTAAGGAATCAAATCTACCCTGCATCCATAGTTTTCTATCAACTATGAACTGAACTGTGTAAACCTTCTAAAAGTGTATCTTTGCTTGTGTATGTTGGATATTTGTCCTTTTGGTCTTGTTTTAGTCAGATAAATACTGGTGTGGTGTCCATTCGTAGTGTTTTCACTATGTTACCATGTGTATTTTGGACAAATGCTTTACACATTGCCTTTGAGATAAGCATGACTGCTCGTGCCAAGCTACCAAGGGGGTGAGCAGTGGTTATCTTAGCTGTGTAATCCCTTTACCCTGACTAGAATAAGGGTCCCTATTGGACAGGGTGCAAGCCACTGCAACTAAAAAACCCTATTTCTAGAATGAGCCTGTGAAAACCTGATCACATATGGATTCCTTGTTGTCCCGTGGTGCTGAATTTTAAGTAATATTGTTCCTAATTCACGCAGAAGCCCAGTGGTTTACAGTTATTGATTAGTATCAAGCACTGTTCTCAATTCCTCTTCATTGGAATACTCAGTATCTCTCAGGTTTCGCAATGGACTTTGATTTGGAGTAGGATCCAATAAGGTTATAGGGAAAGTCATCCAATCTTCTGCCAAATCCTGAAGAAGGATCTGGAAAGTCATAAATTGCCCTGTGACTCAGTGTTAGTCCAATACATAGATGACCTGTTGGTCGCAGCCAAAACAGGAGAGGGTTGTAGACTTGACACAATTGCATTGCTAAACCACCTAGCTGAAAATGAGCACAAAGTGTCCCCTGCTAAATTATAGTAGTGTCAGGAATAACTCATTTATTTGGGACACCACATTTAGAATGAAGCAAAAAAGGTGTTCAAAGAATGCATATCTCCAACACTAAAATGGATTCCACCACCAACACAGAGAAAAGTGAGGATGTTTCTAGTGGTTGTTAGCGTCTGTTGTTATCTTATTTTATCTTAATCTGGATAGTGCACTGTCACCTGGGAGTGTATTCTGGCGCAGAGCAGGTGTGAGTGCTGCCTCATCTAGGGCACAAGAGAAACTATTCAAAGAACCATGTCTTCAGGTTCTTGCAGAACTCAAGAACCAAGGAGGAGGCTCTGATAGAGAGCAGCAGGTCATTGCATGCTTTAGGAATGATGTAAGAGAAAGCCCAAACACCAGATCTGGATTCACATATGTGAGGTATGTGTGCAAGTAGGAACCAGTGTTGTGGAGGTGTCTGGATGGCTTGTGAAAGGAGATGTGGTTATTACAGTATTCTGGTCCAGTAATATGTAGTGCTTTGAAAGTGTGAGTGAGGGGTTTGAACTGTGCTAGTTTGAGTATAGGGAGCCAATGGGGCTCCTTGAGGTGAGGTGAGATATGAAGTATGCGATGTTTGGGAGATTGAGGGTCATTCTGGATTCCGAGATCTGAATGGTTTGCAGTCATCAAGTCAATGGCTTAATGGCATCGAGCAAATTACCATAGTCCAGCTTGCTTGGGAAAAAGGTGTATGTAATGATTTTTCGGGTGCTGGTTGGAAGCCATTTGAAGATTTTTAATCAGCATCTTTAGAGTATGGAAGCCGGAAGCTTGACTTTGATGGTCATGTCAAATTTGTTGTCGATGATGATTCCGATGTTCTTAGTGTAGGTGGAGGAAGTGGGTCCCAGTTCAGCCATCCACAAGGTGGGATCCAACTCTGAGCTGTACCTCGTGAAGATCATGACTTCTGTCTTGCCAGTGTTCGGTTTGAGACAGTTAGCCTTCATCCAGGTGGTGACCTTTGCGGGCAGTAGACTTATTCTGGGTGTTGGGTGTCTTCTCTGAAATGGAGAGTAGAAGGTGAGTGTTGTTGGCATAGGAAAGCATATGGATGTTGTGGGTGCGGATGATGTTTACCAGTGGAATCATTTGTGCCCTGAAAAGAGTGTTGCAGGGATTCTGCTTATGCACAGAACTATGCGCAGGAAACCAGGACCTCAGAGAATTGTGGTGTACCAGAAACTCCCCTCAGAACCAAGAACCCCTATCCGACTAGCTTAGTGTCACATTCGTTATCCGAGATTTAGCTTGGCGGTCCCAATGTATAGACAACCCAGAACAAGTGACTTAGATACTCTCAGGAGTGGTGGGAATCCGAAATACCCGTTGGTAGCTATATATCAGTCCACAACAGAATAACAAAGACACGGTAAAGTTTAAAGAGTTTATTTTATAAACCTCGCGTCCTAAGATGCAGTACTTTGGCTAACACAAGCAGACAAATGGTTAAGATCAGAACCATCAGCATTGTTACAATACCATAGAAAATGAAAGGAGCAATCATAATAATAATGACAGTGGAAAGCGACCACCCTCCTTTCTCTAGCAACTAATAGGTTATTATTAAACTAATAGAAGGTCTCTTAGGCTTGCATGGGGGACCCCATACCTTATAGATCAGCTTAGTGGAATCACATCACAGGATCAGCTAGGCTCTCTCCTGCAACAGCTCTTCGTTTCGAATGTAACAGAAAACATTCTGCTCTGTAATATTAAAGGACTCGTCTTTCAGGTATTGGCAGCTGTATGTATGTTATGGCTAAGAAGTGGTACGATCAACCTGAACACAACAACCTGCACCGTCTAGTGACCCAGACTCGTTCTTTACACGGTGTACAGACCAAGGTCACTGCTCACAGTTAAGGATGTTAAACAACAGAAAGTTCTCATGTGAAGCAAAGTCGAGTCAGCAGTTCTCGAATGAATAACATGTAACAACAGTGTCGCGTGCAAAAGCAGCAGAAGCGGCAAGCTGGCTTTCTAACAGCCGACGAGGTTATGCTAACTTAGCGTTGTACATAGGGAGTGGTTAACCCATACTACACCCCCCCTTGATCGGACTACTAACCACTAGGGGCGCACTTATCAAGAACGCAGAGTTCAAGTTAGAAAGAACGGAACCAAGGGCATGAACTATAAGTTCATATAAGGTAAGTGTAAAGTTGGAAGAAAAAAAAATGTCAAAATGGAAAAATGATGTCGTCAGTGAAAAAAACATGAAAAAATGGGGAAAAATGACATCGATGGATGCACCATGAGTTGACCAAGGCAAAGAGTCAATCCATCAAGGTATAGGCACAATAAGTTGCAACAGCCTCCAAGAGGAAATCATTGGAGCGTTCCGCAAAATTGTCCGCCATCCAATCCAGCAAGGGAAAGGAACACACGTGTTCACTCACAATTGGAGCTTCCAGCACCACATGAGGACAACAGGAAGGTTCCTCGACATAACTTCGTTCCAGGAAGTCAATCGCAGCCTCTTCGATGGCCCAATTTCCAAGGACTCCATGTGCCGCACCCAAGGCCATAAACCCGACACCAGAACATTCAAACTCATGAGCCGTTAAGGGGCCCATTAGTTGACCAAAATCCGGGACAGGTGACACCAAGTTTGACAGGCATAAATCCAGAGCCCACTGGAATGGACAATCCAGGCAGTGAAAGACTGGTTGCATACGCAAGTTGCGCAGCCATTGCGTAGTACGCAAACCAATAGAAGTATTCCAGCTATAAGGGCGAGAAGCAAAGGGAGACCTCCGAAGACGCTGGAAAAAATAGAATGAAAAAATGCGGGAATCACACCAAAAATAGTTTGAAAGGAGCTCACGAGGCCGGAGCCCACAAGTTTAAAAAAATGAACTATGTCAGTCGTAGACGAGGCATTAAAGATATTCTGTATCAACGTTCCGAAATGAAAGGGGAGGTCAGTATTCAAAAGCGCCTGCACCTCCGTGCGGGTGTTTGCCACGTGAAGAAGAAAGGTTTCACGGGACGAAGTCAAAGCGACCTCCCTTTGAGACAAAAGAGCCCTTATTCTGCTCATCTGGTTGAACTCTGCGTTCAAGGTTGGAATCGAACGCCAGATAGAAACATCGAGCCGGCCATGCGGGGGTGGGAAAAGGACATTTTTACAGCAAACAACATGCTGTGAAACAGTTACTATGTATGGTATTCCCTTTAGCATCCCGCAGCAATCTTCATTATGTAAAAGCAAATAACTACTGTTAGCAGGCTAGAGGGCGCGCACGCAGAATGGCCGCACTTCTGTGAGGCTCCTGCCGCCTGGAGCAGAAATCCTCAGTTTATCCTTTCAGCTGGCCGCCTTCCCGTCACAAAAGTACGTCATACTGATGCGGGTACTTGCCTGAGGCTCCGGTGCAAGTTTGGGCGATGTGGAACCTTCGGTGACGGGGTTGGAGACGGCGAGGTTCGCAACGTGCCTTCGGCGGCCCGAGGAGCGACGCGCGGCCGGACCCCTGAGCTACGCGAGACCGCGGCTCGCCACGAGGCAGGTGGGCCCTGCAGAGAGCGGTGCCGTAGCGGGACCCCCTGGGCCTCGAGGACTCTGTTCTGCCGGTGAGAGGAGTGTGCTATGTGAGCACGAGCGGCGAACGTACAGAGGCCGTTGCAGGTACGGTTCGCCTTGGTTCTGGGGTGCGGTGGGGTGCTGGTGGGAGCGGACCCCGCCCCCCCCCCGACCTTGCTCTGAAGACACATCGGTGCCTACCTGCGGGGTGGGGTGCATGGCGAGTGCTGGATGGACGCCCCCCCCCCCCCGCTTCCGGAGAGCTGCCTGCCGTCCCCGCTGAAGCGGTGTGCCTGGCGTGTGCTGAATAGCGGGTCCCCCCGCTTCTGGAGAACTAATCGCTGTGCCTGACTACGTGACCGGTGCACGCTGTGGTGCTGGGCCCCCCCCTCCACCCGGACCTGGGGCCTTGCCCGGACCTCGTGGACGATCGGAGGCCGTGCTGCGGCGGAATATCCCGCGTCTGGTGGCGATCCTGGCTGGGGCACTGGGGTCTAGACCAGGCAGTCTTGCCCCCGCTGGCTGATGTCATCCTTGGGCTCGCCCTCTCCCTACCCTGCCATGCCTGCAGCCGTTGGGCTCCTCTGAGACCACCCCCCCGGCCCTGGTCCTTGCCGCTGTTTCTGGGCTCTAGTGATTAGAGGACCTGGAGCACCGGTCCTGCGAGATTGGGGGTGACCTGCGGACTGTGCCCACTTCCTCCTTGGCGGCGCCTTTCTAGCAACGGGCCCAGGATGGGCAAGCAAGACAGTAGACAGCCGAAGCTCACTTTTGAAGCCCCAGCGGCTAAAAAGGGGTTGCGCAGCACGCAGGATGCGGAGGGCTCGTGCAGCTTGCCGGCGGCGACCACGGGCCAGGGCGCTCCGACGCCCGAACTTCAGCAGTTGATGCAGGAGATGAGGCAAGGGTTTGCCACTGTGGTTGATAAAGTGGATCGCATTTCCTCCCGCATGGATGCCTTTGCACAAAAGATGGATGTGCATGAGGAGCGCCTCACGGAGGCTGAGCGACGGATCTCCGATGCTGACGATCTCGCTGTCTCGCATACCTCCCAGCTCTCGAGAATGGACAATGTCCTTCGAGTTATTGCTGCCAAGAATGAGGAGTTGGAGGCTCGCAGCCGGCGCAATAACATCCGCGTAGTGGGGGTGCCGGAGTCTACCAACACGGGCCGCATGGAGGACTATGTGGAAAAGATCCTCTTGACTTCCATTGGGCCGGAGGCTTTTTCCAAGCAATTTATTGTCGAGAGGGCTCACCGTTCCCTTGGGCCGCGACCCAAGCCCGGGGCTCCACCGCGACCCATCATTGCTCGACTGTTAAACTACAGGGATCGGGACGCTGCGCTGAGGGCTGCGCGTCAGAACCAACAACTCTCTTGTGACGGTGTCAGCTTTACTGTTTACCCGGATTTCACACCTGTCGTTCAGGAGCAGCGGCGCAAATTCATTGAGGTAAAGAAAAAACTTCGTGCTCTTCAAATCGACTACGCGCTGCTCTACCCAGCGAAGCTGCGTGTTACACACCAAGCTAAGCAACATTTTTTCACGAACCCGCAACTAGTGGAGGACTTTTTGAAAACTCTGAAGTGTGCTCGGGCTGAACGGCGACTAGAGGAGCGTACCGAACATGATGATGACCAGTAACTTTTGTGCCTGCTGATTCTTGTGCTTGCTTGCTTACTGCTTGCTGCTGCTCCTGGGGGCAGCGTGTCTGGTGCCTGCCCGGATGTCCACCGCTTGTGCCCGCTTGCACGGCCGCAGAGATGCTGCTCAAGACTGACCTAGCCTGGCGGCGGCTGGTACTATACTCCAGGCACCACCCTCCCTAGTTCCCCTAACGGAGTTGGGGCGCTGGATGTAGAGGGTGGCTGTATGTGGCCCCTAGATGACCCCTATAGGGTGTACCCCAATGAACAAATTGACTGAGTTGCTCCTGTTGAGCTGTTGGGTGGAAATTGTGGGAGGGGGGCGGGTTGAGGTTTCTGGCACGTTGGGGCTGCTTCAGTGGGTTGGGGGGGGGATTGGAGGTTTTCTTCCTGCTTTGATACCTTGCATTTTAGAGCATTACACTGATGCCTTTTTTTCCTTACTGTCTTGGATTGGTAACTCCGCATCACCTGTCAGGACTGTATTGGCGGAAGACGAACACTGCACAGTGGGGATGGATGCGGGGACGAGCGGGGAGATCTTCCGGGTTGTTTCTGTTGTAGTGTTGTTGTGTGCAGCTGATGTCATATGGATGCTGTTTGCAGAGTTGACGGGGAGGGATTCCATGGGGCTGCGAGGCGGCCCGTGCGAGCGACATATAAAACATGATGGTGCTATCTGGGTGATGGATGATGTGCAGGCGGCATGCGTGCCTCTGCGATGGAGCAGGACTGCAGGCTCTTTGCTTGTGACCCACATTTCATTTACTTCCCGGCCTGCCTATGGGAGACTCTGACTTGAACATACTCACGTGGAACGTTAGGAGTCTGGGGGACCCGAGTAAGCGCAGGCAGATCCTCGCCTATTTAGATCGACACGCCATACACATAGCGTTCTTGCAAGAGACCCACTTTAGGGCACATGCTGCGCAGCCCTTTGCCCGCAGATGGGCTAAATACACTGCTTTCTCATCCTATTCTTCATACTCCCGTGGGGTAGCAATACTGGTGAAAAAGGGGACCCCCTTTGTTATGGCAGGCACTAAGGCCGACACCCAAGGCAGGTACTGTTTGGTATGGGGTAGGCTGGGGCATATGGCGGTTACTCTTGCCTGCTGTTACGGCCCCAATGTGGTTGACCCGCAGTTCTTTGCAGACCTAGGCGCAGACATAATAGGCGCAGGACCACAGCACCTCATCTGGGGGGGAGACTTTAACACCACACTTAATCCTCAGATAGACAGGTCCCACCCGGCTCCGCATCACTATACTAGTTCCCATGAGGCACTCTTGGAGATAATTGGGGAGCATGGTCTGATTGATGCCTGGAGGCACCTCTATCCGACTGGGCGGGAGGGCACTCACATCACGGCGCAGGCGAAGACCTGGGCACGGCTGGACTATGTCTTCGTTGCCCCATGCTTTCATGCGGCGCTGGCCCGGGCAAGTCACCTCCCCCGTACCTTTTTGGACCATTCCACGGTACGAGTCACCCTGAGAGCTTCGGATCTCGGCCCCCCGGTGTCGGCCTGGCGCCTGCAGCCTATGATGCTGATGGATGCCGCGTTTCAGGAGGAGCTGCGCGAGGAGTGCCTAGATTTCTTCCGTCGGAACAAGGACTCAGTAAAAGATGGTGCAACCATCTGGGACGCCTTTAAGGTGACCCTACGTGGTGTGTGCATTGCAAAAGGGTCGGGGGTCCTGCGGAGCATACTTGCGCGACTACGCCTCCTGGAAACTGATCTTAAGGCGCTTGAAACGTCGTTGGCTGAGAAGCCTGACGAGGCCACATTAGCGCGTATTCGGGACAAAGTCACCGAGTATACTGACGAAGCTGCTCGGGAGGTGAAATTCAGGGGCAAGTATTGGACCGCCCGTCGGTATGGCGAGGGCGAGAGGCCGGGTAAGGCCCTGGCTGCAACGATGCGGCTGATGCGACCTTCCAACTGCATTGTGGAACTCATTGGGGAGGATGGTGCTCTGTACAGAGATACCGCGCAAATTCTCAATGCTTTTGTCATGCACTATCGGGGACTGTATACTTCGGCCAGGGAGGGCGAACGTTGCTTACCTGAATACCTAGAGGATGTGTCTCTCGGCTGGCTGAGTGATGCGCAGAGGGAATTTCTGGGCACCCCTTTCCAGTTGGATGAGGTGCGGGAGGCCATAATGCACATGCGGTCTGGCAAGGCCGCCGGGTTGGACGGGATACCTATTGAATTTTACAAGACCTACATTGATTTCATGGCGCCGGTCTTGCGGGAGGTGCATGAGGACGCCCTTGAGGTGGGCAGTCTTACTCCCTCGATGCGCATGGCCCTTATCACGTCCCTCCTTAAGCCTGGTAAAGCGGCGACTAGCTGTGACTCTTACCGGCCTCTCTCATTGCTTAACTGTGATGTTAAAATCCTTGCCAAGCTTATTGCCACTCGCATCAATTTGCTACTTCCCAACCTGATACTCCCTGACCAAGCTGGGTTTGTGCCCGGTCGGGCAACGTCACATAATCTGCGCACGTTCTTTTCCATTTTGAACTCTGTGCATGACGATCAGCCGATGGCCGCAATCTTCCTCGATGCCACGAAGGCGTTTGACTCCCTGGAATGGGATTATGTGTTCCAAGTGCTGGAGCGTATGGGGTTCCCTAGGATATTTATTTCCTGGATTAAGCTATTATATATCGGCCCTAGAGCGAAAGTACTGGTAAATGGCCGGCTCTCTGATGCATTCCCCATTACCAGGGGCACCAGGCAGGGGTGCCCTCTATCGCCCCTGCTGTTTGCCATAGCCATGGAACCCCTGGCAGCTAAATTGCGGCAGCACCATAAAGACAGAGCGCTGAGATGCTTCCAGAGACAGATACTGATTTCTATGTACGCTGACGGTATCACTCTTTATGTGCGCGATCCTAGAGAGAATCTCAATCCGATTCTTCGGGAATTCATCCGCTTTGGCAGGATTTCCGGGGTCCAGATAAACTGGAGCAAGTCTTGCTTTCTCCCTCTGACGCCCTCCACCGGGCGCTTTGGGTTAGACTACCCCCTCGCCTGGTGTGACGGTGACTTTAAATACCTGGGCATACACATTGAAAAAGATAGAGAGGAGCTCCTGAGGGCCAATTATGGCACGGCAATGTCTCGCATTTCTGATTGCATTACGCGCTGGATTACTCTGCCCCTTTCCATGGCAGGCAGATCATCCCTGATTAAAATGGTGATCTTACCGCAGCTGCTGTATCTCTTTTTGAATATTCCCTTTTACCCGGGTGCCTTTTTTTTCCGACAGTTACACGCGAAGCTCGTCCGCCTCGTTTGGGGCGGTAAATTGCCCCGTCTTCGATGGGAGACCCTCGTTAAGCCATACAATCAGGGCGGTTTTGGCATCCCCGACTTTGAACTGTATTATCGCGCTGCCCAGGCGCACTACGCCTATTTTTGGATCCGGCAGCCTCGATATATGCCCCAACTAGCTGCCGAACACTGGCTAGCACACCCGATTCCTATCGAGGGCGCATTGTATATCCCGGTGACGGGTAGGGATAAGACGCCATCCACAGTGGCCAGCACGGTGTCGCCATGGAGCGAATTGACTGCCAGGATGGGGCTGGCTTTACTATATGCGCCGCTTTTGCCCCTCGCTTATCACCCTGGCATGCCCCTGCTTCAGGAGGTTGGCTTCCGGAGGCTGCTTCGGGATATCGGTGTGGCGACGTGGGGAGATCTATATCATAATGGCGAATTCCGGACGATGGACCACCTGTATGGGGGCATACAGCCTTCCCCTCTAGACGTGTTCATGTATCATTGGCTTCGTCAGGGGATACGGGCGCTCACACCCGACTTTCCACGGGAACCCCCGCCCATGGCGCCGTTGCAACGAATTCTTCTTGATGAAACCCCTGTCAAACTAGTTTCTAAAATATACAGATCGGTGCACTCAAGCGTGAGCGCTCCGAGACTGGCGGCGAGGGACAAGTGGGACCGAGAGCTGCAAGCCCCGCTGACGGACAAGCAGTGGGAGTTCTGCCTACTGCAGACAGAGCGCATCTCCTCCAGCAGCAGATTCAGAAATATACATTATAAGTTCATTCATAGATTATACTACACCCCCGTGCGCATGTGTCGCTTCCGACTCAGGGATAATGACCGTTGCGATAGGTGCCACGCTCCTGGGGCTGACTTTCTGCACTTGGCGTGGGATTGCGCGGCAGTGCACCGCTTTTGGGGCGATGTCTGTGAAGCTCTCTCCAAGATGATCGATTCGGTAGTTGAGCCCTCACCCCTCTTGGCCCTGCTGGGATACGTTGAGCCCATACAGGCGGCGCACCGCAAATTCATTGCACTGGCTTTACTGGTTGCGAAGAGAAGAGTTGCATGTCGTTGGGGTCGGGGCAGGGCCCCGAAGTTCAAGGACTGGTTGCACGATCTAACTTATTGCCAGGAACAGATCTGCACATACGCTGAGCTCTTGCCGACAACATCGCGCCCCACAGACATCTGGGCTCCATTGCGGTGTTACCTCTTGGCTGAAGGGGCCGCTGAGGTGGGAGGATTGCCAGAGTAGGGTCCCGTTTTGTGATTGCCCCGCATGCACCAGGAGTTGGTAGTCCTGGGTCAGTGCCATCCGGGTGGAGGTTGGTGTGATACTTCGCATCGAGGGCCCCCCCCCCCGCGCGCCTGCGTCACACATGGTATGGGCCTGCGACTGGCTGGTGTGGGAGACCGCTTGGCTTCGTGCATCCTAAGAGGCACTTCTGTGTATCCCATCGATCGTTCCATTGTATTGTTTGAAGCTGCTGCCTGCCTTGATGATGTCTGCTGAGGCCTGTTGTGCCCATCCATAATGCCTTCCCTTCTCCTGTTTTTGCACTGGTAATTATGCTGTTGATCTGTGTTATATCGCAACCCTTTGACCAAAGCTGTATGTTGTCTTTAAAATGCAAAAATAAAAAGTAAAAAAAAAAAAAAAACTACTGTTAGCAAACCGGCACCGGCATACCTTTCAGGATGCAAGCCAAATTAGGAGCGTGTACATTGCAAGCACCATGTAATTGTATGTGTCTACACACTACAGAATGATCAGGGGCAGAAGTGCACTCCTCACCCTTCAAATAAACCTCTTTTCCCTCCCGCAAGCATCTATATGTGAACGGGAGCGACCAAACCACGTGCAGGAATGCAGTACCAAGTTGTTCATATCTGCCAAGAGCATAATGTTTCATGCACGAACTAAACTTAAAAAGTGGAAAAGGTAAAGTGATCACTCCGTGGATAAGCCACACGGCCAAATTTAACTCAGCAATAGAGAAATGCAACGGTTCAAATTTCTCAATGTGCAGTAATGAATAAGTAGCATCCTTCATAGACATAAACTGTTGTTTTGCAGTTAAATTAAAAGGGAGGAACAAAGAGGAAACATTCATGTAATCCCATGGGACCTTCCCTGCCTTTAACGTTTCTAAAGTCCATGCAAACTGCATAACAGAACGCAACTGATTCTGGCCATGATACAATACAGACAAATCATCCTGCACAATGTCTACGACAGATGAAACAATATTATCTAAAGTGTAAATTCTAGAAGACAAGGTATTTATATTATTATCAATCACAGCCAATACCTTTTCCATATTGGCCTGGTCAATAGCACGTAATCTGGACGCAGCCTCAATTTGCGACATTTTCCAAACTTCGTTGTAAATAGCATATACCCATCTTTTGGACCTGCCTACTGCAGGACCCTTAATAAAATCATTCAGATCAATTTTGTCGTTTAAACGTGACAAATGAAGTTTAACAGATGCTAATGTGGAGTGTTGCAGCCATGACTGGCATAACTTACCCACAGAGTAGGTAGTTACAGTGTGTGATGATTCAAAATGAGGATCTACCCTGACTTGAGTGTACCCAGGCGCCAAGGCTAAAAATCGACCTTGACAGGAATCTGAACCAGTTTGCCATACCAACCACCCATCAGGATTAAGTGCTGAAACATTAAAGGTGGTGTTGGAAATGAGGGACTGCAACCTAGTAAGGGAAAGATCTGTGTAATTACCCCAGCCGGGATAAGCACCCAGATCCGGGATCGAGGGGGAATTCAATTTTTTAGATGTGGCCAATCCAAAACAGGTTGTCTGAAAAATAGATGATTTCAAAAACAAAATGTGGTTTGGGATAAGACAAGCGCGATGCAAAGCTTCTGTTCCCTGAACCTGCCATGGTTTAGTACCCCAAACCAATTTAAGATCGATAGTAGCTTTCCATAGCTCATAGCCACTGATAGCCAATTCGTCCATAAAGGACTTGGAATATAACAATTTGCTATGTGTCAACCTAACCTTAGAGGTGGTCTCAGCCGCCACTTTAAAATAAAAGGAGGTCGGACTAGACACACTAAAATCCAAAAAATATGTGAACTTGTTCACTAATGTGGCAGAACTGCCATAATAAGGGGCCGAACAGTGTTCCCATTGTGTGTAATTAACAAAATTACGAAAGGTATTTGCTCTGTGTAGGAAATGTGTGCCATAATGTTGATAACAAAATTGTTCACCATAATTAGCAGAATTTAAATACAAATCTTCAGCATCAAATGCAGCATAATATTTTAGATCAGAAAACAGTGCTTCTATTGCTTGTACAACCCAATAATCAGATCGGATATTCTGTTTAACTACATCACCCATAGAAACACGAAAGACATTAGGCACATTAATCACTTCGGTAGGTCCATGAATTTGAAATTTAACAGCATCCCAAGCGATCCCATCACGTACAGGCCAGGCAGTAATGTTCACAAAAGTCTGGTCCCTTTTCATAATGTGTGATGAGGAATGGGGGGCCAAAGTTCCATCAATTAATCTAATCGCAGATCTTTCAGTCAGGTAGTGTCCATTGATAAGTTTAAAAAACACTACCACAAAGCCAATTGTCATGAACAAAAAAATACATATTAGCACCAGCCAGATGTAAGTCCATGGTGCCACCAAAAAATGTCTCTTGAACCAGGCAAAAAATACACAAATTTTGGAAGGGGCAGTGGAAGTCATTGATTCAGTGTCAAAGGAAGAACGTGACTGGTTAATCGCTGTCGAATGTAACAGAGGCAACGGGACACCTGCAGGATAAGCATACTCAGGATCATCAGGCAAACCACCAGCAGTAGGCGGCATAGAAGGAGCAGTAACTGCATGCATCTCAACGGCAACCTCAGGCATGATGTTCGAGGGCGGCATCACAACAGAATTTCGCAGAATGGAAGGGCAAGAAACTGAAGGTGTCATACTATGGAGAATCGGCCACCCGCTGTAGCTTGACATTGTCAATCGAGATGTACCTGTTATCCTTGCGACCAGGAAGTGGAGATAAAATAACTGTACGTGTACCCTGGACTCCAAGCACCGGGACTGGTGCACGATAAGAGGGGCCAAACTCCTTCTTGTTCTCCACCTTCTCACGGACCAGGTCACCAACTCGAGGTAGCCAGCCGACTACCGGAATCTGGAGCTCAGCTTCGCATGTAGAGGGTACGTGTTCCTTTGCTAGAGTGTCTCTGGCTTCTTGAAGATTCTGCAATACAGCACAGTGATCATCTAGGTCAAAAGGCGCGGCGGCCGCCGCCATTTCTAGACCCTCAAGGTCCGGAACAAACATTCGTACTCCAAAGAGCATCATGTATGGGGTCCGCCCACCCAGAGACCTTCTAGGGAGATTATTAAGTGCACATTGCACGTCATACAAGTGGGTTAGCCAGCTTCGGCCTGTACCTAAAACCCTTGCTGTCAAAGATTGCTTTAGGTCACGGTTCATTCGCTCCACAACACTATTGCCCTCAGGCCGGTATGGAGACGAAAATTTGACTTGGACCCCCAAACTTCTCATGGCTTCTTTGTACGCCCTATAGGCAAACGCAGGGCCCTGGTCAGAATGAAGGGTACCACATGCAAAACTCCCAATAAAGACACGCAAATCCTTGATGACAGTCCGGGCATCAGCACTCCTTTGCGGCCACACCCACAGAAAACGTGTGCACGAATCCACTGCAACTAAGATGTACTTGTACGCAGTATCAGAGGAAAAAGGACCGCAGTGATCTAAATAAACACACACAAGTGGTTGATTAGCTATATACAGCTGCGTTTGTGGTGGACGCGTGGCAGAAGAAGGTTTAATCTGCTGGCAAATGTCACATAAAAGGACATAAGCTTGTACCACCAGTAACGTTGCTGCAAAAGAGATACAGTAGCCGAAACGCCGGCATGCGCAGATGCAACACCTTCGTGGGCAGCTGAAATCAGAGATGGTCTGCAGTCTGCGTTGGGAATCAATCTGTCACCAACGTCGTTAATCCTCACTGACGGGACGTTATCAGGACTTAAGCGATAATGGTAGCGAGAAGGGAATCCTTTCGGAAAGCCTGTCCCTGTCTCGGACGCAGCAATAGCTGCCAAGATGTCATCATCAATCTTAGTTTTGGATCTTGTAACTGCTGCCACTAAATATGTCGCCACTGCGGTTTTTGCTGCCTCGTCAGCCAAACTGTTACCGACAGCATGGACACCAACTCGTTGGTGACCAAGAGTGTGAATTACATTCACGAGGGGCAAACCTTCTTTAAGTTCTGCCACTCGAACCCTAAGCGTTTTGTGCTTTACTGTGCTACCTTTCGAATCACAAAAGTCATTGTGACTCCAAAAGTGTAGATTCTCGTTGTATGATTGAACACAATAGTACGAGTCACTCACTATAAGAGTAGTGACTCGAGGATCAGCAAACTCCAGTGCAAGCACTAGAGCCCTTAGTTCTGCTAACTGCGCGGTGCAATCACCCAATGACTGCGTATGCACGACATCAGATTGGAACTCACCGTTCACGAAAGTACCCACCACAATTGCGCAGGCCGCTGAATAGGCGTGCTTTGATCCAGTCGCGGGTTGCGCAGACCCATCAGTGTAAATGACACAATGGTACTCCTCGAGCGGGCGCAAAGTCAGAGGAGCCGGATGAACAAATTCATACTCCAAGAACTCCTGTGTCTGTAATGCCGCGTCAAAGATATATGTGACGTCAGACGAGGTCAAGGAGGTTGCCCATTGTATCCACCTTGGATGCAAAGCCTTAGAATTTGGTACACTGGCTTTAGTGACCGCATTAAGGGCAGGGTACGGTGTTACCACCAGCATGTGCTTCCCCTGTGATATGTTATGTTATGTTATGTTATGTTATTAAAAATTTGTAAAGCGCGCGTACGCCCAAGGGCTTCTTGGCGCTGGTAAGATAAAAAACATAACAAGAGGTAAGTCTGCCGGAAGAGTTATTTCGGGTAAGCTTTTGTGAAGAGGTGAGTTTTAAAAGCCTTTCTAAAGGCAAGGAGGTCTTTACTCTGTCTGAGGGCTAGTGGTAAAGAGTTCCATAGGGTGGCTGCCAGGAAGTGGAAGCTGCTGCCGCCTTGTCGTTTTTTCTTGAAACGAGGAACTTCTAAAAGGTCTTTGTGGGCGGATCTTAGGTTCCGTGAGGGGACATATCTACCGATCAGCTGTCTGATAAATAGGGGTCCCTTGCCTTGCAGAGCCTTAAAGATAATGCACCCGGCTTTGAATTCGGCTCTTTGAGCCACGGGTAGCCAGTGCAAACTCTCCAGGCCTGGTTTGATAGGTTCCCATTTGGGTACTTTGCAGATCAGCCTAGCGGCCTGATTCTGCAGGTACTGTAGTCTTTTGAGTTGTCCTGCAGGTAGGCCTAGGTATAGGCTATTGGAAAAGTCAATGTGGGAGAGGACTAAGGCCATGACCACCTGGATTAAGGCGGAGGGAGTGAGGAAATGGGCGATTTTCCTGATTTTCCTTAGTTGGAAAAATCCAGAGGAGACCACGGTACCAATTTGGGATTTTAGCGAGAGGTCCCCGTTGATGGTTATCCCCAGGCTTTTTACAGTGGAAGATTTCTTAGGGGGAAGACCCATGTCCGACGGCCAGAAGTTAGGGCTCCAACTGATTTCGCTCTTGCCGGGCAGAATCAACTCAGTTTTCCCTGGGTTTAACTTGAGGTGATTTGAGGACATCCAGCTCTGGATTAGGGTCATGGTGGCTTGGAAGTCCTCCACCGCGTTAGGGGAATTGAGAACAAAGATAAGCTGTAAGTCATCTGCATAGTTATATACAGTGACTTTGTGCTTACTCAGGGCAAAGAGGAGGGGCCGCATGTACAGGTTGAACAACAAGGGGGATAGTGAGGAGCCCTGGGGCACCCCACAGAAAGACTTGACCTTGGCGGCAGAAAAGGAGCCTAAGCGAACCGATTGGGTGCGTTCGGAGATGAACGATTTTAACCAGGCTAGGGCAGAGTCTCTGAGACCCGCCTGTTCGACACGGTTGACCAGAATGGAATAGTCAACCGTGTCGAATGCCGCGGACAAGTCGAGAAGTACTAAGGCTTGATGAAGGTTGTTATCAGCGTTGGACCTCAAGGTGTTCTGGACTGCCAATATTACTGCCTCAGTGGAGTGACCAGGTCGGAAGCCTGCTTGGTTGGGTTGGAGATATTCTGTTTCCTCCACGAAGTTAGAGAGGCAGTTGGTGACGTGCGCCTCCAGCATTTTCGATAGAAAAGGTAGCAAAGATATGGGCCGATAGTTCGTAAGGTTGAGCGGGTCGATGCCAGGCTTCTTGGTGAGGGGAATCAGTAAGGCCTGTTTGAAGCTGCTAGGTACTGTCCCTGACGTGAGAGAGTCATTGAGTAGGGATATCATGCTGTTGGGCATAGCTCGACCAATTTCTTTCATGATATGGGGGGGGCAGACATCCATAGGGGATCCTGATTTGACTCTAGACAATAATGTCAAGAAAGTTTTCAAATCAATAAGGGGATAGGAATGTAAAGTTGAGGGATTGAAATAGATGTCATCCACTGGGGCGGATGATGGGAGTGTGGAGATGTTCTGCTTAATCGTTAAGATCTTATCACGGAAAAAGTCGTTCAGGGAGTTGCATAACGCTTGTGAGGGAACTACCGGGGGGGAAGTTCTATCGTCGTTGCAAAGGTCGTTCACAATCCTGAAAATTTCTTTTGACTTGTTGGTAGAGTTGAGGACTTTAGATGAATAGTAGGTTGTTTTATGGTTCTGTAGAGTTTTTTGGTATGTCTTCCTGGCTGAGCAGTATGCGGCCTTGGCCAGTGGACAGTACTGGGAGCGCCAGGTTCTTTCCTTTTGCCTCACTTCTAATTTCAGTGTTTTTAGTTCGGGTGTAAACCATTTATGTGCATCCGGGCTCCTTGAGCAGCTAAGATGCGTGAGGGGAGCATAGATGTTAATCGCTTCAGTGAGCCATTCATTGAGCCGGCTATCGGCCTCATCCACATTGTTGCTGTCGAGGGGGGGGGAGTTACCCAAGAAGTTTAGAAAGGCTGGCATATCCATGGAGGACCATTTCCTGATGGTTTTGCTGGATTGTAGTTTAAAGTGGGTTGTCTTATCTAGCTGGAGAGAGAAACTTATGCTGTGGTGATCGGACCAGAAACAAGGTTTTATGTCTAATACAGATAGGGCCAGGTTCAGAGACCAGATTTGGTCGAGGCTGTGGCCCTTCTGATGGGTCTCGGTGTGGATGTGTTGTGTCAGGTTAAGATCACAGAAGAGTTCGCTCATCTCTGCAGCTTGGGGGTCCAACGATAGGTTGTCGAACCAGAAATTTAGATCTCCAACCAGGAGTAATTTAGGATGGTTAGTAACCAATGGTGCCAGTAGCTGAGCTAGAACGGAAGGGAATGTAGCCATGGTTTGGGGAGGGCGATATAATAGGACCAATATAAGTGAGCCATTGGGGGTGTCTATTTTGGCGACTATGTTTTCAGTATTAGGTAAAGGCAGAGAGGGGAGCTGTCTGAGTTGGAACTTTTTATTGACGATTATTGCTGCTCCTCCCCCAGTTTTTCCGCCTGGGCGGAGTGCTGATAGAATATAGTAGTCTGCAGGTAGGGCAGCTAAAATATCCGGTAGTGAGTCCGGAGTGAGCCAGGTCTCCGTCAGTAGCAGCATGTCAGGTTGTTTGTCCATGAGTAGCAGAAATATATCAGATTGGTGCTTAATCATGGAGCGGGTGTTAAGATAGATACACCTGAACGTGTAGGTGGAGCAGGGTGTGGTCGTGCGCATAGAGTACTCAGGAGCAGGGGCGTTCGTGAGGGAGGCAGAGTTGCCTATACCTAAGTGAGAAATGCGTTTAGCTGCGTGATAAGGGACAGGTGGACACGTCGTGGCGGTTGGGCCCAATACCTGTAGTTCAGCAGAAGTATAAGTGTAGTGGCTCGCAGGGTCCTTGGCCCCTGGTCCCGGACGCTCGCGGACGAGCGCAGACGAGCTTGCCTTATGCGCGCCTTCGGCGCGCATTCGTCGCGCCCGCTGCGCTCGTCCGCTGCGCTTCCTGTATAGGCACATGATTTATAGCTGGCAGGGGGGATGAGATGTGGGCGTGGCCTGACCGGGTGGGCGTGGCCTATGTCCTGGGCAATGGCGGCAGGGAAACCAAAACAAACCCTCGCCAATGGAAGCTTGTATCTCAGCTGTCAGAGGGCTCGTGAAAGCGCGAAGTGCTCGGTGCAGGTGAGTGCAAGTTTTTAAAAGACCAAAGAAATTCTGTCACTTTCTATTTAAAATATGCAAAATCGCTCTACTCCCGGCTCAAGCCTCAGGAGGTTCCGTTTTTTAAGATGCAGCGCTTGTGGTCAGCGCTCTCTATATAGCGCGGGAAGATAGGGGTGGGCGTGGCCTGACCGGGTGGGCGTGGCCTATGTCCTGGGTAATGGCGGCAGGGAAACCAAAACAAACCCTCGCCAATGGAAGCTTGTATCTCAGCTGTCAGAGGGCTCGTGAAAGCGCGAAGTGCTCGGTGCAGGTGAGTGCAAGTTTTTAAAAGACCAAAGAAATTCTGTCACTTTCTATTTAAAATATGCAAAATCGCTCTACTCCCGGCTCAAGCCTCAGGAGGTTCCGTTTTTTAAGATGCAGCGCTTGTGGTCAGCGCTCTCTATATAGCGCGGGAAGGTAGGGGTGGGCGTGGCCTGACCGGGTGGGCGTGGCCTATGTCCTGGGCAATGGCGGCAGGGAAACCAAAACAAACCCTCGCCAATGGAAGCTTGTATCTCAGCTGTCAGAGGGCTCGTGAAAGCACGAAGTGCTCGGTGCAGGTGAGTGCAAGTTTTTAAAAGACCAAAGAAATTCTGTCACTTTCTATTTAAAATATGCAAAATCGCTCTACTCCCGGCTCAAGCCTCAGGAGGTTCCGTTTTTTAAGATGCAGCGCTTGTGGTCAGCGCTCTCTATATAGCGCGGGAAGATAGGGGTGGGCGTGGCCTGACCGGGTGGGCGTGGCCTATGTCCTGGGCAATGGCGGCAGGGAAACCAAAACAAACCCTCGCCAATGGAAGCTTGTATCTCAGCTGTCAGAGGGCTCGTGAAAGCGCGAAGTGCTCGGTGCAGGTGAGTGCAAGTTTTTAAAAGACCAAAGAAATTCTGTCACTTTCTATTTAAAATATGCAAAATCGCTCTACTCCCGGCTCAAGCCTCAGGAGGTTCCGTTTTTTAAGATGCAGCGCTTGTGGTCAGCGCTCTCTATATAGCGCGGGAAGGTAGGGGTGGGCGTGGCCTGACCGGGTGGGCGTGGCCTATGTCCTGGGCAATGGCGGCAGGGAAACCAAAACAAACCCTCGCCAATGGAAGCTTGTATCTCAGCTGTCAGAGGGCTCGTGAAAGCGCGAAGTGCTCGGTGCAGGTGAGTGCAAGTTTTTAAAAGACCAAAGAAATTCTGTCACTTTCTATTTAAAATATGCAAAATCGCTCTACTCCCGGCTCAAGCCTCAGGAGGTTCCGTTTTTTAAGATGCAGCGCTTGTGGTCAGCGCTCTCTATATAGCGCGGGAAGATAGGGGTGGGCGTGGCCTGACCGGGTGGGCGTGGCCTATGTCCTGGGCAATGGCGGCAGGGAAACCAAAACAAACCCTCGCCAATGGAAGCTTGTATCTCAGCTGTCAGAGGGCTCGTGAAAGCGCGAAGTGCTCGGTGCAGGTGAGTGCAAGTTTTTAAAAGACCAAAGAAATTCTGTCACTTTCTATTTAAAATATGCAAAATCGCTCTACTCCCGGCTCAAGCCTCAGGAGGTTCCGTTTTTTAAGATGCAGCGCTTGTGGTCAGCGCTCTCTATATAGCGCGGGAAGGTAGGGGTGGGCGTGGCCTGACCGGGTGGGCGTGGCCTATGTCCTGGGCAATGGCGGCAGGGAAACCAAAACAAACCCTCGCCAATGGAAGCTTGTATCTCAGCTGTCAGAGGGCTCGTGAAAGCGCGAAGTGCTCGGTGCAGGTGAGTGCAAGTTTTTAAAAGACCAAAGAAATTCTGTCACTTTCTATTTAAAATATGCAAAATCGCTCTACTCCCGGCTCAAGCCTCAGGAGGTTCCGTTTTTTAAGATGCAGCGCTTGTGGTCAGCGCTCTCTATATAGCGCGGGAAGATAGGGGTGGGCGTGGCCTGACCGGGTGGGCGTGGCCTATGTCCTGGGCAATGGCGGCAGGGAAACCAAAACAAACCCTCGCCAATGGAAGCTTGTATCTCAGCTGTCAGAGGGCTCGTGAAAGCGCGAAGTGCTCGGTGCAGGTGAGTGCAAGTTTTTAAAAGACCAAAGAAATTCTGTGACTTTCTATTTAAAATATGCAAAATCGCTCTACTCCCGGCTCAAGCCTCAGGAGGTTCCGTTTTTTAAGATAGCGCTCGCTCTTTCAGGATCGCCATCTGAACTGCTGTCAGTACTTTTTCGACAGCAGAAAAGCGCAGCTCAGCCGAAGTGTACAGATGAGATTTGTAGGCAATGGGGACGGTGTCGCCCTCATTGAACGTCAAGTAGGTGAAACCCACTGCACCCGGTACGATTCTAATGACCAGGTTAGTGTGGTTATCACGAGTTTGTAAGAATTTCAAAGCAAGAAGATCAGACTGCAAAGATTGCAATGCAGCAGAATGCTCAGGCAGCCAGCAAGATTTGGTAAAAGTAGGTTGTACCAAGGAATAAAGCGACTTGACACGCTGGGCATAATCAGGAATGTAGGTACGACCGAAATTCAGAAAACCCAGCAAAGATTGTAATTTCTTCAGTGTCGTAGGAGCACTAAGGCGTGCGCATTTCTCAAGGAACTGCGGAGCCAAGCCTCGACCCTTATGATTGAGTTCGTACCCCAAGAACAACACTGTGAACTCGGCAATGTGGGACTTCGCAAAATTGAACTTGTAACCGAAGTCAGCAAACATAGTAATTATGTTATCCACGCGAGCAAGGTGTGGAAGCAACTCGTCGTCCGTTACATACGAATATGCTTCCGGGTCAACCATCTCTAAGAGAGAGACCACACGAGCAGCAAAGACCCCGGGACTATTTTTATAGCCCATCGGGAGCCTTTTGAATTTCTTTTGTTTGCCACCCGAGGTAAACGCCGTCCACTCATAGCTATGAGGGGACAGATTATGGCTATAAAAGCCATTGGAGATGTCAAGTGTGGTTTTAAACCGTTTTCTCACAAGACTATCGACGAGAGCCGAACTGTGAGTATTTTGTACCGCACATGTCCGGCAGTGTGAATTTAAGTGCCGGTAATCCAAAACTAGGCGGTACGATCCGTCAGGCTTGGTCACAGTGAATAAAGGATTATTCATGGGTGACACACATGTTTCAATTACTCCCTGATATTCCAATTGTTCAAGGATAGACGCGACGTGAGACCTAGCCTCGCGACGCATGGGATATTGGGGCTGTGGCTGGCGTTCTGACCGCAACGGAATCGTATGATTGGGAGAAAATTTGTCCCAGCCCACCTGAGTACGGTACAACGCAGGCACGAGCACCTGCGCCCACTCCCCGGCTAACCTGTTAGAATGTTCCAGTGGCACTGTGTGCCCAAAGGACGGGAGGATCACTACCTCTCCTCTAGGAGCATCTAAAACGAAAGCCGGGGGCCAATCCGCCTCCGCCAAAAGGCTATCATAGGTGGAGGTTAGATTATCCCAAAATACCACTTTAATTTTACGTTGTATGTCACCCTCAATTATAAGGACAATTTCAAACATCCGTTCAGGGAGAGATACGCGAGTATCAGCAGTTTCAACACTTACAAATGTATCAGTTGCTGTCGCCGCCAGATATGGACGCAGCGCTTGTCGCACTACTGTAACTTCCGCCGCGCTGTCTAGCAGCGTTAGCGCCCATGTCTGGTTCAGAAGCTGTGTCCGTACCATCTGAGGCATATCTTGCAGTTAGAGCAGCAACTTTTTTCTTCTGAAACGGGGGTCTTTGACGTGCAGATTCGTCCTGCTTGCCTTTACCGTCAGTCTGACGGGGCTGCTCACGACCTTGAGCACCCCTTCCTTTCCCACGATTTCCGCCACCGGATTGAAAAGCCGATGTTTCCTGTGAAGAACGAGGAGAGCGTTGTTCAGGAACCTGAAATCTATCAGGTGACTTAATATTAGAACGATCGCGCAAATCATAAGTGCGTTCACTTTGTATCTGCACCGGCGACGCAGAACGAGACCTCCGTTTCTCTTGCTGCTTCCCCTGTTTTTTGGCTCGCCAACTTTGTTTTGGAAAGTTGGGCTTTTCGTCTTTGGTAGACGAACTCACTTTAGGTTGCTGTACTACAGTAGGAATGATCACGGTGGGCTTCACACCCAAGGCGCTACGACCCACCATTCTGTAGGCTTTCGCTATAATTTTAGCGAATTCCTTTGGCCTGTCGGCCGGATCCACAAGCGCCAACATGTTGCACACTTGGAATTGCATGGCATCTCCTTTGAGGTTGCCCATTACCATGGAACACACCACATCGAAGCTCTCGACAAGCCTCATTCCCAACTCAATTGCTGCCTTTGCACCATGATTGTCTTGGACCTTCTTGATGACAGAGGGTAGTACGGACATAGACGGAGTGCCATAGCACTTCGCATAGGTCGCAGCAAAGACCTTGCCCCAATTGTCACAGTCGACAATATCCGGGACCAGGTCCTTTGGCAAAGTAATAGTGAGTATCCTGTGTTTATCCACAGGAGAAGTATGCGGAAACAGGGCTTCTAATTGATCAAACTTTTCAGCAAGCCAGTAAGGAAATTCATCCTTATTTTGGGGGCGCTTGCCGACAACCGCATTAACCATAACTGAACTGATGACCACCGCGTGATGGTCAGTCATGTGGCCCGCAACCACAGGTGCCCTCACCTGTACATTGCGAGACACGTACTGCACTAACGCCCTATGGACCGTAATCAGGGCAGTGTGTAGCACACGCAATTCCGCCACCGCCACAGTCATGTAGCGGGGATGGGGTGTATAACCGGCCAGCACTGGCCATGAGGCCCCTGCAATAGACAACGGGCCCATTCTCGCCGGTACTACCGCATGGGGAAGGGCGCCATTATACCAAATAGTATGCTGCCAGGCAGTGAGAGAAATTTCAAGTGTCCGATAAGGGGCATAGGCTGCAGGCATCGCTGTGGCAGTATATTCGTGGAACAAATTGTCGTATGCATCCACTGCATCGAACGTCAACCAAGAGTAAAACAGCTCATATGGGAATGCCGCATCAGCCCCTACCACAAAAATAACAGCCAACCCATCATCAGGAACCCCATAGACCCGTAAATGTGCGGTCAGGGGAACCCGACTATGCGCGGCAACGTTGACCGCCATCGGGACACACAGAAGAACAACAACAAGCTCGACAGTAGCACTGGGGTTCAGAAAAAGAAAACCTTTTTAATTATCAAGCTTGAAGGAACCTTTAGTCGAAACCTAGGTAGGTTAAGCCGTCACTCCCGTTGTCCGGAAACCAGAGTGAGGGCGTTGTGGACTAATAAAAGCACTACTAAGGCGTTTCAGATCAAAAGACCAAACGTTAGGTGCGCCATGTTGCAGGGATTCTGCTTATGCACAGAACTATGCGCAGGAAACCAGGACCTCAGAGAATTGTGGTGTACCAGAAACTCCCCTCAGAACCAAGAACCCCTATCCGACTAGCTTAGTGTCACATTCGTTATCCGAGATTTAGCTCGGTGGTCCCAATGTATAGACAACCCAGAAAAAGCGACTTAGATACTCTCAGGAGTGGTGGGAATCCGAAATACCCGTTGGTAGCTATATATCAGTCCACAACAAAATAACAAAGACACGGTAAAGTTTAAAGAGTTTATTTTATAAACCTCGCGTCCTAAGATGCAGTACTTTGGCTAACACAAGCAGACAAATGGTTAAGATCAGAACCATCAGCATTGTTACAATACCATAGAAAATGAAAGGAGCAATCATAATAATAATGACAGTGGAAACCGACCACCCTCCTTTCTCTAGCAACTAATAGGTTATTATTAGACTAATAGAAGGTCTCTTAGGCTTGCATGGGGGACCCCATACCTTATAGGTCAGCTTAGTGGAATCACATCACAGGATCAGCTAGGCTCTCTCCTGCAACAGCTCTTCGTTTCGAATGTAACAGAAAACATGCTGCTCTGCAATATTAAAGGACTCGTCTTTCAGGTATTGGCAGCTGTATGTATGTTATGGCTAAGAAGTGGTACGATCAACCTGAACACAACAACTTGCACCGTCTAGTGACCCAGACTCGTTCTTTACACGGTTTACAGACCAAGGTCACTGCTTACTGTTAAGGATGTTAAACAACAGACAGTTCTCATGTGAAGCAAAGTCGAGTCAGCAGTTCTCGAATGAATAACATGTAACAACAGTGTCGCGTGCAAAAGCAGCAGAAGCGGCAAGCTGGCTTTCTAACAGCCGACGAGGTTATGCTAACTTAGCGTTGTACATAGGGAGTGGTTAACCCATACTACAAGAGTTGAGCTAAGTGATAATCCTTGTGGCACGACAAAGATGAGATTGGGGGCGTCTCAAGAGTAGGGGGCCAGGCTAACTGACTGGGTCCTGCCCATCAGGAAAGAGCAGAGCCAGTGGTAAGTGGGTCCTTGGATTCCAATGTCATACAGGTGTTGGATGAAGATGGGGTATGAAACTGTGTTGAAGGTTTCCCAGGAGGATGGGTTCTGCCATGTCTCCTCTGTCCAGGATCATGCAGATATCAGATATAGCGCCAATAAGGGCTTTTTCTGTACTGTAGTTGGGTCTGTGTTATGTCGAGGAGTTGGTGGTGGCTGAGGTGGTCAGTGTGGCATCTGTTGATTAGCTTCTCTAAGACTTTGGCCAGATATGGAAACACAGAAATTGGTCTGTAGTTGATGAGTGATGATGGGTTTACAAAGGGGTTCCTAAGTAGACGAGGACTCTGACATATTTCTATGTATCTCAGAAGGTGGCCAATGAAATGTAGGTGCTCAGGGTAGTTGTGAGCACTGTGCCAATGGGTAAAGTTCTTTAGAGAAGGCATGGTGGAGGGAAGGGTCTGATGGGTCCCCGGAGTGAATGGACTGCATTGTTGCAGTGGCTTCATCAATGGTGATGGCGGGCCATATGGTCATCATTATTTTTTGGGACGAGACAGGGAAACGTGTTGTGTGATCTGTAGAGCCGGGTATACCCACTTACTGGGTCTCGATGGCGGGGGAACCGCGCAAGTCTACCATACCCTCCTTATATTGTAAAAGGAGACACAGGAGCCTTCGTCTGCAGGAGGAACAAAGTTTTATTCGAATAGCCCGGGCTATGGAACAGAGTTCCAAGCTTGTCGGTGACAATACAGAGGAGGCTGCTGCTTTACTACGCAGCTTACAGGCCTTATATACATATTTCCCCACCCTAAGGAACCAGTTCGGATGGGGCTGTAGTTACGCCATTCTTCGTTCAGGCAGGACTGGTTCTGCAACAGATGGTGCAATCAATTAGGACAGATCTTGCCAAACGGTATATGTACGTGAAAGAATCAAACAGATCTTGACAAACAGGATATGTGAAAGAAACAAGTTCTGGGACAGTGTTGTGACCAAGTCTTGCGAAACAGGATGGGTGCGTGCAGGAGTCCAGTCCGAGGGCGGTGAGAGGCCAATTCTCTGTTCCCCTTTTTGAAATTGGCTTAACCACAAGGAGCAGGAAGGGAAGGGCGGTCGTGACAGTTAGAACTTTGGCAAGCATCAGTAGAAACGACCAGGAGGGTCATGCAGAGGTGTTTGACATGAAATTGCAATGCTAAAATAATGGAGTCTGACACAAAATGGATGCCGACAAGAAGGACACTTTTCCTCAGATCTGTTGGGTATGTTTGAGGGTTAAAACTGCTGTTTATGGAGGTTACCTTGTTGCAGAAGAACTGAGAGACTTTAGGCCATAGGTCGAGTGAGGGAATGATGATGTTAGAGATAGCAGCTGGTGAGGTGAAATCTTGGATGATGGTGAAGATATCCTTGCTTCTGTTGCAGCTAGCGTCGATGAGTCTACTGTCTAATCGGTTTTTCGCTAAAAAAAAAGTAGCAACAATCGTTCGGGCTGTCAGAGGACGGACATTACACTGCCCACCCTATTAGGGTGGGCGGTGTACATTTTTTTTTCTGTCTGTCACTACCAGGAAAAATGTGTTCGTGAGTGACGAGAAATAAAATACAAATGACCCAGATCACCCTGGGAAAAAAACTCCTAGGGTGTGAAGGTCATTAGTTTTTTGTTTTTGTTCTTTTTCACCACTTTGGTCATTTGTTTTTGAAAAAAAAAGTTAGCCGTTTAATGAATGTCCGTCAAAACCGACACCGGCTGGCCACCAAATCTTTAGGACACTCAAAGGAACCGCTGTGATCGTGATTCCGTTCAATGTACACAGATGACTACGAGGTCGGTGGAAATCTCTAAATTTGGCAGGCAGCAGCCTGTCAGTGTGATGGAGATAATGTCTTTGCAACCCTGATGAACTGTACTCCACCCTCCAGACTTTAAATCAGGCCCTTGGTTTTCATCAAAGGTTCATATTAACATAAGTTTCTGTGTTACCTGCTACTTTTCACTTAAGGATTTCTGCCTGGTACAAAAGGTCATGCTTCTTAAAATCCATTATTTTGAGGCCATTATGAGTGTGATTGACAGAACTGATAGAGAAATAGTGAAAAACGATAGAGACATTCCTTGACAACTGCTTAAACTTCGGTCACAGATAGGAGTGCCGCCTGTACAGAACTGAAACAATCATCCAGACATGGCAAAGAAAATACATTTACTCGTAAAAGTCACATTTAGCCTCATTTGGTGGACTCCATGCATTCTGTAGGATTGCGTTCACATAAAAGCATTTGCTATCTTGGAAATAAGTCTCAGGCAGTGGCAGCTAGTAATTTGATCAGGGAGGGAAGCCGGGCACAAGCGCATACTTACACCCTCACTCACACCCATGCATTCACACACATGCACACTCACACCTATTCACAAATCTCACTGTCAAAAACACACATACATACACACACGCATGCACGCACCAAACTTTACAAAATATAAAACTTGTCTCCAGCGTCTCTGGAGGGAAGTCGCAGAGGTTCCAGGAAGACTGGGACTGCCGCCTCCTAAGGAGAGGAGGCGGCGTCCCTACCTCATCACCGACTGGAATGGGTCAGTGAGACTTACTGACCCCACCCCATTCTGGGATGAGGTGTCAGTGATAGACTCAGCCCTGGGCACTTCAGGGGTTAAAAGTGAAGCACTTAGGCCCGAGGCCATGAGTGATTCTCCCCCTCGTCATGAGGGGGAGGTTCTCCAAGCCTCTGCCAGGCTGAAGAGGTCATGCACACAGAAGCTGTAACATCTTCAGTCCGGCAAAGTTCAGCTGAGGTAGCCAGGCGCCTGAGCATGTACAGCATGTCTAGCGCCTGGCTGCAAGACCTGAACATTAAGAGTGCCTGTCAGGCTGAGCTCTCCTCAGCCTGACAGCTGGGGCGGCTCCTCCACTAGGGCGGAGTAGCATCACCCCACTGCTTTCTCGCAGTGCAAGAAGCAGAAACATGAAATGGTAATAACTACCATTTTATGTTTCTCCTTCTCGCACTGCGAGAAAGCAGAAGGGGTTTGGTTGCGGGAGGAGTGGTGTGCGCACTCCTGAGTGTGCATGACTGGTTTGGTCAGTCCCAGACCAAACCAAACCAGTCATGCATGCAATACAGGCTACATGGAGAACATGGCCGTGCCATTAGCCCCTGGCTGGGCAGCTTACCGACCAATCACAACGCTGCTTGCAGCGTTGTGATTGGGTTAAGGGTGGGACTGGGTGCCTGGCAGCCTGCTTCTTGTTCCTCCCAGAGGTAGGAGAGCAGAAAAGGAGCAACGACTACACGGGACCCGGCCGGCGGTAAGGTAAGTTTATTTTTTTTAAATATTAAATTAAACCTGCCACCCCCTCCCCGGTGCCACCTCCCCGCGCAACCCCCCCCACCCGTGAATTATGTCAGCCATGACTGCCTGATAGACACTCTTCATGTCGGGGAAAAAATGGTGGGGTGGGGGCAGCGTCGCATTGGTAAGGCGGGCACTCAGGCAATGGCCGAGGGTCCGGTATCCAAATTCCAGCTGTGGGCTGCTTTTCTGGGCAGCCTAGGGGCTGTCTGTGTTGTTCGGATGCTGCCTTGAGTGGCCTTTCAAGAGGCAGATGGGAGGAGGTGTCACTCCCTTTCTCTCGCTGGGCCGGCCCATTAATGTAGACTGAGCAGGGGCAGGGGGCCTGAGCAGACGTGGTCTCACTTGCATTCATGTGTGGTTCAGCAGTGTGAACTAATCCATGCATTTTTTTTTTATCAAAGTGAAATTAAGAAAACCCGCAAATGCGGGCCACTTTTTTTTGTATCCCAATCCAACACTGGGTGGGGCTCCTCCACCCATAAGCCCGGACCACGGCTGATCCTACCTGTAGTTAACTCCACTAAATTTCAACATTAATTATGCTGTAAAAAGTACTTTGAAAGATGCCATTTCTTCGCAGAATATTTGTCATTGTACTGCCTAGCGATCGATCCGTGAATGACCCGGAGTTCTGTCAGTGTCGGCCTCAGCCACAGTTCTGTTTCCATGGCGGCGCGCGGCTCAAACCAGGACCGCCGCTAATTGCAGATACAAATATGTGAAGCGCAGATGTTTTGCAGATTGAATAACATCAATTTGGCTGAGAGCTGGGCCCGTTCGTGATGGTTGTTTGTTGATAGCCTTGGCTTCCTTTTGGAGCTCGCTGAGTACCCGGATGCAAGCCTTGCACTTTACCGAGAAATGCTAGAACTGTGATTCCAGGTAAACAGAAATTGCATCAAAGTGTGCTTTTTGTTTCAATGAGTTACTGAAATCGGGGGCCTCCAACAAGCATGTCCATAATGGGTGCACAATGTAGCAGAGTGTTCCATATGTGCCCCATCCCCCACAGCCCCGCACTCTTCTCTTCAAAAGGAGGCGTGTAGAGCCGGTGACTCTTCACCGGTGACCTCTGAAATGACGGGGTGCACATTTCACCCCAAACTGCCCTGTGTGAGTGAGCGCAAATCCAGCTACGCAAAGGGTGATATGGTTTGCGCCCATTTCTAGAAAAATAAACTTGAAAATACTGGGGCCAAATGGTACATCTTCCATCACAATTTGAAAGTTACATATTTAGACTTTTTTAGAGTAATTCTGAGCTATTCAGAAGGGAAAATCATGACAGACAGAGTGTTGCTTGTAATGCGAGTCTGATCTTGTCCAAGGAGTTCTGGGAGGAATAGTAGTTGTTCTAATTCAGTCGACCATAGAAGGATGAAGAGCCAAAGGCGACCTTGCAGGGATTCAAGGTCGCAATATGAGTGGCGCACACAGATTTTAGTGGTCAACAATCTAAAGCACTGAGATATATGATTATTTGAATGAGATCTTGTGGCCTGTGGGTTACAAGCAGATGGATACAGGCCTCCTAGCGGGGCCGGCTCACCCTACAGTACCGTGGCCAGTGAAATACAGGGTAAAACACACCTTGACGCATTCATGTCATTAACTTGAACTAGTGTGCTCTGATAGGAATATGATGCCTGAAGATAAGAGGCACTTCTCTGCAACAGGTACGTGAACCCACTTTGCTGACATTGGAACATGCGACTTGCGGGTTACACACAGATATATGGCAGGAGGTGCGTTAATCTGACATTCTATCTTGCCAGGATGAGGGGCTGTAACGTTTGGGTTATACAAACAGGTTACATACATATATTCATTAGCAAAGTCGCTGGCATTGATTTGAACCTGTGACCTGCAGGAGCATTGCCAGAGGACTCCGGGCAGAGGCGCGCACCATGCAAAGACAGAGGCGTACTGTAAGACCCTTGGGGCGGATATGTTATTTCTGACATATGAAGATACACTACAAATCGTTGTAGGAGGACACTACAAGTGTGAATGTCGCAGTACTGGGACATTAGTGCAAGGTGCTGCACTATGCAGTGATATAACAGTACTGGGACAGTCATAATGCAACTCTGCTCTAATCTGCGCGTGAGGCGCTTGTGCAGATTGAGGTGCATCGTGACAGATATGTATATTATATCCGTGCACGGTGCACTATCACTAGACGTGCCCCATTAGTGCACGGTGCACTGCCACTAGACGTGCTCCATTAGTGCACAGTGCACTGTCACTAGAGGTGCACCATTAGTGCACGGGGTACTGGCACTAGAGGTGCACCATTAGTGCACAGTGCAATGTCACTAGAGGTGCCCCATTAGTACACGGTGCACTGTCACTAGAGGTGCACCATTAGTGCACGGGGTACTGGCACTAGAGGTGCACCATTAGTACACGGTGCACTGTCACTAGAGGTGCCCCATTAGTTCACGGTGCACTGTCACTAGAGGTGCACCATTCGTGCACAGTGCACTGTCACTAGAGGTGCACCATTCGTGCACGGTGCACTGTCACTAGAGGTGCCCCATTAGTTCACGGTGCACTGTCACTAGAGGTGCCCCATTAGTACACGGTGCACTGTCACTAGAGGTGCCCCATTAGTTCACGGTGCACTGTCACTAGAGGTGCACCATTCGTGCACGGTGCACTGTCACTAGAGGTGCCCCATTAGTGCACGGTGCACTGTCACTAGAGGTGCCCCATTAGTTCACGGTGCACTGTCACTAGATGTGCCCCATTAGTACACGGTGCACTGTCACTAGAGGTGCACCATTCGTGCACGGTGCACTGTCACTAGAGGTGCCCCATTAGTACACGGTGCACTGTCACTAGAGGTGCACCATTAGTGCACGGTGCACTGTCACTATAGGTGCACCATTAGAGCCCTACTGTTCTTTATTCATTAGACGTCACCTCCCCACAGGTGCCATGGCTCGCTGCACTGTGTGACAGTGGGACACCCAGTTATGGGCACCTGTTAGTGGTACCCAGTGATAGGCTCGGCATGTCACACTACTGTGGCTCCTCCTACCATTACCAGGTTTTTATCAAGTGTGACCACTAGTAAAGTCATGTGTGCGAGAGGTTTCTGCTGCCTTTAATACCTACGGGCTGGTTATGGGCGAGATATCAGCAAACTGCTCTGGCGGCCCCACCCTTCAACATAACTGCCCGGCCACACGGTATCACTGTGAGGTGCACAGGAGCCGTTTCGTATGTTTTACAAGAAAGCACTACGCTTTTTATGCATGTAGTGGGCAGCTGAACACCTATTTCTTAAGGCAGAATCAAACACAGGGTAACACAGCATGCGACAGTGAAAAGTATAATTAAAATGTCAAAACAAATATGAAATAAAGCACTAATGATCAGACACAAGTGACGCACAGATGCAAGAAAAACTAATAACAACAGCAGAAAATGACAGTCATGAAGTTCGTTTGAGTGTGGCATCGAATAAGAAGCGCTCATGTTTGAGATGCTGTATTTTGGAGAGGGTTTAACTCATCAGTGCAGCAGCTCCGCGCACCTCGCTCCTGGACTCATGGAGGAAGTGAACTAAGTGTGCCTCATCTGGCCCCAGTGTTTCCCCAGTATCAAACATTAGGGGAGGGTTTGAACTTTGACACTTAACCCAACCTCCGGCTCCGAGACCACCTTCTCCCATTTCATTACAGAATGGGGTGACAATAATGAGGCGCTGAAACCATGCCCACCTGATACATGTGAGAAAAGGTGGGAGCAGCAAAGGCGCTAAGGGACACTAGACAAGCCCCGCCCCTCCACTGCCAGCCTTTCAGAGCTGAAGGTCAGCCTCCTAGGCAAGAAAGTATGGGCAGTTGGAGGTCCTTCTCCCCTCCCCCAGACACACTACTTCATACTTGTGAAAAGCAAAGAGATCCCGCTGAGTGCCTCTTCTTAGTTCTTGCACATGTGCACCAGCGTGGAACCCTTTTGCAAGTGCCGTCTCAGGTTCTCGCTTTCCATCACCTAGTTGACTGAGACAGAAATGTGGATTGAGTGCCCCAAGCATGGTTGGTAGTGGGGTGGAGCAGTATGTAGGAGGCTGGCTTAGTATATGGTGCCCACCTTTATAAGTGTAGCACCCTGCTCTTATCCAGACAACCCTTATGGTGATTTTAGTGGTCTTAGACAACCATAGAAAGCTCTCTAAGTGGTAGCTGTGGAGAGCCGCCTTCAGGCTTAGTCCAGAAGGAGAGTAAAGAAGCTTCTTTTACCATTACTTAATCTTATGGTGTAGGATAAGTGAAAAAGAACCACACATTATAGTTATAAAAATATCAATTTATTATAAACACTCACTAACACATTGCAATATCTCCTACCCGGAGATATAACCACAATACACACAATTCTTTGATAATAGAATGCGTAAGTAGCACAAATACACAGGGGTCTCCAGTGGGAGACCAAATCATATACTAAGAAAGTGGAATGCGAACCACGACCTAAGTCAAGAATGGACATAGAAGATGTAAAAGAGTCGAGGACCCAAGGAACCACCCAAGGTGAGTATCTAGGAACCTAAAGGAGGTCGTGTGCAGTGTGGGAATACGATTGTGTACTCAATACAAGTCAATGGGTAAGTTGCGGTTGCAGTTTTAAAGAAGAAGGAACCTTCCCAGCGGACTGTGAAGAAACCCCATGGAAGATGGTAGGTTGAATAGTCACCCCACCCATGGATACCCCAGGTACCAGGATACACCAGGAAAGCCGGGTGCATAGGTGCGAAGTGACATTGGAAACTGCCAAAGACCACAATGGAGGACTTCAGAGGAGATGTGCTGGCGAAGAAGGTGAAAGAGTCCGGTGGAACCTGAAGGTGGATTCAAGTTGAGAGGTACCTGCAAGCAGAGGGGACAGAGTCTATGCCACTCAGGAATGACCAGGAGGCATGGAAGACGAATGCCCACCGATGTTGGAGCAGCAGGTGAGTTGACGGTGCCCTTGAAGTTGCAGCTGTGTGGACCAGGCGACACTGTGGAAGACCAGGAGCCATTCATGAGCTGTCCCACGTTGGATGTCAAGAGCCAGGTGGTCAGTGTCCAGCAGGGGCACCAACAAGCCTTGGCAACAGCAACCAACGTGGTAATCGAAAAAGGTGTAGTGTTGATACCAGCAAGGTCCAAGAGACTCATCACGAGCAGGTAAGTCAGAGCAGGCCCTGAGCAAGCAGAGGAACCCACCGGAGCCAAAGAAGACCATCAAGAAGACCCACGGTCCAAAGGCACAGGAGTCACAAGAGGACCTCGAGCAGCTCGCTAAAGGATGAAAGCCCACGGTGCAAGGAATGCGGTGTAGGTGGAGATCTTGGCTGCAGGAGATGCTTGAGGCTGGAGCTTCCTAGAGCCTGAAGATCTCTGGAGGAGAGAGTCAACATGCCTTGGCAACGGCAAGTCAAAGTGGTGCGCAGGGGTGCTGCTCCAGCGGTTCCGATGAGGGATTCTGGCTTCCAACTTACTGTGAAGACAGTACAGATCTCGAGTGAACTGCAGAACCACCACCTGTGTTGCTGGATCTTTCAGAGTTCGTAGGAGCTCAGGAACAGCAGACCAGTCAGCATTGTTGCGGTGCCTGCAGGTGCACGGGAGTGACTCCTTCATCCAAGGTAGATTCCTTCCGGTGTCTTACATGTCCACAGGCCTTGTGAAGAACCTTTAAGAAGCACAGGTACAGACGTTGCAGAAGACTGGCAGGATGACGAGACCAGGAGCAGCAGGAGTCTTCCCAATTGCAGTCTCGGTTCTCAAAGCGAAGTCCAGCGAAGTCCATAATGCCCAGGCGCTTGAAGTTAAAGTGGTTTCAGATCTGAATCTTGTCCCATGACGAATCTAGGGACCCAACCACCCACAGGTAAGCCCTTAAGTACCCTAAGGAAAGGGTTCGGGTGATTCAGGGGTCCCTCCCAGAAGAGGGGCTGGACAGTGGGGCATATACTCCCATGTCCTTTGTGTAGTTTTGCACCAGAGCAGAAGCCAACGGCTACCTGAACTAGTTTCAACTGGAGTATGCAAGGAGGGCACCAAATATGCCATTCAAAGCAGTCTAGTGGTGCTGGCAAGTGCCCCTACCATGTCCCAAAAGACTAAGCCCTGTTTGGTAGGTGGTCACTACTCCCTGTGACAGGAAACCTATTGTCCTGCTTTCACCTGCTCGAGCTTGGCTCAGCAGCAGGAGGGCAGAATCATGTCTCTGGTTGGCAGCAGCCATAGTTTGCTGTCCGGGTCTAGAAGACCGGTACCAGGAGCACTGAGGGCCTCCTGGAGGAGCTTTACGGTGTACCTCCAACACCGTCAACATGTTTGATACCAAACACAACAGGGTTCTTTACAGCCAGTTTAGAGATAGCCATCGTATAATGACGCTTGGCCACTCTATGTATCGTGAGGGCTGATGCACTTACATTCTGGAAAAATGGCCTTTGTGGGTTGTAGAAGTGTCCTGCTCATGCAGAGACACCCTCACACTTATAACCGAGCACCTTACCTTCGGGATTCAAAGGCCTGCCTTATGGGTGACATACGTTTTAAATGCAGTGACCTTAGATATAAGGAAACTTATCTCATTTCTAAGTGGTGCTAGCACCATCTTACACATGCTACAGTGGCAGGCCTGTGGTCACAATTTGAGTGGTCTCCCATGGGTGGCATTATACATGCTTCAGCCCATGGGGGACCCTTGGTGTACCTATGCCCTGGGTACCTTGGTACCATATACTAGGGACTTGCAAGGTTACATCAGTAGGTAGCAAATCTAGGGTGTACCTAAGTACTCACCATGTCCAATTTAGGGAAGAAACACAGAGACTGGGCTCCTGATTAGCAGGATCCCAGTCAGATTAGTCAGTAAAACATAATGACACCAGCAAAAACTGGGGGTGACCATGAAAGCAGATCCTACTTTCCTGCACAGTACTTGGCCACAAACATGGTGGCCACCATCCTGTAGGCTCTGCCATACCCTATGTCTCTAAGTTTACATTTTTTACATGGGAGCAACCTTGATGGCTAAGATGCCATGAGGGTGTGTTCGGAGCGCTTCTGTGCCAGAATATGTGGTTTGAGGCACAGTACCGCACCATCTAGCTGCACAACACATCACGCTTGCGGACAGACTTCAGGAAAAGACTCAAGACCTGGTACTTGACTAGACCCAGCACCAAGAGCCTGGATACACTCACGGGTGATACTTTACAAGTACTGAGTGATTGATTTATTTTTTAGTTTTGTTTAAAACATATTTTATTAAGTTTTACAACGTATACATGTAAGACATAGCTGATACATCCATGTGCTTGTTATGTATCTTCACCTGGTTGCAAGCGTATCTTGTATACAAAAACAATTGTAATTTACCAAGTTACTGTGGGCTCAGATCTCAGTATCTAGTTTACATCCATATTACACAGCTTAGGATTTAAAGGTCTACATACTGCTTTTCGTTTGTACATTTGTATGTGAACACAAGCCATACACTATATCATTTAATTATACAAACTAACCTATCTAATCTAACCTATTTACCATATAACCTTTACCCCCCCTCCCTTCCAGTTTGGTCTCATTATCATACTATGCATTTACAGCTGGCAGTTCCTCGAGTCCTTCCTCTATGTTTTCTTAGCTGTGGCTAACGTTTTAACTGTATACAACATCAATGCATCCTGTATATATTGTTGTTACGTACATTCATCTGTTGTGCATCTCTATGGCATTGACGTATCTATGTTAGTGTTAGTGCTGCGATGTCAACCGTTTTTAGTTCTTCCATTAAGACATTCCAGTCTAATGAAATTGTTTTTTTCCTCAGTCCTCGTCTCTCATCCCTTCGGATTTCTATGCCTTCAGCATTACCCCATCGAGTTGCATCATCATACCAATCCTGTACCACTGGCGCTTTCCTCACTTTCCAACGCTTTGTTATTGCTCTTTTTGCTGTGATTAGCATCAAGTTAAGAAAGCGATTTTTCGGGTTCCCAGCCTTACTGGTGAGTTCCACACCTAACAGGCAAGATTCCCAGTTAGTCAGATTTCACCCTGGTGCTAGTGTAATTAATATGTGTTGTATGGTAGACCAATAATTTAAAAGACGTGGGCATGACCATAGCATGTGGAGTAAATCGGCCATCGGCCCCTGACAACGTGGGCATTCATCTGCCACTCCCGCAAATATCCTATTCAGTCTGTGAGGGGATAATATGCACGGTGTAATATCATTAATTGAATGAATTTTAATTTTGGGTTAGGCGACACCTTTCTGGGGTATTCTATAGTGAGTGTCCATTCCTTGTCTGTAAGGGTTCTTCCCATCTCCACACTCCATCTTTCTCTAAGAGACACTTGTGATGTTGCTGTATGTGCTTTGATCCCATGTGCTAGCCATCTCGTTAGGTGACTACCATTGCCCATAAGGTATAGCATTTTCACCAATTAGTGTGTTGGTGGTTCTATCCCATCCTGCGTCCAGCTTCGGCGCACATATCTTAGTATATGTGTGTGTGTCAAAAAGAGAGTATTTGGTACTCCCTGTTCTCTCACAAATGTGTCATGATGCGCTAGCGTACCGTCTACAAAGAGCGTACCTATTGTATCCACCCCGGACTCCACCCACACTGAGATGCGCCTTTGTGATAGTATCTCCATTTGTAAAGGAATGCCCATTAGGAGTATATTTGGGGCATATGACCTTCGTTGTTTGGTGTAGCATAGTGTCTTCCTCCAATAGTGTAGGGCCACCTTCAGGAGTAGGGGTGATGTTGGTGGTATTCTGGCAGTCGGCATCAACATTGTGTGTAGCGTACCCCTACTCCACTCCCGTTGTGTCATACCTATTTCTTGTAAGTTCCGGCCTGACAGCCAATACGCCATCCATTGTAATTGGCTGGCATAACAGTATGTCTTGAAATCCGGGACTCCCATTCCTCTATTTTTAGTATTTAATTTTAACTTGGGTAACCCAATTCTGCGTCTTCCATTGCCCCAGATTAATGCCACTAGGAGTGTATCTAATACTTTAAATATATGTGGTGGAATTATGACAGGTAGATTCGTAAAGTAATACAACAATCTGGGTAGCATCACCATTTTAGTGATGGCTATCCTACCCACCACCGACAGTAGGAGAGATGTCCAGAATTTATTTTGTGATCTGAGTGTATTAATTGCTCTGGTAATATTGCCATCTATCAAGTTATCGAGGTGCCTGGAAATATGTATTTCTAGGTATCTAAAGGTGTTATGTGCTATTCGGAAGTTCCAGGGACTGAACTGCAAAGATTCATTTTGCCTGTTATGTTGGAATGAGTATGCATATGATTTGGTATTATTGATAGAGAGTCTGGACAGCAGTCGGAACTTCTCAAAAATCTCCAGGATAGGTGTCTGGTCTTTGTGTATATCGTCCAAATATAGAATGATGCCATCGGCGGAAGCCAAGATAATGTGATCTTCGTTTCTTATATGTATGCCATGATGCGGCGCCAACAATCGTATTTTTACCAATAGAGGTTCGAGGGCTAAAATAAATAATAATGGTGATAACGGGCATCCCTGTCTTGTTCCCCTAGCTACTATATATTGTGGGGATATATATGGTCCAGTGCGGGCGCGAGCAGTTGGACTGGCATACAATAAAGCCACCCATTTTATATATTGGTCAGGGATTCCATAGTGTGCCAATACTCTAAACATATACTCCCAATGCAAGGAATAAAACGCCTTTTTCAGGTCTAGAGAGATACAGCCTTGCGTTCCCCCTGGCAAAGATGCTCCCGTCATTAATTGATGTAGTCTGCGGATATTTAGCGCTGTGCTTCTGCCTGGTACAAATCCGCATTGATCTGTATGTATTAAATGTGGTATGAATTGCTGTATTCTAGTAGCCAGTAATTTGCCTAATCTTGTAATCTGTATTTAACAGTGACAGAGGTCTATATCCCAACATATCAGTGCCATTTCTTCCTGGTTTCAATAGAGATACTACTATGGCCTGGAGTGTTGTGTCTGGTAATGTTCCCTTCTCCAGTGATGTCTGATACAACTGTGTAAGATGTGGTGTTATGAGTGGAGCGAATGTAGCGTAAACTTCAACAGGCATTCCATCCGATCCTGGTGTTTTATTTCTAGGGCGTGCTCCAATTGCTGCCCTGATTTCCGTCTCTGTAATAGGTTTCTTCAATTCTTTCCTATGCTCTTCTAACAACTGAGGTAGGCGTGAAGGCCCTCAAAAAACCCGTAAAGTCTCTATCTGATAGTATAGGGGGGGCTGCGTATAAAGCCTCATAATATGTCTTAAATGCTGCATTAATATCTAATTGTGTGTCCAACAATATCCCTGCTTGGTTGACAACCTCTAATATAGGAGATGCCGTCTGTGTGTTTTTGAGGAGTCCTGCAAGCAAGGGACTGCCCTATCTGCTTCCACGTGTTGTTTTTGAGTATATGTCAGATAATCCAGTAACCTAAGATCTTCTAATAATTCAGCATGACATATTTGCGCTTCTTGTAAGTCTGTCCGGCGTGTATCATCAGTCAATGCTTCCCTTTCTAGTATACTTAGCCTCTTTTCCAATTCTGTGAGTCTAGGATGCCCGCTCTCCCACTCTTGTGCTGATGGCAACTCCTCTTATTACAGTCTTAAAAGTATCCCATTCTATTTGTCTTAAGGTAGTTGTGTTAGCGTTTTCTACGAAATAGTTGGTAATGGCTGTGTTGAGAGTGCTGTGAAAGACTAAATCTTCCAGCATGAAGGTTGTAACCTCCATGTGGGTACTGGCGTGGGTATCCTGCCCCATTCTATTGTTACCTGCAGTGGGTTGTGCTCTGATAGGGTCTTCCCCAGATATGTAGTAGTTATCACCTTTGGATGTAGCCTGACAGAGCAAAATATCCTGTCAAGGCGTGTGTGCAACCTGTGAGCAGTATTCCCTGCTCCCTGGATTTTTTATACAACAGGGGTCTCTGATATTCCAGCCCATTGCCCAGCTACACAAGGCCCCTGCTTTCCTCCTACTGTTGGTGCCATGCAGAGGTGGGTGTGATCTGTCTAGGTCCACATCCAATACAGCATTGAAGTACCCTCCTATCACCCACGGGCAATCTTCCCATCCCGTTAACATCGCAGACAATGTCTCCAAAAAAAGGTGTTGATCTACATTGGGAGCATACACACTACCCAGCACCATCCGTTGCCCATCTAGTTTTCCTAGCAACACTACATATCTGCCGTTTATGTCTATCTTGTGCTCTTGTAGTTCAAAAGGCACGCCAGTCCTCAACCAGATTGCTGTTCCTCTAGCAAAAGCTGAGTAAGATGTGTGGAACAGCTTCCCTCTCCATTTCTTTTGCACCTTACTCTTCTGAGTGAGCGAGGTGCATCTCTTGGAGCATCGCGATATACACTTTCCTGCGATTCAGTTGTGCTAGCGTTCTGTGTCTTTTATGGATAGAGCCCATTCCTCTTATATTCCAGGATGCATATATATATCTGTTAGGTTGCGTCATATCGTCTGTCGCAACAAATTACTGTATTTGGCACATGGAACCTTTGACTTCTTTGGTCTTGATGACCTCCATTACGTCCTGTGATTCTTCTTTCTCTAATATGGACATGCACAATATTGTATTGTATCCTATAATATGTCACACACTGTACCTTTAACTTACTTATTCTTGATACCTACTGTACCGTCCACACTAACCCTCACGTGACCTCTCCAAATAATTAAAACAAACCCCCCTTCTTTTTTCCTTTGGCTTTCTTCTATAAAACGCACTATCCTTTTCCCTACTAATTCTCCGCTGTTAAACATTACTCCTAAATGTGTATCTTATTGTTCTTTCTGTTTTCTTCTCCCATTAACGTTCTTACATTTTGACTCACTGGCCTGTTTTCTCTTTAACTCTTGTGCTTAACATGTCATATGCATTCGCATATCCCAAATGTTTTTTACCTACCCTTAAAATGAACAGCCCTGAAGAAGCCCCAGGCCTATAGGCCATGTAGGGGGCGAAACACGTGTTGGCTGTGCCACCCCTTGGTTTTTTCTCATACCCACCCCTATGTATGAGTGCAAATAAAGGACTAGCTCACGTTTAAATCAACTTGCTTTGAATTGGAATTTTTTCCTCCAAGAATCAGAATACACTAATCTTGCCTTGACAACCCATCAGAACTTTTGCTAAAACTAGGGGGATAGGGGTTTCCCCCTGTCATTGGGCAAGAACCAGTACCTCTCGACTAACGCTTATTACCTGGCGAGTAAGGGATAGGGGCCTTTCTCCCCTCTTCCGAAGAAAAAATTACTGTATTTATCCTGCCGCTATGCATAAAAGTACATATGTTCATGATCGAACTCCCTTTAAACTTCCCATTCTGAACTTCTAACATTGGGTTCCCCTGAATAACATTAGAGGACCAAACATTTAACATGTGAATAACAAGTACTTCTAAGAGAAGAAAACAGTGTGCAGTCGCCCGTGGGGGGGAGGCGTCTGCCTGACGCCGCACGGTCATTACATGTGCCAGTACACTACCTTTCTATTGCTGCGGCAAGATCCCTGTCACATAGTAAATTGAAACATAATGTTTGGGACATTGTCATAAAACACCCAAAGCCCATATTATACTTATCTGCAGCCAGCAGTGACAGCAAACCAGTAATCACAGTGAATCTAGTTCAATACTTGTTCACTGTCTGTGAAATCACCACCGGAAACAACGCCAAGCTGCTTTCAGAGTCTGAGTGTTCCTCTGGATTGTCCGAGGATCCCACTGTTTCTGCTATGGAGGTTGCATCTTGTTCCGCCAGTGCCGCTGCTGTCAGCAAAGCATTGTTCTTGCTTTCAGTGATATGCTCCGGTGTAGGGCACTGTCTCCGGGACGTTCCCTCTGTCCTGTGCCTGTCCTGGGTTGATTTATCTCCTCTTCCTTACTGAGTGATTGATTAGATGATCCCTTCCAGTGACCCCTGCCATTCAGGGCAATCAATCCTGAGCCTCAGCATGGTCCCAACTCCACTTTAAAATCTATATTTTCTGGGAAGCCCTACACGGAGGCAATTCACACTGCAACACCTGGCTTCAGTGTCCCTGAGACCCAACATTGCTTGCTGCACACCGCTGCCCTAATGGAAGCCTGGTAAGCTCACCTATTGCACATACTTTGTCTCTTATTGCTCTCACCACACACGTTTTTACAAACCAGCAACTGTTTTGCTGAAGTCCTTTCACTTACCACTCTGGTCAAATGGCTACTTGCTGCACAGGAATTGTTTGGATTCTGAACCACTCTCCTCTGATTTTGGTACTCTGAGGTGAATTCATCCTCTTTTTTATCTGCTGAATTAAAGAGTTCTGCTCCCTCTGTTGGCTTCATATTCAAACATGTCCCAAAGACGATTGCTTTTTTCTGAGGCTATAGCTGCAAAGTAGAAACCCAAAGTGCATTCTGTCTATGCAATGGCTGCAATCATCTTGAGGTCGCTAAAGTGGAAACTCTGTGAAGGATGATACTTCTGAAGTATAAAGTGAGGTCAGAGCTATACATTCGGATGCTACCATATTCCAGAAGCACCCAGGCTCAACAGAGGGTAGCTGGGCTCCGCTGAAGATCTAATACAGCTTACTCCTGTCAGCAAGACATTTGGAATCTGCACAGGAAGAATGTTGAGTTGGAGGACAGGATCAAGCATACCAACGTCTGGCTCTAAGGTAAACGGGAGGGCTCCAAGATGGATGATATGTTTTGCACACTTGTTAGACCTGTCCCTGAGTTGCTACCACTTGATTTTTCACCATTGTTGGAATTCCAGAGTGCCCATCGAATCAAGCCTCCTGATTAAGATAAACAGAAGATTCTTAATCTTGTCAACGTATGTTGTAAGTGCACCAACAGGCTCTTCAAGGCACGTAGATAGGAAATACGGCCACTACAAATAAATAGAGCATTCAGTCCATGCCCCAGATCATTTCTCACAAGATACAAAACTGAAGAAATTCCTCATTCCAGGTCTTATTCTTTGGAAATGGGAGTTTCACTTTGACCTCCTTGAACCTGCTAAAGTGCTTGTGACTTGAATATATATTGATGTGATTAAGGAATAATGTGGCAGCGTCATTATCAACATATGAATTTGTATATGTACTGCTGTGGAATTTTAAAGTACAGAATATATTTTGAACATATGTCATGTATAATTGAAGTCATGAAATACTGATTGATTGTAAAAGATATTAAAAATATATTCTTTTGGATAACAATACATCTATATTTGTAGGATCACTTCTGTGACCATCTAAAGTGATGAACATTGGAGAAATAATTCCTCAGGGAACAATTTCTGTGAATTGACCATTATACCCAGTTCCTTGGCGAAGATTGGGTTGCCCTAGTGTATAGTAACTGTGACTAGGAATGGCATGTCATAGCAATTCTATGACCCAGCAATGAATACTTCTAAAGTACCAGATAAAAGAAAGGCAAATGAACCTGATGCTTTGGACATTTGTCATAAAGATTCATCCAGAGATAGGATTCAAAATGATCAGACAAGCCACCACCGTATTCACTTAAGGAGTTACATCACCCCAAGAGGATCCTGAAACCTTCTCTTGAGTAATATTGGGATGGCTTCATTGCTCTACCCTAATGTCACACTACCAATTACTGTAATTGGCATCAGACCCACATTGACCAAGGGTGCTCCTGTGACTGGGAACACATTACTTTGCCATTTTATATGATCCTCATGGCCACCCTCTAGATGCCTGTCTTTGTTTCCTCTGCCCTAGTTATTTGCTCCTCATGTTCAGCCCCCACCTTCCACTGCTGCAGGCTGGGACCACTCTTTTTGTGTAATCAGATGTACCTTTACATGCACTTGCAGTGACGTTTTGCTAACCTCATGAGCTCTTCTGCTATGCCTCATTCCGCTATACATTAGAAGGTAGTGTGACTGAATACTGTCCTGTGTTCTTACATCTAGATGTGTCACCACCCTTTAACTGATTGTGCACATATACTACAAGACCTAAACTTCCTCAAGAAATGAAAAAGGTAAAAATGAATCAAATTTCTTACTTTGTTGATGATGAGAGCATGGTGAACTCACAGCAGTTACATCAGGAGGTCTTTGCTTGTCAATCATGGAACTGTATCATAGGAACTATCATTTATCAACCCTCACTTACCTAATCCTGGATTACGGAGAAAAAACAGATTCACTGGTAACAGAAGATGGCATTATGAAGTTCTGAGGACGTGGATATGATATTAGTAATAAAGCCTTCTTTACATGGCACTTGGCACACGGACTGTTGAGTTATATTGATTCTTGCACTTAAATGCAACTATCTGGAACAAGGCAGACTTATATATTAAAGGCAATACAGTCCTTTGGGCACAGTGGCTTACTTTGGGCATCAACCCTCTACAAGATTTGCTACATGTTGACCACAACAATTCATGTCATGACTTAAGAGAAGAATATCACCTCACCACAGCACAATAATGCAGATATATGCAAATCTTACATTGATTGAGGAGTCAATTAGGTCCACTGCCCTCAGCACTACATTTGCCCCCTGTCTTGAAATATAATAACATACTTTCCAAGTGCCATAGTGTGCTTTCTGGTGTATATGGCTCCCGGCTATTCATTAACATTTGTTATGAAAGTTCAGATCCTCATATGAGAGCAGAGATGGAACACATTTTTCAGGAGATGAGAGTCCTGCTGGTGACTGATGCTACATCATGTGCCAGATCGATACTTTGAGATTGTTCAGCTGTAGATTTACATTCGTATATTGACTCTTTTCTGGTGCAATCGAGGCATTTTTGCCATTTCGCTTGTTGCTCAGTCAAATTCATTTCTCACTTGTCATTACACGTTTTTCTTCTCTGCAAGTTCTCTCCTTCTTCCTTTTTCCTTTATTTTTTGCCTTTCCTTGAGTAAGAAAAGACGTTTTTTGCAGGTGTCCCCTCACTTTTTGCCCCCATTTGGACTACTAGCTGCTCGCTTTCGGCTCTGAAAGTGAACTGGAGCCTTCTAACCAGGCCCTAGTACCAGTGCTCTCGCCCTAAATATGATGCATGTGAATTGGTAAACCCAATTGGGAAGAAATGTATCCCCTTCATAAGTCCATGGTAAGTTGTACCAGTGATACCCAAGTCATGGGAGGTAAATGGGTCATCAGGGCCTGAAGCACTGATTGTGCCACCCTAAGTGGGCCAGGTAAACAGATAAAAGCAGTCCTGCCACTGCAGACTGCATGAACAGAGCAAACTGCTCAATCTTCACTTTGCTGTCATCGTGCGCGGCAAGGACAAAGCACTATTCTCACAATATATGCCAGTCACTCCTAAGGTAGGCCTCCTGAGCCCAGGAGGCAGGGTGCATTATATTAAAGCTGTGGACATATAAGTGCAAGCTGATATGTCCCTTTTGTTCCCCTTTTTCATTAAGGACTACTATAAGTGATCAGTGGGCCGTAAGATAACATGGTCTGGCAACGGGGCACCCCCAAAGTTGCCAGCTCCATTATGGTCCCCCTGAAATACATTTTGGTCGGCATCAAACAACTTGTCTCATCACCCTCTATACGATTCCCATGTCGGATTTGATGTGACATGCGCCCAGGTGGCTGCTTTTGAGGTTGCCACCTGGTTGCCCCAGGCTTTCCTGTGTCCTGTCTGACAGCCTGTACCAGCTGCCGCAAAGACAGGGATCTGCCCCCCTGCCAGGAGGTGTGAACTCTTCCAGGAATCAGAAACAAAGACTTGCCTGGGTAGCCTGAGTGACACCTCCCTCCCAGGCTAGTGAAGTGGCACATCAAGGCGGTGAGCTTCAAACATACACCACCTCTGATGTGCAATCAGGCTGCCTTCCAAAGGTGGAAACAGCCCTCCCCCTGCCCGCAGGCACATTTGCACCCGGGAAGGCGGGGGCATTATATAGTCAGGAGGTGTACACCCCAGAAAGCTAGCAACACCCTAGGGTGGTCTGTACAGCCAAGGAAGGTTTCTGCCATTTTTTTTAAGTGGCAGTATAGAGGGTTCTGGGTAGCAAAGTTGACCCGTATGTGGTCACCTCAGGGGCGGATTAGACGCTGGGCCTAGTAGCCCACTGGTTACTTACACCCACTCCCTTAACACTTCTAAATCTAGGATTTAAACGGCACCCTTGGCACCAAACCCTCAGTTCTGATTCAAATTTCAACAGAGGATAAAGAAGAGACCCAGGACCTCCACCAAACAAAGATGTGATAGTCTGCATCTGTGGCAACCACCCTGCAACTGCATGACCGGGACTTGTCCAGGAGCAAAGACCGTCTCCCCAGACAGAGGGACCCCTTTGAGAGCCAACAGCATCTCCATACTCCCTTGGAACAGTGGCACTAGTAGACAACGGGTAAAAACATAGTCTGGAACCAAAATATCGCTGGTCATCTGGCCCTCTAAGGGATCGCCCACAAGTAGATGGTCTAGTGCATTTTGGGAAATGTAGTCCTGACCTCCGCAAGTTTCAGGTAGCTACTGTTTTACTCCAAGACCTCGTCGAAGTATCTTCAGGCTAACCTTACTGTTGCAAAGGCTTGTTTGCAACCAGGCTGGCTACCACTACCTTCACTCGATGCTGCACCTCGTGGAAACTGTGCAGCACCATCAACCAACCACCCAAGTGGCCCCATTGTCGACATTTTGCATCCGTTTCCTCACCAGCACCATCTGAGCGGTAAAACCAGCTCCCCCGTGGCTCCCACTTCAGTAACAGGGATAGCCAGAGCAACTCTGCACTGGGCCCTAACGACACAGTTAAATTCACCTGACTGTCATGCGTGGTCCTAGGACCCACATCACCTTAATCCCCCGTGGGTTCCAGGCAACTCGACCTGCAAGTGACCAATTGTCACTAGTGATTTTTACCATTGACCACATTGTTAAAGTTCTGCAGTATTGAATTGCATTGATTTATTTTTCTTTGTAAAATCCATAACTCCGGTAATGCTCATCTGATTTTCTTCGTTTGTTAATATAAAAATCTGTTGTATTTTTATAAATAAATCCAAAAGACTTATTTTGGGGTATTTTGAGAGTATTACATTGTGAAGCCTAACCAGCCTCACTGCATAATACTCCACTTTCCTACACCTTGGGGCTTATTTACAAGCCAGTTCAATTCCAGTTCAATTTCATTTTTATTGTTATAAGTTAATAAAAACTGTCACAATATTTTACAGATAATACATGATAATAAAACTGTTTTGAATAAAATATTTCATAATTACTTTTCTAATTTGTCAATATTTTGAACTTTCACATTATTATTTATTTAATAAACGACCAATAACTTTCAACTGAGTTGTTATAAAGTGGCATTGTGCGTGGAGATGACAAGTGAAGTTATGTTTTGGTTTGTCCAAAATACCACAGTCCCATATCATGAGTCATTTAACTGTCTTCTACTCACAGTCATCTGACTGCTTAATCATTATGCGGACAAGCTTTCACATACTGGAGCTGTGCCCTCGGAACGTGGTTTGAGTGATTTATCGTAAAATCGCAAACATTTCAGTTGTTTGCAATTAAGCTGAGGGTCCGTGGGATCAAGGCTCCTCATTATTGCCGTTCGGCGGGTATGAAACCCCTCTCGTTGAATATCCATCTTAACAATGAGAGGCATGCTTGCTTTAATGCGGACATATGCGAACCAAGTGTGTAAAATCCTCTTCGAAGGCGCCACATAGACTGCACGTTTTTATGGCCTTTGTATCTCCAGGAGGGTGTGTCCGCTAAGAATGGAAGTACTCCTGGTCGAATAGCCAGTAACATTTTCTTCAACTATATAGGATACGTTAAGAGAAGGTATGCTTCTGGTTGCAAGGTGGCATATGTTTGAATTGTCACCCAGGCATGTTGAGGGCTTGACTGTTTTTTTCATATTTTATGCCAGGATTTAATTGTGTGGCCTCTTGTTGTGTCAATCCGAATTTCAAGCGGATTTGCGCGGGAGAAGCATTACCAGGAAGACCAAAAACACGTTTATACGTATTTATTTGCAGTTTGTCCAACATTTTAGAATCTTTACCGTGCATCGCCAGGCTCGTAAATTAGTAAGGGAAGCAGTTTTGCATTGATGACTGCGGGCAATGGTCGAAAAGAGGGTCCTTCCATTTTGTTTTACAAGTGCGCTGAAGGCATGTTTTAAGGTGTTATTTTTTCTAACCATATTCTGCTGGTGTGCCTAAAGTTGAGGTTCTTCTCAAAGTAGAAACCTAAATATTTATAGATGTTAACCTCTTCTATAATTGCATTGCCTAGTTTGATTTTCAAAGGGGCATTTGATCTGTTCCCCATTGACATGGCTTTTGTCTTTGTAATGTTGATTTCCAATTAATGGGGTTTTGTAAATATCACAATTTCCTCGATTAATCTTTGAAGGCACACCCTCTTGTGGTTCAGCAGCATGAAAGATGTGATATGGTTAGTGGACCTAATCTCGGAGCATGGGGGTTTACCCGATCAAGCTGAGGAGGTAAATCAGCCATAAAGAGATTAAATAGGTGTGGAGCAAGCACACAACATTGCTTAAGGCCCTTGGCAGTTGGTATTCTTCTGGATAATCTTGTACCGTCTGTCACCTTAATTTGGATCCACGTGTCAATATATAACGTTTCAATTGCTCTCAAAAACAATTCTCGAACTTCTCGAATGCCCCATCGTCTTAGTTTTAGCCATAGGAGGGTTCAGTCCACCCGATCAAAAGCTGCTTGGAGGTCGATTAAGCAGAGCTGTAGTTTTTAGGTCTCGCTGAGCCCAGCGCATGCGCTGGCTCGGAGAGACATTTTGCATGTGAGTTTTCAAAGCGCTGCTGGCTGGCCTAGCGCTTGCGTTCACGCGACCGTGCACGCGCGCTAGCCTTCAGCAGCACTTTGAAAACTCGGGCGTCATCGCAATCACTTTCGCTTTCAGAGCGATCGCGATGACGCACGCGCGCACACAACTCCCGCTTCTCCCCCTCCCCCACCATATATCGCGTCTCCGGCCACTTGCGCGCGGCCAATGCTTGTTTAACTTGAGCCCTGGCTCTTCTGAAGACCGGTTCCACACTCTACTTTTACATTTTTTACTAATAACACTTAAAGCACTGGTCCTGTTACGTGGACGCAGGCTTGGAGATGCAGTGGAAAATACATTGTTTCCGGTGTCGGAACAGCTAACCGGCCAGCCAGTACTGAGCATAGCGTCCGCAGATGTCAGATTCGTTAACAGTCCGCGCCATCCGCTACCATGGAAACAGAACGACGCCGCTCTACGGCGCACAGGAAGCTCTGGACTCGTGCGCCGAGAGGAGGCAACCCTACGTAGTCACATGATCCGAGGACTTTGTACTGAAGTAACCTCGGCCAACAGTGACCTTTGCCCCCTTCCAGTCTTTGCTGTCATCAGTCCTCAACCAAGATGGCTGTGTTCAGCAAGTCTATCCCACATAGCTGCTATGAAATCGGGCATACCTGAAACCCTTCCTGCACCGTCACGTACCTTCAGAATACGCAGGGCGCTCTGGAGGATTCCCTGAAGATATATGCTCCGCTCTACTTGGTGAGTGACATATCTCCTTCTCCGGGTTTCCCAGGCCGGGGTACAGCAGCCTCCTACTGCACTTTACACTGGTGCATACTTTGCAACCTAGCTTTGCATCCCAGGTACGTCATCATGTACTTAGTCTCTCTGCACCCTGGCATGCACGCAACTTTGTTATTAAGAGGTGCATTGCAATCCTGGCAATATATAGACATCTATAAGCGTAAGATCTTTTATAAGAGCGCAGTCCCCTAATACATCGTATCCTTGCATAGGAAGCGTGGCAGCTCTGTTACTGGAACAAACATTGAATCCTGGCACAGACTAATGCCCTGGGCTAGCATTAATCCTTTGACGTGTTGCACATTAACTTGGTTCCCGGAGCACCGCAGCAGTTGCACATACATCATAATCTTTACCCGACATACTGCAACCTTGGCATGGACTGTTAACACTGCATAGGCACATTGTTAAACGTCCTAGGTATAGGGTGACCAGATTTTGAGAGCCTTATACCGGGACATTTCGAATAAAATCGAAAGAATCCGAGGGACAGCACATGACAGCGTTCATCAATATAGAAGCACAGACGAAGCACTGAGGGAATAAATGGGGAAAAAAAATGTTTTAAACCCAGTATCAAACATGTTATTTAAATAGCTTTCCAAGTAGAACTGCTAACTAGTACTGCTTTTTAACACATAAAAATGTGCCTCCACTGTTTGCAGTCAACACTCACTGAAAATCAGGACCTGACCCAAAATTGCCAAAATCTGTCAGAATAGTTTGTAGAAAACCGGGACTCTCCTGGGATGCCTGGTCACCCTACCTAGGTACCAAATGCATCCCTGACAAGACACAGTGCTGATCAGGCGCACCGTGGTTTTGACACAGCAGTCATGCTCTGTCGGACTCAGTGCCATGCAGTTCAATCCTGGCAGAGGAGGACAACCCTAACCGTTGCACAGACTTTAAGCCTGTTACCGGAGGAGACCCCCAACACCAAACCATGCACGAAAACGTATCTCAGCCCTGCCCCACATTTCAGCTTGGGAACTCGAGCACATTCAGAACAGCGTCCCCATACTGAAGGCACTGGCGGGGAGAATAAACTACCCGGTCCCTAGAAGTCACCCTGCCACAATTTTCAGCCCCAGGTACACAAGCACACACAAACAGTGTCCCTACACTAAAGGCATTGGCGGAGAGAACAAACTACATGGTTAAAATAATTGTAGGCATTCTACACGTGCCCTGGCGCATGGCTCCGTTGTTTACCTTACAGCTCTTGGACATGAGAACACCGGGCACAAAGATAAACGATGGGTTCTGTACATAGCCACTTTTGTGTGTAACAGAGTAACTCAAGCTCGCTCTTGCAAGGAAGAGCATTAAACCTCTGATCTCTGGACTCTGCAGCAGCAAAGCACATTGTATATCCTTTCATAGAGCTAGGAAGCAAAGTTCACTAAGCCTCTAGTGACAGCAATCTGCAGCTGGGGCACACTGAATCCCTTGCCTGGTCCAGGGGTATTTCACCTGCATTTATCGTACACCCCTGCCCTGCCTCCTGTGATCTGCAGAGGGCATACTAAAGCACCCTTGCTGAGTCTGCACTTAATCTTTGGTCTTGTAGCTCTTTAACACAACACTTTAAACCTTTAATCTCGGGGTCCTGCAGTTGAACATACTGCCCCTTTGTTCCCCAGGCTCTGAAGTGACGCACACCAAACCCTAGTACTAAGCTCTGACCCTTTTGTCTCAGAGTTCTGCAGTGACTGACGTCAAATACATTGTACAAGGCATATCAACCGGAAGTACCCTGATTCTCTGGCCCATAGACTTAGCAGCCTTGTGCCACCATGCTGCACCTTTGCTCTCAGAGGTGTACATTAAGGCACATTGCACCTCTAGTCCCAGGCTTATTCCGCGTCATTCGGTAAATCTCTGGTGTCAGTGGCCTGCAGCAGCGAGCCTCAATGAAACTCTTGACACAGAACAGGAAGAAGTAAGGTACACTGGCCCTGTATTTCCTGGTCCCTGAACCAAGGAATACTGAACTTTTTGACCCAAAAATCTTCTGTAGTGAGAGACATTGCGCTTCTAGTCCCTGAGCTCTTGTGCAGTGAGGTACACCCTCCCCCCCCCCCCCCCCCCATGGCCCTGGGCTCTACTGCAGTGACGCACACTGTCCATCTGGTCTGTAGCTGCTCCATTAATATGCACACTGGACATTCACTCTTCTGCAGTGACGTACACTGACCTTCGACCCGGAATTCTGCTGCAGCGGGGCACCCTGATCTTTAGACTTCCGCGTTATGCATTTTTGAGGGAAGGTGACCTTCTTTCCCGGTCTTCAGTGTGAGGGATTCTGACACTTAACTAGAACAAGCATTTACAATGCAATAGGTCTCGCATTTACGCGAGTTTGAGCTATTGGCATTGTAAATGACAATGGTTTTTTTAATGTTTTGGTTTTTAAAACATAAATAAAAGGCATTGTCATTTACAATGCTAATAGCTTAAACTCTCACAAAAGCGAGACCTACTGCATTGCAAATGCTTGTTTCTTTAGGTATTTGCACTCCTCCGCAATTGTTGTTACTGTTAGTATGTTAATGGTGGTTACATACCCTATCCGGAAGCCCATCTCTTGGGTTGGAATCAAATTCTTGGTGTTTGACCATTCGGTTAAATCTTCCAGTATTGACAAAGCATAGTATGTAGCCTCATAAACTCAGTCCAGGCTTTTAGTGAAGTAGGGGAGGACGCTATACTGGCCTCCATAATCCATTTCGCTTTGTCTGCTAATTTTGGAAGTAAGTGATGTGACCACTTCAGTCATTTTAGGTTTGTTTCTTCGCTTCCCTCACTAACTACAGGTGCTAATTGGTGTCTGTCTGGGTTTATGTTGATAGCTAGTTGCTGGATTGAGATGTCACTGTCCATGGAACATTTGATTTGAAACTTCCTTAATTGTTGTAGTAGTGGTAAAGAGAGAATGGTATAGTCAATAATTGATCCTGATGTTGGTCCGTAAGATGTGTAGTTTGGAGGATTGTAGTCCTATGTTTTTCTGTTGACTACTCTCAAACCAAAATGTTCAAGGGTGGTGACCGGTTCTTTGCCAGCTTTATTGGCTTTCTTCTGTGGATAGTTAGGTTGGATATTTACTGACCAGATTTCATTTTCAGCTGCTAACTTGTCATCGTTGTCTGGTGTCTATATTAGATGTGTATTAAAATCACCTGCTATCATTATTTCCCAAGTCGGCGTATTATATTTTACTTCGGCTATCTCATATATTAATTTTTTTAATGTAGTCGATTTGTCTTCGCCGTTTGGATGGGCATAAATATTAAACATGATTATTGACCTTGTTCAATGCTCTCGGCCAAAATTAAGTTTAATTATCTGTTTATTTGAGGTTGTTATTGACAGTTGTTCTGATTCCGCCTTAAGGACTTTTGATATGTAAACCGATAATCTCCCTTTAGACCTTCAAAATCGGTGCGTTTTTTGGCATCCATCTGAAGAAGCATGTAACCAGGCAATTGGAGTGGGCATGACAGCCAGGTCTCTTGCAGAGCTATGATGTCATATTTAGCCCAGGTGTCTAATAATGTTAGTTTAGATCTTGCACCCGCAATATTCCAGGAAGGATGCTTAATGTAGCGGCTTTCAAGGGACTTTTTATTTGATTAATTGGTCATTGTATTTTTGGACTTTTTAATGCTGATGCTAACCAGTGCCATTGATGTTCTTCAATTGCTGGATGTATAGGCTTGATATCTGTACCCATTGGTCCTCGGGAACTCTGCAAAATGAGTACACAAAAGTGTGCAAGTGCTTTGTCTTTGATCCAGGTTTGCTGGGTTACGCTGTAATATGGGTTTCACAAGTGATATACTCCATAATTCAAATTGATCTCTTACACTATTGATTTGGTTGATTATTTCCTCTGACTTCCATGATGTTAAGGTTATCTCCGAGTGACTGTCGTGTTTGCTGGGCAGAAACCTAACTAATAGTAGGTCTGTGGTTTTAATGTGACGTAGTGTTGGTATTTCGGCTCACTGTCTCATGATGTTTCCTCTATTTAATATGTCCTGCTGACACTTTTGACTTTTATTGGGAAATCAAAAAGATTTGCCACAAGTCGCTTACCTTGACAGGCAGGAGTGAGCAGAGTTCTAAAGGTTCCTGTAATGTTTTCCTATGTAATCCTGTATTTCGTTCGATAACTTTATTTCAGGCACCAAGGACCATAAAAGTTCATAAAAAACATGTAATAAAAAATGTAAATTAATGAATAAAAATAGCATTTAAAATACATTACATATACAACTTTACATATACATACAATACTATACATCGATTAAAACAAGGATTAAGCTTGAAATTCATTATCGAGCGTTATATTAATTTAGAGCAAGAAACTCGTGCACAACACTGGGTTCAGTAATCAATTTCCTCCGTATGTGCCATATTGCATTCAAAAAACGGGAGACAGCAAAAATTATGAGGGAGTGGGTATCCTTTTTTAACACCCTGAGTGCATGTGCACACTGGCGAAACACTAAGTTTCTACAGATTGGAATTAGATAGGAATCCTGCATTTCCCTTCTGTTTTTCATTCTACCTGCATTATTTATGATGGCTCTTCTTAGATTGATGCCCTCGGCAGGAGCAGGGATAATGTCATGTTCGCGATATTGAATGGCCTCTGAGTTGTTTCCTTATAAGGAGCATGTGATCACAATGGTCCTGTCTGCCCAAGATCCTATTGTATGTGCTTATTTGTTGTGTTGCTATTGTTTGGGGGAACCGTTGGTGGTGTTAGAACGGCTACTGTATTGTTACTGCTGGGTATGGCCCTTTCAAAGTTGTTCCACTCTGAACAGTTTCTAGTGGGTATATTTAGTTTATCAAGTCATTGGATTTTGTCTAGATCTTGTGTATTCTTATCTTGGTCATCAGAGGATGATGTCTCAAGTTGCAGTTTATCTGAAAAATTCCTTGTGACTGCTGTTTTAGGCTCTGATTTCTTTGAGAGAGCAGTTTGTTTGCATGTCTCTTGCTTCTTTTTTTCTTTCTGGCTTATCTTCACCTCGTCCGAGCTATCCATACTTAAGGCCGTGTCAGGTGGTGCCTGCACTAATCCATCCAATGGTGTAGAGTCTGTAACGTTTGCCTCTGATGGCCTTATTACTGGAAGAAGTTGACTTTTTTGCGTGGTAGTTAGGCCTGGGCCAAAATTCCGTTCCGCTCGCGGATATTGCGATAATTTGCCATTTTCGCGTTCTGCGGAAAGCGCGAAAATGTCAAAATTTCCACAATCCGCATCTTACTGGTAATTTTTTTCTTGCTCGCGCTGTAGAAAAATACATTCTTGCGTGCGTGCGATCGCCTTACCTGAATCCCCGCGTTCGCCGACAAGTTTTCCACGAGATGTTGGATTGTTGGTAGCCATTTTGCGCTGTCCCGCGACAGTTAGCGCCCACATTAACGTCATTTGTCGCGCGATCACGTCTTTCTTCTCGCGAGCATGCACCGCAAGAGTATGAGAAGACTGAGATCTTGAACACGTCATTCTCCACCGAGAGCGAGAGAACGCGATCAAGTCATTTTGGACACGCCATCAACATCTGGCGGAAGTAATGTGAAGCTCGAGAACTCGAACATTTAAAATTTTCAATTTGGAGAAGAATATAAGCTCTAGCAGCATGAAACCTTCTGCAAATGATGATTTGGATGAAAACAACTCCTCAGATTGACATTTGGCTGTCCTTTTTAGTGCAAGGAGTCCTTTTTTAAAAAGGTGGGAGAGGGAGGAAGTGCCACAGAATCTCCAGCTTCCTGTTCCTGTCCACCAGGCCCCTCCCAGTGCTTTGTCCATCTCCTGCTCATTCTGCCTTTGGATTTTGAGCTGGAAAGACCACTCTTTTTGTCTGCTGCATCATTGCAATTGGATTTGAGGATTTTTTAATTGGATATTTTACAAGTAAGTGGTTGTTGTGTCTGTTTGATTGGGGGCATTGCAGTTGTTGTAACTACAATTTATTTTTGGTAACTATCATCATTCCTTTTTTTTTAAATGTTGTGGGTAGTAGTAGTCAGTAGTAGGCCCGAGCTAGTCATGGCCTCATGGTGTGTGCATGATGAAGTAACTGTTCCCTTGGTGTTTTTTTAATGTATTTCATTTCCAAGCATAATTTAGGGCCTGGATAGCATTGGATTTAGTTGGGAAATGTGTTTTTTTGGGGTGGGCTTTCTGTTGTTGTTGGGCCTGGCCATGTGGCTGGTGGCCATTTTGAAGCCTAGGCCTGCAAGCTTGTCTGGCCTTGTCTGCCAACAACAGGCCTGCTTTCATCCAGTAGGCTCAGAGGCTGAGCAGGTAGCCACAGCTGTATAAATCAAGTGTTTCTGTGTGGTCTGTTGAATTTAGACATCATTTAGGGCATGGATGGCATTGGATTGAGTTGGGGAAGTGTGTTTTTTTGGGGTGGGCTTTTTGATGTTGTTGGGCATGGCCATGTGGCTGGTGGCCATTTTGAAGCCTAGGCCTGCAAGCTTGTCTGGCCTTGTCTGCCAACAACAGGCCTGCTTTCATCCAGTAGGCTCAGAGGCTGAGCAGGTAGCAACAGCTGTATTAATCAAGTGTTTCTGTGTGGTCTGTTGAATTTAGCCATCATTTAGGGCATGGATGGCATTGGATTGAGTTGGGGAAGTGTGTATTTTTGAGGTGGGCTTTCTGATGTTGTTGGGCCTGGCCATGTGGCTAGTGGCCATTTTGAAGCCTAGGCCTGCAAGCTTGTCTGGCCTTGTCTGCCAACAACAGGCCTGCTTTCATCCAGTAGGCTCAGAGGCTGAGCAGGTAGCCACAGCTGTATTAATCAAGTGTTTCTGTGTGGTCTGTTGAATTTAGACATCATTTAGGGCATGGATGGCATTGGATTGAGTTGGGGAAGTGTGTATTTTTGGGGTGGGCTTCCTGATGTTGTTGGGCCTGGCCATGTGGCTGGTGGCCATTCTGAAGCCTAGGCCTGCAAGCTTGTCTGGCCTTGTCTGCCAACAACATGCCTGCTTTTATCCAGTAGGCTCAGAGGCTGAGCAGGTAGCCACAGCTGTATTAATCAAGTGTTTCTGTGTGGTCTGTTGAATTTAGACATCATTTAGGGCATTGATGGCATTGGATTGAGTTGGGGAAGTGTGTTTTTGGGGGTGTGCTTTTTGATGTTGTTGGGCCTGGCCATGTGGCTGGTGGCCATTTTGAAGCCTAGGCCTGCAAGCTTGTCTGGCCTTGTCTGCCAACAACAGGCCTGCTTTCATCCAGTAGGCTCAGAGGTGAGCAGGTAGCCACAGCTGTATTAATCAAATGTTTCTGTGTGGTCTGTTGAATTTAGATATCATTTAGGGCATGGATGGCATTGGATTGAGTTGGGAAGTGTGCTTTTTTGGGATGGGCTTTCTGATGTTGTTGGGCCTGGCCATGTGGCTGGTGGCCATTTTGAAGCCTAGGCCTGCAAGCTTGCCTGGCCCTGTCTGCCAACAACATGCCTGCTTTCATCCAGTAGGCTCAGAGGCTGAGCAGGTAGCCACATCTGTATTAATCGAGTGTTTCTGTGTGGTCTGTTGCATTTTAGATATCATTTAGGGCATGGATGGCATTGGATTGAGTTGGGGAAGTGTGTTTTTTTGGGGTGGGCTTTCTGATGTTGTTGGGCCTGGCCAGGTGGCTGGTGACCATTTTGAAGCCTAGGCCTGCAAGCTTGTCTGGCCTTGTCTGCCAACAACAGGTCTGCTTTCATCCAGTAGGCTCAGAGGCTGAGCAGGTGGCCACAGCTGTATTAATCAAGTGTTTCTCTGTGGTCTGTTGAATGTACACATCATTTAGAGCATGGATGGCATTGGATTGAGTTGGCAAGTGTGTTTTTTTGGGATGGGCTTTCTGATGTTGGTTGTCTTAAAGACATGCTTTTGTTGTGTGTGTCTGGTGTGTGTTGGTGTGCAATGCATGCACCCTGCAGACCTTTTTGGGGCCTGTGAATGTTCGTATTTGCATTTTATTGCATTAAAAAGGCAGAGCAGTGTGCTTTAGCATGCATCCTTTACCTGGCTTTTATAGGCCTTTTGTCAGCTCCTGATGTTTCCCAGGCCCCCTGCTTGTTTGTGATTTGTGAGTGTCCATGTGGCCGGTGGCCTTTTTTTGTGTTGGGAGTTATTAGTGTCCTGCTTTTGCCATATAGGCCTGCATGGTTTTCCTATTAGCTTACTGCTTCCATCCATCCACCCCCTTTGCCAGCCGCAGCTCCATGGATGATGAGATGCTCAAATAATTTAATGGCAAATAGGGTCCACCCCACTTCCATTACATTTTTATTTTGGGGGTTCTTATTAACTTTCCTATCCTTCCTGAGAGTGTAGTGTGTGACTGTACACAGTAGTATAACATAGCCCTGGTTGAAAATAAGTCAGAAATGGCTAGACTATATCTTTTGTTTGCACTAGTACAGTAGTAAGTAACTGAACCACAACAACAAATGCAACATTTCAATGATGTTTTTCTCCTGGCTTATTTGCCTTTAGGTGCACAAAAAGCCAGAGGAGGAGGTGTCATCATCATCACCCGGCTACTCGTTTTACTGCCAGCCAGACAGAAGTCCTGCTGCGTATCACGTCCACGTGTGACCGGAACTTGTTGTGCATCTGCATCCTGCCTGACATCTGAAGAAGATGGCCCCAAAGAAAGGTGCCAGGTCCAGTACCAAGAAAGTTGCCAGTGAGAAGAAGGAACAGAAAAAGGAAGTGCCATTAACCACGACTGGTGTGCCGGCCAGTGTTTTTTTTGGCACCAAAAAAGTTACGCCTGCAGCAGCGTTGTCCGGGAACCAAGCTGGGAGCAGCACCTCAGCACCAGCGGTCCAACCCCACCAACCTAGGCCCAAGGCCTTTAGTGTCGCAGAGGTAGCCAGTCTACTAACGAGCAGCGATGTTGAAATGTCATTATCGCAAAGTAGTACACAATCAACGCAGTCGGAAACTCAGCAGATAAGTGTGCAGCCGCAACAAGAACAGCAGCAGCCACAACAAGAACAGCAGCAGCCACAACAAGAACAGCAGCAGCCGCAAGAAGAACAGCGGCAGCCCACCATAGTAGTTGTTGCTCCTGACGTAGGGGCATTTCAGGAAATCGAGCTTCCTGCAGACAAAGTGGAGCAAACCACTGTTTCGGAAGGTCTATTGTCTTCCAGACCACCAGCAAGGAAAAGGAGGCTTAGTCCATCATCTTCTTCTTCAAGCCCCGCTTCTGATGATCGTGATGCCACTTGGCATCCACCAGCTCAGTCTGAGAGTGATGCACGCCACAAGACAATGCTTCTGAAAAGGAAGGTCCCAGAAAAACTTAGAGTTATGGAGGTAGATGTAGAAGAGGGGGGTGATGTTGATGAAGACGAGCCAGTCATCACGCACATCATTCCTGCCCCAAAGGGATTGGAGACCAACATTCTCACCCTATCCAGAAAGGCTGCTACTGAGCGGGATGTAGCACGGATATCACCAACACAGGTTACACCACCACTACCTCCAGCTGCCCTATTTTCCAAGGCCCGGCAGGGACCTACATCCATCTCAACCATCTCAGTAGGTAGTGGTAGTAAAAGTCACAGTGTAGCTGCACAGGGTCACATACCAAGCACACCCTCCAGTTCATCTGGTATTGAAAGTGGCACATCCAGCAGTGCCAGGAAGTTCTCCTCCCCAGTTTGGGACTTCTTTTCTGTTAGCACCAAGGAGGAGAACGTTGCTATATGCTCAATTTGTCGACAAGGAGTTCGGCGGGGTAAGCTTGGTACAAATTATGGTACCGGAGGCCAAGCAAGTCATCTCAGAATACACCACACTATCGTGTGGGAGAATCGCCTACTTCAGTTAAAAGAAAGTAGAAAAACTCAACCCATTGAAGTTGGTCAGGAAGAATCAGGGGGCGATATTATTGCGGTGGAAGGTGAAGAAGAGGGAGGCATGTCTAGCCCTGTCCCCAGTAGTGTAGTAGTACCGCCCACATCCTCCTCAGTAACATCTGAGTGGCACCGCAGTAAGAGCCATACTCAGAGTCAGGCTGAGACACCAAGGCGACCGAGTACCGCAATGAGACAAACTGTGTCGTTGAGCCTAAGTGGGTTAATGAAAACAACAGCACCACAAAGGAAAGTAATCCAGCCTACCATTGAGAGCATGCTTAGGTTGGAGGGGCAGTTCCAAATCAACCACCCAACGGCACAGTTGTACAATGCGAAGCTGGCTAAAATGTTAGCGCTGGACCTTCTCCCTTTTTCATTTGTGAAAGGGGTGGGTTTCCTTGAATTTGTGTCAGCCATCTGGCCTAAATGGAAGGTTCCCAGCCGGTCCTATTTTGCAAGAATTGCTGTTCCGGCACTACATCATGATGTGCTGGAATTGGTTGGACAAGCTTTGCAGCAGAGTGCTGTTCACAATATCCACCTGACAACAGACATGTGGACCAGTTGCCAAGCCACAGATTACATGTGCATCACTGCACACTGGGTCTCTTTTGTGGGGGCTAGAGATAAGCTATCTGAACGAGGTGCTGTTGACACAGCTGAAATTTTTAAAGGTACTCGGAAACATGCAACTGTAGCCATGTTCGCCATGGAGAAATCTCATACGGCTGTAAACATTTTGCAAGAGTTTCACAGCAAGGTTTTTGAATGGCTGCACCCAAGAGGGCTTAGTATTGGTTTTGTTGCCACAGACAATTGCAGTAATGTACTTAAGGCCATGGATCTTGGTTCCTATTTCAGAGTTCCGTGTTTGGCGCACTGCATAAACATTATAGTTCAAGACTTTCTGAAAACAGAACCCATAGTCAGCGACTTACTGGCCATCTGCCGAAGAATATGCACTCATTTCAGCCATTCTTTTAAAGCTCGGAAGCAGCTGAGGATCATTCTACGTGAATATAGGATGCCAGTCAAAGCACTCATCCAGGAGGTGGCAACACGTTGGAACTGAACGTATTACATGCTTGATCATCTGTTTGAGCAGTACAGGGCACTCAATGAATATGTCTGGAAAAGAGGGGATGCTACTGTTAAAGGCATGAACCTTCAGATGGAGCAATGGAACCTAATTAAATGCCTGACTGAGATGCTTCGTCCTTTTGAGGTCTTCACACGTGAAGTCAGAAAGGAGGACTGTACAATGGGCCAAGCTATCCCATTATTGCAAATGCTAGAGTATCAGCTGAAGAAGGTGTCTGAATCATACAAAGGTGTAGAGGACAAAAGGGAAGCCTATGACTTGGTGGAGAGCTTAGCCCGTCGCTTAGCTGAAAATACAGGAATAGAAAATAAAATGTTGTCACAAGAACATTACATTTGTGACACAATTCTGGATCCACGTGCAAAATTTGGACTGAAGAAATTCTTTGCTTTTTCAGAGATTGATGTTGCCCGCTACAAAACTTGTATAGCTGAGGCAGCCAGTAAGTTGGAAAACGAACGGCTGCTAATTAAATGCCCGCAAGATCAACCCACAAGAAGTACTGCAGCAGGGCATGCAGCATCAAGTGCAACTTCGTCAGCTGAGGGCAGTGCGTTTGGATCACAACACTCACCATCAGTATCGACAACAGCAACTATAACTGGATCATTAGGCCCAGCAGAATCGTTAGACGATTGGTATGTACAGTTAGGCATTAATAAGCACAGTGCTGATGCGCAGAGAAAAGAGCCCGAAAGCTTACCAGCAGCACCCCTGAACATTGAGCGGATGGTCCAGGCCTATCTGGACGACCCAACAGAGGTGTACATTGATCTAAACCCATTGCAGTATTGGTATAGGATAAGGTCTGAATGGTCACTGCTCAGCAGGCTGGAGATAAGCTATCTGGCTTGCCCTGCCGCAAGTGTCTCTTCCGAACGTGTTTTCAGTGCTGCTGGTTCCATTGTAACAGTGAGAAGGACCAGTCTCTGCCCAAAAACGTGGACAGGTTAACAATGATCCAAATGAATCAGCACTTCATACCACCGAATTACACAATACATGAAGCAATGGAGGAAGATGAGGACAGCGGCTCAGGTGACGGAAGTAGTGTGTCACATGATTACCTACTACTGGCTGAACCCCCAGAGTTTGAAGACGAGCTATACTTCCCTGACAATTAGGCTTGCACTTACTGTCTTCCTCCCTTTTTTTCCGGTTACAAACTTGTGAATCACAACAAATCCATTACCATCGTCTTCTACTCTTCTTATTTAATGTACAAGTTTCAGGTGTCTGCAATTTGACAGTACAGTCCTCCGAATCCAGCTCCTCCGCTCCATCATACTGAATCTCCCGCCTAAATCCATTGCCCTCATGAATGATGATTGGATGATGGAAAATAGAAGAAAAAAGAAAAACTTTCCTAGTTCCGCCAAAAGAAGTGGAGCATGAATCAGATGACTACTATAGCTATCTTCCTTTCAGAGCCGAGAGAGACTGCCCATTAACTGAAAATGAGATGGAACAGGTAATGATTGATGCCATGCATTGGACGCAGAGTCGCAGACTGAGTGATTTTGTTGTTGTTTATTGTGCATGAAGTTATGTCATTGTGCACTAATCTTTCTACAGTACACACTAAACGTAACTCAAGGTGAATTTTCACCTTCTTGCAAATAGGAAATGTGTACTTCTCCTGCAGCTTGATACATTGCTTTCAATTGAATACAGGAAGGGGACTCAATCTGCGCACTGAGTATGATTGACAACAGCACCGTCTATGATGATGATGGTGAAAAAGACGGCCCGTTAACTTAAGATGAGAAGGAACAGGTAATGACAATTAATGGCATGCATTGGACACCTGACTCTGAGCGATTGGTGTTTGTGTTTTCGTTGTTTGTTTGTTGTGCAGGAAGTGAAGTCAAAGTGTACTAGTAGTCTTACTGTTCACACTAAAGAGTGACTCAAGTCAATAATATTTCTACTCTTGTTGTGTAATAACAAAATTTTACTTCTACTGCAGGCCGATCTTCACAGTCAGTCAGTACAAGTATCGGAGATGATTGATGGAATAATAACAAGTCAGGAGGACGTTTCATGAGTGGCATAAAAGCCTAAAGGTAAACACGTCAACAACAACCACAGCAGACCCAAATGCCTGTGTAGAAGTGGAGTCGAGTGTAGCGGTGGGATGACTGCGGTGCATTGATTTACTAACTTAAATTGTAAAATGCTATGTTTGGAATGGATATGTGCTTTGCCTTTGTCCAACTCTTTTAAAAAAAATAAAAAAGTACTCTAAACATAGGATGTGCTAAGCAACGTGCCATCAGGCCTGTCACTGTGGGCCTGCTCTCTCCTGTTGTTGTTGAATGTCAATGCTGGAAACAGACTAGAGTAGAGATGATGCATACATGCCGCCTCGGAAAGTGTTCTTGTTGCACTACACCATAACTTGTGCATTTGTTTTAACTTTGTTTCTCAATATCCCCTTTGTTTTTCCATCTACAATTACAGGCCGGGCCTTGCCCTATACTTGGAAAACATTACAATGCACACTTACCTTACCAATAAATCGACATTTTTTTCCAGCCGGGCAGTGGCGAGTGGCGACACCCAAAATTGATGGACGAGAGGACCAAGAGGAATGCCGAGATGCAAATCCAGTCCACATTTTTGACCAGGATAACACAGTGACAGTATCAACTTTCATCTTCTTTTAAATAATTTGATTCATTTTTTTGTCTACAATCTTTACAACAGTGTGTTCTTGTTGTTGTTATTATCATCATTAGGTTTGCTCTATGTTTACGATTCATCCCTACCAATATTTAAAATTTCTATTTGCTATCTGTAAAAGTATTAAGGCCGGAACAACAGAACAAGAAGTGTATTTAATCCGGGTCTCCTTATCAATCATCATCATGCATGCATTTCCTTTTTCTCCCTTAACATATGGATATGGTAGTCTTCAAAAATTGTCATTTGTTTGTCCATGCGTACTGTTTTTCACTGTCAAACCTTTCCCCAAACCCCCTTCCCATCCATTCAACTGAAGTACTGGGTATTTTAAGCCCAGCGGTGCAGGGGAACACACCCTATGACTTCGGGGTTCTTCCTGTTTCAGACCTACAGAAACACAGAGTCTTCTGGGTGAAGTCAAAGATCAGTTTATTGGCTGCAGACCAATTACAGGTATCCTAGAAGTACAACGGCGTGTATGTTCTCAGGAAACTGCTGAAAATCACAGAAACGGGCTTCTTCTTAAATACAGAATATCCTGCCTCAGGCATACATTCCTAGGTTTATGGCATGGTCATTTAAAGTATACATTACAAACGAAAAGGCAGAGTCATGATGACCATCCCACATTCCAGTTAAGCCAGCCCGCAATTATTTACACAGCAAGGCTCAGATCCCACATCAGATATCGGTAGGCCCCAATAAACATGAGCATCTCCTGTTTAGAAAACAAGCCATAAAGCAGGAACAGTCAGGTGAGAAAGAGATTAGCTGGAGGCTTGTGTAGGATGAAAAGACTTTATGGTGTGTCAAGCCCTGATGCTAATCACAGGTGGCCAGAGGACGGGGAACTCGTGGGACCAGTTTGACCTGGGGCAGCGGAGCCAAGCTGCCCAGGTCACAGAAAAGTCAAAGAAAGCCACATGTGCTCTAAAAGGCCCGTATTCGCTTCATGCTATATAGCCTATGTGAGGGCAACCATAAGATGGCCACCGATACCCAATGGAACCCACGTAGTGATGTGAAATAGCGTATACACAGTGCATTCATAGCTAAAACGTTACACAAAGCACTTGTACATACCGCATTAACCATTCGCGGTTCACTATTACCGGGATAGACAGGGGTAGGGCCCTGCCTCCTACGCGGTCCCAAATTCTAAAGTACGACACAACAAACCCTAACCCTCTTCCCCCGGGCAATGTGACTTATTGTCGAGGTGTGACTAAATTAAATGTACACCAATACTTAATCACACGCTTGCTGGGGCGGATGTGGCGAAAGCAACAGTACTTCAATTTCAAGGCAGAGCGATGATCTTCTTCTGCTTGCCCACCCATGAGTAGTATATTTTAGAGGTAATTTTATTTAACAAAGGAACATATACCTCAGCATTAATTGCCGGCATTGATTGGATTTGTTGTCATTCCTCATACACAGCACTAACTGTTACGCTGTAGGCCTAGTCAAGTGACTCAACACAACTATAGTTTGTAACTCTGTCTAGTAGGCTATCCCAACCACCATTATGTTTTGTTGTAAAATATTTTAGCATATTATTGTTGCTTGGTAAGTTCTGTACTGTACTTCATTCTACTACTCCTCGAACAGTCTCTCATAGGCTACTGACTGTCTAATTTTTTTTTTTTTTGCAAATGCTGCTGCCCTGCCAGTGTCTACTACTACTACTATACTACCACCACCACCCCAATCATAGCATGTTAGAAAAAGGAAACCATCTTCACCATGCAGCCATTGCTGTGCCTAAGTTAAACATCAAGCAAAGGTAAGAGAAGTTTGGGGGAGGCAGAATTAATAATGGACATGTTTTCAATGAATTCAATTTCACACACCCCTTTGAGTCCAGATAAAGAATGCATAGACTAGAGGAGAGACTGAAAGTACTAGTAGGACAAGTCAATCAGTGAGGGGTGACGCATCTATCTGTGTCTTACACAGTCAGCCAATTATTTAAATCAAACACTGGCTATGGGCGGGCCTGCACCAGCAAGGAAACAGTGTGATGTAAAACAGTTACCCCACCTACAAAACATTAACAACATTGCATGTAACGTAGAAAAATAGATTTAATTGACCCTAACAAAAAAAAAACTAAAAACCCACAAAAGCTGACCCACCCCCCTCCCTAACCCCAACCAATGTCCGTAAGAAAGTCCAGAAAATAGTCCAAAAACCCAACGCCCAATTTCCACCCACCCAAACAAGAATTAAAAAAGGGGCAGAAGACAGGGACTAAGGTGTGGCGTGGGATTGCAGGAGGACACGTATCTGCTCCTCTAGACGGGCGACGCGGCGTCTGAGGGCGCAGCAGTTGCAGCCACAGTGGGGGGGCACCAGAGATGGTACTGCGGTGGCGGCAGGCAGCCGCCAGACGGTGGCGCCGTACCGCTGGAGGGCGGTGGCTGGGGCCCGGGGCACTGGAGGAGGCTTCAAGTGCTGCTGCAGTCTCCTCCTCCTCCTCTGCCAAGACCACCAGCCGCCGATATTCCTATTGGATTGCCTGCAGCTTCCGGCGCCGTGCCTTGGCGGCCAACTCCTTCCGATTGACTTTGGAAGGAGTAGCTGTGTATCAAAAAGAAAAAAACAAGACAATTGTAAAATATACTCTTAGAAAAACAGTAAGACAAGTTAATTATACACACAGTGGCATGGTAGCACTATAAAGCACAGTACATAACATTTTAAATCTCGCCCGTCCTTCTTCCTTCCACCCGTCTTTCACTTTTTAGTTGAACACCAGGTGATCTGATCTGACTTTTAGTCTTCTCCATAAAACTTTCAAAGCAGAGTTGAAATCAGATAGATGAGGCCATTGGTTACTCAATACTCCCGCCCCGATGCCAATTAAAGGGTGTCTAGTCTAGTTCACTCTTCAAACGTTCACAACAACTCTTACTTACTTAGGACATCGGATGGCGGGCGGACTTTGTCCGCTCGCCATCCTCACGCTAAAAAGGGTGGGGGTCCCGTGGGGACAATTAGGATGCGCCCGCCACAGTGGCGGGCGCATCCTGTTTTTTTTTACATTCTGGTGGGCGGTGCCGAAAGCAATGCTAAAAATACATGTTGTGCTTTTCCAAGCAAAACGTGACAGGCCCCACGCGGAGCCTGCCACGTTTTGCTTTGAAAGGCCGTGGGGTACCATAGCATAGGTACCCTCCATGGGGGCCCCCAAGCATACTCCGCATGCCTTTCCGTGGCGGCCGGCAATGCCGCCACGTAAAGGCATTCCAAAATGCAGATTATATGGCTGGCGGTGTGTTCAGACACCGCCACCATATTGAACCCTTTTCTGCCCGGTCCACATGTGGGGGGGTCTGACTCTTTTCTACAGGGATGGCGGGAGGTTTGCCCCTGTGGGGTCGGCGGTGACTACCGCCGGCCCGGTGGGGGCAATCCGCCCGCCATCCTAATGGGGCCCTAAGTCTCAACAGTACAGTATACATACAGTACACCCTTGCAGTGAGTATAGTGTCAACAATAGTTAAGGATTATGAATCTAACTTACCACCGCCCGCCACTGGTGCTGGCACTCCCCCTACCGCTCCATCGTCGGTATCGGCAACTGTCGCATCCTCTCCCTCCGCGTCACCTTCACTGGCCCCAGCAATGGTGGTCGGTAGTGCGCCTAGAAAACATTACAACATTTATTAGGCGTCATATACACCTCCCCCTATTGGTCAGTAGCAAGATTGAAAAATGAGTTAATAGTATATAACATACATCACTAGTACAAATCAGGTAGTAGTAGAGTAGACACTAATAGTTATATATGGTCCCCCCTAGGGTCATTCAAGCCTTTGCTTAGTTAGCCCGAGCCATGCAACCATTTTACCTTTGTGTCTTTTATTTTTGCACATGTGACGTTACCTTGCAGCTTGTTGTATAAGACACCTTTGAGCCCACATGACCTGCCTCACACTGCTACTGTCTACGCGCTGCGTACAAGTGGTCAACAAAAACATTAACAAGACACTTTTTTATGAAGTACTGGTGTACTGTTAGTCCATATTGCTTATCCATAAATGCTACACTTTTTGGCACGGCTGAGAAATGCTTGCAAGTTGCAATATACTAACGCGCACCATTTCATTTTTCGCATTACAGACGGAAGATTCCCTTCTACGAACCAGAGCTTTGCAGAGCTTATGATGCAACAACTACCAGTACTAGGTTCTTCTAAGGTGAGGGGTCCCTTCACTCAGAGATCTTCATTTATAAATTTATATAAACTAAATTCCTAGGGGATGGTGGTGCTGCCTTCCACCACTATTCAGTTATCATGATTTAATTCCCAACTGTAAGTAAGTGTAACAATGTTTATTGTTTTAATGTTATTGATTTTCCTGTTGGTGCTGCATTATATAATAGAACAATGTACAGAGCTTCTCAATTCAAAATAAACATTTTGAACTTACATAGACTTGGTGGTATTTGGTGTGGACTTACACAAGTGAGCAAATTAAAGGAAGGGTGTGCATGTGCATTGCTTCCACGACTGAGAGGTTGGGTGTGTTATGTTCTGGGTTGTCTAGTTGTTGGGTATCTTGGGGGGAGGGTTCGGAGAACTAATAGTTATGAAAAGACACTACTATAGTCGGGCAGGGGATTGTGGTGGGTTCTGAATTTCTGATCGAGGTGTGTGAGGAAGGTCCAACCTACCATCACCAACATCCTATTTTCTTGTGCAAAGGTCTGTATGTGCAATATCCCTACAACAGTAGTAGTATGTCATATAGGCTATCATATCAAAATAGTAATAAATCTGGTTGGGCATTTGTTGGTGTGAATTGTCAAAGCCTCAAGATTAACAAAGACTCAAGATCAATAAGACTAGAAGTAGCACAAGAGGACGACCCAAAGGACTGGACTCAATGGCTAGAGCTACTGGTGAATCTGTGTTTTATTTACTGATAGTAGTAGTAGTACAGAGAGTCATCATAGCAGAGGCAGGGATAACAAGATTTTTGAAACCGTACAGAGCGAAGGATAATTGTTGGTAAAAAATAGCATTGGGAAACTGAAACAATAGTTCGTGAAAAATATGGTGCAGTAAAAGTTATGGAATAAGAAATATTATTAAAAACAAGAAGACTTACTAGGGCCAGCAGAGGAGCCCTCGTTGGTGTCCTCCTGGTGGTGGTGTTCTCCCGCCGACTGCCCACTCCCTGTCTGCCTGCCCCTGGGTGCTGATGAACAGGAAAGATATAAGAAAGAGACAAACATTGATGGATGGTGTCAAACAAATACAATATTTTTAAAGAACGGTCAAAAAACACTTATGTAAACAACAATTGCAATAACTAAATTGACCGATCTCATCTGGTCAACAAGTAGTATCGGAGGATTCGCGGATCGACTACTTAAGTTACTATTTATCAACAGTAATCCAGTCTTCCATTCTGATTCCAGAATACTAAGTTACAACTAAGCCTAAGTACGACGTACCACCCGACCTAGCCCACCTATTCCAGACGTGCCAATTGTACATTAAGTATGCATTTCCACTTCTTTTAGTCCTCAACAATGCATATGGTCAAATGAAGGACACATGACTACATTTTTTGTATACACCAAATTTTGGGTTGATTGATTGATGCTGATGTTCTGCTAGTGCTAAGCCAATTACCACCACTCATTGAACAAACTAGAAAAGGTTCTAATAAAGACAGGCGTACTAGCAGCCCATGACGTAACTGAGGGGGCATCACGCATACCGCAAAAAAATTACAAACTCATACAAAGTACCTAAACCTAAGTATCAATCCGCCCCTATCTCTTAGTGACAGGACAAAGTAAGGACTAGAGTCACTGTAGCATTACGTAACTTAATTTCTCTGAAATAAACTCTTACAGAATCACGCTAAACGAGCGCAAACGCAAAGTTGCAAACAAGTAAGATTAGTAGTAGCGCAGAGGAGCACCTGTGTCATAACAATCACAGAAAACTTTTAAACGTAATTAAGCTGGGATGTAAGGAGCAACATTCTAGCTGGTTGGAAGAAAAAAAGATATTCGCAATATATAACACAGAGCAGAAGAACAGACACAAAGTAGTAATAATTAAATAGTTACTCACCAAGACCCGGGACCTCCACTCCTAGCAGGTCCAGCAGGTCCTGCTCACGGTCCAGGATGTCGGATCACCGGTGCGTCAACTGCGCCTGGGTGCGCCGGACCCCAGAGCAGCGCAACACTGCCTGGTGCACCTTCCCCCACCGCTGTCGACACTCCCGGAGGCCGTACCCAGACCCAGGCCTGCCACCTGTTGCCAGGGTTGAGGGGAGGTGGCGCTGCACAAAGAAAATGAGTGCAGCCAACTCCACCTCCCCAAATAAGGCTCGTGCCTGCACCCCTTGTGGGCGCTGCCTTCCACAAGGAAGGCGGTCGCGGCTCTGGCTGCGACGAGCCCTACCCTTTGACATGGTTCTGGGGATGAGAGACGGGGCGGGAAAGAAAAGGTAATACAATTAAAAAAGTAAGTAAAGGAAATAAATAGCAGGCAATAGAAAGGGTGAAAAAGTAGCTAAAAAACAAAAAACAGTAGACAAAAAACAAAAATATAGAAGCAGGAAAATAGTTAGAGAAATAATAAATAAAAAAGATTTTAAAAAAGTGGCTTCAAACAAAGGATTGGAAAGATGCAGGGAGGATTGAAAATCAGGCCCCAGAACCATGCAATAGAGTGAAAAACAAGATGGCCGCGCCCATTGCGACCACGTGCGCAAGTTCGCGCGTTATTTTCTCCCCGAGCACGCAAAAAGCAACGCGAACAAGTAAAAGCGTTCGCAAACAGGAAATCGTACCGCGAATGGGAGCGAGCATGCATTGCGCGACCCGGAACAGGAAGTAAGCATCGCGGGAGGGCAGGACAAGTGAAAACAAGATGGCCGCACCCGTGAGCAACCGCATGGGTAAGTTGGCGAGCCGCGATCACGCAAAAAATACCGCGAACTGGCGGGAAAAAAACTTCTGCGTCTTCGCGATATTTCCGGCGTGTTTGCGGAGATTTTCAACATTTTCGCGATAGTTTGCGAAAGTGAATTTCGCAAATTCCGCCCACCCCTAGTGGTAGTGAACACTGGGTAAAGTTTTTTCTATGTTCCTCCTTTTGCACTGGACAATTGATGTTTCTTCTTGCCTTCCTAGCACGTTTTTTCTGTTGTTTTGTTATTGGTTGAATATTGAAGCTATCGGTGTCTAACAACGATGTTTGAGGAACAGGTAGTATAGGTTCTATCACAAATGCCACAGTTGGGTCTCTATCACAGGATTGTTTTTTTCCCTTTGTCCCGTTTTGTTGCTCTACTAATTGTTGATGGTTTTCCATTGCCGTTGAATTTGCTGTTTGTTGTTGGTGCTATTGTACCTTTCCCTCTAGGGAACTTGATTTTGAATGTTGTGGGTCCTCCTGATGTCTCATCTCGTTCAAAATGTCCGATAATGAGCCCGGCAGGGTGCTTAATTTGTCAATTATTTGGTCACTTTTACAGTTTCTTTGCAGAACTGGACCTTTAATTGCTTGTGCAGTTGCAAGCTGTTGAGTATTTCTATTTTGGTATTAATACTGGCCATTTGAGTTGCCATAATATTCATTAGACCAATCTGGAGGTCAAGTTTGTCAGATTGCATGTTTGAGGCAGAGATAGATGATTGTAAAATGTTTAGTAATGAGGAATGTAAAGATGAAATATCCTCTGTACAGATTTGTTTATTGAGCTTCTTCGATTTAAAAGTACATTATTATTGCTCTGCTGTACTGACAATCTGCTGGAGCTTTTCCCTATCTGAATACCACATTGATCCGGCGTTGACTAAGTGCAGTTTCAATTTGTGAACAGTCTTTTGAATCAATGTGAGTTTGTGTTGAAGAATGACAGGGAATTTCTATGATTGAAGAAATTACCAGGTTTTTTGTTGAGTCAATAGAGTTTATTGCGTAAGCTTGATTCGGTTTATATGATTGATTTAAGATTTCTGCTTGCAGTGTAGCAGGGGCGGTTTCAAGGTTTGTCTGATTGATTGTTTTAATTTCCAAGGCTTTTACAAGATCCGCAATATCCATTATTAATGTAGAGTTTAGCCAAGAGCCTCACAAATCATTCTTTTCCGATCCCATGTTTTTATAAGACGACGTACCATATTTTGGCAGTTGGTTCCGATCAACATTCTGATCCTTGTTTGTGGTACAGTGTTGATGATCTAATGTTTTGGACCCTGCCTATGGATGGATTTCCTGGAGGAGTGACTTTTCAACGACTTCTGTTGATGTTTGCTTTCCTAATTCTAATTTCTTCTTGCAGTTGCTTAAAGTGTGCATCTCCACCTGGACGGTGATTTTGTTGTTTCTTAGCTGGTGAGTTGTTTGATTTTCGTTACTTGCAGGCTCTTTTGTACAGGCTCTTGGTTGCTGATCCCAATGTTTTATTTATAAGTTTGATTTTAGCGGCTCAAGGGCGGTGGCCAAACCCTTTATATTTTCTGTCTGTGAAAAGATAGCTGCCGTTGGATCCTTTAAAAAAGATAATTTTTCTATGTTTTGTGATTTGGCTGTTTTCCCAAAATATGCTTGAAGCGGTGCAATCAGCTGAAAAGACTCACTTCGTGGTGTGTACTACCGCCGTCCTTGCTGTCCTCCAGGTGTGCTCCAGGTGTCCTCCTGGTGTCAGCTGTATCATGTTGTAATGGAGGCGGAGCAGGGTTGAAAGTGCTGGAATGAGGCCGCGGGGTTGGGACTGCCATTGATTTTTAGTTCGCCTTGATGCCGCCTGCCGACCTCCCTTTGGCAGGCAACTCACTCTGTGCTGCGAGTGGGGCACACCCAGATCCAAGCCGGGCCACCTCCGCGGGTCACTCGGGGCTACACTCTCTGCGGAATCCCAGAACGGCTCCTGCACTCGCAGCCCCAAATGCTCAAAGAAACTCCTTGTGGCGCTCAGGGGGGTGCAGAACCGAGCACTTGGTCTTGCCTGTCCCAGTCAGCCTGGCGCCACAACAACAACACTGATACCAGCAGTTCCAAGCACCGCCTTGCCACCGCCCGCTGCGCAAATCAAGTACCAGCCCAGGCCAAGGATCCGCTCCCACACGGCCCGGGAGGTCCCCCTCACCAGCTCTAGCTACGGCCGTGGCCACAGGGTCCAGCGCCTACAGCCACAATGGCAACAGTAGGTTGAGAGGTAGAAATCCAGGCAAGCTGGTTCCGTGGTGGGTGGGTTGGCCTGGCCACTGTGTCGGGTTGGGGAGGAGTGGAGGAGCTTGGGCAGCTAGCTCCATGAAGCAACTCCGAGCAGCAACGTCAGCGTCAGTGTACGTTCCAATTCAGTTGGCTTGAACAGATTGACGAGTCTGCGGTACACAGAGCCATCATGCGCTGCCGGTAAGTCACTTTTTTTCAATATTAAAAGTGACGCACCGGTGGCGCAAGGGGCTTGTAAATAAGCCCTCTTGTTTTTCAACTATGGCCTTAAATACTGGTAGCCTAGTGTCATATGGCAGGGACTTTGAGCCTGGAATTATAAATACCAGAATAGTATTTGCCAGTATTATCATGGGATCTCAAGTTGATACTATGTTGACCCCTGCACAAGGTGCATGTAGTGTTTCCGCACAAATTTCCAGATGTGAACCTGTAATTCTGGGCATTTTACTGAAGACGAAGTCCTCCGGATATGACCCTAAGGATCTGACTCTGGTAAAAATGCAAGATCTCCAGACCCAGGAATTCGAGTTGTGCTAATACAAGGCACTTGTCATCCTGTTTTGGCTGTTTTTGATAAATATGAGAATAGTATTTTATTCCGGGACTATCTTCAAAGGGGGTACATGGGGTGAACACCACCCCTCACCCCAACAATATCTCTGAGTGACGTTAAGGTATTTTCTGTTACTGTCACGTCATTCATAGGAGTATTTAGAGAATGACGATTCTCCAATTATTATGCAGAGAGAATCTTGATTTCATTAAAGACACACGGAGGCTAACATTATGCAAATACTTTTATTTGCTGCCCAAACATGCAGCCCTTTAAAGAATGTAACTACATGTTATGTGTTATGTTATGTTAAATGGGACTTTTATAGCGCAACGGCTACTCCAAGGAGTGTCCCGGCGCTTTTGTGCTCCAGACCAAAGAAAGAGCTGGAAAACATAACAGTAGAAAGAGCAGGGGCCTAAAGAGGGGGCAGATTATCCAGTGAACAGCCAGGTTTTTAAGTCTTTTCTGAAGGCAAGCAGGTTAGCGGTGTTTCGCAAGGACACCGGTAAGGAATTCCATAGCTGCGGAGCAAGAAAGCTAAAGGACCGGCCGCCTAGCCGAGCCCTTTTGATGCGTGGCACCCGAGCCAAAGCCAAAGCTTCTGACCTGAGGGATCGTACAGGTCGATAGAAGTCCAGCCTCCTCTGAAGATATTTGGCACCATTGCCATGCAAGGCCTTATGGGCGAGAGTCATGGCCTTGAAAAGTATCCTCTTCCGCACCGGAAGCCAGTGAAGGGATACGAGGAGATTGGAGGCACTGGTGCGGCGGTGCAGGCCAAAAATTGCACGAGCAGCAGCGTTCTGAGTAACCTGCAAACGCTGGAGGAGGTATTCAGGCAGACCCAGATATAGGACATTTGCATAGTCCAATCTGGACCCTATGAGTGCCTGAACAGTGATCCTCCGATGTTCCTCCGAGAGAAGGGGAAAGAACTTGCGCAACATTCTGAGTATCCCAAAGCATGTTCCCGTAAGAGTGGAAACCTGGGATTTGAGCGAGAGCTCGTTGTCAATTTTAACCCCCAGGTTCTTAGCCCACTTAGAGGACTGAGTGGGAGGGAACATGTCAGCAGGCCACCAACCCTGACAATAAGTAGAACATTAGTAACATAACAAGTAGACTGTGCAGACTCCATCCCTTCAAGGGGGCCCCAATTCAGTCCAAGGACAGTAAATATCTGTGAGATGTAAGATACAGGAGGCTTAGATGCCCCTCATCATATTCGGCAGGTGGGCTGTAATTTTGTGTTACACTACTGACGGAGGGTGTTACGTGAAGCAGGGTCCAGGGCACCAGAATGTGAGTTTTATTTAAAACTGCCCGGTAGGCGCTGGCCCCTGCCTGTCACTCAAATGTTGCCTGCCAAGATGGTTCCAGCGACCAAACACACAATAATGGCCGCTCTCCTGCCCACAATGTGGTGGAGGTGATGTTGGGACTTAAGAGTCACTGCTTCCCTCTCCAGCCAGGTGAAGGTGGATTCTTTACATTGACTCCATGTCCTAAGCAGCAACCTTGGTAACTCCAGGGGCAGTGGAGAAATACCAGCCTATTTCCCGAGCTTGAATATTGAGGGCCTATGTTCCAAAAAATCACTTTATATTGTGTGATACAAATAATTATATAGTATTGTTGAAGCTGTGTGCCACATATTTTTGATGCTGCATCACTTTGGGACAAAATTGTTCGTCATCATTACATTCAGCATGTTTCAGTTCTGTCTTGTTACTTACGACTCCAAGTCTCTGAAGCACTGCACTGCCTGTTTCCCACTAGCTATTCCACAAAACTTTCCTGCACTGAGTGGAAGTGGACCATGCAGCCTGTGAGGTAGTGTAAAAACTCTGGTAGTGCCAGTGCAGCAGTGCTCAACAATGCTTCAGTTACTTACCGGTAATCTTCATTACCCTGATTCGTAGCCCTCCTCATCCCAGATTTAACATTATGAGGTGGTTCCACCTCCGACAGGAAGACCGAAGGTCTCAGAAGTTTTCTGCTATTTCTGAAACCCTACCATAAAACGACTCCCCTCCCTCCCACTTCCTGTACCTGTACAAGTATATCGGAGGCACAACGGAAGGGTGGGATCGTAGTAGCCTGGGCTGAGGCAGAATACTAATCGAGAAAATGAAGAATACTGAGAAGTAATGAACGATTACCCCCTCATTCTGCAGCCTCCTCGTCCCAACACCAGGGCCGGACTGGCCGTAGCGGGCACCGGGCAATCCCCCGGTTGGCCGCACGGGTGGGTGCCGGTTTTGGGCCCCTGGCAGCTGTTTTTGTTACAGGGAATTTTTTGCAGCATAGCTGCAAAATCAGCCGTGAACCAGTCCTGACAAAGAGCTCAGCGGCTCCCACAACCCCCCCCCGGGGGGTGGGGGGGGCAGCCAAACACTTTGCCAGGGCCGGTTTTGGTTCCCAGTCCGGCCCTGCCTATCACTTTGAGCATAAACCAAGCCCAAAGAAATTCACCGACAATATCTGCTGCAGAATATTTTTAAAATATCATCAATTTACATTATTGCTGATTTCAAAACAGATAAACAACATTTTTTTTCACGTAAGTGAAGCTTGCAATGTTTCACAAGCATACAGGTATGAAGTCCAGGTGGCTGCTCGATATATTTCTTGGATAGAAGCACCACCCATCTCTGCCCAGGACACCAAACCAGCTCTGGTTGATCCATCTCGAATGGAGGAAGGAACCAACTCTGCAAAGAACTTATGTGCTTGAGTGATTTCTTGTTTGACCCAGCTACTGATGGACTGTGTTCTTGTCTTCTTACCTATATTGACCAATCCATAGGAAATGAAACATGGAGGGGATAGCCTAAACTCCTTTGTTTGGACAAGATAAATTGTTAAAGACCTCTTCACTTCTAGGGATGAAGGCATCTTGTAATCTGAATAAGAAAACACAGAAAAACAGCGTGGTTTGCCTCTTTTGTGGAAGGGAGGAAACAGATACAGAAAGTGGGAGGGGAGTAGAGGAGACTCATGGTGGGGGTATAGAAATAGAAGAAGGCTTCAGAGACCTTCAATCTTCTGGCCAGTGATAACCCCCTGTCGGAGGGGGTATCGCCTCATAAAGTTAGGTCTGGGACGAGGAGGATGCAGAATGAGGGGGTAATGACCCCCATCCCGCCTTGCGAAAGGTGAATATATGTCGTTACTACGCATTCCGTTGCAACGCATGCCTTTACCACGCATGCGTCACAACGGAATGTGTTTTCCACGCTTTGCCGTTACCTCGATTTTACCTTTACTCCGCTTTTTCTTTTTGGGGGGGGGAACCCCCCCAAGCCCCCTTTCTTCTTTTTTTTCCTTTTTCCGCAGGTCTCCGCCGACACTGAAAACGGACTGATGCTTTTTTTCGGATTAGGATGACGTTGTTCCGTGATGACGTTGCTTGCGTGGTGAAGATGGTCGTTGAAGCATTACGCGTTGTGAAGACGTTTACGAGGTAAGTGTATCGTTGTAAACGTAATGCGTAGAAAATGCTTCGTGGTAAAGGCTGTATCCCGTGCAAGGTAAGCTTTTAGCAGTCTGCCACTGCACTATGTCTCATTTTTATAGTAGCCCTTGATGCTGCAGTGTAACTCCGAAGAGCTGTAAATCATGGATGCTTAAGACACTTGCGGGAGTCTAAGTTCAGTGTGTAATCTCTGGCCACAGGTTTAAATCCTAAAAAAACAGCTTGGAGGGTAAACGCCCATGCTCAAGGGCATTGCACATAAAGTCAGGACAATGAATTGTATAACAAATAGGGTTGCTCAGTGGGTTAGCATTTTTGCTGAATAGATCCATGTGCAACCTGCAAGTAAAGGTAGTTACAAGCCCTATCCGGATATCAAGTTTCGCTGTTTTACTGTTGAACAAGTGGATTCTCCCGCACCAAGCAGACAAACAATATTTCGTAAGGGAAATCATGAATTACTAGAGGAGTCATCATGGTATTCCTAATTGCCTAAGTAACTTGTCATTGCTTAGTAGAGCTTCGAATCCAACTCGCACTGGTCCGGGCTCTCTCCACCCTGGATTCACTGGTACCCCAGGTGTGGTAACTCCGGGGGTCGCACAGAAACGGCTGCTCATTTCTGAGGTCATGTGTAAGGAGCTCCTCTCTTACATGTTCGAGCAGCGGGATGGTGGGCAGGGGTCTGCTTCTGGTCCGACACACGTTACCTTGTAGGAGTGGAGGGGGTGGAGGGGTGGAGTGGTCAGTTCTGTCATATGCTGCACACTGGATCGGAGCTCCAGCCCAAAGCTCCGCTCTCCGTCTCCACTTGCCCCTGCCTTTCACACCCACATAAGGGTCCTTTAGGGGTGAGGGTTCAGGGTCTTGGCTTGGACTCGTCATGTCCCATCATCTCCCTTCTGTCTGATCTCTGTCATGCTCCCTGCTGTATCTCCCTTTAGCCGGGCTCTTGCTGACGGCGAGGCGAGGCTCCCGCTCGCGCCGCTCCATTGTCAGCGGGAGAGGAGTCGAGGAATACTACACCCTGAAGGGAGGCGAAGGAATGACGGGTGTTCAACACAGAATGCCCGGTGTAATATTATATTATCTGTGATGAAATCACATGACCGTTCTTCAAATTACAGGAACATTATCTCTTATGTAACTGGCTGAAGCAGGGCGAACTGAGTTATGACTTTGATCCAAAATGACACAATCAGAGAGGATGAATATGAAATCAATGCGTGGGTGAGGCTGCGCACTGTGGCTGGCCTTCGCCTTACTGCATCTCGATTTCTGACACGAACACAAATATTCAGGGATGACAACAGCCGGCACCTGGCAATCAAGGGCCGCACTCAAAGCTCTCGGACGTTTTCAGAAGGTTCTTTGTAGGTTTCTTCCTGCTGAGGTGGGCGCTGCATCCCCTTAGCAGAGACATTCTCAGGTTTCCCAAACTAGACGTATGTGTCCAAAAACTCAGTAGTCTTCTAGAAAAGAAGCCTTTCACCTGAATGAGTTGGCAAACTTGTAGTGAGATAATAATGTTCTCTGAACAGTCGCCCAAGGTGACTCCCTATCACCGGGCACAAAGAGATGGACTCATGGCCTTTGAGATGTCAGAGCCATGTTGCTTCATGCCCCTTTCCGTACTTGATAGGAAGGCTTGTGTTTTCTGTTTTTTCTATCCCTTGTGTCCCCCGTGTGATATTTGTTGCTCCCACTGCCCCCTCCTATTGCCTCCCCGCCCCCCCCCCCCCAAAAAAAAGAGCTCATCATTGCTTCCTGCTTCCCCCACTCCTCCCTGGATTTTTGGTGTTTATTTTTTATTTGTTTGCTCCTCCCCCGCCTCGTCTTCCTGTATTGTGCCCCATCTTACACTCCATTGCTTCCTGATCCATACTGTCACGGGAAAAAGAAGTGTCAACGTCATTAGGTCTGCATGGGTAGGCAAAAGGCGAGACTTATTGGCTTTGCCAATGCTTGTTTTACTTTGCCCCGTGGGATAATATTCCTTCCATGCTGGAAAGTGGACATATTCTCACTCCTTCTGCTGTAACAACCCCTCACCTAGTTACTGATAGATGTTATAAGTCAGAAACCACTGAGCAGGCACTCATTCCAAGATACATTAAATATCGATGGAAGAAAAATACTTGTGAAATGCATGAAGAGGTGATGACAAAACACATTGAAAATGTATAAACGGACAATAGGGGAGAGAAAAAAGAGGCACATTGTAAACTTTATAGTATTATATAACTGAGCATGATTTTTAAGGCACTAAAAATAATTAAACATTTACAACAACTCCCCACGCTGTCATAGCCATATGTTGTTGATCATACCAAATATACTGTATTTTGTTTCATTGCAGTTCTTATAGAGCATGGACCTGGCCCCGAAGGTCAGCGTGACAAAGAGAGCAGAATGGAGGAGGCCTGGAGCATAAGTTGGAATATAAACAAGTTCGGACCACGTGGATCCATTGATTTGCTGATCTTGGGGAAAGCTCTGTGTTTTTGGGTCATTTGATACATTTCGATTTTCTCCGCACAGTATTGCTACATGTAATATTCTTACTTCACTTGACAAATTTTCAGCCTTTAACAATGATAAATGAAAAACTATTTTAAAGACATTTTCCATTTTGCAAGGCATTCTACAGCTGGACTTACCTGAAGCGAGCATGAAAACAGGCTAAGTCTGCCATCTAGTGGTAGAAGATTGTGAAATATTCTTCCTAGCAGGACAAACGCGTGCATGTGCTGCGACTGTCTTCAATTTCACCACAAAGTTTTACGACATCTATTTTAGCAAAGAATGCAAGCATTTACACATGCAAGGCCATTCCTTGTTTATCTATTCAATGTAGGTGGACCAACTTTAACAGTTCAGGGAAGTAAACAGCAAAGGAACAAACTATAAAAAGCATTTGCAATGCAATAGGTCACGCATTATAAAAGTTTGAGCTGTTGGCATTGCTAATAATAATGCAACACTAGAAACTCCAAGATTCAGTAATGTGAGACCTATTGCATTGCAATTGTTTTTTTTTGTTGTTTTATTTTTATATAGCACGAACTTGAGTGAAAGGTGTGCATTTATGTTGCATTGAGTACAATGTAATGATGTGGCACAGATTGGAATTGTGTGGAGAGTATTTATGTTGCATTAAGTAGAGGGTAATTACGTGGCGTGCAATTATGTAGTACTGAGTGGTATGTGGAGTGTGTTTATGTTGTACTGAATACAGGGTAATTATGTGATGTGTAATTATGTGGTACTGAGTGGTATTATGTTGAGAGTAGTTATGTACTCTACTCAATGCAACATAAATACACACCTTTCACTAAAGTTCGTGCTATATAAAAATAAAACAACAACAAAAAAAACAATTGGCCCTGAGTTTGTCCTGAATTCGATGCTGCTGGTGTCCGTCTGGTTAAGCCACCACACGGGTCATCGCTCCCATCGTAGCTGGTAAATCACCAATAGAATAGTTAGGGGGTTGAGGGGTTATGCGGACTAGCACATAGTAGCACCATATCCACTTTACAACAGCAGGCACTGCCCTACTCCCATACCGGCCGCTGGTAGTGGTGCTACTATGATTAGTAACAATGGCAGGTGATTGCCCAGTGTACAGCAGAGTAAAGATGGCCTGCGCCTATGAAGATATGGCGAGTGTTATGCCCAGCCTACACTGCAGAATACAGAGGCTGCGCGTGGGGGCTGCAGCCGGGAGTGATGCAATGAGCAGTTACCCATGCAGAGTGGAGCAGAATCCCTACCAACCCGCCTCTCCTGTGTTTCTGGCTCAAATGCTGGTATTTGTTGTTTCACCCCCACTTCTAATCCGTGCAGTTCCTCACGTTCAGACTTCATACCAGATGTATCTGTGTATGTGGTTTTCTTGTGTTTGTGACGTCCCTTGTGTGTCCTTGATAATAAAGGTAAAGTGAACCAGCTGCAATACTTCACAGGGATTCCCCTGGTTGTGACCCAAATATGCTTGCAATACAAGGGTTCTTTAATTTCAGGTTGGGAGGGGCAGTGCAGTACATGTTTTGCATCGCTGCTGAGTGGCGGTGTGTGTGTCGTGGGATATATTTTCAGCCAAGCCTCACTTGTTAGCCAGCAGTACCGTTCATAGTGTCATTTTGAGCAAATGTTTGCATTGTTGTCGAAAGTTAAGCGTGCAAGCTGTGTGCATCTGTGAGTGCACACAGCGTGCCCCTTCGGTGCGAGGGCCGTGATCTGTGCATTCTGTTCAACATCCTGTGATTCTGGGCAAATCACTTAATCTCCCTGCGTCTACCAAATAATGAATGTGTCCTTGTGTAACGTAACTGGGGCTCGTTTAAAGAGCTCCAACACCTTCGGGTCGAGTTCACGCTATATAAATCTGCACACCAAAAAAATAGATTGAGTTACCTGTGCACTAGCCGTGTTCTCTTGGGTCTTTATTTGCATTCGCTCCTGTGGTAGTTTACAACCCTCATAAATGCAGTGAGTGTTCTTCGTCTAGATGGCTGGGATAAAACGTACGCAGTTCAGCCAACTCCCGTAACACTGTAAAGACGTGCTGCCCAATATTCTTTCTCCACAACAGTCTGCCGTGAATAGGAGGGCTTGTTTACTTTAATGTATGGCTGGCTGACTGCCTTGTCATCACATAGCGGCTAGCCGCATCGCCCAGGAGAGTGTATGAGGTCATAACTGACACGTTTTCAGGGTGCATATGTGTGATATTTCTAGGTTTACAGTGTGCTGTTGGGTGGCATTGGCCTGCTTCCCGCGTGACGCTTTAAGTGACAATTTCTGCAAGCGATTCAACAAGAAAACGGGTGTAATGCCAACATTTTCAGAGTCTTTTTTTTCGCTTTGCCCGGTAGGCATTATGTAGATGCTATCCATAAAATGATGGCTGGGAAGTCCATCAGTTATTACTGCACGTCATACTATCTGCAGTGGACTACCAGCTGTTCCCTGTACAATGCTAAAAGAAAGGCACAGCGTAGAGTGAAAAGGGCTCATCATACAAACTCTCAGATGTACTTTTTCAGTGTAAGAGTCTGCGTCCAACGGAGATTGCTTTCACTTTCTTTCCCGTCACCCCATGGCATATTGGAACAAGCGTGCACTGAAGCTGACGAGGAGGGAGTGGGAGGGGGGAGTGGGGGCGGGCACAGTGGTGCGGCCGCAGTTGTAAAAGGCAGGGAGAGGGTGAGATTGAGAAAGGGAAAGATAGGGATCAAAGGAAACAAGCGTCCAACGGAGATTGCTTTCACTTTGTTTCCCGTCACCCCGTGGCATATTGGAACAAGCGCGTACTGAAGCTGACGAGGAGGGAGTGGGAGGGGGGAGTGGGGGCGGGCACAGTGGTGCGGCCGCAGTTGTAAAAGGCAGGGAGAGGGTGAGATTGAGAAAGGGAAAGATAGGGATCAAAGGAAACAAGGACGAACAGGAAGGAGAAACAAAATAGATAGAAACCATACGAGGCAGCGCTTTAACACCTAGCTAGACAATAACAAGCTAGAAGGGGGTGGCAAATGGTGTGCACTTTGATGTCCTCAGTGGCCGCGCGGCTCACTGAGGACATCAAAGCGGCCGTGAGTGAAAGTGATCACGCAGTGCTTTTTAGGCTGCCAAATGGTGCACGCGCCCAGCGCACATGCACTGTATTTGGAGGCCTGAAAAGCACTGTTTGCACTTCCAGATCCCCCTTTTACAAAAGCTCTCGTCAGAGCATCGCTAAAGCGCTGGCTCAGTCGAGACCTAAAAACAAAGATAGAAAGAACAGAAATGCGGCTGTCCGCGGGCCCCACAGGGGGCCATCCAAACGGGCGGCCCTTTAGTGCCATTTGGGCACACGCCACCCACTGGCCAAGGGTTGGAGTCAGGATTGAGTCCTTCGCCTTGGCACGCTAGGCGGACAGAGGTCGGGGGGTACTTATACCCCCCCTCACCTCTCTGGCGTCCTCTTTGCGCCAGACACGCCATCTGGACGTGTCCCTCGTGTCGGGTTACGGAGCTGCTTTGAACAATTTGCGGTGAGTGCAACTCATTGTTGCTGTGTGGGACACACTAACCCTCCACCGCCGGCCCCATAACAGTCGGATACCCCACACGGGCACAGAAAGTTGCTCACAAATTTTAGCGGCATCCAGGTGGGGGTGGAGGGGGACGGCGGCCTGCTGTTGCCCAAGCAGCATGGTGCACACTGAGTGACTGCAGGGAGCGGCCTAGCTGGCAGGGTGGTTACTGTCGATTGGGTCCTGAGCCCCCGGGAGGTACCTCGAGGGGAGGGTCTGTCTGTATGCCGTAGCTCCTTGCACACTGGGGATCTCTGCCCCGGGCTTGGCCTTGGCCTTACTTGCAGTTCCGGGCGGCACGGGCAGCCCGTTAACGGGCCGGGGGTCAGCACTGAGAGGAAAAATTTCAAGGTCTCCCTTGAACGGGCGGTCCTCTCCCTTTACTTCCAAGCATGGGGAGCAACCAGCAGGTGGCTGCAGAGTAGAGCATCTCAACGGTTTCAGGGGGGCCTCTGCCCACGTGGTGAATGGGGTCCTCGGCCGGAGTGGTCCGGTCGCTTAGGGGCCGTTGGGGGGGGCAGCCTTATCGAGCAGCTCCATCCCTTGCTTAAGGCACTAGATGCCAATGGTTGGGACCAGGGTATGCCCCGGCGTTCCTGATCGCATAGTGTCCTCCGGCCACAGCGGCACATTTTCTACCCAGGCATAGGTGATGGGCGCTAGGTCCTGCTCGTAAGTCGTAAGTGGACACCGTAGAGGGGGGGGTTGATATGGCCGAGCGTCTCCGTCCTTGCTGGGGCACCATGTGCCGGTGGTTGGGACCGAGGTATGCCCCGGCGCTCCTTATCGCTGAGTGTCCCCAGGCCACAGCGGAACACTTTCTCCCCTCTCCCCGGGCATAGGCCGATGGGCGTGAGGTCCTGCTCGTGAAGCTGCACCTGAGTGTACGGCACTGGGGGAAGGCATAGGCCCAGACGGGGTTCGGCGGGAAGGAGGGGTGCAGGCTCCCCTGCCACCCATATCTGCAACCAGGTCATTGTCGGTTACCCCGTCGTCGTGTCCCGTGCCATCGTGATCCCCAGAGCTGCGCCCCCCCCCCCTCAGTTGACGGGGGTATGGAAGTTTCTGAGGGTGGAGAGCTTCATTGGAAGCCACGCCTGGGTTCAGATTACGCCGCCGGCAGGACGTGCATCTCTTTTCAAGATGTAGAAGGTACATCAATCCCATCACGCCGCGATGGGTTTCACGTGATCTTGCCCCCCTCAGGTAGCTGTTCGTGCGGGACAGCAGGCGCTGGTCAGACCCTGGCATACATGGCTGTGCATGGGGGGTGGAATGGAGTCAATACACACTGCTACCACCCCCCCCGTCCGGAGGGGCTAAGGGTGGTCAGAGGCTTCGTTCTCCAAGCCTCCCATCCGATCTACCCGACTCTGGGGCCCCTGGCCAGCTGTTGCATAAGGGGGGGCAGTGAGCATTGCGAGCCACCCCTCCTCGCCTGTTGTTCGTGCAGGCCGTTGCTAGGGCCTTCACCCGTGGAGGGACTGCCGTGTGGGGGGTGCAGCGAGATCCTCCCCTGCTATTTTGAGGGGCCACCCGCTGCGAAGTAACTGTATAATGCACTGCAACTAGTTAGAGCTCGAGATATGCCCTAGGAGAGGGGCACCTCGTTGCTGGGCAGAGCACTCGTAAACAATTGCAAGCATTTAGATTTCAAAGTCACCAGAGCATAACCGTGGCCGAGCAATCTAAGGCGCTGGATTAAGTCCTTAGTCTCTTGGGAGGCGTGGGTTCGATCCCACCACAGCCAGGGGTGTTTCCGAGACTCTAGAATTGTGTCTAGACCGAAGTCAAAGTCAGTCATTAGTTTCTGGCTATCCACTTTATTTTCTGCTGTTTTCTTCCTGAAGTGCGATGGCACCAGAAGGCGAGTGAAACATTTATTAAGGATAAGGCTGAGGGTTCGAATCACGACCGGGTAACGTCATACATCCCCGGGCACACCCACGGTCATGCAGCGCGAACCCCCCCTCTTTTCGTCCTCGCTCCTACGAACTGTAGCGTCCTTTCCCCTGCCGCATGCACCACATGTAGAACGGTGGTCTCCGTGGTGCACGAGAGGTGGCAGTCACTTGGCACCGTGATGTATATGTGGTTGGATTGTACCAGGATAACCAACGGAGGGAAGCGTGAGTCTACAACATGAGCTTTTAAATGTATGCAAGTTTTGTAGATAAACGTGGTCCATTCTCAGAGGACATGACGACGCTGGTTGTGGTGCACACAGCTCAGGCGTCAATTCTAGACTTCACCTAGGTGAAGTGTTTGGACGGAAGAGAGCAATCCCGTTGCACGGGTCTTATTAGATGCCGCTCCAGTCTCCCTTGATGTATAGTCGACAAGGTCAACACCTGCAAGCAGTGCTGTTCCTTAGGTGTCCAGTGAAACATTCGCTGGAAACCTTAGCCTGCCAGGATTGCGAATGAATGATGCACCTAATTACACAAGGGAAGCGCTATGAGACGGGCATTGATTTAATGCAATTGACATTTTCATGGAGCCCGTCAGCGATAGTTGACATTTTGAAAAATAATAGGGTGTAATTTTTTTATTTTTAAAACACTTACGTTGGCTCTGGTTAGGTCGCCTGGAGGTCACGCTCTTCGGTTCATTGTGAAGCGAGGTGAGTGGCTTGCCACGCTCTTTCCCCATCACTTGCTCGCCTCCGGGTGCGCCGAAGGGGCCGTCTTGCGTAGGAAGATTCAGATGGCAGTTATCGTGCCTCCCGGTGCGACAGCGGGGTGCAAGGTCACAGCAGTGGGCAGATTTGGAGGAATCAGGTGTGCGTGCTTGCCATCGGTGGCCCGCTCCAGCCGACCCACGCCGCACGAGTTGAGGACCAAGGTTCTTGTCTCCGTAGGAGTGTGACCCCGCCGAGACCCCCCTCCCAAGCACCCCCTATTATTACCCGGCTCTACAGCTAGTGATTCTGGGTAAATCACTTATTTCCCCTGGCAAATTCGAATCGTATCTGGCAGTGCGACAGGTCCGATTTGCATTGCAACCGGGACTTATTATTAAAGTGCTCCAATCGGCATGACTGAAGCACCCAGCTCAAAGGGAAGACTTCATTGTGCCTGTTCCCCCTTTTGCTGCGCCGAAAAGCTGTAACTCTAAGGTATCTTCGCAAAGGTGGCATCATGGGACAGTGGGCGTGCGCCTGAGCGGGGGGACTCTGTGTAGGGAAGTTGCAGACGGCATGGATCATTAGTTTGGGTGTCGCCCCAGAGATATTTACATGTTGTTTTCTCCTCCCCAGTAATTCTGTGAGTTTTCACTCACAACGGACCTACCAGGACCAACTTGCGCTGCCGGGCAACGCGAACGGTTAAAGCAGAAGTAGGATGGTGCTGTCCATGCCAAAGGGGCAGAGTGTCTAGTTTGGGCAGCACACCAAGGGTGGGCTCCCTGGTGCAGTCAGATTGGTACGCCTTACAGGGAGCAATAAGGGTCGTAGGACTGGGCGAGTAAACCTTGGTCCGTGATTTGGGCCCGGATAATTTGACATTGTGTGGCGGTACTAAGTACCTTTAAGCGGTCAGGTGGCACATTAGGATAGTTGTGCTGAATATGTAATGTAACTGGCGCTCATGTATAGCGTTTCAATACCTTGGCATTTACATACACTTACATTTGTGTAATTAATATGTAATTATCAATGCGCATTAGATTAACGCTATGAATGGCGGATCGGATCTGCCTTCAGTTGGCGTTGTGGTGTGTCTGCCTTGGCGGCAACCCGATAGGGACCCCTTAGAGGGGCAAAACAGTATATCAGTTTGGAGTTGATTATTGGTGCGTTAAACCAATTTGTACTGCCAGGGTGCCACAAAGTGGGAAGGCCACTTGGGGACAGTGTTCCCCACTTTGGCTGTACATGAATGAATAATGCCTTCATTCACTGATACCGATATTGGGCATTGCTCCATCCCTCTCAGTAAGGTAGACCAAAGCGGTTTGATATGTCCTTTGACTTTGATGAGTGGGTCATTCAATGCTTTTATTTCAGATAACTATTCTCGCCAATTTTAATTCAGTAGTTTAGATGGCGCATAGGTCTCAAATCCATCAATATTTCTTTGACGATCTGGTGACTCGCATTTAGGGGATGTCCATGGTTCTTTGAGTGGCTAATTAATGTTTCCAGTACACAAAGACACTCGTTGCTTAAGGCCTCATGCTCCTATTGCTTCAGACTTGGTTTGGTCATACCATAATGGGGGCCAGTCACTTACGTATAAACCATCGGTTGGTTACGTTAGAAAGACTTTTCTCACACCTGAGATTATCTGGAGCCCCTATAGCTGAGAAATTCGGAGGAGAGCTGGACAGACCACTGCCTCCAGGGGGGTGGCTACCCACTGTAGCAACAGGTGGATAGGGCATGGGTGCATGTAGCACATTTGTTAATGGTGCAGGATAATTCTTGTTTTACTCTAGGAAACTGGGATCTCATGACCAGGTTCTGTCTTTCGTGGCCGTCGGTGGGAAAGTACAATTTTACATGTACTCTGTGCTGTGTTATGCTAAGTACAGTTCCTACCAGCAACTACGGTGTTGGACTAACTGAGCTGTTGGACGGTAGCCCGATTGACCTAGTGAGTTATATAATCCCTGTGAAGTCATGATCAGGTTTGGTAGCACAGGGTAATAGGGGCAGATGGTACTAAGTCTCTCTTGAATGGGCGATACGAAGGGTAATTAAAATAACCTGGTATGGAGTCTCTGCTGTAGGGTGCCACTGTGGGAGTGCGGTTGGCACATTAAATTTACACTGCCTCTGGGATAAGCCAAAGTCTCTGCCTAGCCACCTAGGGGGTGGGCAGGTGTAGGCCTAAGTGTGCACTCCCTTCTCCTGACTAGAGAGGTGGGTTCGGCCAGGCTTAGGTGCATACCCTAGCCAACCAGAAACTCAATTTTCAACATTGGTAGAGAATGCCTAGGAGTTGTTTGCAGTCCATTCGCAACCACCCCACAGGGCGAATGTTTTAGGCCACAAGGTTGTGGATGGCTCTTGTGTGGGAGCCTGGTGAAGAGCTAAGGTCAGGCTAGGATGTCTCGTGCTTTCGCCGCACTGTTGAGTCCCAGTCACGAGTGGATTGTATCAGGGTGAGCTGGCTGTGGGTCAGGAAGCGCCAAGGCATCAGTAGCACTGAGCGGCTTACAGCCAGAGGCGGTAGCCGATGCACGGGGCATTTGTTAGATTAGAGCCCTACCGCCTTAAGTACTTGGAGGTCTGTTGGCACCGCCTTTCAATGGAAGCCATTGTCTAGCGGGCTGCTCTGAGCAGAGCATTTGCAGGCGTAAAGTAACAGTATCCGCTACCAGTTCAAATGTGCATCTGTCACGAAGTTACTCAGATAACTGGGACAGGAAGTAAGGTGGACTGGATAACTCTTGCTTCTACCTGCTTTGGCACATCTTGTCAGGAGTGATTGTCAAAGGGATTGCACTTCAGCCAGGTAATGTTAGCACCCATGCACACCAAGCAGATTGTTTAAGGTCACCCTGGGCAGCATTTACAAAGCCCAGTAGTAGGCCCTGGTGGTTGCCAGTGCCATGAATTACTAAATTGAACTAAACAGGAGGCGTACCCGTGCGCTATACCAGCAAAAGTTTGGGGAGAGCTAGACTCTGTCCATGGTCAAGGGGTAGGTTTAAATAGTTGGAGTGTCATTCTCGTTTGACCAGGGGTTCAATGCGACACAAGGGCATCGCCATGTTGCGGCCAGAGCACGGGCATTGGGTGGTTCCCAGGGGGCAGCAAGTGTAGGCAAGGCGCTTTCCAAACCTGGCACCAGAACACAAGGTAGTCAGGGCCAACTTGTCTGTTGGGTGACTTGTGTAGGCACCTGTGTAGTTGTCACTCCAAGAAGTGGTGAGTTGTCTCCAATAGTGGGCACAATACATATATGTGTGTCTCTGGCCTTACAGCTGTGTGGAGCATGTCTCAATTAGAGGTACGCCCAGGTGAAAATTCTGTACTTAAGGTTCGCATGACCATTGCGGTTGTGGTATCTCCTAGCCTACCCACTGAAGGTGTACTGCAGCTAAGCAGGGAACTGGGAATCTTGGTTGCCATTACTTTGGCAGGTTTAAAGCAGCCAGGGTCGGAGATGGACAGTAGGTACTGTGTATCTGTGATCCGACGGCAGTTATGCAAGCGGGGTGCGCTGCTTAAGTTGTAATTGCACGAAAGGGTGAGGTGTCTCCAATAGTGGACACGAGACATGTATTGTTTCCAACCAGCTTTGATACCATTAAGATGTTCACCAGGGTTTAGCAATCAAAGGGGTTTGTGCAACCGTCTGGTCAACTGGGTGAAGTAAGTGCACCCCAAAACCAAGGGTAGGTGACATGCTCCTGCAGTTAAGCTCAAATGCCCGTCCGGTTACCTATGGTAGCCTCGTTGGGTGGTGACGCTGTCAGCCAACATAGTGTGCTGCCGTCCCAAGAAATGGGGAAACAAGGTGTCAAGCACAAAAGGCTACTATGTAAGAACATTTGGCTCGTCCAGTGATCAACAATGATTAAAATTTAATGGAGCAGGTAATTTTCACTGATGGGGTTGCCCAAGGGAGGGCAGTGTGAACGCCCCTGCCCCCCTTTCTGGGAATATTCTAGGATAGGGGTAAGTAGGACTTAGTCAATCCTTAATGTTAGGCACCATATCGCAAACATTACGCACTGTATTAAATCAGTCAGATTCTCTTAGCGGGTATGCCTAGGGGGTTTCACCACAGAGGGAGCGGAGCTGGCGGAATTCCCATAAGGAATAAGGGATGCATGGCAAGGACAGGAGGCTACCCTTGCTCATTGCTCTATTATTGTAACCATATGATTAATGCAATGAAGTATTATACTATTACTACCCTTGCTCATTGTCACATACTTCTACTTATGAACATTCCTGGGTGTCATGATTTAGACAGCAAAGGGACTGTACAAAGGTTGAGCAGAATCCTCCTCGCCCGACTAGCCAAAGTAGGCAGGCGGGGGTGGGAGCGGTTACCTAACAAGTGGGCTGCTGTCCCATAGATGGGGGACACAGGGGTTCAGGCACACACGGTGCTAGAAGGACGGCAGCTAGGTGAGATCAGCAAATAGATGGGGCAATGTGATCTGAATTTGTCCCGCCCAGAGTTGGCACGGGGCTAGGTCATGTGAGGCAGTGGAACTTTCCCGCAGAAGGGTGAACAGTTCTTGGCACAGGTTCACAGGCCCGAAGGGTCTTTGGTGTCATCAGACACTAGCTGATCCAGGCTAACGTCAAGGGCTATTGTGATATAGATGGGGTTCATCCATCACCAATAGGGAGGGATCTCTTCCCTTAGATTTGCAGGAGGCCTGGAAATGAGCGGTTGTAGATGAGAAATGCGCTGTTTTGGTGAGATCAGCACTACATGAGTCAATGTGAGCTCAGGTGGTCTGAGATGATCCCCCGCAGAGGTCGAAGCTAAGTCAGAGGAGGCCGTTGAACATCCCTGTAAGAAGGAACTGTGCATGGCCTAAGTTTGCAGACCAGAGGGGCCTGGGTTTCATTAGACACGAGCTGATTCAAGCTAATGTTAAAGGCTACTTTGCTAAAGATGGGGTCCATAGGCACCATTGCGAACCAGGCGTACGCCTAGGTCAGGTTGACATACATGGGGTGCATTTGTCACAGGTGAGCGTGGAAACTCTCCACTGGACATGCACAAGGCCCTAAAAAGCAGTTTGCAGGTCAGAAATGAGTTGGTTTGGCAGGGGGGGGGCTCTGGCGGCGACGGGGGCCACCTCCAGAGCTGTGGTGGAGTTACAGGGCAATCTGGAAGCAGACGGGTACAGTAAGGGTACCTCTGCGGCCAACGGGTACAGTAAGGGTACCTCTGCGCGGCACAGTAAGGGTGCCAGAGCCAAAGACCAGGAGCCTCAGGGCAGGTTATTGAAAAACTGCGACGACGTCCCGTTAGTCCTTCGGGCGGCTGGGGGCCTGACCAACCGGGGGTTTGCCCTGCTACGCTCTGGAAAGGGTGTGAGTAATACGAGAGCATATGTGTCACGTGATCCGGAAGATGATCACCAAAGACGTAGCATTGTCTGGGTATCCCACAGTGCTGGCTCATCAGGCGGGCGGGGGCAGCATAGGTTGGTACAGCTGCCCGCCCTTGGATCGTCCATAAGATAACCCACCATATTGCATACTTTGTATGGAATAAACCTGCAGCAATATTTTCCCAGAACAAAAGTTGTCTTGTGTATTTATTTTTTTCATGCATGCTCAGACGGTGGGTGGGGGTAAGTTGCCGATAATGGCACTATACGACTGTCCGCTGCCCCCGCAGGTGGCCATCCCAACGCGCGTCCCTTTAGTGCCATTTGGGCACATGCCACCCACAGGCCAAGGGTTGGACTCAGGATTGAGTCCTTTGTCCTGGCGCGCTAGGTGCGTCATTTCCGGCGGACAGAGGTCGGGGGAGGGTACTTATACCTCTCCCCACCTCTCTGGCGTCCTCTTTGCGCCAGACACACCGTCTCCCACCTACCGCTTACCCGGCGTGGGGTTGGCAGGCAATGTACGTAGAACGTTGTAATGTTTTCTTTTTTGTTGCAGGCGGAGTTACAGGGCGATCTGGAAGCAGACGGGTACAGTAAGGGTACCTCTGTGGCAGACGGGTACAGTAAGGTACCTATGCGTGGCACAGTAAGGGTGCCAGAGTCAAAGACCAGGAGTCTCAGTGTAGGTTACTGGAAAACCGCAACGGCACCCCGTTAGTCCTTCGGGCGGTTGGGGGCCTGACCAACCGGGGGTTTGCCCTGCTACGCTCCGCCCTGGAAAGGACGTGAGTAATACGAGACCAACGTGTCACGTGATCCGGAAGAGGATCACCAATGATGTAGCACTGTCTGGGTATCCCACAGTGCTGGCTCATCAGGCGGGCGGGGGCAGCATAGGTTGGTACAGCTGCCCGCCCTTGGATCGCCCATAAGATAACCCACCATATTGCATACTTTGTATGGAATAAACCTGCAGCAATATTTTCCCAGAACAAAAGTTGTCTTGTGTATTTATTTTTTTCATGCATGCTCAGATGGTGGGTGGGGGTAAGTTGCCGATAATGGCACTAAGGAAAGTGGGAAACAGAGAAGTACATAAATTAAACCTCTTCAAAAAAAGAGGAACCAGGAGCATAGAAAGGTCCAGCACACTTGCTCCTAATAATAATAATCTAATCAAAAACAAGGGTGTGCTGTTCCTCTAAAACAAAGGGGAAGGAGGGAGGAGAAAACGTTTCTCATGTTCCAAGTTAAAGGAAAAAGCTCCAATAGGAGGAAGTACCCTTACACACCCTGAGAGGTGTCATGCTTCCTCATCTGGGCATGCTCCTGGTCATGCCGGCGAGGTGTAATGCTTCATCATCTGGGCATGCTCCTCATCAGGCCGGCACTGCAATGCTTGACGGACACCCACTAGGGGGCTCTTTGTCTGAGATCTTTTAAATGCCGTAAGGTGAAGTGTGGGTGGGTGGGTTGTGGTGTGTATGTAGCGTGGTAGCATAAAGGTGGATTAAAATAAGTAAAGTGATGCTTAATATCAGAACACTGTAATAAAAAAGCTCACTTCCTTAATTAAACAAGCATTTGCAATGCAATAGGTCTCGCTTTTATGCGACTTTCAGCTATTGGCATTGAAATGGCAATGCCATTTATTTATGTTTTGGTTTTTAAAACATAAATAAAAAGCATTGTCAATCAATCAAATTCTCTTTATTCCGGTTAAAAAAACATAAAAGATACAGCCATACAAGTCATAGTTAATACATTCTGGGCTATAAAGCAACATCCAAATGACTGTTAAAACAAGTTAAAATTAGAAAAAGCTGTGATTGTCACGGTAATAGCAACATACAAAAGAGCGTAAATGATGCAATTCTCGGGTAGATCATGATTTGGGTGCATTCATGTATTTTGTGTGGGACAGACCCCGAATTTACAGTCCGAGCATAGGACGACAGTTCATATAAGCTTCTTTTTTAAAAAAATTTTATCGCCATTACTCGTAATCAAACAGCAATGACGAATTTAAAATGCATAAAATATTGGAACAAAAACAGCTATTTACAATATAAAAATAGTAGCAACTTTGGCAATTGATGTTGTATAGATGGGTCGTCACATTTTTTAGCTCTCGGAGCTAGACAAGGGGGTTAGCAGCGCCCTCCTTCTAATCGCCCAAAAGTGACCTAAACATTTCGCAGTTGCGCTAGTGAATAAAGGTCTAGCATCAGATTTCAATATGCGCAAGGCCTCTTTGGAGTTTCGAGTCCCAAGTTTTCTGCGCACTAAAGCTGGCGATTTGCTCCTCGGTTTCGCATAGGCTATACAAGAAATAAGAACATGGCCTATAGATTCATGTGAGCAAGAACAACACGGGCAGCCCTTACTCTGGGATTCATTACTCAGCCAGTTAATGTAAAAGCATTGATTGGTAGGCTGCCGTGCCTGAATTGGATATACAATTTCCTATCGGCTGGAACTTTGATAATATCAAAATAGCTTTCTAAAAGGTGATTCGTTTTCAAGTCTACAAAAGCATCAGTTAGGCTGCCCTGTTGGATTTTTGAGTGTGTGTTCTGCTCAACCCATGCCCAATATAATAGCTTGACCTGGCCTCTAGTGTGGGCTGGTGGGCAGCCAGCATCTTGTTTTGGCAAACCGATGCTAGCCCGAAGGCTATCTACATGTTTGATCCAGCCAATCTTTTTAGCGTCATCCAGAGCAGAAACCTCACTGAAAGCTGCAGCATACGGTGCCAGATCGGGAGTGGTGACCAAGCCAAAACAACAGTGGGCGAAGCCTTGCAAGATCATTAATAAGCTTAATGCCCAATTCGAGTTTAAGTGGAAGGAGAGGGGTGTTTTGGGAAGGGATACCAAGTTTCTAAGAAACTTGTTCTCCACTGCTGGAAGATCGCTTACATTTGCTGTACCCTACAGCTCTGCCCCCTATAGGGCCCTGCTCACAGCCTTGCAACTATACAGTTTGAGAGCAGGTTCTACTGGCTTTGTATATGAAAGACAATGCTCCTGCCCTAGTTAACTGGGAAAATTTGAGAGATGCCATCTTAGGATGGATCTTTCAGGCCATTACCTCTGACATCTTAATACCCAGGTAGTCAAAGGAGCTAACTCTCTCAAGTGGACCATTGTCCAGGAACAGATTTCCCTTGAAGGACTTGTGGGGATTCAGCAACATTAGCTTGGTTTTGGAGGTATTAATCACCAAACCCCTCCCATCACAAAAAGCCTTGAATTGGTTCAATAATTTTTGGAGACCCACAGGAGGTCAGCTACTTGATTGATCTACAAAGAGAAAAGGGTTGGAGCTAAAACACAGCCCTGGCGGACCCCCTGCTGGATCTTGATGGGCTCAGAATTTTGACCCTGGTTAACTCATCTTACACAGGTGAAATTCTCTTTATGCAGCCTGATTAAAAGTTCCAGAATTCCCTAGGGCATTCCCATGTCCCTGAGCACCCACCACAATAGATCCCTGGGAACAAGGTCGAAGGCTATTTTTAAGTCTATAAAAGCTACATATCGACTACACTTGCCCAACACAACTACCTTCCAATACAGCATGACAAGGCAAATAACTAGGGGGCATATTAACAAGAGCTTTATCTCCGCTTTTTTGGCTTTAAAAGCCAAAGAAACGGAGATAAAAATATCGCCCTATCAACAACAGGGTGCTAACATGCAAAATCACATGTTAGCAACCTTTTTCACTACGCTTCCCTTTGCATCTCTAATGAGATGCAAAGTGGGCGTTCCAGATCAAAATAATAGGAGAAATGTCGCTAAGCGACATTTCTCCTATTATCAAGCTTCACGCTAACCCTGTTAGAGACAAAAAAAGCAGCGCTAACCACGGTTAACGCTGCTTTTTTACATCTGCTAATTTTCAGACTAAGCCATGTAATCCAATGGGAGGTGAATTACATGGCTAAGTCCACCATGGGCTATCAACAAGGATATCCCTATCCTTGTAGTTTTATCGCTGCATTACCAGCGATAACCTCCCAAAATGCGTTGTTAATAACACGATAACCAGGCGATATTATCCAGCGATAGCGGGCGTTAAAAGAATTAACGCTAAGCGCCCTTAGCATTAATTTTCCCTGTTCCTTGTTAATATGCCCCTTGATTGGTAGTGCCGGTCTTCCATCAAAAACCTGCTTGGAGCGGAGAGAGGATGTGATTCTCATCCATCCAGTCCTGGATCTTAACCAGGAGAGAGCAGCAGAAGATCTTTTGGACACAATCGATCAAGCTGATCGGGCGGTAGTTGGAGGGCTTGACCTGTTACCTTTCTTAAAAATGGATACAACTTTGACCCCTCTCCACGATTCTGGAATCATCCCCCGCCAGCGATGTCATTGGACAGGGGCTTTTGCTGGTAAAATTGCCTCCAAGGAAGTTAAAATTTCCTCTCTGGTGAACGAGAGGCTGCCTATTGGCTGACCTATGTCAAGAAGCATCAGAGCTCTGTCTTGGGTTCTAGTAATAGAATACAGAGCACTGAAGTGTTTATGCCACTCCGTAGCAGGGATGTTATTGGCCAAAGGCAGAGATCTTTCAAAATTGCCCTTGGACAAAAGTGACCAAAACATCCTGCTATCTGGGTGCAGGATAGCCCCCCCAAGTTCTTCCCATCTCCTTTCATCCCACTGTCTCTTGGCTTTGGATTGTGCCTGTTTATAGAGCCTCCTTACTTCACATGTCATGGGAATATCCCTGTTTCTGATGGCTACAGTCAATCTCCTTATAAATGCCCTGCACTCCTTGTTAAACCACAGATTTGTTCCCAATGATCTCCCCTGTTTAGGTCTGGCCTTATATGTGTAAGTATAAAAGTTTCTAGCCAGATGTTCGAAGAACTCAGTATGTAAAGCAGTACAGCTAGCCCGTCTAATCGGTTCACTGGTCATTGATAGCAGTGTCTCCAAATGAGATTCTATATCATTTTTTATCAGTTTGATCTTTAGATCATCTGCCATAATTGCGGGCCATTTAAGCCGGCGTTTATTGTTTGAAGGGATTACCTCCTTGGTGCTCAATGGGATGAAAGCGACACTCCCATTTTCACCCCATGGATGTTCAACAGTAAGGCTAAGGGGATTGTGGTCACTATCGCAAGACGGGATGATAACCATGTCTTGTACTAAAGGCCATAGACTAAGATCCAGAAGTAGGTCATCTATCTGGCTTGACCCATTTGTCTCGATAAAGGTCATACCCCTCCTTTTTGGAACTGGTTCCACTGTTGGGGGCCCTTACCCTGTATTCCAAAGTTATAGCATTCAGTTGCAGGACTGCTTGCCAACCACTTTTTTATAGGGGGACCTCCAAAGGTGATACCAGCCACATTTTATCCTCCTCATTCGCCTCGTAGAAGTCTGCCCAATCAAGGTCTGCCCAATCAAGTGGCTCATATGTAACATTAAAGCCTCCACTAACTATTAGAGGGTGTCTGTCATGCTTGGCCTCCAGTAACTTATCCAGGGCATGAAGAGTTGGGGAGCTACCTCCTCTAGAACTCCTGGCATAGACGTTATAAATGTCGACGCACTTGCCCTTGCCGCTATTTAGTCTAATCCCAAGGATATCTGTGCCATTGGTGACCAGCTCGTTAATATCACAGTTTAATGAGATGTTAATCAAAATGAGCAGCCCAACTGATGGCCGGCCATGTTTTGATGGAATTGCCAGTCTGTGAAATGTCATGAACCTTGGAATGAATGTGGGGGTCAGGCTCCATGTTTCCTATAATAAGATCTCATGTTGGCGATCAGGCTTCCCCCTTATGCCCGCCACATTCCATACACAATTTTCAACTTCCTGGTGTCTAGCATCAGGAAGGGAGTCTGGAGAGGGAGTAGGACAATTTATTTATTTATTTATTTATTTATAAGTTTATACCGCGCTAGAATCGACTCTTGTATAAGAGTATCTCTGCGCACAGAAGGAGAAAAAGGGGAAAAGGTTGGCGGTTACAGGAGACGGGAGAGATCTTGGGTCTCAACACACTAAGCATTTAGTACTGAGGAGGTGGAATTTACTAGAATAAAAATGTTTTGAGTTTTTTCCGAAAAACCAAGAATTCGGAACATTGCCTTAATGCAAGAGGAAGTTTGTTCCATAGGGTCGGGACCACCACAGACAGGGCCTTCCCACCTTGTCTGCTCCTCTTGATGGTTGGTACTTTAAGGCGAAGTTGGCAACTGGACCTGAGGGTTCGAATGGGATTATAGGGAATGAATTTATCTTTCCAATAAGGAGGGCCAGAGCCATGTATGGTTCTATGGATAAGACAACATGTCTTAAACGTGATCCTTTTATACACTGGGAGCCAATGTAATTCATCAAGAAGTGGTTTAGAAGGAGTTCTTGGGGGGGCATTCATCACAAGTCTTGCCGCTGTGTTCTGTATCACTTGGAGTCTTGCTAGGACTCCCTGATTGGCCGACAACAGGAGGCCATTGCAATAATCCAAGCGACTCAGTACTAGAGCCTGGACCAATGTTTTTCTAGTGGAATCAGGCAATAGTGGGAACACTTTCCGTAGGAGCCCAATAGTATGAAAGCATTGGCCGAAAACCCAGTTGCCATGTTGCTTATAGGTGAGCTCATGATCCAGACGGACTCCAAGGTTTTTTACGACCAATTTGGGTTCAGGTACTTGGCCCAGTTCACATGGCCACCACTCTGAAGTCCACAGATTTCTGACCTCCCCAAAGAGCATTACTTCGGTCTTGCTAACGTTGCATTGGAGATAGTTCACTTTCATCCAATTTGCAACAGCTTTCATGCCATCTGCGAAGGCCTCCCTTACTTCATCGGTCAGATGTTTAAAAGGGAATAGGAGCTGTGTATCATCAGCGTATGAGACCGGTACAAACCCAAAGTCTCTCAGTATGTTGGCCAGGGGTGCCACATAGATGTTAAACAAGGTTGGGCTTAGACAAGAGCCCTGTGGCACCCCCTTGGTGATCTGGGTTTCTGTCGACCTAAATGTACCCATGCTGACAGTTTGGGTGCGGTCAGACAGAAAACTCTTTAGCCAGGTTAACGCTATGCTTTCTATTCCAATTGCGGTCAGACGTTCGATTAGGATATTGTGAGATATAGTATCGAACGCTGCCGATAGGTCCAACAGTACCAGGATCGCCAAATATCCTCGATCCTGGTACATGTGAAGGTCATCTGTCACCGACAGCAGAGCAGATTCAGTACTGTGTCGGGGTCTAAAACCGAACTGGGAACTGTCAAGCTTGTCATGTAGTTCTATGTACAGAGAGACCTGCTTATTAACATGTTTCTCTATGACCTTCCCTAGAAAAGGGAGTAGCGATATGGGCCTCAGATTGGATAAGTCGGTCCAGGGGATGGAGGAGTTTTTCCTAATGGGCCTTATCAATGCTTTTTTCCATTCCCTAGGCACTTGCCCCTCGGTCAAGGAGAGGTTAATGAGACTTTGAATCTGAGGGCTCAGGCTTTTTCCTACAATCGGAAAAATTCTAGCTGGAATGATATCAGAGGGGCTTCCGCTTTTGATCTGCCCCAGATAACATTCTGTCTCACTCAGGGAGATAGGCAAAAAGGATTGCAAGTGTGTGCCTTCTATCTCTTTGTCCAGTTCCACAGGTGGTAGAATATCATCCATGATAGATGGATAGGAATTTAGAATATTATCATGAATTTTGTTTATTTTGTCTGTGAAGAACTGAGCTACTTCATTGCAGAGTTGTTGTGAAGCCAATTCCAGAGTTTCACAAGCTACTGGCTTCACAAATGAATGTAAGGTTTGGTATAAAATTCTGGGGGTACTTCCTGCAGCTAGAAGAAGTGCCTGTAAGTGGGATTTCCGGGCATTGCGAATTTCCTTATGGTATTTAGAGAGCACTGCCCAGAAATGAATTTTATCCATAATGTCATGGGTTAATCTCGACACCTTTTCTAGTTTCCTCGCTTGCTGTTTAAGAGATCTCAGATGTTCCGTAAACCATACCTCATGTTTACGGGCTGGGCGAGGTTTATAGGTTTTCATGGGAGCAGTCTTATTTACCACCTGGAGTATCGCCTGATTATAATGGTCAAATGCTGTATCAACGTTCTCTCCAAGAGGAGTAGGGCATCTAGAAAAAGTTTCCTGAAATGTTTCAGGCGTAATCTTATGCCATGGTCTACGCCTAGTGGAAAGAGCTTGTGCCTGGGTGGGGGCTTTACCCAAATACGAAGTAAAGAATTCCAAAACAAAATGATCTGTCCAATTGACCTGTGTGGAAGAGCCATATATCAGGGTATTAGGTTTGTTTGAGAAGATAAGATCTAAAGTATGCCCTGCCAAGTGAGTGGAACCAGTATTCATTAGGGTCAGACCTAGCATGGACATGTCAGTAAGTAAAGATTGTGCCTCAGCATTATCCTTGAGGTCACAATGCATGTTAAAGTCTCCTAAAAGTAGGAACTCCTTGTCAGGGTCAATGTGCCTGGCCAGTATCTCCATCAACAGGATGTTAAAGCTGGTATGGGGTCCAGGAGGACGATAAACCAGCGCCCCTTTATAACCAATATTCTCTGTAGAGTTGATTTTAAATACAAGAATTTCACAATGAGGGGTACTCATTTCCTCTAAGATGGTTACTATTAATTTACTTTTATACACAATAGCAATGCCTCCTCCTATTTTAGTGGGCCGGTCAAGTCTGGCTATTTTGTAGCCATCTGGAATCCCTAATGTAATCGCTGGGACAGAGTGTGGTTTTAACCATGTCTCTGTCAGATAACAGAGTTCAGGTTGAGATGAAGCAATCATATCCCACACTTCACTGTGATGTTTGGACAATGATCTAATATTACAGAGAAGATTATGACTCTTACGTGAGTCATCTGGTAAAGTGTTTATAGATGGTACTGCATGTGGTATGAATTGCAGGTGATCAGCCGAGGCTTGATATTGGCAATTCCGACATGAGAAGTGACCCTCCAATTGACATCCTTCCCCTCCTGTGCAGCCCTGAAGAATCGGCTCACGGATATGAAACAACTCTTCTAAGGAGTATTTTACCAGGGGTTTCATACCTTAAGTCCGCTGGGCAACACTCGGTTCAGTCGCCTTAATTAAAAGGTAACTAGGTGTGTCTGTGTCTCTAGCCTGCAAGTGGTCTCTCGTTAATTGCGTTATAGCTGTAGTTGGAGCAGGCTTTGGATTGAATGTCATGGTCTCATTCCCTTGGTAGGGGCCCTACTGTGGAACGTGCAATGTAGGGGAAGTGAAGACATGATCTACACTGGAAATGTGCACGGGCTCCTCAATAAGTTCTAGGGGTAGTCAGTCGTTCTGAGACAGAGTCGCGAGAGGGGGGTCCATATGGGACACTGAGGCAGCTTTGGCATGTTCAATTGAGCTAGAGATATTCAGCTTCAGCTGGGTGTTTGTAGCAGGTAGTGGGTATGTTCTAACTTCCAGGGCAACTAAATTGTACACCAGATGTTCACTAGCTAGAGTCAGCTCTATTGCATCAACCGAGCTATGGTTTAGGACGCATCTTTTTGCCTGCACAATATCATCCCTTATTATAGATCTAATACATGCACCCCATGCACCCCTTTCGTCCCGAGTTCATGGTTTGAATTCTGGGACAGATTCTTGGTTCTTTTCTTCACTGCACCTCCCAACCCACCCTTAGTCACTTTCATTTTCTCCATAAGTCAATATTACAGAGAGAGGTAAGTGCAATTTAGCAATGGAAATGTCGGACAATAAGCAGCTTAGGAGAACAATACTATATAGTACCTTGGCAGAGAGACAAACCAAGTCCTCAGACTGAGGCTTTCAGTGGGGTGTATCGGCTCCTCCCTACTGGGAGACTGGTGTCCGGTGGCTTGTGGGGCCTGGAGTCCCCTTTAGCAGCAGTGATAGCGGAAATGCGGCGTGCACTCAAAATAACGTTCCTGCACGTAAGATGAAAGCTCTCTGTAACCTTGTCAAAGGATATCAGCTTTGCATGCCAAGGTGAGTGAAAACAAAGCGTGATTATTTCCGGTGCACCGCTTTCATGAGCGTGCACCCAGCCCAAAGGTAGAAGAAATGCTATGCTTCTGGAAGCGAAGCGAAGAAGCCAACGACCGGCTTGCTTCCTAGAGCACAGACAAAGGTGAAGAGGGATGCCGCGGGCGTGTAAAGCCTGCCCGCTCTCCTGAGCGCAGAATGGAGTAGCCGAAAGTGAAGAGGGTCTCCGCGGGAGTGTGAAGCCTGCCGCTCTCCTGAGCACAGAATGGAGTATTTGAAGGCGAAGAGGGACGCTGCAGGTGTGTGAAACCTGCCCACTCTCATGGGCGCAGAATCAGCGGCGTCACTAGGGTTGGTGTCACCCAGTGCGGTAACTCGCGGTGTTACCCGTGCGGTCCGCACCCGCCGGGTCGCACCCCCTAGTGACGCCACTGTACACCCTCCAGCAAACTCTGCACTTGTACTGTTAATATTTCTTTTTTTTTGTTGCATATTTATATAGCACGAACTCGACCCGAAGGTATTGGAGCGCTTTACATGAGCACCGTATTTACATGACACATTAAGGCTCGGGGAGATTAAGTGATTTTGAATCACAGGATGTGGACGCGACCTCGAGGCTCGATCTGGGGCCGTGTGCGAGGGCGCTGGGCAGTTTATATCTCTGTGGGGGAGTGATGGGGTTGCATGCATGTGAGGCAGGCGGGCAACTAGAGCCAAATTTCGGGGGGGGCTGAAAAAGATTTGGGGGGCGGCTAAGTCTTCCAGCAATAGGCAGAGTGGCAGTAAGAAGGGGCGAAAACGCAACAAAAGCCTCATTAACGAGTAAATGGTCTTTTAAAGACCTGTGAAGTACTCGGGTAGGCCGCAATTAGACAGACGCCAGCCCGAGAGGCTGTCTCAGCCGGGCTGACACACATGACGGGTGGGTGTTGCGCGCCTGGTGTGAGGGCTCCGCTGCACCCCATTTGAGGGTGTAACCCGGTGCGGTCCGCACCCCCGCACCCCCCTAGTGACGCCACTGCGCAGAATGGAGTAGGTGAAGAGGGATGCCGTGGGCGTGTGAAGCCTGCCCTCTCTCCTGCGTGATCAAAAGGTGCAAAAAGCATTGTCATTTACAATGCTAAAGGCATAAACTCTCCCAAATGTGAGACCTATTGCATTGCCTTTTATTTATCTGTTTTGTAAACCAACACATAAATAAAAGGCATTGTTATTTACAATGCCAATAGCTCAGTTTTTCGCAAATGTGAGACCTATTGCATTGCAAATGCTTGGTATATGAAGGAGGCAGAGAGAGTGACGGAAATGTACGCAAGGAACAGTAAATGAAAATACAGTGTACCGCAGGGAGGAGGACGACGGGGTGGGGCTTTTACATAGCAGGGACTTTAGCGAAGGTGTCAGAGCGCTTTACCATAGAATCAGTTACATTTCATATGGACTTTACAAAAATAATAATGTTTGTGCTAATTTCAGGGAAATAAATAATAAACACCAGCCCACCACACCATAAACAGGCCACAAACAGCGGGGGGAAAAGCCCACACAGTCCTTGTTGCGCTTCCAAATTTCCCTATAGGCCAGTCCTACCCCGCCAACACAGTAGAGCAGAGAGCGCTTAAATCACAGTGATTTATTATCTATTAAACTGCAGGCCATAAAGACTATCAGTTTCATTTGTGTTGTTTGAAAGGGCTTATTTTCCAAAAAGGAGTACATGAACAAATATTTGATTTGGTTCCCCAATCCTTAGCTCTTTATCTGGATCCCTTGCTGGCCTAAAGTAATAGAAAGGCTAGACTGCTGTAGCCTTAATGCACAGCAAACACGGTGCCCAGGGCACCTGCTGGCAATGCACCTCCATTCGGTGGCAAGTCTGCAATAAACAGGTAAGGTATAGGTTTAATTTCCCCTTTTTGTTCTGTATGTGAGATCGGTTGCAGAGAAAGGATGCCTCACCTGACCACTTTGCAGGGGTGGCCAGAAGCAGTTTTTCCTTGTGGCAGAGGATTCACTGTTGTTCCCTAAAGACAGCCTGGGAGGAGGCGTACCACATGCTGTGCCTGCTCGGGCTAGTCGATTGTCATTCTATACAGAATGACTCTGGCTGCCAACAGTCTGGGCTAGGTTGGGAGCCTGCTTCAACCCCGACATAAAAAACAAAAAAACAACCACATCTGGCCTCAGAAATTGGTCTTTGGGCACCGGCTGAATGCCCACCTTCTCAATCCAACCCTGACTGAAGGCAGATCAGCAGGTTAAAAGCATCACAGATGCTCTTATGTCCCCCTGAACAGTGGATGTTGCTAGGAGATTTTTTTTCGTCCATTGCATTCCCGCAAACTCGTCCCTCGTGTACCCTCCACTTCAAAATCTGGGGGGCATAAATCTCCCACACTTAAGCCCATTTTCTCCCTCTTAAGAAATGCCCCACTTAATTACAAGTTATTGGGAAAAACTAATTTCCCTATTTTTTCCTACATTTCCCACTTCCATGCTCCCAATGCTGGCATGTATTCCCTTTATGAAATATTTTTGGTGGATGCAGATAATCATTTGTGTTTTTTTACATAAACAGAACAGGAATATAATGAGAAAACATTTACCTCTTGTAACTTAAAATATATACTACTTTAATGTTTGGCTACTGGTGGTGCAAAAACAGCTCTCCAAAGCACATTTCTCAGATATTATTATAAATATATTTTTTATTTATTGGACGTTTCATGTTGTTCCACAAGTAGCAATGGCCAAATCGGAACAGTAGTGGATTGTTTGCCATATTTAAGGATATAAGATTATTAGTATGAATCACAAATTTTGCATATATACGGGGTCCCACTTGAACAGAAACGAAACAGAAAACAGGTGACGCACAAATTGAAAGTGGCCCAATCAGCCAAAAAGTGAACCACATTTGCAAACGGGCAGTTTTAAACTTGTAAAGACACACTATGTAGGTGCATTGGAAAGTATGGGAGACTGAATGCAATGTTTTTGGTAATATAAGGGAAATCTACAGTAAAAGCATCACTTTACCTTTGTTGCGCACATTAAAGAGTCTCCAGGCAGCTACAGCGCGGGGGACAAAAAACAGCGCAGATCGCACAGAGGCAGGCAGGAAGAGGCTGTGGCAAAGGGACCGAGCACGCATGCCTGATGAGGGGGCTGACAGGAAGCGATAGAGGACGGTGGAGCGTGTGGGATCTGCCTGGGGGGAGAGTCAACCACCCCCTACCACTGCAACATAACTATTTTCAGTGGTATCTGGTTATGCTTGAAAGCGCTGGAGCATTAATTTTGGCCTCCAGTTGGACCCTGTGAGCAACCAGGGTAGGATCGCAAATTTTTTGTGGAGAGGGTTTGCAGGAAGTTTGGGGGCAGGGTTGCGTGGTTCCTTCCGGGCAAAATTTTGAAAACAAGCTGGCAAGTGATCTCCCAGTTACGTGGGTGAGAAAACGTTATGCTGGTCCACCGTTATTTTAAAAAATGGTGTGCAAATGTGTGTAAGGAAAGCACATTGTACCTACAGCAAGAGAAACTCAAAGAAAGTAGTGCTTACAGACTTAAGACCACGTACCATATAAAAACCAAAGTAAAGGGGCCAGCAGCCATGGGAGGTTACAAATGAAGACAAGGCAGTACTAAGGAGGGACTAACAATCCTATTAACCAATCAGAAGCCAGCATTTACGAAGGACAAAGACACAAGCCAATGAAAAATATGGTGCGAGAATGGGCGGGGCTTCTCCTCCATACTCCACTACAGCAGTCTCGCTAAGCAGCGCATGCGCAGTGACTTAGGCTTGACCTAAGAATGTGGTGCTCAATTGGGATACAATGGTCTCAATGAGCAAGGTGTGTCAATTAGTTGTATAATGTGGTCAACATGTTTCTTGCCTCTCTCTGTCCACAAGGGATCAAAGGGCAATACTTCAGGACCTAATTACATAAACCTACACTACTCAGTGACTTGATACAATAGTTAATAATCCGTGATAAAGTAATCAATCACCCACGAGGTCGCAACATGCAATAGTACCTTGACCTGATCTGAAAATAACCTAGAACACAAAGAGACAGACATTACATGAAACATATATATTGATTATTAAATTGCCACATTCTCTGTGGTACATTATGCATGAGCTGTAATATTGACTGTATGCCCCAAGTTATTTCCAAAGATATAAAACAGCTAGCACATTCATCACCAATTGTGAGCAACGTGCCGTGGAAAATGGTATCTAGGAAAAAAATGTTCTGCGGGCCGATCTTGATTATAAAAGAAACAACAACTCACCCTCATTAGGGCTAACTCGGACTCCAGTAGGATATAGCAGAGTGCAGAGCTTAATTGCGTCCTACAGAACACACTTATCAAAGTGGAATCCTCTTACCATGATTTTGGTAGCGAGTTCCTTCATGATCGATTCATACTTACTCAGACGCAGAGCGGACTCTTCTTTTAGACCAACCCCGGCTCTGCTTCCTCACGGAGACACTGAGCCTGGGGAGGGGACATCTTTATCTTTACATCCGCTTCGTGTGCACGCTTGCACTTGAAGGCATGTAACAAGTGGAGCTGTAACCTTGTCCGCCATGTTGGAATAGGCAGAAATGTAGTTTTCGGAGACACGTACGGAGGAAGGGCTTGAGGACAGTGACGATCAATAAAGCCTGCCGTCTTTTATGGATGTCTCATTTAAGTGGACGGGTTGTTAACAAGAATACATGTGAACAATGCAATGCATGAACAGTTATATGTGCTGCCCTCATGATAGAGGGATATCTTTTATTCAATAAAATGAACTGTGGTTACTTAAACTCATTGGGTAGATTGTGGGTCCCATCTAATGTCAAAAGACATGAGTGCGTGTTATCATAAATATGTCCATTCAGGGTTGTCGTTTCCATGGAGCAGAATCAATGGTAGGGTCTCTGTGTTACCCAATAATAATGCAGCACGTTGGCCTTCTTTGTTGCATATTATCACCCTTTGTGTGGACAACCGATCATTGGTGGCGTGATTATTTATCCAGTTCTACCCAGGGGATGTCATTGTTCAAGTCCGCCCCTGTGTGTGGATAATCGGAATATCCAATTTTGTTCTTTTCTAAAGAGGGCTTCCAGTCTCATTAAGGGGTAAGTCTCAAGGACGGTCCATTTTATGTCATCAGGGGAATGGCAGATAAAGGTGAAATGTGCACTCATTTTGGTGTTAGACTTTTTGCACCTGATATTGCTCCGGTGCTCTGTGATTCGCACCTTTACTGTTCTCGTAGTCATACCTATATATTTTAACTGGCATGGGCAGGTGGTCAAATGTATGCAATTGTGTGAATTTCAGTTAGTGTGTTTTTTCTGTATCCATGCCTGGGAGTCATTTAGCTGGATGACTTTGGTGGTCTGTGTTAGATGACATATATTGCATTGGCCACACAGGTAATGTCCTACCACCGGGGGGCGAACTCTAAAGCAGTCCGTGTGAGGATGTTCTGTGCACTTCTGGCCTTGTGTGAATCAGCATATCTTTAAGGTTTGTTGATCTTTTGTATGGGAACCTGGGAGGACTGAATGTGTTTCCCAGTCTGCAGGATGCTCCAGTGTTTTTAATAACTTTTTGTATGAAGTTAGATTCTGGGGTAAAAGTCGTGATGCAAGTTAGTACGTCAGATTTTCGTTTATCTTAGGTTTCTCGTAAAGCCTCTCTATTGTTATTGCGAGCTCTTTTTTGTGCTGTTTTAATGCATTTAGAGGGATACTCTTGTTTAGTTAAATGGTTTGCTCCTCCCTCCTTTCCCCTTGTTTTAGAGGAACTGCACACCCTTGTTTGTGATTACATAAATTAAACCTAACGGGAAAGTATGAAGTAAATAATGAAAGAAAGAAGCAAAGAGGGACTGAAGGAAGGACAGAAAGGTGAAAAGCAGTAAAGAAAGATGAACAGAAAGATTGGGGGAAAAGGACAGATTTAAGAAAATTGTCAGGACAAATGGGAATAATCATGGAAGGACAACAAGCAGGCCAGAAGGAAAGATGAGTAGAAAGGTTGAAATACGTGGAAGGAAAGAACGTAAAAGGCAAAGGAAAAGGATGAATAGGAGAATAGAATCAAAGAGAGAAAAAGTAAGAGAAATGGGAAATAATACAATAGCAAATAAGGAGAGTGACAGGAAAAGTAAGGCATCAGGTGAGGGATAGAGAAACGAGGATAAAGTAAAATACAGTCTTTAAAAGAACGATTCCAATAGAAGGGAGAAGCAAACTGCAAGATGAAATTAAAAAAAGGAAGATATTAAAAGAGAGATAACCAGAGAAAAATAAAGAGCAAAATAGAAGATCAAAAGAAATATTGAGGTAGAAGGAAAACTGAAACACCAGGAGGAAAGAAGGTGACGGGAGAAAAACAAAGGAAGTGAAAACAAAAAAGCCCAAAGTTAGAAAAACGCAAGAATGGTGTTTACAAATGGAAAAAAAATCAATGAAAACAAAAGAGAAATGAAAGACTGCTGTTATATCCTTTCTCTACCTTAGTGTGTGTTACAGCCTTAAGCTGTAGTTCTTTGCTTTGTGTTCCATCTTTGGTGACATCTAGTAGAATGTCCAGGGGTTTCCTAGTTGCTTGGTCACTAGGTTCTCTTTGGATCTGAAAAGGGTTGGTGGAGCGGTTGGAGATTGATGTGGATCTGTCTTCATGTCTGTCTGCTGTGTAGCTATCCTACAATAAATCTGGACTGAACTCTTCAAAGTGTCACGGCGTCCTCACTACAATTTGTGGCGACGATTTAGCTACACAGCCACACACAGGACCCTGCGTGCACCTGCTCGTATCTCTTTTATGACACAAGGTCTTCTCAATCATACGGTAAGACTGTTCTTTTATTTGCTCAGCGACGCATCGTTTCTGCCAATTTCAAGCTTCAAGTGACAAGTCACATCGCTATTTCCTTATATAAGTTCCCGGCACGGGCTTATCCATAAAGTTACCGTCACGGGCGAAGCCAGAGACTTGTTAAAATTTCACCTCACCTGTTATCGGCTCATTCTCGAGTGTCTTCAGGGAGGTGCTGCTTTTTCTTGCTTCATACTGCTCAGATCTCCGCTGCATCCTACCAGCTATTGTATTTCTCCAACGTTCAGGCCTGACGTTCCGTGTGCATGCGCAACAGTAGGCCTCATCTTGCCTGACCTGCCGGTCCTCCACGCATCGCGCAACGCCGTATTCGTCGCTTAGCAACCACTCAAGCTCTCGTTGACAAAGGCCCTTTTCTGATTATGACGATCGGCACGTCTGGAAACTTTACTTTTTCAAGGAAGCAAGTAAGCATATTTTCAGTTGATCACGACGATCGGCACTTCAATTATTAGTTCAAGCATTTTCTTTATTGTACCTCAAGGTGTTTCATGTGACTTCGTTTACAACTTGGGTCAACATGATTAAACTTTAAATTTATCTAATTTTGTCTTTCTCAAGCTGCATTTCATCTATTTTCCTCAGCATTTACGTGTCTTCACGGTGATTCGCACACCTGCTTTGTGCGGATGATTAAACGGTGATTCGCACACCAGTTTTATTATAAATGTGTTTGTGCGGATGAATTTACTGTGATTCGCACACCAGTTCAATTATATTTCTGTTCTTTAAACCTTTTTCACTTGGTTTTCATTACTCCCTTTTCACTTTTGATCATTTTCTCTTCATTTCTTTTCTTTTCTCTGTTTATTTTACGCAATTTACTATTTTGTCCTTTCTTCTCTTCACTATTTTACATTTTTTTTTGTTATCTCTCAAGCCATGCAGTCTGTAACACCTCCTCCTTGTTTTCTAGAATCCCCAGGTGAACCTCCCGTTCGGTGGGAGATATGGTTTGATGCTTTTCAAACTTACCTTGGTGGCATTGGCGCTTCCAGATTTAGTAACGAACGGAAGAAATTCCTCCTACTTCATTCCTTTGGTTTTGAGGGAAGATCGATTTTTAAGCACCAATCCTGAAATTAATCATCCTCCAGAAGATGTTGTTGACGTCTACCAAGACACCATCATCAAACTCAAAACAAGGTTTGATAAACAACCTAGCTTGATGGTTCTCCGCCACAAGTTACTAAAGAGACAACAGTGTGAAAGCAAGGATGTTGATTCCTACATTTCTGCTCTACGTATGCTAGCCTCTGTCTGTCAATTTGACATGTTCACAGACCACTTGATCAGGGATCAATTTGTGTGCCACTGCAGAGACAAACAGATTTGTCAAAAATTGTTGTCTTTAGCTAATCCTTCGTTGGAAGAAACAATTAAAATTGCTAAAAGCATCAAGACTTCTCAGGTTTCGCTGAAGGAGCTAGAAGTTAAGCCTGTTGATTTTGGCAATATTGTCGCTGAAAATAATAAGAGCAAACATTCTGCACCTCAACAAGGTCCTTCAAAAAACAGTGCTTCAAAGAACCCAAATGTGGGTAAAGGTGGTTCAGTCTTCAAGTCAGAATTCCAGAATGTCAAGCAAATGTGTTACCGATGTGGGAACCCACCTCATCAAAAAGGGGGAAGTGTCCTGGGGCCAATGCGGTCTGCAATTATTGTAAAAAAATAGGGCATTTCGAAAAAGTTTGCTTGAAAAAGAAAAATCGTAGAAGAACTGTTGCATGTGTTTAGTGTGTGTTACAGCCTTAAGCTGTAGTTCTTTGCTTTGTGTTCCATCTTTGGTGACATCTAGTAGAATGTCCAGGGGTTGCCTAGTTGCTTGGTCACTAGGTTCTCTTTGGATTTGAAAAGGGTTGGTGGAGCAGTTGGAGACTGATGTGGATCTGTCTTGATGTCTTTCTGCTGTGTAGCTATCCTACAATAAATTTGGACTGAACTCTTCAAAGTGTCACGGCCTCCTCACTACAATTGTATAAATGACGGATAAGGAAATAATATTCACTGTGAAAGAGGAGGAAAATAGGGCTGGGACAAAAAGAACACATACAGAGTCATGGCCAGGATACACCAAGGCAGACAAGAGTAGACATGGGCATACCTCAACAAGGGAAGAGATCATCATAGGAACTTGAAAACAGTGAGTCATGCACATGCAAAAATGCACTGAAACAGAGGAAAGACGTAGATATGGGACACACAAAGAAAGGGAGACAGGTGGAGGCAGGGCCACAGGTACACACAGTGTTATACAAACACATGACACATGGAGATACCAACATGTAGAGACTCTGGAAAACACTTTATACAAAGCAAGGGAGATTGTGGGAGACATAGCCACCAGGGATCTCCGTAAGGCATGGACACTGGTATAGTCTGGGACAAACGGACATAGGGAAACATGGGAGATTGAAAGTCATAGAGCCCGAATTAAAGTTTGGTAGACAGGGTATTCCATCAGATTTCGTATATCTCAAGTCTTAGTCACCAACTGAACTTGAGAAAATTTAGATGCAATCAGAAAGAAATATACATGCTCCATTACAGATGCTTTCTTAAATGCACAAGAATGAAATTCATGATCTTATAGGTGAAAATATGGCGTGGCATCCATTTGGTTGTGCGATATATTGTTTTCAGATGGTGAAAAATCTATTACTATTACTACTATTACTATTACCTTTGCTGCAAGATGGGCCTGTGTGCTTAGTTTCTCTGTGATATACTGAACTTAAAAATCAGCCATTTTCTACATAGAACTCCCTCCTTCAGAGCCTCTGCTTGACCACATGTCACAACGCCTTCAAAAAAGACCTCAAAGCTCTCCCCTTTGAACAACACATACGACAACTCCCCATGCCCCCACATGTCCTGTTTGGGTGCACCTCAGCCTTACCCGGCATGAACTATTGTTGAACTTACATGATTAGCTAATACCACATGCTCTTCATTGCTATGGTATGTTATGAGTGTGTGCGCTCACTTCTCCTATGATAATTCCTTGTATTCCCCACTTGATACTGATCTGTTTCAACTCTATTGTAAAGCGTTCTGATGCCTCCGGGCCATGTCTGCACTATATAGAAATCACAATAAATATATACATAAAATGAGTGCATTGAGGGAGCAGTGGCATAGTGAACATAATGAGTCAATCCAAATCAAGTGTAACAAACACAAGGGCAAAGATATAAGTGGAATATTGGTACTGTAAAACTGTAGCTCCACACATCTTAGCTTGTGATAACGTTTAACTACCAGAGACAGATCATGGAAGGGAGGATAGGTGAGACCAAGGACCAAGAAACAGAGTCGAGGCAGAGGAATCTTGCTTGTGCTTCACAGTGAAATCTCTGCTATAGTAATGTACAGTCTTTCTCACCACAGGACTGCGTTTTGTGCCGCGCCTTCTGTTTTTTGGATAGCAATGGTGGTAATGGATCGCCCGCCACTGAAATCTCAGACTCATAGATATTACTGGGAGTCATCAAAGTATGTATTAAAGATATTAATGCACAGAAGATTTAATAGGTCCTGTTGTGCATGGATGTTAGTTTAAAAACAAGTTATCCCTTGATTACTAATTAAAAACAGTATGATTATTTAAATCAATTTTATCCTCATATCAAATATTGTATACGCACCCTACTTTATTATTTGGAAAAAATATCTCTCTTTCACAGCCAACAACTAGATAATATTATTTTATTACACTTTCTCATAAATATATAAAAAAGCCACATCCAATATGTGACACAATCTTTTGTAAAAAAGTTTTCCATAAAAACAATACATAAAAACATTATACGAAACAAAATTATTGTACAACACAATGTTATATAAACAAAGAGAGAAAAATATATAATTAGATACTACGATTTGTCATTAATTCGGCATATCACAAGGAACAATTTCTTCACTAGGCCTGGATGTACTCTATTTTGCAATGAACAAGACAAAGTGTTTCCATAGATTATGCCACAAAAAAGGCGTTGACGTCGATGGTTACTTTATTGTGCCATCTTTTTCAAGACTAACATTTCAAGTCTCTCTGTTGTTCACCCTTGATTGATCACTACAGTTATCCTGCGTTTTTTTTTTGCCTCTAACTCTTATCAGTATTGGTATTAGTGTCGGTGTTATTTCAGCTTAGAGCAGCCTCTTAAGCCAATCCCAAATGCAGACTGATTTTTGCGGAAATCCTTGATTTAAAATATATTTCGAGGTCCTCCCAATTTCGTGCTTATTGGCTTTTATGTGCCTTAATAATTTGCCGTGGTAGTAGTTTATTCCCGCTCCCTGGTAAACCGTCACCTCAAATAACGAGGGGCTAGACAGTGCTTGCCTCCTTGTTCTCTTGCCTCGATCAACTTGAAGCTTGCTGTAGAGTAATGGAATCCTACACGCGTTCTCTTGTATCCGTGGGTGCTTGGATGCTATGCATCTCATCCTGAAGTGCCAGGATGAGGTAAACAATGTTGTCAACCCAAGTATCTGAGAAAGTCACCCTCCAGGTTTTTTAATGGAGTTTTGCTCTTGTCATCTCTTGCTAGCATCCTCATGCAGTATCATCAAGTATGCCATAGGACAATCCTTACAGCCATGCCTCATGCCCATCTAAAGCACACACTGTAATGTGAGCTGGTGAAGGAGTGCTTATGTTTCACAGAGTAATATAAGTAATACCAATTGTGCTCATTTACCAGTTGCAACGTAGCCCTCTGAAACTGCACTGCAAGAGACACTGCACGGCACAACTGATGACAGCCACTCCATAAGAGGTCTTCTTCTGGTTGAGTTAAGGGCACAGTCAGTGCTTAATTTGTGCTGGTGATTTGTAATGATGCTAATTTTGGGGGACAGGGACTTATTTTTCATCAAACACACAAAATTTGATGTCAGGCTGCTTGCAATAAGTCTAACCACTGGCAATAGCTAAGGGTAGCGCTCCAACCCATCGTTCTTTTGCTCACCTCAGCTTGGACCCAGCCATATGCAAATCAGTCTTGACCCTGCTCCTCATGGGAACAGTCCAGCCCGAACTGCCAAGTCAGGTCTAGTTTTAAACATGTTAGACTTCTATGCACTATCGTAAGTGTCTGTTTTCTTTCATTGAACCAAGTGCATTGGGTGCTGGGAAATATCTTCGCTCGAAAAAACTGCCAGGCACTGGACCTAACTCCACTCAAGAACTCCAGGTGCCAGAGGTAAGGGAACGATTCCTCCATGGGAACTGGGATGGAGAATGAGCCAGCGTAGGGCCAGTGTAAAAAAGTTGAACTACATTTAGCTGAAGTCTAACCGTGTTTACCATGTTGTGCTTGCATGCTTTGCTTGTGTTGTTTCATTTTGTTTGTAATGTGTTAAAGTGCGCTGAAGGTGTCGTCTTGCTAGGGGAAAAGAAATATTAGACTAGCCAGGTAGACAAGCAAAGATTGTGTGCACCTAATCCATGGTTTACAGCAAGAAGACTCTAGGAATAGTGGAGAAATAGTGAATGCAGGCAGAATCTTCAGGTTATGAAGCACAGACCCTTGAAGGATGAATGTGTGTGAGAAAGAGGCAGTCTGACCCAGCAACCCCAGTTTCAAAGCTGCCCCCCCCCCCATGTGCACAACCAAATGTCAGCCGAACGCAAGGGGATCTCTGGGTGTGAATACCCTTCCATCCCCACTCCATGACATCAGTTAGAGAAATAACTGAGGGACACCTTGTCCTTCTTTCTGCATCGTCCCACCCACGCCCTCCATGGGATGAGCTGCGTGTGAATGAAGGAGCAGTGATGGGGTAAACACATTTTAACAAATTGAACCCCCCTCCACCAAAAGGAACTCCTCCCATACTATTACCGCCAGTATAGTAGAGCCAATGGTAATTTCAGAAAGGGTGGATGAAACTCAATAAGAAGGATGGAAAGAAATACTTTTCTGAATATGGTACCATTGATCAAGAGGGATTAAGAAAGATACAAAATGGTCCTAAAAACAAAACTGAGGCCACACAATAGCCTCTCTTTTACAGTGGTATGTGAAGGACATCAAACGCAAGCATGGATTCCTAGTCAGTGGCATGAAACAGACTCAGGAGAAACATGAATGCCAACTATGCCACCGTAGCGACAAGGCTACGCATTGGGCTCCTACTGCCCAACTCCTCCCTATTTATTCTGCCAGATCACTTAACTACAAGACAAGAAGAAGCAGAGCGAGGACCCAAGAAGGAGGATTTGCTGAATATTTTCCCCACGGTGGCCAGTGTGGCTGGCTGGAAATGGAGTGGCACCTATGGGGTTACCGGTGGATGGAACACAAGAAGGTAATGCACAAGTGAGCGCTGCACTGCGATGCACGTGACTGACATTGGAGCACCTAAACAGAAGTGCACAAATAACCAGACAAGACAGAGACTCCACTACTAGTCCGAGAATGCATTCAGTCTCAGCTGGCCATAGAGATCCCTGTGAACGCCTTCCTATCATTACCAGCAAAAGCTGAAGAACAACAGTTGACCAAGTAGAAAACCAAATCCAGAGAGAGAGGGCAGTAATCTCGCCTCCCTCTAGTGATGCAGTCGATGAAGGCCTCGCCCACTACTGATACCCGCCTCAGGAGGTAGGGTCACCGCCCATGTCCCTTGGACCACTTCTGACTTAATGAACATTAAGAAACATTTCCTCAATATTCGAGACAATCCAAACCTGTTCTGTGAAGAATTGCAAAATCAGTTTGAAGTGCATAGACCAAACTAGACTGATATGATTCAATTGTTGTGTTTAGGGTCACACAATGAAGTGAGAGACCAATGGATGTAAAAGTAGTGACATTGATGCAGTACCAGGCCTAGGCAAAGTTTAAATTATGCCGGAGTAAGGCGCGCAATTTTGGGAATTTTGCATTACACTTGATATTCCAAATTCCAGAAATTACGCCATCATGCCACTTTGAGTACCTGGTTGCTAATCACTGCATGGGTTTTGAAGAGAAAGAAAGAAAGAGAATGTTAAATCTAAGGTCTTTGTAATTGCAGAACATGAAGTAGAATGTGAAGTGGAGAGGGTGGGGACCCCATGCAAAAGGAAACAAAAGCGACAGCAGGAGGGAAGAAGAGGAGGAGGAACAACTAGAGGGGCAGAGGAGAAGCCCCAGGTAGGGGAGGATCATGTTTGCCTATGATCATTTAGGGCATTAGAAGAGGGATTGTCCTCTAACTGAGTCTAATGAGCCCAGTGTTGCTGACCCACCCGAATTAAAAAAGATCACACAGAACTCTTCCTTGAGGTGGCACCAGAGAGTAATTTGCAAAATGGCCACACTGGCGTGAGGCTCTTGCAGCTGGGCAAACAAATCTGCCATAATACGTCTTCAATCTGCATGCCAAGCGACAAATTTGACACTTTCTAGAGGTAACTCAGTGGCTCGTGTTTTCCATGGAGACCAGTGCTGAGAGGGGCCCTGGTGGAATGATTTATTTTATTTATTTTATTTATTTTTAGCATTTATTAAGCGCGAACAAATGCCCGCAGGCGTCTCGGCGCTGTACTGTTATTACTCTCCCGAGTGATCTTATGAGTTTTTAGAGGTTAAATAACCAGGTCTTCAGTTTCTTCCTAAAGGACATTAGATTTGGGCAGGATCTTATGGTTTGCGGGAGTGTATTCCATAGTCTTGGGGCGACTACTAGGAAGCGTCTGTTTCCCCAGTTGACCAGCCTAGTCCGTGGCACTACCAGGTCATGCAGTCTTGCTGATCGTAGCGTTCGAGTGGGGACGTATGGAACCAAATGGTCGCACAAGAATTGAGGCGCTTGATGGTGTAGTGACTTGTAGACAATGCATAAAGTTTTGAATTTAATTCTGTTTCTAACGGGAAGCCAGTGGAGACTCCTCAAAGTCTCAGCTATTGGCTTGAATTTAGGAATATTAAGAAGAAGTCTGGCTGCTGCATTTTGGATTGTCTGCATTTTCTTGATAATCCTGACTTGCGCATTGCCGAACAAGCCATTGCAGTAATCCAATGCTGAGAAGACCAAAGCGCTGACCAATGTCTTTCCCACATTTTTTGGAAGAAAAGGAAGAATCTTCCTGACCAGCCGTAATTTATGGAATGCCGTGGAGGCCGTTTGATTGGCATGAGCCATGAAATTTAGATTGTCATCAAAGATGACTCCCAGATTTCTCACCTTCGTGACCGGTTTAGGTACCACTCCAAAGGAAGAAGGCCACCAGGTTGGGGACCAGCTAGGATTGAGATGGCCAAAAGTGACCACCTCGGTTTTATCGGAGTTAAGTTTCAGACAGTTTGCTGACATCCAGTTACCTATGGCCAGCATACCTGTTCTGAAACTCTCCGCCACTGCTTCCCCATCATTTCTGACAGCCAGTATCAGCTGTGTATCATCTGCATATGAGGTAAGGTTCATCCCATGCGCTTTGATGGTTTTTGCGAGGTCCGACACATATATATTAAATAGTGTCGGACTGAGGGATGAACCTTGAGGTACCCCACATGGCAGCGATAGCTCAGCGGATTCAAACTGGCCCAGTATGACAGCCTGGGATCTCTCTGCCAGAAAAGACGCCAGTAGATCTTTTGCTAGGCCTTGCACGCCCATTTTTTCGACACGGCTGACTAAGATCTTATGGTCAACCGTGTCGAAAGCAGCCGATAAATCTAGAAGCACCAAAAGTGCTGTACCGCCTTGGTCTCTGATTAATCGGATGTCGTCCGCCGCTTTAATGAGTGCTGTTTCCGTTCCATGAAACTTGCGGAATCCAAATTGTGATTCATCGAGCAGATGATATTGCTCGATGAATTCCGTGAGTTGGGTGTTCATGGCTTTTTCGACTATCTTAGCCAGAAAGGGTAAATTCGCAATAGGCCTATAATTTTTTAGTTCTGCTTTATCTAAGCCGGGTTTTTTCAGGAGGGGTTTGAGTAAGGTCTTTTTTAACTGATTAGGGAAGATGCCTGTGCGAAACATGACGTTGCTTATTTGTGTGATAACTGGAATAACAGTGTCCATTAATGAACGAAGGGTATTCAGAGGACAGGGATCAAGAGCTGATCCAGATTTAATAGTGTTAATGATGTCTTGGATTTGATCCTCAGTGACCTCTGCGAAGCGGGAAAAATTATTGCTTGAAGATGATCTATTTGTTTTATCCATGCCCTGTTTATCACCTAGGTTGAACGCAGAAAATATGTCGTTCACCTTGGTGAAAAAGAAGGATGCCAGTGAATCACAGACATCTTGTGAGCAAGGGGGGTTAAGGTCTGGAACACATCCCGCAAGATGTTTGGTTATTTCAAAAAGCTTTTTATTCGAGTTTTTTGCGCTTTCGATTTGTTCAGTGTAATACTTCTTTTTTGTCTCTATGATTAAGAGTTTGTATTGAATTAACAGTTCCTTATACACTTCCCTACTTTCATTATCATACTTTTTCCTCCAGTTTCTCTCTTTATTTCTGCACTGCTGTTTCAGTTTCTTAAGCTCCTCAGTGTACCATGGTGCTGAGGGGGAGCTTCTGTTCCTGGACATTGTTTTTACTGGTACCAGTTTATTAGCAGCCTGGCCCACCCATGTGTAGTATTGCTCAATAGCAGTTTCCGGGTCGGTAGCCCATATGGGTATTGAATTGTGCAACGCCTCCTTAAAACAGGGAATGTTAATGTCTTTCCAGACCTTGAACAATTCTCGCTTGGGGGGGTTGTTGTAGCGGTAGGTGTTTTATTAATTTGTATTGTAGCCAATACCAGGTGATGGTCGGACCAGGTCATTGGCAAGACATCAGTCACTAAGATATTTTCCAAATTGGAGACGATACCATCTAAGGTGTGGCCTGCAATGTGAGTAGGTCCTTTTACCAACTGCGATAGACCAAAGACCTCCATTTCTGATTGCAAAGATATGGTGTCCTTGTCTTCACTACAGTCTAAATGGAAATTGAAATCACCTAACAGTGTTATAGATTTATCCGTGACTGAGGTTTCTAAAATGGTGAGGATTTCTGTAAGGAAATCCGACCGGGCTTCTGGTCTTCTATATAATAATACACCTTTGAAGTTATATGAGGGAGATAAATAGATGTCAAATTGAAGTGCCTCGCATGTCGCAGAAGGAATTGCAGTAGTACGGATTTTAAAAGAGTCACGGGCAATTATAGCAATCCCACCGCCTCTTTTACCAATTCTGTCTAGTCTAAAGCATTTGAATCCTTGAGGAACGGCTATCACGAGGTCTGGGTCGGATGCTTTATCCAACCAAGTCTCCGTCAGGAACATTATGTCTATGTTCCTGTCAGTAAGTACATCTGCCATTTCTTGCCTATGCTTGGCTAGAGAGCGCACATTGATAAGGGCAATAGAAAACATTTGCTTTATCTGATTAAGATTATCACTACCTACCCTTTTATCTAATAGGGGGATGGACGTTTGACAATGTGTACAAATCAGTGCCGTTTTAGAAGGTATGGAGTCAGGACTATACCTTGTGCATTTTTCCGTTGTTTGTGGGCAGAGGTCTATCAGCGTGGAGCGCGGGTATGATGTGATGCATGCGGGAGCAGTCCGACCAGGGGGGGTGGCCCTAGGCCCGTGTCCGGCGTGGACGGGCGCAGACGGGCTTGCCTTTGGCGCGCCGCCGGCGCACCGCCGGCGCGCCCGCTGCGCCCGCCCGCTGTACGGACGGAAAGACCCCATATTTTTATACTGTATTGAGGAGGGTGGGAGGCGTCCTGCCACTGGACCTCCAACCCTTTCTCCCTCCAAGATGGCGCCTTTGCCCCGCGTCGTCAGCCCCTGATCGGCCACGGCGGGAGGAAAAGGTGAGTGGAGCGCGCCTCAGTGCTAAACAGAGCTTGTTCTCACTGAGCGCGATAATGTACAGAATAAAATCTACCAGTTTAAGATATTTACAAATATTAAAAAAGACTCGCCAGAAATACCACAGGGATAGAGTAGAGCCCCCGGCTTCCGCCTCAGGGGAGAGTATCTAGTACGCAGAGCGACGGACACTTACAGCTTAAGTATCCGGGAGGGTGGGAGGCGTCCTGCCACTGGACCGCCAACCCTTTCTCCCTCCAAGATGGCGCCTTTGCCCCGCGTCGTCAGCCCCTGATCGGCCACGGCGGGAGGAAAAGGTGAGTGGAGCGCGCCTCAGTGCTAAACAGAGCTTGTTCTCATTGAGCGCGATAATGTACAGAATAAAATCTACCAGTTTAAGATATTTACAAATATTAAAAAAGACTCGCCAGAAATACCACAGGGATAGAGTAGAGCCCCCGGCTTCCGCCTCAGGGGAGAGTATCTAGTACGCAGAGCGACGGACACTTACAGCTTAAGTATCCGGGAGGGTGGGAGGCGTCCTGCCACTGGACCGCCAACCCTTTCTCCCTCCAAGATGGTGCCTTTGCCCCGCGTCGTCAGCCCCTGATCGGCCACGGCGGGAGGAAAAGGTGAGTGGAGCGCGCCTCAGTGCTAAACAGAGCTTGTTCTCACTGAGCGCGATAATGTACAGAATAAAATCTACCAGTTTAAGATATTTACAAATATTAAAAAAGACTCGCCAGAAATACCACAGGGATAGAGTAGAGCCCCCGGCTTCCGCCTCAGGGGAGAGTATCTGAATGATGACAGAAGGGCTCTGCTGGTGATGAAAACTCACAGAGGAAGGCGCTCGTGAGACTGCCAACCCATTGCACAGTGGACATGGTTGCAGGGCAGCTGGAGGCCCCACTTATTTGGGCTTATTTGGCGTTACTGTGGCGGTTGCCCAGCGGTGGCTGAGAGACACAGCCAGTGATTTTACACAACAGAAAGAGGCCGTTAGGTGAAGACTGAAAATACTCTCCAAGCAGTAGCGGTCCGGACTCCAAAATACACAGTAAGCCCCAACTGCGGGCGCCCTTGTAGTATTGAACCTGTGGCTTCCAATCCAAGATGGCGGGCATGAATGCTCCAGTATAACTTGCTGCACTACGAGCTCTAAGAGGGCCTGCGTGTAGCCCTGGTGAAGGTGCCCCCATACTGCTATGCACCTACAGACAGAGACAGATGATGGGTTGTGCCTACTGCTAAACTCGCTGCTTGTGCTCCCCTCATCCACACCCATGCCAAGAGGGGAAGTCTAGAACCCGACTCCCTCATCACAAGCTACTGTGACCAATCCTCATAGTGAACAGCAGTGTGACCTGAACATACTAAGGAAGCGGTGACCTGGCCCCATATGATAGGGCTGCATCATAACTCCCCAGAAGACATTCAATGGTACTTGTTGTGCACCAGCGGCCTTGCAGGAAGGGTAAGATCTCACCCTTGGATCACGAAACATGAGGAAATCACACGTCAGAAAACTGAAGCTATAGTTTGAACCTGGCCGCGGGCTGAATCATTCCGGCAGAAAACTCACACAGGGCGCCGCACTGGACTTGATGGAGAAGGGCGTTGATTGAAGACGCTACTGTGCACAAAGCAAAGAGATCTGGTGTCCATAGATGGAAAAATGAACACACTCAGTGTTTACATGGACTCTATCTCCCACAAGATAATGATGTACGATACCAAGATGAAAGAGGCAGAACAGAGAATCTTGAAGGTTGGGGAGGATAGCAATACCAATGGGGAGATTTTGCTCAACATGGAAAAACTTCTTCGTGTGATAGTGGCCATAAACAAGGACTTGGAACCATGCTCAAAGCATACCAATGTCTGTATACTGGGCATATCAGAATCCATCAAATAGCATGTGTATCTTAATACGGGTTTATGCTATACTTGCATGTCACTGTATTTGATGTTATTTTTGGGACTTAATTTATGCCAATAAAATAACTGCTACAGAAATTTAAAAAAGCAAAATGGAGGACTATATTGAAAAACTGCTTCTGTTGATCTTTGGCTCAGAAGCCTTTTCACTGCTCTTTACAGTGAAAAGAGTATGCAGACCGATGACCGCTAGACCTCTCTCTGGGGGTCCTTGCTCGTCCCATAATTGCACGCCTGCTCAACTTTAGAAGCTGGGAAACAGCCCTTAGGTTGGCGCCTGAAAAGGGATGCATACTGTATGCGTTAAAAGACATCTCTTGCCTCCTAGCCTTCATGGTGGCTGTCAAAGAAGCAAGACGGAAATTACTTCTACTGAAACAGCAACTACTCTGTGCAAACATGCCGTGCCGATGCGATACTGTACCCCGCGAGACTAAAGGTGAATCTGAACGACAAACAAAATATTTCTAACACACTGCGCCATGCTTTAGGTTTTATGAAAAGCTATCTAAACTATGGATTTCCTGCAAATGGGTATGGCCTGAATTGGTCTTACAGAGTGGGTGGGGGTGTTTAGGATATCTGTTTTGGTTGTTATACTGCATAGATAATATCAGAACTTGAGAGTAAGTCATTGAAAGGACATGTACAGGACAGCACACATCCATAGCCGCACAGTCGGCATCATAACATTATGCATCCACCTGATATGCAAGACAAACACACGGCAAGCTCATTGAACTGTCTCATGTTGAACGTTCCATGGCTTAACAACCCTCGTAAAATGTATCAGGTAGTAGGCTACCTTAGAGAGACATCAAATTAATATGGCCTTATTGCAGGAAACCCACCTTACTCCTAACACTGCATCCACCTTTACAGTAAGATGGACATTGTGATGCAGAGTGATATGGGGCGGAGATTATATATCTGCGCCCTGCAGAAGGATATAGACAGACCGAAAATAACAGTGGGAGGGTAAAACGCAACTGTACAGCAAATGTGCATGTATGCACTAAATGTGAAAAAATATATGAAAGAACTAAAACTGTATTGATAGTGTGCTTTGAATGACACAAGAAATCATGAATGACTAGCCCGCGTTTGCATTTTGTAGTTTGCATATTGCATCTTGCCTTCAAATAATAAATAATGCCGCTTTTGCTTAAAGCTATGCTAGGAAAAAACGCTAATAGGGAATAGTGTAAAGGTGGGTGGTAAACAGTGAAAAGTGCATTATCATATAATTAATGAATGCTTATGTTCCATTTGCTATAGTGAGCTGGATGAGATGCCATTTTCCCTTAAATATAGCCGGTTAGAGAAGGGGTGAAGAAAGGAGTGAAATTGACCTGTCAAAGGCAAGACAGAAGCGCTGAGCACAGCAGATGTGTCACAAAAGTGTCAATGCCGATATACTGATGGAGAAAATTGAGTGCCCGCCAAAGGATGTGACCGACCGTGGGACTTAAAACTTTTTGCGCGGACATTGCTGAATATTATGAATACAAATGTTTAAATGTATCTTATGATAAAATCGTGGGAACAAGTCAAGAATTAAGCCATGGGAAAGGATGTAGAACAATAACATGACTAAAAATTGAGTGAAGTCACCGTGGTGTGACAGAGCCACCTCCTAAACTCACCAATCAACTGTTGAGTTTTGTAAAATGTTTCAACTGATGTGGGACGGACATGTAGATTTTAGGGTACAACTGGGGTGCCTTTAGGGGTGTGGTGAGTGGTCTTGCGGGGAGGAAGAGAAGAAGGGTGAATGCGTCGCTGTTTGTCGGTTTGCAGAGAGGCCTAGCTGTTCCTGACACTGACCTGCTCCTGGGTTCTGAAATATTTGTTCCCTGATTCTATTTCAGGGAACCTACACCATCACTTTGGCCGGGGGGGTGGTTTTCCTCAGACCTTTAGGGTTGTAATATTCTGACTTGTTCTTGCAAAATTACTTACAAATGTATTTTGTCTCTGAAACTTCTGTCTCTTCACCTATCCACTCCGTCATAGTACATTGACACGTATTATTTTAGATGAACACTATTGTCTCTTCATCTATCCCCTCCGTTAGATGGATTTTTTTCACATTTAATTTTGCTGAAACTAATGTCTCAATCTATCCACTCCTTCATGCGATGTCATTGCTTGTATGATGAGTATGTATCTATTTGAAATTGCTGATGTTTTCTCTCCCTTTGTGGATTTCATTGTTTGCATTTGTGACCGTATGCAATGAGCATTTACACCCTTATGCATCAAGCCAAAATCCAGTCGGTAAAATACCGATTCCTTATTAGCTCCCGGTATTAAGTAAAAAATACCCAATCCCAATGCATCAACCCAAAAGCAGAAATCGGTATTTAAGGAATCCTTAAATAGCGATTCTTTAAATAGGGATTCCTTAAATACCGATTCCTTAAATAGCGATTGCATTTAAGGAATCCCAAAGTGAGATTCCTTAAATGCAATGCATCAAAGTTAAAAAATTAGCGATTTCGCTAATAAGGGGAGCAAATTACCATGAAGATGAACTGCATGGTAATTTGCAAAAACTTTGAAAAATGCACTTTTGTGCATTTTTCAAAGTGTCATGTTGCGCACACACATGCCCTTAGAGCATGTGTGTGTGCAACATATGTGCACATATCATTTTCAGGGGTGCAACAGGGTGTCCTTTTGACACCCTGGCACCCTTGAAAGTGCTCCAGCTATTAGCGATTCGGTAATACCGAATCGCTAATACAGAATGGCTTTACATTCATTCCTATGGGCCTCCAAGCCCATAGGAATGAATGGGTAGGTATTCCTTATTACCGATTCGGTATTACCGATTCGGTAATAAGGAATGTTAAGGAATCGCTATTTGAATAGCGATTCCTACATGCATAGCCTTTTGCTATTCCTTATTAGCGATTCCTTATTTTTCGCTAATAAGGAATCGCAAATGCTAATGTTGATGCATATGCCCCTAAGTCATTTAATTTGAGATAAAGCCTTATTAACTTTACCGAGAGTCTGTGATTATGTAGCTGACTGAATAGTTAGTTAGATAGTATTATCATTACCATCAACTATCAACTATTCAACTAATTGGTTCATCGACCAAATAGAAGGAAAGTTGATGTATAAGTTAGATAAGTATTTTGTGATGTCACACATGGATAAATAGAAGGAAGAGAATTGAATGTACATAAATTGACCCCTGCGCATCAGGGATTTGGGTGAATTTGTATGGGTCATTGTTCTGTGATATTATCGAGTATTGATCCCTGATCAGGTATTGGCCTTGCGCTGGATCAGTTTCTTGGTTGAAGAGGACGGTTTCATTATTGATTAGTTTGGTAATGATTATTAATTATTGATCATATGTTCTTAACACGAAAAGTTAGTGTTCTGTTCTATGTTGTCTAGAAGTACAGGTACTGAGATGCCTGAGGAATCCCAGGAATGGAATTTAGCCTGAAGTAGGCAGAAGAAGAGTGTGGTAAAGAAATCACACTGCAGAAGTACTTTGTCTGTTGTATTAATACCAAAGCTACGGAGGGCTGTAGGTGTTATATTAGGGAAGTTTCGTATATAAGTAGAGTGTCTGAAATAGCGATGTGTCCACTTCTGCAACTCTAGCCTTATCCCCAGGAGAGTAACAAGACCTCTTTTCACACCAAAAAGTCCTCTTGTGAAATGTTGGCCTTATCCCTAGAGGAGTACCAGGTCCTCCCGGAGTTTGTTAGAGAAGTGAGATAACGCTGGTCGGTATTATTGCTTACAGTGTAAGAAAAATCTATTTGGGAAAGAGTGAATGACTATTTCTTCATTTAGTGGAGCAGACAAGGTAGCATTGTTTTTGTGTTCTTACTAATCGAAAATTTTGATTAAGAAAACTCAGAAAAATATTGCAGTAACATTTTGTGAAGGGAGGGTCAGTAGAAAGAGTAAAACTGATGTTAGAAAAAGCCGCACTGGCATTGGTCAAGCAGCGGGCGTGTACTGAGCTCTGATTGGTTGGTTGGTGTGAGCCGCACTAGACTTGGTCGAGATAGCAGATACGTAGAGAGCTGTGAATGGACGGTTGGTGTGAGTCGCACTGGTATAGGACGAGAGCTGACCAAGAGAATAAGTAGAATTACGGAAAGGCTGTTTTGTTTGTTTTTGCTGAGATATATTAGCATGAGGAGTTAGAAAAATTAAGTTGCTTAAGAAAATAAAGAATTTCTTTAACAGAGATATACCAATTGTCACTAGAGAGGGAATTCCGATTCCACCTCCAAGAACCCCTGCTTCCTATATGATGTTGGCGCGAGGATGGAATGGAATGGAATGGAATGGAAAGATCATTTATAGAGCGCGATATCTACCCTGAGGCGTCCCAGCGCTATAAACAGTTGAGTATGGGGAGACGGAGGGGGGACCTAGTCTGATTTGTTGAACAGCAGGGTTTTCAGCCTTTTCCGAAAGGGGTGGATGATTGGGCTCTGAACGTAGGTGTAGGGGAAGAGAGTTCCAGAGTTTAGCCGAGTTGTAGGAGAACGAATGGCCCCCAGATCTAGCTCTCTTGATCTTAGGCACTGTGACGAGAAACGAGGAGGCTGATCTGAGTTATTGGGTAAATAGGGAGAGATCAGGGAGTGATTAATAATGGCGCCCGTTTTCCAAAAGGCTCGGTGGGCAATACACAGGCTCTTGAATTGTATTCTTTCCCTGATTGGGAGCCAGTGAAGTTTCTTCAGTTCAGACTTGACGGACAAGCGGCAAGGGATCTGAAGGAGGGTTCGTGCTGCACAGTTCTGGATGACCTGGAGCTTGCTTAGGTTGGCCTGGGGGGCCCCCAGGTAGAGGGCATTCCCGAAGTCCGGACGTGATAAAACAATACCCTAAATCATAATTTTTCTGGCTTTAAGCGGTAGTAGAGGAAGAATTTTCCGGATGAGCCTAAGTATACCGAAACAGGTGGCTGAAAGTTTGACTGCCTGGTAGTTAAAATTAAAAGATTTGTCTAGCCAGATGCCCAGGCTCTTGATTGAGTCCTTGGGAGTGGGGGTTGGTCCGAGACACACTGGCCAGAGGGAGTTAATGATGTTGTTAGGGGAGTTACCTAGGAGCATCAGCTCTGTCTTGTCTCCGTTTAGTTTGAGACAAGACAATGTCATCCAAGAGGTCACCGCTTCTAGGCAGTCCCTCAAGTTGTTGGTTAAAGTGTGGGGTTGGTTAAGGGCCACCACTAACTGAGTATCGTCCGCATAAGTAATAATTTTTATCCCGAAGGGGCGGACAATCTCAGCAAGGGGGCTCATGTAAACGTTAAAGAGCGTAGGGCACAAGGAGGAGCCCTGCGGCACACCACATCCGAGCAGTTTGTTAGAGGAGGTGACGTCGCCCTCAAATACTTGGATAGATCGATCAGACAGGAAGGATTCAAACCATCTGAATGCATTTGTAGAGATTCCTAGGTTGGTGAGTCTTTGTAGTAAGATGTTATGATTTACAGTGTCAAAGGCGGCACTTAGGTCCAGGAGGAAAATGGCTCCAGTGCCTCCCTAATCCATGATCCTCCTTGCCTCCTCTGTCACAGCGACGAGGGTGGTTTCAATCCCATGCATGGGTCGAAATCCTGTCTGGGAAGGGCCGAGCAAGTGGTTACTCTCTAGGAACTCTGTCAGTGTCTTATTGACGTGTTTCTCTAAGATCTTGATGAGCCAGGGTAGTAGAGAAATTGGACGGTAGTTCCCAGGGTTGTTTGGGTCCAGGTTTTTTTTTTTTAGGAGGGCTTTAACCATAGCCCGTTTCCAGGGGGGCGGGACTATCCCGGTGGCTAGGGAAGCATTGAGTAGATCATGAATAGTGGGTAGAATATGTGTGGTGACTGACAGCAGAGAGCGTGGGGGTGCAGGGTCGTTAGGAGAGCCTGATTTAACCTGAAGCATGATGGACTGTAGCGTGGAACAGTCAAGAAGGGGAAGGTTGTCAAGTGTTGCTGGGGAGTGAAGCTCTATCTCAGGAGGTTTAGCGGATGATGTGGGGATCTGAGTGTGAGGAAGGGAGGTTACAGTTAAAAGCGTCCTGGTTAAAAGCGCAGTAAAATAACCCATAATTGAACCCCAGCAAAAGTAAGATAAAACACTGTGAGAGATGACAATTATAAAAGTAAAAGTAAAAGCTACCGTTTTTTTAAAAAGGAAACGAGTTAGATCGTTTTCAGTGTTCAGCAAGCAATCACCCTCCGTCTCCCGGCTCAAGCCTCAGGAGATGTGTCAGTGCGCGCTTGCGCCATCACTCAAATTATAGCGTGTGGGAGTCAGACGCTAGACTGCTCCCCACGCTACTTCCAAGATGGCGGGCGCGCTGAAAAGCAGGTAATCTTTCCACTTATAGATTTATGTAAAATCGGCTACAGTTAAAAGCGTCCTGGTTTAAAGCGCAGTAAAAGAACCCATAAGAGAACCCCAGCATAAGTAAGATAAAACACTGTGAGAGATGACAATTATAAAAGTAAAAGTAAAAGCTACAGTTTTTAAAAAAAGGAAACGAGTTAGATAGTTTTCAGTGTTCAGCAAGCAATCGCCCTCCGTCTCCCGGCTCAAACCTCAGGAGATGTGTCAGTGCGCGCTTGCGCCATCACCCAAATTATAGCGTGTGGGAGTCAGAAGCTAGACTGCTCCCCGCGCTACTTCCAAGATGGCGGGCGCGCTGAAAAGCAGGTAATCTTTCCACTTATAGATTTATGTAAAATCGGCTACAGTTAAAAGCGTCCTGGTTTAAAGCGCAGTAAAAGAACCCATAAGAGAACCCCAGCATCAGTAAGATAAAACACTGTGAGAGATGACAATTATAAAAGTAAAAGTAAAAGCTACCGTTTTTAAAAAAAGGAACGAGTTAGATCGTTTTCAGTGTTCAGCAAGCAATCGCTCTCCGTCTCCCGGCTCAAGCCTCAGGAGATGTGTCAGTGCGCCCTTGCGCCATCACCCAAATTATAGCGTGTGGGAGTCAGACGCTAGACTGCTCCCCACGCTACTTCCAAGATGGCGGGTCCGCTGAAAAGCAGGTAATCTTTCCACTTATAGATTTATGTAAAATCGGCTACAGTTAAAAGCGTCCTGGTTTAAAGCGCAGTAAAAGAACCCATAAGAGAACCCAGCATAAGTAAGATAAAACACTGTGAGAGATGACAATTATAAAAGTAAAAGTAAAAGCTACAGTTTTTTTAAAAAGGAAACGAGTTAGATCGTTTTCAGTGTTCAGCAAGCAATCGCCCTCCGTCTCCCGGCTCAAGCCTCAGGAGATGTGCCAGTGCGCGCTTGCGCCATCACCCAAATTATTAGCGTTACAACAAACAAATGATGGACGGAATGCTGACAATGCAGACATTCTCCCCCAGTCAAGAGATCTGGGTTAAATCCATCGTTCTTTTGCCCACTACACCACCCCAGTTTAGACATGGCCATATGCAAATCAGCCTTGACCCTGTGCCTCATGGGAACAGTCCAGCCCGAACTGCCAAGCCATGTCTTCCCTGGACCGGAATCAAGCATCCTAGGACCGGTTTCTGGCTATCAGCCGTCATCAGCCAGGATAGCTTGACTCCAATGGCGTAGTGAGCACGGGTCCCACGTCTGGGAATACCCATCCCACTTAGGGCGAAAAGCGTTACAACAAACAAATGATGGACGGAATGCTGACAATGCAGACATTCTCCCCCAGTCAAGAGATCTGGGTTAAATCCATCGTTCTTTTGCCCACTACACCACCCCAGTTTAGACATGGCCATATGCAAATCAGTCTTGACCCTGTGCCTCATGGGAACAGTCCAGCCCGAACTGCCAAGCCATGTCTTCCCTGGACCGGAATCAAGCATCCTAGGACCGGTTTCTGGCTATCAGCCGTCATCAGCCAGGATAGCTTGACTTTGCATATGGCCATGTCTAAACTGGGGTGGCGTAGTGGGCAAAAGAACAATGGATTCAACCCAGATCTCTTGACTGGGGGAGAATGTCTGCATTGTCAGCATTCCGTCCATCATTTGTTTGTTGTAACGCTTTTCGCCCTAAGTGGGATGGGTATTCCCAGACGTGGGACCCGTGCTCACTACGCCACTGGAGTCAAGCTATCCTGGCTGATGACGGCTGATAGCCAGAAACCGGTCCTAGGATGCTTGATTCCGGTCCAGGGAAGACATGGCTTGGCAGTTCGGGCTGGACTGTTCCCATGAGGCACAGGGTCAAGGCTGATTTGCATATGGCCATGTCTAAACTGGGGTGGCGTAGTGGGCAAAAGAACGATGGATTTAACCCAGATCTCTTGACTGGGGGAGAATGTCTGCATTGTCAGCATTCCGTCCATCATTTGTTTGTTGTAACGCTTTTCGCCCTAAGTGGGATGGGTATTCCCAGACGTGGGACCCGTGCTCACTACGCCACTGGAGTCAAGCTATCCTGGCTGATGACGGCTGATAGCCAGAAACCCGTCCTAGGATGCTTGATTCCGGTCCAGGGAAGACATGGCTTGGCAGTTCGGGCTGGACTGTTCCCATGAGGCACAGTGTCAAGGCTGATTTGCATATGGCCATGTCTAAACTGGGGTGGCGTAGTGGGCAAAAGAACGATGGATTTAACCCAGATCTCTTGACTGGGGGAGAATGTCTGCATTGTCAGCATTCCGTCCATCATTTGTTTGTTGTAACGCTTTTCGCCCTAAGTGGGATGGGTATTCCCAGACGTGGGACCCGTGCTCACTACGCCACTGGAGTCAAGCTATCCTGGCTGATGACGGCTGATAGCCAGAAACCGGTCCTAGGATGCTTGATTCCGGTCCAGGGAAGACATGGCTTGGCAGTTCGGGCTGGACTGTTCCCATGAGGCACAGGGTCAAGGCTGATTTGCATATGGCCATGTCTAAACTGGGGTGGCGTAGTGGGCAAAAGAACGATGGATTTATCCCAGATCTCTTGACTGGGGGAGAATGTCTGCATTGTCAGCATTCCGTCCATCATTTGTTTGTTGTAACGCTTTTCGCCCTAAGTGGGATGGGTATTCCCAGACGTGGGACCCGTGCTCACTACGCCACTGGAGTCAAGCTATCCTGGCTGATGACGGCTGATAGCCAGAAACCGGTCCTAGGATGCTTGATTCCAGTCCAGGGAAGACATGGCTTGGCAGTTCGGGCTGGACTGTTCCCATGAGGCACAGGGTCAAGGCTGATTTGCATATGGCCATGTCTAAACTGGGGTGGCGTAGTGCGCAAAAGAACGATGGATTTAACCCAGATCTCTTGACTGGGGGAGAATGTCTGCATTGTCAGCATTCCGTCCATCATTTGTTTGTTGTAACGCTTTTCGCCCTAAGTGGGATGGGTATTCCCAGACGTGGGACCCGTGCTCACTACGCCACTGGAGTCAAGCTATCCTGGCTGATGACAGCTGATAGCCAGAAACCGGTCCTAGGATGCTTGATTCCGGTCCAGGGAAGACATGGCTTGGCAGTTCGGGCTGGACTGTTCCCATGAGGCACAGGGTCAAGGCTGATTTGCATATGGCCATGTCTAAACTGGGGTGGCGTAGTGGGCAAAAGAACGATGGATTTAACCCAGATCTCTTGACTGGGGGAGAATGTCTGCATTGTCAGCATTCCGTCCATCATTTGTTTGTTGTAACGCTTTTCGCCCTAAGTGGGATGGGTATTCCCAGACGTGGGACCCGTGCTCACTGCGCCACTGGAGTCAAGCTATCCTGGCTGATGACGGCTGATAGCCAGAAACCGGTCCTAGGATGCTTGATTCCGGTCCAGGGAAGACATGGCTTGGCAGTTCGGGCTGGACTGTTCCCATGAGGCACAGGGTCAAGGCTGATTTGCATATGGCCATGTCTAAACTGGGGTGGCGTAGTGGGCAAAAGAACGATGGATTTAACCCAGATCTCTTGACTGGGGGAGAATGTCTGCATTGTCAGCATTCCGTCCATCATTTGTTTGTTGTAACGCTTTTCGCCCTAAGTGGGATGGGTATTCCCAGACGTGGGACCCGTGCTCACTACGCCACTGGAGTCAAGCTATCCTGGCTGATGACGGCTGATAGCCAGAAACCGGTCCTAGGATGCTTGATTCCGGTCCAGGGAAGACATGGCTTGGCAGTTCGGGCTGGACTGTTCCCATGAGGCACAGGGTCAAGGCTGATTTGCATATGGCCATGTCTAAACTGGGGTGGCGTAGTGGGCAAAAGAACGATGGATTTAACCCAGATCTCTTGACTGGGGGAGAATGTCTGCATTGTCAGCATTCCGTCCATCATTTGTTTGTTGTAACGCTTTTCGCCCTAAGTGGGATGGGTATTCCCAGACGTGGGACCCGTGCTCACTACGCCACTGGAGTCAAGCTATCCTGGCTGATGACGGCTGATAGCCAGAAACCGGTCCTAGGATGCTTGATTCCGGTCCAGGGAAGACATGGCTTGGCAGTTCGGGCTGGACTGTTCCCATGAGGCACAGGGTCAAGGCTGATTTGCATATGGCCATGTCTAAACTGGGGTGGCGTAGTGGGCAAAAGAACGATGGATTTAACCCAGATCTCTTGACTGGGGGAGAATGTCTGCATTGTCAGCATTCCGTCCATCATTTGTTTGTTGTAACGCTTTTCGCCCTAAGTGGGATGGGTATTCCCAGACGTGGGACCCGTGCTCACTACGCCACTGGAGTCAAGCTATCCTGGCTGATGACGGCTGATAGCCAGAAACCGGTCCTAGGATGCTTGATTCCGGTCCAGGGAAGACATGGCTTGGCAGTTCGGGCTGGACTGTTCCCATGAGGCGCAGGGTCAAGGCTGATTTGCATATGGCCATGTCTAAACTGGGGTGGCGTAGTGGGCAAAAGAACGATGGATTTAACCCAGATCTCTTGACTGGGGGAGAATGTCTGCATTGTCAGCATTCCGTCCATCATTTGTTTGTTGTAACGCTTTTCGCCCTAAGTGGGATGGGTATTCCCAGACGTGGGACCCGTGCTCACTACACCACTGGAGTCAAGCTATCCTGGCTGATGACGGCTGATAGCCAGAAACCGGTCCTAGGATGCTTGATTCTGGTCCAGGGAAGACATGGCTTGGCAGTTCGGGCTGGACTGTTCCCATGAGGCACAGGGTCAAGGCTGATTTGCATATGGCCATGTCTAAACTGGGGTGGCGTAGTGGGCAAAAGAACGATGGATTTAACCCAGATCTCTTGACTGGGGGAGAATGTCTGCATTGTCAGCATTCCGTCTATCATTTGTTTGTTGTAACGCTTTTCGCCCTAAGTGGGATGGGTATTCCCAGACGTGGGACCCGTGCTCACTACGCCACTGGAGTCAAGCTATCCTGGCTGATGACGGCTGATAGCCAGAAACCGGTCCTAGGATGCTTGATTCCGGTCCAGGGAAGACATGGCTTGGCAGTTCGGGCTGGACTGTTCCCATGAGGCACAGGGTCAAGGCTGATTTGCATATGGCCATGTCTAAACTGGGGTGGCATAGTGGGCAAAAGAACGATGGATTTAACCCAGATCTCTTGACTGGGGGAGAATGTCTGCATTGTCAGCATTCCGTCCATCATTTGTTTGTTGTATCACCCAAATTATAGCGTGTGGGAGTCAGAAGCTAGACTGCTCCCTGCGCTACTTCCAAGATGGCGGGCGCGCTGAAAAGCAAGTAATCTTTCCACTTATAGATTTATGTAAAATCGGCTACAGTTAAAAGCGTCCTGGTTTAAAGCGCAGTAAAAGAACCCATAAGAGAACCCCAGCATAAGTAAGATAAAACACTGTGAGAGATGACAATTATAAAAGTAAAAGTAAAAGCTACCGTTTAAAAAAAAAGGAACGAGTTAGATCGTTTTCAGTGTTCAGCAAGCAATCGCTCTCCGTCTCCCGGCTCAAGCCTCAGGAGATGTGTCAGTGCACCCTTGCGCCATCACCCAAATTATAGCGTGTGGGAGTCAGACGCTAGACTGCTCCCCACGCTACTTTCAAGATGGCGGGCGCACTGAAAAGCAGGTAATCTTTCCACTTATAGATTTATGTAAAATCGGCTACAGTTAAAAGCGTCCTGGTTTAAAGAGCAGTAAAAGAACCCATAAGAGAACCCCAGCATAAGTAAGATAAAACACTGTGAGAGATGACAATTATAAAAGTAAAAGTAAAAGCTACCGTTTTTTAAAAAAGGAAACTAGTTAGATCGTTTTCAGTGTTCAGCAAACAATCGCCCTCCGTCTCCCGGCTCAAGCCTCAGGAGATGTGTCAGAGGATATCATACATGTATGTGGTTAGAGAATTGGATGGAGTATACAAAGGATGATGGTGTTATAGCTTTTCCACAGCATGGTTCATTTAATGTAAGAATATTGTAGAATTTGAGATATCGAATGAATTCCTTAGAGCCGAATCCCAGACTTGCACAGTACGAAGCATTGGAGGAATGGGAAGTTGAGGCATTTGAGAGAGAAAGATATAGAAGTAACAAAAGTTACAGGAGTATGATGTTTAGATACCCTTTTGAGAGTAGAGAAGATAAGCTCAAAAGATGGAGGAGAGCTGAGATAACAGAAGGTTTGTACCCAGTCTTACTTGCTGAAGATCAGACAGGAGGCAAGTGTAAAGAGAAAAAGAAAAATATAGAAACTTCAAGCTTGAGGGATGATCTAAACGATTTTGAGGATGATGAGTTACTAGAGGATATAATGAACAAAATACCTCCACCATATGAAGAAAATTCATGGAAGGTGACTCCAAGTGCCCCACAAATGGGAACCCTATTGGCTCCACAAGTCACAAAAATAGCTAAAGTAGTATGAGAAAATGAAATGAATTTGTTGAATAAAGCAAGAATTGAGCAGGTCCAGAAACTGAATCAGTTGAGTCTGAATGCAGAAGCATTGACGGTACCGGTAACAATCGGTCCCATAGGTCCATTGTATGGGGGAAACAGAATTTATTACAAGTACATACGTTGACAGTTCCAAGAACCAAGAAGTTGTGTCAGGAGCGAAATGATGACGGTAGCAAATGAGAATAGACAGGCTGATCCGAATAACACATTGTTAGATCTTCCACTGGGTGAAATGATAACAGAAACCCCTAGAAGAAGTATCCAAATAGACCCAAGAAAAATAGGACCGAATGTCACTCGAGTAGCAGGGAGTTCAGCAGGTCCTTCACCAGAAGAATTGAATAATTGGATAAAAGAAATGGCAAACCCAAAACCTTAACCCCAGAGTACAAATTTGAGTCAATTGAAAGTAGATTTGGAAGAGATGATTATTGGTACAATAATTCCAGACAGATTGGAGACTTACCGAGATGAAGAACTATTGTTCTTGTGTAAAATATTTACTTGGAGAGCGAAGAATCTTCATTACAAAATATCAGAAGCTGCTAGTGAGTTAGACATAGAAAAATCGAAAGTGTTGCAGAAATCTTATAGAATGACCTTTACTGAAAAGGATCTAGAGAGTTTGAATGCGTCTGGAAAAAGATTGCAAATAAAAGAATTGATGAATATCTTGAAATGGGGAGATGTAGATCGATGGAAAAAAAGATGGACGAGAAAGAATGAAGAAGCAGCTGGTAAAGGAGCGTCTATGTTTGCGTTAAAAGAGACAGAGCAAGTTGAAAGGGTGTGTCCGATGACAGAAGTTCCAGGTGGTGGATATGTTCACATTCCTTGGACGAGACAGGATATATTGTCTTTCACAAATGATTTTCCTAGATAAAGGGAAAAACCTGTTGAGTGATACAAACAGGTATTTTAAAAATATACAAAACTCAATGTGTCCCGGTTGCCACATACGGTGCCGAAGTCTGGGGAATTGCCAGATGTTCTGATATAATTGCTGAGGAATATAGATTTTGTAGGCAGCTTCTCTGTGTTCCTATTGCTTCACCACATTTTATATGTCATAGGGAATTGGGGCTGCATTTTATAGGGGATTTTATTCGTGCTCGTCCAGCCCTCTTTTGGCTGGCGATTTGGAAAAACCCTGCTGCCAAATTGACTAGGGACCTCATTGAGGACTGTTTACGCTGCGACCGGGGCACGGCTATCCCCTGGTTATCAGGGGTGCTGAGCGTATTTCGCTGCGTGAACCTTGAAAACATTTTCCTAAAACCTACCAGTAGCGTGCTTCCCACTAAATGTGAACTTAAAAAAGTACTTTTTATGTCATTTAATGCTGAAAGGGAAGCGAGGGAGTCTTCGAAATCTAGTGTTTCCAGATACTTAGCCCGTAATCTTTCAATTTTTCCCACACCCAGTTATCTAACTCTCCCATTGAGCCACTGGGAGCGTGGCCTTTTATTCCGTCTTAGGGCAGGCACTATTAAATATGCACTTAGTTTCCCTTTATGGAACTTTAACGACCAATGTGCTGAGCCATGCCCTTGTGACTTTCAGAGTAGGCAAACAATTTTACATTTTTTATTCTTTTGTAAATTTTACATGAAGGATATTAAATGGTTTTTAATTCCGTATTTTAAAAAACTAAAACCTATTAGCCTGGATGTTGCATTTTTAATGATTTTGTCCCTGGAAGACCATGAACTCGTGTTCCGTGTGAGCTCTTTCTTAAAAACTGTGGTTCGTGCCCGGCTAACAATGTGTTAAAATTTATATGGACTACCCCCATGTATAAAACAGCATTTTATTGTATAATTGTATGTCTTTTTGTACTTTTATGGATTGTTAAGATTCCGAATAAAGTTTCTTGACTTGACTTGAGGTAGAGAGGTTTGTGAAGGTTTCAAAGGTTTTGTTAAAGGATCTAGATGTATTGTTTAAGGTTGTCGTTCCTGTGATTTATGGACAGAGTGTAAGATCACTGTCGATTGGCCAAAAGAAGAATATCTTAGAGACCCTAAAACAGGTGCACATTCAGATAAAGTAATGAAAAAGTATAATCAGGTAATCACTTATTTGAAAGGGAAGATTTCTCAGAAGGAAACAGATTGGGTTAAAATTGACAGGACGACTCAAGAACCAAAAGAATCAGTACATGCCTATTATGAAAGGTTATTGCAGGTTTTCAAGCAGTAAAGTAGGTTCAAGAATATTGGAGATAAAGATATGGGACATTTTGTGTACCGTTTTGTGTTTGGATTGAGACCAGAGATTAGCAATAAGATACTGCAGCATTTTATTTGCTGGCAGAGCAAAACAGTTGATGAAATCCTAAGGTATGCAAAGTATTGTAGTGACGAAAATGATACCAAACATAACAAGCATTTACAATGCAATGGTCTCGGCAATATTATAGGTAGAGCTATTGGTATTGCTCATTATTTTTTTATCATTTTTGTATCCCTAAATAAATGGCATTGTCATTTCTATTGGCATTAGCTTTTTTTTTGCATATGTGATACCTATTGCATTAGCAGAGAGAGAGAGAGAGTGAGGTATTGAAATAGAGAGTGAGGTAGTGAGAGAGAGTGAGGTAGATAGAGAATGAGGTAGTGAGATAGAGAGAGTGAAAGAGTGAGGTAGTGAGGGAGAGGGATGTTGTGAGGTAGTGATATATAAGCACAGAGTGATGTTGTGATGTAGTGAGATAGAGAGAGAGGTAGTGAAAGATAGAGTGAAAGTGAGTTAGTGAGATAGAAAGAGTGAGGTAGTGAGATAGAGAGTGATTGAGGTAGTGAGTGAGATAGAGAGAGAGGTAGTGAAAGAGAGAGTGAAAGTGAGTTAGTGAGATAGAAAGAGTGAGGTAGTGAGATAGAGAGTGATTGAGGTAGTGAGTGAGTGAGAGTGAAGTTGTGAGGTTATGAGCTTCTAATTCTGAACTCTGCATTTTATTAATTTTCGGTCAATGCATATACGCTGTTCTCTTAAACCTACTCTGCACATTTCTTTGAAACCTCGCTGGCTCAGGAAAGAGCTCCGTACCAGCCCAGGCCTTATAATCTTGAAATACCCTGAATGTACGGGTGCATTATAGCGGAAAAGTCGGCTGTCAGCCGGGGGTGATGACCTGACCCAGTGGGGGCGGCCGCCACTATCCCTGAAAGCAGTCGGGAGCGCTATTGACTGCAACTCGGATCCTACAACCGGGGCCTAGAGAGGGGTAGCAAGAGCTGCAAAATGACCGTGGGCTGAACGACCATTGATGGCAGCCAATGCCCACTAGAAGATCATACAAGCGGCAGAGCACTGCCTGAAGAGATCCGGAGGCTGCTCCGAGGACGAAGGAGGTGGCGGCCGCTGCGCGGATCCAATGGTGAGCGGACTGATGTAAAAGGAGATGGTCCGACTGGTAGACGGACCCCTGTGGGGTGAGCAGTGCTACGGCTGCAACGTGCAACGAGACCCAGGAGCTGACGAAGTAGCAGATGCTGGCAAGAGGTGAGCCCGGCAGTTACACCGGAGTCCCCGGGGGCACAAAATCGGTCCGCGTGAGACAGTGATGCAGCAGATAGAGCGAGAGATCCCCATGGGAGCTGTGTGCTTAACCTGGGTTCAAATAACAGAGGATCTCAGCTACACCTAGCAGGCATCCGAGGGGCAGTGGAAGATATACAGGCCCCAGAAGACCTGCATGACCACCGGAATGATTTTGGCCGAAAACGGTGATGGGCTGGGGTGGCGCAGTGCGATGCAGAAACGAAGCGGGTGGGATAGCCCTGCTCCCTCAGCCTGAACGTAGAAGCAGCAAAATTGGTCACACAGAGATGGATCAAAGCCCAACAGTAGTGTAAGAATAGAGGCAGTGGGGCCTCTAGGAAGGGGAACATCAACCGGATATAAAAAATGCTGAAACATACCCAAATGAAACTAGTCCCACGGCACTGCCTAAATACGACTGCTCAGTCCTGTGGGGTGCATCTAGCTTGAGCTAATGAGTCTCGGATATCAATAATGCATAGGAGTAGGACCTAGATCCTCTGAGACACGATTGGAGAGTCATTCACTCCGTGCTGGTTACGGACTGCATCCGGACAATATAAACAGTTTTAAGTAACTATAGCAGATATCAGGGAGCCAAGAGCAGGGGGAGAGGACGCCATGAACACCGCCGCCTTTCTCCGAGGCGAAGAAGAAATGCCTCGGAGAAACGCAGCGGTGGTTTCAGATTCGGGGGCATGTTTCTTTTTCTCTCCTCTTGCCATTGGCAGGAGGAGAGAAAAACACGCCTAAAAAAGGGCGTTGCTAAAAAGTGGAAAGAACTGCAAGAAACACGCCCCCGAATCTGAAAAAGACGGAGCCTATTTGGAGGGACGGCTCTCTCCTCCAATGGCTGGCCTCCGTTTAGGAAGCCAGCCAATGGAGGAGAGGCAAAAAGAGAGGCGGGCTAAGGAACCACTCTCAGAAACATTAAATCTCCGACTTCCGGTTCTGCCTTCGGCAGACCGGACGGTCCTCGACCTAAAAAGTTGAAAGAGAAAATGATGTGGGCACAAGTGAAGGTAGCAGAGCAGCAAGAAAACAATAATACTCAAACAGGTTACCAAATGAATGGTGAGAATCAGAATGGCCAGGTACCCAGTGGAGGTGGAGGTAGAGGTAAAATGAGCAGAGAGGAAGCTATGAAGAAATCTCCATGTCATATGTGTGGAAAGCATGGACATTGGAAGAACAAGTGTAGATCTGCTAATAAGAATAATGGGGTAAATCAAAATTTAATTCCACAGATGCAGAAGGAGGTGGGTTTAAACCAACAGCAGCAGCAGATAGTTACTCCACAGTTACAGGTGCCACAAGCTCCCATGCCAAATAATGTGAATGCTCAAGTGCAGAGGTACAGTGCGAATACTGGATTTCACTGAGGTGATCAAGTTGTTAAGAATCAAAGTGTGCAAATGGTTCCGCAATACTGGGTGCAATGCAATGAGAATGATTCAGACTCATCTCTTTGACGGTGCCTGAAAGGGGAGGAAGAGTGCGTACTTAGCGCATCCTTGGAGGTAGATCATTCAGGTCCATTTGTTGACGGAAAAGTGGAAGGAAATGATATTACATTCCTAGTGGATAATGGTGCTACCCGTTCTACTGTGAGAGCAGCAGAAATTCCGAACCTACCCCTCTCTGGAGAAACTATCCAAGTTGTAGGAGTCTCGAATAAGCATATTAGAACACCAGTCACAAAGCCAATAGAAGTTCATATTAGAAACTTCAGACATGCATCGGTTTGTGGTATGTGGCTTGAGTCCAGTAAATCTCTAGGTATAGATTTATTATGCAAGATGAACTGCACCATCTTTTGTACGCTGGATGGTATTGCATTTCAGACACCCGATGAGGATGTCAAATTAAAGATGATGATAGCGAAGCAAGGGACAGAAGTGGATGAGTTGTTTTCACTTCTCACAGTAGAGAATTTCCCTGAAGAATTGAAAAGTGCAGTAAGATCGGATGTGTGGGAGTTTTCAGGAAAAGAAATTGGCCTAATAACAAATTTAGATCCAATTCAGATTACAGTGTAAGAGGGTGCTGTATGTCCCAACACACCTCAGTACAAAATGAGTCCAGAAGTAATTGCAGGAGTCACTCCTGTGATCGACCAAATGATTGAACAGGGAATTCTGAAAGAAATACTGAGCAGTCCTTGTAATTCGCCTATTATAGGAATTAAAAAGCCCAGTGGAAAATACAGAATAGTGCAGGATTTGAGAAAAATGAATACAATTACCACATTCCCTGTGATGCTGAATGGTACACAGTGATTGATTTCTGCCAAGCATTTTTCTCTATTCCTTTTCATCCGGAAAACCAGTATTTATTTGCATTCCGGTTCGGAGACCATGTTTTGGCATGGTGCCGAGTTTCTCAATGGTACACAGAGAGAACCGCAATCTTTAGATCTTGAAAAAATGTCTGGAGACTTTAGTTATGCCAGGAAATTCAGTTTTGGTTCAATATATTGATGACCTGTTGCATCAAAGACACAAGAGGCCTGTATGACAGACACAGTTGCCCTATTGAACCATTTGGCGGAAGGAGGACACAAAATAGCCCCAGCAAAATTACAATTGTGTAAACAGGAAGTCCAGTACCTAGGACACAAAATACAAACAAGCATTGGCATAGCCAATAGGTCTCGCCTTTGGGACCTTATAAGTGTATAACCATGCAACAGTTAATGTTGTTGCCCCAAGGATATTGTGCTGCATAACTAAATACTTATAAGGTCCCAAAAGCGAGACCTATTGGCTATGCCAATGCTTGTTTAGGACTTGTGCCCTGCTTTCATGAGTTACATTGGAAGTAAGCAAGACTGACCCTGGTTAGGGGCAACTCCTTTGGGATGATGTAACTTACTGCTCCAAGACACAATGGAAAGGCAAACACTAAGCCATATAAAAAATAAGTTTAAAAAAACACATACAAAGAAACACAAAGCTTTATAAAGAATGCACATTTGGTATGTTGGTTGCCTGTGAAGCACTTTCTGCCCCCTCAAGCCAACCCAAAACCTGGGATGGGGGGCAGTTATAAAGTGCATATGGGCAAGATAAATGTATTCCTTCTACACAAGTAGAATCTTTGTGAAGTATTACAATGTGTTACAATAACATTACTGATCTATAGATGTGATATTATCGCTAAGCTAGCCAAGTATGTAGATATAAAAAAATAATTCGTTTTTGTGTTTTCATAAATGCATTTCTCAAAACTGAGCGTATTATCATCTGAATATGGTAATGCACTTGTTTAGTTTGGTTTTATTTTCTAAGACGGTCTCAAAAACCTGCTCAGTTTGTGCAGAAAACCGTAATACTTTAAACTTGCATGCATTTTCCAAGCTTAGGAACGTTGTCATTCAATGTGTTTCCATGTGTGATGTTTGTGTAGGCATTAAATCACGAGCCAGTGCACAACTAACTGCTAATGGAATCACACGTTACGCTGACTACTGGGTGTGTGTGTGTGATTATGTTAGATACACTTTTCTTCTTTAATGTTGTTACAGTTCTATTTCTGTTTATGTTTTATTTCGCATCAATGTGGTCTGTTTTGTTTATAGAGAGAGGATGGGTTATAGGAAAAGCTTGCGTGCATTTTCAAACTTAGAAATGTTTTCATGCAATGTTCTGTTTCCATGTATGTTTGTGTGGGAATTCAATTACGGGTCAGTTGTTCACTGGCTAGTATGGAACCACCATTTGGGTTGCTGTTGTAAATGTATTCTACTGTACTCGTAACTGTGTTCTTACCTCGAGAATACTCACCCGTGTTCCAGTTCCACCCTTTGATTCTAAGAACGGCAGTTAGCGGTTGGTCAGCTGGCGATGAGTTGCTCTGATCGTTTTTCTGCTATTAAATAGATATATGCCAACTCTTCCCATCTAGCGTCTTACTTTCAACAGTTGCCAATCCCATTAAAGTCACTTTCATTCTCCTACTGAGCCACCTTTGCAAAATAAAGCATAAGTGTCTGCAAACCTTGCGGTGTTTAGAAATGGTTTTGATCCTGAAGCTGCATGCTGCCAAGCAACAGTCTATTATGATCCTGCCGACGCACGTGGCGACAGTCTACTCTCTAGATTGTTACGCTTGGTATTACAACATGAGTATCTCGAATACAACTACAACTTCGGAGACAAAATATAGTCGAAACAGTCCAACTGTGAACTGCTCTCACGTAAAAAACTTCCATTTTATGTGTTGCCTTTTAAGAAAGATGCCACGAAAAATTGTCTTTGAAGTGATACTTTTTTTTAACACCACACCACATTGCATTCGATTACTATACTGCCAAGTAAACCCAAAAGTAATACTTCCTGATACCACATGCTGCAAGAAATTGCTCTTTGAAAATAGTCTTGCGCGCAATTATATATAACGAGCTAGAACAGTTCCCTTCTAGAAAAGTCAACAAATAAAGTAATGATTTTCCAGTGAGCAAGAAATTACAAACCTGGAAATAATCCAAAAAGAACAGATCCTCTCATTCAGAATACACGAAATTTGGTAAACACAAAAATAAATTACACTGACCATTACTTTTTTAAGGAAATATTACATATTAGATTTCCCTTCACAGGCTTCAATATTTATCATTCAGAAGGCCTACAAAGATTATCTTAAAGCAATAAATGCGCAAAGTTATCGAGTTTAGCCTCATGGGAACACTTGAAACAGCTGTCTCTTTATCCATTTAGAATGCAGCCACACTTAAACGTATTCAGAGTACTTTGAGGAAAGTACCGAACACCACTTTCTTGACCCGCATTAGTGAGTTCACACAGGATTTTGCTTAATATTCCAGCTAAGGAGGTTCGAGGGTTCATATTAGGAAGTCAGTGCTAACTCGCACCCCGAGTTCCTGCACACCCCTGGGCTCTCTCACCCTGATGCCCTTCACCACAGTGATGTTATCGTTCTCGTCAGCCCCGAAGGAGACGTGCCGGGTACTGCTGTTGTCCCCTATTGTGCCGGGGCTGGCAGTAGGGGAGAGGTGGGGAAGCTGCGAGCTGCAGGTCACCTTTGCCAGTCACAGGCGGCCACGGACTGTCTCAGTAGCGGGCAGCGAAAGGTGAACACACAGCGCGCCTGACAGATTGCCCTTCGCTTCTGCCAGGCCTCTGCACTACAAAACAATGTGCACCGCCATTGGGCGAAAGCTCTAGAAGGCTCGCACTCATTGGATGAGAGGCGTACGCGGTGCTCTGTTAGAACAGCAGACAGGGAAGTTTTTCAGCATGAGCCGGCTGGCATACAGTGGTGGAGTCTGTTTGGCTACCGCACGTGTGCGCTGTCACAACCCTGAGCAGTTAGCAACATTTCTGTTCCCTCAACAAATAACGCCCCATCACACATGTACCGCTCTATAATATTCTCCCAGACGGGTAGGTTTAGCTCTTAATAAACCTTACTAAGGAGATGCATGTTTTTTTTTTCTTCAGTTTTATATAGTGCGAATTCGACCCAAAGGTATTGGAGCGCCTCACTTGAGCACCAGTTAAATTACACATTCACATTCCAAACTCGCTCGTGACAGATGTGTATCTGGCGCCAGTGCTTTAATTGTAAAAGAACAAGCGCTCGCTTTGGTGACGTAGTCATTTTCTCTTTTTGTGCCGTCCCACTTGGACGGCCTGGCCTGCTTTCCTTCAGAAGTAAAAGGTTTGTTATCTTTATGGGGCCATGTGTTTGGCCCCATAAAGATAAGAAACCTTTTACGACGCAAGGAAGGCAGACGAGCCCGTCCAAATGGGACGGCTCAAAAAGTCAAATGAAAACGTCACTACCAACTCTTTTCAAATGGCTGGCCACCGTTTAGCATAAACGGTGACACCAGCCAATGGAAAAGAGGGGCAGGGCTTAATGCCCTTTACACAAAATACCCAAAATCATTCAATCTCGCCAGCGAGACAGCGCATGTGCGCAGCCTACGCCAGGCGAGGCCTAAAAAGGAGTTCGAAAAGTGACACCAGAGAGAATTAATGTGATCAAACAAATGAATCTGCTCAAAACTCAGAAAGAAGTACGAATGTTTTTGGGAATGGTTGGATACTGTAGGCAGTGGATCAGTAGTTTCTCACTGATTGCAAAACCTCTACAGAGGCTGACACGGAAAGATGTGAAAGATCCAATTGTTCTGGATGATGAGATTATGGAAGCTTTTACTAAATTGAGAAGTAGTCTTTGTAGAGCACCTGCATTGGGAATGCCAGATTATGCAAAACGGTTTGCGTTGTACTGCTGTGAGAGAGATGAGTGTGCACTTTCAGTACTAACTCAGAAACATGGAATGGCACGATGTCCAGTAGCATATTTTTCTGCTACTTTGGATTCAGTGGCTGCAGCTTTACCAGGCTGATTGAAAGCATTAGCCGCCACTTGCGTGAGTCTGGAACAAAGTGAAGCGATTGTGATGGGATATCCAGTCAAGGTGTATGTGCCACACTCTGTTGAGATTCTTTTAACTGGCACCAGGACGCAGCAACTGACTTCTAGTCAGCTGACTAAGTACGAGTGCATGATTCTGGGTGCTGAAAATATGACTGTGGTGAGGTGCACAACTGTAAATGAGGCAACTCTATTGCCGAATTCTCGTTGTGAGGAAGTGAGAGAGGAAGCGGATCACGATTGTTTGGATGTGACAGAACTGTGCACCAAACCCAGGCCTGATATAGCGCATGTTCCATTGGAAGATTCAGACGGTGAGATATTTGTGGATGGGTCATGTCATAGCTGGAGTTCCTGAAGCATCCTGTCTAAAAGGGGTAAATGCCACTGAAATTGCTGAATTGATAGCTCCGATTAGAGTGTGCAAAATTGCAAAAAGCCGGGGAGCTAGAGGGCGCGCATGCAAGATGGTCGCACTTGCGTGAGGCTCCTTGTCGCCTAGGCCCACAATCCGTCACAATCCTGGCCTAACGTCCGTCTTTCTACTTCAACAGCGTGGGAACAGAGATCGTAATGTCAGCTGTAACCCTGCAGCTAACTAAACAGCGTCAAGAAGCAGTATAACCGCTGTAAATGCCGAGTGACCTGTGAGCTCCTACCATGGTGATGCAAATGGCGGCATTTCCGCAATCGTAACAGATCGACCTAGAGGGGCAGGGACGGGGACTGCCAGCCTGCTGATCTTCAGGGGACCCCCTCCGCGGCAAGACAACTGTGCAGGACTCCGAGCTGCAGAGGCGAAGTGTGGTGCTGGAGAACATGTGCTTTCGCTGCATGGGATGCCACCTGCAGCGGCACTGAACGTACGGAAGACCGCGAGGCCTGTCCCCACTGATAACTGTGAGTGGGCTACTGTTGCGGTATGAGGGGGTGGAGAGGCTGCAGTAGCTCGGAGCCGGCCCGGCCCCCCAGTGTGACCCTCCGTGGCAAGACAACGGTGCAGGACTCCGTGCTGCAGTGTTGGAGTGCGGTGCTGGACAATGCTTGCTATTGCTGCGTGGGATGCCACCCACAGCGGCGCCGAACACCCGAAGATCGCGAGGCCTGTCTCAACCGATAGCTGTGAGTAGGCTGCTGTTGCGGTGCGCGGGGAGGGAAATCTGCACTGGCTCGGAGCCTGCCAGGCCCCCCAGCGTGACCCACTCAGGGGCTGCCTTGAGGAACAGCTGGAATAGAGATCTCCACAACGAATACTGCTGGTGGTAGCGTACACGGAGTCAGTGGCCTACCGGGACCGGGTGAGCATCTGGAGGCAGGGTGCTCGTCATAGTGCGGCCACAGGCTGGGCGCATTCCAGCATATCTGCGGCAACGGAGGCTCACAGAGGGGAAGTCTGGTTTGCTGCATTGGAAAAGGCAGGGAACCAGTGCCTCTTAAAGAGCTCTGTGTGCTCCTCGGATTTTACCCTATCCTGCATACTGTTAAGGGCGAGCTGGGCTGCTGACTACACCTACGGGGACGAGGTCCCAGGTACATGAGACGTAGGGAGCGCTTGGCTGCAGGGCTCTAAGCACAGTTTTCCACCGGTAGGGACGACAGGGGCCACATCCAGACTCATTAACGGAGCGGGCTCTGCTGGGAGTTCCGATCCTCTGAAGGGCTGTGGAGAGCCGCCCAGGTGCGCGGGCCAGGAACGCGCCAACAAAAGCTGGCACTGTTGAATCCTAGCCTGAAGATTTATTTGGCAAGGCCCGAGTCTGGCGTGATCTGCCAGGATAACTCAGTTTGTCCCCCTGGGTGGCCCAGCGCAGCAGGCATACCAGGTAGGGAGCAAACTATGGGCAAAACTGACAGCAGACAGTCCAAACTAACTTTTGAGGCATGTAAATTGACCAGAGCTGTGAGTGATCCCGAACAAGCCATGGCCGACGACGCCAGCTCAGGCTCCCAGACCTCCACTGATGATCTTAAGGAACTGCTCCTTACAATGAGACACAGTCTTACATCAATAGAAGCCAAGATGGACGTTATGAACACACGGATGGACACCGTCACTCACAAGCTCAACCAACACGACGAGCACATCAAGGAGACGGAACAACGCATTTCTAATTTGGAAGACACATCCGCGGGGAGGGTGGAGCAGATTCTCAACATGGAGCGCCTGCTAAAGGTTATAGCGGCGAAATATGAAGATTTGGTGTCGAAATCGCGCCACACCAACGTAAGAATTCTTGGCATTCCGGAATACGCCAACACTGGTCGGATGGAGGAATTTGTTTAATGCTTGCTCGCGACGATATTTGAAAGAAGCGCCTTCTCCACGATGTTCATATTGGAAAGAGCACATCGCTCCCTGGCCGTTCGACCACCATCTGGGGCTCCCGCGAGACCGATTATTGCTCGAATGTTGAATTATCGCGACCGCGACACAGCCCTGAGTCTAGCACGAGAACGCAAAACACTTTCCTTTGAGGGCTCTGAAATTGCTATCTTCCCAGATTTCACACTAGCAGTTCAGGAAGCCCGGAAAAAGTTCCTGCCCCTCAAGAAGAAACTACAGCAGGCCAACATCCCCTACGCCATGCTCTTCCCTGCGAAGCTCCAGGTGACACAGCAGGGCAAACAGCATTACTTCACCAACTCGCAACATGTCACAGATTTATTGACAACCACTCCCTGAAGATCCCCTCGAAATGAACTATCTCTGAGCCCGACTCACTCCAATACAGTCCTATCTGACATAGAATGATGCCGCCAGGAATAAGATGGTCTCTCCAATAGCCTGCTCTGTTGCTTCGGGTCTTGTCCCGGCGGTCTGCTTAACGGAAAAGGCGGCAGAGCCACACAAGGCTCACCTGATCACTGAACACTGGTATCGCCTGCTTTTGATGCCATCAGGCACTGTGGCTGCATTCTCCACTCATGACATGGACATGCATTTAGGACGAAGGGACACTGACTTAGTGCCTGGGTACCCTCGTGCCCACGAGGGGAGACTCTTGTGCCCTCAAGCGTTTATTCCCAAAGGGTCATGGCTTTCTTCTGTTAGATGAGATTCCAGCCACTCACGAACTGACACATGATTCATATGTAAACCAAACAGGTGATGACAAATGAGACATGCATGATGATTCCTAACATCTTCTAGTTTGTTTAACTTTTCCTTGGTTTGCACGGGCTGTTTTTTCCCTGCATTGTGCACAGGGTGGGAGGGGTGGGATTGTACGGCACAGCAGGATTGGGTTGCTGATGTGGGAGGGAGGCAGGATTGGACTGCCGAACGGGGGGGAGGGGAGGGACTGTTGGAAAAGCTCAACAACACTTTATACACAGCCACTAACACAGGCTACTGTTCCGTCCGCACAGAACTTCTTAACTTCTTAAGCTACTTTACTATATAATGCAATTTCATTACTCCATACCTGACTCAACCAAGTCCCCCAAGCTATAACTTCCTCACTTGGAATGGGAGGGGCCTGTGGAACCCCAGGAAACGGTGACATGTACTAGCCTACCTGGATGGACACAACATACACTGCGCTTTGCTACAGGTGTGTCAGGGGTCACGGCAGCTCCATTCGCACAGGCAGGCGCTAAGGCTGGCAAAGACTACATTTCCCAGCAGCCTCGGCATGCCGCCTGACGTCGGACGCCGCGACGATCACTACGTCCCACGTGATGCGGAAGCAGTGATTTGGCGAGGCAGCGGGAAGAAATGCTGCCGATTATTCTGCCGGATTCAGGATCCTCGCTGGCCGTTTCCTTGTCCCTGGGGTCGGGTAAGGGTGCCCGTGGCACCGCTCGTTCCATTCATTGTGTTCACTGGAGTCTGTGAGTTCCTTGGCAGCCTTTCTCTTCCACTGTGGATGTCCTTTACGAAGAGAAGCGCGCTGTGTATTCCTTGTCATTCCACATGAGAGCTCATATCATAAATTGCCAGAAGCTCTTATGAGGGATCAGGGATTTTCGTCCTTTGGTTATATTTACCGTGAGAACCTCCGTACTTGTCCTCAGAGTGCTCTGTTTACCTCGTGAAGGACTGCTTTGGGGCATATGGTGTGTCTTTCCCTGCGTTGGCGAACTCTTCCCTGAATCTTATTACAGAGTTCATGCGAGGGAAAAACAACCAAATCCTTTACGAGTTAGGGGTTGCCCTCAAACCGCAGTTATCCCATGTGACATTGCAATATGTATGAGTGACGTAACTCTACAAAGTATTGTACCTGTTTCTACTGGATGACATTGGCGAACTATTATTGTTAGACATTGTGTGCATCACTGTACAACTTGCCTCATAGTGACTATTGCAGCCAAAAACACATGTTGTTTATGATATTCTTTCATTCTCCACAGGGGTGACTTACAGAGCTGAGGTGTTTCCCTCGCATTCTAAGGTATATACCTGGCGCCTGAACAGTTTAGGTCTAGGTGTTCTCCAGCAGGAAAGGTGTGTTCAAAATTATCTTTGTATTTTTGCAGCTTATCACATGCATAGAGGCTTCACGCTCAGCACCCCTGTTGGCTGGTCATCGTTATTTTCCTTTACAGGTTAGTGGAAGTATGGGTACTAGAGAACTATAGAAAGAGAGAGAAGAGGTGAAAGGTTCTTTTAGTACTCCTTGTTCATTTTTGTGTCTTACAACAGGTCTCCCTCCCTGCTGTCCCCATCCTTCCCTTCCCCCGCTTAACCACCCTTTAGTCTGTGTATTATTTGTATCCAGACTTGGGGCTGTTGAGAGGTGGACCACTAGAGCATCAATTCGATCATGAGGATACGTTCAGGCCTGGGACAGAATAATCGGCCCACAAATAGATTTATCCTCCCAGTCAAGTTGATTCTACAATGGCCACGTTAGAGGACATCATGGCGGCCCTTGCTTCAGTACAGGTAGAACTTACAGCTTCACGGAATGAAACCGCGGCGTTACAAGCAAGGGTAGACCGACTGCAGCGTAATCTGTTTGACTTTGGCAATCCTTCACAACCCACAACTAGTTCTATGGTAGAGGAAATTCCAACCCCTATCCCTCTTGCCCCACCTGAACGATTCACAGGGGACATTCATAAGGTCCAAGTGTTTTTAACTCGGATTCTATTACACTTTAGCTGCAAGCCTAAGTTGTTTTCAACCAACCAGGCCCGAGTATCGTTTCTGATTTCATACCTAGCCGGAGACGCAGCTCAATGGGCAGTCCCTTTGGTCAGACAAGATGATCCGATGTTACATGATTGGGACACTTTTAAGGAGGAATTCGAAAAAACCCTCGACCGCAGAGCCGACATCTTTTCAGCAGATAGAGAATTATTGGAGCTGAAGCAAGGGAACAAAGACCTATTAGGGTACCTCAACACCTTCCAACAGTTGATAGCAGAAACTCAGTGGCCCGAAAGCAAACAATCTGCTATCTTCTATCAAGGCCTTAGAGATGAATTAAAAGACGTGATCGCACAGGTAGATCCCCCAACCTCAGTCATGTGCTGCATTGATTGAATTGACCATGCGATTGGATCACAGATTGAGGGAACGCAGAGGGGAAGGCAAGAAGAAAGAAAGATATCCCGCTCGTTTTGAGAGAACAAGATCCCTAGAACCTGGTGTGTCTTCTCCGGAACCAATGGAAATCGGAACGGTGGAGCCCCATTGATGGTGGAGGAAAGAGACCATCGGAGAAAAAACGGATTGTGCTTATACTGTGGGAAGAAGGGCCATTATCTGAGGGAGTGTCCGATAAAACCCAAGTTCAGTCGCACACGTGCAGGGGCATCTATGTTGAATACTCCGAAGACATTGATGGAAAACTGAAGAGCTCGAAAATTATCGAAGGGGAGTCTTCGAGTGCACTGTGTATCCCTTCCCTCAAGAATGAACCTGGCATTAATAAGGAACATTTCTTCATAACTATACAACTGCATATCAACAAAGAAACCTGTACCACACAAGCCATGGTGGATTCTGGAGCCACAGGGTGTTTTATGGACAGTACCGAAGCCCACAGATTAGGGGTCCAACTGGTGTCCAAAGCAATACCGGAGGTGGTATTTGCAGTAGATGGCAAACAACTGGAGTCTGGTCCCATATGCCAAGCCACAGAATCATGCATTGTCGAATGCCTACAAGGACATCAAGAACTCTTGTCTTTTAACATCATTCAAGCTCCGTTATACGGGGTGATATTGGGATTACCTTGGCTCTCCACTCACAATCCTGAAATCAATTGGAGTCAGAGAACTATGACCTTGAATTCTGAGTTTTGTAAGGAACATTGCTGGAAATCTCTCACTCCCATCAAAGAAACCCATCTCCATATCGCCACCGCTGCAGAGAAGGAGATTGAACTGCCTTCATGCTATTGACAGTTCAAAGATGTCTTTGATGACCAGAAGGCGGAAGTGCTACCTCCCCACAGGCCCTATGATTGTAGGATCGATTTGATGCCGGGTTCCGTGGTACCATGTGGCAGAGTGTACGCTTTAACAGAGCCTGAAAACAAACATCTGCGCCTGTACCTGGATAAGTATTTGGCTATGGGGTTTATCCGTCCATCCTGTTCTCCCGCATCTTCCCCTCTATTTTTCATACCCAAAGCGAATGATGAGTTAAGGACATGCATTGACTTCCGCGCATTGAACAACATCACTATACGTAATCAGTATCCTCTCCCGCTGATTCCGGTACTATTGGAGCAGGTAAAGGGAGCCGTGATTTTCACCAAGCTGGATCTTCGTGGGGCCTACCATCTGGTAAGGATGGGTCAGGGAGATGAATGGAAGACGGCATTCAAGACGCGGTAAGGACTATATGAATACCTAGTAATGCCTTTCGGCCCCTGTAATGCGCCTGCAGCCTTCCAATTCTTCCTGAACGACGTATTAAGGGAATACCTAGACCGGATAGTCGACGTATACATCGACGACATCTTGATTTACTCTACGCATGAAGAAGAACACGTGAAGCATGTGAGTTTGATCCTACAGGCTTTGCGAGAAAACCATATTTTCTGCAAAATAAGCAAATGCGAGTTCCATGTCTCCACGGTTGAGTTTTTGGGTGTCATGCTCACTTCCTCAGGTCAGGAAATGGCGGAGGGCAAAGTGAAAGCAATCACCGAATGGCCTTGTCCAAAAAATATTAAAGATATCCAGTGCTTCATGGGATTTGCGAATTTCTATAGGCGTTTTATATTCCCATTCTCCAACAAAGCAGCACTGCTTACTCGCCTAACGAAGAAGAATGTGCGGTTTCAATGGACACAGGAGACACAGAAAGCCTTTGATATACTGAAGGAAGCATCCATAACTGCTTCCATTTTGGTGCATGCCAATCCCATCTTACCTTTTATTCTGGAAGCGGATGCCTCTGATGTGGCGATTGGAGCCGTGCTGTCCCAGCGAGACACCACCACAGGACAATTGCATCCAGTTGCCTTCATGTCCAAGAAGTTGAACGGAGCAGAATAAAATTACACCAGCACAGAAAAAGAATTGCTTGCCATCAAAGAAGCATTTGGAGAGTGGAGGCACTGGCTGTTAGGCGCACATCATACAGTCACGGTATACACTGATCACCGTAATCTCCAGTTTTTAAAGACCACTCGCCAATTTACCCCTAGATTACTCATATGGATGATTTTTTTTGAAGAATATGACTTCATCGTAACATTCCGTCCTGGAAGCCTGAACAAAAAAGCAGATGCTTTATCCAGGCAGGAATCCACTGCCGTACACTGGACCCAGCCGGAACGATCTATCCTTGACCCGCAAACGGTTCTCGGGGTTGTGCATATCGACCAGTTCCTACAAGAAGTCGGAAGAGGACTTCAGACCTTTCAATGGAAAGATTGGCTGAAACACCATCCAGAATGGAGAAACAAACAAGGAGTGGTTATGAAAGGGACTCAGGTTCTCATACCCACTATTAAATTAAGACAAAAAGTCTTCCAATGATGCCACACAGACCCTAGCGCGGGTCATCAAGGCAAGGAAAAAACTTGTGTAAAGATCCTGCGTCAGTGCTGGTGGCATTCTCTTAGAAAAGACATACCTGAATGGATAAAGGCTTGTGTGGTGTGTGCTCAAACCAAGACCCTACCGGGGAAACCACAAGGGCTATTACAACCCCTACCTACTCCAGATGTTCCATGGGAAAGATTTTCATTGGATTTCATAGTGGGGCTTCCAGCTGACAAAGGACATACAGTCATTATGGTCATCATTGACTATTTAACAAAAATGGGACATTTCGTAGCCTGCAAGGCTCTTCCCACAACAGGACATCTAGCCAAACTGCTGATGGAGCATGTAGTGAGATTGCACAGCTTGCCTAGAGTGATTGTGTCAGACCGTGAAACCCAATTTACAGCCAAATTCTGGAAGGTGTGGTGTTCCTCGTTACATATCTCGTCGGCCCTGTCAACTAGCTTTCACCGGCAAACAGATGGGCAGACAGAAAGACTAAACCGTACATTAAAACAGTATTTCAGGTGTTATATTGACTATAATACCGACACCTGGGTGGAGTGGCTATGGTTAGCAGAAACCACATACAATAATGCCCTACACAGTTCCACTAAACATACTCCTTTCAACAGCACATATGGTTTTCACCCTCGTTTTCTACCATTCAGCGCGCCTGGTAGGTGTGAGCGTATTCCAGAAGTGCAGGATAGGATAGGGCAGATACAGGGAATTCTGCAGCACACGAGGAAACATTTGATACATGCTAAGGTGCTGTATAAAAGACAGGCTGACAAACATCACAGGCCAGGGCCTGCTTACCAGAAGGGGGATTTTGTGTGGCTGTCGACACCTAATATCCGTTTCAAGAGATATAGTGTGTTCAATCCCAGCTACATAGGCCCCTACAGAGTAGTGAGACTTATCAACCCAGTGGCTGTGAAGATAGCTCTGCCCTCTCACATGAGAATCCACCCTGTGTTCCACGTCTCTTTGTTGAAGCCTACGGTCCGGCGCATGCTCGACCGGCGCCTGTTTGGGTAGATCAGGAGGAGAAATACGAGGTGGAGAGAATCCTTGGTTCTAAGATCTGCCGTAACAAGCTTTGGTTCTTGATCGCCTGGAAAGGATATGGCGCAGATGAGAACTCTTGGGAACCCAAATCGTCTGTGCATGCCCCCAGACTGGTCGCTGCATTTTACGGACGACACCCCAACAAGCCGTGTGCCTGCCTGTGCTCTCCGGGAGGGGGATGTACTGTCAGGGGTCACGGCAGCTCCGTTCGCACAGGCAGGCGCTAAGGCTGGGAAAGACTACATTTCCCAGCAGCCTCTGCGTCCCACGTGATGCGGAAGCAGTGATATGGCGAGGCAGCGGGAAGAAACGCTGCCGATTATTCCGCCGGATTCAGGATCCTCACTGGCCGTTTCCTTGTTCCTGGGGTCAGGTAAGGGTGCCCGTGGCACCGCTCGGTCCATTCATTGTGTTCACTGGAGTCTGAGAGTTCCTTGGCAGCCTTTCTCTTCCGCTGTGGATGTCCTTTACGAAGAGAAGTGCACTGTGTATTCCTTGTCATTCCACATGAGAGCTCATATCATACCTTGCCAGAAACTCTTATGAGGGATCAGGGATTTTCGCCCTTTGGTTATATTTACTGTGAGGAACTTGTCCTCAGAGTGCTCTGTTTAACTCGTCAAGGACTGCTTTGGGGCATATGGTGTGTCTTTCCCTGCGTTGGCAAACTCTTCCCTGAATCTTATTACAGAGTTCATGTGAGGGAAAAACAACCAAATCCTTTACAAGTTAGGGGTTGCCCTCAAACCGCAGCTATCTCATGTGACATTGCAATATGTATGAGTGACGTAACTCTACAAAGTATTGTACCTGTTTCTACTGGATGACATTGGCGAACTATTATTGTTAGACATTGTGTGCATCGCTGTACAACTTGCCTCATAGTGACTATTGCAGCCAAAAACACATGTTGTTTGTGATATTCTTTCATTCTCCACAGGGGTGACTTACAGAGCTGAGGTGTTTCCCTCGCATTCTAAGGTATATACCTGGCACCTGAACAGTTTAGGTCTAGGTGTTCTCTAGCAGGAAAGGTGTGTTCAAATGTATCTTTGTATTTTTACAGCTTATATCATGCATAGAGGCTTCACGCTCAGCACCCCTGTTGGCTGGTCATCGTTATTTTCCTTTACAGGTTAGTGGAAGTATGGGTACTAGAGAACTATAGAAAGAGGGAGAAGAGGTGAAAGGTTCTTGTAGTAATCCTTGTTCATCTTTGTGTCTTACAACGGGTCTTCCTCCCTGCTATCCCCATCCTTCCCTTCCCCCGCGTAACCACCCTTTAGTCTATGTATTATTTGTATCCAGACTTGGGGCTGTTGAGAGGTGGACCACTAGAGCATCGATTCGATCCTGAGGATACGTTCAGGCCTGGGACAAGGTGACTCACATAGGACCCAACATCCCATCCACCTTCGCTGCCCGGTGGGCTTCGTACAGATGCTTTTTGACATATTCCACCTATGCCCGTGGGACGGTAATCCTGATTTTAAAAAGACGTCCCTTATGTACCCATTGGAGCACTCGCCAACCCTCAAGGGCGCTACTGCCTTACGTGGGGACGGATGGCATCTCAATCCATAACTATTGGATGCTGCTATGGGCCTAACCACGATGATCCCAACTTTTTCAATGTCCTTTGGGGTAAACTTTTAGACACGGGCTCCACTCATTTGGCTTGGGGCAGGGATTTCAACGTCACTATAGATCTGACAATAGATCGGCAACAACCGCTCCCATACCGCACACGGTCTGATAGACACATGGATAAATCTACAACCCACTGTCAGAGAAGGCACATGTTACTCTTCCACACACTCAACATGGTGGCGCATAGATGGTTGGCTATTGACCAGGGGTCTAAAATCATGGCTCACAGCAGCGAGACATCTCCCGCGCACCTACTCTGATCACGCTCCCGTGTTGATATCCCTTACTCTGCCTTGTTCATCGATGCCTTACCAATCTTGGAGACTCCTTGTATCTGCTCTGCTCGATCCCCTGTCCACTCAGAATTAGAACAAGAGATCACAGACTTCTTCCCACGCAACATAGACACGATGCCTCAGATTTCTATGGTCTTGGAGGCGTTTAATGTGACAATTAGAGGGGTCTGCATTGCAAAAGGGGGAGGCATCTTAAAAGACATCCGGAAGACTCTTCATTCCTTAGAAACCGATCTTAAAAAATTGGAGGTGCAAATGAGCTCCAATCCCAGCGCTGCTTTACAAGGGCAGATCAGGGATAAGCTAACAGATTATCAAGAGAGCGCAGAACGGGAATGCAAATTTAGAGGAAAGTATCACAGCGCCCACCGATATGGGGAAGGGGAGCGCCCTGGGAAGGCTCTGGCAGAACTAACCCAGAAACCCCGTTTTTCTGGCACTGTGTTGGAAATTTTTGACCCAACGCGTAGGGTGCACAGGGACACTCCAGATATATTAGATGCCTTCCATGACTTCTGCAGCTCTCTGTATGAGACTCATCGGGCGCAACCGATTGATTTCAAGCCATTTTTTGAGGATGTGGCGCTGGGATGGCTGGGAGATTCCCAGAGGGAATTCTTGCTGGCAGACTTTGAAGATGACAAGATACTATCCGCCATCATGCAGCTCCAGTCTGGCCGGGCCCCCGGCCCGGACGGCCTGCAGAATTCTATAAAATATACAGCAAGGCCCTCATCCCTATCTTAAAACACGTATATGATGAGTCTCGGAAGAGGGGCACGCTTCCGCAATCAATGCAAGAAGCACTCATCATCTCTCTGCTGAAGCCGGGGAAACCAGGAAATAAGTGCGACACCTATAGACCACTCTCACTCATAAACTGTGATGCTAAAATCTTGGCGAAATTTCTCGCCACCCGAATAAGCCCTCTGATGACAGCGCTGGCCCTGACGGACCAATCGGGGTTCATCCCTGGCAGGGCAACTTCGCACAACCTTCGCCCTTATGCAGGACATTGACCCGGATCAGGACGCAGTGGCGGTCTTCTTAGACGTCACCAAAGCCTTAGACTCCCTGGAATGGGATTATTTGGCTTTTGTTCTGAACCGGATGGGCTTCTCTCCCCTTTCTAGCATGGATCCAATTGTTGTACGCGAAACCACAGGCCACAGGCCAAAATACTTATCAAGGGCATGTGCTCTCCCCGATTCCACATCCCGAGAGGAACGAGGCAGGGCTGCCCGCTCTCCCCGCTCCTATTTGCCCTGGCCATGGAGCCATTGGCAGTTAAGCTCCGGCAACACCACCGTGAACATGCCCTCATATACCCTGAAAGACAAATCCTCATATCCCTGTATGCAGACGACCTTACCTTATATTTGCGTGATCCCGAGTTGAGTCGGAATCCTATATTACGGGTGTTCTTGCAGTTTGGCAGGCTTTCGGGGATCGATATTAATTGGAGTAAGTCACTGATCTTCCCCCTTACAGACGTGGTAAAGAAATACATCCCAGACTTTCCTTTAACCTGGTGTGAGGGTGAGATAAAATACCTCGGAATAGTCATTACCAGAGTCCATTGAGGGCCAACTATGGCACTGCGCTGGACACACGAACGGATTCCATCACAAGATGGATTGCAATGCCTCAATCGATTGCTGGCCGCATAGCTTTAATAAAAATGATTATTCTCCCTAAGATGCTCTATTACTTCACTAATATACCCTATGCGCCCAGTAAAGCCTTCTTCAAAGCCCTCAAAATGCAGCACATTCGATTGACTTGGGGGGCCAAACAACCCCGGCTGAGGTGGGAGACTCTGACCCTTCCCTTCGATCAAGAAGGTTTTGAAGTGCCTGATATGGAGTTATATTATTGGTGTGCCCTGGCACACTTTGCTGCTTTCTGGATGCATCCCCCACCATTCATGCCACATCTTGCAGTAGAGCATTGGCCAATGGTGCCGACCCCGTACTCGGCTTACATAAGCGCTCCTATCAGTCCCAAAGACACTGATCCCACCACTGTGGAATGCAGAAATAGAGCTTGTAGGGCAATAGTTAAGCACAGGAATATAGACATGTTATACTTTACGCTACTGCCGCTACCAGGCAGGCTAGACATCCCAGTTACGAGAGAGGAACAATACCGGCAAATGCTTCGCAAATTTGATATTCACACCTGGGGTGCACTATATGATGAAGGCACTTTCCAGTCACGGGAACACTTCTTTACCAACTGCCAGGCCACCACCATGGAATTGTTTATGTTCATACAGCTCCAGCAGGATGTTAAGTCCGACACGCCTAACTTTCCCACTGAACCACCTACCTCTGCCCCGCTTCACACGCTATTACAGCGGTCTCCCCCAACACATGTAGTATCCATGCTATACCGAGCCTCTCAAGCGGATAGTCCTTACGCCTCTAATGGAGCGCAATCAAGATGGGAGGCTGAGTTAGAATCCCCCATCACTGACGATCAATGGAAATTTTGCTGACAGCAAACAGGTAAAATCTCGGTAAGCAGTAGACTGCATATAATACATTTCAAATACCTTCACCGCCTCTACTACACCACTGCACGACTATGCCGATTCGGACTTCGGGAAAATGACAAATGTGACTGATGTGGGAGGGAGGGAGCAGATGTCTTACACATAGCATGGGAATGCGCCCCTATTTATTCATACTGGACCACAATAACTGAGACCATTAGCCAGAAGACAGGGCAACACATATCTAATACCCCACTTCTCACACTATTGGGGCACACACAAAACCTCAAGGCACCATTCAGGACGTACATATAGTTGGGGTTACTCCTGACCAAACGGAGGGTGACTTGCAGGTGGGGTAGAGGGAGAGCACCAAAGTTTAAGGACTGGTTGCGCGACCTCCTCTTCTGCCAGGAGCAGCTGACGGTGTACGCTGAGCTGATGCCACCTACGTCTTGCCCACGAGACATTTGGGAACCCCTAAGGGCATATTTGCGGGTGCAACCTGACGCGAAGGCAGAATTAAGGGACAACACTGTCAACCTGGAAACCGCACTCCCAGAAATGCGATGAGGGGGAGAGAGATGGGATTGTACTAAACTGGAATGCACAGGTTATGGATGTTATCCAACGCATGTCACCTGCGGAGGAAAACTGTAGACAAATGGATGTATATCAGCAACAAACTATGAGATTTTCTGTTTACACTATACTTTCTATAACACTGGTTATGTTCATATAGTTTGTAGGGCTGGCAAGCTGTCGGCCCATATGTGTCTGATTCCTGGTGAAAATCAATAAACAAATATAAAAACAAATAATAATTTGCCAAAAGCCTGAGGGTGACTATATTTACGTATAGCCAATACGGGTTCAGGGTTGTCCATGATTTTGGTCAGCTATGGATGCAAAGGGGATTTCTGACTTCTTCAGATTCCCCTATCAGAAACAGCAAAACTGTAAAATAATTATTGGATGCTTTGCAATTGCCCAAAAGAATTGCAGTGGTCAAATGTGCCACACATAAATCAGGAGAGGATTATGTAATGGAGGGCAACAGATACGCTGACCAAACAGCACGTTTCTGTGCACGAAACTTAATGGCCTTAAACAAATAAATTGAGAGGGGAAATCCCGAATGCCATCTTATGTTTACAACCACATTTGAAACTTGGGATGAAGTTAGGCAGATGCAAGAAGAGGCAAGTGATGAGGAAAAGGAAAAATGGAGTAATTCAGGCTGCAGAAAGAGAGCAGAGGACGAATTGTGGGTCTATTTAGATGAAAGACCAGTCTTGCCAGATTCTTTACTTTCCTATATGGCCAGAGTGTACCATGGAATTGTACATATTGGAAGAGATGCAATGAACAGAGCCTTTAAGCAGTCATGGTATAACCCAAAGTTCAGGGTCATTGTAGAGAGCCTTTGCCAGAGGTGCGTCACCTGTCAGCAGCAAAATCCAGGCAAAAAGACAGTTGTTAGTTGGGGACAAATTGGAAGAGCAGGAGGACCATTTACCCGACTCCAATTGGATTTTATCGAACTTCCCCCATGTAATGGGTTAAAGTATGTGTTGGTTGTCATCTGCTTGTTCTCTTGCTGGGTGGAAGCCTATCCCACAAGAAGTAATGATAGCCTCACAGTAGCTAAACTGCTTTTGAGAGAATTGATTCCTAGGTTTGGATTTTCAGTCACTTTAGAGACAGATAGAGGAACTCACTTTAACAATGAGATAATTCGGATGATTTGTGCAGCATTAAAAATTGAGCAGAAGCTGCATTGTGCCTATCAACCTGAAGCAACTGCAGGTTAGGGAAGTGTGTGCATCCACAACACTGAAATAGCCTGACGCTTTACCCCTTGTACTGCTCAGTCCTAAGTTTTCCTGACAAAAAGAAAGAATTGAGTCCTCACGGAATTCTAATGGGAAGAGCAATGAGACAAGCATACATACCAGCAAACAAACTGATGAGTATATCTGATGATCTAGTACTTGACTATTGCAGAGGATTGGCTGATCTGGTGCGTTCTGTGTTTCACCAGGTTGGAGAAGATCCACTACAACACAGCGAAATCAAGCTCATGATCTGAGTCCGGGTGAATGGGTTCTCGTCAAAAAGCACGTGAGGAAATCGTGTCTAGAACCCAGGTGAAATTGACCTTATAAAATTATACTGGTGATGACAACAGCAATGAAATCTGGTGGGTTGCCAAATTGGATTCATGCGAGCCATACCAGATGAGTGCTAAGTCCACTTGAAAGACCAAAAGAGCAAAAACTAGTAAATCAAAGTCAAAGACCAGTGGCCGAAATGTGTGAAGATGGCGAATCTAGAGTGACAGATGATGAACAACCGAGCACAAGTCAAGTAGAGTGGGCAGCAGATATTGGGACTCAAGAGACTGCAGTGGAGCCAGAAGAAAGAGTTCACGGCTGAACCAGAAACAAGTGAATTCACAGCTAAACCAGAAACAAATTAGACTACTGTTGAACCAGAAGGAAGTGAGTTCACAGTTGAAAAAGAAATTACTGTTGAATCAGCAGATACAGAAGTTGCTGAAAATCAGGAAGAAGAACAGATAGAAGAAAGGCCAAATAAAAGAACCTGTGAATCAGATGCAGAAGGTAAAAAAGTAGTTAAAACTAAGAAACCAAGAAAAGGTGATAATTGGCCAAGTGGAGTGTAAAGGTTGAAGTGCACTCTTGTGAAGAGAAAGTCAAAGAAAAGACCAGAGCAAAGTAATGAGGTCTCAAGTCAAACAGAACAAGAAGAGTCAGTAGAAGAATTAGTACGAAATACAAGGAGAGTAAGAATTCCAAGCAATGAAATACACAGCACCTGAATGGACTTACGTCATTTTGGAAGAAATTGAAAACTCAGATCCAAGTGAAGAAGTTGATGAAAGCAAATTGAGACCACCTTAAGAGAACTGTGACAAGTTGAGGTGCAACCTTGCCAACCGAAAAGAAAACAAATAAAAAGATTCAGAAAACCCAAAGAAAAGAAAGAAAAGAAGGGGGTAAAGAAGAAAGCCTTGAAGTGTAGGATTCCACTATTATTTTTTAGAAATGTTTTGAGCCGATTAGAGTTGATAGGTTTAGATAGATTTGTATTTTATAGAATACAAATTGTCTGAAGTAGAAGTGACTGAACATCCAAAATTTAGTCTAAAATGTAGATGTATTAAATCTTGCTAATGTAATGTCATTCCATTAACATTTATGTGGCTATTATTAACTGTCCTTGTACCTATTCTAATGGTAACTAATAATGGAAACAATACTAGTGATGTAACAAGTGAAAGAATGAGTGATGTCACTAATGAAACCCCTAAAACTAATATAGAACCAATGGATGGAAGCATTCTCCATCATGATAAATCAATTAGTGATTTCTCGTTAAATGTCTTTACTAAATTGTTATATGAATACATAAATACAATGAACATGAGTGTTTGTTATGTGTGCATGCAATTACCTTTGTCTGTCTCAGAGGGGGTGACCTATCACCATCTACCCTTAACATATGGTGTGTCTTGCAGTGTTTGAACTATCCTGTTTTACGTGACGGGAAGCTCGAATATCAGTATTCCAATATAGATTTAGTATATTCAGAAATACCTGTTATTAAGGAGCTGAATAGGATTTTAAGTAGTAAAAATGCACGTTATATGGGAGAGTTCTTCCATATTACCAAAACTTTAGATATAGAATATGCTTATAAAAATAACCTAACTTGTAGTTTACTGATTTTCATAGAAATGGTAGAAGATAGAAGAGAAAGTTTTCAAAGAAAGGCTGCTGAACAGAAGTCACAGGTACCACCGTGGGCTTTTAGAGAAGGAAAATATGAAAAAGGCGAGACATACGCTGTAATGTCCCTGGACTGATCTCAAAAAGGAAAAATCTGTTGCTTAGAATGAAAACTAACTATAACAATTATTTAATTGGTACTAGTGAATATGAGCATACTATCCAACTTATTGGAGGTTGGGGATTGAAAGGTGGAACTGATCCTATCTTTCCAGCAGTCTATTATGTGTGTGGTAAGAAAGCCTACTATAGGCTGCCTGCACATTGGTATGGTAGTTGTTACTTTTCAATAGTTTTCCTCACAGTCTATCATGTAGACAGAAACAATAATAGACTAAGTGAAATAAAACTAACACATAACAAGAGAGCAATTTTATCAGAAATTGTAGGTGATATTTTTGGTGCACGGATACCCTCGGTTGGAGTTGTTCTGAATTCTCACAAAATTCGAAAGTTGTCCACAGTGGTTGATCGTTTATCAACAGATACTGCTGGTGGGTTCTTGATGATTGACACAGAAATGGTTGCAATCAGATCAATGACTTTGCAAAATTGACTTTCCCTTGATATTCTATTGGCAAAAGAGGGTGGAGTCTGTGGCATGTTGAAAATTCAACACTGCTGTATATATATCCCGGATAAGAGTAAGGAATTGAGGGATATATAAAGAATATTACAAAATTACATGAAGATTTGACCCAACTGGAGGTTGACGGTTTTTGGAAGAAACTTGATAAGAGTTTCTCCTCTGTAGGTAAATGGTTTTCTACCTTTGGAAGTAGTTTATTAAGAAAAATAATAATGCCAATTATTTCAGTAGCCACAGTAGCCTTAGTGATAATAATAACATATAAATGTTGTAAGTGGAAGAGTGGAAGAAAAGAAGCGACAGAATCAAAGAATCAATGAAGAGCAAGAAAGAGAAAAAGAGAGGAGATAGAATTAGAAGATACAAAAGGAGAATACTATGACATGATGAAAGATTTAGACGAAAGTGCCATAAAAAGAGAGAAGAATACTGAATTTTAGATGAATGAAGATGGTACCCGGTATGGTAGGTATTTTATGATGGCTCCACGAAGTCATCAGAGGGGGTATTGATGGAGCAGGATTTCGCAAAAAGAAACCTGCTCGAATGAATACCTTATAATACGCACTAACAGTAAGTAGTAGTAGAAAACTAACGTGCACCTTACATAAACACGAGGCAAATAGCTTTGCGCATGTATGCACTAGATGTGAAAAAATATATGAAAGAACTAAAACTGTATTTACAGTGTGATTGAATGACACGAGAAATAATGCATGACTAGGCCCCATGTCCATTTCGTAGTTTGCATGTTGCATCTTGCCTTAAAATAATAAATAATACTGCTTTTGCTTAAAGCTATGCTAGGAAAAAACGTTAATCGGGAATAGTGCAAAGGTGGGTGGTAAACAGTTAAAAGTACATTATCATATAATTAACGAATGCTTATGTTCCATTTGCTATAGTGAGCTGGATGAGACGCCATTTTCCCTCATCTTAGCCAGATAGAGGAGGAGTGAAGAAAGGAGTGAAAATGATCTGTCAAAGGCAAGACAGAAGTGCTGAGCACAGCAGATGTGTCACAAAAGAGTCAAGGCCGATATGCTGAAGGAGAATATTGAGTGCCTGCCAAAGGATGTGACCGACAGTGGGACCAAAGACTCTTTCCGTAGACATTGCTGAATATTATGAATATAAAAATGTTTAAATGTATCTTATGACAAAATCGTGAGAACAAGTCAAGAATTAAGCCATGGGAAAGGATGTAGAACAATAACATGACTAAAAATTGAGTGAAGTCACCGTGGTGTGACAGGGCTACCTCCTAAACTCACCAATCAACTGTCGTGTTTTGTCAAATGTTTCAACTGATGTGGGACGGACATGTAGGTTTTAGGGTATAACTGGAGTGCCTTTAGGGGTGTGGTGAGTGGTCTTGCGGGGTGTAAGAGAAAAAGGGTGAATGCGTCGCTGTTCGTCGGTTTGCAGAGAGGCCTAGCTGTTCCTGTCCCTCTCCTGCTCCTGGGTTCTGAAATCTTTGTTCCCTGATTCTATTTCAGGGAACCTCCACCATTACTTTGGCCAGGGGGGTGGTTTTCCACAGACCTTTAGGTTTGTATTATTCTGACTCGTTCTTACAAAATTACTTGCAAATGTATTTTGTCTCTGAAACATTTTTCTCTTCGCCTATCCAGTCTGTCATGGGTACATCGGCACGTATAATTTTAGATGAAACTGTTGTCTCTTCATCTATCCCCTCCATTAGATGTATTTTGTTTCGCATTTAATTTTGCTGAAACCTAATATCTCTTAATCTACCCCCTCCTTCATGCGATGTCATTGCTTGTATAATGAGTTTGTATCTTTTTGAAATTGCTGATGTTTTCTCTCACTTTGTGGATTTCATTGTTTGCATTTGTGACCATATGCAATGAGCATTTAATCATTTAATTTGAGATAAAGCCTTATTAACTTTACCGAGAGTCTGTGATTATTTAGCTGACTGAATAGTTAGTTAGATAGTATTATCATTACCATCAACTATTCAACTAATTGGTTCATCGACCAAATAGAAGGAAAGTTGATGTATAAGTTAGATAAGTATTTTGTGATGTCACACATGGATAAATAGAAGGAAGAGAATTGAACGTATATAAATTGACCCCAGCGCCTCAGGGATTTGGTGAATGTGTATGGGCCATTGTTCTGTGATATTATCGAGTATTGATCCCTGATCAGGTATTGGCCTAGCGCTGGATCATGCCTAACTTGGGAGCTTGGTTTATAGACTATTCCCCAGTGCTGCTGACTCTGGAGATCCCTGCATTAAAATGTTATGTTATGTTATTTAGGCTTTTAAAGCGCACTGTTACCCAAGGGTGTCCTGGCGCTGAGCACTATCTAACTGGCGCCCCTCTGCCCCTGAGCTCAGAATGAGATTAAACTTAGAACAACCAGGTTTTCAGACCTTTCCTAAAAGAAAGAAGATCCGTGGCAGACCTTAGATGTATAGGAAGGTCGTTCCAGGCATTGGTGGCTCCTCGGACACAGCCCCTACCACTCCAATTAGCCTTCTTTGCTCTAGGAACGATCACTCGCTTAGCTTCCATTGAGTGCAGCATTCTCCCCGGGACATACCATTGTATGCTCTTTTTTAGGTCTTCTGGGCCGATACCCATCAGGGACTTAAAAACCGTACAAAGAGCTTTAAATTGAGCCCGTTGTTTAATCGGGAGCCAATGAAGGTATCGTAGGCCATTTCTAACCGAAATAAACCTTGGTGTGCCCGTTAGCAGCCTGGCAGCCACATTCTGCATCATCTGTAAACTGCTAAGATGTTTCTTTGGAATAATCAAATACAGGCTGTTACAATAGTCCAGACGGGACAGAATGAGGGCTGAGACAACTGTTCTGAAGCTTTCCCATGCAAGGAAGGCAGGGTTCTCAGGATGAAAAAACGTGTTGAAACCACCCCGCTGACCTGGTCCCCAAACGTCAGTATGTTGTACATGATCACCCCCAAGTTCTTGACTTTCGGCGATGGGAGTGGGGGGTTGCCCATTTCATTGGACCACCATGCTGGTGAGCAGAAGTTGGGGTTATTCCCAAAAATAATCACCTCTGTTTTGCCTGCATTCAACTTCAGGTAGTTCGCAGACATCCAGCCAGTTACTGCTAACATGTAGTCGTGACAACTAGGGGCCATTTCAGCTTCTTTGCCCCGCTGAAGGGACTGCACGATTTGTGTATCGTCTACATAATTAGTTATTAGCAGCCCAAAGGATCTTATGAGGGCAGCCAGCAGGCTAACATATATATTAAAAAGCGTCGGACTGAGGGACGACCCCTGAGGCACTCCACAGGGGAGGGAGAACGGTTTTGACCTGTCCCTTCCTGACCATACACTGGTGTTGACCATACACTGGTGCTTACGTTTAGAAAATCTGGAAGGCAGCATGTTCTGCAAGTAACTGCAAACAGAAATCACAGACAACGTTGAGTCGGTGAGCAGTATTGGCAGTGTTTGGGAGGCCATTAAGGTCACAGTCAGAGAAGCACGCATCTCAAAACAAAATGGCATACTTAAGTCACTCCATACACATTGAGGTAATATTAAGTGTGGCATTAGGAAATTGGCACAATAGCTCACTAAGGTCGATACCGGGGTTAAACCTGGATCAGAATAGAAGCAAGATCACTGATTACTCAGAGGTGGTAGAACAAGAGAATAAGTTCCAGGGTAAATATGTCAGAGCAAGAGCTTACAGGGAAGGTGAGAGACCCGGCAGCTCTCTAGCTACACTTCATCAAATACCCATGTGCAGCAAGTGAGATTTTATAGATTCATGACCGAATAGGTAATAACCATGAAGACAACGCACAAACACTACATACCTTTGCCAAATACTTATATACCGTCAGGACTCAAGATGCTTATCACAAATAGCTGACTACCTGGCAGATTCCGCCTTGATCTGGCAGGATGTTGCTCAGAGGCTATGGCTGATGTAACCATTCACGCCTGACAAATCTTAAAAAGTAATAGGAGAGCGCCCAACTGGTAAAGCACCGGGTCTGATGCCTCTCAGCTGAATATTATAAACACTATATAGATATCCTTACGCCATATCTCCTTGCTGTGTATGACGAAGCAAGAGAGCAGGGAAGTCTTCCCCCTACTATGAGCGAGGCAATGATCATAGTATTACTGAAACCAGAAAAACCTCAATACAGGGGTGACTCCTACCGATCCTTCACTGAATAATTGCAATACAAAAATATTACCTAAATTGATTGCCAATGCTAACCTACTTAACTTACAACTGCCTTACATGATGAGAACGGATCAGTCCAGTTTTGGCAAGATGGAAGGTGAGGTATGTACTCTTGTACAAGTAGAAGTATATTGCTTACATTCCTCCAGCTGGAGGGAGGAGACCTAGACACTTGAGTGAGGAAATCAAAGAAAGGGCTCCTTTAGATATTCTAAGAGACCTTTTGGTTAGCAAGGCATAGCTGGTTAGTCTCCCTGAACACCGCTATTTGGTGGATGGTAGGAGTGAGGTGTGGGACTGCAGACCCTGTTGTGAAAGGTGAGGAAGCTTGCCCTTTATCTTTCCCCGATTACTGGGCTCAGCTGGGCTGATGACAGACAGGTGTGGAAACCTCACTATTCTTTTGTCCCTTTTGTGGGTGCTGCAGGGTGGAGCGACCTTGCTGTGAGTAGCATCACTCTACACAAAGGCTGTGCCTGGGGAAAAGAGTGGAAAATACCCTTCAAAGAAAACCTAGTCTGTTGGAAATGTGATTTGCCTTCACTACCCTATTGTTGCTGAACCCATTTTTTTTGGCTTGAGCACTCTGCACACTTTACTCCTGCCAATCACTGGGAAAGTGCTTTTGCTCTCCTTTCCTAACCTAGTAAAATCGTTTACAGCCGGTTGGTACCTTTAATTCACTTATAATTCCCTAGTAAATAGTACTGCATGTACTCAGGGCATGCAAATTAAATGCTATTAGTAGACAGCACACTCATTGTACCACCTGCTAATGGAGAATAGTAAAGCATGTCTCAGGCTGCCATTGCAATATTTAGTGTGCTTTTAAACTGCCATTTAGACATGGCAAAATAAACATTTGGCTGGGTATAGACCACAGTTACTCATAGTACGGCCCGCGGGCCGCCAGCGGCCCGGCAAGCCTTCCTTGGCGGCCCGCGGACCTTGCAGACATCCTACCTGGCTGTGTTGTAAAAAAAAAAAAAAAAGAATTTGCAAACACTGCCGGGTGCAGCAGCCCGGACTCTGAGACTCTGCTCTGTGGGGCCGGGGGATTCCAGTGATTGTCAAAGTGGAGATGCAGGGGCCTAAGAGGTGAAATACAACAAAGCTTTATTTACATGTAAATAATCTTTTAAAGACCTGTGAAGTACTTGGGTGCAGCTGTGTGTGCGCTGGGAAGCTTTCTCAGTGGGGCTGTGTGGGCGCGCTGGGAAGCTGTCTCAGCCCGGGCCGAGGGCTGACACACACACACAGGGGGTGAGATGACAGAGGGTGATGGAGGGAGGGAGAGGAAGACCGAGGGAGAGGGAGGGAGACAGAGGTTGACAGAGGGTGATAGGGAGAGGGAGACAGAGAGGTGCAGTCTGGGGGAGACAGAGGGAGGGAGACAGAGGGAGAGGGAGGCAGAGGGAGGGAGAGGAAGGGAGACAGAGAGAGACAGAGACAGGGAGGCGGAGATGGAGGGAGGGAGACAGAGGGAGACAGAGGGAGGGAGAGAGACAGGGAGACAGAGACGGAGGGAGGGAGACAGAGGGAGGGAGGGAGACAGAGGGAGGGAGGGAGACAGAGGGAGACGGAGGGAGAGGGAGGGAGACAGAGGGAGAGGGAGGGAGACAGAGGGAGAGGGAGGGAGACAGAGAGAGAGACACAGAGGGAGGGAGACGGAGAGAGAGAGACAGAGGGAGAGGGAGGGAGACAGGGGGTGACAGAGGGAGGGAGACAGAGGGAGACAGGGAGGAAGACAGAGGGAGAGGGAGGGAGAGAGACAGGGAGAGAGAGAGAGACAGGGAGAGAGAGGGAGGGAGACAGAGAGAGAGAGACGGAGGGAGGGAGAAAGATGGAGGGAGATGGAGGGAGACAGAGGGAGAGAGGCAGAGGGAGAGGGAGGGAGATGGAGGGAGAGAGACAGAGGGAGAGGGAGGGAGACAGAGGGTGACAGAGGGAGGGAGGGAGGGAGACAGGGAGGGAGACGGAGAGAGACAGAGGGAGCGGGAGGGAGACAGAGGGAGGGAGAGAGACAGGGAGAGGGAGGGAGACAGGGAGGGAGACGGAGGGAGGGAGACTGAGGAAGAGGGAGGGAGACGGAGGGAGGGTGAGGGAGGAGGACAGGGAGGGAGACGGAGGGAGACAGAGGGAGACAGAGGGAGACAGACAGAGGGAGAGAGACGGAGAGGGAGGAGGGAGGGAGACAGAGGGAGAGAGACAGAGGGAGAGAGACGGAGAGGGAGAGAGACAGGGAGAGGGAGGGAGACAGGGAGAGGGAGGGAGACAGGGAGGGAGACGGAGGGAGGGAGATGGAGCGAGACGGAGGAAGAGGGAAGGAGACGGAGGGAGAGGGAGGGTGAGGGAGGAAGACAGGGAGGGAGACAGAGGGAGGGAGACAGAGGGAGGGAGACAGAGGGAGGGAGACAGAGGGAGGGAGGGAGACTGAGGGAGGGACGGAGACTGAGGGAGGGAGGGAGACTGAGGGAGGGAGGGGGACTGAGGGGGGGGAGGGAGACAGAGGTTGACACAGGGTGACAGAGAGAGGGAGACAGAGAGGCGCAGTCTGGGGGAGACAGAGGGAGGGAGACAGAGGGAGAGGGAGGCAGAGGGAGGGAGAGGAAGGGAGACAGAGACAGAGACAGGGAGGCGGAGATGGAGGGAGGAAGACAGAGGGAGGGAGAGAGACAGGGAGAGATAGAGGGAGGGAGACAGAGACAGAGACGAGGGAGGGAGACAGAGGGGGGGAGGGAGACGGAGGGAGAGGGAGGGAGACGGAGGGAGACGGATAGAGAGACACAGAGGGAGACGGAGAGAGAGAGACAGAGGGAGAGGGAAGGAGACAGGGAGGGAGACAGAGGGTGACAGAGGGAGGGAGGGAGACAGAGGGAGACAGGGAGGGAGACAGAGTGAGAGGGAGGGAGAGAGACAGGGAGAGAGACAGGGAGAGAGACAGGGAGCGAGGGGGGGAGACAGAGAGAGAGACGGAGGGAGGGAGACAGAGGGAGGGAGATGGAGGGAGAGGGAGGGAGATGGAGGGAGAGAGACAGAGGGAGAGGGAGGGAGACGGAGGGAGAGAGACAGAGGAGAGGGAGGGAGACGGAGGGTGGCAGAGGGAGGGAGGGAGACAGAGGGAGGGAGAGGGAGACAGGGAGGGAGACGGAGAGAGACAGAGGGAGAGGGAGAGGGAGGGAGACAGGGAGGGAGACGGAGGGAGGGAGATGGAGGGAGACGGAGGATGAGGGAGGGAGACGGAGGGAGACAGGGAGGGAGGGAGACAGAGGGAGAGAGATGGAGAGGGAGGGAGACAGAGGGAGGGAGACAGAGGGAAGGAGACAGAGGGAGGGAGACAGAGGGAGGGAGACAGAGGGAGGGAGACAGAGGGAGGGAGACAGAGGGAGGGAGACAGAGGGAGGGAGACAGAGGGAGGAAGGGAGAGAAAGGGAGGGGGGAGACGGGGAGGGAGGGAGACAGGGAGGGAGACTGAGGGAGGGAGGGAGACGGAGGGAGAGGGAGGGAGCGGGAGAGAGACAGAGGGAGTGAGACAGAGGGAGAGAGACAGAGAGGGAGGAGGGAGACAGAGGGAGGAGGGATACAGAGGGAGGAGGGAGACAGAGGGAGGGCGACGGAGGGAGGGAGACAGGGAGAGAGACAGGGAGAGAGACGGGGAGAGAGAGATGGAGAGAGAGAGATGGGGAGAGAGAGACGGGGCGAGAGAGACGGGGAGAGAGAGACAGGAGAGAGAGACAGGGGGAGAGGGGGAGGGAGGGAGGGGGAGAGAGAGGGGCAGGGAGAGGGAGAGTGGAGGGAGGGGGTAGGGGGAGGGAGAGGGAGAGGGAGAGGGCGAGGGCGAGGGAAAGGGCGAGGGCGAGGGAAAGGGCGAGGGAGAGGGAGAGGGAGAGGGAGATGTGTGTATGCCGGGTCTGGTGGCTCAGTGGACGAAGGCGTCTGCTGCAGGGACCTGTGTTCAACCTCATGGTCACAATTTTTTTTTGCTTTAGCCCCGCCCCTCCCCCTCTGACCCCGCCCCCACCGGTGCTGCCCTCGGCCACAAACCACACTGTAAATTTGGCCCCCGAGAGAAAGTTTGTGAGTACCCATGGTCTAGACCTTTCTTTTAAATACTATAAGGTCCCCTAAGGCAGGTCCTAAAGGCTGATGGGTAAGGGTGCATGGTGTTTACAAAGCAGGACATGTCTCATAATCACAACATGTGTGCTCATGTTTTATAAACCCTGGCAGTGAAAAACTTCCAATTTCACCTTTCACTGTAACAAGGCTAGCCTTCCATTGAGTAACACTGGGTAAATGGCTCTCCAGTGGTGTGGCATGTATTCCTTTCAGACACTGGACAAAGGACCTGGGTGGGGTGAAGAGCATTGCTCTCCTGAATAGGATGCCCCCTGGAGATTGTACCCAGTCCCTTCGTGAGCTTCAAACAGTAGCCTGAGGGCTGTACCCAGCCCCTACCCCACTACAGAAGATGCTTACCCTGTCACTGACAAATGCAGCTCACACCTATGGCTGCCTGCATTTTTTCAACAGACAGATTGGAGCCAAATCAATGGAATAGGGGAGGACTGACCAAATTCGTTTTAGGATAAGACAAAGGGGTACCCCTACCCACAAGCTGTCACTGGGTATAAAAGTGCCGTCCTCAGAACCTGAAATCAGAATACTCCTCAGCCTAAAACGTTTAAGAAGAAGGACTGCCCTGTTGTCTGAAGAAGGAAAACGACCTGTTTACCAGTAACACAGGACCACCAAGAAGAGACTCCAAGGGTCAAATGGTTGACCTCCTGTTTGAACTAGAGGGAAACAACAGATGTCCAGATATCTCTTGCTTTCCAGCTGACCAGACCCAACTGGACCTGACCTGGTCCCTTCCGCAGGCCTTTGTGGAAGTGAGTCCTAGACCCTATGCTGGAATCAAAGTGTACTCCTCCCTGTTTATCTATAGGTTTCACCGGATCCAACACAGCACGGTGCAGACCAACACAAGGACTCGTATACTATCATCTCGCAACTCCTGATTTTGGCCTTTATCAGATCTGCACAGAATGAAGCAGGGGCTTGCATGACTGCACTAGACAGCCTCTGATCGGCTTCACCAGATCAGACGCAGGACGACATGAGGGCCTCGCCTCATAGCCCCTGACAGGCAGCTTAATCAGGCCAGACACAATCTCAGATCGTAGCACCATGTAGCTCCCGATATTCAGCTTGATGGGCCCGATGCACGGCCTTAAATTGCAACACAGCACAGTCCCACACCACGGACAAAACGGACAACCCCCAGAAGGCTGCACCTGGCCCCATACCCAACCTGCACTCAATTGCAGTCAGCCTCAACTTGTGACTTTCTCCCGGTCCGGCATACCCAGATAATCATAGTTGGCACTATTTTTACCGTTAAAAACTCATAACTCCAGTTCTACCGTTTGGATTTTTGTTGTTTTGGCATCATTTTATTTATTATAATATCCTCTACTTCTCTAAATTGGCTTGGGATTCTGTTTGTATTGTGTTTTCAACAACTGTTTCAGTACTGAACAAATGCTCTACAAGTTAAGCTTGACTGCTTTGTGCTCAGCTACCAGAAGGTTAACCACAGGTGTGCGTTTGTTATTTGAGGTGGGTTTTCACCACCCTCAACTAATTACCCAATCTCTTACATACTCCAAACCAGTTCTACAGTTTGAGATAGTGGACCTTCTGTTTGAAAGTTGTGTATAAACATGGGGGCCAAACCACACCACTTTGTTCCAGTTCAAAGTCCTCAATGCTCCAGAGTATTCATATGGCAGCTGTGCAACCAGGGCTGTTATCTGCCTGACAGCTAGCGTCCCAGAGGGGAGGTGACATCACCTGAAATCTGGATCTCCTACTGGAGGATCTGTGCACCTGCCCTAAAGTGCTTCGAAGCCTGTCTGCCTCTTGACAGAGGGAAGAAGTCTGCCTGGCCCTGCAGGAGGAGAGACTGCCGAGAAGGAGCATGGTCTACTGGTGTCACCGGTGGCTGTGGGGCACCCAGAAGAAGCAGATTAAACTGAATTATCTGGGAGGCCACGGTACCTATGGAAAATTGAACTCTCTCACTTCAATTTCTTGCTGGAACCGCAACCCTAAGTTTGTCGAAGGCCCAGTCAGGGCTGTAATTGCATGACCACCAGAGAACCATTTTCCATAGTGCTGGAGGCCTGTCTGAGTATTCATTTTCTTAATTGCTGAAGGCCAATGCAGGCTACATCTGCCAAATTGCTGGAGGGCCAAGCAAGGCTGCATCAGCTGATGTGCTGAAGGTCCAGTGGGGGGGGGGGGGATACACAAGCTATCCAGTTAGCCCAGATGTCCACTACAACTTCTGACTGTACCGGGACCCCATTGGGACTACACCTACCTATGGTCCAGTCGAGACCGCTTCTTCTTCAGGATCCCCGATCGTCATGCATCCAACTGAATCAGTCATGACAGAGCCACGCCATCCACCTGTCGTGTCTGTAGGAGAAAATCTGGGTAGGCGTTATACCAAACGTGGCCCTGCATTCACTGCAGCAGAACTCCACGGCACACTGCTGGTTTGCAAAAGATCTTTCAAATGCCTGCCGGGATCCGCTGGAGTCTAAGGAAGCCCTGAAAAGACCATGAGAGAACTCTTTCATCTCACAGAGATAAGACTTGGGGCTGAGCTCCCCATAAACTGTGGGTGATTTAACAACACCTAAGCCTGATTCACGCTACTCTCGATAACCCCTAGAGAGAAGGGGAGACAAGACACAAGCTTGTGCAAGAAAGAAGTCAACACTGAGCATTAGTGAATAATTAACAGTGGTCTTACTACATTGATACTCATGTTATACACACCTGTGTCATTTATATTTTGTTTTTATGTCACATTACATCTGACTATAAAATTATAAGTGGTTCTACTCAGGGGAGGTTTCTTATCTCTTTGGGAATTGTTAGAAATTGGGTTCCTGGTTGACTGGTGTATAAACCCTTGTCAAGCAGTAACCACAATCCTACTCAGGGTAAAGCACAAGTGCACCCTAAATTAACATGGGCTCACCCCCTGGTAGCCTGGCACGAGCAGTCAGGTCCAACTTGTAGGCAATGCATAAACTATTTCTGCAACACTTCAAACAGTGAAAACACCACATGAAAAGATTACACACCAAGTTAGAAAAACAGACGTACGTGTAATAAATAAAGCAAGACCAAAATTTAAAAAATCTAATCAGTAGAACTTGAGAAATTGATTTTTTTAAAGGTTAAAATAAGAAATAGCACAAAAAGCATGAAGCGCTAATGTGGGTTATCTGGTTGCGTCGGACCACGGCAAAGTCAAAAGTTCAAGCCAACCACAGTGGAGCACAAATCGACTACAGGGACCCAGTTAGGCCTGCTGAACCTAAATCTGAGTTGCAGAGCGTGCGTGAAGCTGCGAAGATGCATTATGCAGCAGAGGCAAAGCGTCAGATCCAAGATAAGATGAGGCTGAGATGTGAAGTCCTGATGCGTTGGCGTCAAGGATCCTTCAACGGGGTCTTCCAATACAAAGGCCAGTGCCGAGGATGCGAGGCACCGCTGAGACATTGTATCGGTTCTAATGAGCGCTGAAGCTGCGATGTGGAGGTTCGTCGTAGTCGACGAGGTGGCCATTGAAGAGTGATGTGAGGGTTTTGCACCAGAAAAGGCATTGCGCAGTATCGCTTCCGAAGGTAATGCATTGGTCCCAGATGCAGGATACAGCCGCGATGCATGTCTATTGCGACAGGTCCAATCCATGCAACAGAGGCTATGCGTCTGTTCTGCTTGAAGATGCGCTGCTCAGCCGAGGAGACCACACATCGCTGATGGGCGCGTCCCGCTACAAATACGAGTAACCTCATTGTATTCCGCGGTCCCACGCGGCATTAACTGCCAATCACCATCTGTGCTCACCTCCTCCCCAGGAATGTGTTCGATCAAGTCATGGTCCTGAGGAGAACCCCGAAAGACATACAGGGTTCTGAAACGCGTCGACCGAACATAGCTAGCTGTAACAACCATCAATTCACTGATTAATAGAGTGTAAAAACAGGGCAATTACCCTGTTGTTATTGTAGTGCTGTCTAGCTGGGTATGTCAGGTTGCAGTTTTTGTAAACCATAAACTGTTCTTCTCCATGACATGAGTTAAATGTTGACCGCGCATGTTCTAAAAACATGCGCGGTCAACGAAAAGGTGTAACAAGAACATCAAAACTACTTTAGCTATCAAAGAGTTTTTTCTGAATGCATTAACTTAAAACGCACATCCAAACAATCTCCTGTTCATACTATTATTGTGGCCTAGTTTGGACGTATACATGGGCCCAACACCTCCTTGTTGAAAAAAACTTTCCAAAAGTGGCATTTTTGGAAATGCTATTTAAAGTCCGACTTCACCATAAGTTGCGATTTTAAATTGGGATTCCAGCTACACCAGGCTTGGGGTTTTATCTCTTCCCATTTGGAAATTACACTTAGAAAATGTAATAAGGTAATTCCAATAGTATGGGAGATATAGACCTTGTTGTAGTGAAAAATGACTAATAGTTTTTCACTACTAGGACATGTAAAACTTAAAAGTACCAGTAGCAGCTGCCAGCTATGGAGGGGGAGGGGGGGGGGGGGGGGGGAAGACGGCAAATGGGGACGGCAAATGGGGGAAAAAGTATATAAACTAAATTCACGCCGACATGCATTAAATTATCGTTTTAAAGTTAAAATGTTCAACTTTAAAATGGTAATTTAATGCATGTTGGTGATTTAGGGCATATAAACATAAAAAACATTTTTTTTAAATGAAATAGAAAACACTTACCTTGTTGCACGTCCTTGCTACGTCCAGGTGTTGTTCTCTCCTCTGGCCCAGCCAACTCCCCTAACCAATCCTGGCACAGCTCTCATGCTGTTAACCAGCATGAGCGCAGTGCCAGAATTGGTTGGAGCAGGGTCTCTCCTGGTTCCAAAGAGCACTGGAGGCCTTTGCTAGGTCTCAACCCAGCTGTCAAAGCCAAGGAGATGTGTCGGTTCTGCTAGGGGACGCATCGCTCAGCAAAAGATGCATCAGTTTCACAGAATGAAACAACTTAGACAGCTGGGTTGAGAGTTTTAAAGTGCACATGTCTGGCTGACCGCCGCAAGACACCCAGCCAAAGAGACATGCACACTTTAAAGTGCCCAGCCCATCACTCCTCTCTGCAGCTGCCCGTAAGCAGCGGCCCCACCCCAGTCCTGGGACTCGGCTCGGGACAACAGTTTGCAGTCAATGAAAACTAAAATGGTAATATTATCTATTACCATTTTTTTTGTCTGGGGTCATTTTAATTAGTGGGGTGACGCCCCTCTGCCTTAACAGAGGAGCCACCCTTGAAAGTTACATGCCCTGACTTTTAAATACATTGCACTCTGCCACCTGGGTTGTCCAGGGCCTACCTTAGGGGTGAAATATATGTATAAAAGGGAAGGTGTGGGCTTATTTAGAGGCTTATTTTGCAAGGTCAAAATGGCAGTGTAAACTACACACACAAGCTTGGCAATGCCAGGCTAGACATGGTTAAATGGCTACTTAGGTGGGTGGCACAATCAGTGCTGCAGGCCCACTAGTAGCATTTAATTTACAGACCCCGGATACAGTGGTTACCACTTTACTAGGGACTTATAAGTACATTAAATATGCCAATTGGAAATAAACCAATATTACCATATTTAGGGGAGAGAGCACAAGTACTTTAGCACTGGTTAGCAGTGATAAAACAAGATCAGGAAAAATGGAGTGAGGCAGGAAAAGAGTTGGGGGCACCACCACACTAAGGCTGTTAGGTCTAACAGGAATTATTTGTGGAGACCCCTAAAAGTGACCACTGTCTGCCACAGCCCCAAGCCCGGTAGGAGTTATGTGTAGGGTGATGGCAGTGAGAGAAGGACAGTCGGGCCCTACCGTACCCCTTAGCCTCATTAATTGTCTGATGGCTTCTGCAACTCCGAGTCTGACAAGCAGCATATATAGGGTGAAGTAGGCACAGGGTAAGAGTGTCGAGCGGAGTCCACACACAACAGGCACTGAATTTTAAGTGATGCGAACAAGGAGAGGCATGCCTGCAGCCCCGAAAGTGCATCTTACTGGAAGGGACCTAAATCCCAGCAGGCATTACATGTGAGATGTGTAGGGCTTTGTAATGAGGACTACAACGTTCCCTTCAATCCTGACAGGCCTGCTCCCTATTAGGACCCCGAGTCCTGTAGGCTCCACATGTGGGGGGGTGAAGGTGGAAGGGAGAAGTCTAACAGATTTGCCTGCAATCAAAAGCCGCATTCTGTGTACTGGTACCTCAAGGCCTGCCACGCATCACGTGGCATGAGTGGACGAGTGGCCAAGGCACATAAAAGTGATAACTGATTGCTAGCAGACTTTATACGCCAAGATGTAGGGGAGCAGGTAGGTACCCCAGGTGAGGAAAAAAGGATGGTACGCGTGGGTTACAGGAGATAGTCAGGGGTAACAGAGAGCTGTCCCCTTCAGCCTTGAGGCTTGCCAATTGTTCCAAGGGCCCACAGATTGATACGAATAGCGAGAAAACAACTAGCTTCGGCTGATTGACAACTTTTGCTCTGTTCCACATAGCATTCTGTCTCCTCCTAATTGTTTATGTGGGCAAGGACCTGCCAGTGCTGAGCCCCTGCAAAGCAAATAAAAACGGACATTGAACCTGGACCCTATGCATTTGGCGTTTTCTGGCTGAATAAAATAAAATGTGCCCGACTAACTGTTACACGTCAAGGCTGCTAGGCAAGTCACCTGAAGATCCCTTTGTGACACTGGGAAGAATTAAATGGTATCTTGGGCCCAGAGGGTAACTTGATAACTTACACGGAAAGGGCAAAAATAACAAGCAATCACGGTGAGACTTATAAATGTTTATGGCGCAAGATAATATCTACAAAACTTGTGAATAAATACCTTGCTGCCAACTGATTTTACTTATTCCATGTCAAAACTATTGATGGATCTGTCAAACATGAGATTCGATTTCATATCTATTAGTTACAAAGGTCATGCGTCTTGGATACACTTCTTAGGTCCTCACCTTTTCAAACCCACAAAGATTTGCCCAAATGCATCACGCAGACGCTTTCAGACATTTCCAGAGCTTGTCCAGTGCAATATGGTTAGATCCAGCCGGCGAAGATTCAACATGATCCATCTAGTCTTATGCGAATCGGCCTCATAAAACGTTGAAAACTTTAGCGCAATATTGGAACATGCCACACGGGGGCGCGTCTGTTCCACACGTCAAGCATTTGGTTTATTTTTCGACAACTTACATAACGTTGAACTTAGCTTATGTTTTGAATTGACAGCTGTGATTGTGGGTATATTGTTCTCTGGCAAACAGGCATGTACGGATCTACTGCCTTCCGGTGAACCTGCACAGGATCCGTAGCAAGGAAACCAGGAAAATAAATCAGGCCTGTTTAATTTAACCTGCAAGCCTTTAGTTGGGAAGAGTCTGTAAAAGGGGTGTGGCAAAGAACCGTAATTACCAAGCGGTGGCGCCTATATAATTCTGTGCATTGACGGGCGCTCAACAGTTGCAGCACCGGTGTTGGGATTGCACAGAACCTGATGTGCTGGCATTCAAAACGTTTTGAAGAGGTTGGCACCATGTGGGCCTGTCTAGAGCGTTGTTACTTAGGCAGAGTCTGGCCTGCTCCAAATAATGACCTACAGGGTACCAGCTGCATCTCAATGTGTCAAAAACCGAAGAATCAACACACACACTACATTAATATGTGAACTACTAACCTGAACTTTCATTTTGCTCCAATTTCCTAACTAAATATCCCTGTTTCATCTTGAAAACAATAACGCATTCTTTTAAAACTAGTCATGCATAGGGTTTTCTCTTCAGACTTTGTCAGCAGGGCATCCAAGTCGTTTTTGCCAAATGAGGGGACACAGTTTTGTTTTGACAAGCATAATTTCCCAAAATGATCTTTCAATATCCAAACCAGGTATAGGGCCAAAAAAACCACATCCATTCTTGAGTGTGTTGGTGTAAGAAAGAGTGAAAAAGTGAAAGTGCTTGTGAGAAACAGAAAGAATGATAGGAGCAAGAGATGTCTCAACGTGAGGGAGGAAAGGGTTTGCGAGGAGAAAGGATTTGTGTCTGTGAGAGACGCCTTTCATCTTAAAATGGCTCCCCGTCAGCACAAGGTAAACCGACACTCAAGCCCTAGTCACCAGCCGGCTGGACTATAGCAACCCACCCTGCGCAGGAATCACCACCCAACTCCTGAAGAGACTCCAGATGATACAGAACTCCGCTGCTAGGCTCATCCTCGCCCTCCCCAAATGGATCCACATCCCCCCCACCTCCAGAATCTCCACTGGCCCGTCATCCAGAAAGATGGCAATTCAAAATGCTGACACGCCTACAAGGCCCTCCACAACCAAGGACCAGCATACATCAACCAGCGACTGAACTTCCACCAACCCTACAGACACCTACGCTCCGCATCCCTCGCCCTCACCCTCCGAAGCTACAGTGGAGGCCCATCCTTCTTCCTCTTCACCTCTGTACATCATCCTCCACACAGGGATTCAGAAAGGAACTCAAGACCCGGCTTCGACTGATCCCAGCAATAACCTAGTGCCTGGATACCCTAGCGGATGATTAACCACACTCTATGAATCCGATTTGATTGAGAGAAGTGAAAGAAAATGGGATGGCAAAAAGAGAGTGTGGGACAGAAACAAGGGTGTTTGAAAGAAGGGTGTGAGAAGACAGTGAAATTAGGAGATGTAAAATGAAAATGTGAGTAACGTGTGCAAAATATTAAAAAAAGGAAGATAACTGTGAGGAAGAATAGTGTGTCTTGTGAGACTGAGGGAAGTGAAGATAGAGAGCAGGTTATTCGAGGATAGACCGAGATGGGTGTGCAAATACAAAGTGCGAAGGAGGACGAGAAGTGAGATAGAGAAAGGGAAGTGAAGGGTTGAGAAGAGAAAGGGAGAGGTTCATGCAATTAGGAAAAGGGGAATAAAAAAAAGAGCCTGAGAGAGTAGCAGTGAGAAGAAAGGACAGTGTGAGATACATGAAAGTCAATTTTTGGGGAAGAGACTACTAGATGTATGCCTAGCATGTCTAGGCATGCTGCAGCCTAGTGTGCTATGCTGGTTATACTAGGTGGTGCAGCCTTGCCGAGACACTTAATAGTTGCATCAATACCAGTTTAACACCCAAACATGCACCCAGCAACTGAAAGGTGACAGATTAAACTTTGCAAATGATCTGCCTCTGCACAGAATTATATGTAGCACTTTTCATTAGTTTGAACTAGCAAACACTTTTTTTGTAAAATCTTCAAGTTATGCAGCGGATGGTTCATTATGTGGCATATGAGTATAATCTATGATTATGAAGAAATGCTACAGCTGCAGAAACGCCCCACTCCAGTGGCCCTGATTATATATCATAGTGCCAACTGTGAGAAGTCTGAAATGCAAAATAAAAAGAAGGTCCTGACTTGCTCTCTTTGTTCTTGCAGGGAATCAAGGGTTAACAGCCCAGTAGGTGGGAGGGCAACTAGAACATTTCAAATGCAGATGCCATCATCTCCTGCTAATGGGCTAACATTAACACCCCTGGATAATCAAATGGGCGTGTTAAAAACAGAACAACACAAGCAGCAACTGCAGTATCTGAAGTTTCACTATTGAGGCTGTTGTGTGGTTTAGGTGGAAGCACCCGACCTGAAACGGGACCTGCCTTCAACACGCGCAGCCCGACCTGCACGGCGGTGCGGCTTCGGAAGGGTCGCCAGTGATTCTGTGCTCCACACAGGGTGCCGCCGCCTGGCAAGTATTCTGCTGCCACTCTGACATCCAGACATACAACACAACAACGAAAAGAGTCTAAAACAAGTCAGGCCTATTGAGTTTGCCACGGTTTCACAGCAGCAGCAAATACCTGATTCACAGCGATCTTGTTGTGAGTAATTAGGATTGAAATTGTTTCAGTTCTGAAAATATGAAGCTGTGAATTAAAAATTACTAACTCTGTAAAGGAATGTGTTCTTCGAGAGTCCTAATAACTTCCCTTCATACCACATTCCTCTACAGTCTCTTAAACGGTTAGACACTTGCACCCCTTTTTCCCTGTCTGCATATCGCACACATTTTCTCCTTCCACTTCAAAGCTGTCTTGTCACTCTCTTTGGCACGTACTTCCTTTCATCCCCTTCGCGTAACTAGCCCTCAGCCAATCAATGGCAGTGATTCAGTCCATGTTTTCATTTCACATATTCCAAGTCCTCTTGCCTAACCTAAGAGTCTTTGCTTCTTCTGTATTGTGCTTCTGAAGTGTTTTTCAACCTATGACTCTTGCATAGTGCGTGCTGTGAACAGTGGATGCCTGAGAAAGTTCAAATTGAGGCTGGGGGATTTATGATGGGGCAGGATAGAGAGCTCTGGAGCAGAAGGCGACCGAGGTTCTCACAAGGCTTGTCAGTGAGTCATTAAGACTGCATGTATATCCAGTCGTTGACCTACCTGCAGAGCGATGGGCAGGTGTGTCAATTGTAATTGTGATTCCATGTAAAAGTGTGTGAAGGAGGTGTACAGCTGCTGAAATACTGACAGCGCCAAAAAGAACAAGCATTGGCGTAGCCAATAGGTCTCGCTTTTGGGACCTTATAAGTATTTAGTTATGCAGCACAATATCTTTGGTGCAACAACATCAACTGTTGCATGGCTAAACACTTTTAAGGTCCCAAAGGCGAGACCTATTGGCTATGCCAATGCTTGTTGTCTATGTTATTGGCCTCAAAATATCAGATACCTCCCCTTAAGTGTTTTTGCACCAACTGATAGTGAAGTCTAGGACTTACAACGTGCCCATGCCCCCTCCTACTCACACTTAATAATTATGGACAGCCCCAAGAGGCCACATTTCCCCTCCAAATATTACTTTTAAAAAAAAAACATTTTTTAAAAAGTCTAGTGGGAATTGAAAAACAAGCCAGTACAACATGGTGTGTGCTTGCAAACTCGAGATTATCTGGGGTATTCTGATCACTGCTCCCTTTTAATCTTCACCCCCGTACTCTTTAAATTGTACATTCCTCATACAAAGTTTACAGGTAACAAGTGTTATCTGTGCAATCTTCCTGTAAAGCGATATGCGCAAGAGAAAACATTGTTAAAAAAAGTATGTCTTCAGAATGTTTAACATTTAAATATGCTTATAAAGAAACACCATTATGATACGTAAGTATGTCTATCTCCAAATGATGTTTAAGCACCTCACCTGCCCCAATTTTCTTATAATAAAATCTGTTTGTTTGAGCATTTGGTTTTATAAACATATTGACTTCTGGAGAATGAGCACACGTGCCTGTCTAGCATGGGAGTCATTATTTCGTTGGCCTCTAGCAATGTATGATGTACCGGGGCTCTCAGTTGGTGGGGTGGAAGTAAGGAGCGTTGGAGGAGCTCTAAACCGACAGAAAGAAGTTGGTGCTGCTGGGAAAGCTGTTGTCTTTATTGCATTGGCCCAGGACAGGAACGAGTATCAGTTACAGAAGCCAGGTGTCGAACATGATCATTCTATTGATGGGACAGGACAGTCGGGTGGGGCTATGGAAGGTGCATCCTCGCTCCTCTCTGTGCTTTCTTTTTTCAGGAGAATCAAAGCCACCACGGGGTAGGTAACAAGAAGTCTGTGCAGCACACGCGGGTGCCAGTAACTGACAAAATACTTAATTGCACAGAAAGGGAGGCTCGCTAGCCCAGTTCCAAGGGTAACAGTGCTCTCCAATAGGGCAGAGAGCCTAAAAGGATTCACATTGGGTATAAACAAAAGACCTCTGCAGTGAGTGAGCATTAATCACTCAGCTTAACCGTGCCAGGTTCCATGCATATGGATGATAATGTCCGATCCTTGCGGGGATGCAGATATATCACTGATGTGCGTTTCATTAACCAGAGATGCGAAGCACTTGTCAGGTCTGCAGTAGTGGCGTGCTCTGCAGTTCATAAGGATCTGCTTTTCAACATGGAAGAAGTCTGTAAAGATTTGTATGTGCCGTGTAAATATACAATTATTGGGGCTTTGGGGGGGTCAATCTGTGCATGTCAGTGCCAGAATACCCCCCTGGATAACAAGTGTGCTCTACACATAAGCACAACATGATCTCTTTTAGATGAAGCTTCTAGAGAAACAGGGGCAGAAACGAATCATTGGCATACACAGATTAGCAATGTCAGTAAATATTATATATCACTGGATCTGTGTCGCGCTGAAACAAGTAACCACATACCTGTTCCAATGCCCGTTAAACTTGCCTTTTCAGCTGAGGCCATGTTACTTGTAGTATTACTTCATCGTGATATCTGGAACATTGCAGCGAGGCTTGAAAAGGAATATGCACAAGCACGCGCGCCTTACGCGGCAGCGTGGGGAGAGGAGAGTGGAGGGGGCCTGCGCGATTCCCTTGAGGGAGCGAGCAGCATGGTGCTATAATTGCTACCATATGGTGCTGCTGCTCGCTCCCGCAAGGGAATCGCCAGACGTGCACGCGTTGCCATTGGAAGCAATGCAACGCGTGCACGTTTTTGCGCGCAAAGCTGTGCCGATGGCTAAAGGTCTTTTTCCTATGCAGCGCATGCGCGCTGCGTAGGTGAGACCTAAAAAGCAATGCTTACAGGTGAATGTGTGTGTCCATGAGTGAACAAAAAGACAGTGCAGACGAGGAAAGGGATGACTCATAAGAGAGGCAGGCACAGGATTTCAGAAAACTGGAGAAAAAGGGCTTAAGTGTAAGAGTGAGAGACTGCAGAAAAAAGTGGTGGGAAAACGAAAGGGATTGAGACCCTACTTTTTAGAGACCCCCCCCCCCAAACTTATAAATTCCACGTAATCCACTGGTCACATGCATTCCAACAATACTGATGCAGGAGGTGCGTCCCAATTAGGCTAAAATATTATTTTAACCCTCTTGAAGAAAAGGTACAAGAAAACAAGACAAAGATAAAAACCTCTATTTTAAGAGCTAAATAGAGGTTGAGCTACATGGGAGACAGACAACAGGGGCTTGCACGAACTGTCAAGCACCCCCTTAAACAGGAGGAGGCTTGGGCTGCGCACGGGCACTAGCCGAATATTCCAAGTACTCGTGCTGGGACAGGACACCAACACATCTCTTCCTGCTTTACAAAAACAAGCAAAGACGACTCCAGATCATTAGATATAAGGGATGCAATTGCAGATCTCGTTAGAATGATGGCATGAGGTCTGAACATAACATTCTTTGATTACCATCTGGTGGAAGTTCTGGCGTATAACCATGGTGGTTTAGGTCACCCACTGAAAAAGCATCACACCTTCCAAACTGAATGCTGGGGGACTGGGACGCGGAAGCAGTAACAATCTCCCAAGGACTACAACCTGACTCGACTAGCTGCAGGAACTGGTCTTCTCCTGGTATCAGAGCACATTAGATGACTATTACCATGCTCACTGTTACTTGCTTGATGCACTCCTTTACTAAAGTCTGACCAGCACTCAAACCTGTCATTTCTGAGTGTTCCCGAAAACAAATGAACCAGTTTTGCTGTTACTTACATGCATTTTTGGCAAAAAGTACGAAAAGCATATCTCAACTGGTTCACATCAAGTTATACAAGGCATATATCGATACTCGACCATTAACTGTCCAGGTAATGTAGAATCCGTTCTCCATTCGCCGCTGCTGCCCTTAACAGTTTTGAATGACTGACAGGAAATGTGTACTTGACTGTCTGCAAATAGCTTAAATGCTTAAATGTAGCACACCTCATGGGTGACAACGTTATACTTCTGTACTATTATTCTCTTACCTGAGTTATACTTTTAATCCAGTTGCTAAGGAGACGGCTGTGAAAGAATTGGGCAAACAATTTTCCAAATACTGCCTACAACAAACACTGGACGCGGTGTTAAAATCAATTGATGCACAACGTATACATCTAGTGATTTAACGATTGCGTATTACTGTGAAAAGCTGTATTTTTGCATCTATAGTCAAGGTGCTGGGGAGGGGGGTTTGCAGGGTAGACTCACTATTTCAAGCCATAATACCATTTATTCATCCGAGATGGAACTAGCAGGCCCAGCAGAGACCTTGCTGGCCTGTATCTAAGAGAAAGCCCAGCATGGCAGCTTTGCATTATATACAAGTGATTCTGTGAGCAGCCACAAGCAAAAATGGGAGGAAAGCTTTGAACGCCCTCAGAGTACCGGCTCTAGAGCAGGAAGGAGGACAGCCGCTGAAGCACAGCAGACCTGCCAGGGAGGCGTGGGTGATCCCTGCCTGGAAGGAGTGGGAAAGACCCTGTGAGATAGGTCTCGAGGTGACAAAAAACGGCACTATCAAGGAACTGGACTTTTTGGCCCGAAGGTCGATGGTTTAAGGCACACGCACAAAAGATCACAAAAGGGACCTCAGGTACAGTAAGCTTCTTAAGAGGATAGGCTATCATGATAGGAATGCTGCAGGATCTTCAGGAGTCTAATTTCCACAACGAGGTGAAAATCTGGAGTAAGCAACTGGGAAATTGAAGAGCCGCATGGTGACAACTGAAGACCATGTAACTCACATCAACAATAGAGTGCAACCTTGAAGAAAGGACTGAGAAAGTAGGAATGCTGGAGAATGTGATGAGTAGCTAATTTGTGAGGATTACTTGGCACCTCCGACCACAGAGGGCGAATGTCTTCATTGAATGGCACTCCTTCCTGCAGGATGAGGTGCTCGGGACTGACTCCACTTGTCAGATTACGGTGCGCAGGCTCAAGGGGCTTCCATCAAGGGCCCCAGTGGTTAAAGGAACAGGGTCAAGAATGCTGTTGGTGAACCCGATATATTTCAAGCACAGAGAAATGGTCACTAGAGCAGCAGCCAAGAAGCCTGGCCTCTGTTTCATGACAGAAAAGTACATATGCTCTCATTCTGTGCCAATCAACATTACGGAGGAGACAGGAACATCAAGCACTAAACAAAGAGATGGTCTCCAAAATCCTCGAAACTCACATGCGCTTCCCAAGGATGAAGCATAAGGGGAAGACCTTTTGGTTCACTCAACCCAAAGCATCCCAGATCTACAAACGGTATGAATGGGGGAAGGGCTGCTCAGAGTGATGTATTATGTATTCCCCACATTGTTTTCATATGAGGCAAATAGCCTCCGCTTTTCTCAAGTGTCCCCTGTCTGATGTTAATCTTCCATTCAGAGGCAAGATACACTGTTTGACAAGAATCTGAAAAAGATCAAATGTGAAAAATGATTATGGATCCTGGAGACACTCTTTCTCCCTCCCCTTACATTATTTCAGTGGACTGTTTGGAAGAATAACATTGGTGAACTTATTTCATCCTCCTTAAAAAAGGTTAATCGAGATGGTTTGTCTCATGTTTTTATTGTTGTGGCAAAATGTGTTTGTCTTTTACGTTTTTATAATGAAGACATATTTGTGATTTCATTTTACCTTAAATTAAATTTTTTTTTTATATCACCTTAATATCAGGAGTTCAGTTGTGTGAATATTAATGAACTATAATTGTCAATAAAATTGCCACTCCTTTCTCACCAACTGGCCAAATATAGTCCTGGGAAGAGCCGAATATGCCAAAGAAGGTGAACATTCACTCGGTGCATCTCATAAATTGGTCCTAAATCTCAAATGGTACATTCCCTCTGTAATTGGCTACAGGATCCCAGTTTGATCAAGACACAAAATTATCATTGCAAAAACCTCGAGAGATGCAGTACTTGAGAGTTCGGTCATTTACAAACGACCCTGAGCTCCATTTCAGAACTGGCATTAAGTGCATCAATTACAAATCTCTTTTGTGTTACTCTCCAAACGTGATTTCTTTGGTGGCTTCCTGTTCTTTGTGCAGGTCTCTTGCTTTGTTTTTCAATGCCTCTGCTTTGGCGTCATTCTTATCTATGCCGTCTCCAAGTTTGTACATTCGGCTGGCGTTTGCACATGCCCACATATGTCCCAAATCACAAGCCTTAACGGAGTAATTCAGAGCCTGGGCCATGTCTTTGGGCATCCCTGGAGCGCCTTGGATGTACAGTGCACTGAGATTGAAGCAGCTGGGTGAAAAATTGCCATCGCAGGCCATGGTATAGTAGTCTCTAGCAATAGCTGGCTCAGGCTTTCCATCAAATACCCTTCCATCGTGTGCCAACAGCCCAACATTGTGGCATGCCTCGATTGATTTCTTTCCGCCTTTCTTGCAGGACTTTAAAAAGCAGTCATAGGCTGCTTTCAGATCTGGAGCTAATCCACCTGTAAGCAGGAAAAAAGCACAGGATAGTTGTGGGATGCATAATTGGCAAAACATATAAAATTGACTATGCAACTAAAACTATTGCAAAGATAATTTCCATAGTTACCAACGCAAAATCAACTCCGCTTAAGCTGCCACGTGACACTACGCAAAATACATGAATGAATGAACAGAATTCATTATTATACCATGTTATCAGCCCCAGAGCCCAGCAGATCATGGTGCCTCTAGGTGTCAAGCCATTTCCATCTTCTGCAGCACAGATAAAGAATAAAAAAGTGTTCACAAAGCAGCTTCCCAGGTAATATCTATGCCCATCAGGGGGAGGAAGATCCGAATAACTCTACACCTAAAGTAAGCTGCATCTGTAAAATCTAAATCTTTTAGGAAAAAGCATGGTTGAGGTTTTCATTTCCAATCAAATACAAATTGGAAGGCAGTTATTTCTCTAATTAGAACAAAATCAGTACACAGAATAAAACAAAACATGAGGCTAGGATACAAAACAAAATAATGCTTTGCATAGTGTATACTTTATGGTCTGAAAAGAACATCATCTGGGGTGTGAGAAGCAATGGCAAGGGTTTGGGAGGAGGGCACAATGCAGAGTGCGTGGGGTGAGCGGAGGGTATTTGAGGGGTGAAGCCGCACATGAGGGAGCAAGTGGAAGAAGCAATAAACGAGCTGGGGATAGGAGGAGTGAGCAACACGGACCACACAGGAGACAGGTATTTGTTATGCTAATATTATTATTGAGCGTAGTGTTCGCTTATCGCTTCTTGGTGCTAAAAGACTGAATACCGAACGGATAGCTAAATATTCAGATTATGTAGACTGTTACAGGGTAAAGAGGTAGGTTTTCGGAAATTTCCTTACATGGGTCATCAGAAGTTGACTTAAAAGAGGCAGAATATTCCATATCCTTGTGACTGCCGCATTAAATGTTCTGTCCACATAAGTACCAGTGTGCGATTTAGAATCAGTTAAAAGATAGTGGTGCTCCGATCGCAGGCATCCAATAGGTTTTCACTATACATAAGGTTTTTGCAATGAGATCTGGAATAGGCAGGAAAAACAGACTTGTGGACAATAATCATAGATTTGAACGGGATTCTATTGTGAACTAGTAACCGGTGCAGCTTTTTAAGGGAGGCTCGGATATTATTACATTGTTTTTAGCCGGTTATCTAACAAGCAGCAGCATTTTGAACAAGTTGACAATGGGCAATGAGATTGCTGGGTTCAGACAAAATACAGCATAATCCAGTCACAAATGTACATTTATGACAGAAATGCAAAGATGTTAGTCTATGAAAGGAAGGATAACACAAAGCAATTTTAACTGGAATAACCAAATACTAATGATTTTTAAAACCTGAGTTTTTAAGCCAAGAGTCTAGGTGCATGCCTCGATTGTTAACTGTAAGTGAGAAAATAGGACAAGGGCCCATGATAGCGGACCAAAGCAGATTTCCACTAGTATGGTTTCCAGAAGTGAGCAGCAGTTCTGTTTTGGAGAGTTTAGCTTTAAGTAGTTGAGGGACATCCACCAGTAAGTAAAAGATGAGCTGCCTGGAAAAAAAAAAAAAAGGTCTGTGTTGCCATAAGGTGAAGGGGATACTTTAAAAATCATTTGGGCATCATCTGATGTAGCACTAGTGCTAAACGATGCATAAAAATATTAGAAATTAAATAAGAAAAGGCTGAACCTTCAAAAGCACTGCAACTAAGAGGACGTGATTGAGAAGTAATTTGTTGTAAATTGAGGAACAGTTGATGCCTAACTCCTGATGTCTGGTAGTAAGGACTGAATGATCAATAATTGTTGAACGCTGCCAAGAGATCAAATAAAACCATAGCCACGAACCCTGGCATCAACTAATCTACAAAGGTCGTTAAGGACGGAAACCACCACCAATTTTGTGCTCTGACTGGGGTGGAAGACATACTGGCTAGGATCCTAAAGTCTGTTTCCTAAATAAAAATGTGAAGTTGAATAAAAACCTACCAGAAGCATGGTGCTATAAGAATTAAATAGAGTGATGATTATTCAGATAGATAGGATCAAGACATTTTTTCCAACTTGACTTCTTCCCAGGTTCTAGGGACCATTCCTGTGTTAGAGAACAGTTACAAATAAAAAATGCACTCATCAAGTAAGGGCAAGGCATGCTTCTGCATTTGTTTTGCTGGTCAGTGACTGAGAGAACTTGACGGTAGATTTAGGTGAATCTTGTGCAGTAAAATAGAAACCGTAATAGGTGTAAAGGTTTCTAGCTCTGCTGAAAGAGAAGGGGAAGTGGGGGAGGGGATGCACAAGAAAGAGGGAAAAATAAGCACCCTTATGGATTGATTAAAGAAGAAAAAAGAAGTAGTTCCCTGAATGTGAGTAGTGGACAGATACAAGTCGTCAAGTCAAAAGGATGGTAAAGCAGCTGTGCTCCATGGGAGGAACAAACACAAAAAGAGGAGGGAAAGCCATCAATTGAGAAGCAAGCAAATGGGAGTGACAATAAACCACCCAATAGAATGCAACGGGCTGGCATTTAGCCCACTGTAAGTTTTTGGTACTGTCCACAAGAGGACTTTCAACAACAAACATCTAAAATATATGTCTGTAGACGAGACCTAAAAACAAGCAGGACTCCACTTTGCCATTTTCTGATATGATCAATGCTCCTGCGATCTTACATGACCCTTGGTTTGAACTCCAGCACCCAAATCCAGTGGTACTTGGCGATTGAGCCACACACAAAAAAAGCACTTCTGCGAGAGAATAAGAGTTATGAAATACCACCACACTTGTATGGTTGCCGAGAGCTAGCAAGAAGAGAAGAGAGAATAGGGACAATAGAAATGAAGGCTTCATGCTATACATACACACTAAAATACCCCCTGATCCTCTGAAACTCTCCTGCCCCACACAGAGGCAAGAGCACATGCAATGCTACATGAAGAAGAGCCTCTATCAAGAGGTAAGGAACATCTCAAGGGTATAATGTCTTATGCCCAAGGAAGCATGCAAGGTGACTGGAATGCCTGAAGAGAATCCTCAGGAAATTATTGTTCTTGGCAAAATATGTCAAGGATCACAAGAAATGGAAAGACAGAGCCTGGTGTTTTGCCAGGAGAAGCTTCTGTATCAAGGGTCATCATGTACTATCAGGAACACAGCCAGAGAGTTCAGAACTTTGCACGTCCCACTCCTCACAGCCCCAGACAAAGTTCAAGGTCTGATGTACGATTCTTATGACATTTTGGAGAAAAGGACTAGATAATCTGCAAAAGCTGGTCCAACAACATGCAGCAGCAAGGACCCACAGAGAAAATGGTAGACCATTTATCAATAAAAATTCAGATAAAATATTGGGGCAGATTGTGGACATGCAAGGTCCACAGCAAACGGCCTGAAACCATACGTGAAAGCCGAGCCAAACAAGCAAACAGTGAGAAAGATATTAAAAATATAAATCATTCAGAAAGTATCTGGTTCATGTGTCTCCAACGAGTAGCTTGTGAGCCACTAGTAGCTTGCCAGCTATCTGTGAGTAGCTTTCCTGTGTGCATACCAGCCTACTAATATAGAAGGATTGCTTGGTTGAATTATTATAGGTACACAAAAATTAAAAAGCATTTCTTCAAGACGGAAATATGTGTATTTTCAAAACTCATAAGCTAATGTTTGGGGAAAAATTATTGAATTCTATGTCAGGACCGGAGGCGAGGATTATGCTATTCTTTCTTCACTTTATTGAATAGCAGCCATTCAAAGTTAAACAAACCACTATTCCCATGAACCATAGGGAATAACAACACAAAAACAATAGAGTGTCCATGGATAGATAGTTGTCCTCCAATGCAACAATCACAGAGCTCCTAGGAGTATGTAGTCCTCTGTCCCTCTTCAGTCTCCCTCTTTCTTCGCTGCTTGCAGCCAGATAAGTGCTTCCCTTTTCTCTCCACATAACTTGTGGGATTGTTTTACTGTGAGGCGTTTTTTTGCCATATCATTGTTTCCATTTAATTTGGCGTTCCGCTATGCTTGTGTGCTGTGCTTTTATTGCATTTCTGTCATAACTTGTTTCGCGCTCAGGCACGCTGCGCGTTTGATTTCAGGCACAGTTACAGAGTTTTGTTGGGTTATTGCGGATGCGCGTTGATAGCTTTCGTGTATGCGAGCGTGTTCACCGCTACTCAGTTTGCTCGCCCGGCCGTGGGAGCCTTCACTCTCCCTAACGGCTGTTGCTTCTGTGGTGCAGGCTCGCGGCGCCTCCTCCGGCCGCCAGAGCCAGTGCGCATCCTCTCGTTCGTCACACGTCTCTGGCATTCCACGCATTGCTGCAACGGAGACGCATGCCGATCAGAGCGATGCCTGCCAGTACGCCCATGTGTGGTCTGCTTCCAGCTATTAAGCAGTGTTTCTTTCAATTTACGTCCCCGCGAACGCTCGCGCATATAAAGCGAGTCGGTACCTGCCGTTAGGCAGTGTTTTGACCGGAGGGGTGTTCCCGCCTTGGAGGGTCCGTAATTAACTAGGCCTTTGCCACACTCTAGCCAGAGTCTGTATTGGGACAATTTACTTTTGGCAGGCTGCCCTTTGTTTCTACTGCACCAGGGCTGACAGTCCCAGGGTTCTGCCCAGTTTAAACGCGAGCACTGCCCGCTTTGCATTCAGGCTGACTCCCAGCCCCCTTAAGTTGAGGTTACCCCCTCGTACATCCACCCACTTACCTGTGTGGCACGTCATCTTCTGATCTACTGGAAGTATATCAGGATGAGCCCTACCAGGGATGACCAGTGGGAGGAGGATCCCCTCACTTCCCTCCAGTGGGACGAGGACTTTTACAACGCTGTGGACAATTCTATACATTAAGCGGTAGAGCAGGCCATGGTGCCCTTAGAGGATCGTCTGTCTCGCCGCATTGAGCAGGCTTGTGAAAAGATAACCAGGGCGTCCCAAGCCCTTCCTGCTCCTCCGCCCGGCGCCGGTGGAGCCCCCGCCCACTCACAATCCCCGCCTGCCAAGCGCCCTAGGGACTCTGGATTTGGATGCTTTCAGCCATCTTAAGCAGGCGTTCTTAGCAACCCCAAACAGATGCCCCCAACGGCCCCAGGGGATGATGCGACAGGCGATGCGGATGACAATGCTGGTCCATCCCGTCCCTGGCGCCCGGCCGTCCGGACCCCTCTTCTGAATCGCAGAACCTCTGTTCTGACATGCTCGACGCTGACGACATCCTTCATCCCCGGTCCTCTGACTGGGCCCCCTCCGAAAAAGTGGCCTAGTACGTGGCCAGCAGGATCCGCCGGCCGTTAAAGGCCACAGCCAGAAACTATCTAAGGGCGGAGCGCCCCCGTCCCTTCGCTGGAGGGCAAAGTGGCGGCTACCCCGGAAACAGATCCACGCATGGCCACTTTTCTTCAAAAATGTATTAAGGACCCCAAGAGGGGTATCGACAGATCCTGGGGTGCTGGCCAGGACAAGCTCCTCGATGGTCTAGGTCCCAGTACGAAAATATTGGACATGGCTGAGGTGGCCAAACTGTTGGGTTCCCTTATCTCTCCCGAGAATCTGTCAGCCTGGGCCCAACGTGTGATCGTCTTCCTGGGGGACGCCAACTGCGCGATTTCCAAGGAAAGGCGCAGGAGCTTATTCATAAAGGTTGACCCCAAGGTCGGGGACATGGCCGACTCGGAGGCTGGCTCCGCAGCCCAAGGGGTCTCTTCGGAGTGCCCTTTATCAAAGAGTTGGGCAGATTTGTTAATACATTTACTTTCCTTAGACAGGGCCCAATCTTCCATTCGCAAGGTCTTCGCCCTTGGGTTTTCCAGGGGGCCGGACGAGGCAGGGGCCACTCGTCCAGCCGTCCTAATCAGGGCAGATGGCAAAGCTCAAGGAACGGACACTATCAAGACCAAGCCAGATTGGGCAACTTTTACCCGACCAGAGGACGTCAAGGCAAACACAGAGGCGGGCGAGGAGGTAGAGCTTCCAACTCTTCCTGTGAGTGTTCTCCCTTCTTCCCTTCTAAAAGTGGGGGGCTGTCTGGCGCGTTTTTTCCAGGCCTGGACTTCTGTCACAGGGGACGCCTGGGTTCTGCAGACTGTCCAGGGGTGTCAAATAGAGTTTCACAGGGAGCCCTCGCAACGGGCCCTCCGCGCCCTCTCTCCTTCTCGGCCTGAGACACCGTGCTGGTCGACCAAGAGGTTTCCTCTCTTCTAGACAAAGGGGCGATCGGGGAGACCCGTCCGCACCCCAGAGGTTTTCTCAGCAAACTCTTTTTACTGGACAAGACGGATGGAACCCAGCGTCCGGTCCTAAACCTACGAGAGTTCAATGGGTGGCTCGTGTACCGTCACTTCAAGATGGAGGGGATCGATCTTCTGCGCAACCTGCTCAGATCCAACGACTGGATGGCGCGCCTCGATCTGAAGGATGCCTACCTTACGATCCCCATTTTTCCCCCCTTACAGACGGTTCCCGCAGTTCCCCTGGCGGGACAAGGTGTACGAGTTCACCACTCTCCCTTTCGGCCTGTTTTCCGCACCCTAGTGTTTCGCCAAGGACCTTCAGCAAGTGATCGAATGGCTGCGAGCGTCCGGTAGGCGCAGGATTGTGTACCTGGACGACATAGTGTTGATAGCGGTGTCCACGAGCCTTATCGCTGCAGCTTCAGACAACGGTCAACCTCCTTCAGAGCCTGGGCTTCATGGTGAACGAGGCAAAATCCACTCTTGTGCCGGCTCAGAAGGTGGTGTTTTTAGGGTTCATGATCGACTTCGTGGAGTCCACCCACAGCCTTCCATCTCGGAAACTGAAGAAGATCCGTCACGAGATCAGGAGAGCCCTTGCGCAATCCCGTCTGTCTCTCCGGCAACTTGCCCGGACCGTGGGGCTCCTCCCGGCCTCCATCCAGGCGAACTTCCCAGGTCCTCTGCATTACAGGGCCTCCAGCGCCTCAAAGCCCGCTACCTTCGCAGGGGGTCTATCCTACTCTCAGAAGGTAACCCTATCCGCTGACGCCAGGGGGGGGGCTCCAGTGGTGGCTTGCCAATATGGAAGCCTGGAATGGGCGGGCGATCTTCGGTTCCGCGCCCGATCTCGTTATCAAATCAGACGCTAGCCGATCCGCCTGGGGCGCACAGTGTGGAAAGTTCGCTACCAGAGGTGTGTGGTCTCCACAGGAGCAGCAACTGCAAATCAACTGTTTGGAGCTCCTAGCTCTTTCGTGATCAAGTGCTGGACCAAGGATTCGGTCCGATCCTGTGTTCTCCTCAAGATGGACAACATATCTGCTGGCCAGTACATCAACCATCTTGGGGGCACACATTCGCGAGCTCTGTCGGACCTGGCAGCAAACTTCTGGCAGTACTGCCTGGATCACCATGTCTCGGTGACTGTGTAGTATCTTCCGGTTCAGGACAACCAGGTGGCGGATTTCCACTCGCGCCATTTTCACGACACAAGCCTGTGGAAACTTCATTCGGGAGTCTTCGCGGACCTTCAGAGCATCTGGGGCCGTTCTCGGTGGACCTTTTCGCCTCCCGCTTAGACTTCCATCTTCCCCGGTTCTTCAGCTGGAGGCCGGATCCTATGGCGACTGCCACGGATGCGTTCCTGCAGGACTGGAGGGTAGAGACGGGGTATGCCTTTCCCCCGTTCGCCATGTTAACGAGGGTCTCGGCCCAGATTCGTTGCCAGAGAGCAGACGTAATGCTGATATCGCCAATCTGGAGATTTCAAGTCTGGTTTCCGGGTCTTCTGGAACTTTCCTGGGATTCTTCAATCCCACTCCCACAAATTCCGACTCTCCTGCTCAGTCCCAGAGGGGTTTCCCACCCGCTCATTGCTCAGGGCTCCCTTGCACTGATGGCGTGGCGGATTACAGTGGACGATGAGCGGTCCCACACCTTTTGGGAGCGGCTGAGAAATTCATGTCCAGGGCCTGGGCCGACGGTACAATCAAGCGGTACTCCACGTGGAGACGATGGGTTCACTGATGTATGCAACGGGGTTTCAATCCCATGGCAGCAGATGTGACGGCTATACTAAATGTCATGCCTGCCTTGGCGGAGGAAGATTTGGCTTACAGAACCATTATTACCTTTCGTTCCGCCATTTCTGCCGGCCATACCACGGTGGATGGCTCCCCAGTGGGGGAGCATTCCTTGGTTTGTCGCCTCCTTTGAGGCATCCGCCTCTCTTTGCCTCCTGAGCCTCGCTACTCACAACTGTGGGACGTTAATCAGGTCCACAATTTGTTTTTGTCCTGGCAGCGTAACAGATTCCTGTCCAGAAAGGAGTTATCTGCCAAACTGGCCATGCTCCTCTGCCTCATATCCTGCCGGCGCGTTTCAGATGATCGAGCCCTGGACGTTTCGGGCAGGATCTTTTCTCCCTCCGGGGTTACGTTCGTGGCCCGGAGGCGGACGAAGTGCGGGACAACCTCTATATCGTACCCTGCCTTCCTGGACTCCCCTAAGCTGTGCGTCGTAGCCTGCCTTAAGGCTTACGTGGAAATGTCGGAGGAGTTCCGTCCCTCAGGTGAGCGGCAGTTGCTTATCGCACTCAAGAAACCTCCCCCATGATTGCTCGTTGGGTGATGAAGGAGGCCGGAATTGACCTGCAGGCTTTTGGTGCCCCCTTTGCCAGAGGGGCCATGGCCTCTAAAACGTTTGCCCTGGGAGCTCGTCTGGAAGACATTCTCAACGCAGCAGACTGGTCATCCGACTACACCTTTAAGCAGTTTTATTTTAAACCAGTGCTGGATATGGCACAATTGGTGGTGAGCAAGCTTTAAACAAGCATAATCCTCGCCTCCGGTCCTGACATAGAATGAAAAATGTCCTAGCTAACGTAACGGAAAGTTTCAATTCTATTAAGGACTCGGAGGCGAGGATTATCCCACCCAGGGTACCTGTTTCGTGGTTACCTTTCCCGGCCTCGTAATGGGGTAAGTAACTGTTTTTCTGTTTTGTAATTTCTGTTGCGTGCTCATTGATTAGGAGTTGTGATCTTTACTCCCTGGCAGGGTTAAACCTGAGCCACTGCTGTAGCTTACATTGTGCTTTGCTTCTGCAGACGATGCCGGCAAACAAGACTCGTGAGGATTTCGGGCTGGTTGTCTTAGTGCGACGAAAGAGGGAGACTGAAGAGGGACAGAGGACTACATACTCCTAGGAGCAGTGATTGGTGATTTGGAGGATGACTATCTATCCATGGACACGCTATTGTTCTTGTGTTGTTATGCCATATGGTTCATGGGAATAGTGGTTTAACTTTGAATGGCTGCTATTCAATAAAGTGAAGAAAGAATAGCATAATCCTTGCCTCAGAGTCCTTAATAGAATTGAAACTTTCCGTTACGTTAGCTAGGACATTTTTCATTTTCAAAACATATTTAAAGCTATTATATGAGTTGAAGAGATTTATCAATCATAATATTACCTTGGTGCCAAGGGTATTGCATCTTTTGCCTTTATGTATTACCCATGTGCAGTAATTTCAAATTGCCAAAACCTGTTTTACATTACTACTGGAAATTCTGCCTAAAGCACTGATGTGATCAACGCTGACAATCTTAGATTGGGTGGTCACTGTTACAGCATAAATATTAGTAGCTCAGGATCATTTTCATTGAGCAGAAGTAGCTCTTATTACAAAAAAGGTTGGAGACCCCTGATCTGGCTGAATTATGCCTCCAATAGATGGAGGTCGAGTGAGGCCAGACTCACACCAACAGATATTATGCACACCCTCCGCTTTCCCTACCATACAACACCTTTCCTTCACACATCCACCACATCGCAACAGATAAACTGAACAATACAAACCATCGATTCTATTACCAGAATCAACTTTCTATAACCCTCATTGTTTTGCACTATTGTATCTCCTGTGAATCTGTAACCAAGCATAAAACAATGTGGTCTCAAGGTAGTACAGTATGCACTGTAGGAGGCTCCACAAATAAATTCATAAATACTGAACAAGTAGATTTCCCTTAATATGTACAATGCCAGGCTCATAACAATGTCATGCCTGCACTCCCCGAAAGGACTTTGTGTACCTACCTTTCCCAGTTATATAATACGCTCCAAGTTTGTAACAGCTTTCACCGTGCTGATTTTGTTCACAGTTGGCCTTCAAAACTTGGGCCGCAGAGTTAAAGTTCTTCTTTATTCCTTCAAAATACTCAGCCAGTCGATGGCATCCTGAAGAGAAATAAGCGAAGTCATTAACAAATATATTCAGGAACTCTGCTGTTTACCATATTACGCAAACATTAGATTTATCTATGTTAATTTGGATTAGTAAACAGATGGTTTCCATGTCAACTGAGTGCTCTGCTCAAGTCTTACAATGCCATATATTCAAGATTCACATAAGAATGTACCCTCCTCCTACTGTTGTTCATTTTTATTATGCACACCGGTTTCATAGACCTGGAACGCACTGTTTTACAACATTACAGGCTTCAAGGGATTAAAACCCAGTGCCATTTGCTTTTCTACACAAATTGCCATATCTATATCTGAATGAATGAATATATTTATAAAGTGCTACATTCACTCCAAGAATTATCTTGGCGCTAGCGGGAAGATTTATCTGCAGGTGCTAAGGAGTTAGTTTGTGCCCTAAATATTTCCTTTTGAAGTAATCGCCATGTTGCCAGCCTCTTCTATGTAAATACAGTGTTCGGGGGATACTTTGGCACCTTCCTATGCCCAACCACAACACCGGGTCAAGTTTCACAACATATGTAACAAGACGGGGTAGAAGAAAAACCGCATGTCCTCTGTAGCGGAAGACCTACCGAGAGACTGGCTGTCTGTTTCAAGGACTCCGTCACCAGCTATTTGCAATAACACACACGGGCTCCGCTTCTGGCGTTGAAATGCTGCAATGCGAAGGGCCAAACACGAACCCGGCGACCACGGCGCTGGTGGGCAGCCGCGTGTTTACTTTCGCATCGCGCTTTCACTTTAAGTGAAAGCGCGATGCGAAACTAAACATGCGGCTGCCTTTGCCAAAGCTGAGTGAGAAGAAAAAAGTGTGTGGGGACAAATGAAGCAGAGAGTGTCACGCCGCTGGTAAAAGATCAAATCCGGGTGGGCGTGCCCGAAAGGAGACAAGGCGGCAACAAGGAGGGACTAAGAAGCCTCCTTTACAATGAGAAGCCTACGTTTTGCATGCAACATGACGAGAACCAATTAGAAAGATGGGCGGGGCTTCAACTCTGCCTCAGAGAGCTTCGGAATCTGAATTGATTCCAAGAAGCTCTTGAATGCCGAGCGCAGCGCATGCGCTGCTTTCGACAGCCGAGACCTAAAATCCAGACAAAGTTTGGATCAATTGAGGGAAAGTAAAAATTTAGGATAGAATTGCAAGTACGGTCTGCACAGCTTTCTCCTGGCAGAAGGAAACATGCATTGGCAGCCATCAAGTCTCTCTTTGCCAATGCGCTGCAAGCAACAATGTAGGCTTGCCAGTGCCGGATGGTTTTAAACAAGTATTGACAAAGCCAACAGGTTTCAATTTTGTTTACATTTTGCTCAGCAGTGCGGGCTTTTATGCAACATGGCTTTAAGTAAAAAAAGATAAAAAAAGCACCATGACACAGCGAGCATTGTCCACATCATAGTGCTTTTTTTCACTTTAAGCTATTTTGAACAGCAGCTTGCACTGCTTGTGCTGTTAATTTAAGTACACACGACCTCTTGACCCTCATTAATTGCTTGCTTCACTTTCAAGGAGTTTATTACTGACTCACGGGACAAACAAGAAATTGGTGAAGTATAACTTTGTGACTGTTTTCTTTTCTTCATTATGAATTGCCAGTTGCATTTTCTTTTTGAGTGTGTATGCCTTGCTGCTTTCTTCAAGGACGTTTTGACCACTGTACTCTTATTGGAAGCTCCTTTAAGCCTCATTTCTTACTTATTAATCCCAATTCTCATTTCACTAATGTCTAGAGGAAATCATTCACACCAACAACCTCCAAAATTTCTAGACAGTCCTGGGAACTCAAAATTGGAATGGAAACATTGGTTTAAAGTGTTCAAGAATTACTTAAGTGTCTATTGATAGCGTGGAATACAGTTCTGACAGGAAACAAACTATACTATATGGTTGTCTGGGCACTGAAGGGCAAAAGGTTTTTGACAATCTACCTGAAATTCCTGCTCCTGGGGGAGAGGCTGGTGATACATGGAATATTTCCATTGAAATTAATGTCGTTTTAGAGCGTTTCAAATTTTATTTCAGGAAACAAGGTTCTGAAGAGAGTATTGAACAATATGTAGCCAGTCTTCATATTCTAGCCAGTACTTTTTGTTTCAAAAATGCTCGCGATCAATACTTAAGGGATAAAATTGTGCTTAATTGTTTTTCCCAAAAATTACAGGAATATTTACTGTGTTGCATTAATACAATCCTGTAACAAACGGGTAAAACTGCGCAAGACATAGAACGCTCTGCAACTTCTATTAAGGCACTAACCAATGCATCTTCTGTGTCTAATATTTAAACAGCACATAGGTGAATGCCGTAAAGAGTATTAGAAGTAATATGTTCAGCAAACCAAGTGCTTGTTACAGATGTGGTTCATACAACCACCTAGGTAATAGCTTGAGCTATCCTGACATGGGGAAAGGATGTAATAAATGCAAAAAAATAGGTCATTTTATGAAAGTATATGCAGAAGTTCTGCTTCCAATGCAGTTAAATTGTATACCTGACGTCAGTCAGCATGTTACCTATGAAAATGATGAAACAATGTTACAATTTTAACCTCAGAAGCAAAATTTTCTGACAAATCTACTTCTTTGGTTGAGTATGTTGCTTGAAGTGTTGCAAGAAAGAATGGACCGTTTTGCAAAGTCCAAATAGGTACGTGGGTTTACAGATTATGGTAGATTCCAGTTCACCAGTAACTATGCTTTCTGAGGAAACTTTTGGATTACTTTGGAGTAATAAAGCACTAGAAGCTCCAGCTATCAAAGTTGTAGCCTATCGGGAATCTGAAATTCTTACCAGAGGGTATTTTGTGGATGTTTTGAAGTTTTCGGGGAGATCCATTTCCACAATGTTTTATGTGGCTGTGGATGGACATGATATCATGGATTGGAAAGATCAAGGGAGGCTTGGCATGGTTTAAGACCGGGTACTACTGTGCCCGTCATGGATTGTAGAGAGTCATTCTTGCAAAAGCATGCTGAGGTGTTTTCCATCTCTATTGGCACAGTGAAAGATTTTGAACATGAAATATTTTTTAAGCCGGGTGCTGTATCAGTTAAACACAAAGTCAGAGATCTTCCATTTTCTATTAGAGATAATCTCAGACTACATTTGTATCAGTTATGTGCAGAAGAAATAATTGAACCTGCCAATGCAGGCGTTATTGCTAAAAAACAAAAATATATATGTTTGTGTGCAGAATTACACTCTTTGAACAAAAACATTCTAGTTGATTGCTAACCCCTGCCAAAGATTAATAAATTAGTTTCCACTTTGGATGGGCCTACCGTTCACAGTAACATTGACCTGAGAGCTCCATACCATCAAGTCGTGCTCAAGAAACAATCTCAAGCTCTTTGCACTTTCATCACACCCTTTGGAACTTTTAAATATTTATGGTTGCTGTTCGGTTTTGCATCAGCGGCAAGAGTGTTCCAAAAGTTAATGTTCACCTTGTTTAAGGAAGAACACAGCTTTTTAGCATTTTGCCAGAGATATTTGTGAACACAACTGCATCTTGGACAAAGTTCTGAAAATTTTGTCTAATCATGGCATGACTGTGTCAAAGGACAAGTGTACATTTTTCACTGATAACGTAAAGTATTTAGGTCACCATATTACTGCAAAAGGTATTAAACCAAAAGAAGATCTTATCAAAGCCTTAAAAGGTGTACCTGCACCTATCAATAAGGACGAATTAATGTCCTTTTTAGGGTTGAGAGATCATTATGCCAGATTTGTTAATGGTTACGTCACTCTCATGGAACCACTTAAAAAAAATGTTTACGAAAGAAAGAACATTTTTGTTGGGGTACGGTAGAACAACGTGTCTTCCAGGAGATAAAAAATATTTTATCCAATGTGCCTGCTTTGAAATCGTATGTGAGTGGTCATAAATGTATTGTAACTGTGGACGCCAGAGCTGTAACACAGGCCCCCACAGCCCCCGCGATGCGGGGGGGCCCCAAGCTCCAGGGGGCCACCTCAGCAGCTGCACAGCCCTTTGACAAGGCGATGATTTATTCACAAGCCTGTTTGGTTGAATACTTCTCAGTGTCTGGTCACCAACTTTTGCAGTAGCTTGTATGGTTATGAATTAGGTGGTTTGGGAACGTTTTATTTGTGCAGAAGGACCGGTTCAATGCTATTCATTTAGTACCAATTCAGGTTTGTTCAGAGTGAGCTGTCTGGTTCTTTATTAGATTTTACTGATACCACACACGTGTTAAAATTGTCTAACTTGATGCAATGCCAGCATGGTTTGTGAAACAAGATACAAACAACCATCCTTAATAAGTTTTAAAATGAAATTCTAGACCTGAAGCAAGAAGGGACAAAATGAAAGGTGTGTGGCATTGTAACATACATATTATGAAATAATGCTGCTAAAATTGTTATTCTCAATAATTGTTATCTGAGAAATGTGATCAACTCATACTGTAGATAATGTGTCTACAGTTAGGATAATGAATATCTTTTTCTGTGCTGCTAGCAACTTGTGATTTGCGCAGAATATCATCAATAACTGCTTTCAAACTTGAAGCCAAAAGATTCCTAATTCTTACCTTAATTTGGGCGATGTGCATTCGCGCGCAACCTTTGATCCTACAACAGGCGTTGATTGACTCTACATCCTTTTTACCATCCTGTGTTTCTGCTCTCTGCCCCTTCGGATGTAAGGCTTGCCCCCCGTAGCAGCCTGTTCTTGACCTTTATTTCATTACTCGCTGTGTACTATCTGTCTGTGATTATTGTGACTTTAATTGTTTGGTATTCTTATCTGATATCGTTACTGGAGCTGTATTCTCCCTCTCTTCTTATTGTGTATCACTTGTATGTGATTTTTTGTGACTACAACTGGTTGGCATTTTTACTTGAATAGTAATCTCCCTTTTTTCCTTTTGTAAAGCGCTCTGATATCCCTCGGGATCTGGTTCGCGCTATATAAAACTTTATAAAATAAAAAATAAAAAACTTTCCAATTAGGGTGGGGGGGGGGGGGCATGCACGCTCACTCTGTACAGCAGCAATCAAACAGCAAACACCCTTCCATAGGGATTAGCCACGGTCCTCCTTCAGGTTTTTATTTTTAAAAAGGGGCTGAATTATACATTGAGTGATGTCACTGACCATGTCATGAGTGATGTAATATGTGACGTCATCAGCAGTGCATTGCGGCCGCGCGAGTTATAGTTAGCTGAACTAACTATAACGGGGGAATTTCAATGGTTTTGTACATGTGAAAAGTCCAGCTAACTATAACACCCCTGAAACCTATGGTTTTTTCAGTGAATTTCTGAGGTTTTTTAAATGCTAATTCCTAACTATAACGTGCCTGAAACCTATGGTTTTTTCTGTGAATTTCAAAGGTTTTTTAAATGCTAATTCCTAACTATGCCTACAGAGATAGGACATGTGAAGAAAGAAGAAAAAATGCACAGAAAGAAACAAAAGAAGTGCAGAAAGAAGCAACAGAAGTCCTCAAATACGAAGATAAGTGCAGGAAGAAGGATAACGTGCAGAAAGAACAAAAAGAAGAGCAGAAAGAAGCCTTGTTGCAAAATCATCCTGTACCCTCAACTTTTTCAGACGGATACTGGTGGTAACTGAGTCTGACTAACCAGTCCTAGAGCCAGTGCTATGTTAAAAGACACTTAGAATACAGTGAAAACACCTACATACACTAGGGAACATTATGCGTTGGGGTCCCCCTGTGATTAGCATGACCTCCTCTGTAAGCCCCTAGTGTATAATAGGGCATGGGGATTAAAACTACCTCTTAAAACAGGCCACAGGGCGTTTTTGCACACGTTAACTCAGGCCTCGTCCCCTCCCTTCACCACTGTGTAAACACGCCCTGTGTCCATTTTTAGTTGGGAGATTAAGTTCATTTGAATCCTGAGGGTCCCTAGGGTCCAACTAGCCCACTAGGTACCTCCAGTAAGTGCCACAGAGCTGCGTTGCAGAGAGGTGTAAAAAGTGGCACGGCCTGGACCACCTCTCTGCAATGCAGCTCAGTGGCGCTTACTGGAAGCACTTGGTGGGCTAGTTAGCCCCCAGGGGCCCTCAGTATTGAAGGGAAATTATATCCCCAATTTAAAACGTGCCATAGTGCGTGTTTGCACACGTCACCTCAGGCCCCGTCCCCTCCCTTCACCACTGTGTAAACGCGCCCTGTGGCTGTTCTAAGTTGAGAGATTAAGTCCCCCTGAATCCTAAGGGTCCCTAGGGTCAAACTAGACCACTAGGTACCTCCAGTAAGCGCCACAGAGCTGCGTTGCAGAGAGGTGTAAAAAGGGGCTTGGCCTCAGAACACCTGGCTGCAGCGCAGCTCCCTGGCGCATACTGGAGATGCCTGTTGGGGGCGCGTTTGCAGAGTGCTGCACGGAGGGGGCATGGCCTCCGGCACGATGCCAGTCTTTTATTTATTTTAGTTTTTTAAGAAGGGGGGCTGTTTGGTTCCCCTTCTTATTCTAATTTATTGGCCCTGATGACCCCATCCCCCAGGGCCAGTCTCCTAATTATATTTTTTTGACCCCAATCCCCAGGGCCGGCCACTGTTTTTTATTATTTTAAAAAAATATATATTTATAGACACACCTAGGACATGCTGGACAAACCGTACGTACCTATCACCATGACGATTTGCGTGATATTCATTAAAAGGCGACTATGCATGCAATGAATCCACGTGGAATGTATTTACACCACTAGTGAAGCTCTGACATGTCTGATGCCCTACCGTGCCTAATCCTGGTAGACACCCTTGTCGTTTATTTATACAAACATGGGTAGCTATTGACGTGCACATTTAATACACATGCACACCAAGCCATTCAAAGGGGATTCGACAAAAATTCGACCAAAACTATGCAAGAAACCCCCCTCACGGTAAATAAAACACACATCCACTGCCGGATGTGTAATACTTTTTATTTTACTCTCTGGAAAGGGGACGAACATCACTTGAGAGTCACAGCGTGCTCCTGACAGAGCCCAATGCTGTGTTACACCCACCATTGCCTGCCGAGTGCCACACACCTCTGTGTTGTATTCCACTAGCTAGTGCATATGCTATGACACTCTCTAGCCCATGTGCACTGTAACACCACCCCGTGAATATGTCATGCCACACTTGTCTTTGCACGGGTTATATTGCCCCATCTAACGTGCCTTTCTCGATGCCTATGTTATAACGCACAGTGCTATGCCATACATATTACAATCTGGGATCCATATCTTTGTCACAGTGCATATGCAACGTTACACTCCCCAGCACATATTTTATATTACAACTTTAGAGACTAGTTAGGTTACACAACACTGCCCTGTGCATATTACACTCCAAGGCGCATATCGCATAGCACGCGCTAGTGCCTGTGCTATCTCGCGCTCTCCCATGAATCTGTCATTGCGCACAATGTATTGCATATTATATTTCACGCCCGGTTCATCTTATATCACACTTTTTGGTGCATAGTTTATACCATACACTATATCTAGTTTTCATTTTCAATCGTGCTCTCAGGACTATGTTCTATATAACACTGTGTTCACCTACCCTTTTCACGGGCATTACATTTTGCGATAGGGGGTGGAGGGTCAGGGGGTGTTTCTGCCAAGTGAGCCCGGAGTCACAGTCACAAACGTCCTCTTCTTCCTGAATAAAAGTGAGATTATGCTGCATACTTGTTCATATTTTAAGTAGTTCGCACAGACACAATGTTTTAAAAACAATAAAGTTCCTAATACCCGCCTTCTCTGAACAGTTAGCTTGCTGCCCCATCCCCTTCCTCCCTATCCTCTGTTGTGTGAATCCATGGACTAGCCTTCTCCCTCCTGCCATGCATGGTCTGATGTGCTGCCACTGCCCTCAATTTAGTATGATGTACCAGTCCACTCCTCCTGCCCTCCATTGCCCAATTCTCTGCCCCATCATTGACCTCCTGCTTAAACTCTGTGCTTAGCTTGCTGCCCCTATTCTCCTTCCCCCTGCCCTCCGATGTCTTTGTGCATGCCCCTGCTCCATCCTTTTTGCCCACCATGTCCCATGGACCTGCCACTCCTATCTACTCTGAGTGTTCTGTTGAGCTGCCACTCCCCTCCCACCTGCCTAGCATTGTCAGATGACTGTAACCTGTCCCTGCCACCTCCACCCTGCCTGTCCACATGCCATGCCCCTATCCTCTTCCTCCTGTCCTACATGGTCCATTGTACTGCCACACCCTTCTGCCCTCCCTGGTCTGTTGTGCTGCAACTGCTCCTCCTGCCTGCCCCGTGTGGTCTGTTGTGAGGTCCCTTCCCCTGAACTTTCTTGTCTGTGCACAGGTCCTGACCCTTCCTTCTATCCTCCATCGTCCTTTGTGCATGCCCCTCCACCCTCCTTCTTGCCCATCATAGCCATTGTGCTGCCACTAACCCTCCCACTTGCCATGCATGGTCTTCTGTGCTGCCATGGCCCCTCCCACCTTCCCTCCATGGTCTGTGTGTATGCCATCACAGTCTCACTGTTGCTCTTCATGGTGTGTCTTGCTTCTAGTGCCCATCCTGCCTGACCTCCATGGCTATCTTGCTGCTCCTGCCCTGCCCCCTTGCCCCCAGCCCTACTCCCTCCCTCCTGGCTTGTCTGTTCCATTGTAATGCCCCTGATCCGTCCCTCCTGCCCTTTATGGTCTGTTATACTGCAGCTTTCTCTCCTGTCTGTCCATTATGGTCAGCTAGCTACCATTGCCTCTTGCCCCTCTGTTCTCTGTTGTCCATGTGCATGGTCCTGTCCCCTCCCTCTTGCTTTCTATGGATTGTTGTGCTGCACTACCGTCCTGCATGCCCTGTGTGGTGTATTGTGCTGCTGCAAACCCTGATGCCTGCCCTGCAGGGTCAGTTTGGTGCACCTCTCCATGTCCCTCCTGTCCTCTGTTATCCAAGTCCATGTCCCTATCCCATTTCCTTCCATGATCCAATGTACCATACTTGCGAACATTTTGAACTTGGTAAGAGGGAGATTTTGAAAAAAAACTGGGGTATTGATTTTCCCCTTTGAGTTACATTGAAAAAGAGGATATTGTAGACAGGAGACAGATCAAATAAAGCCCATTTGAGCTTAAAAACATTGGACGTTTCCTGGCTGAATCGGGTCTGTTGGCATGTATGGTTGTACTACCATTGCCTCTTCCTTCTGCCCACAATGGTCTATTACATTGCCACAGCCTTGAAGGAGGGTAGATTTTGTATCACAGGGGGCCCCTGGCCCGTTCTGTCCACACCTGAAGTATGAGACCCTTGTCCTTGCCCTGCCAGCTGCATTTGTAGGCCATATTAAATTGACCAGCGGGTCCTGTGTTGCTATATAATTATCCTGAGACATCCTTACCACTCAGCCAGCATAAAACCCCTGTGTAGGCCCTTCTGTTCAATATGTAGGCCTCTTTGTTAAATTGACCATAGCTCTGCAATTTTAGTGTATAGCAGTCTGAAGGCAGGTCTGCGAGGCCTTCTGATCCAAACTAGTAGCCCCCACCCTACCCGAGTGCTCCGTGCTCGGTATCAAAGTTCAACATCCCCCTGAAGCTGTCGACATACAGTAGGCTGCATCCTGGACTGGTACTTGCTTCCTGGGCAGGTTTCCCGCTTTTAAGGAAGTGGCAACCGCAGAGCGTCAAGTTAGGAGAACTGAGGAGATTTTATACATGAATATATTGAATTCCCGTACAATACCCATTATTTTCTGCTTGCTCTATGGAACTTACGATAAGCGATTGGCCTGAGAGACTGACCTTTTCACCCAGTCCATTGTCAGCATTAAGTGGGTAAATGACGAAATGTCTGGTAAAATCTGCAGACGAAGCTTTTGGGTAGCATACGTAGGTAGATGTAGCGTGCAAAGGAGCCCACAAAATGATATAAAAAGGGAGCACCCACAGATATCGACGGACTACCTCGCCGTCTGTATGTAGGTTAACAGGCAGTGCAGGTTTTCCCCAAGAGCTGGGAGCTCTTGTCTTCCTTTGCTTAAAATGTCTTGCTCTGCTTTGCTTGAAGTATCTTATTCTATTTTACCTATATGAAATGTCATGTTGTGTTTAACCATTGTTCTCTTTACTTTTGCATTTAAAAGATTTTGTATTGTAATTGCAGGAATGCTTGCTCTAAGAGTAAACGTGAGTGTTCCTAGGTAACATTTTCCTTGGTGTAACTTGTTTCTCATGATGCATTTATAGATGTGTTTTCTCTCTCTCTCTGTCAGTACATTAATTGAGATACAGAGAATATTATGACAGCTGTATGATTATCTGGATTCTGTATTTTGTACTTTATGTCTCTATTCTGCGGTTTCTTTGAAGTTGCATCTTCTCATTAAACTGCCATTGTATTCTGCCTCCAATTCCATGTCTCATATGTCTGTTTTCTTCATTTTTGGAGCAAGCGTTCCTAGGCACCCCGGCTCAAATTAAGGTGCCCCTTTTGTCCCTGACTCACTCTCCTGCTCAGTTCTGTGGTGGCTCCCGGGGATCTGGGGACCGCCCCTAGCTTCCTTGACCCGTAATAGATATTCCCTCCAACAGCCTCTCTTGCAAGTCCTGTATTGTTGGTTTGTTGCCCCTGCCCCCCTTTCCACTGCCCTCCATAGTCTGTTGTGCTTCCACGGCCCTTCCTGCCTGCTCAGTGTGGTTAAATTGTTGCCTTTGCACCCTCCTACCTGCCTTCAATTTTCAGAGTCCGTGCCCCTGGCCTCTGCCTCTCAACAGTATCCTAATGAACAACTAGATTGCTAACATTCTATATTTATTACAAAAGTGTGGAACGCCTGACATCATCTTGATGTAATCAAAACTGTAATACCTAGAGCATTTCCTTTAGAAATTACATATATGAGAGGGTCTTATTGGCATCAAAATTATGGTTAGTGCTCTAAAAGACTAAAATAAGGACATATTTTCTGAGTTTTCAAATAGCGACAAAGCACTTTTAAATTATTTGTTATCTTTATGTTTTTTTATCCAGTTGACCACTTGATTAAATGTTGCACTTAGGGGAGAGGATGTGGTGTTACTTCCAGAACTGCAGACTTTGCAACTGGGGAACCAGGTTGAAGTTTCTGCTTCAGCTCGACATTCTGTGATTCTGGTCAAATCACTTAGTCTCCCCATGTCTACAACCAAAATGAATTTGTTCTTGTGTGATGTAACCAATGCTCATGAAAAGCACTCCAATACCTGACAAGTCTGCACTATATAACACTGCAAAAACACAAAATAATAAGTGTTTTGCACACTTCTGTCATTGGGCTATATTTGGGCTACATCTGGGTGATTTTGGGCTACATTTGGGCTCTTTTGTCTCCGGTGGCCATCTTGGGAGATTTATTTGTTATGAAGTTTCCTAATTTCCTCATGTACTGCAGTCTCCTCAGTAGGAAATGCTTTCAGTTTTTTACTTTGATTCCATCATGAAGGTATTCAGATATGTCACACATTTGCCATAAATTCTGAATGTTAGCACTCTAGTTGCTCATTAGATCACTGTAGTAAAACTACTGCACCATGGAAGTCTGCTCCTGGTATTAAAAGTGCATGTTTCAGTCTGCATGTCAGAAGTTTTTAATGAAATAGAAGAGGATTTGAGAAGTCACTCAAAATGTGCCCTCATTTTCTTTCTTCAGCATTAATCATAATTTCTATGGCAAAATGAACCTCCTCATTGTGTTCCTTTTTAAATTAAATGTTTTAAGTGTTACCAGTTTATTCCAATCAAGATGGCTTCAGGTGTGCCTTACTTTTGTCATAATGAAGACAGTAAGCGCTCTAGTTGTTTTTAAGAACATTCTGGGACATTCTGTCATTGGGCTATACTTGGGCTACATCTGGGTGATATTTGGGCTACATTTGGGCTCTTTTGTCTCTGGTGGCCATCTTGGGAGACTTATTTGTTATGAAGTTTCCTAATTTCCTCATTTACTGCAGTCTCCTCAGTAGGAAATACTTTCAGTTTTTTACTTTGATTCCATCAAGAAGGCATTCAGATGTGTCACACATTTGCCATAAATTCAGAATGTTAGCACTCTTTTTGCTCATTAGATCACTGTAGTAAAGCTACTGCTCACCAGGGAAAACTGCTGCTGGTATTGAAAGTGCATGTTTCAGTCTGCATGACAGAATTTTTTAATGAAATAGAAGAGGATTTGAGAAGTCACTCAAAATGTGCCCTAATTTTTCTTTCTGCAGCACTAATCATACTTTTTATGGAAAAATGAACCCCCTCATTTTGTTCCTTTTTAAATTAAATGTTTTAAGAGTTACCACTTTAATCCAAGCAAGATGGCTTAAGGTGTGCCATACGTTTATCATAAGTAGGACTGTTAGCGCTCTAGTAGTTCTTTGGAACACTCTGGGAAGCTGCAGTAGAACACAAAGGAATCAACTGACAGTCTCTGCCCTTGTTGGATGTACATGTTTTACTGAGAATGTCAGACTTCATTCTCACATGACTGAGAAAGATAATGTGAATTTACAGAAAATAAGCTCTCAGTTTAGCCTATAGATCACCTTCCAAACCTCTGTGGTAAAAGCATGAGAAAATATTTTTCTCTCAATCATGATATCCCAGCAGAAGGCTTTTTCACATGGTGAAATCACCTTAGAACATACCACAATTCCTAAAATGAGTATGGTACCATCAACAAATGATTTATAATGTAACTAAAGTCTTAAAACCTTCTATTAACTGCAATGCTTTTTAATGAGGTGCTATCATGTATATTGGTCCCAAGATGGCTGCAAACTTCTTGGATGAAGTGCTGACAGCCAATCAGATCTCAGGATGAGATGTGTGGTTAGGCTCCGCCCACATATATATATGCTTTTAAATGCTATTTTCTCAGGAAATACTGAACAGATTTACACCAGACCTGCAAAAGGCACTTCCTTGACCTTATGGCTACCTCTCTGCCAAATTTCAAGTAATTCTGTTCAGCCGTTCGGGCTGTAGCTGTGTCTAAAGGTCCTATGGAAAAATGCATGGGGAAAACGCGTTTTGGGACCCCCCTTTTTTCTCGGCCCCTGCTTGACGAATCCCCCCCGAGACTTTCAGGGTAGGAGCGGAGCGTAGCGCCCCACCTATTTTGAAAATTTCGCGAGGATTCGTCGACCGGCGCCAAAGTTATTCCAAATAGAATGTTGCGGATTTCCTATGGAAACAGGGTCCTAACTATATCTACCTACTGGCGACCGCCAGTAGGTAATGTATCTCTATCCATCTATCTATATGTATCTCTAGCTATCTCTCTATGTATCTCTATCTATATCTCTCTCTCTATCTATACCTATATCTATCTCTATCTATCTGTATCTCTATCCATCTATCTCTCTCTATATGTATCTCTATCTCTCTCTATATGTATCTCTATCTCTATCTCTCGCTCTATATGTATCTCTATCTCTCTCTCTATATCTATATCTCTATCTATATGTATCTCTATATATCTATATCTCTCTCTCTCTCTCTCTCTCTCTCTCTCTCTCTCTCTCTCTCTCTCTCTCTCTTCTCTCTCTCTCTCTCTCTCTCTCTCTCTCTCTCTCTCTCTCTCTCTCTCTCTCTCTCTCTCTCTCTCTCTCTCTCTCTCTCTCTCTCTCTCTCTCTCTCTCTCTCTCTCTCTCTCTCTCTCTCTCTCTCTCTCTCTCTCTCTCTCTCTCTCTCTCTCTCTATATATATATATATATATATATATGTATCTCTCTCACGCTCTATATGTATCTCTATCTATCTACATGTATCTCTATCAATCTCTCTATCTATATGTATCTCTATCTCTCTCTCTATATGTATCTCTATCTACCTTTTTCTCCCTCTCTTTATCTCTCTCTCTATATGTATCTCTATCTATCTATTTCTCCCGCTTTATCTCTCTCTCTATATATATGTATCTCTCTCTATATATATATATATTCATTCACCCAAAAAAAGTGAAAGTGACAAGATAGTTAGGTGAACAGTTGAGCGACAATGAGATGTTTTGAACTCAAATAAACTACTGAAGTTTCCCAGTTATATTTATCTCTCATAACTATAACGCGTACCCACGAGTGATGTAATATGTGCGGTAACTAGCTATGCATGGTAAGGAGGGCGCAAGTTATAACTAACTTAGGGCACGAGTTCTAGTAACTAGAGATCACTATAACAGGTGACAAGGGCTCAGCTGTCTGGGTATCCCTACCATCTCTCCCTATATTTCTTTTATTTTTTAAACTCAAGACACAGGACTAAGTCCTGAGGTCTGTAATGTCTGCCTGCAACATTTTTTTTAATGTTGCAGGCAGCCAATTAGAGTACTCGCTCCTTCTGGAGTAATTGGCCTAAGGTGAAAAATTCCCCCTGGGCCAATCAGAACACCTAATTTTTTAAAACTGAGTTCAAGGAACTCTCGCAAGAGTCCTTCGAACCCAACCATCTAGATACACAAATATTTGTGTACCTTAATATCTCAAAAACCACGGAACAGATTTACACCAAATCACACAAAGCACTCAATTCAGTTCATAACACTTTAATTGGAACGTAAATAGCCATATAATGTACAGAAATACAAAAATCCTTCATGAAATACATACAAAAAATAATTTCAATAACAAATCAGCATTTAAAAGAATCAACAATGGCAATCCACCAAATGCCCTTATTGAGTTACATCTTCCCACTACGTCTCCCAATAATCACAATCAACCCCTATCGCCTCCCACAATCAAAGTCATAAATCTATAACCCACACCCAGATTTATAAAAGAAGCTAAAATAACACATAACCATCCATGGATTTCCTGCATCTCATCACTGCTTTAAACAAACAATTTGTAATGCAATAGGTCTCGCATTTACGCCTGTTTAAGCTATTGGCATTGTAATTGACAATGCATTTTATTTATGTTTTAAAAACCAAAACATAAATAAAAGGCATTGTCATTTACAGTGCTGATAGCTCAAAGTAGCTTAAATGCAAGACCTATTGTATTGCAAATGCTTATTTTATTTTGGCCTCAGTGTGCCAACCCCCTGCCCCCCCACCACCACTGGGCCTAGGGGGGCAGGGTATCCCTACTCTGTTACCTTATAATATTTTTATTTTTAAACATCAGGACAGGGGACTGGGTCCCCAAGTCCTGCTATGGCTGTCAGCAACATTTTTCTCCATGTTGCTGGCAGCCAAATGATAGAGCTTTCTCCAGCGGTAGTGTGTCCCGTGAGAGCAAATTGGCCCCTGGACAAAAAAGTTCCTTGTGCCAATGTGAAAGGACTATTTATTTTAATTGGGTTTGAGGGACTCTTGTGAGGGGGTCCCCAGGTTTACACATACTGGAGGGGACCCCCTCAGCCCCTACTGATATGAGCATGAGGGGCCCCTGCAGCATATCTTGCTGGGGGGCCCCCTCATGTTTTGTTACGCCACTGGGCGTATAGCACTTTAGAGAGAGAAGCACTTGCTTGCACGTGGGCCATTGCAAAATTCAAAACCTATGTCTTTTAGTTTGTGCACAGATCACAAACCTTTTATGTATTTATTAGGGGGATAAAGGAACGTCTTATGCCTTCTCCAGACTTATCAGAATTTTGTCCAAATTACAAGGAAATAACTTTGATGTCATGTATATATACCTGGAGCTACCAACTCTAGAGCTGATTATCTATTCAGATTAACTACTCCCCCGGAAGGAACTCAGGATATTAACTTGTTTGAGAATGAAAGAATTATAGCAAACATGGATTTTGTACAGCTGTGCAAGGGTACCATCTCTGAAACATAGTGGGTCACAGCTTGCAATGAGGATGCGATTTTGAAAGAGGTAAAGTGAAGGTGACTTATTTGTGTTTTGTCAGCTAGCTGATCAGCTTACTGTAGAAAATGAATTTTTATGAGACCTGAGAAATTTGTGGTTCCCAGTCGGCTTAGAACTAAAATTGTGTCAGGTTGCTTATGTGAGACATTTTCATAGTTTCAGTGTACTTATGAGTGGCGTTCCACAACTATGAGTGACACTTTTCTCATGAGCAAAATCAAGCAATGGCGTCCAGGGAAACCTATAAATATCAGAAATTACACCCAGTTGAGCAAGGAGAAACTATAACATCTTGAATCTGCTGCAAAGCACCAGAAATGGAAGTGCCCTTGTCACTTCAGCAAGACAGATTGCTTTAGAGAGGTTTGTAACAGGTGCACTAACAACTATCTCGCCATCTTCCGAACCCATAATGCCGTTAGTACTACAAATAACAGACAACATAATCACATGCACCTACTGGCGACAGCTGCCCCAACTCTCTTCGAACAAGAAAAGAATGCGAGCTGACAAGAAAAGAACGCGTGCATACGCACAGGGCTTTAGCCGATGCATGTGGCTCAGAAGGAGCTCGATAGTCAGGTTGTCTGTTACTCAAAATCTCCAAACACAGGTTCCCAGAGACAGAGACAGTGCATGGAAGAGGGGAGCCTGCACCATGTGCCGCAAAGGTGAATGAAGGAAAGCAGAACACAAGTGCAGAGAGGTCGATGTTGTGCCGCGTTTGCAGCGCTCCCATCTCAAAGCAGAGTGAATAGCTGTCGCAACCAGGGATTGACTGCGCCTCCCCGAGCTCTGTCTGTATCGTGCAATCTTATTGGTGTAGCGTTGTACCCTCAGCTATCCAGGTGCACATGGGGGCTCAGCTGGTGCTTGCAATGTTTAAGCTTGCACAATACCCTTACAGTTTATGTGCCTTCCCCTCAGTATTAAATGCAAATGTACTATATAACGGACTGTCACAGAAGTTGCATCACATGGCCCTCACAACTGCCACTGCACGAAGCTCCTTCCTTGATGACGTGCCCCATTCAGGAGAGCATAAGACGGCCTGAGAGTGTGCAGTCACACATACTGCCAGAGCAGCACCAGGCCTGCGCTGTTTGCTCAATCAGGGGTGCTTGGACTGCGCTGCTGTACCTCTTGCATCTGTGCCTCAGCACCAGTGGTGTCAAGGAGGCGCTATAAATGCGTGACTTTACATTTTAGTGCAGTGATGTGGACCACCACACTAAAATGTGTTAGTCTAACGCCTGATGCGTGCTACTTGGCAGGGCTGGTGCTCACCTGCCCACCCACTCACGATACACAAACCTCTGATGTGGGCTTCAGGGAAAGAGCTCAGGGACTGACGGTCGTACTGGTGCCATCGGTGCATCCATGGGTACAGTTCCCTTTGTCGCCAAAAAGAGTGGTGAGGAACAACATAAAGCAAATGGGATATTACCGCCAACCAGAAGGCTAATGCCCAACATGGACAGCAGACAAAGGACACTGCAGGGAGAGCACACCAAGGAAAAGTCCAGTGAGTGACCAGGAAGTTTGGGTTCATAAGGCCCAATGAGGAAAGAGGGGCGTGGTCGCAAGCACAGCCTAAAAGGCGACCGGGACAAGCAGTCCCCAGCTTTGTCGCCGGAGGAAATTGATGTTGCCACCGTACGAGATGCCGCACAACAAGATGCTGGTGTGAGGTGTGGACAGCAGTTTGCGAAGCCGCGTCCCCGTGAGTACGGGGTGCCCAGGAGAGGGCCGACACCGGCAAGGTGGTGACAAGCAAAGTGTGGCGCACGAGCCATACTGGCACCCGCAGCCAGGATGGCAGAGCCTGGGAGGAGGCAGTGCGGCCTGGGACTGCAAGAGACATCGAGGTCACCAGCGCCTGAAGTTGGGTTGGCTTATAGGTCAACAGGGTGGTGATAGAGGTTTGTGTTGCGCTGACTTCAACCAACGAAGAGCACAAAGATAGGCCACTTTGAGAACAAAAAGAGGAGGGCCTTGGAGTAGCAGACTTAGGCATAGTTGTCCTGGGGCTGGGACTAGGTTACCCTTCCCGGAACCCTCTTCCCAACTACTGTAATGCCCAGTATGAGCGGGTGCGGGAAGCTACACAATGCTGACCGCGAAGCGCTCAGGAAATTCGGTGGCAGAGGTTCGGGCACTGGGATGGCTTGGTAGGGAGAGAGCGAAAATGAGCCTACCTTGTTCCCAGCACAAAGCGGGCCTTGGGGTATGGTGTCTTAAGTGCTAGAATTTGAATTCAGCACTGCAATTACCTACTTCTCGACAAGGCCGGAAGTAGCTGAGCTCTGGCCGCAAATCCTCTGCCCCCCCCCCACCACGCCCCTTTTTGTTAAGATGCAGGACCGTCTAGGCTTCATAACGCATAGAAAAGAAAACGGGCGCAGGAAGCAAGAATACTAAACAGTTATGGCTCATTCATGAACCGCATGTATCTTGTGTGAAGGGCCTATGCTCCAAAGGTATTATCGTGCACATAGACACGACTGAGAATGAGCTCCTCACGTCTTGACAAAAGGTGATTCAAACTATCAATCAGTGGTTTGTGACATGCAGATACTCACACGTTAGGGTCTCAAGGGTCAGGGGGGGCAGCTCTGTTTGGTGCTGGGATCATCTGGAGATCCAGGTCTTGAGGTCCTTCCTGAACTGGAGCAGTGTTTGGCTTTGCTAGAAGTGGAGGAGGAGGAGGTCGTTCCGAGTCTTTGCTGTGAGGTAGGAGAAGGACTTTCCACCCGTTCTGGGCTTGTAGATGCGTGGGATGGTGGCAAGGGTGAGGTCAGCTGATTAGAGGTTTATCTTGAGGGCGTGGAAGGAGAGGCGGTTGTTTGGTATACCGGTCGGATGTTGTGGAGGGCCTTATATGCGTGCCTTAGGAGCTAGAAGGTTATTCTTCTTTCGATGTGGAGCCAGTGGAGATCTCGGAGGTGCTGGGTGATGTGGTTGTGATGGGGGATGTCTAGGATTAGTCTGGCTGCGCCGTTCTGCATGGTCTGATGCTTGCGGAGGAGTTTTTTGTTGATTACGATGTATTTCAAGAGCCGGTGTTCTGAATGAGTTCAGAGAAGAGGAAATCCGTCTTACCTTCAGATCCAATTGCCCGCCTCTTTCAGCCAAAACTCGGTCATCTTCCAGCCAAGCTCTGATTCTGTCCGTGGACACAAAGATCACCTATTATAAATAGTGCAAAAGGAATACAAACCACGTTTTCTCATTCCAAGGGGGTAGGCTCTGGTTCCCTGTGGCTTTCTGGTACAGGCAGTTTTCCCTCCCACACCTCATCAGAAATGCAGCACCTGAGACGAGCGCGCGCCATGTGGGAGCTGGGTCTCCCTGACCTTACATCGAAGGGGCAATAGCTAGTACTGCTGTGGAGGTGGGTGTTGTCTGCAATGGTGGTCACTTACATTTTGGGGTCCGTTGCGAGCCCTGTAACGCCTCTTACTGGTGAGGTCATGGCGAGAGAAGGTTTCCTCCAAAGGGAGGGTTGGTGTAGTATAGTACTTCTTTAAGTTAGTAGAACTTTAGGGAGAAAGAGCATCATGACGTTTTATGGAATGGATATTTAGGATGGAATGTAGAATGTAGGTGGGCAGATGAAACAAGAAGAGTTGTGACCAGCACCCTTGTATTTTACCTCTTTACAACTTTAATAAATCTTTATTAATGCCCACAAAGTGTTGGAGGATTCACTACAAATTTGGCGACGAGGATGGGATACGAACCCACGTGTGTTTTGTGAAGGCGAACACGAAGATGTTTACAAGTAAGACGGCACATTATTCCTAACGTACATTTCAAGGGGGTTTTTTTAGAATACAAGGGTGTTTGGTTAATTTTACACGCTGTGGAACGTTTATAAAAAAATAAATAAAAAAAAAAGGAAACCCTTTTGAAGATTTTACCCTGAACACATTTAAATTAATCGCAAGTTCCACGATCCAACTTTCACAACATGCCTGATACGGCTAATACAGCCACTGCTAGCCTGGAGCCTGTTATCACCTCAAATCCCATGCACATCAACTCGCCTAGAGAATTTCTCACTGTACCAGGAGATCCACCAGTTCCTTGGACAGACTGGAAAGAGTACTTTATAAATTATATTGCGAACATGGAAGACTCTAATGGCGTATTTTCACCTGAAAGAAAGAAAAGGATGTTATTGTATAGTTTAGGACCTGAGGGTTTGAGAATATACAATGAGAATCAAAAGCAAGAGAGGGAAGGTGGAGATATAGATGTTTTCAAAGCAGCAATTGTTGATTTAGATGAATATTTTTCTCCCACTGTATGTATTGCTGTAACCAGACATAGTTTCTTCCAAAGGAAACAGGAGAAACATGAGAGTGTTGAGGAATATGTTTCTGCCCTAAAGAAAATTGCAAGCAAATGCAAATTTGCTCAATTACATGACGAATTGATTAGAGATCAAATCGTCATGTACGCAAAAAATAAGGCGTTACAAGACAAATTGTGGGTTGAAGGCGAAAGCAGTCTCAAAGATAATATAGTAATGGTTAAAAAAGCAGAACTTTCCGAAAGATGTGCAAAAGTGAGTTTATCGGTTGAAAAAAAAGACACCGAAGTAGTAAATAAAATTTCCGAGGGTAAAACAGTTCAAAAATCTTACAGAGATCCCAAAACTGAAGTTAAAAAGAAAGATAGGTTTGAACAAAAGAAGTATGGGAATGTAATTTGTTACAGATTTGGTAGTGGTCTTCATGCGGCAAATTTTGATAGATGCCCTGCAAGATCCGCTAAATGTCTGGAATGTGGTATTGTCGGTCATTTTGCAAAAGCCTGCCGGAGAAGGCCCAAAAAGAAAAGCAAGAGCAAAGTTGCGTGTATACACGATTCTGAACAATATGATGATTCAGCATCTTCAGACGAAGAGCTTCAAATTCAATTAAAAAAAAAAAATGTTGTGTTAAACATTACTGATGATTGTTCCTCTAAACCTATATGCACAATGTCACTGGGTGGAGTTGATGTCCAGTTAGCTGCCGACTCGGGGTCTCCATACACAATTGTAAACAAACATGTATGGGAAGAATGGTTTGTTTCCCACATTGGAACAAATTTGGAGCCCAGTGACATTGCCCCAGAAAGCTACACTGGGGAAAAAATTGATATACTAGGTTTCAGAGTTTTGATCTTTAGATTCAAGGGAAGACATGCTACTGGAAAATTATATGTTTCCAAGGATGGACCTTCCGTCCTGGGGTGGATGGATCAGAAAAACCTCAATATTATACTTGACCCGAACAGTAAAGAGCAGGTATTGGTAGCCTGTGAAAGTGAGAACACAAAAAAATGGGTGTTGGAAGATTTTCCAAAGGTCTTTTCATCCCAGATGGGGGAATTTAAAGGTTTCACACACAAAATCATTTTAAAAAATGGAGCGGTACCCAAAATACACAAGGCTCGGAATATACCATTCATTGTTAGGGAAGAGGTGAAACAAGAGCTGGAAAAATTACTAGAGAATGGTGTTATTGAAAGAGTGGAGGCTGCTGAATGGGTTTCTCCATTGGTCGTTGCTCGCAAGGCAAATGGAAAGGCCCGTTTATGTGTTGATTTGAGATATTTGAATAATAATATTTTAGTCGACCAATTTCCACTCCCCAGAATTGATGAAATGCTATCCCACACCCGTGGTGCTAAAGTATTTTCTACCCTAGATCTATCGGCTGCCTACCATCAGGTGGTGCTTGATCCTGATAGTAGACATCTGACTACGTTTTGTACCCCTTTTGGTTGTTTTAGATTTACACGAATGCCATTCGGGTTAGCATCAGCAGCGGCCGTTTTTCAAAGATTGATGTCTAACCTACTAGGTCATATACCAGAGGTAATTTTCTTTCAGGATGACATTTTAATCATGGGTAAAGACAAACTCCATCATGATTTTAAGTTGAGACAGGTGTTAAAAATATTAGAGTCAAATGGACTAGTCGCTGAAGGTACTAAATGCAAATTTGCGGAAAGTAAAGTCACTTATTTAGGTCATGAGATTTGTGATTCCGGCATTAAACCCAAACAAAAACTAGTTGAAGCCATCATCAATTCGCCGGCACCTAAATCCAAGGATGATCTTAGATCATTCTTAGGATTAGCTGAATATTATTCAAAATTTGTCAACCATTTTTCACATAAAACTTTTGAAATGCGACAATTAATGAAAAACAAAACACCGTTCATATGGAACACAGCCTGTCAGAAAGCGTTTTTAGAAATTAAACATGCTATTACAACTGCACCCACTTTGCAAGGTTTTGATCCTTTTGCTGAAACATTGGTAACTACGGACGCCAGTGGCATGGGACTTGGGGGTGTTCTCTCCCAAGTGACAAAGTAGGGTGTAGAAGTTATAATATCGTTTGCCTCACGGTCTTTGTCTCCTTGTGAAGAGAAATATTCGGTAATTGAGAGAGAGACGTTAGCATGAGTGTGGGCAATGGAACACTTCAGAAAGTTTATTTGGGGTAAAAAAATTCACACTTCGTTCGGACCACAAGCCGTTAACTAAACTTCTCACCACGGAGGGTCTTTGCAGAGCGTCAGCTAGAATAGCTAGGCTTTCCATGAGACTCCAAGATTTTGTATACGAAGTACAGTATGTGCCGGGTGTTAAAAACATCATAGCAGATTTTTTAAGTAGAATGTCCTTGCCACTTAAGGAAGTGGATCAAAGCAGCTGGAATGACTATTGTGTTGCAGGAGTTTTTTCAGAGTCTTGTGGGCTACAAATTAATGAATGGAAGCATGAAGTGGATAAGGATCATTTACTCATGGAAGTTGCAAAGAAAATTTCTAATGGGTGGTTAACTACAGACAAAAGTAATCCTCAACTCAGAGCATTTTGGGAAGTAAGAGATGAGTTAAGTCTGGATGGTGAATTTGTCTGTCGAGGCGAAAGAATTATCCCTCCTGTGGGAATTAGACTAAAAATCATCACAGTAGGTCATGAGGGCCATCCAGGAGTATCTAGAACACAAAAAAAAGATAAAAGCACTTTACTGGTGGCCTAAAATTGATTTAGGTATCGAAAGACAGGTCCGGAATTGTGTAAATTGCGATGGCGCTGACAAAAGTCAGAAAACACTCAATCCTCCAATGTCATCCTTAGGATGTCCGAAACTACCTTGGGAGAATTTAGCCTTAGACATTATGGGCCCTATATTGTGGCAGGATGGATTGTGCAAATATTTATTAGTACTAGTAGATCTGTTCTCCAGATGGATTGAAGTCAAGGTGGTAGAATCCATTAGTACTAATGTTGTAATCAAATTCCTTGATGAATGCTTTATCAGAGAGGGAGTACCTGCGACAATTCTAACTGACAATGGAGTACAATTTAAGTCAGAAGCAATGAAACGTTTTATGTGTGCCACTGGCATAGAACAGAAATTCACGGCATTGTACCATCCCAGGGGAAATTCAGTGGTAGAAAGAGTAAACAGAGTAATTAAAGGGGCTTTACAAATGGCCAATAAAGGAAGAAAAAATTGGTATCTAGAACTAGATAAATTAATTTGGTCGTACAGAATTACTAAACATGACACATGCGGTGAAAGCCCATTTGGGCTTATGAGAGGAAGATTTCCTTATTGCAATATTAACCCAACATGGATGGGTAGGAGTAAAAAATATGTGTGGGAATGCGATAGAGTAAGAGATTGCATCGTGAAGTCACAAGAAAAGAACAAAATGTATTTTGATGCTAAACATGGTACTAAAGAGGTGTATTTGCATGTTGGACAATTAGTCAGGATAAAGGAGGGGAGGAAGGTGGGAAAACTCCAACCACGTTTTTCTGCACCCAGAAGAATTTCCAAAGTAATGCGGAACACAGTTATGCTAGAAGATGGTACTGTTCATCATATGAACAGGGTTGCAATTGCAAGAAGTCAACTCCATGACATTAATAATGACATTGAAGAAAGGGGTATGGGTGATGACTTTTGGTGGTTAAGCCCAGAAGTGAGTTTGAATTCTAGTACTACTCATGATAGCTCACATAACAGCAACCCTAGTAACAACACTCTTAGTAATGACATGAGTATGGAAATGTCGAATGAACAGTGTGGAGTTTCTGAACACCAAGCTGATGGAATAAACCTTGAGTCGTCCCAGGGAAACTCTTTTACCAACTCTGATGGTGTGGTTCAATCCGAACAAACCAGTGATGTGGATAACAATCTTGTAGTCACTAGGTTTGGCAGAAGAGTTATAAAACCCAAAATGTTAAATGAATATGTATGCAGTAATTCAGAATGAAATTATTTTGTGTTATCAAATGTATAAAGTATGTACGGTATCAAGTTATGTCACGTGATAATAATATGCTTGCTTATAATTTTATTTTATTGTTTTGATTTATTAAGAAAGGATGTGTAGTATAGTACTTCTTTAAGTTAGTAGAACTTTAGGGAGAAAGAGCGTCATGACGTTTTATGGAATGGATATTTAAGATGGAATGTAGAATGTAGGTGGGCAGATGAAACAAGAAGAGTTTTGACCAGCACCCTTGTATTTTACCTCTTTACAACTTTAATAAATCTTTATTAATGCCCACAAAGTGTTGGAGGATTCACTACAGTTGGGCTGAACAAGCACCGACAGAGTCTAGCTCCTGTCCCGTGAGGGAAAGAGTATTGTGTTCTGTTGTTCCTTGACACAGTGCTAGCAGTCGGTTGTTCATTTTGGGCTTGTGAATCCATATACAGTGCGTTTCTTTTGCTTCGGCGAAGCACTCTAATACCTCTGGGTGGATGTTAAAGTACACGATGCGCCAGAGGGTAAGGTATGGTCTTACCTCCTCTAAGTGTAGGGACGGAGGGTCCACAGACTGTTTCACTAATAGGTATTCTCCAGTTTGTGTGAGTTTTGGAAAATAATAAGGGGTGTTAGTTTGATATATTTCCGCAGTAGTGGAAAATTGAAAGAGGGCATTGCACGGTGCCATTGTGCTGCTCTGAACCTCGCACACACAGAGGATGCATTGTCACAGTCCGAGGGGCCTCACAGGCTCAAAAGGTAGCGAGGAGAATCGATGTACAGCAGCTGGGTGCATGATGCAAGTCTTCAAACTGCTGGTTCGAGGAAACAGCATAAATCAGGAAATAGTGGCTGTGAGAGACTTGTGAGTTGCTGTGGCCCAATGGTGAAGGTCTGGGACTCTTATTCTGAAGGCTAGGATTCAATTCCTGAGGTTGTAATTGGTCAGAGCCCAGTTAAATGTATGGAAAATGGAAGGTCCTTCCAGCTCTCATCTCACAGGCGCCCGCCGAATGAGCAAGTACTCGGCTATCCTTCGGTTTACATCAAATAAGTGAAGTTGGGAGAGGAAGCTTGTAGTAATCACTCCAGTAGTCTCATATAGTAGATATGATATTTATTTGGTAACCTCCGTCAGTAAATCCCATCCTCTTCGCCATATTCTGTAGTAATCACTTCAGTAGTCTCATATAGTAGATATGATATTTATTTGGTAACCTCCGTCAGCAATCTAGTACAGCTCATAACTCATCTCCGCCTCTCTGCCATCTCACCCGTTCCCTGGTTACATCGAATACAGAACGACAGTACATTCTACATTCTACAATTCTTTACTCTACCATTACAACATAGTATAACAATATAAATACCACATTACTACAAAGCTCTACGGAATGGCCACGCATTAACTGGCCAGCATTAAGACAGATGATTCGACAGGTGATACTCATAGCAGATATAGCTTAGGAAGCGATCCGAGCAGTTGTTGAGGCCCAAGACTTCTCCAATAGCAAGTGAGTTGAAAAAATGAATTTGCCTGAGCACAGTAAGGAATGCAGACCTCACGAGAATAATACCGCAGTCATAGCTTGTTGTGGTTCTTTAGAACCTTACACATTGCCGCCTCTGCAATTTTTAGCAAGCAATCTTGGCAGTTGGTGGGGCCCAAGCCTCTCCAATAGCAAGTGACAGTTTTTGACAGATCGAGGAGCAGTGCGGAAGGTAAACACGCCTGCACCAAAAACTGAGTTGCCAGGCAGATCAAAAAGTGTATTGCAGTGGGCTACTGCTTTGTCAAGGAGGTACGGGGGTTACTTGCAGTAATAGATTAAAAGCTAAGAAAGAACAGTGAGCTATTATCTGATAGCAGACAGCTGCATGCAACTATAAGGTATAGGTTAAAGCATTACGATTTCCCAAGTCCTTCGTTAGCCTAATGTTTCAAAAAGAGATAATTGGGGTAGAAATCAGTTCTTATAATAAGGAGAACTCCCAACAATGGAGCTACGTTTAAATCCAGAGTTAGTGCTTCTCCAAGCCAAGCATTCAAAACTATACTGCCTATCAGTATGGAAGTCTTGTGACCACTACACCTTGTAGCTGTCTGTCTTATGTAACACAGACTACAGCCTATTAAAACATAGAGCAGTGACTCTATCAATGTAAGGTTGGCGTGTGGTGTAAAGTGCTGACCCCTACACTGGTATGAAGGGAGAAGTGCCACGGTCCTCATCAGGAGGCCAACCCAGCTTGCACTGCCAATTGTCACTATCAAGGAGAATGCAGTTGAATTCACTTATTTAGAGGCTAACAATTGTGGAGCTACGCTGCCTGTGAGAATATTGCATACCGACAGCAGATGGCGGGCTGGGATTAAAAGTCAAGTATTTAGCATTCACAGGTTCGAATCCCAACGCTTACTGCTACTGGAAGCAAACACTAATCTTCCACAACTGTCAGCGAACACTCCAATTGCATTATGTGATGCTGGAACCTGGCATTATTAATTGATAGGTGGGATCCTTAGCTTGCATCCCTGCACATGCACTAGACGGGAAATGCACTGGTATAATCCAGTGCTAGTAAAGCTGGTAGGAGAAGCCATAGGGCTGCATGGCTTTTGTGGTGGTCACAGCTTACAGTTACACGCTTACTGCTTGGGCAGGCCATTTCAGGTGTGCCAAATAGCACAGGGGCAATATCGGTAGGTAGTAGTACATCAGGTCTCCTGTGCATCGCACTAGTGTTAACCAATTAATTATTAGATTTCCTATTGCGACAAAATGGTTTCCCTTAGTCACAGGGGTCACCGAACACACTCCATGACAACTTATCGGGCATTCTTAATTATTACACAAGTGCACCGTTCAATAGACAGAGTGCACACTGTGGATTAGAGGCCAGTTTGTGATTTTCTAAGGAGCCACATTAATTCATGTGATAGCCGCAATTCACCCGTTTTAACTTTATCAGAGAGGAACGTTCTGGTCAGGGGAATTCATTTAGCCTCTCGGCTGCAGTGTCAATGACACAAGATATTAAAATATTGCTTGATATTACCAACAGGCTAGTTAATGGAAAAAGGTTCATGAGCAACACGCTGCTCAGTGGAATTCCTGACTTGCTCACAGAAAGATGGTAGGTTGGCTGTGGTGAACCTTTGGTGCGCAACAGGGTTAAAAGTGTGTGGGGGGAACCCCCTGAGATTCATGAGCTAAGCTTAGGAAAACGCAGGGCGCCAATTGGTTCAGCGTGGTGAAGCGGCCAATCGGCAGGGGGCCCCGTGGGTGCGCCCCCCCAACAGGTTATGTGCCTTCGGGTGGTTTACCGGAGAGTACACAGATGACAATGTACATCGATCTAGTGGAATGAGCGGTGTACTCCTCCTGAACGTGGTAGGGACACTGGGGCGGCTGGTTCTACTAGTTGTGGGGGTGGGGGAGCTGTTGGTGGTCGATAAACCACCTACAACGTGGAGTCATGAGGTTTAACAAGAAATACCTTCACATAAGGACGTACAAGGTACTTGGGATGCCTTACGGCTGGGACTCTTTAGACAAGTGCAATTGCCTGAACAAGGTCCCTGGGATGCCTTAAAGCAGAGATACTTGAGGGCAGACAAAAGGGTATGAAACGGTCAGCGCTGAGCGGACATGGCACTTGCAGCCCAGGCATGGCCATGAGGCCACGTATGCTAGACCATCGGTAGCAAGTTGAAGCCTCAAAGCTGCAACCCGCTGTACCAAGTAAGTGAGAGAAGTAGAGCTGTCACGACAGTTGGAGAGCGATTTATGGCAACCTTGAAGAGACATCATGACTGGAATGAGGATGCATGGCAGGATTAATTACGTTATGGTTATTAAATGCAATAAATTATAGGATGTACACTGTATCTGTTATGAAAATGCTTTATGTTGTAGTCCAAGATAAGCCAGAAATGAGCATGTCGATGACCAATGCCACCATGATAAGTGTGTACCAAAATAGAATGCAAATGAACTGCGGCCGTTCTAACACCACAAAAAAGGTCTTGGTATAAATAATTGATGGGAGAGAAGGAACGGCGTGTGGGCCAGTGAGTTGCTCGCACAGCTGGGGAGGGATAGATGCAAATTCCTTTAATGTAACAGACAGCGCACAGCCACTCCTGCAGTCCTTCCCAGTTCTCACCAAATGCCGAGAGCTTGTGACACACTGCCGGAATGGTGAAGCCAAAGTTCTACATAAAGGGTTCCACAACAGAACCCAAACACACAGAACACTCATCCTGCCTAAATGTTTTACATACATTTCAGAACCTGTAGTTAGGTTTATCCAATTATAAGATCAGGGCCCCTCATCCTATAATGAAGATTAATAAGTGGATAGGAAAAAATATATATATATATATATATATATTCACTGAAAAAACCATAGGTTTCACACATGTTATAGTTAGCTGGACATTTTATTGATAAAAAACCAATGAAATTCCCCCGTTATAGTTAGTGCAGGCAACTATAACTCACGCGACCGCAATCCTCTGCTGATGCTAATACTGTATTTAGACACTTATTTGCCCATGTCTTCTTCCATTAAATTTTAGCTATACATATATTACAAATATTTTTTTTTCATAAAGACACATATGTCATCAGCAGAAGATTGCGGTCGCGTGAGTTATAGTTGCCTGCACTAACTATAACGGGGGAATTTCATTGGTTTTTTATCAATAAAATGTCCAGCTAACTATAACATGTGTGAAACCTATGGTTTTTTCAGTGAATTTGCAAGGTTTTTTAAATGCTAATTCCTAACTAGAACGTGTGTGAAACCTATGGTTTTTTCAGTGAATTTGTACGGTTTTTTAAATGCTAAGTTACTTTACGCCATTCGTGGCGTGCGCGCCCAGTTAACGCAGTTCGTTCCGTGCGCGCACGGTGCGCTACGCGCACCGTGCGCGCACAGTGAGCACGCGGTGCGCGAAGCGCACCGCGCGCCCACTTTACACAGTTAGTGCCGTGCACGCACGGTGGTTGTGCCCACGTTATGTGGGATGGGCCATGTACGCACGATGCGCTTCGCGCACCGTGCGCACATGGGGGACATATTATGCGCATCTTTGTGAAATTTATTCTTTGTTTATTTCTTACCTGTAATAAGCCATGCACAAATGGTGACCTTCGGGCACCATTTGCACACGGGGTGGCGAGGGTGTAGATAATTTTTTTTTAAATTTTTTTTTACCGTAAGCGTAATCGGCGATTTTCCGAAAAAAAAACAAATTTTTTTTGGGCTTGGGGGTTGTTTGGGGACCCCTATATCAATGCTGGGTGGTTAGGATCTCAAGAAACTGCCTCTTTAGACATTTTTTGGCATCGTTTTTGCTGCCCAACTCAGAGAGCGAGAGAGAAAATGGCGGCCGCCGCTTCCTGGTTTCGACCGATTCGAATGTTTACTAAGATCTAACAGCCAATCAAAATCGCGCTTGCGCACGCCACCGTACGCGTACGGTAAGCGCACCGTAAGCGCACCGTAAGCTGGCTCAGATATATATATTGATTTAAAGGCTATTTTCTCTGAATCTACTGAACAGATTTACACCAAACCTACAAAAGGCACTTCCTTGACCTGAGGACTACCTCTCTGCCAAATTGCAAGTAATTCTGTTCAGCCGTTCGGGCTGTAGCTGTGTCTAAAGGTCCTATGGAAAAATGCATGGGAAAAACGCGTTTTGGGACCCCCCTTTTATCTCAGCCCCCGCTTGACGAATCCCCCCGAGACTTTCAGGGTAGGAGCGGAGCGGAGCGCCCCACCTATTTTGAAAAATTAGGGAGGATTCGTCGACCGGCGCCAAAGTTATTCAAAATAGAATGTTGCGGATTTCCTATGGAAACGTGGTCCTAACTATAACTACCTACTGGCGACCGCCAGTAGGTAATATATATATATATTATCTACTGGCGGTCGCCAGTAGATAGTTATAGTTAGTACCGTTTTTCCATAGGAAATCCGCAACATTCTATTTGGAATAACTTTGGTGCCGGTCGACGAATCCTCGCGAAATTTTCAAAATAGGTGGGGCGCTCCGCTCCGCTCCTACCCTGAAAGTCTCGGGGGGATTCGTCAAGCGGGGGCTGAGATAAAAGGGGGGTCCCAAAACGTGTTTTTCCCATGCATTTTCCCATAGGACCTTTAGTCTGAGCTACAGCCCGAACGGCTGAACAGAATTACTTGAAATTTGGCAGAGAGGTAGTCCTCAAGTCAAGGATGTGCCTTTTGTAGGTCTGGTGTAAATCTGTTCAGTAGGTCCTGAGAAAATAGCATTTAAATCAATATATATATCTGTAAGCGCGCTCCGTGCGCTTACCGTAAGCTTACCGTACGCGTACGGTGCCGTGCGCGAGCTCAATTCTGATTGGTGGTTACATGACTGTAAACATTCGAATCGGTCGAAATCAGGAAGTGTCGGCCGCCATTTTCTGTCTCTCGCACTGAGAAACAAAGGTGGGGAACGTGAAAAGGGGGCAACAAAGAGAGTTGCAGACCCCCTAGTGTTTGTCAGGGGGTCCAAGAAGGACCCAAAAGTACGAAAAATACATTTAATAATTTTTAAAAAAAATTGCCGAGTGCGCGTACGGTAAGCTTACCGTACGCGCACGGGAAAAAAAAAAAATAATAAAATAAAGAAGTAACAGGCACATTTATTAAATAAATTAAAGGACCCACAAGGGAGAAAATAACAAATGTTACTGTGTAATAAAAGGCGAGGCGCGCACGGCATGGACTGCGCAACGTGGGTGCTCGGTGCACAGGGATGTGCGCGCAGTGAAAAACCAGAAAAAAAAATAAAAAATAAATACATAACTTAGCATTTAAAAAACCGTACAAATTCACTGAAAAAACCATAGGTTTCACACACGTTATAGTTAGGAATTATCATTTACAAAACCTTGCAAATTCACTTAAAAAACCATAGGTTTCACACATGTTATAGTTAGCTGTACATTTCACTCGTAAAAAAACAATGAAATTCCACGTTATAGTTAGATCAGGTAACTCTAACTTGCGCGACCGCAATCCACAATGTGTAATTTCAGATGTCATCATTGATGTCATGAGTGATGTCACTGACCATGTCATGAGTGATGTAATATGTGACGTCATCAGCAGTTTATTGTGGGCGCGCAAGTTATAGTTACCTGATCTAACTATAAAGTGGAATTTCATTGGTTTTTTACGAGTGAAATGTACAGCTAACTATAACATGTGTGAAACCTATGGTTTTTTAAGTGAATTTGCAAGGTTTTGTAAATGATAATTCCTAACTATAACGTGTGTGAAACCTATGGTTTTTTCAGTGAATATATATATATATATATATATATATATATATATATATATACGCATGAAATGAAACTGTAGCACCGCTAAAGGCCTAGAACAATCAACCTGTGATCTCTGCAATAGACTAGAGCGGAGGGGTTACAGCCCAGACACACTCACGAAAGCCAGAACCAAAACAGCAAACATATCAAAGAAGGATCTTCTCTTTAAGAAAGCAAATATAACTGAGAACGAGAACAACCCTAAAAAAAAAAAAAAAAAAAAAAAAAAAGACAAAAATCGACATTCCCAGACTAATCACAGGATTTAATGCATACCATGCTAATGTGCGCAGAATAATACACAGGCACTGGAACACTGTACGCAATGACCCTGTCATAGGCCCCATTTGCAGCAAAACACGGCAAATCACTTTTAGGAGAGCCAAATCTATGCGACAGGAACTAGTCAGCAGTGCACCGTTTGTGACTAAAGGTTGCACCTGGCTTAAAGCACTCAAGGGTTTCCACAAATGTGCGAAGTGCAAGGCGTGCAAACATGGTGTCAACACCAGAGAGGTCCAGATGCCCTTCCGACAATCCCCTTACGTATTCAGAGGCAGCTATACCTGTAAATCTGACTTTGCAGTCTACGTCATGTACAGCACCTGCGGCAAAGTGTACGTGGGTAGTACCATCTACCCAGTGCACGTCCGCATTTTGCAACATCTTAGGGCCATCTGCAACAATGACCCTACGTACCCTGTGGCCAGGCACATCAATACATCCCATAGTGGTAAGGCGCAGGATTTATACTGCTTTGTGGTCGACACCGTTCCAAAAAACTCCAGGGGAGCCAACAGACAGTTGGCCCTCAGAAGGCTGGAATCACGCTACATCATCCTCTTCAATTCCAAAATCCCTAATGGAATGAATGCGGATGAGGCCTTAAGTGTGCATCTGTAATTTTGTTTTTGCTGCTTGTCCCGCTCGAAGTCCAGACTCTGTAACGTTAGGTCACATTCACTTTTATTTTACCCTTATGCTTATGTTTTTCACCAGTTCGCACTCACGAAGAGGCCTCTCTTTATATGCGACATCTGTTCCATTCTCTGTACACAGCGTCCATCCACCAGATTGTAGTGCAATGATTCTCCGGTCACGGGAGCAGCAAGCGTGATTATCCTAAGCCCACTGGGGCTATACAGCTGTGCCTCCTTGGCTACATAGCTTCAATCTGTCCGCAAACCTATAGTATCACATGCACATCCATTCATTTGATAATTCTTGATATACAAAAAAACAGGAATGCGCACGCACTTAACTGCCAATTCATAGGTTTATATATTTACATATAATGATTATTTTACATAGCACGCGACTTAACTTGCACGCACGCTTCCCCGACCTCCTTCCATCTTGCTTCCATAGTCTAGAGGTGACAGAGGCAATGTTATTTCTTCTATGTCAATACATGTTGACAGGGATGATGTCACTAATGTTTTAAATTTCACTTGCTGCTTTTTCACTTATCTTCTTTTAAATCATTGTTGTGCAGATAATGTTAAGATACATTAACAATAGTCCTGATTATTTCTGTTTTAATTGTTTTCACATTACGAGAAAAATGCATTTTCCTGTGCAAATAGTCATAGGAAACTTCTATGTCTATTACAAGGCCGTTGGTTGCTGTGACAACCCTGTGTGAACAGTGCATATAACCCAGTGAATATGAATGTACCTGATGTAGTGATCAAGGCGGTACGCCGCCGAAACGCGTCTAGGTCGTTGTATGGATTAAAACTTCTTTATTGTCATCAGTTCATGGAGTCAGTGCCTGTCTGTTCGCCGCCGTCAGGATTGGAATACAATATATATATTTTTTTTTTATTTTTTTTAACCGAGTTTTATATAGCGCAAACTCATACATGCCAATAGACCCGATTCAGGCGCGAGACTACTGATTTTTCAAGCCAAAAATTGCTTTATTTTAGCTGTCTCCCACCTGAAATTGCATTTTCTACAATACAAGTCCATAGGGAATTTTCATTCTCCCGATATTTTATTTTAAATCTCCCACATCCCTGTCCTAAAATGTTGGCATGTATGCGAACTTGAACCGAAGGTATCTGGTATCAGAGCGCTTTACATGAGCACCATTTGAGTTACATGAGGACACATTCATTTTTATTAGGTCTCGGGACCATCCGGTCTGCCGAAGGCAGAACCGAAAGTCGAGAGATTTAATGACTTGGAGAAGAGGGGCTTGAACCAGCCCCTCTTCTCCCCTGTTCTCCATTGGCTGGCCTCTTGAATGCTGGCCAGCCACTGGAGAAGAGGTCAGTCATTCAGATCAGGCCCCGTCCTTTTCGGATCGGGGGGCGTGTTTTTTGCAAGAAGTCTCAAGGAGGAGACAACAGCAAAACACGCCCCCGAATCCGAAAAGGACGCTGCCTTTCTCCGAGGCATTTCTGCTCTGCCTCGGAGAAAGGCGGTGGTGTCCAGCATCAGGTTCGTGCAGCTCGCAGCTTCCTCCTTGTTTACTGTGCAAGGACGTCCGACTCGGAGACTCCAGTTTCGCTTTAGACACGCCAGCCGGCCTCCGTGGTTACCAGGGGACAGCATTAATTCTTGGTCATCAAAACGCAAAGTAAAAAAAAAAAACGGATTTCTCAACAATGGTTTCCACTCTTTTTGGGCGACCTTATGCACCCGTTTTCCCTGCCTATGTCCTCAGTATGTAAAACTGAAAGACAAATACAGCGAGCTGACAGAGCAGGAAATTCTATTCACGTGATAAATCGAGCATTTCTAGTCAAACAGAGGCGTCAAGTTACCTGCGCGGTGCACATTTACCGACTCCGACTCTGACGCTTAGGTGGTGGTGCCGGGGGTAAGGAATACTATTTTGGGGGTGCTGCCTCCTGGGGTCTGAGGAAAGAGGTCCGCTCACGTGCGCTTTGCTATCGTGTGGGGTGTTAAAAACATTCCATTTAACATGCCCCGGAAATAAAAGCCTTTTACGCAATGCCCTTCGGCACATTCAAAGGTAGAAACGGGCGGGTCCTGTTTAAAACCCTTTCTACAGGTGAGGGGTTTATGAGGGCAAAATAAGAAACAACACACGAATCCACAAAGGATGTTGCTCCAGCGCTTTCAGCGGAGGAGAAAGTCGCCACGCCCCTCCAGCGTCCAGCTTCAACTGTAAGTGGCAGGAATTTGTAGCGCTGGGCGTCATTTATCCTGTTTCTAAACGCTTCCAAACCGAACCACGATTGGCCCGGATCACACAATGTGGTCAGGGGAAGAAGATGGGATTTGAAACCACGTTTTAATGCTCCGCAGTCATTAAAGTGGCCACCAGACCGTAACCCACCACCACCACATTCCACCCCCACTGACTGAACGCAGCCGGGGCCACGCCCACCCAGCGTGCTCATTTGTGTTCCCTCGTCAGTGACTAGAGCTCCAGTTCTTTGCAGCCTGTACTTAACCACACGTTGAAAAGCCTACGTCCAGCCCCTAGCGTAAAGTTACTCCTGTGTAATTGGACAAACTCTTAGCGTACAATTGTGTAGGTGTAAATAGATTACACCAGGTAAGTATCCTTTTCTGAATAATGTGTCTTATCTTTATGGACAAAACGTGTTTGTGAATTCGTCACCCAGACTTAACCACTACCGAGCCTGGCTGGCTGATCCGAAGCTGACCCACGTGTATTCTGCACTTCTCAGATTCCATCTCTCAACCAAGGCCTTCCCCTCTCTGGGGGTAGTGGTGCGCGAGCCAATGACGGCTTGAGCATGGTTCCAGTCAGATGTCCACCACTGACTCGGCCTGAGCTCCCCTTAGTGCCTCGAGCCTAAGAGAGCCGAGCCCAGAAGCTGTGGATTCTACCTCCTGCATCCATGCTTGCCCTGGTACCTCATTCTCCGGGCCTCTCTGGGTGTTCCGGTTTAGGGGCTTCTCGGTGTCCGCCTCTGCTTTCACAATCAAGATGCAAAAAGCCTGTGTGACACGGGCACCCAGGGGCTTGGAGGATGGTGTGATAGCGCACAGAGGGAAGGGAGGCAGAAAGAAAGAACTGGGTGCAAGAGGGATGACAACCGGATCTATAGGAGTAAGAAAGAGGGGAGGAGAAACAGAGAAGGGGGGGGGGAGAGGGGCATAGGGAGCGAAAGCAAGGGAAAGCGGGAGATGATTTAAGATAAAAAGAAAGGGGGCGGGAGAAATTATATCCAATAAGAAAAGGTTTTGAGCATGTCATGTCTCTCATAAATGTGTTATTTTATTTAATAAAAGACAAGACGTACTTTCTTACGAGTGCAGACATCCATTATCCTCCTGCTATCAGAGCTACCAATTCCTGCAAGTCGTGCTATAGTCAGGGCCACTGGAATTATGCGATTTTGAATCTGCGGTGTTTACCGTATAGTTGTGAATTTACTGCATTGCCTCGTTGTCTATAATCTACTGTGTAATCTGCATCTTTAATTCAATGACAAAATAGCAAGGGGCAGATTTATAATAACTGACGCAGCCCTGCATATCAGCAGGGATGCGCCAGTTATTTTGCGCCCCAGCTCCGCCATCATGGATGCGGCGCACCATGGGGCAAAAATGGCACAGATGCGTGACGCATCTGTGCCGAAAAGTGGCGCATTGCTGGAGTTGCGTCGCAAGCGCGACGCAGCTCCAGCAATGATCTGGGGGGCCCTATCTTTACAATGCTGTGTCAATCCTTACGCCTGCTTCAAGCAGGCGCAGGGTTTTGACGCAGCATGGGCCTAAAAGTGACTGAGTGAAATCTTGTAGATTTCACTCAGCCACTTTCAGGAGGCGTTCCTGCGCCGGAACGCCCCCACCTGCCCTGGAACGCCTACATGTGGCGCAGGGCTTTACAACGTGACGCATCTCCCAGATGCGTCACGTTGTAAATACCCCGCACCATGGCGCAGGATTTGCGCCGCTGCTGCGTCACAAAAGTGACGCAACGGCGGCGCAAAAGTGGCGCAAGTACAACATAAATCTGCCCCCAAGTGTATATTGTCACATGATGTGCTGCAAGAGTCTGCTAATTGATTGAGTTAGCCGTAAGGCTTATTTTGGTCGTTCATTGCCGCATAATTCTTTCCAGAGGCCCTTGTGACAGCTCGTACATACAGCACCTAACTGTCCAAAAGAGCTGGCGGTCAAATCGTATAGTGAGTATATTATAGCCACGGGAAGGAAGCAGTTCAGTCGGACTGGGAATTCCCCAGCTCCTGAGAAAATGAGTCGGCCTCTACATTTAACACTTTATAAACAAACACTGCAGAAATAAAGCATCGTCTGAACACATTGCTATAGCGCCTACATATGAAACGCCTCCAGGCACTGAAGTCTGACACGTGATTGTGAATGACACTGGGCTTTCAGTCGATTTCTACGCGATAAACCCTCTAACACGGGCGAGACCAGATCACTTCTGTGCACAAGGAAATTACACGAGGTTGTAGGAGTTCGGGAGGCAAGAGTTGGGTAGAAGGGTGCCAGGGATGAAGAAAGAATGAAACAAGCATTTACAATGCAACGGTCTCGGCATTGTTAAAGTTAGAGCTATTGGCATTGCTCATGACAATGCCGTTTCTTTAAATGTTTTAAAAACAAAAAACATAAACAAAAATAATGTCATGAGCAATGCCAATAGCTCTAACTTTACCAATGCCGAGACCATTGCATTGTAAATGCTTGTTAAACATGGGGAGATTAAGTGATTTGCCCAAAATCACAGGATGTTGCGCGACCTTGTCAAGATTCTAACCCAGTTCCCCAGATTTGAGGTCGACCGCCCAAGCCGTTAGGCCAACTCCTCTCTCAATTGTTTTGTTATTGCATTTATATAGCACTTACAACCCCTGGCAGGAGTCAAAGCACTTTTTTAAGCGAGTAACACGCTACTCCGGAACCTATAAAGGATTAGTGGTAAATTAGTATAGTAAAATATAAAAGTAATTTGAGTGGTGGATCTGTTAGTCAGTTTTTTGGATTGAGGATAGTGAAGGGATAGACGCGGGAAAAGGTATACATTTATATAACGCTTGATACCGCTGATGCAGCGTACATATGAAATATAATCGCTCTGAGAATACAGATCTTTCCCTCCTAGACAAAAAAGAAGCGTCTACATTGTCTTACTCAGCACACGTTTCAGGTCTTTGACCCCATCTGCCGCTCCTCCTTGCAAATCAAGAGGACACGTGCCCGTCAAAATCCCAGATTTTCAACAAAATAATGAGTTCATATGAAAATAATAAAAACGGGACAACTTTTAACTCAAAAAGTTTCACCCCAGTGCACAGGTGTACCGCTTCTCTTTCATCAGACAAACCAATCCCTAGTCTAGACGGATCCGTTTTTAAATACCTCGCAAGAGGTCGGCACGACAAATCCCCACCTCTCCCCCTCCCATTACCAGACAAGTAATGCCTCACCATTTGGATCTTTCTCCTTGTAACACTGGTAGCTATACTCCGTACCCACATTGGTCAAATATTCCTGCACCTCCTCCTCGTTCTGGAAATCTACCAGCCCAGCCATCTCCTGTCAGACGACACACGCAACGAGAGTAACAGACTGTACAACCAAGGGCATGCAGCCGTGGATGCCGGCAAACCGGAAGTGAAACTTGTGACCTCTCCGCACTTTGCAAGAATGGCGGCCATCTTGAAAATAGTTCATTTAACAAAGATGATACAGCCCTTAGACTAACACAAATATATTTATCAAAACGGAGGAACCCAAAACAATGCTTATAATTATGAGGACATTACAAATGAAAAACCGCAACTTAATAATCATTCCTGCGAAATTTATAGGCTGGCTTTCTAACAGCTTTTTTAATGGAGATATCATGCCCTTTAATGAAGGTGTCATGCACTTTAACTCTTGTTGACACTGAAAAACAAAACATCATGAGAAAAAGTACATAAAAGTACAATTACGTGCCTTTCTTTCAATAGAAATATAAGGGAGAAATACATTCTCCTGATTAAAAATCATACATGCCAACATTTCAGAAGAGGGAAGTAGGAGATTTACAAAAAAGAAATCGGGAGGATGGATTTTCTCCCTTTGATTCTATTGAAACAAAGGCAATTTCATGAGGGGGTCAGGCAAAATAAAGCCATGGCTGAAAAAAATCACACATATATATATATATATATATATATATATATATATATATATATATATATATATATATATATATATATATATATATATATATATATATATATATATATATATATATATATATGTATGTATGTATGTATGTATGTATGTATGTATGTATGTATGTATGTATGTATGTATGTATATATATATATATATATATATATATATATATATATATATATATATATATATATATATATATATATATGAATGAAATGAAAGAGGCATTTATAGAGCGCATGGCTACCCTAGGGCCTCCCAGCGCTGAGAACCCGACGGCGGGGGGCAGATAAATTAAGCCTTAGGAAAAAAATGCGTCTTCAAAAGCCGTCGAAAGGGCAGGTATTCCTCCTCCAAACGGATAGAGTCTGGGAGGGTGTTCCAAGTCTTAGAAGCGACATAGGAGAAACAACGACCTCCACATCTGGTCCTGACAACTCTCGGTACCGTGGCAAGGCGCTTATTTTCAGAGCGAAGGTGCCTTTTAGGATGGTATAGAGAAACTATCTTTTGAAATATAGGAGGACCATTCGCGGCCATGATCTTGTGAGTGACACAGAGGGCCTTGAATTTGATCCTTTCTAAAACAGGGAGCCAGTGCAATTGTCTAATAGCCTTTTTTGCTGAGTCTAGCCGCGAAACTTGCAAGAGAATTCTTGCCGCACAGTTCTGGACCTTCTGTAATATGCATATTGTAGACTGGGGGGCTCCTAAGTATAAGGCATTAGCGTAGTCCAGACGCGACAGTATTAGTGCCTGGAGGAGTAGTCTTCTTGCATAAAATGGGAGAAGAGGCAAGATCTTTCGTGCTGACTTCAGAATCCCGAAGCAGCACCCAGCTACCTTGCTAGCCTGTGTCTTCATGTCTAATCTTGCGTCAAGCCAGACTCCTAAGCTCTTGATGTGTTTTTTAGGAGTGGGCGGGTTTCCCATACAACTAGGCCATGCTAACGGCGTGTCTGGAGGCAGGGGTTTTCCCAGCAGCATAAGGTCTGTCTTTGATCCATTGAGCTGGAGACAGGACTCTTTCATCCACACAGATATCTCCTCCAGGCATCTGGAAAGATTACTTCCTGGATGTCCTGGGTTTTTAAGGGAGACAATCAACTGAGTATCGTCGGCATACATAACAATTTGTATGCCGAATGCCTCCACTATTTTAGCCAAGGGGCACATATAAATATTAAAAAGAGTGGGGCTAAGTGATGAGCCCTGAGGCACTCCACTCTTCAGAGGCACATTCCCAGAAGTCACATTCTCCTCAAAGAGCTGGAATGTGCGACCTTCCAGAAAGGAGGCTATCCATCTCAGTGCGGTACCGTTTATCCGCATCTCGTGACATCTTGTAATGAGAATTTGATGGTTGGCGGTATCAAAAGCCGCACTGAGATCAAGGAGGATTAATGCAGCTGATCCTCCTGAGTCCATAATTTTCCTTGCCTCCTCTACAACGGCAATCAGGGCGGTTTCCGTGCCCTGTCGAGATCTAAAGCCAGTCTGTGTTGAGTGCAAACAGTCATGTTCCTCCAAGTAAGTGGAAAGGGTAGTATTGACGTACTTCTCTGCTATTTTAGCTATTCCCGGGAGCAGGGAGATAGGGCGATAGTTGGCCATTACCTCCGGATCTGATCCAGGTTTTTTTAGCAGGGCCTTTACCATCGCTTCCTTCCATAGTGAAGGAACTTTGCCTGTTGACAGTGAGGAGTTAATAAGGGTTGCAATAACAGGGGCTACTTCTGGGGCCACCTTGTGCAACACTGTGGGGGGCGCCTGGTCTTTAGGGGAGCCTGATTTAAGTTTGTTAAGTACGGACATCACTGTATCTGAATCCAGGGGCGGAAAGGATTCCAGACTCTGGTCTCGGCGATCTCTAATTTCTTGCAACGAGGCATTAAGGTCAGAAGTGGTGACTGTCGAAAAGGCTGAGTAGATCGCCTGTACCTTATCGTGGAAATATTCTGCTAACTTGTTACAGCGACCTTGTACATCCGTAGAGGTCATCGTGGTGCATGGAGGGGTAGTCAACGATTTAAAAATTTTAAAAATTTCTTTAGGAGAGTTAGGTGCTGATAAAATCTTTGCTTCATAAAACTTAGATTGTGCTTTCCTAATCTCGGTTTTATACAATTTTAGCGCATCACGATAGACTTTCTTTTTTTCATGTGAAAAGTCTTTCCTCCACTGCCTCTCGAGATGCTTACAATTCCGTTTAAGATCTCTCAGCTCCGTAGTGAACCACGCAACTTTTTTTGGGCCCTTTTTGATATCCCTGAGTTTTATGGGGGCTAATACGTCCAGTGAATTTTTAATCCAGAGATTGAATTGTAAATTTGCCTTCTCAGGGTCAGGGTCTAGACAGGGACGGGTTTCTTTGAGAATGGCAGCCCATTCTTCCACAGAAATATTAGACCAATTCCTGTTCATAATTTTGGAATGGTTTACAACTTTCCTACTCGTGGAGGCTGACCAGGAAAATGAGATAAGATAATGGTCAGTCCAGGGGAGGGGCTGTGGGTCATCTACCTGAATGAGGGTGTTGGTAAAGATCGGGTCTAACAGGTGACCTTTGACGTGAGTTGGACCCGTCACTTTCTGAGAAAGGAGTAGCACTTCTAAGGCGTCAGATACTTCTTCCACATACGTGGCCGTGCGGGATTCGAGGTGTAGGTTAAGGTCTCCCAGAACAGTGAAGTTTGGCAGGGAGCTAACCAGTAGAGAAGTAATATCCACCAAGTCCCCAAGAAAAGATCCAATCGCACCTGGGGGTCGGTATATTAACATACCTGAGAAGGTGCATGTGGGTGTAAATTTAATAGAAAAAGAGCAGCTTTCACAATCTCGGATGAGCCAGGCAGAAATCCTGCAGCTAAAGGAATCCCTATGGATAATAGCAAGCCCTCCCCCCCTGGTAAGGGAGCGATCTTGTCTTTGGATAGTGTAACCTGGGGGGAGTGCCTGAACAACCGCTGAATTAGACCAGTCCGTCAGCCAAGTTTCGGTAAGAAACATTATATCCGGGCTGGTATCTTCTAAGAGCATTCTTATTTCAAGCGAATGTTTTGGTAGTGAGCGGCAGTTTACCAGCTTCATTTTGAAGTCCGAGATTACAGGACATTTCTTCCCTGCCTGATCCTCTGGGTTCAGGAGGAAATTGCATTGAGTGCAGTGAGTCTGGTCAAAGGGGGGGCCCAAAGAGTGATGACATTGTTGTGTGCCACAAAATTTTCTTAACTGATCGGACGTATAGGGGTGCAGGGTTACAGCCGCGGGAGCAGGGATCATGGCCTCTGGTCTCGGGCGGGCGCATATATTCACTGAAAAAACCATAGGTTTCACACATTTTATAGTTAGCTGGACATTTCACTCGTAAAAAACCATTGAAATTCCCCCGTTATAGTTAGTTCAGCTAAATATAACTCACGCGACCGAAATCCACTGCGGATGACGTCACATATTACATCACTGTATTCACTAAGATACTGTTAATAAGTCAGTTATACAAATAATTTTACAAAAAAAACTGACACTTATTTACCCATTTATTCTTCCATTAACCTTTAGATATACATATATAAAAAATATGTATTTTTCAGAAAAACACATATTCACTGGATGATGTCATCAGTGATGTAATATGTGACGTCATCAGCAGTGGATTGCAGTCGCGCGAGTTATATTTAGCTGAACTAACTATAACGGGGGAATTTCAATGGTTTTTTATAAGTGAAATGTCCAGCTAACTATAACATGTGTGAAACCTATGGTTTTTTCAGTGAATTTGCAAGGTTTTTTAAATGCTAATTTCGAACTATAACGTGTGTGAAACCTATGGTTTTTTAAGTGAATTTGCAAGGTTTTTTAAATGCTAATTTTTAACTATAACGTGTGTGAAACCTATGTTTTTTTTAGTGAATTTGTAAGGTTTTTTAAATGCTAATTTATGTATGTATTATTATATTTTTTATATATTTATTTTACAATAAACTACCTATGTATATAGATATAGATTGACTGTATCCTGTAATATGGAATGGATCGTTTAAAATGTTTTTTTTTTTAAGGGTTTTTCACCGTGCGCGCACCCCGCGATTTTTTGAAAAAAAATAAAATGTTTTTTTCACCCTTCGGGGTCCTTCAGGGACCCCCTGACAAAGGCTAGGGGGTCAGGAACTCTCTACCCTGCCCCCTTTTCACATTCTCCACCTTTCTTTTTCACTACCACACACAAAATGGCATCCGACACTTCCTGATTTCGACTGATTCGAATGTTGACTGACATCTAACCACCAATCAGAATTACGCTCACGCACGGCACCGTGGGCACACGGTGCGCGCACGGTGCGCATATAGATATTTATGTACATTTAACTGCAATTTTCTCAGGAACTACTGAACAGATTGACACCATATATGCAAAAGGCACATCCCTGACCTGAGGACTACCTCTTTGCCAAATTTCAAGTAATTCTGTTCAGCCGTTCGGGCTGTACCTTCGACTAAAGGTCCTATGGGAAAATGCATGGGGAAAACGTGTTTTGGGACCCCCCTTTTGTCTCAGCCCCCGCTTGACGAATCACCCCGAGACTTTCAGGGTAGGAGCTGAGCGGAGCGCTCCAATAGTTTTGAAAATTTCGCGAGGATTCGTCAACCGGCGCCAAAGTTATTCAAAATAGAATTTTCAGATTTCCTATGAGAACTCGGTCCTAACTATAACTATCTACTGGCGACCGCCAGTAGATAATATATATATATATATATATATAAAAATATATATATATAGAATGGGAAGAGTATAACTACTTGAGATGCCAATTCCCCCGTATTCCCATCCTTTACTTACTGCCAAAACTACATAAGGATCCAGTAAATCCTCCAGGAAGACCTATTGTCTCCTCGATTGGTTCCCTATTAGAAAATACTTCGCGCTTTATTGACCACTATTTAAGACCTTTTGTGGTCAGTTTACCAGCCTATCTTAGGGATACTACACATTTCCTAACCGTTATAGATGGCATTCATTGGGAACCTGATTTCATCTTGGTGACCTTGGATGTATGCAATCTATATACTTGCATTAATCATTACTTTGGTCTCCAAGCAATCAGGCACTGTTGGAAAACCACTCCCACACTAGAAGGGGTGGTGGTGGTCTTCCGGACACACTGTGGTAGCTTGGCTCGAGTGGTCAGGAATCAGGCTCCGTGCTAAGCATACAACATACCCAAACAATAACCATGCGTGCATCCGTTCCAAAAACGACTCTACACCGTAAAAATTATGAAAATAACTTTCTTTATCTTCTTTTTCTCTTAGTTGCTGATTGGAGAAAATAAATAACAATCACAATATACAAACTTTTTAGAAAGTGCAGGACAAATAAATACTGGCTTAATGATTCAATAAATAGGGGTGATCATAAATACTGAAGGCATAAATAAAAGTGCAATACCGACAGGCAATTAAATATTCTGAGGCAATAAATACTGTAACCAATAAATATTGTGCATCAATAAATACTGTGGACCAATAAATACAGTGGAACAATAAATAGGTTAAATACAATAAATACAATGCCCCTAATAAATACTTAAAAGCTGACAGTGACACTCATGGAATCAGATCACTTTTGAATTCCTAAGGGCTGATTTGGCGCAGGCACAGCTTGTGGGGATGTGGAAGGCTTGAGGGTGTCTACTCCCTGGCTTGGTCAAGGCTGAGGCCTAAACTGAGGTAGATAAAAGGGGGAAATACCAGAGACCTGGCTCTCTCTCTCCACACAACTTCTCTAGATTAGTCCCAGTTCACCCTTGGCACAGTCAGGTTGGTTCCAGCACCTCCCTAGCCCCTTAGAGCAGTCTCTCAGGTCTCCACAGGGCCTTAGGCGCCCTCTACTCCACTTACTGCCCTTTTTCTGATGCTCCGACGCCGCTGGAGTCGTATCGATGCCGTGAGGCGGTTCCGGTTCGATGTCGGCGGCCTCGGCACAATGTCAGTTCTTTGACGACGCCGGCAGGCGGATCCGGTCTCGATGTCAGCGGCCTCGGTTCGATCTCGACCTCCGATTCGATGGCGTCGGGCAGTCTTACTCGATGTCGACTTCGGGCGGCTCCGGTCCGATGGCGACCTCGGCTTCGATGACGTCGGCCGGCCTTGCCTCGATGTCGACTTCCGGCGGCTCCGGAGTGCGATCCTCACTCCCGACCTCCGGTGCTCCTCACAGGTTTCCGGCGACTCCGGAGTGCGACCTCCACTTCCGACCTCCGGCACGATTCTCACAGGTTCCGGCGACTCCGGAGTGCGATCCTCACTCCCGACCTCCGTTACCCTTCACCTCGGTCTCCGACGACTCCGGAGGGCGGACTTCACTCCTCCGATGTCGCCGCTCACTCGACCTCGGGTGACTTCCTCCTCGACCTCTGGTATTCCTCACGACCTCTGACGGCGCCCTCTCTCGACCTCTGGCGGCTCCGGGTACGACGTCTGCTTTTCCAGTCAGCGCCGCTTCTCCACCTCGGGCTCCAGGTCTTAGGCTACTCGACGTCGGACTTCAGGGAAACCAGCTTCTAGGTCAGGATCTTGCTGTTCTCTTGTTTCTAAGGCCTGTTCCTGCTGTCCAGGTCCTCAGGATGGTTTTTCTGACTTCTTCCCACACAGGGCTCTAGGCTGGGCTCCGTCAGTAGGGACTAGTATCAAGGGTGGGTTTATGGACCCCACTCCAGGCACAAGTTTCCACCCCTGCTGCTTCACTCCTTCCTCCTTCACGTTTTTGCTGCTCACTCCTCACCAGTCAGGTGCCAACTGCCAGCTCCAACTGCCAACTCTCTCTCTTAGCTTCCCAACATTCTAAACCGCCTCCAACTGTCACAGGGTTCTGGAATGTTCTGGAAGGTGCTAGCAGGTTCCAGTGGATGCTGGTGATGTCACAGGTGGCCACCATTTTGTGCTTCAGGCCCTCAGACAGAAGTTTCAGGGGTAGGTAAAATGGCTCCCTGAATCTGCATCAACATGAAAAATGAAAACAAATGAGGGAAAAAGGGCCAAGTCCTACAGGCACTATCTTAAGACCCGTTCCATCTCCCTATGAATTATTACGGGCAAAACGTAATTGTAGCTCACTCAGCTTGTTTGAAGAAGAAAAGGCTACTATGATCTGCCGCTTCAAAGAGAGAGGCTACAATACCCAAACCATCTCAGAGGCATGCAAACGGGTAGAATTGGTTACACGGACTGAGCTACTACATCCAAACAAATCTGAACCAACTTCTGAAACAATAAGATTTATCACCACCTATTCAGGTCAAGCCCAGAATGTTCGCCAAATATTAAAAAAGAACTGGCACGTGTTATTAACTGACAATAATCTTCAGAAACATCTAAGTAGTTGCCCCCAAATTACATTCCAGAAAAGTAAATCACTTCGGGATGAAATATGTTCTAATTATGTTACTAGTAAGGATGTAAAATTATGTACTAAGTGTCCTGGCTTTTGGTGCTGTAAAAAATGCAAAGCATGTAAAAATAGTTCTGATTGTAAGACACTTGCTCTTATCAAGAGTGACAGAGAATTTAAAATCAAGAAATATCTGACCTGTAATACTACATATTGCATTTATGCACTTATCTGTCCCTGTAACAAGATCTATAGTGGGAGCACTATTCATTGTGCCAAGAAACGAGTGTTGGAACATGTCAGAGCTATTAGACACAACAATAGACAGTATCCGGTAGCCAGGCACTTCTTTGAATATCATTCTCAAAGGGAGGAACTATTGAGAATGGCAGTAATTGATGCAGTTCCCATTGGTGTAAGGGGAGGCAACAGACAGTTAACATTACGCCAATTGGAGTCAAGATATATCATTGACTTAGAGACTATGTCTCCTTTGGGACTGAACTCAAGTGAGGAACTGGTGGTACATTTACGGCAATAATTAAGTTCTGAACATCAAGTTTCTCCTCTGTAACTGATAGCATTGTGATGTATATAGTATGATTTGAATAATGGGACTTTGATGAAAGCTGCATTTTTCTGCTTTTTAATATTTTTATACAACTCATGTTTTGTTATTATATAAATTATTTCTCTCTTTTGTACATTTTCAGATGAGGTATTTCAGATCAGGCTAATCATGTTGAAGCAAGTACAAGGGAACACAACGTTCTAATTGGGTTGCCAAGTACAATTTTGCCCACTTGGGCGTGATTTCAATGGAATCTTGCTGGTATTTTACTCATGCAATCATTTGTACTCATAACTTGGGTGTTTGCAGTAATAATAATGCTTTGATATTTTGTGATTTGCAAATCCTGGGGACAGCTCAATTATTTTCAAGACGATAGTCGGTTGTGGATAATTTTAGCCCACTGGGGCTTTATTTTCTTGGTTCTCTCTACCTTACTTTATTATTATCATTTAAGTAAGGATGCCTCCATGATTAGGAACAATCTTATTATTATTGTTTTTCATTGAATCTTTAATGTTACACGATGGCCATCATTGAAATGTACAAGTAAGAGCCTTAAAAGAGTGTGTCCTTTTACTTTGTTTATTACACGTTATGAAAATAAAAAAAGATGCTGTTTCTGCGTTAGCCACAGCGTGAACAAGGCGAAAGCTGAAACGCGTTGCTGGTGCAGTCGGTATTATTCACTGCATTCCAAGGTGTCCTTGCGTTCTTTTGTAAACTTGAAGAACTGTGGAGTTTTATATTTCAGGGTACCGATACCCTGTGCGAGGACCGCCCTTTTTGACAGCCCCTATTTACTTATCGGGATTGGTATCTATATATATATATATATATATATATATATATATATATATATATATATATTTATTTATTTTTTTCCCTGAAAAAACAATAGGTTTCAGGCATGTTATAGTTAGAAATTAGCATTTAAAAAAAATTAGAAATTCACTGAAAAAAACCAAAGGTTTTAGGGAAAGTTGTGGTTAGTTGGACATTGCACTCAGAAAAACCCCATGAAATTCCCCCGTTATAGTTAGTTCAGCTCACCATAACTCGCGCCCCCGCAATGCACTGCTGATGACGTCACATAATACATCACTCATGACATGGTCAGTGACATCACTGATGACATCTCACATGACATCACTGATGACATCACTGATGACATCATCCATGTGATAATTTCATGCATCTTCTCACACCCTAATATAACTTTAGATACACCCACTCTAAATTACAGACTGCCATTCTCAAAACCATAGACACTCCAACAGCAATAACTACATACCCAATCACTGATTCTTAGGTCTACACACACATCCACTCACTCACCCGTACAGTCACTCATACTTATGGTCACTCAGTACAGGACTATCATATGCACTCATACACCTATATAGACACTCACACGCCGCCACTCATCCATAGAGGTACTCACACACCTAGTCAGTCATGCAAATAATTATTCACACTCCCATTTACTCACCTATACAGTTATACACACACCAGCTCACTTACTCATACAAATACTAGCACATTCTTACGTTCTTTTACAATCACTGATACAAGCAAACACTCATCCATGCAGCCACTCTCACAATCACACACTCTCACTTATAGCCATATATATATTCTAACGCACATATATACTGCCTTTCATATATGTAGTTACTCACACATGTACCACTGAGATATACATTCACTCACTAACACACCCATACACACACTCACCCACCCATACAGTCCATCACAGATGCACACTTCAAACTATGCATCCACTTACACATCTATGCAGAGTCACAACCACCCCAAACACACAAACACTCAGGCACCCATACAGATACTCAGACAACCAATCAATAACTCATATAGACACTTATGTAGTTATTCACAAACCCATGCAGTCGCTTACACACCAACAGACAGACGGATACAGAGATTCACACAGTTTAGTCACTAACCCATGCATTCAGTAAGATAAGTTAATTCACTCACTTATAGAGTCAGTCACGCACCTACTAAAACATCCATTCAAACACTTATACACCCACTCATTCTTCAATACGCCTTTCCCTATATATATTAAACATATTTAAACTTTACAGAAACACACAGTCACTGGATGATGTCATTAGTGATGTCATTTGACATGTCATCAGTGATGTCACTGACCATGTCATGAGTGATGTAATATGTTACGTCATCAGCAGTGCATTGCGGGGGCGCGAGCTATAGTTAGCTGAACTAACTATAACGGGGGAATTTCACAGGTTTTGTACGAGTGCAATGTCCAACTAACTCTAACTTTCCCTAAAACCTATGGTTTTTTCAGTGAATTTCTAAGGTTTTTTAAATACTAATTTCTAACTATAACGTGCCTGAAACCTATGGTTTTTTCAGTGAATTTCAAAGGTTTTTTAAATGCTAGTTTCTAACTATGCCTACAGAGGTAGGACATGTGATGAAAGAAGAAACAACGCACAGAAAGAAAAAAAAGAAATGCAGAAATAAGCAACAGAAGTCCACAAAGACAAAGAAAAGAGCAGGAAGAAGCAAGACGTGCAGGAAGAACCAACAGAGGAGCAGAAAGACACCTTGTTACAAAATCATCCTGTGCCCACAACTTTTTCAGACGGGTACTGGTGGTAACTGACTCTGACTAACCAGGTCTAGAGCCAATGGTATGCTAAAAGACACTTAGAATTCAGTGAAAACACCTACATACACTAGGGAACACTATGCATTGGGGTACCCCTGTGATTAGCATGACCTCCTCCGTAAGCCCCTAGTACATAATAGGGCAGGGGGATTAAAACGACCTCTTAAAATGCATCACGGGGCACGTTTGCACACTGGTGATGGGAGGGGGGGCCTGAGGTGCCATTTGTGCAAACACGCCCTGTGGCGCGTTTTAAATTGGGGGATTAAGTCCCCTTGAATCCTGAGGTTCCCTGGGGTCCAACTAGCCCACCAGGTACCTCCAGTAAGCACCACAGAGCAACGTTGCAGAGAGGTGTAAAAAGGGGAATGGCCTGGGCCACCTCTCTGCAACGTAGCGCAGTGGCGCTTACTGGAAGCACCTGGTGGGCTAGTTGGCACCCAGGGATCCTCAGAACTGAAGGGGAATTAATTCCCCAACTTAAAACGCTCCACAGGGCGTGTTTGCATACGTCACCTCAGGCCCCACCCCCTCCCTTCACCACTCTGTAAACACACCCCATGGCACGTTTTAAGTTGGGGGATTAAGTCCCCTCGAATCCTGAGGGTCCCTAGGGTCCAACTAGCCCACCTGGTACCTCCAGTAAGCGCCATAGAGCTGCGTTGCAGAGAGGTGTAAAAAGGGGCTTTGCCTGGACCACCTCTCTGTAACGCAGGTCTGTGGCCCTTACTGGAGTGGCCATCAGGATTAAAGGGTGTTAGAAATGGGGGTCTCTAGTTGGCAATGGCTGGCCACTGTCCAAGTAGGGACCCTTCTTCCTAAGTCAGAGTAAGCAGCCTACACCCTTTGATAACCCCTGTTCAACCCTGTGGTAACGTAGCATGAGCAGTTAGGCCTATCTCAGAGGCAGTGTGTGAAGCATTTATGACCATAAACAGTAATACAATGAGGAACACTACAAATGGACACCACTCAAGTAGTTATAAAAAATAGGTATATTTATATAGACTTAATCACAAGACCAATAACAGTAAAAATCCACAATACTAGAAAAATATGGTTACTTTAAAAATGCTGCAAAAATAGTTCATGGTGCACAAAATGATGTTCAGTTCAATGCAGTGGTCTCTGCGACCCTTTTACTCACAAGGTATCTGGATTCTGTAGCAAAGCAACAAAAATGTCGCTAAGGAGTTGTAGCGATAAATTTCCTCACGCTAACCAGCGATGCGTTGAATCCTTACCGCAAGGGAGGATGATGCGCTGGGTTGCGGGCAGGGCAAAGCGACAAACTTCTTCACGCTAAGCCGGTGATGCGATAAAATCCTTGCCGCTAAGGGAGGATGATGCACCGAGCCTGTTGCGTGTGCGATCTTTGCTGCGATAGAAGAAAATGGCGCTCCGCGAGGGAGCGACGATCCTGATGCGATGCGGGGAAAATGGCGAACGCTTGTCGTCCGTGCTGCGATGAGCTTGGTGCGATAATTTGGGGTTAGCGAGCGCTTTCGGGCACGCTAACAAACAATGCGACAATCCTTGGGTCTAGCGAGCGTTTTCAGGCCCGCCGTCAGGCGATTCAATAACTGTGGTTAGCGAGCGTTTTCAGACCCGCTGACAGGCACTGCGACGATCTTCGGGATAGTGGGTGTTTTGGGACCCGCTGACAGGCTCTGCGACGATCTTCGGGATAGCGGGCGTTTTCAGGCCCGCTGACGGGTGATGCGATAATCTTCGGGATAGCGGGCGTTTTCATGCCCGCTGACAGATGAAGCGATAATCTTCGGGATAGCGGGCGTTCTCAGGCCCGCTGACAGATGAAGCGATAATCTTCGGGATAGCGGGCGTTTCCATGCCCGCTGACAGATGAGGCGACGATCTCCGGTAGCGAGCGCTCGGAGCCAGCAGAGCGACGATTTGTCTTACGCTCACCAGCTGCAGCGACTCGCTAACAGGCGTTAGCGACGATTTTCAGCACTCTTTTCTCAGCAGTAGAACTAGAGGCCCTGGAACTCACAGGAGCCTCACCTGCAGATAGAAATCCTCGCTGGGAGGACACAGGAGGCTGGTGGTGGAGTCTGATGTGCCTGAGACTCCTGCAGGAGGCTAGCTCTCTTCTAGCCCTTGGGTGATTGCTGTAGCCACAAAATCAAAGTTCCTTCCAAGTCCTTTTCCTCTGCAGGCCAGTCCGAGAAACAGCACACAAGCACAAGGACAGTCCTTTTCCTGCAGATTCCTGTAGTCACACGGACAGAGGTTCTTCTTGTTGTCCAGGAGCAATACAAATTGTAGGGGTTTGGGCACAAATATTTATACCCCCAAAGTCTTTGTTCTTAGGAGTCACAAGTCTCTGAAACCAGCCAGAACCAGTTCTGCCCAGCCCTGGAGCACTTTGTTGACCAGGCTGCATCCTTCCTTTCAGAAAGAGGGGGTCTGCCTTCAGACGCACAGTGGGAGGTGGAGCCAGCATTCACCTTGCCAGGCACAGCCCTATTCAAGTGCAGGAGCTACCCCTCCCCTCACTCCCAGGCAGATCTCTCTATTCAACCCAGGTCTGACTCAGCCTGCCCTGTCCCTCCAAAACCAGACAGCCAATACACATAATAGCAGAGCATACTGGAAGGCTTAGGCAAGAAAGTACCTATACTCTAAAAGTGGTAGTTTCAAACAAAGAATATAAAAATAACCTTCACTAAAAGATGTATTTTAATATTCTGAGCTCAGGCATACTAAATACGTTTTTCTACCATGTTCTGTTGGTCAGTTAGGACTATAGGATGTAATAGCCCAGACCTCCCTTTCTGGCCTATGGAGAACAGGTAGCCTTACAGTAGTGAAAAATGAAATTGGGTGTAATTCACTACTAGGACATGCTACACACATCAGAGCATGTCCTACCTTACACATTCAATGCACCCTATCATAAGGGTGGCTTACAGGATGCCACTGGAAGGTTCAGGAGCTGGGAAGTGGGTGCACTTCACAGCCAAGATGGCAGTTCTGGACTGCACGCAGACACTGCAGTGGCAGGTCTGAGACACACTTTACAAGCTGCTTCTGTGGGTGGCACAAACCAGTGCTGGAGGCCCACCAGCAGCATTCGGTTTACCAGCCCTGGGCACACAAAGGCCACACTACTAGGGATTAACAGGTAAACCAAATAAGCCAATCATGGATGTACCAATTCACATGTCATCTTTACAAAGGGAGCATTCGTGCTGTGCCACTGAATGGCAGTGGCACAGCGCCCAGAGCATCTATAACCAGCAAAAACAGAGGAGACACAGCGAAAAAGGGAAGGGAGACTCACGCCAATGGTGCCAGGTCTAACAAAGGGGAATTAATTCCCCAACGGAAAATGCGCCACAGGGCGTGTTTGCACACGTCACCACAGGCCCCGCCCCCTCCCTTCACCACTGTGAAAACACACCTCATGGCACTTTTTAAGTTGGTGAATTAAGTCCCCTCGAATCCTGAGGGTCCCTGGGGTCCAACTAGCCCACTAGCCCACCAGGTACCTCCAGTAAGCGCCACAGAGCTGCGTTACAGAGAGGTGTAAAAAGGTGCTTTGCCTGGACCACCTCTCTGCAACGCAGTCCTGTGGCGCTTACTGGAGGTTCCTGGTGGGCTTGTTGGCCCCCAGGGGAACTCAGGATTGAAGGGGAATTAATTCCCCAACTTAAAACACGCCACAGGGCGTGTTTGCATATATATTACCTCAGGCCCCGCCCCCTCCCTTCACCACTGTGCGAACGCGCCCCATGGTGCATTTTAAGTTAGGGGATTAAGACCCCTTTAATCCTGAGGGTCCCTGCGGTCCAACTAGCCCACCAGGTACCGCCAGTAAGCGCCACAGGGCAGCGTTGCAGAGAGGTGTAAAAAGGGGCATGGCCTGGACCACCTCTCTGCAACGCAGGCCTCTTGCGCTTACTGGAGGTACCTGGTGGGCTAGTTGGCCCCCAGGGGCCCTCAGGATTGAAAGGGAATTAATTCCCCAACTTAAAACGCGCCACAGGGCGTGTTTGCACACATGTCACTTCAGGCCCGCCCCCTTCCTTCACCACTGTGCAAACGCGCCCTGTGGTGCGTTTTAAGTTGAGGGTTTAAGTCCCCTTGAATCCTGAGGGCACCTGGGGTCCAGCTAGCCCACCAGGTACCTCCAGTAAGCGCCACAGAGCTGCATTGCAGAGAGGTGTAAAAAGGGGTATGGCCTGGATCACCTCTCTGCAACGCAGCCCTGTGGCGCTTACTGGAGGTACCTGGTGGGCTAGCTGGCCCCCAGGGACACTCAGGATTGAAGAGGAATTAATTCCCTAGCTTAAAACGCACCACAGGATGCGTTTCTACACATGTCACCTCAGGCCCCGCCCCCTCCCTTCACCACAGTGTAAACACACCCCATGGCACGTTTTAACTTGGTGAATTAAGTCTCCTCGAATCCTGAGGGTCCCTGGGGTCCAACTAGCCCACCAGGTACCGCCAGTTAGCGCCACAGGGCTGCGTTGCAGAGAGGTGGTTGTTTTTACAACTCTCTGCAACGCAGCCCTGTGGAGCTTACTGGTGGTACCTGGTGGGCTAGTTGGCCCCCAGGGACCCTTAGGATTGAAGGGGAATTAATTCCCCACCTTAAAACGCGCCACAGGGTCTGTTTGCACACATGTCACACCAGGCCCCTCCCTTCACTACTGTTCAAACGCACCCTGTGGCGCGTTTTAAGTTGGGGGATTAAGTCCCCTTGAATCCTGAGGGTCACTGGGGTCCAACTAGCCCACGAGGGACCTCCAGTAAGCGCCACAGAGCTGCGTTGCAGAGAGGTGTAAAAAAGGGGCGTAGCCTGGACCACCTCTCTGCAAACGCAGCCCTGTGGCTCTTACTGGAGGTTCCTGGTGGGCTAGTTGGACCCCAGGGACCAAAGTTATTGGGAAAAGAATGATACGAATTTCCTATGGATAAAAGGTCCTAACTATAACCACCTACTGGTGACCGCCAGTAGGTAATATATATATATATATATATATATATATATATATATATATATATATATCGGTCGAAACGCGTCATGCTGCTATTTATGGAGGAATAAAGCACTTTCATCTTTAATTCACGTAATTGAGTGGTCTGTACCTGATTTGCGAGATCTGCATCTCTTCAGGATTTTGGTTTCTAGCTATATATATATAAATATGCAAAAAAAGAAGCAGAGAGCTCTGGGTAGTTCTCAAGTTTAGGTGGAAATCAGCTCCTGCATAGAGCACTCTCAACACCAACGACACCCTAGATCTGCTCATCTCAAATGTCTGCTTTTCTATCAAAGTTTTTAAGCATAGGATTAGCACAGTGCTATCCACGCCGAGATAGAAATGGACAAAGTCTTTTGCCATTTCTACAGCAAAGTCTTTAAGCATAGGACTAGCACAGTGCTGTCCTTGCCGAGCTGTAAAATGACAAAAGCCATTTACCACTCCAGGCACAGTATTACAGCTTTGAATTGGTAAAAAACCAACCAAGCCAACCTGAAATGAGTAAAAGCAACCCCTGACACAGTGTTTCACTCTAATTAGAGCTCTTCAGAGAGGTATAGCTTTGTCCAGACACAAGAGAGCACCCAGTATAAGTCAAAAGTATACCCTTTCAGGCATAGAGTGCCGAATAAATTATGCAAAAAAAGAAGCAGAGAACTCTGGGTAGTTCTCAAGTTTAGGTGGAAAGCAGCTCCTGTATAGAGCACTCTCAACAGCAGCGACACTCTAGATCTGCTCACCTCAAATGTCTGCTTTTCTATCAAAGTTTTTAAGCATAGGATTAGCACAGTGCTATCCACGCCGAGATAGAAATGGACAAAGTCTTTTGCCATTTCTACAGCAAAGTCTTTAAGCATAGGACTAGCACAGTGCTGTCCTTGCCGAGCTGTAAAATGACAAAAGCCATTTACCACTCCAGGCACAGTATTACAGCTTTGAATTGGTAAAATACCAACCAAGCCAACCTGAAATGAGTAAAAGCAACCTCTGACACAGTGTTTCGCTCTAATTAGAGCTCTTCAGAGAGATATAGCTTTGTCCAGACACAATATCTATCTCGGCGTGGATAGCACTGTGCTAATCCTATGCTTAAAAACTTTGATAGAAAAGCAGACATTTGAGGTGAGCATATCTAGAGTGTCGCTGGTGTTGAGAGTGCTCTATACAGGAGCTGCTTTCCACCCAAAACTTGAGAACTACCCAGAGTTCTCTGCTTCTTTTTTTCCATAATTTATTCGTCACTCTATGCCTGAAAGGGTATTCTTTTGATATATATATATACATACATACATACATACATACATACATACATACATACACACATACATACATACATACATACATATATATATACACACAAACACACACATACACATATGTGGTGCAAGTCGGGGGTACAAGCGGGTACAGTGCATCCAACCACTATTTTCACAGGGTGGACGCTGATCACCCTGCCAAGAAGTTGGGCCACCGAGACATGTTCAGCAGCACCTTCACGCTGTCTGCTTTCCAGTCTCAGCAGCATCGTTCAGGAAGTAAAGGGTCTTTTTAGGTCTCGCCTGACCCAGCGCATGCGCTGGTCTGGCGAGACTTTTTGAGAGGGCTCCAAAAAGTGCTACCAGGCCAGCCTAGAGCTACAGTGCATGTGCGTGGGCGCGTGTGCCGCGCTTGACCGCAATTACTTTCACTTTCGCGGCCGCACGGCCGCTTTGATGTTTGATCGCGATTGCCATCACTTTCGCGGCCGCATAGCAAATAGGTCTCTCTTTTGGGACCTTAGAAGTATTTAGTTATGCAACTGTTGCATGGATAAACACTTATAAGGTCCCAAAGGGGAGAGCTATTGGCTATGCCAATGCTTTTTTATTTAATTATAATGTTGGTATGCGCTGTACTTAACTGCACTGTACTTAGCTGCTGGCGGCCCGCTGTAGTTTTTATTATAATTTTTCTTCTGTTTGTATGCGCTGTACTTTCGGGCAGTATTGGCAAACACTTCCAGCACCACACACCACGCGTAAAGGCTCCTCTGGTGCGCGTTTCACAAGAGAGACGTTTCTTTTCAGTGAGAGGCACCTCGCCTTCCATTTCAGCAGAGGGCTTATTTTGAAGACTCTACCTTTTCTCGGTGACTACCCGCCTCAGGCAATGATATGGCGCTGTCCGGCATGATAAGGAGCTTGAAACCGCTTGCCGTGCACGGGAACAGATTGTAAATGCCACGTTGCTGGACACCGGATTGTTTTTACAACTGCGGATCAAGTCCAAAGATTATCTGCCCTCGGGTCAGCATTTGCGCATCAGTCAGAACTGGCTTTATAATTTGGAAGAGGCGACTGTGGCACTGTGCTGTTTACACATGTAATTGATTTTATCCGTTTTACAGTACCCTCCGGCAGAACCCCATTAGCTCTGGTGCACTAAAAACACAGTTTGCCGACAGTTACAAAACTGTCCAGCTTGCCTCCGGTTGCAAAATTATATTTGTATATTCCGCGAGGCTTAAAAAAAGGAAGGCAGTGAGTTCTGTGTTTGCATAAATAATGCGTTTTTCACTTCAGAAATCCCCCATTGTTTCAAAGCTTACGCCCATCCCTACCGTCCCCACATGTTTAAAACATAGACTCTATTATGTTTTTCAATACATTGTCATGGCATCCTGCTGAAATGTGTGTCATTTCCCGCACCACCCCCTCCCCCACGCACGCTTTCTTGTCCTACTTCATCAAAAAGCCTTAACTGACGAAATGTAGTGAGGAGAGTCAATTGATGAAGGCTGGAAACCCTTTTTACTTTACTAAATGGGAAGGTTAATCAGTCCGGCCTGTATACTTCTGCGCACGCTAGCTCCATTGATATTAGACAACCAGGCCTTGCTAATGCACTTCCTGGTTTCTCTCTAGAACGGCCCTTTAAACATGAAAAGGTTGCTCACCACTACGACCTCTTTCTTATCTGCTAAGGTGCCTCATCTTAAAACCCCAAAAGAAAGAACACTAGCTTCAAGAAGCTGAACATGGATCCGTCGTGTAAACACTAGATGCTTCTCTTATCTGATGTCCTTCCCATTGTAAATATCCGCTCGCAATCCGAAGATTACAATTTTGCATTTTGGGTGGGAAAATCAGCTCTTCGCCCTTTTAAGGTCGATACAATCATTTGAGTTGGGCGGACATTAATACCTGTTTTCAGAGAGCAGGGCACATTATAGTGTATTTTATACACATGTAGTGCTTGTACATGTCACAACTCTCCATGAATGATGGTCGAAGATGGGGTTAGTGGCTATTTTTTTGTCACCATGTCACTACATAGCACACTAGTTTTCTTTGCGCTGGCGTTTTCTGATGTGAACCAAGTTGTTCTCAAATATAAAGCTCTAGATTATTGTTTGCCACAAAAGCACGGTGTAAAATTACCATATGTAAAGTATGATATATTGTTATGCGTGCTCAACGCGGTTAATCATTAGACTAGAATTAGCTTTAATGGGAGCAGCCACAGCTGCTCTCTAGGATGATTTCGGTATCGTATGCATGCTGCTGGTCCACCTCTGGGCTATTGGCCTTTGCTGAACGGACAAACCTGATGGGACAATATCTGTCAATATGGCTATCTTGGCGCATGGCCAGTGACAAATAATGCAAACCTGATGGGGCAGTATGATGCTTGCATTTTCAAAATTATGTACATCGAAGCCATCGCTGTTGCATATTTATCTTATGCAACTAACAACCATTGACAAAGCCAATAGTCCTGGCTTGTAGTAGATGTAATGTCACTTGTTGTATATGGATGAAATGACGAAACAGCAAAATACCAGTGGGGCGACACACTATGCCGAGCATGGATTTTCAGTTTGGGTTTTTAAGTCACGTCCTTCATTTCATCGACCACGCCCCTCTGGGAGCCCCCACAAGTTTTTTCATTCCACTTGATGCCCTTCCTCCGGTATAGTGACTTACTGCTGAACAGGGAGAACAAGTTCACTCAGGCCATCATACCTGCCAACTTGAACAACCTGCATTGGCAAAAGGTAATAGCTTTCGCCAAAATGAAATCTATTGGGTTTGGCAATTGTTTTTGCATATTGCATAGCAGTTGAATTCCTGTAAACAATGACGATTAATGTAAACCGGATGGGGCAGCATGATGCTTGCATTTTCAAAATTATGTACATTGAAGCCATAGTTGTTGCTTATTTATCTTATGCAACTAACAACCATTGACAAAGCCAATAGTCCTGGCTTGTTTTAGGTGTAATGTTACTTGTTGTATATGGATGTAATGACGAAGCAGCAGAATACCCGTGGGGCGACACACTATGCTAAGCATGGATTTTTAGTTTGTGTTTTTAAGCCACGCCCTTCATTACATCGACCCCGCCCCTTTGAGAGCAACCCCCAAGTTTTTTCATTCCACTTAAAGCCCTTGCTCCGGTATAGTGACTTCCTGCTGAACAGGGAGAACAAGTTCACTCACACCATCATACCTGCCAACTTGCTAATAGGTTTCGCCAAAATGAAATCTATTGGGTTTAGCCATTTTTTTATTTTTACATATTGCATAGCAGTTGGGTTTCTGTGAAACATGGCCTAATGTAAAAAAAAAAAAGTGCTATGATGCGCACACCATTGACTGCGTCATAGTGCTTTTTATTTTTTTTACCATAAGCTATGTTGCACAGCAGCTCTAGTGCTGTGTAATATGTAAAACAATTGACAGAGTCAATAGATTTTGTAAAGGCTTAACCTGCTGGCTTTGCCAGTGCTTGTTGTCGGTGTTTGGAAGGGGGCAAGAGTGTCTTGAGCAGCCTGGTCAGGACGCAGCTGCAGCTCATTTAAAATAAGCATTTGCTTTGCAATAGGTCTTCCATTACTGAAAGTTTGAGTTATTGTTGTTGCATTATTATTTGCAACGCCAATAGCTCAAACCTTCATTAATGCGAGACCTATTGCATTGCAAATGCTTGTTTAATTTCACCTCCAGCTGGGCCAAAGATAAAGGAGTTAAGGGGCCACCAGGCCTCTTTTTGATCGAGTATCCTGACTGGACACGTCCTGGAACCTCACACTTAAATGGAAATGCAACGGAGGGGAAAAAAAGCACACAGTTATCTCTTCACAGGTACTTGAGAGGCATGCTTTTTTCTTTGTTTAGTCCCTGTATATAAGTATATGCATTGTAAGAATGTCAGATGTGTTGGTCTGTCCCGGTATTTACAGAAATAGCAATTTAAATATCACTATTTTATTTCTTTTATAGCTCTACTCATCCCAGAGCAGCGTGTCAGAGCGCTTTTCATAACATACACATTACACATTGACAATAAATGATGTAAGTGTGGAAATCAATGTACAGGATATGTTACATGAGACAGTGAGGGTTATAATGTGTAGGCGTCACATGTCCTTCAAAGCTCACTGTGCTATATTAAAAGGATTTCATTTTATGAACTGCAAGTAACAAAACGATCTCTGTGTTCAAAGCAATACCCATTTACCTAGCTACATAAAATAAAAATCCGTCATCTTCATATTAAATGATGTACTTTGTAGGAGACACATTAATCTTCAATACTACTTTGATTCAAATCTGGGACTATAGAAAACCCACATCCCTCCTAAAAATGAGCTAACCTCCAGAGTTATATCACCATTATTATTAATCCCTGAGATTTACTGGGCACCTCTGCAGCAGATGCCTTTATCCCATAAAATGTTTAAAAATGCAGACTTTGCAACCAATTAAGCAGAACAGATCTACTACAATGCTTCTGCTTGTTGCAATTTCTTTGTGGTAGGCTTTTAAAAAAAGTATTAGTTGAGGTCCAGATTTTGCGGCAGGGTTACCCCACGTTTTTGGCACAACTCTGAGGCAATATCAAATTAGTTAAATGCCATAATGCACTCATATATACTCATGATATAACTGATAAACGTGTGAGGTATTAATATCTGATGTCACATCTTGTGATACCATTTATTGTGATGTTCCTTCCAGTGAGGTCAGTTCCTGTAATGCCAAGTGTGATGTCATGCATCGCGACATCATGCGCTGTGATGGCACGTGCTATGATGTCACTTGCATACTGCCTAAGTTGGTTAGTCCCCTCACTTCTTTTTTAAGGACTTGTGCCCTATATATATACATATACCACAGCACTGAGAGTCTATCTGTTGATGTCGGTCTATGAGTGTTGACTTTAATTGACTTACCGGCTTTGTTAAAAGCAATGTGCCGAAACACGTCTGCTGTGAATAATTATTGCAATATATCCAGCGAGCGCTCCATTCTGTTTGTTTTTGGATATTATTCCCTGAGTCCACCCTCACTTCATGGTAGAACCTGTCTCAGGAGTTTGGCAGTAGTTAGTGGAGATGAACTTTGGTGAAGTTTTACAGTCTGACAGAACCGGAGCTGCTGAGTACTTCCTTCCAACCAAGTAGGTTGTGAAAAATGCATGTTTATGGATGTCGGATCATAGACCAACACCAACGGATAGACTCTCAGGGCTGCGGTTTGCCGAGGGATAGTCGATTGAAGTGACATGCGTTTCCAGGAATGGGACTGCATCGGAATGGCCATGTGCATTGGTATATTGGGCATCGTGCTATACATCTATTGAGAAATGAAAACACAAATATTAGAACTGTCCACTCAATATTGCAGTCATAAAACAATAATAAGTGATGAGGACTCTGCAAGTCCATGCTCATTGGTCACTTCCTTAACCAATGGGAGTGATGCCTGGGACTTTTAAAACATTGTGTATGAGTGATGACTTCAATGAAATTACTGGCATTGGAAAAGGCAATGTGCCGAAAAGCATCTGCTGTGAATAAATATTGCAAGATATCCCACAAGTGATCCATTCTGTTTGTTTTTGGATATATATATATAAAGTTTTGCATAGCGCAAACATGACCCCGAAGGGTATCAGCGTGCTTCACATTTTAGTAAAGGGAAAATGGCAAAGGGGGTAACAAGGACTATCATATTTAGTTAATACCATAGCGTACTAGGGTATATCAGACGACCCTGAGCTTCACAGTTGTTAGACCAATAAAGAACGTAGTCAGAGAGGCATTGAGAAAAACAGACGAGCCATAACCATTTAAGGCAACAATTATTCATTAGGATTATTTTTACTTCCTGTTTGAAGGCAGCCGTGGAGGAGACTCTGCGGACTTCCGGTTGGAAAGAGTTCCAGATCTTCAGGGCCAAGCCAGAGAAAGCTCTGTGCCTCGTTCTCTTTTTGCAATTGATGGTCTACCCCCTCCAGATAATTCTTGCTTTTGAGCCAGGTAACCAGGAGTTTTGAAATGGAGGGCTTTCTAAGTCAAGCAGGCAATCTTTAGCTGTATTCTTGCTTCGTAGGTCACCAAATTTAGGGATCTTAGGGCTGGGGACATGTGAGCATTTTTTTTTTACCCTCATTCAATCTGGCAGTGGCATTCAAGGAAGCCCTAAGTGGGGCCAAGGTATATTTGGGGAGGCCACAGAGCGTAGCCCTGCCATAGTCAAGCCTCGGCAAGACAAGCACTTGAACCACCTGCTTAAAGTCATCTTGTGGAAGGAATGGTTTAAGATTTCTAAGAATCCTCATCTGGTGGTTAGCACCCTTGCACACCTTACTAATATGATTCTTCATGTTCAGGTGCATGTCCAGGGTGATTCCGAGTGATTTAGCTGAATCAATGATGTGAGGAGAACAGTTGAAGGCAGTGAGGTGTTTCATCCAAAGGTCTATCTTGGGGGTGTAATTAGGAGGAGATATGACAAAGGAATTCTGTTTTGGCGGTGTTGAGCAGGAGGTGGTTCTCAGTAAGCCAGTTTTGGGTATTCGTCAGGGTAGAGTTGAGTGAGGTGAAGTCTTCAGAGGAGGTGATTTTCAGATAAAGTTGCGTGTCATCAGCATACATATCAAAAAGAATGTTTTTTTTTGTATTGCTTTTTCAAATCATTGTATACATAAAACTTTTACAACAAACTTCGGGCATAGAAGTAGATTCAATTAGCTAGTACATCATTTTTACAACATTACATATCGCGGTCAATTATACAACAGTAAATTAGTCATCCATTGACATGGTAGCTACTTGATGAGTGCAAAGGTATTTCGTAAGTGGAACCCAGAAGTCCCTAGGTCGGGAGTAAGAGGGCAATTCTTCTTCATAAGTCTGCAAGGTGTCTTTGCAATATGTCATATCCCATATCCACTGTTTGTATGTAGGGCAACTATTACCTCCCAGTGCATGGATATCTGTCTTTCATCTAAGAGCAATGCTATTACACAGAACTTGCGTTTCAAGGATCTTAACTTTGGTACTAGACCTAGTAGACAAGTTTTAATTGTGCATTCTACCTGTGTCTCAAGCATCGCACCAATCATATTTATGATTTTGTACCAGTATGTTTTAATATCGGGGCAATGCCACGCTAGGTGCAGAAAGTCTGCATCATCAGCTCCGCATCTTTGGCAATGTGCATTCAGCTGAAGTTCAAAATGACATAGCTTTTTTGGGGTATAGTAAGTCTGATGTATGTACTTATAATGGATAATACACGAATTGCCGTTTGAGGTGAGCATGTTAGTCAGGGAGCAACATGTTGCCATTCCTTCTCAGTGAAATGATTATCTAGTACCATATTCCACCTGTCAAGTGCATTAGATGCCTTTCCCCCTATATCTGCCTGGAGTGATGTGTATAGGTTTTTAACCAGATGTGTATTGTGCTGGTTTTAGATAATAAGTTGTAGGGCTTGTAGGGTGGGTGGTTCCTGTGGGTATGATGGGTATAGTTGTTTGATAGCACCTTGCAGTCTGTGATATGTGAATGTATCAAGTAGAGTGGGATTGCGTATGTAGTCTAACTGGCCAAGATCTATGAAGATGCCATCGTTATATAGATCGTTCATCGTAACAATCCCTACTTGTTGTAGTTGATCCATTCCTACCTTTTCCTGCGTAACAGACAGGGCCGGGTGGTGCTGTAGTGGCAATGCAGGCGCATAAAGTGGCAGTTTATTTGCAAGTCTACCCATCCTCTGCCAGGCTAGGTTGGTTGTACGGACCGTGTTGATTTCGTTTTTGCAAACATGTTCGCGTGAGTGCGGTATCGGGTATATGTCACCATCCTCAACCGTGGTGTGAGGCAAATATCTAACCGGATGATACCAGTAGTGTGCGTACTGTGCCTGGGCACATAAATGATACAATAGAAAGTCAGGAACTTTGAAGCCCCCTTTCATATAAGGCAGAGTCAGTGTATAAAGGTCAACACACGCCTATTTGCCGGCCCATATAAGTCGAGTAACCATGGTGGAGATCCTTCTAAATATGGCCATCGTGGTGTAATGGGAATGTTAATGAAGAGGTAAAGAAGTTTCGGCAATATGACCATCTTAACGACGGCCATGCGATCCGCTAATGAAAGTGGGAGTTTAATCCATCGCTCCACTTTGTCTTTTGGTGTACTGCTGTTCTGATGACTGCGCCATAATTTTCACGCAGTACCATCTCCGGATTGCGATGAAACCATATTCCCAAATATTTAACAGGGTCCGTCTGCCACTCCAGGGGGAATTCCATCGGACATGACACGGTAGAATCGGTTAATGGTATGATGGTTGATTTAGTCCAATTGATTTGGAGTCCTGAGTGTCCCCCAAATTGAATATACTCCCTAATCAGGGGGGATAGATTCAAAGCTGGGTCTTGGATATATAGCACCATATCGTCGGCGTACAGTGAGATGTTCAGGGGACGTTGCGGGAACTGCAAGGCCGTGGTTTTATGGCATTGCATTATTTTACACGCCAAAGGCTCTAACGCGATGGCAAATAGTAACGGCGATAATGGGCATCCCTGAGGGGTGCCCCTGGTTATATTTATTGAATCAGAGACATATTGGTTTACACGTATTCTAGCTATCGGCTGTGTATATAAGAGTCTGATCCATTGTGTAGAAATGGGGGGCAACCCCATCCTCTGCAATACTGCAAATAGGTAAGTCCATTCAATTGAATCGAATGCTTTTGCCGCATCCAGTAATACCGACGCTGCTTGCATGTCCGGGTCCAGCTGATGGGAGAGGGCAAATAGAGTGCGGATGTTATGTGCAGTGGAACGGTGGGGTATGAACCCTGATTGATCGGGCAAGACTGTGTTGGCCTTTAGAGGTTGGAGTCTAGTGGCTGCCAATTTTGCCAACATTTTGGTGTCTACATTAATCAGCGACAGTGGCCTATAAGAGTCACAGTATTTAGGGTCCTTATCCGGCTTCAACAAGGCTATGATCATAGCCTCCCTCAGAGTAGGTGGCAGAATTTGTTTTTCATTGGCGTCTCCATACATCTCCACCATATGAGAGGCTAAGATATCGACAAATGTTTTGTAAAATTCATTGGTGAAGCCGTCGGGGCCTTGCGCTTTGCCATTAGGGAGTGATTTTATTATGATTGTAACCTCTTCAACCGTGATCGCTTGGGATAAATATTCTAGTTGAGAGTCTGAGAGCCAGGCTATGGCCACATCTTCGAGGTATTGCAGGATGTCAGGGGATGCAGCTAACGTTCGGGTATGATATAGATCTCTGTATGCATCCATAAAGGCTTTCAGTATCCACTCTGTGTCATAATGGGAGGTGTTTTAGCGATCAATAATGTTAGACACTATATGTGTGGTTCGCCCGGTGCAAATCTTGTGAGCTAGTATGTTGCGCTCTACCTCCTTCCCCAAAGGTTCTGGCCACTGTTCATTTACTTATATAGTTAAGTTCTTGATTGGCATAGTCTTGGTATTCTGTGATTATGTTACACATCTCACCTAGGAGTGTTATTTCCTGAGTGTGTTCATATTGTTGTTCCAAGGTCATAAGTTTTTCTTCCCGCTGCTTAAGTTGTTGGCGTATATCTTTAAGAATACCCGAGGTTGTACTAACACATACTCCGCGAATCTTCGCCTTAAAGGCCTCCCACAGTAGACTAGGATCGTCCACTGACAGCTTGTTTAGTGTGAAATATTCCTCAATGGCTTTCCTAATGGTGGAGTCATATGTGGGGTCAAGTAATGCTTTAGCATTAAATCTCCAGATATAAGGAGGTGGAGCATAAGAGGGGAGCTTCAGTGTCAGGAGGACTGGCTTATGGTCAGATAATGTTTTTGGTAAGTGTTGTATGTCAGTGGTCCAAGTGGATATTTTCCCTGTCACAAGCCAATAGTCAATGCGTGACCAACTGCTATGTGATGTGGAGTGGGGTTGCGTATTCGCCATATATCCACCATGTTTAATTCTGTCATACCCTCTATTACCCCCCTCACCGCTTGTTTATGTGGTTCCCTAGTTGTTCCTGATCTGTCAACTTCCTCCACGAGTGATAGAGTGGGATCTCCACCCCATATGAGTTCTGTGTCAGGTAGTTTCCTGAGGGTGCGCCATATATTGCAAAAGAATTCAGCATCATCTATATTTGGGCTATATGTGTTAATTAACACCAGGTGATGCCCTCGTAAATGTCCCAGAACAATAATGTAACAGCCTTGCTCATCAGTTATGGTGCGTTCTATAATGAAATTGACTCCCCTTTTTACTAAGAGGAGAACCCCCAGCGAGTAAGAAGAGTATGAAGATGCTATAACTGTTTCGGCCCATTTATTGCCTATTGAATAATTATTAGCCTTGCTCAGGTGGGACTCTTGTAACAGAGCCACGTCTACCTGATGACGGTCTAAATAAGCAAATACTTGTCGTATTTTTTTAGGGTTATTTAACCCCATAACGTTCCATGTTATGAATCTAATCTGAGGTGATTTTAATTTGGTATCACGTGATACACCCAGGTCTGTAGAGTGTGTGAACAAATGGTGAGTTTCTTTTGTGTACATGTCGTGTAACACACATCAATACCACCATATGAGCAAATCTTGTTAACATTGTATTATACAGTTTGATGTACTTCAATAAAATCAGCCCGTAAACAAACAAAAACGTACCCGTAATCCCCCCACCCACTTCGGCATACCAATTACGCCAAATCCATACCCATATAACCAACAGTGCCATTGCACTAACCAGTGTGGGGAGCACCCTCTCGGGGCTGCTGAGTGCTCGTCTCAACATCTGTATAAAAACAGATGCGGTCGAAGTTCACATTTTGTGTGGTGTATAAACTAGTTAAAACCAGCACATCGTATTTCAGTGGATGTGTTCTTAACTTCCAGTTCCATAAATGTTGCCCGTAATAGGGAGGGACTGATGATTTTTGGTATAAGCATCAGTGTGTTATGCAAACAAGACAACTAATCAAGCAAATTACTCGCAAGTTGGACATTATCTGCGCCATTATCATTATCATGCGTCACATGAACCAGGGGTCATTTCGTAATGGCGGGATGATATGTTATAGTTAGATTCGCAAACATAACATGAGGTGGGTTAAGCAACTAGTTGTTGACTATAGGCGTACCATGTAATGACAATCTTAAGGACTAGAGAGTGCGTAAGTTTAATAAGCTCCCTCTTATGAGAGAGCACATGTGTGTGTCCAGTGTGTGGTGGCTAATTCTTTTATAGCATATTGGAGTCTCTAGTCACATATAGTCTTTTGGGGATAGATCCCAACGGCGTAATAGTGATGTACAGGCAAGGAAAGCCTTCAGATACAATACGTAACATGACAAGTGGTGAGAAATACCTACTTTGATCAAAGTTGCAGAGCACAGAAAATACATTACCACCTAGTGCCACCAATTCACTCTGAGTCCGGATCAGGCATAAGCGCACGGTGGGTCTTTCGATTAGAAAAAGATTTTTTTGATGAAATCCTGTGCAACTTTGGGTGTTGGGAAGTTCTTCCGGCGCCCTTCGTGTGTGATGCGAAGTCTCGCCGGGTACAGCATGGCATATTCAATTCCCAGTTCCCTTAATTTCTTTTTGGAGGAGGCAAAGTCCTTGCAGGCCGTTTGCACCGCCATCGTAAAGTCTGGGTAGAAGGAGATATTATTACCTTTGTAATTTATCTGTTGTTTCTCTCTCGCCATGTGTAGGAGAGTGGCATCAACTGCATAGTTGCCCCCAAATCTTTGCTGATTTTTTGACTGTTTTCTGACTCTAGCCAGGCTGTGACCCTGCTATCCAGGACCCCAGTCTATCTGCTTCCTCTCTAAACTGATGTGAGTACCCTAGGTACATACCAATTGGATACTGAGGACACCCTATCAGCCCCTTGTAGATGGTACCCTAGGTACCCAGGGCATGGGTCCCTCAGAGGCCTACCAGGGGCTGCAGCACTTATTGTGCCACCCCTGGGACAGCCATACCAACTGACACCACCAGACCACTACTGTAGTCTGGGTAAGGTGGTGCTTGCACCCCTTACAGGGATATAGGTATCCTATATCCCACTTAATACAACACATGTATCCTCATAGGTCACCCCTAAGGCAGGGCTTGCTAATCCTACAAGGCAGGGTGCTGAGATATGTGTGAGGGGGAACCCCTACCTGAGTAGGGCCCCTCTAAAACCTTCGTAAAACTATTGCTGGGTTGTTTGTAGTGCAGCCATACCATATACTCTTAACCGCATTATAAGTAATCACGATAGCGTGATAACTTGAGAGTGGCCGCACAGAACCATGCCGTGTTTGGTGTCAAACATGTAGGAATCATACCCCCCAATCCAACCATGGGAGTGAGGGCATGATTCCCCCCTGCTAGAGGGGCGATATGGTAAAAGCGGCAGATTTTAGACACCAATTTAAAAGTGCACACGTAGTACAAAATGGATGCTACCCGCCACCCACACGACTCTGGCTGCCTGCTGCTGGGCAGAACTCCAGCCACAGCAGCTGGACAATAGGGATCTTGTTGCAGGGAGGTGCTCCCACCTCCCCAGGCAGACTATGTGGATTGGAACTGGATGGGTGCACCATAGGATGTCTTTCAGACTTGCACGTAGGCTTCTCCAGTGCCTACTTCTGCATACACCACCTCAAACCGGTTCAGGGGCATCCTGTCCCCTGCCCAGGCGGGAAAACATACAAAGGGGAGAGGGTGTAGCCACCCTTTCCCGCCTGAACTCTCATTGGTGGGCTCTGACTTAGACACTCCCCTAATCCTTGAATAAAGGTGGGTGCAGGATCCCCAGAGCCTCAGATTAATCTTGGACTTCACAGACTTGAACCTTCGACTTGCTGCCGCACAGCTGAATGAAGAAATCTCCCTTGGGGTAAAGGAGTTACCCCCCTGCTTGGCAGGCACCTAAAACACTGTAAGTGACCCAGTTGGAACTCCGCTGCTCCTACGGACATCGAAGACTTCTGCCTAACCTGAGGTGGGTTTCCAAGCATCCCAGAGGCCAGTGAGTGTGCATAGCAAAGCTCAGCACCATGGACCCCGTGGGTGCCGAGATCCCCAATACCCCAGGACACCGGCCATCTCTTGCACAGCACATGACCCCGACCAGTGGGGAAGTTGTGCTTTGTCCCATTATTGAGCCAACCTCTCAGCATCATCTGTGCCAAAGATCGACGCCCTAGCCCGCTCCGGCGACCCGTGGGTGCATCTTTACGCACGCCAAAGTGCTGCCTCCCGCGGTCCCTTGTCTCTCAACTGGTGGGCCCTAGCAGAGGTAAATCTTCACTTTAAAGGGCTCCCCTGGTTGCTCCAGGCCTGCTCTACAGTCTCCTCGCTGGAGACCTTGCTCAGACCTCGTGGGTCTGCACCGTAGCTGTTTTGTGATCCTTGCGTGTGTTGCGGTTGCCAAGGCTTAGTGGATCCAATCCAGACACTGATACCACAGCGGCCTTCATCGTTTGTGGGACAGTCGCCCTCCAGAAGCTGGCCTTCCTTGAAGCCTCTTGGACCCCGTGGCTGCCGATCCAAGCTACCCATCTTCCACCTGGAAGCACCCGACATTGAAGGGCTCTTTCTCCTGAGCCCCCTGGTCACTGTGCGGTGACCCAGACTATGTCCCCTCTGCTTTCAGGTCCTTTCCTTCAAGATCTACATCTTCAATCTGCACGACATCGACGACGTTTCACGCCAGCAGCAGTTCTTCACCTTTTTCCATTGAAAACGAGATTGCGACCCGACATCGAAAACAACCTATGCACCCGGCTTCCCTGGGGCAGGTAACAGTGGTACCTCGGTACTGTCGTGGGTGTGGCCCCTCCAAGAGCTTAACTCTAAGCTGCTGAACTTGAACGGCTGCTAGAAGTTTTTTAATTCTTGCAATTTACAACCGCGACATTCTCCATAGGGTTTAATAGAGATCCCGACAGTAGTTTATACCACTGCACGCGTCTCCCGTGGGCCCCCTTTCTCACTACCTTGGGTGGTTTCTTAAGGGGCCAGCGATCCTAAGGGCCCTAGGCACTGTCTGTAGAATTGTCGTGGTTCTTATACCACTTTTTTATTATATAGTTTGGTCCCCCCCGGGGCCCTATGATTCCAGTGCTATTTATTGTAACTATCAATGCTTGTTTGAATTGTATCTTTAAGTCCAGTTTCATAAAGAGACTAGTGGGATCATTCTTAGAATAAATACATATATTTTATATATATACTTCTGTGGACTACTCTTTCATTTGGTTATTCAAGAGGTTATCTATGGTAAAACAATAAGCTTAACACTCCTTCAAGACTTAGCCTGAAGGCTGCTCTCCACAGCTACCACTAGGATAGCTTTCTTTAAAGGTTGTCTTTTAACCTATCACCTTAAGAGTCGATTTGGACTGGTGCAAGGTGTCGCCTATAACTAGTGGACAGCATATGCCAGGCCAACTTCTCACACCATCCGTAGGATTATGTCTCTGTCTCTGTAATTTAGGATACGCGCAATTATGGGTCTTGGCGGGTTACCGGAGATTGGGGGAGGTGCAAGAGATCTGTGTGCTCGTTCAACAACAAGCAGGTTAGAGAAGCTCTCAGTGCCAAAGATGTCTCCCAGCATGTCCTCCACGTAGGTTTCCATCCTACCCGTGTTGGTGCTTTCTGGAATTCCAATTATGCGCACATTATTTCGGCGGGACCGAGCTTCCAAATCTTCATTTTTCTGTTGTATAACCGCCAGTAGTTTATCCATCTCTCCACATTTGTGTGTCGTTGCACTAGATTCATCTTCGACCGCAAATATGCGCACTTCTGCCTCGGTCAGTCTTTCACCTTGCTTGTCTAGTTTTGACACCATATTGTCTACTCGTTGCGTTGGGGAGTAAAGTTTGCCATTGATGGCTTGGAGGCTCTGTTGGATGGGCGTTGTCCATCTTGGATTGCTGTGCATGGTCTGAGTCCAGCTCAGTGTCCGAATGCGCCGCCATCTGTTTGTTGGAACGTTTGCTTTCAAATGTCAGCTTCGGTTGTTGTTTGTCAGGTTTACTCATTGCAGCTGTATCTATTTTGCTTTGAGATCGCTGTTTGAGACTGTACTTCTGCATTGGTGGATAGGGGTATCGCGGTGACCTGCTTCCACTGATGAAATGGGTAGCTGCCTGCCTGGATCACCTTCGTCGTGGGCACGCCTTGGGAGTGAAGCGGTAATTAAATGGCGCCTATGTGACCAGCCACATCCCAATATGTGAGCTCTCTTTGTTAATGCCTGTTCAGTCATGCTCGTAGGCAGTTGTGGTCTCAAAATCTGGGTTAAAGGAGCAGATAGAGCAGGGCGCCTTTTGCCTACACAGCTGTAAGACACCAGTGGCGCGGTCTAGCCTCTAGATGTGTCCTCTGTTATCGTGTCTAAGTAGCATGAAAGCCTGCAGTCAGGATGTCAAGGCTTAACAAAGGGAGTCTCGCATCGCGGCTCCTCTGCCCTTGGATTACCGAGGCTATATAATTATCACTGCTCTCTGTGTAAATTATGGTGTCAGGCAGAGGTGGCGTGCTTCAGCAGGTCCCTATTATCTACTCACATCAGCGTGGATTGGCACATACCGCAGACCAGTGTCACCAGCGTGTAAATATTATTAGGGGAGTTGCAGGTGTGGACTGCTGTCCCAGCACGTACCGTTCAGCTGCCGAGGGTCCCGCTTGACTCCGATTTCATTCCTTGGGCACCTCCTCAAATACGTGTCATCTCGGATTGCTGTCCTCCTTTTCTAGGAGTTTTGTGGCAGCGCTTTGTTTGGGGGGCAGTAGAGGTGGGAAGAGTGCCTCGCTTGCACTGCTTCAGTAACTTTTCTTCTATGCTCACTGCCGCGCCGCCATTTCACAACGCGGCTACGACATTGCAATTCCCGCTGCCGCCATCTTGAATATGCATTCGCGGCTGGGAGGTCCCAGCTGCCAATGCTGTTTTTTCGGTCGCAGCTGCGTTCTTCTGACATCCGATGGTGGTATTATATAGCCTGTGGGTTCCGACGTGCTTATTGGTGTTTCTTTCTTGGCTGGGCACACCAGAACCGACTATTTTTGACAGGATTGTGGTCCCGACCGGCGGAGTGGCAATAATGTGCAGCCATTCCGCAGCGCGCCCTCTAGCACCCCCTCCTATGAAAAAGAATGTTCATGGAATTTAGTGCATTTGCTAACGGTTCCAAGAATATATTAAAGAGTATGGGAGATAAGGTAGACCCTTATGGGACCCCCAATGAGACTGTAGAGGGCTGGGATAGGGATTTATTCATATCACAAGAGAAGAGGGGGACCAGGAGCTAATTCAGGTCCAGTGTCCGCGCTCCTTACAACTATGTATGAATCAACAAAAGGACACTGTTCCTATAGCAAGGTGCAAAATGTCACCCATGCATTCAAAGAAAAACAGAAAAATCAGGAAAAAATAGGGTAATCCTAGGTAACTGGGACCCACAAGTGAGAGGGAAAATCACTCTTTGTCCTTTCATGCCCTCACACACCCGAGGGGTGTCATGCTTCATCATCGGGCGTTTGTTCCTTGTAGGGCTGACGCTGCAATTCCCTACGGGCCCCCCGAAGAGTCACTTTATCGGAGATCTTTTCAAGGACTGCCGGATGGTGTGTGGGGTATGTGACTCCTAAAAACAGGGGTAAAAAGGGGGTGCGTGCAAAGGAGATAAAAAGATAAAGGGTCATCATGTAGCAAAAATATAGAAAGATGTACCCTTGATAGACAAGTACTGAAGAATAAAATAACCCTAAAGGCACATTCTGCCTAGGTTAAAGAGGTCATGGGTCATAGGTCAACATGTTTTGCACCTCTATCGCCAGAAAGGTCAGTGGCGCTTCGTCATGACCAAAGTAATAATGAAAACAGTGCATGTGAAACCAACTGTGAATTAAAATACCCTCTAAATCAGGGTGGAGCAGAGACCTGTATAGACTCAAACAGGCTACCGCTAGGTGGTGGGAAACACTCTTGATCCAAAACCTAGGAAAAGGAAAAGAAACAGGATAGATAACAGATATGCGCATTAGTACAACTTAATGCATCATAGTGTGCCACCTCTGTGTGCACAACAATCACATAAAAAAGAACAGCATACACGAGATATATAAGCACTTATCTCGTACTAATTAAAGTGGTAACTCAGTAAGGCATAATATGAAGCCAAAAAGGCATGCAAATAACCCTAACTATGGTCCCATCCTAAAAAACCTCACTGTGTCCTACAGAAAGTTAACCAAAGTGGGCCTAAATTAAAGGAAAGGGGCAAAAAAACAGCTAGAAGTACACATATTAAATACATGTGAATACCTCAGAATTGAGTTATACAGTCCCATGGGTGAGGGAACAAGATATAGCTGTACCCTAAATCATTAGACTCACTATAGACACCATACATAAATAATCAAACTGCTGATGTCTAATAATACCAGTAACAGACTAGATGGTTAATTCTGGAGAAGTCCTTACCTCGCGTTGGCAAGGGGAGTACCTCCACCGACTTGAAGCACTGGACACCCGCACATTATCGGGCTAAAAAGGAGAATGAGAATGTGTTGGCAAAAGACATAATTAACGACATCCTGAGCAAGCTGCGCTCGGAGTCAAAGGATTGACACTGATTTGTCCAATTTATGGTTAGATTAGCGTGCACGCTCCTGAACACCTGGCCCGACCGTGCTTTCGCTGGAAATTCATTAAAGGTGGCAGGGCACGGTCCAGATATAGCAACGCGGTCAGGTGGATGGGCAATTTCCTTTTCCGGGTTGCATGCATGACTAGGAAAGAATGTGCGCATGCGTTCATCTTGAAAGACACGGCGCCTGCGTGCCCAGGGAAAACAAATCCCCCTTGCCTGCATATGGGCATACAAATAGGAGGTATATTCGGCTATTCTAAAGTCGAGTAAAATGGTGCTTAATGCATATAGACTCGCACAAATAGTGCTTGTAAGAACCACCGTCATAAATTCCAAGAATTAACTGGCTGGGATAGGGATTTATTCACCTTGACTCTTTGGGATCTATTATGAAGGAAGGACGAAAAACATTGCAATACCAGACTGGAAAGGCCCATCCTGTGTTCAAGAATGGATAAAAGGTTGTTGTGATTAACAGTGTCGAATGCAGAAGAAAGGTCGAGGAGGATTAGGAGGCAGGGTTCGTTTTGGTCTAGCATTTTTAAGATGCCATCCTTAATGTGAGTGAGCGTCCATCCTTGCTGTGACCACTCCGAAAACCAGCTGTGATTTTTCCAGGAGCTTAGCCAGAGTGAGGATGTTGGAGATGAGGCGAAAGTTGTTGGAATCGATTCTGACTGCATTAGGTTTTTAGGTCTCACCTAGTGACGAAGCGCATGCGTTGCTCACCTTGGCGAGACCTTTTGCCATCGGTTTCTCTGCCGAAGGGGGACAGGAGATGTGCACGCGTACGGACAGGAGATGTGCACTCCGTACGCGTGCACATCTCCTGTCCCCGCGTAGGGCTGGCACACTTTCACTTTCGCGCAGGATGCTTTCAGGCTTGTTTAATCATCCAGCAAACAGGAAGGGCCGGAGAAAGTCAGCCGGTGAGGGGGAAGGGGTGGGGGGGTCACGGCTCCACTGGCACGGCCTCCCCAGCAGCCACACTCATTGTCTCCCCTTCGCAAAGCTTTTCAGGAGCCGCTATCCCTCCTCTGACTAGCCAAGAATTTACAATTCTTAGCCATGTAGGGATGTGAAGCCAGCGTTACTCAACAGGATATTGCGCAGACAGAGGAGCCCTGGTGTCAGGCTCGCGCTGTGATAAATCTCACCTCAGGGGAAGCCCGACAGCTACGCGCCACTTGCATGAAGGGAACCGGCCAAAACACAAGATAAAAGGACAGGCCAGCGGGAGCGAGTGCAGCCAGACGGAGATAAGTGAGTTTGCACAGGTAATAAAGTGCCTCTTTACATACTTTGCCATTTGCGAAGCGCCATTTTAACTCTCCCACGAAGCAGACAGCCACTTGGTGCCTCACCCAAGGACGATCTGTTTGCACTTAGGGATTTTCACGTTTACCACTTTATGGTGTTTTTCTCTTTAATTGTAATTGTATGACGTATGAGCTTGTTAGTCAAAGTGTGTCACGTTCAGGTATGGTGTATTGGTGTATTCCCTTGGCTTCATGCCACATGCCCGTGCTAGCGACCTTTGACTGGCTAATAACACATGATAAAGCCAATGTCCTTTGGAAACAATAGACACATTGTAGGGAGCAGGTGCAAGAGATTAGTCACCCAGAGCACCTGCGCTAAGGTCTGTGCAGCCCAGTACATTTCCAAGGTCGACTTATTTAATGAGCGCGTGGGTTTGGCAGTCCCAATCAGTCATCAGCCTACACCCTGTGGTTCATTTACTCATTCATTCTCTTTTCAGCATTTTCACCCCCTCATGCATTATTTATCAATTCATTCATTTATTCATGCATGCATGCATACCACCCCAACCCAGCTGTTTGTATGTATTCGAAAACAAATGTGTAAAAACACCGAATGAGACTCCCATATTGCTCAGCGCATCGATGAATGAATGAATCAACAAATAAATGAATGAAATACGCGCACATTGCTGAGAAGTGCATGGCTGGATGAATGGATGAAGGAATGAATGAACTGAGGACATGTTACTTGACAAGTGCATTGGATGAATGAATAAGCTAGAATACATATTGCTGGCAGGTGAATGAATAAAGGAACATACTGATTGCTGACCAGTGTGTTACTGAACGAATGAATGAATGAACCAATACTATATTCAGACTTTAGTTCACTTGTTCATTCATTCGTGCATTGGTCAGAATCCTTCATTGGTCAGAAGCCTGTTTTTTATACCCATAAATTGTCCAGGAAATCACTGCAAAGCTTTCAGAATTTCGTTAATTCATACCGTTAATTCATCAGTTCATTCACCTATCAGCAAGCATTGCTCATCTTCAATACCTCATTTATTTTTCCATCAAGACCCTCTTTGCCTCATACAATATTACATTCATCTCTCTTTAATGTCGCATCATTTCCTGTTTCAATCCTTAATGCACCAGTTTCAGTCCTTAAGGCACGTATCTTCGTCTAGTGTTTTAATTCATTCGTATATGTATACATCACTGTGCCACTCAGTGTCTTGTGACTTCATTTGTGTTTGTTAATGATTTGTCTGTCAGACATCTGTCCCACTATCAATGTTTAATCCGTCCATTCATTCATTCATTCATTCATTTACTCACTCATTCATTCGTTAAGTGAAGTCAAGTATAACTAGGCCATAAAAGATACAAGCATTCATTCACCTGCTCACTCATTCATGTTTCATTCATTCATCTGACAGTAGCAAGTACCAAGTTTTCAGAATTCCATCCATTTTATTGCACTATCATCACTTCAGGATACTCTTTTACCGTTTCATTTATTTTTCTGACAGCAGGGTCTGCTAATGGTAAATGCATTCATAAATGTAATTTACCAGCAATCTGTGCCCCCCTGTTGGTGTTTAATTGCTGACTAGAGGAAAAGAGAGTGGAAGTCGTTGATACAGGAGGGGTTCATAAGTCTGTGATCTTTATTTTTCAGTTGAAAGTTAAGATTTAATAAAAAAAACCTAGATTGTTTCCCCCCCAAAAGAATAGTGTGGCCAATTATTTACCCACACTGTGCAGTGTATGCTCAGCAGTGTCGGTCTTTTCCCATCAACCACCGAATAAGAAAATGTTACGATAAAAGTATAGTTTGAGTAACAATGTATAGTTACCATCCTGGTATAATCCACGCAATTTAGTAATTTTAAACTTGTGTTCTATATGGAGCATTAAAACATTTTTTTTATCATCAAACATACTTGTGAAAGTGAAGCCTCGTTTCCTGTTATATCGTTACAGCACCAAAATGTATGGCTTTTTTTTGCATAATATGTGAAGTGCTAATATACTGGCACATGCATCAACAATGCCATTTGCGATTCCTTATTAGCGAAAAATAAGGATTCGCTAATAAGGAATAGCAAAAGGCTATGCATGTAGAAATCGCTTACAAAATAGCGATTTCTAAACATTCCTTAATTGCTACTTGCAAATTGCGAGTTGCAATTAAGGAATTACCTCCCCATTCATTCCTATGGGCCTAGAGGCCCATAGGACTGAATGGGAAGACTTTCTTAATTTGCCATTCTCAATTAGAGAATCGCAAATTGCTCATGCAATTTCAAGGGTGCCAGGGTGTCAAAAGGACACCCTGTTGCACCCCTGAAATCTGCATATGAGTACATCTTGCACACACACATGCCCCAAGGGCATGTGTGTGTGTAAAATGGAACTTTGAAAAAAGCACTTAAGTGCATTTTTCAATGTTTTTGCAAATTACCATGAAGTTCAACTTCATGGTAATTTGCTCCCCCTATTAGCGAAATCGCTAATATTTTTACTTTCATGCATTGCATTTAAGGAATCTCAATTTGAGATTCCTTAAATGCAATCGCAATTTAAGGATTCGCAATTTAGAGATTCCTTATTTTGCTATTTTTGCATTTGGGATGATGCATCCCAAATGCAAAAATACCGGGAGCAAAGGGTTAGATTCTGAGAATCTGCCCGTTTGCGACCGGTTTTTGTTTTGATGCATGTGGGCCATAATGCCTAATTGTTGTGAGGCCAAATCGAAACAAGCATTAGCAAAGCTAATAGTTCTCTCATTTGTAATGTGATTGGCAAACTATTGCTTTGCCAACGCTTGTTACTAAAGCATTGCTCAACAAAAAATGTCAGTGGTGTACTATAGTGCATACACATTTACCAGAGGCGATCTTAGAATGGGTTTTATTATAAATGTTAAAACATGGTTGCCAGTGCATATGAATGAATGCACAAGCCTTGTAATGCACCATAAGCCTTCTTGAAATGGGTTTTCTGAACCAAAAATCCTTTTAAGATGGTGAGTTTGCATGTGTCGTGAGATAACAGAGCACATTTACGCATCATAACACACCAGTGGCCATTTTGTCTTTTTTCATTTAAGTTTAATTCATAACTCAAGGAAAGCCAATGGCCATTTATGTTTTAAAAATCAACACATAAACAGAAGGCATTGTCATTTACAATGCCAATAGCTGAAATTCTCGTAAATGCGAGACCTATTGCATTGTAAATGCTTGTTTAAGAATGGGTGAGACCTGAGCTGCCTTTAGGCATTCAGGGATCGTGCCTTGTGATAATGAAGCATTAACAATCTTTGTCCAAAGGGGGATGAAGGCATCCTTGATTCCTTTGAAGACAGTCGGTATATATATATATATATGTATATATAGCGACCCCCCCCAAGCAGAGTCATTACCACGGAGTAGCTATTTTTTGCCTGGGGAGAAAGGAGGCAGAATTGTACTGCCTGATAAGGGGACACAAGTGGTAGGAGCCAGATGATCGTATCCTTGGCAAACTGCGGCAGAGTGTGGCACATCACCCTGTCTGGGGACACCACTGGGAGTTTTGGACTCACTCTATCACTGCATGAGGTTTCCACATTGCACTACACGATCCAGCATGCAGTCTGCCTGGAGATACTGCGCGAGGAGGTGCATACCTCTAAAAAGGAGGAGGTGCCGAGAGACTGCTACACTGGGAGTGGTCTCAGAAATGCTTTAACAACCCCAGGTGAATGGGCCAAGCCTGCGAGACCGGCACTGATGAAAGCAGTTCCGGCTAGAAACGCTTCTGCCACAGCGTTTCACTGACTTTTTGGGACAAACCGCGTTTTAATTTGCTCAAATAAATCCACTTGAACCCCGGAGCTGTGTTCTGCCTACTTTTATCTGAAGGTGAGTATTTGCTTGTGATATATATATATATATATATATATATATATATATATATATTCACTGAAAAAACCATAGGTTTCAGGGGCGTTATAATTAGCTGGACTTTTCACTTGTACAAAACCATTGAAATTCCCCCGTTATAGTTAGTTCAGTTAACTATAACTCGCGCCCCCGCAATTCACTGCTGATGACGTCACATATTACATCACTCATGACATGGTCAGTGACATCACTCATGACATCACTGATGACATCTCAAATGACATCACTGATGACATCATCCAGTGAATGTGTGTTTTTCCGCAAATTACTTATGTTTTATATATGTATATCTCAAGGTCGATGGAAGAATAAATGGGTATGTAAGTGTCTAAATGGATGATTTGTTTTTGAAAAATTGATTGTATAACTGACTGATTAAGTGTATCTTAGTGAATACATGGCTTAGTGAGTAATGTTTAAATGTGTAAATATCTGTATCAGTCTCTCACTTTGTGTATAAGTGGCTGCATGGGTTGGTGAGTAGCTACATGAGTGTCTATATAGGTTATTAGTTGGATTTTTGAGTATCAGTATGAGTGTCTGAGTGTCTGTATGGTTCGGTGGGGGGTATTACGTAGTGCATAGGTGCATGAATGAGTGACTCACTGTTTGTATGTGTTGAAGACAGCATGTGTGTAGGACTGTATGGGTGGATGGGTGTGTGCATGGGTGTGTTAGTGATTGATAGACTGTCTCAATAGTGTCTTTATGAGTAACTACATATGTTTTAAACTAGTATATGTGACTATTGGTGTATATAAGTGAGTATATGTGAGAGTGACAGATTGAAAGAGTTCCTGTATGAATAAGTATGTGTTTCTATAAGTGATTGTTTAAAAGACTAAGTATGTGTAAGTTTCTGTAGAAGTAAGTGTGGTGGTGTGTGTATAACTGTATATGCAAGTAAATGGATGTTTGATTCTTTATTAGCATGAGTGACTATGTGTGTGAGTAACTCTATGGATGAGTGGCGTTGTGTAACAGGATGTATAGGTGTGTGAGTACATATGATGAGTGAGTACATGTATGAGTGACTGTATAGGACTGTTGGTGAATGAGTGGATGTGTATGTGGATCTTAGAATTACTGAATAGGTTGTTGTAACTGGTATTGGTATGTCCATTGTTTTGAACATTGTAGTTTCTATTTTTGAATGTGTGTATCAAAGGTTATATTAGGGGAAGAGGAGGTCTGCCACTCTATCACAAGGATGATGTCATGAGTGATGTCATTAGTGATGTCATTTGAGATGTCATCAGTGATGTCATGAGTGATGTCACTGACCATGTCATGAGTGATGTAATATGTGACTTCATGAGCAGTGAATTGCGGGCGCGCGAGTTATAGTTAGCTGAACTAACTATAACGAGGGAATTTCAATGGTTTTGTATGAGTGAAAAGTCCAGCTAACTATAACGCCCCTGAAACCTATGGTTTTCTCAGTGAATTTCTAAGGTTTTTTAAATGCTAATTCCTAACTATAACGTGCCTGAAACCTATGGTTTTTTCAGTGAATTTCAAAGGTTTTTTAAATGCTAATTTCTAACTATGCCTACAGAGATAGGACATGTGAAGAAAGAAGAAAAAACGCACAGAAAGAAAAAATAGAAATGCAGAAAGAAGCAACAGAAGTCCTCAAAGACGATGAAAAGTGCACGAAGAAGGATAACGTGCAGAAAGAACAAACATAAGAGCAGAAAGAAGCCTTGTTGCAAAATCATCCTGTACCCTCAACTTTTTCAGACGGATACTGGTGGTAACTGAGTCTGACTAACCAGTCCTAGAGCCAGTGCTATGTTAAAAGACACTCAGAATACAGTGAAAACACCTACATACACTAGGGAACACTATGCGTTGGGGTCCCCCTGTGATCAGCATGACCTCCTCTGTAAGCCCCTAGTATATAATAGGGCAGGGGAATAAAACTACCTCTTAAAACGCGCCACAGGGCGTGTTTGCACACATCACCTCAGGCCCCGTCCCCTCACTTCCCCACTGTGTAAACAAGCCCTGTGGCCGTTTTAAGTTGGGAGATTAAGTCCCCTTGAATCCTGAGGGTCCCTAGGGTCCAACTAGACCACTAGGTACCTCCAGTAAGCGCCACAGAGCTGCGTTGCAGAGAGATGTAAAAAGGGGCACGGCCTAGACCACCTCTCTGCAACGCAGCGGAGTGGTGCTTACTGGAAGCACCTGGTGGGCTAGTTGGCCCCCAGGGTCCCTCAGGATTGAAGGGGAATTATTTCCCCAACTTAAAACGCGCCACAGGGCTTGTTTGCACACGTTAACTCAGGCCCTGTCCCCTCCCTTCACCACTGTGTAAACACGCCCTGTGGCCGTTTTTAGTTGGGAGATTAAGTTCATTTGAATCCTGAGGGTCCCTAGGGTCCAACTAGCCCACTAGGTACCTCCAGTATGTGCCACAGAGCTGCGTTGCAGAGAGGTGTAAAAAGTGGCATGGCCTGGACCACCTCTCTGCAACGCAGCTCAGTGGCGCTTACTGGAAACACCTGGTGGGCTAGTTAGCCCCCAGGGGCCCTCAGGATTGAAGGGGAATTATTTCCCCAACTTAAAACGCGCCACAGGGCTTGTTTGCACATGTTAACTCAGGCCCCGTCCCCTTCCTTCACCACTGTGTAAACAAGCCCTGTGGCCATTTTTAGTTGGGAGATTAAGTTCATTTGAATCCTGAGGGTCCCTAGGGTCCAACTAGCCCACTAGGTACCTCCAGTATGCGCCACAGAGCTGCGTTGCAGAGAGGTGTAAAAAGTGGCACGGCCTGGACCACCTCTCTGCAACGCAGCTCAGTGGCGCTTACTGGAAGCACCTGGTGGGCTAGTTAGCCCCCAGGGGCCCTCAGGATTGAAGGGGAATTATTTCCCCAACTTAAAACGCGCCACAGGGCGTGTTTGCACACGTCACCTCAGGCCCCGTCCCCTCCCTTCACCACTGTGTAAACGCGCCCTGTGGCCGTTCTAAGTTGAGAGATTAAGTCCCCTTGAATCCTAAGGGTCCCTAGGGTCAAACTAGCCCACTAGGTACCTCCAGTAAGCGCCACAGAGCTGCGTTGCATAGAGGTGTAAAAAGGGGCGTGGCCTCAGAACACCTGTCTGCAACGCAGCTCCCTGGCGCATACTGGAGATACCTGTTGGGCTAGTTGGCCCTCAGGGACCCTCAGTATTGAAGGGAAATTAATTCCCCAACTTACAACTGGCCAGGGGGCGCGTTTGCAGAGTGCTGCAAGGAGGGGGCATGGCCTCCAGCGCGATGCTGGTCTTTTATTTATTTTATTTTTTTAAGAAGGAGGGCTGTGTGGCCCCCCTTCTTCTTCTAATTTACTGGCCCTGGGGACCCCATCCCCCAGGGCCTGCACCCTATTTTTTTTTGTTGAAAAAAATTAATTTGGCCCTCCCAAGGCCTTAATCGGCCCCGGGGACCCCAACCCCCGGGTCATGGCCTTTTTTTAATTTAAATTCTTTAGGAGGGGGCTGCGTTGCCCCCTCCTCAGGCCACTTATGGCTCCGGGGACCCCATTCCCCGGGGCCGGCCTTTATTTTTTATTATTTTAAAAATATATATATTTATAGAAACACCTAGGACATGCTGGACAAACCGTATGTACCTATCACCATGACGATTTGCGTGATATTCATTAAAAGGCGACTATGCATAGAATGAATCCACATGGAATGTATTTACACCGCTAGTGAAGCTCTGACGTGTCTGACGCCCTACCGTGCCTAATCCCGGTGCCCCCGCCGGTGGGTACTCTCCAAGTAGACACCCTTGTCGTTTATTTATACAAACATGGGTAGCTATTGATGGGCACATTTAATATACACGCACACCAAGCCATTCAAAGGGGATCCGACAAAAATTCAACCAAACTATGCAATAAACCCCCCTCACGGTTAATAAAAAACACATCCACCGCCGGATGTGTAATACTTTTTATTTTACTCTCTGGAAAGGAGACGAACCTCACTTGAGAGTCACAGCGTGCTCCTGGCTCAGCCCAATGCTGTGTTACACCCACCAGTGCCCGCTGATTGCCTCACACCTCTGTGTTGTATTCCACCAGCTAGTACGTATGCTATGACACTCTCTAGCCCATGTGCACTGTAACACCACCCCGTGAATATGTCATGCCACACTGGCCTTCGCACGGGTTATATTGCCTCATCTAACGTGCCTTCCTCGATGTGTATGTTATAACGTACAGCGCTATGCCATACATATTACAATCTGGGATCCATATCTTTGTCACAGTGCATATGCAACGTTACACTCCCCAGCACATATTTTATATTACAACTTTAGAGACAAGTTATGTTACACAACACTGCCCTGTGCATATTACACTCCAAGGCGCATATCGCATAGCACGCCCTAGTGCCTGTGCTATCTCACGCTCTCCAATGAATCTGTCATTGCGCACAATGTATTTCATATTATATTTCACGCCCGGTTCATCTTATATCACACTTTTTGGTGCATAGTTTATACCATATACTACATCTAGTTTTCATTTTCAATCGTGCTCTCAGGACTATGTTCTATCTAACACTGCGTCCACCTACCCTTTTCACGGGCATTACATTTTGCGATGGGGGTGGAGGGTCAGGGGGTGTTTCTGCCAAGTGAGCCTGGGGTCACAGTCACAAACGTCCTCTTCTTCCTGAATAAAAGTGAGATTATGCTGCATACTTGTTCATATTTTAAGTAGTTCGCATAGACACACATTTTAAAAACAATAAAGTTCCTAATACCCACCTTCTCTGAACAGTTAGCTTGCTGCCCCATCCACCTCCTCCCTATCCTCTGTTGTCTGAATCCATGGACTAGCCTCCTCCCTCCTGCCATGCATGGTCTGATGTGCTGCCACTGCCCTCCATTTAGCATTATGTACCAGTCCACTCCTCCTGCCCTCCATTGCCCAATTCTATGGCCCATCATTGACCTCCTGCTTAGCCTCTGTGCTTAGCTTGCTGCCCCTATTCTCCTTCCCCCTGCTCTCCGATGTCTTTGTGCATGCCCCTGCTCCATCCTTTTTGCCCACTATGTTCCATGGACCTGCCACTTCTATCTACTCTGAGTGTTCTGTTGAGCTGCCACTCCCCTCCCACCTGCCTAGCATTGTCAGATGACTGTAACCTGTCCCTGCCACGTCCACCCTGCCTGTCCACATGCCATGCCCCTATCCCCTTCCTCCTGTCCTCCATGGTCCATTTTACTGCCACACCCTTCTGCCCTCCCTGATCTGTTGTGCCGCAACTGCTCCTCCTGCCTGCCCCACGCGGTCTGTTGTGAGGCCCCTCCCCCTGAACTCTCTTGTCTGTGCCCAGGTCCTGACCCTCCCTTCTATCCTCCATGGTCCTTAGTGCATGCCCCTGCACCCTCCTTCTTGCCCATCATAGCCATTGTGCTGCCACTAACCCTCCCGCTTGCCATGCATGGTCTTCTGTGCTGCCATGGCCCCTCCCACCTTCCCTGTGTGGTCAGCTAGCTGCCCCTGACCCCCTCTCACCTTCCCTCCATGGTCTGTGTGTATGCCACCATAGTCTCATTGTTGCTCTCCATGGTGTGTCTTGTTTCTAGTGCCCATCCTGCCTGACCTCCATGGTCATCTTGCTGCTCCTGCCCTGCCACCTTGCCCCCAGCCCTCTGTTTCCATGTGCAGACCCCCTATTCCCTCCCTCCTGGCTTGTCTGTTCCATTGTAATGCCCCTGATCCGTCCCTCCTGCCCTTTATGGTCTGTTATGCTGCAGCTTTCTCTCCTGTCTGTCCATTATGGTCAGCTAGCTACCATTGCCTCTTTCCCATCTGTTCTCTGTTGTCCATGTGCATGGTCCTGTCCCCTCCCTATTGCTTTCTATGGATTGTTGTGCTGCACTCCCGTCCCACATGCGCTGTGTGGTGTATTGTGCTGCTACAAACCCTGATGCCTGACCTGTAGGGTCAGTTTGGTGCACCTCTCCATGTCCCTCCTGTCCTCTGTTATCCGCGTCCATGTCCCTACCCCAATTCCTCCTGCCTACCATGATTCAATGTACCATACTTGCGAACATTTTGAACTTGGTAAGAGGGAGATTTTGAAAAAAACTGGGGTATTGATTTTCCCCTTTGAGTTACATTGAAAAAGAGGAGATTGTAGACAGGAGACAGATCAAATAAAGCCCATTTGAGCTTAAAAACATTGGACGTTTCCTGGCTGAAACGGGTCTGTTGGCATGTATGGTTGTACTACCACTGCCTCTTCCTTCTGCCCACAATGGTCTATTATATTGCCACAGCCTCTCTTGCCAGTCCTGTATTGTTGGTTTGTTGCTCCTGCCCCCCTTTCCACTGCCCTCCATAGTCTGTTGTGCTGCCACTGCCCTTCCTGCCTGCCCAGTGTGGTCAAATTGTTGCATCTGCACTCTCCTACCTGCCTTCAATTTTCAGAGTCCGTGCCCCTGGCCTCTGCCTCTCAACAGTATCCCAATGAACAACTAGATTGCTACCATTCTATATTTATTACAAAAGTGTGGAACGCCTGACGTCATCTTGATGTAATCAAAACTGTAATACCTAGAGTATTTCCTTTAGAAATTACATATATGAGAGGGTCTTATTTGCAACAAAATTATGGTTAGTGCTCTAAAAAACTAAAATGAGGATATATTTTATGAGTTTCCAAATAGCGACAAAGAACTTTTAAATTATTTGTAATCTTTATGTTTTTTTATCCATTTGACCACTTGATTAAATGTTGCACCTTGGCGAGAGGATGTGGTGTTACTTCCAGAGCTGCAGACTTTGCAACTGGGGAACCAGGTTGGAGTTTCTGCTTCAGCTCAACATTCTGTGATTGTGGTCAAATCACTTAATCTCCCCATGTCTACAACCAAAATGAATTTGATCTTGTGTGATGTAACCAATGCTCATGTGAAGCATTCCAATACCTGACAAGTCTGCATTATATAAAACTGCAAATACACAAAAAATAAGTGTTTTGCACACTTCTGTCATTGGGCTACATGTGGGCTACATCTGGGTGATATTTGTGCAGCATTTAGGCTCTTTTGTGTCTGGTGGCCATCTTGGGAGATTTATTTGTTATGAAGTTTCCTAATTTCCTCATTTACTGCAGTCTCCTCAGTAGGAAATGCTTTCAGTTTTTTACTTTGATTCCATCAAGAAGGAATTCAGATATGTCACACATTTGCCATAAATTCTTAATGTTAGCACTCTAGTTGCTCATTAGATCACTGTAGTAAAGCTACTGCTCACCACGGAAGTCTGCTGCTGGTATTAAAAGTGCATGTTGCAGTCTGCATATCAGAATTTTTTAATGAAATAGAAGAGGACTTGAGAAGTCACTCAAAATGTGCCCTAATTTTTCTTTCTTCAGCACTAATCATAATTTCTATGGCAAAATGAACCCCCTCATTGTGTTCCTTTTTAAATTAAATGTTTTAAGTGTTACCAGTTTATTCCAATCAAGATGGCTTCAGGTGTGCCATACTTTTGTCATAAGTAAGACAGTAAGCGCTCTAGTTGTTCTTAAGAACACTCTGGGACATTCTGTCATTAGGCTATACTTGGGCTACATCTGGGTGATATTTGGGCTACATTTGGGCTCTTTTGTCTCTGGTGGCCAACTTGGGAGATTTATTTGTTATGAAGTTTCCTAATTTCCTCATTGACTGCAGTCTCCTCAGTAGGAAATACTTTCAGTTTTTTACTTGGTTCCATCAAGAAGGCATTCAGATGTGTCACACATTTGCCATAAAAACTGAATGTTAGCACTCTAGTTGCTCATTAGATAACTGTAGTAAAGCTACTGCTCACCAGGGAAGTCTGCTGCTGGTATTCAAAGTGCATGTTACAGTCTGCATGTCAGAATTTTTTTATGACATAGAAGAGGATTTGAGAAGTCAAAATGTGCCCTAATGTCTTTCTGCAGCACTAATCATAATTTCTATGGCAAAATGAATCCCCTCATTGTGTTCCTTTGTAAATTAAATGTTTTAAGTGTTACCACTTTATTCCATTCAAGATGGCTTCAGGTGTGCCATACTTTTGTCATAAGTAAGGCTGTTAGCGCTCTAGTTGTTCGTTAGAACACTCTGGGACATTCTGTCATTGGGCTATACTTGGGCTACATCTGGGTGATATTTGGGCTACATTTGGGCTCTTTTGTCTCTGGTGGCCATTTTGGGAGACTTATTTGTTATGATGTTTCCTAATTTCCTCATTTACTACAGTCTCCTCAGTAGGAAATACTTTCAGTTTTTTACTTTGATTCCATCAAGAAGGCATTCAGATGTGTCACAAATTTGCCATAAATTCAGAATGTTAGCACTCTAGTTGCTTATTAGATCACTGTAGTAAAGCTACTGCTCACCAGGGAAGTCTGCTGCTGGTATTGAAAGTGCATGTTTCAGTCTGCATGTCAGAATTTTTTTATGAAATAGAAGAGGATTTGAGAAGTCACTCAAAATGTGCCCTAATTTTTCTTTCTGCAGCACTAATCATACTTTCTATGGCAAAATGAACCCCCTCATTTTGTTCCTTTTTAAATTAAATGTTTTAAGAATTACCACTTTATTCCAACCAAGATGGCTTCAGGTGTGCCATACGTTTGTCATAAGTAGGACTGTTAGCGCTCTAGTTGTTCTTTAGAACACTCTGGGAAGCTGCAGTAGAACACAAAGGAATCAACTGACAGTATCTGCCCTTGTTGGATGTACATGTTTTACTGAGAATGTCAGACTTCATTCTCACATGACTGAGAAAGATAATGTGAATTTACAGAAAATATGCTCTCAGTTAGCTTATAGATCACCTTCCAAACCTCTGTGGGAAAAGCATGAGAAAATAGTTTTCTCTCAAACATGATTCATGATATCACAGCAGAAGGCTTTTTCACATGGTAAAATCACCTTAGAACACACCACAATTCCTAAAAAGTATGGTACCATCAACAAATGATTTATAATGTAACTAAAGTCTTAAAACCTTCTATTAACTGCAATGCTTTTTAATGAGGTGCTATCATGTATATTGGTCCCAAGATGGCTGCCAACACTTCTTGGATGAAGTGCTGACAGCCAATCAGATCTCACGATGAGATGTGTGGTTAGGCTCCGCCCAGATATATATATATGATTTTACTTTTGATTTTCTCAGGAACTATTGAACGGATTTACACCATTTAAGCAAAAGGCACGTGCCTGACCTGAGGACTACCTCTTTGCCAAATTTCAAGTAATTCTGTTCAGCCGTTCGGGCTGTACCTTCGACTAAATGTCCTATGGGAAAATGCATGGGGAAAACGCGTTTTGGGACCCCCCTATTTTCTCAGCACCCGCTTGACGAGTCACCCCGAGACTTTCAGGGTAGGAGCTGAGCGGAGCGCCCCATTAGTTTTGAAAATTTCACGAAGATATGTCAACCGGCGCCAAAGTTATTCAAAATAGAATTTTCAGATTTCCTATGGGAACTCGGTCCTAACTATAACTATCTACTGGCGACCGCCAGTAGATAATATATATATATATGTCCAAACATCGAAAGATAACGCACTCTCAGAAGTCAGCTCGCTTGAACTATATGTCTTTAATTCCTCAAAAACCGTTACGCGTTTCGACACCAAATGTGTCTTGCTCACATGATATTTTAGCTTTGCAAGAACGTGCATAAAGAAATAATAAACATAGAAGAAGCACTTCTGTTTGGCAATCCCCCACAATATGTGTTTACAATGGCGGTCAGTTTAAAGCAGGTACAGAGATATACAATTTAGTAGTTTCAATACATCTATACTGCCAATAGCTATCTGCCACATCAATCTGCCTCATTGGGCCTTTATATTATTGAAATAATGACCACATATTAACGTGAAAATTTGCACATTTAGTTTTCTAGTGCATCCATCTTAAATGAACAATGTCAATCTAATGCCTCGTAGACAAGTGCCCCGATTGCACTGAAACACAATAATACTACGTGTGCAACAAACTTGTATAAACGCAGTATAATTAGCGTATTCCTATACAAGTAAAATATAAATTTACGTTTCTCTCCAAAACTTATAGACTAATGGCAAGCGTTCAGTGAATTGAAATATCCATGCGGACTAGTGCCCGTTAGAATCTCGTGCCAGGGTACTACATCGTTAGGGAATTTCTATAAATGCCAAGTGGCAGTGAATTTTTGCAAGTGTTTCTCCTAAAAAAAAAAAGTGACAATAGAACTTTACTACAGAGAATTATATAAATCTAGTGATTAAGTGTTTTAAAAGTAATAATTCTTATCTTTTTGAAAAGTGCAGATGGCAATCCTGGTGAAGAAAAGGGTAGGGAACCCGTGAAGTGTCTTGAAAAGTGATGGGTCCCTTCCTTTCCTCCTAAACAATAAGAAAAGAAAATAATTAAATTACCTACTGGCGGTCGCCAGTAGGTAGTTATAGTTAGGAACTATTAGCCATGGGAAATTCGGAACATTCCTTTCCCAATAACTTTGGCGCCGGATGACGAATCTTCGTGAGATTTTCAAACCTGGTGGGGCGCTCCGGTCAGCTCCTATCCTGAAAGTTTAGGGGTGATTTGTCAAGCTGGTGCCGAGAAAAAAGGGGGGCCCCAAAACATGTTTTCTCCATGTTATTTCCAGCAGGAAATTTTGGAACAGGCTACAGCCCGAACTGTTGAACGGAATTACACCAAATTTTGCATAAAGGTAGCCCTTAGCTCAGAAAGAGACATTTTTTAAATGGTGTAAATCCGTTCAGTAGTTCCTGAGAAAATCAAAAAAGAGAGGTCAAAAAATCAATTTCCCAAAGGAAAGTTTAGACAAGGTTATAGCAAAAACTGCCAAACGGAATTATACCAAATTTGGCAAACAGGTAGTGCTTGGCTCAGAAAGCGACCAGTAGTTTTTGAGAAATTAAGAAATATCTATGGCCGCGGTGGATCCGTGCACCCTCTCGATCACGAGCTACATTGTAATTGGCTGTCAACACTCCAAACCAGGAAGTGTTGGCAGCCATCTTGTGTCTCGGTAGAACCGAGGCACAAGAAAACCGAAAAATAAATGCGCAAAACAGGATTTTTTTAAAATCGCGGGATGCGCGAAGGATCCGTGGATCCGGCCGAAAAATTTTACAAAACGAAGCGCGGGCTCCCGCACTTCGTTTAATTAAAGCCCCCGGGTGGGCCCGGTCCTGGGGGCATGCGAAAAAATGTGTGGGGAGGGCCCAATCCCCCCCACACTACATCGGGTACCGCCACCCCCCGGGGCTTGTTATTAAACCTGTGGGGGGGCCTTGGAGGCCCCCACAATTAGGGGGGAAAAGGCCCCCCCGCTGCCCTGGGGATCACCACCCCCGGGGCTTTTTGTTTTAAAAAAAAACACCTGTGTGGGGGGCTCGCCCCCCACACGCCCCAGGGACCACCACCTCCCCTGGGCACTAATTATTCAAATTCGGGGCTCCGTAACGGACCCGCGAGCCCCAGGGACCACCACCCCCCGGGGATGTGTAGATGTTGGAAGGGGGCCCCTCCTGGAGCCAATGTTGGCCCTGGGGACCGCCAACCCCAGGGCCGGCTCCAGCAGTGTCCCGGGGTGCCCACCCCCAGGACACTGCAGTTTGCTATGACAGGGCGGGAGCCTCGTGGCTCCCGCCCTGTCATAGCAAACTCTGGTTTGGTGTTTGGAAGAGAGAGCAGGGAACCATCAGTGATGTCATCAGTGATGTCATTGACCATGTCATGAGTGATGTAATATGTGAAGTCATCAGCAGTGCATTGCGGGGGCGTGAGTTATAGTTACCTGAACTAACTATAACGGGGGAATTTTCGTGGGTTTTGTACGAGTGCAATGTCCAACTAACTATAACTTTCCCTAAAACCTAAGGTTTTTTCAGTGAATTTCTAAGATTTTTTAAATGCTAATTTCTAAGTATAACGCACCTGAAACCTATGGTTTTTTCAGTGAATATATATATATATATATATAATTCACTTAAAAAACCATAGGTTTCACACATGTTATAGTTAGGTGGACATTTCACTCGTAAAAAAACAATGAAATTCCACCGTTATAGTTAGTTCAGATAACTATAATTCGCGCGCCCGCAATCCAGTGCTCATGACATCACATATTACATCACTCATGACATGGTCAGTGGCATCACTCATGACATCACTGATGACATCATCCTTGTGATAGAGTGGCGGTCGCGCGAGTTATAGTTATCTGAACTAACTATAACAGTGGAATTTCATTGGTTTTTTACGAGTGAAATGTCCACCTAACTATAACATGTGTGAAACCTATGGTTTTTTAAGTGAATTTGCAAGGTTTTTTAAATGCTAATTCCTAACTATAACGTGTGTGAAACCTATGGTTTTTTATGTGAATTTGTACGGTTTTTTAAATGCTAAGTTATGTATGTCTTATTTATTTATTTTTTTAAATATTTTTCACCGTGCGCGCACCCCGCGATTTTTTGAAAAAGAAATAAAATGTTTTTTCACCCTTCGGGGTCCTTTAGGGGGTCAGGAACTCTCTTTTTCACTCTCGCACCCACAACAAACAAACTGGCGGCCGACACTTCCTGATTTCGACCGATTTGAACGTTGACTGACATGTAACCACCAATCAGAATTACGCTCGCGCACGTTAGGGTGCGCGCACCGTGCGCGCACCATGCGCGGCTATAGATATGTATGTGCTTTTAACTGCAATTTTCTCAGGAAATACTTACCAGATTGACTCCATACATGCAAAAGGCACTTCCCTGACCTGAGGACTACCTCTCTGCTAAATTTCAAGTAATTCTGTTCAACCGTTCGGGCTGTACCTTCGACTAAAGGTCCTATGGGAAAATGCATGGGGAAAATGCGTTTTGGGACCCCCCATTTTTCTCGGCCCCCGCTTGACGAATCACCCCGAGACTTTCAGGGTAGGAGCTGAACGGAGCGCCCCATTAGTTTTGAAAATTTCGCGAGGATTTGTCAACCGGCGCCAAAGTTATTCAAAATAGAATTTTCAGATTTCCTATGGAAACACGGTCCTAACTATAACTATCTACTGGCGACCGCCAGTAGATAATATATATACAATATATATATATATATATATTCACTGAAAAAACCATAGGTTTCAGGCACATTATAGTTAGAAATTAGCATTTGAAAAACCTTACAATGTGCTGTAAAACCACAGGTTTCAGGGACGTTCTAGTTAGTTGGACATTTCACTTGTACAAAACCAGAGAAATTTGGCTGTTATAGTTAGTTGAGGTAACTATAACTCACGCCCCCATGCACTGCTGCTGACATCACAAATTACATCACTGATGACATCACTGATTACATCTCAAATGACATCACTGATGGCATCACTGATGACATCCTCCAGTGACTGTGTGTTTCTGTAAAGTTTAAATATGTTTTATATATTGTGGCAAGTCTGGTGCAACAGAGACGACAAACAAGTGAATGCAGTTTAGGTTGAGCACTTTATTCTCAACCTTATACAGGGGTTCTCTCAATACGGTCCTGTACAATGATGGTAAGTCTCTGGCTCTTCCGGTCTTTGTAACTGTCTGGATGACACTCAGCGCGAAGTTCCTCGGCAAGCTCCTAGGCGGTCGTCTGGCCAGTTGCTGTCGAGTCCGCGGTGGGGATCCCTCCGAGTCTTCCCTCAGTTTGTGGAACCAAAAGAAATGAGAAGTAGGAGTTAGGACCGGGGATCTCGTGCGTCGGGGCAAAATGGGGGCCGGGGGTGAGGGGAACCCAGTGCTTTTAGTGCGCTCTCTCGATTGTGACTGTGAGGGGGTGCACGTGCGAGGGGGACACTATGGCAGGGTACCGGATGCGATATAGGTGCTACGGGTCTGGGTTTACCAGAGGAGGTGAGGCAGTTTTCCCCAACCAACCCGCTACCCTTCCACGTACCTGCTCGAGCATCGCTCCTCCCCTGGGAACGTGGCCGGGCGCTTCGTGGTAATGTTGGCCTCCTGGCTTGTCGGGGTCGTCTCCGTCCGTTCTCTCCTCCGCCGTACTGCTACCTCCGCTTCTCCGCTCCCGAATCGTCCTCCTCCTCCGCTCTGTATCTCCTTCCGCCTCCAGGGAAACGCCGTCCGTCGTCTTCCGGATTCCTACTGCTTTTGTGTATCCCAGCAACGTGACGTCGTCGGTGGGAGGGGTCTCGTCGTCCTGAAAGGCGAAGTTAAAGGAGCCCTGTTCACTTCCCGCGGGCCAGTCCTGTGCATAATAGGGATATCTCTCCTCCAGTGGTCTTGTCACCTCGGGTTGCTGCAGGGGGAAAGAAGGGGTCAACGAGGCGTCTTTTGCACAGCTGTTCTGTTCATGGGAGAGTGGCCTTACAGTGTCTAACGCCCCGTCACACTCCTCCCCCCCTGGATTCTCCCGTTCGGGGAGAGGGAAGACCCTCGATAAGAAATCTGCGTTTCCATTATCCCTGCCCTTCCTATGTCTGATGGTGAATGCGTATGGCTGCAAGGCTAGGAACCAGCGTAGGATTCTGGGGTTCTGACTCCTATTTTTATACATCCATTGCAGGGGGGCGTGATCAGTGTATAGGATGAACGGTTTTCCTTCCAGGTAATATTGGAGCTTCTCTATGGCCCATTTTATGGCCAGGCATTCCCTTTTAATAGTTGGGTACTTGGTCTCCCTCGGGAACAGTTTCCGGCTCACAAATAGTATGGGGTGTTCTAGCCCATCCCCTCCTTCCTGAGATAACACTGCCCCTATCCCCATGTCTGAGGCGTCTGTGGCTAATATAAAGGGCTTGGAGAAGTTCGGGGACAATAACACCGGCTGTTTTGTGATGGTGTCTTTTAAATCTGAAAAGGCGCGCAGGGCCCTAGGACTGGGCTGTAGGAACTCCCTTTGTTTTATCCCCTTGCGTAGCAGGTCTGTAAGAGGGGCAGCGGTGTCTGCAAAGTTGGGGATGAATCTACGATAGTACCCGATAAGCCCTAGGAATGCCCTAAGATCTCTTTTATTACAGGGAAAGGGGGTACCTTGAATAGCTCGGACCTTGGAGGTTTGTGGGGTGATAGAGCCCTCACCTAACACAAAGCCAAGATAATTGACCTTTGTAAACGCCGCTCTGGACTTCTTGGCGTTTATGTGTAGTCCGGCTTTTTGCAGCGCGGTGAGGATCGTCTTTAGGTGTCCCAGATGTTCCTCCCAAGTGTCGCTGTATACGACGATGTCGTCCAGGTAAGCTGAGCTGAATGACGGGAAGGGTTGTAGGATCGCATTCATAAGTCTTTGAAAAGTGGCCGGGGCCCCATGAAGGCCAAACGGTAGCACGGTGAACTCGAATAACCCTTCGTCCGTGATGAAGGCCGTTTTCTTCCTATCGGCTTCCCTGAGGGGCACCTGCCAATATCCCTTTGACAGGTCTAGCGTTGTTGTAAAGGCGGCTTCTCCGAGTTTTTCAATCAGCTCGTCCACGCGCGGTATGGGGTAGGCGTCAAACGTAGAGATGGCGTTTAGGGCTCGGAAGTCCATGCAGAAACGCCGCGAGCCGTCTGGCTTAGGCACCATAACAATAGGTGAGGCCCAGTCACTATTCGAGGGCCGAATCACTCCGAGATTCAGCATCTCTCTGACTTCATTTTTGATTGCCTCTCTCCGAGCCGCCGGTATGCGGTATGGTTTTAGTTTTACCTTCTGTCCAGCCGGGGTCTCGATGTGATGTTCCACTAACGATGTCCTCCCGGGTCTGTTTGAAAATATGTCCTGAAAGGGGAGGAGAATGTCGTGTAACTGTTGCTGCCGGACTCGTGGAAGTTCCTCACTTATTACCAGTTCGTTCAGGGTGGAGGGTTCCTTTTGGGGTTGAGGTAGGAGCAAGTGGGCGCTTGTTGGGGGAGGCCCTATCCATTTCTTCAATAGGTTTATATGGTATGTTTGGGTTTTTGATGGTGAAAGTCGTAATCGATAGGTGGTATCTCCAATTGTACCAACCACCTCGTAAGGCCCCCTCCACTCACTCCTTTCTTTGCTAGCGCAGGCCGGAAGCAGGAGCAATGCCCAATCGCCGACAGTTAGGGTCCGGAGTTTCTTTCCTTTGTCATAACATCGTTTTTGCTTCTGTCTTTGCAACTCCAAATTGGTATAGGCCAAACTCCGTAGTTTTCCTATTTTGGACCGGAGTTGTTGTGTGTAGTCGAGGAGGGCCCTTTGTTCTTGTTCCCCTTCCATCTCCCATGCATCCTTGGTCATTTCTAGTAAGGATCTCGGATGTCTGCCATAAAGGAGTTCGAAGGCTGAACATCCCAGGCTGCTCTGTTTCTGTGCTCTCAAGACGTAGAGGGCTAACGGGAGGAGGCGGTCCCACTCGGGCCCTTCAGCCGACAGCATTTTCTTTAGCGTGGTTTTCAGAGACTGGTTATACCGCTCGACGAGACCGTCCATCTGCGGGTGGTACACCGACGTCCGTAGGTGTCGTATATCTAAGGTTTTACAGACCTCCTTCATCAATTTCGAGGTAAACGGGGTACCTTGGTCTGTTAAAACCTCCTTCGGAAATCCGACCCTGGAGCATAGCTCAATCAATCTTTCGGCTATGTTAGCTGTTGTGGGCGCTCTCAGGGGAAAAGCCTCGATAAATCTGGTTGCATAATCAACAAGTACCAGTGCGTACATGTTACCTTTGGAGGAGCGTGGCAGCGGTCCGATTAAATCCATTCCAATTCTATCGAAGGGCCGTCCTACGATGGGTAATGGAACCAGAGGAGCTGCTGGGGGGCGATGTAGGTTCCTTCGCTGGCATATCTCACACTTCGTGCAATAGTCCTTCACCTGTTTATAAATCCCGGGCCAGTAGAAATACCTCAGTATACTGTCTGTGGTTTTCTCGGTCCCACTGTGTCCGGCTGTGAGATGGGTGTGTGCGAAGAAGAGAACCTGGTCTCGGAAAGAGAGAGGCACCACTAACTGAGGGTCCCCCCCCTCAACCCCCTCTCAGTATAGGAGATCCTTGGTTATGAGGAATCTCGGATATTTCGGGGTGTCTAGGTCCTGGGACATGTGTGCGCTCTCCCACGCATTTAATAAAGTGGAGTCATTGGCTTGGGCGAAACGAAAACTGCGGTCCGTGACCCATGGCTCGGGAGAGATAAGGGTTGTTACTGTCCTAGGGGCTGTTGCAATGGATACCGATCTATTAAAGAGGGCCAAAAACTCCGGATTAGCCACCCCCAAAATCACTTCCTCCGGCAGGGAGTCAACCACTCCCACCCTTACTGTGCACGGGTTCTTGTCATGGGGTTTTATCGTGACCTGAGCAAGAGGGTAGGGCCTAACGTCCCCATGGACGCACTTTATATGTACTAGAACGTCCCGGACATATTGGTGTGGACGTATCAGTATTTTCTGGACCACCGACTGTCGGCATCCCGAATCTAAGAGGGCTTTTACGGTTTTACCGTTTAGCGACACACTCACATAAAATGAGGGACCTGTTTCGGCGGCATACATTATGGTCTTAGGGAGATACCCAACCTCCATGGGCTCCTCGGTCGTTCGTTTCTTGGGACACAGTCGAGCTATATGGCCCCACTCTCCACATTCAAAGCACTGGGGGCCTCGGAGCGGTGTTCCCTCAAGTCTTAGGGTTCTCGGTTTCATGGTGTCTGGTACCGCTTTCTTTTTCTCGGTCTTGACGGGAGTCTGTATCTTTGTCCCCTTCTCATAGTCCCACCCTGTGACTTTAGGTTGTGCTCGGGCATAATTAGCAGCCATTTCAATGGCTTGCTCCAAGGACAACCCACCTCTGAGAGGCATACGGCAAGGCCTCCATAAACTGTTCTAAGTATATTTTGGTCATTACTTCCTCCGTCGTGCTGGTGGCCGGTCTTAGCCACTTATCCGCGGCGAACTTCAATCGGAAAAACAGAGTTTTGGGGTTCTCGCCAGGTATACCCCTCTCTTTCCGGAACGTAGTCTGTAGGCCTCGCCGTCAAGCCCTAGATGATCCAAGATGATTTCTTTTATGGTTGGGTAGGGCGTGGTGCCCGTGGGGTTGGCCACCTGATATGCAAACTGCGCCTCCCCTGACAGGAGCGGCGCCAAAAAGAAGGGCAACTTGTCCTCCGGCCATCCCATTGCTCTGGCAGCCCTCTCAAAGTTCATCAAGAACATGTCCGGGTCCTCCCCCGGTGTATATTTTTGTAAGGCTAGTCCTGAGGGGTGAGGAGCGGAAAGGGGTCGCGTCTCCAGGGGTGTTTGGACGAGTGCGACCGGAGGTGGCTTTTGTAGACTCTCCATGTGGGCCGCAATAGTATTTTGAAAAAGGTCCCGGTCGGCTTGGGCTGACGTCATCTGCCTCTGCACTGCCCATTCTAATTTTTCCTGTCCTTTGACGAGATGCTGGATAAGGGCTTCCATCTTGACTTACAGACGGACTATATCCCACTTCTGACACCAGTGTGGCAAGTCTGGTGCGACAGAGACGACAAACAAGTGAATTCCGTTTTAGGTTGAGCACTTTATTCTCAACCTTATACAGGGGTTCTCTCAATACGGTCCTGTACAATGATGGTAAGTCTCTGGCTCTTCCGGTCTTTGTAACTGTCTGGGTGACACTCAGCGCGAAGTTCCTCGGCAAGCTCCTAGGCGGTCGTCTGGCCAGTTGCTGTCGAGTCCGCGGTGGGGATCCCTCCGAGTCTTCCCTCAGTTTGTGGAACCAAAAGAAATGAGAAGTAGGAGTTAGGACCGAGGATCTCGTGCATCGGGGCAAAATGGGGGCCGGGGGTGAGGGGAACCCAGTGCTTTTAGTGCGCTCTCTCGATTGTGACTGTGAGGGGGTGCACGTGCGAGGGGGACACTATGGCAGGGTACCGGATGCGATATAGGTGCTACAGGTCTGGGTTTACCAGAGGAGGTGAGGCGGTTTTCCCCAACCAACCCGCTACCCTTCCACGTACCTGCTCGAGCCACGCTCCTCCCCTGGGAACGTGGCCGGGCGCTTCGTGGTAACGTTGGCCTCCTGGCTTGTCGGGGTCGTCTCCGTCCGTTCTCTCCTCCACCGTACTGCTACCTCCGCTTCTCCGCTCCCGAATCGTCCTCCTCCTCCGCTCTGTATCTCCTTCCGCCTCCAGGGAAACGCCGTCCGTCGTCTTCCGGATTCCTACTGCTTTTGTGTATCCCAGCAACATGACGTCGTCGGTGGGAGGGGTCTCGTCGTCCTGAAAGGCGAAGTTAAAGGAGCCCTGTTCACTTCCCGCGGACCAGTCCTGTGCATAATAGGGATATCTCTCCTCCAGTGGTCTTGTCACCTCGGGTTGCTGCAGGGGGAAAGAAGGGGTCAACGAGGCGTCTTTTGCACAGCTGTTCTGTTCATGGGAGAGTGGCCTTACAGTGTCTAACGCCCCGTCACATATATATATAGGCCAAGGTGTATTGAAGAATGAGTGGGTGTATGAATGTCTGAATGGATGATTTAGTAGGTGCATGACTGACTGTATAAGTGAGTGATTAAACGTCTATTATTGAATGCATTGGTTAGTGACTAAAATGTGTGAATGTCTGTATCAGTCTGTCTATTGGTGTTTAGGCGGCTGCATGGGTTGGTGAGTAGCTACATGAGTGTCTATATTGGTTATTGATTGGTTGTCTGAGTATCTTTATGGGTGCCTGAGTGTCTGAGTAAGTGGGTGAGGGGTGGGTGGCTTTGTGCATAGATGTGTGAGTGGGTTATTCACTGGGTGTATGGGTTCAAGAGTGCATCTGTGAAGGGCTGTATGGGTGGGTGAGTGTGTGTATGGGTGTGTTTGTGAGTGTTTAAATGTCTCAGTGGTATATGTGTGAGTAACTATGTATGTGAAAGGCAGTATATGTGAGTGTTGGAGGATTTAAATGACTAAATGTGAGAGTGAATGAATGTGAGAGTACCTGTATGGATGAGTATGTGCTTGCGTCAGTGATTGTATAAGTGTAGTGGTAGTTCCAATAGTACCCTTTATGCAGGACCTACGCATTTGCGGATAACAGAAACTGTGGGCCTGGTGGCAGACTGACTCTGTACACCCCCACCGAATATATTAGCCTGTTTTCGCATTTGCTAGCTCGTAGTGCTACTAGAATCTCCGGTTATCAGAGAGATTAGTTTTTGCAACCTCAGAGCACAATAATCTCAGACTCGTGGAAACAATATACTACTTTTCACCCAGTCACTCATGCTTGCTTGTTTTGCTGTCAGAGAGATACAGAGAAGAAACAGTTGAGCGTTTTTACAATAAGAATTTATTGTACCGTAGTTCTTCTCATGTAGAATAAATGAGCTGTTACAACAGAAACACAGTAGCAGAGATATTGAACCAGCAGTACAGTGAATAAAAAGGAATAGTATTGTTCTACCATTTTGCAATAGTCCCGAACATATACATTAATATGAAATGCATTTATAAAAATAAAGTGCGTACTCCTAAGATGCCTGACTAGATGTTCCTGAGTGTACCTAGCATTTAAGTAGGTGTGAAAGAGCTACTGAGCCTAAAAGCCTAATAGTCTAGAATAGTCTAGAATCTAAGAGCCAAGAATCCCGCTAGGATTAAGTCGAATCCCGATACCTGGATACTGAGAATGTGGGACTTCGTCCTGGACTTGAGCTGCACACACCGCAAGGGATAGTTAGACCACCGTCAGCTGGAGCGATGTCATGCCGGAGCCACAGCGTCTCTGGTCAGTGTGTTGGTTTGAAGTCTCGGTTCCCTCCTGCCTTCTGATAGCAAGAGGTGCTATATTTATACAGTTTATGTACGTGTGTTACCCATTGTTCAATATGAGGATGACGTTAGGGATTAAACCTTGTGCGTCGATGAGAGAGGTGAAGTATACCTCCTGGAGAGCGTACTCATCAATTATTCATAAGAGAGCAAGATGGCGGCGGTGTAGAACTACGCTGCGGAACCACTGCCTTGTCCTCCCAAACCGGCTAAAAATGGAGATCTTCTCTTTGGAATAGATGGACTTACCTAATGCTACTGACTTCGGAATAGATTACTCGTAGCGTTGCGGCTCCCGCTCGAGTAGCGGAGTCTCTGAGGGTCAGTGCTTTGGACGCGCTTTCCTTACGGAGCGGTGCGGCTGGCTGTTGCCCGGAGACGGAGACGAGAGCATCGAAAGGGTACGCCTACGCAGCTGGCGGGATCCCTGCGATGCTCCGTTAGAGTTTTGGCTGAGCTCCTGGTGGCGGTGAGCAGTAAAATTATTCGGAAAGCGCAGAGAGCTTTCACAAGGTGGTTTTCAGTCATATCTTTTTGTATAATGCCACCTAAATCAACGCGGCAATTGCGTGAGCAGAAAGAGCTTGCTGGGAACAATTCTGCTCTGTTGTCCCCCGCAAACATGGAAGCAAAAGCAGGTAAGCCCCAGGAGAATCGAACTGTTAAAAAACAAGACTTGGGGGCTGTTAAGCGGAGGGCTCTCCATGATAGAAATCAAGTCGCAGGCAAAAAAGGTGGCATGTTAATGGCTGCAGAAGAAGGAAAGGGGACATCGAAAAGTAATACTGCAAACAATACTCCAACAACACCTCAGCCAGCTATAACAGCGTTCTTTAAAACCCGGGATGGAGCGATAAGTACAGACTGGAACCTGGGCAATCTGTTACCTAATTTGAATCCAGAAAATAATGATAACAGCATAGTGGGTATTGTGGGTATTGATCATACTTCTGCTGCAGTAGGGTCACGAGAGTCACTGGTAGTTAATTATTTTAGTAAAGATACACACCGCGATCAGAGGGCAGAGACCCAGGACGTAGAACTTAATACCCCAGCTTTGATACAGGCATCTCTACCTGTGGTGGCAAAAGACCCCCATGCTCAAGGCTACAGGGTTGGGGGTACTCCACATGAAGACTCGGGCAGCGGCATCATGCCTGACAAGCCAATTGTAACTGATACTATATCTGAGGTTGCTTCAGACGGCCCGGATACATTTTAAGCCTTGACGGAGGAATCACGATCTGGGACCTCTGAATCAGAGGTAGCATACAGCGATTCAGACCATATCGACACTACCTCAGGTTCTAGTACAGTTGAAGCACCCGAAACGACTCGTAAACGCCATAAAAATTTACGGAGGTCTACAAAAGGGGCTAAGGGCCTTAAAGAGACTCGAAAAAAGAAAAAGGATGGTGCTTCCGGCCTAAAAGAAAAATTGTGGATAAATATGGCAGATGGATAATCACGGAAGTTAGAAGTGGTACTGGCTTGATAACTTTGTGTTCAATCTATGCCCCTGCTTTAGACGACCCTTTGGTGTTAAATTTTCTAGCTATGGAGCTTCCGTCCTGGCCTGAACCTTATATAATTTGCGGTGATATTAATATTAATGGAACAAAATATATGATTGATCAAGCAGTGGGAGTAAATAGGAATCGCAAACCTCAATCATCTAAGGCACTTAAAAATTTGATCAAAGATATAGGCTTAGTGGATGTGTGGCCTAGCTTGAGAAATTCAGAGTCTGGATATACTTATGTCAGGATTGTAGCGTAGCGGCGCCTACGTAACCTGAACTACACTACCCAGAAGCCTATGGGCTAAGGAAGTACTTCAGACGCCGGCGCGTGGGCGTCGGCGTGCGTAATTTTGTTTTCCGTGGCATCGATTCTCGTCCGGCTGGGTGAGAGGAGTTCCCCGCCTTTCCTGGAAGCCGTTGCCTCGTTAAGGGACAGTCTCCACGCTGAGAGGGAGCGGATCACCGACGCTGGAACACACCTTCTGTAGGTAGGGGGGTTTAAACTTGGGCTCTTAGAGCGGAGGGCAGCGGCGTAATTGTTGGAGCTGCGCCTTGCCGTTTCCGGAGCTGGGGCTTTAAACTTGGGCTCTTAGAGCGGAGGGCAGCGGCGTATTTGTTGGAGCTGCGCCTTGCCGTTTCCGGAGCTGGGGCCAATCTTAACACTGCTCGTGACGGAACGAGCTGAAGAGGTCCAGGGGCGTAACGCGGAACGTGTTGGAACCCTATCTGCGGTACCGTGTCAGGGTGCCCCAAGATCCGTATTAGCCAGGGAACACTGGTGATTGCTAACCACGCTTGGGCTCACACGACACGTGGAAAAGTTGGTTCATTTTGATTACGAGACTCTTTTGATTCATGTAGGGAGGAGGTGACATTCAACCGCTTCTACACCAGCGCTTAAACTCATAACTCTGGGTTGAGCACTTTTTGAGTTTCATTTATTAGTTGCACAGGGATTTCTGAGAAGGACACACTTGCTGATACCTTGCTGGTTCTTTACTTCATTTGAGACTATTGATACGGGGGGGTAGGTATGGCAGTCGCAGGATATGATTAATAGTGTTACGGAGTGCTTGGTGGGATCTGTATTTACCTAGTTGTGTATTATAGATGGTGAACCAGAAGTACACAAGGTTTGGCAGTACTTGAGGAATTCCCATCCTTCAGTACAGGTACGCTATTCCCTTAGTGAGAATTACTGAGGGTGGTCCATGGTAACGGTTCCTTGTTTATGCAGTGTCTTTGTCGTTTCAGATCCTTGCAAATGCCTTGCTGCTCCTCCCTTATCCCCGTCCCTCGCCTGATCCCTCGACCACCCTGTGCCCTCGGGTATATCTGGGGTGTTAGTGATATCAGGAGGTGGACCATTGCTCGGTGCTTCCGGACCCTGCGAGGCTCGATCTTGACAACTTACTTCTCTGCGCCTCATCTTAAATTTGCTAGACTAGACTATTTTTTGGTGTCTCCCTCTCTCATGAAGGATGCTAGGATTGAAATATTTCCAAGAATAATGTCGGATCATAATCCTTTGGTTTTTGAATTTCCCGTGTCAGGAGCGAGAGTAGGACAGAACAAGTGGACCTTTGAGAGAGCATTACTCACTGACCAAGATTATGTGAGTTATATGAAACACTGGATTGTTGAGTTTTTTAGTTTTAATAGAGATAGTGCAGCCCCAGGAATGATCTGGGATGCTTTTAAAGCTTCTGTGAGGGGAGACATTGCGATACAGTTTGATTAAGCAAAAAAAGAGCTCAAAGCAAATCAAAGGCTATTATCAGAAAATTGCTTTTTTAGAGACGGAATTGATTGAAACTGTTAATAAAGGTGGGGATCACATCGCGGTCACTGATCTGATAATGGTGACTATAGCTGCCCTGAATGATTTTTATTTGGATAAAACAGCTGGGAAGTATCTCGCGAAAAAGCAACAATGCTACGAATATAGCGAGACAGTTGGTCGAGTATTAGCTGTCAAGGCAAGACAACAAACAGCTGTAGGATATATTAACGGATCAGGAATCTTCAGGGAGATGTAGTTACGGACCGTATAGAAATTAGGGAAGCTTTCAAAAAGTATTATGAGGAGTTATATACTGTTGCTGATACGCCAGAGGAAATAGGGAGGTCATGTGAGCATGAATTTTTACCTAAAACAAAAATACCTCAGGAGGAAGCTCTTTTTTTGGACACTGAAATCTCACAGGAGGAGCTTTATTTAGCTGTACAAGATCTTCCATCAGGCAAGGCTACTGGCACGGATGGTTTACCACTAGAATTCTATAAGATCTTTTTTAGCGAGTTGGGGCGTGAGGTATTGGGGCTATTTAAGGAAGTTAGGAATGGGGCAGCACCACCAGCATCTTGGGGGACCGCTAATATTTTTGTAAAGAAGGGGAAGGATCCTTTGAATTTGGGTTCTTATAGACCTATCACACTATTAAATAACCTATGGCTGCTGCCTTTTTAGATGCCGAGAAGGCTTTCGACCGTGTGTCATGGAAATTTCTTTGGAAGTGTTTGGAAGCCAATGGGTTGGGGTCGGAGTTTATTGCAGCCATTCAGGTATTATATGCAAAACCTACTGCTCATTTACAAGTGATGGGAGGGGAGTCTGAATCATTCTTAATAGAAAGAGGAACAAGGCAGGGTTGTCCTTCTTTCCCCTTGTTGTTCGTGTTATATATAGATCCTTTTTTGCGCTGTTTGGAGTCTTCTCCTAATATCTCCCCAATCACGCTGCATGGCTGGGAGGTAAAAATAATAGCATATGCCGACGATGTAGCAATAATTACATCAGAACCCAATAGAACTATGGCTGAAGTTGAACTATTGGCTGACCGTTTGGTACACTCTCAGGCTATCGGCTGAATAGAACCAAGACTCAGATCTTGGCCAATAGAAATATCACTATTGTCGATAGTAGGCTAGTTGATGAGGCCACATATTTAGGGATATGTATAAAAGCAAAGGTTGACGACATTATTGATATAAACCTTACCCCTATAATTGGAAAAATAAAAAGTGATATGTGCCGATGGGACAACTTAAAACTATCTATAATTGTTCGATGTAACCTAATTAAAATGACCATTTTGCCAAAACTATTATATATTTTTCGTACGATCCCGCTCGAAATATCCAACGATTGGTTTAAACTAATTGAGAGAGAGGTCTCTAGGTTTATATGGTCATATAAACGCACACGGAGATCGAATAATTACTTATCCCTCCCTAGAGAAAGGGGAGGTCTTGGTTTACCTAATTTTAAATTTTGCTATTTAGCAGCTTCTTTACAGTATTACTGGCCACTTTTTGGTGCAAAAAAAAAGGAAGTAGTAACAGATTCCAATTCTGTACCATCAATCTTTGAATACTTAATTGGTTCATGCGCTAATGGTTGCCTTTTAAAAATCTATGAACCTAGCTATTATAAGAATGCGCGTTTTAAGACTTTGCTAGCAGCATTCCGAAATTGGACTGGTATTAGGAAGAAAATGGGGATAGACAGATATAGTAGATACACACCATTGATTGAAAATGAGTAGATACCTGAGGCCTTGTCAGATTGGCATTTGCAGAGATGGGATAAATTAGGGGTTCATAGGATAGGTGATCTTTTAAAAGGAGAACATATTGCATCTTTTGAGGAATTGAGGATTAAATTCAATATAGATCATCGAGATTTTTTTAAGTTCTTACAAATAAGAGACTTTCTTCTTAAAAAAGCTGGTGGTGCGATGGGATTTTCAGCGATACCACTGATGGAAGTCCTAAGTCATACATCTAAACTCTCAATTTCTTCTCTTTATAGTTTATTACTTAGAAATGCTATGGATGATCTTGAAAAGCATGCATAGAAATGGCAGATTAGCATTGACGTCGTAGATTCATGCTTTTTAAAGTCTATAGAAATGGGCAATTTGGTTCTATGGTCTGCCAATCTACGGGCACAACATTTGAAGACTTTGTTTGATTTGTACATTACGCCCGCGAAAATTGCTAAATGGGGGGCCACAGAAGGAACCCACTGCTTTAGGTGTAGGGTTTACGATGCAGCTATAACCCATATTTTTGCAACATGCCCCATATTGGATTTATTGAGAAGAGAAATTACAACTTTTTTGCGAATTGTGCTGAAAAAAGATACTCTGCTTTCCCCTCAGTTATTGATGCTTGGGGTAACGATACAAGATAGCCATAATAATGAGTTTTTATTTATAGCTATGGCAGTGTTTAGACTATGTATCGCATCAGCTTGGCTTGATCCTTCTCCCCCAACTTTTTTGCAGTGGAAAACACGGCTGGTTTATAAATTTCATCTTGAAAGAGCACTTTACGTACAAAAGGGCAAAAAGAGTAGAGAATTAGGAATGAAGATTTGGAATCCATTAAAAGACTGGGTGGATGGACTAACCCAGGAATCTGACTAGAGTATATTTTTAAGTATATTATAACCCGATTTCTGCTTTTTTTTTCTTCTTTTTTTTTCCCACTGATGTTGATATTTTCTTTCTTTTGATGATGATTATTGTTTAGATCCAAAATGTGGATGGAAAATATGTTAAAAAAAAAGAATTTATTGTACCGTAGTTCTTCTCATGTAGAATAAATGCGCTGTTACAACAGTAACACAGTAGCAGAGATATTGAACCAGCAGTACAGTGAATAAAAAGGAATAGTATTGTTCTACCATTTTGCAATAATCCCGAACATATACATTAATATGAAATGCATTTATAAAAATAAAGTGCATACTCCTAAGATGCCTGACTAGATGTTCCTGAGTGTACCTAGCATTTAAGTAGGTGTGAAAGAGCTACTGAGCCTAAAAGCCTAATAGTCTAGAATCTAAGAGCCAAGAATCCCGCTAGGATTAAGTCGAATCCCGATACCTGGATACTGAGAATGTGCGACTTCGTCCTGGACTTGAGCTGGACACCCCGCAAGGGATAATTAGACCACTGTCAGCTGGAGCGATGTCATGCCGGAGCCGAAGCGTCTCTGGTCAGTGTGTCGGTTTGAAGTCTCGGTTCCCTCCTGCCTTCTGATAGCAAGAGGTGCTGTATTTTTATGTACGTGTGTTACCCATTGTTCAGTATGAGGATGACGTTAGGGATTAAACCTTGTGCGTCGATGGGAGAGGTGAAGTATACATCCTGGAGAGTGTACTCATCAATTATTCATATGTGCTAAGGATGACATCTTAGCAATATTGATTGGGGAAAACCCACCCTCGGCATGGAACTAGGTGAAAGATTTAGTCCATAAAAGGCTACAGTCCTTATAAGGCGTGATGTCCCTATAAGGCATTCAGTCCTTATTTGGAGTTATGTCCTTATAAGGCACGTTCTTATGAAATAACGGGAGCTGATGTAGGGAAAGTGTAAGATGTTCCCTGGACCTATATTAGGGCACCAATATGAAATATAACACCCAATCCACCTTATACTTAACAATAATAATACACATTCTGAGATACACATTCATACCAGTGTCAGTGTATAAAATTATCAAGCAGTCATTTAAAATGTGTCTAAAAATTTTTTAAAAATCATTTAAAAACAGTTTAAAAAACAAGGAAAAGTTTTCTTTGGTAACGTTTGACATTGTTGTAAAGTCCCGCAAATCACAGTTCTAAAGGAGTTCGGTCACACAAGTTGAACTACTGCAAGCATACTTAGAAGGCCATGCTTTGAGATAGAAAGTGTCAATTTAGAAATGTATTTTGAAAACGAAAAGGGGAAAAAGTTCCAAATTTGTTCCCAGCACACGGGGAGCCAGATTCAGATTAAATGTCCTTGCTGGGAGACATAACATTATCGCTGCCTGCTACAGCAGGGGACAAACATTGCAATACCTGGCATAGCACGTCAAGTGTGCATAGATGAAACTCCTCGCTGCCAACAGCTGGTGTGTAGGTGTCCGGTACCGGATTTTAAACCTCAGTGTCAATGCTGGAGATGAAATTTAATTTAGTCATGAAAGGCACCTGCGGTTCCTCAAGGAAGGTATGCGTCAAGATGGGAATACACTGGGGACAGAGTCGTGCATGGGACCACAAGGGTTCCAGCCTGGAGTCTAAGTCCGCTGGCATCTTCGTCAGAGGTCTCAGAACTCACATTCGCCTCCGCAGAACAGGCATCGGAAGACAGGTACGATGCAGTCCTCAAAGACTGGTCTGAATGATAAGAACCAAGAAGCACTTAGTTCTCGTAGGCGAGGTGCACCGAGATGCTGTACCATGCACTCACGGTAATGTCTTTCCAGGAGAGCCTTCGCAATCTCGCTGGCGGATGGTCCGTCCATTGCGCAGCAGGTAGACGATAATCAGGATTCCAGCTACAGCGAGCAGTATCAGAGGTAGACCCCGAAAATGCTACCAAACACGGAGTGTATGAAGTTAGGAATAACTCCGAGGATAGTCTGGAAAGTGCTAAGGAATGCTCTTATGCTCTTAAATACATGAAGGGAGAGAGTTGGAAGCAGCCGGGTCATAAATGACTGCACCACCAGAACCAGTCACAAACTGTATATCGTATTGCCCACCTCAAATGATCTGCTGCTTGTAGATCACAAAAATAACTAAGTGAATTTGGTTGGATGAGAAGCAATATATAGGAACAGGCACTTAGGTACACAACAACAAGTAATAACAGGCATTTACAGATGAATGTATTTATGGTGTTTTTATTCTTTGTTGCGCTTCACATGATACATTCAGCCAACGCATTTTGCCCAGACATGGGCTTCCTCAGGGCAGTATGTTATTGCGATAGGCGTGTCCCTTGGCGCATGTGTCCAAGAAGATTAATAAAACCAAATCCTAGTGCATATAAGTTAAGCTCATGGTTGAGCGAAGTTCTACGGGTATTATGGAGTATGGTGTTCTTCAAACCGGTATTAGCTGCAAGCGAAAACCTGGAACCATATCCGTAAGCGATGTCCTCAGGCCAGCATGGTAGAAGCGAGATAGTCTGGAAAGTGCTAAGGAATCCGTACCCAATGGTCTTAAATAGGTGTATAATGCCACTCGTATCAGACCTGTTAAAGATACGTCCCACCATTTCTAGGAAATGTAGGGGGCAGTTTGTTCGAATTAGCGCCTGTATCTAGGTCGAGGTCCTTGCAAACTGAAGTTCAAAGGTTTCTCGAGCGGAGGTCAGTGGCACGGTTTTCTGTAAAAGCATGGCTTTTATTCTGCTCAAAGCATCAAACTGTCTCAACGAAACGATACTAGCGCCTCCCTGACTGTATTTGTCAGAGGAAACAATACTTGCATTCAGCAAGTAACCCTGGTGTTCACGGTGACCAGATAGGCAGTGCCTGGAAGCATGCCACAACAACCTTGATCGTTCAGCATCAAGTAACTCCCATTCGAAAGTAACTCGAACACTGGCGATATTACGGCAGCTGGTGTTCCTTTCATGTGGCAAGACAGATTTGAAACTGAACTATTACAGGTTCCGTACAAAACTATATCTTGGCATATGAGAGAACCGCTTAAAGCGTTCTTGCAGTTGGTACCACTAAGAAACACTTCTCGATCCCCACTCCGGCATCAAAATCTATATGGTAAATCCCAGGATTTCTTAATGTACTTTTTACCCAATTTTTCACATCTGCCTGCCTGCCTTTGCTCAAGCCAATAGTGAAACTGAAATGTAGTGACCGGGAGAGTGATTTGGCCATGGATTAGCCACTCAATTGATGATAATTCAGCTCCTGTAAATGGTAGTGTGTCCAGTTTTTCAATTTGCAGAATTGTATATTTAGCTTCCCTTTGTGCCATTTCAATCTGTGTATCAGTTAGATTGTATTCTGAAAACAGGGAGATACTGTTTATAAAACGCCAGGGCACAAGGCCTGCACGCAAAGATTGTAGCGTCCAGCTCAATAACAGTGGCGGCTGGTGACATTTGAAATTGTGAAAGGCGTAATATTTGTGTTTGGCGTAAAATTTGTGTTTGAGTGTACCGCAGTGAGCGTGCGTAGCAAGCGAGCCCAAACAACCTAAGGGGGACTTAGGGTGGTTATTCCTTCGGAGAAAATTTTGAAAGAAGAGCGGGCAAATGGTGCATTTTCAAGCAAATTTGCGAAAACAAGAAGGTTAATAAAGCAATTGTGAAAGTGCAATTATTACATTAATAAAGAGATGTCATATAAGAACATAGGTACCATCCTAGCTACTAAACACCCAACCGCACCAGAAAAGCACCAAACACACCACATATCTACCCCTTAGACCCCATTCCTTTTAGTGCATACATTGACGTGCCATGTGGCGCACAGCCACCTATAGCACACATGGTACCCCCAATGCAAGGACAACCAGATCTCTGCGCATCCACCCTGGCAGCAGGCAATGCTCCTAAGCAAATCTCCTTCAGAGCTCAAGTTCAACAAGGGACAACATCAGCAGCGAGCACTGCAGCAGCTCGTCAGGGGAGGAGGCGACCTTCCATGCAGGGGATGCCAGAGGACAACAGGTAGATTACAGAGGACAGACAGACAGCATCTGCAGGCCGAGCCCACCCTACCTGAGCGGCTTTGTGGAATTGCTTTTTCAGCCCTGCCACCGACATTGTGACTGGAGCGACCGATGAGCCTGTACCATGCTGCCCGGACCCGTGCACTCCTGTAGTCTGCAGCGCCTTCTCCTTTTGTATAAACCAGGTCTGGTCCTGAACTGGCGAGCCTGTGTGTACTTACTACTGGTGTTGCGCAAGGGAACAAAATGCAGAGGGAGAACAGTCCCAGCAGAGGGCCTCCGACCATGCCAAAAATCGAGAGCGCCACCTGAAGAGGGAAAGGGAATATTTGTTCTAATACTTATCTATGCGCTGCACCACACTCCGTGAGGCAACTGAGCACTTCTAATCTCCACCCCTCACACTCCTCGCCCAAGTCACTGCAGTTAGGGCACACCAGCATCCTCTTTATCTGTGTGTGACTGCCCTCGCAGGGTGGCAGCTCCTTTAGGCCACACTAGTGACAGCAGAGCGCTGTATACATGACAATTAGCTTCTTAGTGTGTATTTCCACTCTATTAGGAACGGTCACTAACACTGACTGCAGATGATAAATTAATGGGTGTACCGAAAATGCGAGGTCTACATTGCAGAAATGCACAAATTACCACTAATTTGTAGGTAGTTCTACATACTGGGCACTAACCATGAAGGTACTATCACTATCTGTCCGAACCTTAAGGGCACAGAATGCTGCACGACTGACTATGAAAGAAGATGACACCGTCATGCAGTAACTTTTCTTCTAGAACAAAGCCAAGTAAGTGTGCAGCTATGAATGACCTGCTGTAAGGTTTCTCTGCAGTGTGCAAAGGCCCCTAGGCACTGTAGTACTGCAACAGCATAAACCATATTCCTGCCCAGGCCACGTTATTACCGAGTGGGAGGTAGTGCGATGTAATAGAGTGTGCACAAAAAGCTCGGGGGATGATTCATTTGGGTCCACTGGAATCTGAATGTTTAGCACAAGGCATTCACTAAGACCAAGCTGGGCCAGAGAGTAGCGGGTGCCCCCACGGGCTCTCGAGGAGTGAGGCCATGTTTTTGTTTCCTTTCCTTGGAAAGCACAGTGCATTTCTAATCACCTTTGGAATGCTGATGCGTGGGTGCAGGCGACCCACCAGCAACAAGAGGAAAATAAACTGAGGAGACCCGCGTGCAGTTTTCCAAAGGGCACTGACACCAGCCATGAGCAGAGGGGCAGCAAGGGACAGCCAAATTAATGAAGGCTCAGGTCCAAAACTGTAACGAGAAAAATACATTTGAGTTCCGGAAAGGAGAGACTGAAACTAACCTTCGACGATCTCTGTTTGTGATTTCTAACAACATGCACGAAATTCGAGACGCTCTGCGAGAGATACAAGTCAGCACGGGCTGCAGCAAGGAGGCAAGGCCAAATGCTCCTGAGAACCTAACTTCCAATGCCGCCGATAATCCAGCCGAATTCCACCGCTTCCTGGGTTCGACGGATGCTGACAGCGGAAGGGATGCACTTGGTGGTAATGTATAGAGAAGAGACAAATATGGCTGTGTTACTATCTGCAGCCCATCCAAGCCGGGGCCTCAGTCCAGAGGAGAGATCTTCAGTGTCATGCACAGGGAGATGGAAGTAACACTGGGAAAGAACCACTTGCAGAGGGGGCGATTCTCTCGTGCTTCGGAACCCCTAAATCGAATGAAGAAAGTGTTGAATTTCAGAAGATGAAAGAGGTATACACCCTTCAGAAAGAAGACCCGGGGCATTCAAAACAACTTCCAAGTTTAGAGTTTCTAAATGAAAATTCTAGCGACGCTGCCACAAAAAAAGCAAATAATTGGTCCCAGTCTCGGCCGGCATGGTGGGGGGGAGGGCTTTCTTTATAAAAATGAAACATACCTTCCCCACGGGTCCCGTACTCCTGACTTCCGTGTTGTCATGCTTCTATCGGGAACAGGAAGCAGCCACCCACAGGCAGCCTCCTTCCCTAAGCCAATCACAACGCTGCAATGGCAGCGTTGTGATTGGTGAGGCGCAGCGGAGAGCGCCCCAGCCAGGCCAGGCCATTTTCTCTATGTAGGCTGTATCATGCAGCCTGCATAGAAAAAAAGGGGGAGTGCGCATGACTGATTTGTTCAGCCCTGGGGCTGACCAAACAATCAGTACCCCCAACAGTGGGTAAGCCACTCCCCCCTTGCCCTCGAGCAGGACCGCCCACCCGCTCGCCCCCAACCTGGCATAGAGGCACTTCTGCTTTCTTGCAGTGTGAGAAGCAGAAACATAAATGGTCGTTTTTACCATTTATGTTTCTGCCTTCTCGCACTGCGAGAAAGCAGTGGGGCGACGCCCCCATGCCCCAATGGGGGAGCCGCCAATGCTCAATAACATAATAGAACGTAACTGTGATTGGCCGTGTTGTAATATGGCTAAATCCTGTTCCAGTATGTCAATAGCACAAGATACAATGTTGTCCAATGAATATACTCTTGAGGTCAAAGTTGTTAACCCATTATCCACCACAACAAAAGCTTTTTCTAAGTTTATACGGCCTATTTCCGGTATTCTCTCTGCGGCTTCTTTCCAGATTTCACTATAGGCAGCATAAATGCCTGCATATATGAAACGTTTTTGACGTTGTTTCTTAGGTCCTTGTAAAAAGTCCCTAAGATCCATTTCTTGTGAGAGTAAAGATTAGTGTTGTTTCACTTCTGCAAGTGTTGAGCTTTCTAGCCATTGTAGGCACAACTTCCCAACACTATAGGATGTCACTATCCCTGGATGTTCTCTCTGTACATAACGTGGGTCTGGCCTATGCATGCTGAGTCCCTCGGTGATGTGCAGGAACCGTTCATGACATTTGTTTGTGTCTAAGGGCCAAACCACCCACTCCTTCCAACTGGGGTCTAATCTATTGTACTTTAGTATGTCATCAACTGTTGCCCCTTCCTTTATAGAAGAATTCTGCCACCCATGTGTTGGTGTAGGTAACCTTGGAGCATTCAGGTCCTTTATCTTGGCTATTCCAAGACAGGATGTCTGTTGCACAGTTTCAATTAAAAGATCATCTGCTGTGGAATGAGGCATGCTCTAAATAGAGCCTCTGTACCCTGGACTTGCCAGTACTTTGAACCCCAAATCGATTTTGTGTCAATTTCGTCTTGCCATAGGTCAAAACCTTGTTCAGATAATTGGGAAGCAGAGTAAATCAGTTTAGTGTTTGTCAACATAATTTTCAATGCTGATGTTGGTACAACCTTATACTAAAATGAGTCTGTGTTGGAGGGAGGACCACCGGAGAGTCGGGGGGACTACTCCGGGGCACCTTCCTACCGCAAAGTTATAGCCGAGCGCCGCTGAGAAGCCTCCTAGGAGAGGTCCTTCTCCTATGATCGTACTAGGCCCAGCAACACCACCACACAGGACTCCCTATCAGTTGCTTATCTTGGTTCTTTATATAAAAAGGAGCACGTTCAATATTTACAGTGGGATCGAGTGATCCAATAAGAGTCTCAATGTCTTTGGGGGGATAGGGTAGCGGGACAGTCTTAGTACCAGCAAGGTACGGGAAGGCTCTGCGCCAGACCTTGGGTGCTGGTCTCAGAGCGGCTCGGACGTGGAGAGCCGCGACGGCGTCAGCAGGGCTCGGGTGGTAGTTCCGCTAGGGTCGAGCCACGACACAGTCAGCAGGGCTCCGGTGGTAGGTCCGCTTCGGTCGAGCCGCGACGAGGTCAGCTGGGCTCTGATGGTACGTTTCAGCAAGGTCGGGCCGCGACAGCGTCAGCAGGGCCCCAAAGGTTCGTGAAGGTCTTGTAAGCACGATGGAGCCGCGAAGTCGTCAGCAGGGCTCAGAGTGTGGTTTCAGGAAGAGTCTTTCTCCGTAGGGTCAGCCGCGATCCAATCAGCTGGGATACAACTGTCGTCTTGTTGCCGGGTCGCCCCAGATATAGGTCTGGAGCCCTTTGATGTCCGGACCCTTGCGCCCAGGAGGGCGGAGAGGCCGGGTAGGGCGCGGCCAGACGCCCAGCAGGAGAGGCGCCAGGCCCCAGAGAGCTGTGGGGCGATCGCACCTAGGTGTGGAAGGACGGTTGGGGGTCCCATCGATACTGCCCTCCGCCGGGAGTGGGAAGGGCTCACGTGGTATCCCCCGGGCCAGGGGTTGGTGCCTCGATGTCGGGCCTCGCTGGGACCGAGGCCGGGTAGAGCAGGGTCACGTAGGTGGTCACGTGGAGTGACGTATAATCCAAGATGGAGGAGCCCCGAGGTGCATGGGACCTCGTGCGGCTTAGCGAGGGGGAACAGGACCACGCCACGAGGCCGGCTCCAACACGCGTCTCCCCCAGCTGAAGGCAGGGAGAGTCACCCATCTCCTTGGGAGTTCTCCTCGCCGAGGCGGAAGAATCTGGACAGGCCGTCAGCATTGGCGTGGTCATTGCCGGGCCGGTGTTCCACGGTGAAGTCCATCCCTTGCAGCGAGATGGACCATCGCAACAACTTGGGGTTCTCGCCCCGCATTTGCATGAGCCACCGCAAGGGCCGGTGGTCAGTCTGGACCCTGAAGTGGGTGCCGAAAAGGTAGGGCCAGAGCTTCTTGAGAGCCCATACCACAGCGAAGGCCTCCCGCTCGATAGTGCTCCACCTCTGTTCTCGTGGCGGCAGTCGGCGGCTGATAAAGGCCACAGGTCGGTCGAGGCCCTCGGCGTCCATCTGGGAGAGGACCGCCCCGACCCCGTACTCTGATGCGTCGGTCTGCACCACAAACTCCTTGCTGTAGTCAGGGGCCTGTAGCACAGGGGCAGCACACATGGCCGCCTTGAGGGCTTCAAAAGCGGTCTGACAGCGGGGCGTCCAGTGCACCACCTTGGGCTTTTTCTTGGAAGTGAGCTCCGTAAGGGGGCCCACAATGCTGCCATAATCTTTAATAAATCGCCGGTAGTAGCCTGTGAGGCCTAAGAAGGCCCGGACAGCGGTTTGGGTTGCGGGGGGTTCCCACGCCTGGATGGCATCGACCTTTAACTGGAGGGGCGCTACCTGGCCACTCCCCACCTGGTGGCCCAGATAGGTCACAGATCCTTGACCGATCTGGCACTTGCTGGCCTTAATTGTGAGCCCGGCCCTTTGGAGAGCGGCCAGGACTTCTCTGAGGTGTCCTAGGTGCGCGGCCCAATGGTCGCTGAAGACTGCAATGTCGTCCAGGTAGGCCGCGCTGAAGGCTTCTAGCCCGGCCAGGACCTTGTTTACCAGCCTCTGAAAGGTCGCTGGGGTGTTCTTCATACCGAAGGGCATCACCCGAAAGTGGTAGTGCCCATCGGGGGTGGAAAAGGCGGATCGTTCCTGGGCGCTGGGAGTGAGCTTGATCTGCCAGTACCCAGCGGTGAGATCAAAGGTGCTTAGGTAGCGGGCGGCCCCTAATCGATCGATCAGTTCGTCTGCCCGTGGCAGGGGGTGGGCATCGGTCTTGGTGACTGCGTTCAGGCCCCGGTAGTCTACACAAAATCTGAGTTCCGGAGAAGTGCCGGGTGCGGCGGCCTTCGGCACCAAGACCACCGGGCTGGCCCACGGGCTGTCCGAGGGCTCGATGACTCCGAGGGCGAGCATCTTGGCGACCTCGGTCTGTATGCAGGCTCGGACTCGGTCAGGTACTCTGTAGGCGCGGTGTCGCACAGGGGGGCTGTCCCCAGTATCCACGTCGTGGACGCACCAGGGGGTCACCCCGGGTGTGAGAGAGAAGAGGGCAGTGAAGGGTTGCAGCAGCCTCTGGCAGTCCTGGCGCTGTTCTGGAGTCAGCGTGCCGGAGAGGTGGACGCCTTCCAAGAAGCCGCCTTGGCCCGAGGACCCCAGGAGGTCTGGTAGGGGCTCGGAGTCGCTTTCGCCCCCATCGTCAGTAGCCAGCAGCAGGCTTAGTTCAGTTCGGGCAAAGTGGGGCTTGAGCCGGTTGGCGTGTAGGACCCGGAGGGGGTTCCTCGGGGACTCCATGTCGACCAGGTAGGTGACGGGGCTCTTCCTCTCAACCACCTTGAAGGGCCCGGTCCACTTGTCCTGCAGGGCGCAGGGGTCCACGGGGGACATGACCCAGACTTGCTGGCCCGGCTCGAACTCGATGGTCGAGGCATTTGCGTCATACCAGCGCTTCATGTCTTCTTGGCTGGCTTCGAGGTTGGCTTTTGCCAGGGCCCGGAACTTCTGAGTCTGGTTCCGCAGGGTCAGGAGGTACCGGTAGACGTCGGGGGGGGGGCATCTTGGACGTTCGCCTCCCAGCCCTCCTTGACCAGGCTGAGGGGCCCTCGGACGGGGTGCCCATACAATAGTTCGAAGGGGCTGAAGCCCAGGGATTTCTGTGGCACCTCTTGATAGGCGAACAGGAGGCAGGGCAGCAGGACATCCCACCTCCTCCTCAGGGGCTCTTCCAGGCCCTTGATCATCCCTTTTAGGGTTCTGTTGAACCGCTCGACCAGTCCGTTCCCCTGGGGGTGGTAAGGGGTGGTGAATCTGTAGGTGACCCCACATTGTTGCCAGAGTGATCTCATGTACTTTGAAATAAAGTTCGTACCCCTGTCGCTCACCACTTCTCGGGGGAACCCCACCCTGGAGAAGATGCCCATCAGGGCCCGGCCCACCACTGGAGCTGTCACAGTGCGGAGTGGGATGGCCTCGGGGTATCGGGTGGCGTGGTCGACCAGTACCAGGATGAAGCGGTGTCCCAGGGCGGTTCGGGGGTCGAGGGGTCCCACGATGTCGATCCCCACTCGTTCGAACGGGGTGTGGACGGCTGGAAATGGTTGGAGGGGGGCTTTAACTCGACCCCCAGTCTTTCCGCTAGCCTGGCAGGTCTGGCAGGACCGGCAGTGGTGGTCCACGTCTCTCCGCATTCGGGGCCAATAGAAATGGGTCACCAGGCGGCTGTAAGTCTTGTCCCGCCCGAGGTGTCCGGCGAGGGGCACGTCATGCGCCAGGTTCAGGAGGAACTCCTGGAACCGGAGGGGAACCACCAACACCCGGCCGGCTCCCAGTTCGGCGACCTTCTGTTCGCTATATAGTAGGTCATTGTCCCAATAGACCCAGTGGGTTCCCGTGGGGTCCCCCGAGGCCTGGGCGGCCGCTTGCTGTCGGGCCCCCTCGAGGGACGGGCAGGCCTTCTGTTCTTGCTGGAATTGTTCGCGGGTGGGGCCCCCATCGTGGCGCCACTGGGCCAGCTAGGGGATCTCGCTGAGGGAGGCGGCCTCGTCGGGAGAAACTTCGGATGGCCCGGCCTCATCGTCGGGTTCCTCTGTGCCGGAGGAGGGTGATAGTTCTGGGCCCGTAGGCTTGTCGGTGGCCGCGGCAGCGGCTGGTGGGGCGGTCATGGACCGGGTGGTGGCGCAGGCCCACTCGGGCAGCCCTAGCATCCCCAGATGCTCTCGGCGCTCCACCTGGGCCCAGGGGGAGCTCTCTAGGTCATTCCCCAGGAGGCAGTCCACGGGGGCGTCGTCGCAGACAGTCACTTTTAGGGTGCCGGACACTCCTCCCCACTCGAAGGGGATCCTGGCCATCCGGCACATGCTTTCGGTGTAGTCCGCGGTCCGGACTCGGCATAGGACATGCGGCAGGATTTGTTCGGGGGTCACTAGGTGGCAGCGGACAGCGGTCACGCTGGCCCCAGTGTCCCGGAGGGCTTCGGCCCGTCGTCCATTGATGGTGACCCACTGCTGGTACTTCTGGGTGTTGCTTGGGATGGCCGCTCGGGGTACCATTTCTCGGGAGCCCAGGCATACGAGCGACATGGCAGCCGGTTCCCACTCGGGGGATCCGTCGTCGCGGTTTTCCTCCCCGTCCTCTCCTTCCCCCAGGGCTGCGGCGGCTATTTGTCGGGGAGGGGGCCCAGCGGTCCCGTTCCGTCGGTTCACGGGGCAGGCCGGGTCGCTCGCATAGTGGCCGGTCTGTTGGCAGCCGAAGCAGGTCACTGGTGGTCGGGGTCCAGACCGGACGATGGGGGTCCCCCTTCGGCCCAGGGTCGGGGACGTGGCGTTAGCGGTTTAGCCTCGTGGCGGGCTTCTGGGCGGTCCGGCCGGGAATTCTCGACTGCGGTGGGACCCCCCTCCTCTGCCCCGCTGGCGAGGAGGTCCCGTGGTACTCCGTTGGTAGTCCCCCACGGGGTTCCGGGGGACCCGGGTGTTGACCCATCGGTCTGCTTCGGCGGCGAGCTTCCGGGGCTCGGTCAGCTTACTGTCCAGGAGGTGTTGCCTTAGTTCCACAAAACAGTTGTTAGCGAGGTGCTCCCAGACAATGAGGTCGAACAGTTCATTGTATGAGGTGACCTTGCTCCCTTTTATCCACCCTTCAAAGGCCCGGCTGAAGAAGTCCACGTACTCGACCCATGTGGTACCGGGGAGCTTCTTGCAGTCCCGGAAGCGCTGCCGGTACATCTCGGCCGATAGTCCGTAGTGGGTGAGTAGGGCTTCTTTCATGTGGTCGTAGGAGGTCATCACTGCGTCGGGGAGTTGCAGCAGGGTATCACGGCCCTCGCTGAGGAACCTCCCCCATAGGCCGGCACCCCAATCCTTCCGGGGTACCCGATGGGAGGTCATGGCTACCTCGTAGGCTCGGAACCACTGCTGGATGTCGTCGTTCTTGTAGTATTCCTTGACAACATCCTTGGGAATATGAACCTTTGGCTCGGTCAGTGGCAGAGCGTCCCGGGCCCCGGGGGTGCTGGTCTCCCCCGTTTTGGATTTCAGTTCGAGTTCTTTGAGGCTCCTTTCGTGCTCTAGGGTTAGCCGTCTCTCTTCGAGTTCCCGATGCCGTTTCTTTTCTTCGATCTCCTCTTGCAGCCGTAGTTGCTCCAAGGCTATTTTCTTCTCCGCCAGTAGGAGCTCACCGTCCAGCCGGAGTCGTGCGAGGTCCATTTCGTGTGTCCGGACCCTCTCCCTTTCTCGCATTTCTTCGTGGGATAGGCTGGCTTCGGGGATGCCTCGCCCCCATCTGTCGGGGTTGTGGTCGGCAGGTTTTCGTCCCGGGCCGAGGTCCCTTCGGTGCGGGGTGGAGTGGTCTCGGCTTCTGCCCAGGCTTTCAGGGCTTTCTGCATTTCTTCCTTGGTGCCCAATCCTGTGGTTGGGATCCCTTTGTCCTTGCAGAATTGTTTTAGTTCTTTGTGGGTGTATTCTTCCAGTTTTTCCAGCTGGAAGGTTGCGGCCACGGTTGCTTCTTGGCCGTCCATGGTTCCCTTTTTCTTTTTCCATCTGGTTAGGTCGTGGGTGCGTTACTTGCCTGTACGATTGCGTCTGGCTCGGATCCCGTCGCTGGCCACCAAATGTTGGAGGGAGGACCACCGGGGAGTCGGGGGGACTACTCCGGGGCACCTTCCTACCGCAAAGTTATAGCCGAGCACCGCTGAGAAGCCTCCTAGGAGAGGTCCTTCTCCTATGATCGTACTAGGCCCAGCAACACCACCACACAGGACTCCGTATCAGTTGCTTATCTTGGTTCTTTATATAAAAAGGAGCACGTTCAATATTTACAGTGGGATCGAGTGATCCAATAAGAGTCTCAATGTCTTTGGGGGGATAGGGTAGCGGGACAGTCTTAGTACCAGCAAGGTACGGGAAGGCTCTGCGCCAGACCTTGGGTGCTGGTCTCAGAGCGGCTCGGACGTGGAGAGCCGCGACGGCGTCAGCAGGGCTCGGGTGGTAGTTCCGCTAGGGTCGAGCCGCGACACAGTCAGCAGGGCTCCGGTGGTAGGTCCGCTTCGGTCGAGCCGCGACGAGGTCAGCTGGGCTCTGATGGTACGTTTCAGCAAGGTCGGGCCGCGACAGCGTCAGCAGGGCCCCAAAGGTTCGTGAAGGTCTTGTAAGCACGATGGAGCCGCGACGTCGTCAGCAGGGCTCAGAGTGTGGTTTCAGGAAGAGTCTTTCTCCGTAGGGTCAGCCGCGATCCGATCAGCAGGGCTCTTGACTCCGGGATACAACTGTCGTCTTGTTGCCGGGTCGCCCCAGATATAGGTCTGGAGCCCTTTGATGTCCGGACCCTTGCGCCCAGGAGGGCGGAGAGGTTGAGTAGGGCGCGGCCAGACGCCCAGCAGGAGAGGCGCCAGGCCCCAGAGAGCTGTGGGGCGATCGCACCTAGGTGTGGAAGGACGGTTGGGGGTCCCATCGATACTGCCCTCCGCCGGGAGTGGGAAGGGCTCACGTGGTATCCCCCGGGCCAGGGGTTGGCGCCTCGATGTCGGGCCTCGCTGGGACCGAGGCCGGGTAGAGCAGGGTCACGTAGGTGGTCACGTGGAGTGACGTATAATCCAAGATGGAGGAGCCCCAAGGTGCATGGGACCTCGTGCTGCTTAGTGAGGGGGAACAGGACCACGCCACGAGGCCGGCTCCAACAGTCTGGATCTGTTGTGTTAAATCCTGAAACATATGCACATTTCTGTGCAAACACTTGTGAACTCGTTTTTGGTGGTGTTGGGCGATGTTCCCACTGATGGTACACAAATACATTCCTAGGTGAAATGGATTTGTGCAGGAAATGATGACCAATATGTTGATAACAGTACAATTTGTCATAATCTGATGAACCTTCTAATATTTCATTATTAGAAAATGCAGCAGTTTTCTCTAAATCAGATAACATGTTATTAACTATTTCAGTGTCCCAATCATCAGAAAATGTACTGGAGGTAATGATATCACTCAAAGATATTTTAAATACATTATTAATTTTTAAAAGTTCGGTGAGGCTGAAAATGTTGAAATCAACCTTGTCCCATACTATACCATCGGGTATAGGAACAGCTGTGATGTTCACTGATGATAAGTCTCTTTGTTCATGATGTGACGATGTGTTTGGCTTCAGGAGGATGTTGACCTTTCGGGCTGTGAAATCTTGTTGAAGATAATGTCAATTAATAAGCATTCTAAAAGTCAATACTAAACCTAGCCATAAAAGAAAAAACATTATCCCAGAAATTATCCAGAGTTCAATCCAAGGTGATACCAGGTATGTCTTTTGAAGAAAGAGAAGAAAGTTCTTTAATTCTTGCTTGAAAGGTGTTTTGGCTGGCGTCGTTTCCGGTTTGCTTGGATCTAGTGAAAACGTATCAAAGTAAATGAAATAGCCAGAAGCAGTTCGATCAATTGTTGGAATTGCATCGGGATTAGTTAAAATGTTGTTTTCCCCTTGATGAGGCATGTTGATGTAGACGTCTGTATTAGGTGTAATTGCAACTTGTGAATTATTCTGTTTTTCATTTAGAATTTGAATGTCTGGTTCAAGTGGAACAAGTTCCATAGCATTGTTGCTTAGTCCTTCATTCCTTACAGGTGGCTCTTCAAACGTAATGAGTCTTTCTGTTTGAACTTCTTGGATTGTAGCTAGAGGAGGACGTCTGCTACATCGGAGCCCACTAGGCCTACTGTTTAGTATCGGCCACATAGTGTGGTTTGATTAAGTCGATTGAGACAAATCTTTTTTCCTTTTTCCGGTAAGAGGCGGGAGCAGCACAGTTCTTGTTCCGTGTACTGCAAGGATTGGTACAGGTTTTCTGTAAGAGGGTCCAAATTCCTTTTTGTCCGTAATTTTCTCTCTGACCAGATCCCCGACTTTTGGGATCCAGACAGGTCTTGCCGTGACTACCTTGACTTCCTCAGTGGCGGTCTCCTTTAGATGGACATTGCTTTGTTTTGTCCTGGATTCTTTTAGATCCTGTAAAACGATAATGGATGTCAAATGGTTTTCCATCCGCCACTGCGCCTTCACAATCAAGATCAGGTACCCACATTCATGTCCCAAAGAGGACTTCATATGGAGTGACACCCTCTAGAGAGCTTCTTTGCTGGTTATTTAATGCCCGCTGTACCCCATAAAGGTGTGTGACCCGTCTACCACCCTTGCCTAATACCTTAGCTGTTAAAGATTGCTTTAAGTCTCGGTTTTTTCTCTCCACAACAGAATTTCCTTCAGGATGATACGGAGATGAGAATCGCACTGCTACGCCCATTCCTTCCATGGCCTCTTTGTAAGCCCGAGAGGAAAACGCAGAGTGTAACGTGCTAACTGCATATGTACCGATAAAAACGTGCACATCTTTTATAACAGTTCGAGCGTCAGCAGAACACTGAGGCCATACCCATAAGAGTCTCGAGCATGAATCCATTGCCACCATGATATACCTGTAAGCCCCGTCCGTTTGTAAGGGGCCGCAGTGGTCCAAGTACACACATGCGAGAGGTCTGTCTGACTTTAGTAATGGCGTCTGTGTCTGGCGTGCAACGGTGGAGCCTTTCATCTTCTGGCAGATGTCGCATTTCAAGACGTAGTCTTTAGTTTGCTTGGATAACCCTGGCCACCAGTAGCGCTGTTTCAGTAAAGAGATAGTCGCCGTAACGCCTGTGCGCGCAGAGCCCCAAGCCTTGTGTGCAGCTGGTATTAACCCTTGCCTACGATCCATATTTGGTATTACTCTATCCCCCACTCTAGGAATCTGAGCATATGGAATGTTTTGTGCATCTAACTTGTAGGAGTATTTGAGTGGAAATTGTTTAGGTACTGCTGTGCTGCCTTTGCATGAAGCGATGACAGCTACAATTATATCTCTGTCTATTCTTGTTTTCAAACAAGTCAGCGCAGATACGGAAGCTGTGCGGACAGCCCTCTTTGCGGCTTCATCAGCCAATGAATTCTCTTCAACGGAAACGCCGTCACATTGATGACTCAGTGTGTGGATCACGTGAGTCCTCGGTAGCTCGGTTTTCAACTCTGCTACCTGTTCCCATAGCATTTTATGCTTAATTGTGCCACCTTTTGTATTCTTAAAGCCGTTTTGCTCCCAATGTTGTAAGTACTCATTGGACGACTGTACACAGTAAAAAGAATCACACATGATTGGTGTGGGGAATTCGTGATCCGTATTTACAAGTACCAGTATCAGTGCTTTTAATTCTGCCAAATGAGCCGTGCAGTCTCCTAGAGATTGCGTCTTTGTGCAGCTAGGATGGAACTTGCCATCATGCATGCCACCATTAATGATAGCACAAGCCGAAAAATATTGCTGCTTACTTCCTATCGCCGGTTGCGCAGATCCGTCAGTGTATATAATATATTCATACAGGTCCATATTTGGTAGAGGATATTCTTGTTCATGTTGCAGGAATGCTTGTGTCTTTAAACGTGGATCAAATCTGTATTCAACATCTGTTGTAGTAAGAGAATTAGCCCATTGCATCCATCTTGGATGTAACACTTTCGCATTCGGGATGCTGGCTTTTGTAACAGCTTCTAAGGCCGGTACCGGAGATACGACAATAATGCGTTTCCCCTGAGCCAGTGCTCTTTCTTTTGCTACAGCAGTCTGAACGGCTGTCAGGATTTTTTCTGTTGAAGTGAAACGCATTTCTACATTTGTGTACAGGTGTGATTTGTATGTGATTGGTACAGTTTCTCCCTCACTAAAGGTCAAATAAGTGTACCCGCTTTGACCCTCAATTCTTCGGATCACCACGTGGCGTACGTTTATGCGTGTTTGGAAGTGTTTGGAAGCAATCATGTCTTCCTGGAGTAAACAAAGAATATTAGTATGTTCTTGTGTCCAATCTCTGGCTGAAACATCAGTAGTGATTAATTCATAGAAAGGTTTTACCCTCTGTGCGTAATCTAAAATGTATGTCCTGCCGAAATTTAGGAATCCTAGTAGTGATTGTAAATTTTTCAATGATTTTGGAGGCTGGAGCAGCGCACACTTTTCTAAAAAGTTAGCTGCCAGACTTTTGCCTTCACTTGACAACTCGTATCCCAAAAATAGGACATTAGGCTATTTTCGACTTTTTAAAGTTGAACTTGTAGCCTTCTGCGGCAAATCCCATAATAATGGTGCTTACCCTGGTCAAGTGCCTCTCTAAGTCGTCGTCAGTCAGATAAATATCATCCACATAGAACAACGCTTCTTCATCAAAATTTTGAAGTAACTCTGTTACTCTTGCTGAAAATACACATGGGCTGTTTTTATACCCTTGTGCTAACCGACAAAACTGTTGTTGTGACCCTAATGCACTGAAGGCTGTTAGATACCTGCTTTCAGGCGCTATATTTTGGCAGAAAAATCAATTTGAGATATCAAGTGTGGTTTTGTATTTTTTGCGCACAATGTTATTCAATAATGCGGCACTGTGTGCATTTTGGACAGCAAATGTCTTTGTGCATGAGTTTAAATGTCTGTAATCTAATACTAGACAATAGGTATTGACGGGTTTAGTGACAGGAAACAAAGGATTGTTCATTGGAGAGGTACATTTTTCAATGACCCCTTGGTATTCAAGTTGATCTAAGATCTCCCTGACCTTTTTTTTAGCTTCTTGCTTTATTGGGTATTGCCTCTGAGCATTAGGTGAAACTTTTAATGGAATCACGTGGTAGGTTGAGTTTTCATCCCACCCTGCATGATTTGGTTACAATGCCGGGGCTTGGGCTTCTGCCCACTCCTGTGCATATGTATGTTTAAGGTGAACGGGAACATGGTTGGAAAATGCAGGAAAATCATACTTTCTCCCCTAGGACACTCTATTACGAATGCAGGTGGCCTATCTTGTTCTGCGAACAGGATGTCATAACCAGATGATAATTTCTTCCAAAAAATACTTTTTACTTTCCTGGGCTTGTCCCCCCCCACCCAGAATGTTATTTCAAATAACTTATGAGGGACACTCACCCTGGTGTCTGGTGTATCCACTGTGATGTAATCATTCAACTCCGCTGTCACCAGAAATTCCTTCAGGTTCAGGCAAGCTATTGTTACTTCTGCCGCACTGTCTAGCATCGTCAGAGCCTATTCCCCGTTCAGAAGTCGTGTCCTCAGAATTCTGGGCATGTCTGATTTTCAGACCTGCAACTTTCTTTTTCCTAAATGGAGGTTTTGGATTTTGCTTATCTTCTTTTCTAGAAGTAAAATCTTGAGCGCGCTGCTTGTCTCTGGACTGTGTGCACTCCTCTCTGTGTTCTGACTGTCCTTCTCTTTCGGAGCCTTTCTTCGAGCCCTGAAAGGAACGAGAGGAACGTGTATCAGTATCTTGATACCTGTCAGGTTTCCTAATATTATCCCTATTCCTGAGGTTGTATCTCTTTTCAGAGTGCTCCTGTTGAGGAGACCTACCTCGGGACTGAGATCTCTTATCTTTAGAGTTTTCTTTTTTATCCCACTTTTTCTTAGAAGAAGTCGGTGTCTGTTTAAAAGTGTCCTTTTCAGGACTGCCCTGTAGTTGAGGTTTTAAAGCTTTTCCTCCCAAAATATCCCTGCCTATTTCTGCATACGCAGTGTCAATTATTTTGGGTAGTTCATTCTCCTGTTCTAATCGAGTGAACTCCCTTAGGCGTTCACGGATTGCCACTGATGATGCTTCCCCTTTATTGTCAGCTAGTATTATGGCTGATACCTGGTAATAGTTGTTTAACAACTTCATCCCTAGGTTCAGGGCAGGTTCTGCTCCATAGTAGTTTTGTATTTGTCTTAATACATCTGGTACTACTGCTAATGAAGGAACACCATGAGTTCTGGTATATGTTGCAGCAAAGACTGTACCCCAAGAGGTGCAATCCTCTAACAGTGGTGTAATCCACATGGGCAAACAGATTGTTAATATTCTGTGTTTTTCAAATTGTGTGGTATTTGGGAATATTGCTTCTAACTGGGTTATTTTCTGAGCTACCCAGAAAGGAATTTGTTCACGTTTTGTGGGCACTTTGCCCATTACCGCGTGTAATGTTTGTAGAGTAATTTTAGTACCTGAGCTCTGTGTAGGATCTGCAGTAGGTGTAATTACTGTAAGTTGGACTGCTAGTGTCCTCAAGACAAAGTGTGTCATGTTTCTGTAGAGGTTTATCAACTCTTTGTGTTGAACAAGTAGTTCATCTTGTGGCATTGTGTCAATGTCTGGATGTGGTGCATAGGTCACTAATATCGGCCATGTTGCTCTTGGAATCCTATAGGACCAAGCCTTGCTCTTGTTTTTATGTGGGGTAGGGCGCCATTAAACCAGAAAATATGTTCCTGGAAAGTTAGTGGAATTGCAGTCTCCTCAAAAGGAGTGTAGACCACTGGAATGTCATCATGTATGTAATAATGAAAAGTTTTTGTTACAGCTTCGGCTGCTGGGAATATAACCCATGAGTAGAATACCTCTGTTTTGAAATCTTTGTGTGCCTCTATCCCGAATATTACTACACCTCTGCAATTCACTGTAAAAAAACAAAGGTTACAGGGCTGTTATAGTTAGGCTAACATTTCACTCGTACAAAACCAGAAAAATTTAGCCCATGCAATGCACTGCTTATGACCTCATATATTCCATCACTCATGACATGGTCAGTGGCATTACTGATGACATTACTGATGACTTCTCAAATGACATCATTGATGACATCATCCACAGAATCTCTGACACACCCACTCATACCCCAATATCACCATTAATACACCCACTCCAGCTTCCGCACTACCATTATCAAAAACATTGACACACCCATACCAATACTTACACACCCACTCAATGATTCATAGGTCTACACACACGTCCACTCACTTACCCATGCAGCCATTCATACACCCACTCCCTCACTAATACAGCCACTGACATATCCACTCATACACCCATACAGTCACTAACACAATGTCAGTCACTCATAGAGCTACTCACACACCTACTCATTCACCCATAGAGTCAATCACACAGCCACTTACTCACCCATACAAATACATAGCCACTCACTTACTCAAACAGATACTAACACGTACTCACTCACCTATACAGTCACTGACACGAGCACACCCTCACTGTTAGAAATGGGGTCTCTAGTTGGCAACTTGTTATCCTGTCCAAGTACGGACCCTCCTTCTTAGTCAGCATAAGGGATCTATGCTTCTAAAATAACCCCTGGTTACCCCCTTGGTAACTTGGCCCGAGCAGTCATGCTTACCTCAGAGGCAGTGTGGAAAGCATTTGCATATAACAACAATAATACTGTGAAAATCCTACATCACACCAGTTTTAGAAAAATTGCCTACATTTATCTGTGTTAAACAAGACCAAAATGATAAGAATCCAACATACAGTTATTAAAAATACTTATAAAGCAAAAATAGACTTTGAAAACAGTTCTTTGACATCGATAGCTCCACCAGGGGCTATCACTGCATTGTGAACATACAAATCCAAGAGTTCTGGCTGACTGCAACATCGTGGGCCAGCAATGGTGTCAGCAAGACATGCAAAACAGTACCTTTAGAAATGTAGGACATCGGTGATATTGCGATGAGCAGGCGTCGGAGCTGCTGTGCGATGTGCAGCATGTGGTGCCCTTCGGTCACGGTGCAGACAGCAGCTCAGTGACAGTCGTCCAATGGCGTCATGAGACCAGGGTTGCGGTGCGTAGTGGGACGTGCTTGTCGTGGTGCCGGCAGGTCACGGTGCAGGCCACGTCGCCACTGTCGTTGAAGAGCTGTTGTCAGTGGACAAACTGGAGTCAATGGCGCTGGTGGGCCCAGACTGCTGGGTGGGACGTGGTGGTGTGTTGTTTAACTTACGAGCGGTGCCCCCAAACCACAGTGCAGGCAGCGATGTCAGCTTGGAGCAGTGTCGTCAAGGATACCAGGCGTCGGTGTGAATTAATGTGATGTGGAATGCAGTGCCCACAGGTTACGGTGCAAGCAGCAGCTCAGTGGCGGTGGCGAATGGTGTCACTGGTGAGACCAGGGTTGCGGTGTGAAGTGTGGCAGAGCCAGCAGCGGCATCAGGGACAGCGGCGTGTTGCTGTTTCCTCAGTCGCAACTGAAACACCCAATTGCAGAAGCTGGTACCCAGAGGATCTGAAGTCTTCAATATTCCTGACACTTCATGAACAGGGGGGCAAGCTCTACCTCAAGCCCTTGGAGACACTCAGAAAGACATTCCAGATAGTTCAGTCTACTCCTTTTTCTGCCCAAGACAGAAGCAGTCTCTGCAGGCCAACACAGCAAAGCTCACAGCAAAGTGGTAGTCTCTCCTCACAGCTTCTTCACCTCTTCTTCTTGGCAGGTTCCTTGATCCAAAAGAGTACTAAAGTTCTGGGGTCAGGGCCCCAATATTTAATACAACATTTTCCTTAAAGGTTAGTATAAACAAATTTCCTCTGGCACACATAAACCAGCTCATCCTGGCTCAGGCGAGGTTCCCCACTGGAGGAGGAGACAGCTTTGTGAGAGGCAGCAACAGTCCATTCAGTTGCCAGCAACAACTCCTTCCACTACTCTAAATGCAGCCAGATCTATTCAGCCTGACTATGAGTCACCCAGGAAAGGCAAGACACACCTTACCCCCCTTATGTCTGTTTAGTGTGAATGCACATCCACTGCACTTGTCACTCTAAACCCAGACAGGGGATACACAAAAGGCAGAGGCACACAGGATGGTTAAGCAAGAAAATGCCCACTTTCTAAAAGTGGCATTTTCAAACACAAAACATACAAAAACCATATTTACTAAAGGATGTATTTTTAAATTGCAAGGCATTATAAACTTCATTTCTCTGTCTTATCCCAATGAAGAGTTATGCTTGTAAAATGTTACAAGGCAACTCCCATGTTAAGTCTATGGGGCAGGCAGCCTTTCATGAGTGAAGAACGAAATACACAGTATTTCACTATCAAGGCATGTCACACACACCAGTACATGTCCTACCTGTCACATACAATGCACCCTGCCAGTGGGAGTACCTTGGGCCTACCTTAGGGGTGCCTTACAGGTGAGAAAAGGGAAGGTTTTTACTGGCAGTAAAAACTGTGTGCAGACACGGCAGTGGCAGGTCTGAGAAATCTTGGGAAAGCTATTTCAGGGGATGGCACAATCAGTGCTGTAGTCCCACTAGTAGCATTTGATTCACAGGCCCTGGACACACCTGTGCACATTACTAGGGACTTACTGATAAATCAAATATGCCAATCATGGATATACCAATCAGTAACACCATTTACCCTAAGAACTTGCACTTTAGTACTGATCAGCAGTATTAAAGTGCACAGAAACAGTAAACCAGCAAAAACATTATCCAGAGTACCACAAAAACCAGGAGGTCAGAAGCAAAAATATAGGTGAGACATGCCAAAAGATTCCAGGTCTAACACTCACCCATACAGCCACTATCACAATCCCTCACTCACACTTACAGTCACTCATTTTCTCCAACATTTAACTATACTACCCTTACATATGCAGTTACTAACCCAGATACCAGTGACACATCCACTCACTCACTGACACAGCTATACACACACTCAGTCACCTATCGAGTCTCTCTCTTATGTACTCACTAACCTATACAGCCACTGACTCACCCACTCATTAAACCATCCCCATCTTCCATGCAGGCAGTCACACACCCTCTCACCCACCCACAGAGACACTCAGAAACCAATACAGGTACTTAGACAACCAATCAGTCACCCATACAGCCACTTACGTACCCACTCACCAATTCATACAGCCACTTAGATACCAACTGACAGAATGATACAGACATTTTCACAACCTAATCACTCACCCATACTTTCACTGAGACACCTAATCACTCACTTATACAGTCAGTCAAGCATCCACTGAATCATCCATACAGACACTCATACACCCACTGATTCATCAATATATCTTGGTATACATATTTAACACTCAGAAACATTTTCTAAACACTCACAGTCACTGCATGATGTCATCAGTGATGTTATTTGAGATGTCACCAGTGATATCACTGACCATCTCATGAGTGATGTAATATGTGAGGTCATAAGCAGTGCATTGCGGGGGTGCGAGTTATAGTTAACTCAGCTTACTATAACTGCTGAATTTCTCTAGGTTTGTACGAATGAAATGTCAGCCTAACTATAACGTCCCTGTAACCTTTGTTTTTTTCAGTGAATTTCTAAGGTTTTATAAATGCTAATTCCTAACTATAACGTCCCTGTAACCTTTGGTTAATGTGAATTTCAACGGTTTTTTAAATAATATTTCCTAACTATAACGTCCCTGTAACCTTTGTTTTTCTCAGTGAATTTCTTTTTGTTTTTTTAAGTAGCAATGGTGTTTGCGGAATGGTAAGAAAGGGGAAGGGGCCTCTGGCCAGCTCTCAGGAATCCCACTGTGTAAGACTTACAGAAAAAACCAGGAGGGCTTCTTGGTTCCCAATGTCCGTTAGCAGGCTAAGTAGTGTGCCAGGAGACACGTTTGCAGAATGATGGAGAAAGGGGGCATGGCCTCCAAAGACCTCTTAGGAAACTCCCTTTGTGGGACTTGCTGGAGGTAACAGGAGGGGTAGTTGGCCCCCAACGACCCTTAATAGCCAAGGGGACTTCATCCCCCAACTACTAGTGTGCCAGAAGGTGTGTTTGCAGAATGGTGGAGAAAGGACGTCCTTTATGATTGCATAGTAGTGCCTGTGTGATTCTATGAGTGCAATTGCCGAGGACACACTGCGAATACCGAGTGTTTTTGCCAAAGTATAGAACACATATATAGACATATTTTACATAATGTTTCAGTGTAGCTATTTAGTAAGATACTAATTTAACTTTCCGCTTTATATTAATTTGTCGAAATAACTACATCAAAAATTCATTTTCATTCTTCACAGCAACACCGGAGGTCGCAATGACATCAGTAGTCACAAATACAAATTACAAAATGTAAAACAGATATATAAACATACTTTACACAAAGTCTGAGTCTAGCTGTTTAGTAACATAATTGTTTAACTTTATTTTAACAAGACATTTAACAAAAGCAACAATTTAAAAAAATAACTTTCAACATCTGAACTCACAAATAGAGTAAAACTACAAAAAACACTCCTCAAACTACCCATTCTTACCCAAACTCAACAGGAATGAACAACTGCTCCAAAAGTAGTGCAATGCACACTCTGTGAAAAGACCCCCATATATTTATGTGGGATGACATCCATGTGCTCTCATCTTAAAACCTAACATAGAAAACGTCTCTAACCATAAAAGCAACAAAAAAGTAGCAAAAAAGTAGCAACTTAACAAAATAACAAAAAAATAAAATTAATAAAACAAAACAGAAAATCATGTCACTGGGATATAAAGGAATATCATTGGATAATACACTTTTTGACTAAAACAATAAGAAGAACATGCCCATTTATCCTACCATCTTGAACATTCTTTAAGAGGAGTTTATAGTGAGCAGATTTGCGCAATGCACAATATGTCACAAGACGTTGTCAAGGGATACAAATAATATGGCATTTTTTCACTATATGCAGTCCCTTCAGAGGTCCATTCTCAACTTCCAGATTTGGCTCCACAGTTGTAGCATCATACTGCATGGAGTTAACCCTGGGGGTAGTTTGCATAGTGGCTCTACGCTATGCTATGCGAAGTGCACTTTGCACTATGCGAGTTACGCGTAGCTACGCAAACTGCGTAGTGCCGGAGGGAAAATGCTGTTGGCACTGATTGCACAGTGCCGGATGCTTGTCCGCACTGTGCAATCATTGCAAACGGCAACTTACACAGTGCAAGCGGTCGTTTTATGCCGCTCGAGTAGATTTGTACTCGAACGGCAGCTTTCTCAACGCGTACTGGTAGCTTCTCATCGCGAGCAGTCGCGAGCATACGCAACCACTTGCAATGAGAAACCTGACCTCCCCGCGTTGAGAATCTCGCCGGGAGGTTTATTTTCCACGCTCACGATCGGCAACCTGATGTTGCTGATCGCGAACGAGCAAAAAGTCTCGCCGGGATGTCATTTTGCTCACTCACGGTCACCAGCTTGACGTTGAGCACCGCGAGCAAGCAAAAAATGCCAGTAGTAGCGCAAACTACACAAACTACGTGAGTGTAGTGTAGTACTACGCCCAGGGTTACATGGATTATGGAGTTGTAGTGAGTGCTAGAGAACAATCCATAAAAGCCCTTCGCATTGCTGCAAAGAATCATAAATGTTGATTTTGTTATATTATTGGCCCTTCATAGTTTTTCTATATAAACAGGAATTTTTATAATCATACAAAATGGATATCTAATATCTATGTGTATTTTATTATCTTCTAATTTATTGTAACACTACTTACATATAATTTGCTGTGTGGACAAGTCAAAGCATTCCCCTACAAAGAAATACACTGCTAACTTTTGCCAGTTAACAATATTTACTTTTTCACTTTTTAAACACAACTCAACAGTCTGTGTTTAAATCTTCTAGTGAGTGCGCCAACAACATATACAAACAAACTCTGTTTTTTTAGACCACACTGTGTTAAATTTTGTAATCTCTTCTTCCAAACTATCAACTGTAATATCTGTGTCCTGTTCTACAACTCCTACTCTTAATAACTGTTAATTTTCCCTAGAATCTTGCTGAGGACCAAAGAAACGAAACTGCACACATCGTCTCAAACTTTTTCTACATCTTCTACAGTACCATACAAAAGTGCTCTATTCATTTTTCCTAGACATAAAGCAGGAGTTTTCACATAGTACGGCCTCCTAACTAAAGTTTGCACAGTGGAGTGGTGTACTACTAAAATCCTGAAATTATGAAAGAGGCTTTGGCACACTTTGTTTGATAAACAAGCTAGTGAGTGTCCCTGGAAATCTGTAGGCTTTCAAATCTTGCAAAGTTCCAATCCTTGTAAAGTACTGATTTTGTGTTTTCAACTTCACCTTGGAAAGATATGTAGAAAGTTCCTTAATATATTAATGGATTGCGGTCGAATATTACAAACACTACTACAATCCCATTCCTATACAGGCACCTGACTCCACCTTCCTTATACCTGTTCTCTAATACATTTTTCTACATTTGAAGATAACATCACCTCTTTCGCTATGGGAGTGTCATTCTTCATTTCATAACATCGTCCTCCATAATCAATAGCATGAACTAATCTATTAGCCTGTAGATAGATTTCTTCATTAAAGAAAGACTCTGTACTAGAACTATGTATGCATTCTCCACTAAAAACTTTACAAAAGTTACATCTACTCACTAATCTTTTTTTCTGGTTTTGTCTCCTTATGCATAACACCATTTTGTCAAGAGTCTTTATTCTAGTTATAATCCAAATGAAAAGCTTCCTCTTCAAAGCAAAGGCCTTATCAACTCATTCTTTCTGTTTCAGTGCCTCTCTCCTTCTTTTATCCTTCTTCATATTTCTCAGTAGATTTATAACTACTCTATTACGAATCATCTTGGATCTGATATCCTTAAACTGCTTCTGTCTCCTGTTTAAGGTGTGTCCATCTTTGTTACATTCTTTCCTGTTCTTCGTATATGGATTTTGCACAGTGTTATTCTTTCTCATAGTTTGAATTTTATTTTCATTATTTTGTAATCTTTGGAAATGTCCACATATATTTTTAAGAAATGACTTTGTTCTCTTACCAACAGCTCTTTTTCTTTCACCACTTTTTCTTCATTTTGGCCCTTTTGTGTGTCTGTTCTGCATAGATACTGTAGTTGCTTCTGTTCCTTTTTCCTCCGAGCTTTTATAGTCATTCTGTTTGAATAATAATAACAATATGTTATGTTGCAGTTTCAAATCTACAAATCATCCTATCTACATACCTACAAACGCTTACTTCAATGTACCAATCCCAAACCAAAACACAAAACTTAATTTATTACTTACCTTTTAATATTATAGCACCCTCTCTTACAACACAGCTGCACCATATCTCAGTCCTCACTTATACATGCTAATAGGCAACTTTATCTCTTTTGTCCTCATTTTTCAAATAAACCTCAACCAAAGTGTAAAATTACATACAGTGTTTCAATTCTGTAAATCCGAAAACACAACATAAGAGCTATTTCTCTGCCTCTCTGCCCCTGTGTCACTGGTAGATTTAGTGTTTCAATACTTTTCTACTTGGATATGTTAGATAAAAAATTTGAGAAACACTGCATATAAAAATCTGCACATTGATCTGTAACACGGCCCACAGCTCACTAAGTTTTCAGAGTACATGCAAACAGTGTGTGACAGGGTACATATATAATTCACCACATCGTTCTCAAAGAGTACATATTCCTCACTAAAACTTGTAAATTCATGTGTTTCTGGTTGAGTACAACTATACTACCTGGATGACTGGATGAGTGCATAGATAGTGCCTAGGTGATTCCCTCAGAATATAGGTAGTGCTTGCATGATTCCCTTAGTATGTAGGAACTACATCAATGGTTCCATATCTGCATAGTTAGAGTCTGCATGTAGGAAAATAGGATTTGCTTTCATGGTTACCCCCACTTTTTGCTTGATAGAATGTTTTTTCTGACTAGTTTGACTGGGATCCTGCTAATCAGGACCCCAGTCTCTGTGCTTTCTCCCCAAGTTGGTTTGGATCTGGTACATTCCAGATTGGACACTGGTGTACACTTATCAGTCACTAGTATATGGTACTAAGGTACCCAGGGCATAGGTACACCAGTGGTCCCCATGGGTTGAAGCATGCATTATGCCATCCATGGGAGACAACTCAATTTGCAACTACAGGCCTGCCATTGCAGCCTGTGTAAGCTGGTGCTAGCACCACTTATGGAAGATATAGGTTTACCTATATCTGGGGTCACTACACTTAATACCTATAAGTCACCCCTAAGGCAGGCATTACAATTCTGAAGGCAGGGTGCTTGATTCTAAGTGCAACGGTGCAACGGTGCCCCAAATCCTCAGATATTTGTTCATATTGCCACCAAAATTCGCTGTACACGGGTGGCAGCGCTGGAGGTCACGATGTTGTCGCAAATATTCTGTGCAATTTTGGATGCATAACTTGTGTCACCATCAAACCCATTTCCCAAACATGGGGTCTGATTATCACCACCCTGACCCCTTATATTACCTTTCCCACACCTTTTCAGCCCCGGGAACCATTCCCGGACGATAAAATGGCGGCTGCAATTTTCTGTTCATGTTGGGTCCAGCCAATCAATGCATTCCTGTTGGCGCACGCATTCATGATTCATCGCGAAACCACCACGAAACATCCTCGCCCAGAGATATATCTATATTTTTCAATTTCACTAAATCTACTGGACGGATAACAAAAAGCACAATCTGCATAGCAACATCTACCTTTCTGCCAAATTTGGTGTAATTCCATCCAGCGGTTTGGGATGTAGGTTCGACAACACGTTCTTATGGGAATTAACATTACAAATGCACCCTTTTTTCAAGCCCCTATTTCTTGGTCCCCACTGCACAGATCACCCCCAAACTTTCCATAAAAAACAGAATCTACTATAAAACTTTTTTGGGAAAATGCAATTGGTCAAAAGTTATAGCCAAGTCAAAAAATACTTTTCCTATGGAAAACTAACTATAAGTACCTACTGGTGACTGCCAGTAGGTAATACGTATCTATATACATATATATATATATAGATTTATATTACTGCATAGTTATAGCATACATGCCAACATTTTAGAAGAGCAAAGTGGTAGATTTTAAAAATGTGATTGGGAGAATGTATTTTCCCCATTGACTTCTATTGAAGCAGAGGCAAATTCAGGGAGGAGACAGCCTGAAATGGATCTATTGGCATGTATGTTATAGTTAGGATCGTGTTTCCATAGGAAATGCCTTTTTATTGTTGCTAATAACTCTGGTGCCATTTGACAAAACTTTCCAAAAAAGTGCTACTTTTTGACTAGTTTGCACATGGAAAGTTTTGGGGTGATGCATCAAGAGGGCACCAAGAAAAAAGGGGGCCCAAAATATGTTTTTCCTATCCATTTTCTAGTGGCACCCGCTAGTATGGAAAAGTGATGGGGCAGCACGGGGGACAAAAAAAAAAAATTACATACTGCCGCCTGCCGCTGATCACCTCCCCTTCCTCTTCTACTCCCAATGTACAGGATCTGAACACACAGGCTCTCAGACTCCCCTGGCTCAATCCAGATGCTGCTCTCATGTTTGTATTACCCAGCATGTGAAAAGCGACAGGATTGGGTGAATACAATTCATCCAAAATGCTGCCCCAAGGATTCTTCTCCACCTTCAACCAAGAGAACACTTGGCTCAAGTCCTGCTGTCATCCACTAGTTACCTATAGCTAGATGGGCAATGAGCAAGGCACTCTGCACTATCAACAGAGCCTCCCAAGGGAAAGGATGGCTATACCTACAAGTTAAATTCAAGGACCACAAACCAAACCGAACACTGTGCTCCAGGCTTGCACCACTTATCATCATAACACCTTACCATAAGAAATCTGTGGGAGGCACTGGTTTCTCAGTACATTCTGCCAAACTCTGGAGCTCACAACTGGGAAACAACATTTACATCGCGGTCATTAGACCGCAATGCCTTTACAACGCAGTTGTTACAACGACCGCTTTGTTACCACGCGATGCCATTACTACGCAAGTCATTACATCAACTTGCAGTAGATGGCGCTCTAACATAAGGAATAGTATAGTTTACTATTCCAACACCTTCCCTACTATTGCATAGATTGGAGTTGGAATAGTAAATTATAATTCCTAATGTTAGCGCGTCATCTACTGCAAGTCGATGTAATGACTTGCGTAGTAATGGCATTGCGTGGTAACAACGTGGTCGTTGTAACGACCGCGTTGTGAAATACCACGTAGTAAAAGCACACGCTGTAACGTGCTATATTCCTCACAAACACCCAACATTAGAAGCACGCAGGAGCATATACACATCCAAAGACAGATGAAAACATAGCTTTTTCCTAGAAAACTGCACCAGCCACGCACCAGCAACATAGCCCAGAAACCAGTTGCACCCTCGGGCTCAATTCTCTGCATGCAACCCACAATTTGGAAACAACTCAACCAGAAAACTACTTCTGATATGCAGGCAAGCTAAGAAGGACTGACCTATGGGTCGTTGTGGTATTATATATTTATGTGCATGCATTTATAACAGTTGTGGCCCGCAATAATACTAAGACTATCACCTCAGTGGTAAGCAGCAAGTTGTAACTCATACCTCTTACATTCACATAAGAGATATATGCTATGAGTGTTGTCCATCACCAGCACTGTACAGCCAAAAAACCAAACATCACCAAATGAACCGGAATGGAATAACGGAAGAGATCTGTCCGCCACTGTAGGTCCCAAATATCTATACAATCTGACTGCTTCTTTACATCTCATAAATACACTCAGATATGGGATGATACTAAAAATGCCCATTCCAACAAATCTCCACATTTCTCTCTATCTCTCTCCAACCATGCTTGATCAGGACTACAACTATACACAAAATCCCAGATAGGATCCAGTACAGTAGCCAGAGATGCAGACTATATCATGAGAAATGCCATAAAGGGACCTGCAGAGCTGTTCAAAGCTGCTGGCACTCTGAAAGCCATAAAACTGCACTGCCGTCTCTCACAGTTCATCATCCACCACACTGCTATGTGCTGCATACATAACACGATAATCACTCCTCAGTGGTCATTAAACATGACATGGGAACACTTACAACATAGAATCAATACAAATACAACATCTTTCCAACCCCACTCCTTACAAGTTGTAGCTTGCTATCCATGTAGGCATGCGCTTCAGCATCCAACACAGGGTAGTGAGTGCTATATAATGCTGCAACACAATACTTTTCTTTCTGGTGAAAGACACTAAATGGAGAGCCTGATAGTCTCAAACCTGCAAACCCACAAACTGTATCTTGTGGTGCATGTGTAGGATGGACAGCCCTTTAGGAGAGACAACATTGAGTACAGTGCACTCCAATTTATAGGGCACAATTACAAATAGTTGTCAGGTTTCTGAAACCCTTTAATCATATGATAAATGTGAGAGCCCAGTGGAGACCTCCTTTCAGCCCTAATTTTAACAAAATACTCAGACATACTGTAAACATTGTTCCACTTCTTACTCCAGTTCTGTTTTACATACTTCTATGCTGAAAAAGTTTGGTCAATGCAGTCCTCTTCTACTTGAAACCGTGTGGGATTGCTTTTTGGAGATGCAGCCCTGTTTGTCCTAATGTGTACAGATTCCTACAAATTCGTTCATGCATACATATATTCACTTCCCTACCTTCAGTGCATTTGGTTCCCTGTTTTCCTTCTCATTCTTAATGCTTCTATAGTGTTTCTCTCCCTCAGTCCCTGTGCAACCTTTACTTTCTAGGTGAAGATAAGATTCGAAGCACCTGCTTAACTGTTAGCAACTGGGGCCAAATTACACAAAAAGGCGCATTTTCATTCTTTGTGCCGGGCGCACAAAGGTGTGCCCAGCGCATATAGTGAAAAAATGCCATATTAAGATGACTGTGCTATCCCCTGGGCAGCCGCAAACTCAGCCCTGGGGGCAGCACATTAAGGTGAAAAATGGAGCGACTGCTTTAAAACCGCTCCATATTTTCACAGTGCAGACGGCAACCCCCAATCCCCCTGCAGGCGGGTGCAGCGAGTGACTGCACCCGCCTGCAAGGAGATGTCTGGGAGGTCACTAGAACCCCCTTCACCTCCTGCAGAGGCCTGCCATCAGGGGGCGCACTACCAGTGTGCCACCTTTTAGACCGTGCACTATCAGTGTGCCTCCTGAGAGCTTCTTTGGCTCTGCACCCGCGTCTGTAATACAGCACGGGTGCAGAGGCAGAGAGATTCCCTCATTTATCTGAAGATAGCACTGCCGCTTTATGTGTGCCAAAGCTTTTGGTATTACAAAAGGGGCCGCATAAGCGCCTGCAGCCCCTTCTGTAATACCAAAGTGCCCCAAAGCTCGCAAAGCGGGCTCAAACGCCTTTTGCGCCCCCGTGGCACTTATATAATGCGCCCCATGCTCTCTGTTCTTACCAGTCTCTTTCCTTGCTGTGTGCTTTATAATCTGTGTGCAGTCAGTGCTCATGGTTCTTGCAACCTTGTGCTTTTGAGACTCTGCTGAAACCTGGTCTTCTTGCTTCTGTATGCTTTCCAGATTCCTTGAATACTAGTTTGTGTCATGCTGCAGGAGTGCATCCCACTGAGGTTGAGAAGAAATACCACCATCTGGAGCCTGTACCTTTTAGAAGGGGCACAGATGGATTTTTTCCAAAGACCTCTCGCACTGCTGTACATTTGGTGTGTCATCCCTAACACCAAAGACCTGGAATAGAAACGTACCTAGAAATGAGATGCCTAAGCTACTTTGATACAGCCTTACTTCTCGCCCAGTGGCCCATCTACACACTTGAGTGGTCACTCTCCTCAGCTAATGGTCCCTCGCAAAGACAAGGCGGGAAGAGTGAAAGTATTTGTTAGTAGATGCTGCAATGGAATTGTCAATAGTGCTAATGATGGACTTCATAGCCGCAGTCATTGCTGTCCATGTAGTCCTATCCTGCCTGAAACGTTGCTGGGATTGCATGTTGGAGATGGAGCCCTACTTGTCCTAATGTGTACTGATTCCTACAGATTCATTGATGCATAATTATTTACACTTCCCTACTTCTCCTCAGTTTGCATTGGGTTCCCTGTTTTCCTTTTCATTCTTTATGGCTTCTGTAGTGTTTCTCTCCCTCAGCCTGCAGCCTTTACTTTCTAGGTGAAGATGAGCAGTCAGTGCTCGTGGTTTTTGTAACCTTGTCCTTTTGAGACTCTGCTCGCACCTGCTCTTCTGTGCTGCTCTGCCTCAAGACCAATTTTTGCTTCTGTCTGCTTTGCAGATTCCAGATTCCTTGAATGCTAGTTTGTGTCACGCAGCAGAATTGTATTTCTTTGAGGTTGAAAAGAAATCCCACGATCTGGAGCCTGTACCTTTTAGAAGGTGGACAGATGGATTTCCACCAAATACCTCTTGCACTGCTGTACATTTAGTGTGTCATCCCTAACATCAAACACCAGGAATGGAAATGAGCCTAGAAATGAGGGCCAGATGTACGACTCTTTTTAGTGGTCGCAAACAGAAAATTGGACTGTTTGCGACTGCTTAGAAGGATTGTAGTATGTAAAAACCCTATTTTGCGAGTCGGTAAACTATTACCAATTTGCAAAATAGGGTTTGCTAGTCGATATTAGGAAGGGGCATGCCAAAGGTGTCCCTTCTCAATAGAAAGACGCATCGGTATGTGCGATTGGTTTTTTTTGGTCACAAAACAATCACAGTTACCACCTACTACAAATAGGTGGTAAGCCAGTCGCAAACGGGAAGGGGTCGCAAACGGGAAGGGGTCCCTGAGGGTCCCCTTCCCCTTTGTGAATGTATGCTTAAATATTAAATATTATTTTAAGAGCATGCAGGGACCCCACGGACCACTGCCTGACCTTAAGAAATTAAAAGAAAACTTTTGACTCTGTTCTTCTAAATGCATCACGTTTTACTTTGAAGAAAATGGTTTGCATTGGAAAAAAAATAGTTACGTAATTTATAAAGCAAACACAGGCATGTTGGTCTGCTGTATCCAGCAGGCCACCATCCCTGTCTTCTTGCCCATTACCAATGGGTCGCCAATAAAGACCTGCCTCTAGAATATTCATGCAGCAGGTCATTTGTGACCCAATTGTGAATCACTAAATGTGTCTGAGAAAAATTAGTACATTCTGTTTTGCGAGTTGCAAATTGCAAATGTGATTGTAAAAAACACAGTGACTGAAATGACATACAAAGCAAATACATTTAAATAAATACTCATTGGTAAGAGCAACGAAGAAGAAAATAAAAAGGCCATAGCTTATAAAGGGTGGCCCTCTACAGTACTGTTGAACTGTGTGGCCTCATAGTGAAACAAGCATTTACAATGCAATAGGTCTCGCATTTGCAATAGTTTGAGCTATTGGCATTGTAAATGACAATGCTTTTAATTTATGTGTTTTGAAAACCTGAAAGCGGTGCGTAAACACCCACTTTGTACGTAGAGTCTCTGCTTATGAGAAGCACATAAATAAAAGGCATTGTCATTTTCAATGCCAATAGCTCAAACTCTCGCAAATGCGAGACCTATTGCATTGCAAATGCTTGTTAGAGTTAAAGCTATTGCCGCTGTAAATGGCAATGTCTTTTACCCATGTGTTTTGGTTTGGGGAGTAGTGGATGTATGAACAGAGACACAGCTGCAGCACTGCCTAGATGACTTAGAATGAGGAATTACCACTTTGACCAGAAAAGCAACTGCAGCACTGTCTAGAGGACTTAGAATGAGGAATTACTACTGGCACCAGAGAAGCAGCTGCAGCACTCTCTAGAGGACTTACAATGTACTTTTCTGAAAATGCCATCCAAAGTACACCACTGGATCCTACACCACCAAACCACACTTCCATAGAATTTATTTGTCCCGTTTTGTACACTCACTCTTTAGATAACTGTCATATTTTGCAGACAACATATCTCTATTGAGGTGACGCTGATGGCAGCACCCGCAGTAGGAAAATTGTTCCAGCACCACTGCGCTGTTGCCTCGCTTCCTTTTCAAATGAAGGCAAGAAATTATCACGGTAAGGTGCACCAATATAAGAGCAATGACAGATGAAGTAACCAATCCAATATGGCTACTAAGTGTTGATAATTACTAACCCCGGGCGTAGTACTCCGCTTCGCCCACGGAGTGTACGTAGCGCTGCCGGCTTCGCAGTTTTCGAAGTAGGCGTAGCAGGCAGTGCTATGCACACGCCAGAGCAAAGCAGAGCTGCCTGCCGCCCGCCACCCACCTCCCACCCACCCTCCTTTTAAAATAATGTAAACTATAATAGAAAAATTAAATATAATGCCTTACCTGCAGCGCGGCGTCCCGGGGCTCCCTCTTCCTCGTTGCCGAAAACTTCTTTTCACAAATGCGCATGCGCGGACGCTCGCGCATGCGCATTTCTCACAAGAAATGCGCATGCGCGGGCGTCCGCGCATGCGCATTTGTGAAAAGAAGTTGTCAACGAGGAAGAGGGAGCCCCGGAGACGCCGCACTGCAGGTAAGTCATTATATTTAATTTTTTTATCATACTTTACATTATTTTAAAAGGAGGGCGGGCGGGAGGCGGGCGGCGCGTAGTGGGGCTACGTGGAGTGCGCAAGTGTGCGTAGATTTGGGCACACTACGCGCTGCTCCACGTAGCCCCACTACGCCCACTATGCCCAGGGTTACACAGAATAATCAGCAGTTGATTGAGGTTGCTGGTTTAAGACCTTAAGGTGAGAATGCTTCTCTGAAGGTTGCTTACCTTCAGCTGCTACAGTGTGAACTGCTCATAAGCATGAAATAAGTGCCCTCACTTCCCCCTTTAAGGTAACCCTCTTCCAGAGAGGAGAGCTCTTAGTGCCAGAATCCCCCATCTTTCCTAGCTGCTGTAGCTTCAAAGGTTTACCAGACTGACATAGTATGAATGGCTCTGATAGCTTCCTCTTAATATTTCCCCACCTCTCCTGAACAAGCTGGGCACCTTCCTCTTGACTGCAAAGTTTATCGCAGCCAATGCTACCCTCTGGATATGGTCCAGAGCATAAGAAACAAGGGAGGCTAATGTGCAAATAGCTGCCTGTCATGGTCGTTTGCCTGCTGTGAGATTGACCGGGCATTAGATTCTAATGAACCCGCATTAGAGTCCCAGTCTGTAGCCACTTCAGCCACCCTGTCCCTCCAAAGAATCTGATACTGTACTCACTGCTTTTGAGCAGCCTTCCAGAACCTGCTGAGCTGCTAGGTGGGAGAGTTTATCTCTTCCGGGGGAAGGTGCAATCGGCGGCTCACTGTGACGTCTAAGTCGAAGCTGGGGGCTGGAAGAGTGATGCATACCAGGCAGGTCTGCCAAATCAATAGCAAGATGATCACCTTCTGTCACCGAATCCACAGAGGATGGGGCGACCACTATACTACCTCCAGTCATAGCTGCCGCCATTAGTGCCTCCGCCAACAAAGCCCATTCACCTTTTGCCCGATTTCTGATGCACTTCGACTACGTGTGCCATGGGGTCCCTGCCAATCAGGTTCCCAGGGCCTGTCTTTTTCCCCTAACTTGTACCATTGTTCCTATGATTGGCACAACTCTGGCCTGACTGTAAGTCCTTTGCAAGGGGTACCTGTGGTGCCAAGAGCTTGTTAGCCAGAGAAAGGCCTCTGAGGGCTGCAGCATGTATTATGCCACCCTCACAGACCTCTCACCACAAACATGCACCACTGCCATTGCAGCCTGCTCGTTTTGGTGTAGCTAAAAGTGAAGAGTCGACTTGACACACGTCCTTGTGTACCATGCCTGCCCAACACTGCATGAGGCATAGGTAAGTCACCCTTAAGGCAGGGTGCTCTATACCTCATGTGAGGACCTATTTGCATGTGTAGAAAGGCCCTTATAATATCTAAGGCCAATTTTAGATATTATAAGTGCACAGTTATGCCATACTGAGTATATGGTCTGGAAACTGGTCACTACGAGTTTCCTAGTACCATAATTCCTTTACTGAATCCTTGGATGTTTGGTATCAACATCACAGAATATTAATCCTGCAATGATTTCAGTGTCAGATTTATGAATCCATGCTCTCAGGGGTCCCATCTAGAGGGGACCATTGAACCAAGCCAACCACTAGTTGGTTCCTGACTGGTAAACACCGGCCTGCCACCATGAGACAGGTTTCTGGACCTCTGGGGTGGGAGCCTTCGCTCCCAGGATCCAGGGCACAGAATGAAAGCCTTTCCTGAGCTGAGGTGTTCACACCTCCCCCAGGTTAGACAGAGTCATCTGTGGCCAGGGAGCTTTAAAGGCCTTGCTGCCTTTGTAATGCAACCCGAGCCTCTCCTGCTATCAGGAGCAGGCCCCCTTCCTGTCTCACCCCCTTTTTCACAGGAAGACAGGCGAAAAAATTAGAACAGCCCAGAAGGTGTGCCCACCTCTGCTAACCCAAACCCTCTGGTGGGGGAGACGAGGTGAAGCACATCCTTCAGTGCCCGCCATCTTAAAGATGGCAGTCACCCTCCAATTAGGGTTAGGGATTCTGCCTACTCCCGCACATGGGGTAAGCACACTAATGGTGTAGTGACCCTAAGGTCAGTAGCCCATTGGCTACTGACCTTGAGACCCCTAAAACGCTCCCTAAATACAGAATTTAGGGGGCAGACTTGAACCTAGAAGGTAGATTAATGCAACCTATGATGAAGAAGGATGGAAGAAGTCGCACAGCAGAGGAGACTGTAGAGAACAACTGACTTGGTCCCAGCCCTTCCGGCCCGTCCAAAGATCCTGTGCCAAAAGTCGACTTGTCCCGCAGCCAGCGACCTCCAGAATCCCTGGGAGGACTGACTGCCTTCCAAAAAGACCAGATCTCCTGCGAACAGCAGCTCTGTTCAAAAGAAACTCCAAAGAAAGACTTGGAGCCTGCTGAGGACAAAGAACCTCGACGCCTACGGCACGAGTCCAAGTGGCCCACCAGTCCCAGCGAGGTCCCCCAGTGCTCCAGAGTCTGAGTCCATCATGGGTTGACCCCTCCAGGACATCACCTGCATCTACTGCATGGAGACCCCCCCAACTGGGAGTGGCCCGGTAAGATAAACCCTGACCTCAAAAGGCACCCCTGCATTAGCCCACTCTGTGCCCTGGAGACAAGGACCTGACCTGCACCTTCATCCCAAGCCCTCCAACTTACCTGCCCAGCTGTTGGTTCCTCCTGGTAGACTTCCTGGATCAAGCCTGCAGCCAAAATCAACAAGTATTGGCATAGCCAATAGGTCTCGCTTTTGGGACCTTATAAGTATTTAGTTATGCAGCACAATATCCTTGGAGCAACAACATCAACTGTTGCATGACTAAACACTTATAAGGTCCCAAAGGCGAGACCTATTGGCTATGCCAATGCTTGTTAACTACTGGAAGGACAGCAATGCCCTTATTAAAAAGGACGAGGGGGGCCAAATCAAACTATAAAAATGAGGCACCAGAAATCTGTTGGAGTTGCAAGGCAATGAGAGGTGTACCGGAGAGGCAGCTCATCCCGGAGACACTGCAACTGACTTTGTGACATCTCAGTGACTCTTGGCGATAACCAGTATCCCACTTAGTAATAGGGCCATAGTCCAATCCAAAATGGCGGCCCGATAAGCGGTGTGTCAGCAGAGCCATTGCCCAGTGCTTTCCTCGACTATTGTTTTCCTGGCGTCTCATGCTTGTGAGACGCGTCGGGTAAAATGTGCCTTCAATGAAAAGGAGCAAATGGCAGTCGCTTGCTATCCATGCGTGGGCCGTTGCCTTGTAGAGGCGCTGCCCTCCCACCGAGGAAAGGCGATGCAGGACCCACAAAGCCTGCGGGCGATGGGGGTAGAGGCTTCAAGAGATGCATCTAAAAGCCCAGAACAACGACCAAAGTCAGTCCCTGTGACAGAGTTAGAGGTGTCGGGGGAGGTGGCGACTCTGAAATACCTGAACAATGACCAGAGCCTGTCCCTGGTCCGGCCAACACCATCGGCAAAGCCAGACCCACGATAAGAGGGATGGGGCAAAACAGTGTCAGAGGCTAAATGGAAAATAGGAAAACACTCTTGAATGCCAAAGTTAGATTAGGATGAAACAGGAAAAAAACCTAGGGGATGTTTCCATAAATTGGAAACTACCCAAAATGTTAATAACAAGCATAGGCCACGCGAGCGGCCGCGAGACGCGATCTGTGGGGGGGAGGGGGAAGTAGCGGCAGTTCTGTGCGCGCACTTGGCCCCTTCTCTAATTGTTCTATATTCTGCAGTGTGGATAAGAAAACTGGTGTGAAATAGCAGCAGGGAAGGGGGCGAAGAGGAGGCTCTGAGGGAGAGCGACGTAAAGCCATATGGCTGCTTTGCGCGCGTGTACGCCTCGTGCAGAGACGTTTTAAGGCAAGGGCAAAGTGGGCTCTGGCCCAGGGCCCCACGCTTTCAGGGGGCCCCCTGAGAGAGTATTGCCCTGTTGACCTTGAATAATTCTTAAACCGATTTTTGTCGATAGCATTTTCATTTAATTTATTTTTAATGTGGGTAATGGGTGAGAGTCTATTACAGACATTTGTCAGTCAAATGATGTGCTATTGTTTCATGCAACGTCCATAGTTTTTTATTTTCCTTTAGATCAAAACAGTACCTCATCTATGAGAAATGGGAGGGAGGTAACAGAAAATATTTACAGTAATATTAGTGAACTGCTGCTGTGTTACAATATTGAAAACACACATCACTAACCCTGAATATTAGATTTAAACTCATTTAGAATTTGGACCAGTGTGCCTGTGCACTGGCAGTGAACTGGCCAAACAGGGCATGAAGGAGCTGAAACTGGATCATAAATTCAAAGCTGGTCCGAAACAAGGGCCTCCAAAATATGATTGGCCTAGGGCCCCTAAAATCTTTAAGATGTCCCTGGCCTCGTGCACTGTAGCTCTATGCCAGTGTAGCACTTTGAAAACTTCCTTACTAAATGTCTCGCTAGCAGCGCATGCACGCTGGCTCAGCAAGACCTAAAAACCGGCAACCTCCATAGGATTGCATTGGGCTCCCGACACCTCCTAAACACCCTGCACCCAGCTGCCCCTGCGCCGCTGGTGATGTGGACTTGGTGTTGACCCAGGCCCCCTTTGCCCTGACTGAACCCCCAGGAGCTTGCCTCCCAAGACCGAGTGGCATGCCCATGAGTAGCCCCAAACCAAGGTCCCCCCTATCCTCATTGTCTAACATTGGCACCCTGCATTCTGCACCCGGCCGCTAGTGGTGCACTTTGAGTGACAGCCGGAACCTTGAGGAACCTTGGTTCTACCCCCCCAAACTCCAATCCCAAAACCTATTTACTCACCTGTAACTTAACGCTTCGTTTTTCCCATAGGACTGAATGGTGGGGTTTTCTCTAACAATTCTTCTGTGTTGAACTCTCTTGTACTGCACAAAGAGTGATCTATTTCTTGCACAAGAGTTAACCTGCTTACAAATGTCTTGTGTTGTGTAAACTGTGTAGAGAGCATGTATCATACCAAACTAGAACTGTAATTGAAAAGTAATCGAAAAGTGCTTACCAGCATTAACTGTTTTCTCAACTGTAAAAAGTAATCTGAATGTTCCTGCAAATCCAGTTTTCATTGTCTTGCTGAAAGTAACATTGTATGAAGAGTTTAATTTACCTGCTACTAAGTGAATCTTGGTTCTAGAAATAAAATAGCAAAATAACTTTTTATATACAAACAATTGGTCTGGATTCAGTCTTCGAGTGTGTAACATTATTTCTTGCTTGAGTGTGTGCAACTAATATCTAACATTACCCTCCTAATAAGACAAACTGCTCAACCACACTACCACAAAAGAGAGTAAGATATTATCTACTTTTGCCTGTGCTATACCTCTGGGTATCCACTGGACTCTGTGCACACTATGGGCCTCATGTAGGTAAATAAATTTTACCGGTTCTTAAATACCGAGCCGTACCGAATCGGTAAATTAGAATCGGTAAGTTATATGTAGGTAAAAATTCGGTAACAGTTACCGATTCGGTAACATTCGGTAATCACGAATCGGAATTCACCGAATCGGTAAATACCGAGGTGGTATTTACCGAATCGGAAAATACCGAGGTGGTATTTACCGAATCGGAAAATACCGAGGTGGTATTTACCGAATCGGAAAATACCGAATCGGTATGTACGGATTCGGTAAATAAAATCACATGACTTGACGAAACAGCTAATCCTGTGCAACGACAGCCCACCCAACCAGGAAGTGCCCACACCCAGACAGGTGTACATAATTAGCCGAAGTGGCCACACCCAGGCAGGTGTACATAATTAGCCGACCCTGGAGAGGCTTGGAGTGCAGAGGAGAGGCAGGGAGCCGTTGCATGTGCGAGCGGGTAAACGAACAGCATGTCCAGCCAGAGAACACAGAAAGACGGAGGGGAAAGGAGGAGGAAGCTGAAATTTAGCCCCAAGGAACTCCAGGTGCTGGTGGAGGAGGTGGTGAAGCAGCACCAGAAGCTGTTTGGAAGGCAATCCCTGCAAGTGCCTGAGGCGGAAAAGCGCAACATATGGCTGGCCATCCAGGCGCAGGTCAATGCTGTGGGAGTGACCCACAGGGACATTGAGGTCCTCAAAAAGCGCTGGTATGACCTGAGGATTGTAACCAAGAGGAAGATGGGCGACATCCAGAAGGAGGCCAGCCAGACCGGAGGTGGAACCAACAGGGCACCTGCCCTCACCGAACTGGAGGAGCTGGTGGCGGCCACAATCGAGCAAGAGAGCGTCGTGGGTCTTGGGGACGCCGACAGCTCTGCCAGAGCCGCAACACACCAAGGTAAGACGAAAGCACAGCAATGTAGCCCCCCCTACCCCTATCCCACATCCCCCATTGTGAAACGAGAATCACACTGCAGTCCACACGTGTCAGTGCAGACAGGCAATGCATTCCGGGAGATGTAGTCAGGGCAACACTAACCATGACGTAAATGTTACAGGGCAACAAGGCATGTCACGCACTCGAGGCACAAGGAGACAGAGGACATATTGGAATGTGAAATGATTGATTGTGACGCTTGCAATGCAGCCCTTCGGGGACACTGAGCCAATGTTGTATTTCTGTCCACAGATGTGACATCATGCAGGACAGGGCATGCTGCAGGAGAGACGGCAAACCGGCCACAAATATCACCTCTAGCCAGCACAAGTTCAGACCAGGGAGCAGGCCCACTGGCAGCCGCACCACCAACACAGCCAGCCTCGCCGCACCCAGAGCCAGCATCACCTCACCGAGAGCCAGCATCACCTCACCGAGAGCCAGCATCACCACAACCAGAGCCAGCATCACCACTCATGTTCGAATCACCGGCCACATCTCCGCTTGCAGGTGTGAGAATGAGGAGGCGTCCAGCAGCCAGGCTACGAGCCTTAGACACCTCGTCAGACGACAGCATGGGCCCAGAAGACCGCACCGGGCCCCAGGGAGGGAGCCATGCCACTGTGCCCCACACCTCACAGGCAGCACAGACGGGAGCAAGAGGGCGCCGCAGGTCGCGTGTCCAGAGTCCACCAGCACCCACTGACGGCCATGGTGTCTTCTTGGGGCTCGAGGGCCAAATGTTGAAACAACAGCGCCTGCAATCAAAGGCAGTCATGTCAGTCCAGAGGCACATGCGGGTGATGAAGACAACATTAGTCAACATGGACAATAACATTAGCGGCATGGCTGCGGGCATTCGGGACATGTCCCAGTCAATCCAGCAGTTGTGCAGCAAATTAGATGCTGACATCGAAGCACGGCGCTGGGAACGCCAGAGAAGGGACACTACCAGCAGGGCACTCAACCGTCTGGCAACTGCGACTTCTCTACTGTGCCGGCGCTCTGTGACGATGCAGGAGGGCCTAACACAGTGCTGCAGCGACCTGTCTCGGGGGATGGTGCAGGTGACAAGTGCACTAGGGGTGCTATTGACTAGTCAGGCGTCGACAACTGCTGCAGGGGATGCTGCGGAGAGCATCGACACCAGCAGCAGCATCACACCCCCCGTCCCAGAAGCACGCAGGAGCAGCAGGCGGCTTGGGGTTGGCTCTAGTGAGGATGCACAGGCCGTGCAATCCACCACTGCAGCGCGTATGCGCAAACATTGATGTAGCCCTGCTAAGCCACTTCCCATTGGGTGACGTAACCCTGGACATACTCCTTGTATAGATGGTATATTGCCTGATTGGCCTGTTCATGTGTTCATGGCGTGGTGCCACATTAAAACTACGTCAGGACTTCTCACAACTCGCTGTGTCCCCTCACTTACTCAGAAATAGTTGCATGTGATCTCTGCCCGTCTCTCTCTCCCATCGATTGCAGTTGGCACTCTAGCTGCGTTGCCCTCTGGCTGGCCTGACTCATCCTCGTTGTCCTCAAAATATGTTAGTTCCACATCTGTACCTTTTTTCGTGGCAAGGTTGTGCAGCATTGCACAAGTGGCAATAATCTTGCAGCAGGTGATGGGTTTGTACTGGCGTGCGCCTCCGCTCTTGTGCAGGCAGCGGAACCTGCTCTTCAGTAGTCCAAACGTGCGCTCCACCACATTGCGTGTTGTTTTATGTGCCACGTTGTATCGTCTCTCACTCTGGGTTGCTGGGTGTAGGTAGGGAGTGAGGATGAATGACCGGCATGCATATGCACTGTCGCCTGGATGAGTAAAAGGGAACCATCAGTAACATGCCTCTATACACTATGATTTGCAGGTTTCAAGGGGCGTCACTGTTACTTACCTAGCAGGTATCCCTCTCCGAATTCTCCGGCACTCAGTCGTGTGTAGATCCCACTATTCTGGAAGATGTAAGAGTCGTGGGTGCTCCCAGGAAACTTTGCAACAATATCTGTGATGATGTTCCCTGCATCACAGATCACCTGCACATTGATGGAGTGGGTGGACTTCCTGTTCCTGTAGATGTGCTCTGTATCAGCTGGTGGACAGATTGGGATGTGTGTACCATCAATACAGCCGATGACATGGGGGAACTGTGCCATGTGATAAAAGTCTGTTTTTGTTCTCTGCAGTGCAGCCTGTGTGTTTGGGAAGCTTATGTAGTGGTGCATTCTCTGCATCATGGCATCCAGGAACTTCCTGAAGAAACGTGACAGGCAACTCTGGGATACCCCACCCACCGCAGCTATCACCACCTGATAACTGCCGGATGCCAACAGATGTAGGCTGCAGAGCACCTGCACATGTGGGGGTATGGCGTGCGCCCTTCTTATTGGATGGTCCAGGAGTGGGTGTAGGTCCCTGATTAAGTCCATGATGGTTTCGGGGTGTAGCCTGTACCTCTCATGTATCTCTGCATCAGTCAGCTGGAATAGTGTGATGCGCTGTCTGTAGATTTGTTCCTCCCGTCGCCACACCCTCAGTCCTGCTGCCTGTAGACGTAGGCGCCTTGCAATGACGTACATGGCGGCCATGTTGTCCACGCTGTTGCATTTTGGGATTGCCTATATGCATTGTTGATGGTTACCACCTGCTTTCAATCCGTGTTAATTACCGACTCTTATTTACCGATTTTCCTGGATTTCTTAATTACCGAGTGCTCCTACATGTCATTTTAAATTTTACCACTTCATATTTACCACTTCATGTTTACCGAATCGTTAATTATGTATTCGGTAAATCTGATTCGGTATTTTGGAATTCGGTAAATATGAATCGGTATTTACCGCCTCATATTTACCGAAAAGTGGTTTTTGGACTCCTACATCTCACTTGTCTGAATACCGGTCGGTAACGGCATATTTACCGAAAATCGGCCGTTACCGACCGGTATTTGGCTACCTACATGAGGCCCTATATCTTACGTTGGTATAGTATATACAGAGCCAACTTCCTACAGTCAGGAAGCACTTTGCCATGAGAATTATGTTTTGGGCAAATTTTAATTTCAAATGAATTGACACTAAATTACAATATAAAAGCCTTATTTTATTCTCCCTTTGCTGCAAGTGTAATGCAGTAAAGAAGAAAGATTCCTTCTTTGACAAAGTCCTGCTTACATTCCACCACAACCTTGCTTGTTTGTTTGTACCTAATTTTACCATCACCACATGTATTCCTCTGGTATTTATGGAACCTTGGAGAATGTGATGACTACATGAAAGGTAAAGCCAGCGTGTTGTAACTTCTAATGTGTGTGTGGATATGTAGTGAATAGTCAAGTCAATAATACTTTTATTTGATTTCGTTAAAAAAATCGTAAAAGGTTGTAAAAGCACGTTATACACAATGATTTAAAAATGGTGGTTTAAGATATGCAAAGGATAAAGACACTGTGTCGTCATTACTCAATCCTCATCAACAGTTGAAATACAAAATATTAACTTTACAATTAGTGCAATTTAAAAAATGCTGGGATATTCATTGAGGAGAAATCAGAAAATTGTGCAGGAGCGGGTGAGAAGAGACCAGTCAGTATTGTAAGAGGCACTCAAGTTGATTCTTGTGTATTATCTAGTTTTTTTGGAGCCATTTCCCAAAACGTAATGGCTTTGCAGGACAGTTGGATTGACAAACCTCCAAGGCATTCAAATACAACTGCTCTGCATGTCCTTAATTGGTTTTTCTTGCAAATCTCGCGAAGGACAGATTTTCGAGTTTCTAGAAGCGAGGGGCAGATGCATAGGAGGTGTAATAATGTCTCTTCTCCCTGTCCACACAATCGGCATTCTTTCGTCAGCCATATACACTTCCATTTCGGAGTCAAGTCCTTCGTGGGGAAGAGCCCCAACTGTAGCATCATCAGATAATGCTTTTTGTGATGTGCAAAGTGTTCTAACAGATATTGTTGTGATTTCAGTGTCTGATAAGATTGAATCACTGCCCATGCGTGCTTTTCTTTTTCCATTAACAAAGAAATTTGTTTGGTTGCAATGTTCACATCATTTTTGAACATGGAGTAGGAGGTGATTGTGTGCCAGGCCTCTTCGAGGTGTACGTTTGCGAGTGATTCTTTTAATACGGTGACGATGGAATTATTTTGTCTCGCTTGCTGTTCAATTCCTGCCCAGCAAGAGTGGGCTAAGGTATATTCCTCTGCTTGCCTCATCCGCCAGTAATATTTGGTCACCGCTCCTTGTCGGGCTGGTTTCTCGTTTTTAAGCCCATATTCCAGTCGAATCTTTGACTGGGAGATGTGCCTGGGGATTGAGAACAGACTCTTAAAGAGACTCAAATGGGCTTGATTTAAGGCAGCTGCCTCTTTTGTGTTCATCAATTCTGACCCGTATGATATAGTTGGAATACATTTTGCTGCAATTACCTTTAGCAGGAGACCAGTTGAACAGCCTTTTAACTTCCTCTCTAGAGTTTTAAAGGCGTAGTGGAGTTGTTTTGCTTTCATTTTTCCTTGGTCCAGCTGGTGGTTAAAGTTGAGATTGTGATCAAGTTGGAACCCAATATATTTGTATGAATTCACCTGGGATATTGGTTTGTCATCTAGCTTCCAGATGAATTTACCTTTTGACCCTGTTTTCCGATGTTTAGAAAAGCATAGCACCTTGGTTTTCTTGAGATTTATTGTTAATTGGGCTGTGATCGTGTATGCTCCTAGTTGGGTCATTGATCGCTGAAGACCTATCGGTGTTTGTGATAGAACAACAATGTCGTCTGCATATTGGAGGCTGGTGATTGGCGTGTTACCCAGTTTTGGGGGGTCAGTTCGAACTTGTTGGAGATGCTTCTCAAGGTTGGCAGTGTAGATGTTAAATAGACAGGGGGCCAACACGCACCCCTGTTTTAGTCCGTTTTTGGTTGGAATCTTGCTTGTTATACTGCGCCCGTCTCCCACATGTCTGAGTAAAGGTTGATTATAGCCTCCAGAAGCTTGGTCGGTGCCCCCCAATTTTGCATTTTGGCCCATAGACTTGCTCTTGGTACTTTATCGAACGCTGCTTTAAGATCGATGAAGCACGGGTACAGAGTGCGTAATTTTGCATATATTTGTTTGGCTAGGAGTGTAACCGCGGAAATGTTGGTAAGGGTACCCATTCCAGCCCGAAATCCAGTTTGCGTGTTTGGCATCAGATTTGTACGGCTCACCCAATCTTCTAGATCTACCAGCAGATTTGAAGCATAAATCTTGGCATCAACGTCAATTAGTGCTATCATTCTATAGTTACAACAAACAAATGATGGACGGAATGCTGACAATGCAGACATTCTCCCCCAGTCAAGAGATCTGGGTTAAATCCATCGTTCTTTTGCCCACTACGCCACCTCAGTTCAGACATGGCCATTTGCAAATCAGTCTTGACCCTGTGCCTCATGGGAACAGTCCAGCCCGAACTGCCAAGCCATGTCTTCCCTGGACCGGAATCAAGCATCCTAGGACCGGTTTCTGGCTATCAGCCTTCATCAGCCAGGATAGCTTGACTCCAGTGGCGTAGTGAGCACGGGACCCACGTCTGGGCATACCCATCCCACTTAGGGTGAAAAGCGTTACAACAAACAAATGATGGACGGAATGCTGACAATGCATACATTCTCCCCCAGTCAAGAGATCTGGGTTAAATCCATCGTTCTTTTGCCCACTACGCCACCCCAGTTCAGACATGGCCATATGCAAATCAGTCTTGACCCTGTGCCTCATGGGAACAGTCCAGCCCGAACTGCCAAGCCATGTCTTCCCTGGACCGGAATCAAGCATCCTAGGACCGGTTTCTGGCTATCAGCCTTCATCAGCCAGGATAGCTTGACTCCAGTGGCATAGTGAGCACGGGACCCACGTCTGGGCATACCCATCCCACTTAGGGTGAAAAGCGTTACAACAAACAAATGATGGACGGAATGCTGACAATGCAGACATTCTCCCCCAGTCAAGAGATCTGGGTTAAATCCATCGTTCTTTTGCCCACTACGCCACCCCAGTTCAGACATGGCCATATGCAAATCAGTCTTGACCCTGTGCCTCAAGGGAACAGTCCAGCCCGAACTGCCAAGCCATGTCTTCCCTGGACCGGAATCAAGCATCCTAGGACCGGTTTCTGGCTATCAGCCTTCATCAGCCAGGATAGCTTGACTCCAGTGGCGTAGTGAGCACGGGACCCACGTCTGGGCATACCCATCCCACTTAGGGTGAAAAGCGTTACAACAAACAAATGATGGACGGAATGCTGACAATGCAGACATTCTCCCCCAGTCAAGAGATCTGGGTTAAATCCATCGTTCTTTGCCCACTACGCCACCCCAGTCCAGACATGGCCATATGCAAATCAGTCTTGACCCTGTGCCTCATGGGAACAGTCCAGTCCGAACTGCCAAGCCATGTCTTCCCTGGACCGGAATCAAGCATCCTAGGACCGGTTTCTGGCTATCAGCCTTCATCAGCCAGGATAGCTTGACTCCAGTGGCGTAGTGAGCACGGGACCCACGTCTGGGCATACCCATCCCACTTAGGGTGAAAAGCGTTAACCCAGATCTCTTGACTGGGGGAGAATGTATGCATTGTCAGCATTCCGTCCATCATTTGTTTGTTGTAACGCTTTTCGCCCTTAGTGGGATGGGTATTCCCAGACGTGGGACCCGTGCTCACTACGCCACTGGAGTCAAGCTATCCTGGCTGATGACGGCTGATAGCCAGAAACCGGTCCTAGGATGCTTGATTCCGGTCCAGGGAAGACATGGCTTGGCAGTTCGGGCTGGACTGTTCCCATGAGGCACAGGGTCAAGACTGATTTGCATATGGCCATGTCTAAACTGGGGTGGTGTAGTGGGCAAAAGAACGATGGATTTAACCCAGATCTCTTGACTGGGGGAGAATGTATGCATTGTCAGCATTCCGTCCATCATTTGTTTGTTGTAACGCTTTTCGCCCTTAGTGGGATGGGTATTCCCAGACATGGGACCCGTGCTCGCTACGCCACTGGAGTCAAGCTATCCTGGCTGATGACGGCTGATAGCCAGAAACCGGTCCTAGGATGCTTGATTCCGGTCCAGGGAAGACATGGCTTGGCAGTTCGGGCTGGACTGTTCCCATGAGGCACAGGGTCAAGACTGATTTGCATATGGCCATGTCTAAACTGGGGTGGTGTAGTGGGCAAAAGAACGATGGATTTAACCCAGATCTCTTGACTGGGGGAGAATGTATGCATTGTCAGCATTCCGTCCATCATTTGTTTGTTGTAACGCTTTTCGCCCTTAGTGGGATGGGTATTCCCAGACGTGGGACCCGTGCTCACTACGCCACAGGAGTCAAGCTATCCTGGCTGATGACGACTGATAGCCAGAAACCGGTCCTAGGATGCTTGATTCCGGTCCAGGGAAGACATGGCTTGGCAGTTCGGGCTGGACTGTTCCCATGAGGCACAGGGTCAAGACTGATTTGCATATGGCCATGTCTAAACTGGGGTGGTGTAGTGGGCAAAAGAACGATGGATTTAACCCAGATCTCTTGACTGGGGGAGAATGTATGCATTGTCAGCATTCCGTCCATCATTTGTTTGTTGTAACGCTTTTCGCCCTTAGTGGGATGGGTATTCCCAGACGTGGGACCCGTGCTCACTACGCCACTGGAGTCAAGCTATCCTGGCTGATGACGGCTGATAGCCAGAAACCGGTCCTAGGATGCTTGATTCCGGTCCAGGGAAGACATGGCTTGGCAGTTCGGGCTGGACTGTTCCCATGAGGCACAGGGTCAAGACTGATTTGCATATGGCCATGTCTAAACTGGGGTGGTGTAGTGGGCAAAAGAACGATGGATTTAACCCAGATCTCTTGACTGGGGGAGAATGTATGCATTGTCAGCATTCCGTCCATCATTTGTTTGTTGTAACGCTTTTCGCCCTTAGTGGGATGGGTATTCCCAGACGTGGGACCCGTGCTCACTACGCCACTGGAGTCAAGCTATCCTGGCTGATGACGGCTGATAGCCAGAAACCGGTCCTAGGATGCTTGATTCCGGTCCAGGGAAGACATGGCTTGGCAGTTCGGGCTGGACTGTTCCCATGAGGCACAGGGTCAAGACTGATTTGCATATGGCCATGTCTAAACTGGGGTGGTGTAGTGGGCAAAAGAACGATGGATTTAACCCAGATCTCTTGACTGGGGGAGAATGTATGCATTGTCAGCATTCCGTCCATCATTTGTTTGTTGTAACGCTTTTCGCCCTTAGTGGGATGGTTATTCCCAGACATGGGACCCGTGCTCACTACGCCACTGGAGTCAAGCTATCCTGGCTGATTACGGCTGATAGCCAGAAACCGGTCCTAGGATGCTTGATTCCGGTCCAGGGAAGACATGGCTTGGCAGTTCAGGCTGGACTGTTCCCATGAGGCACAGGGTCAAGACTGATTTGCATATGGCCATGTCTAAACTGGGGTGGTGTAGTGGGCAAAAGAACGATGGATTTAACCCAGATCTCTTGACTGGGGGAGAATGTATGCATTGTCAGCATTCCGTCCATCATTTGTTTGTTGTAACGCTTTTCACCCTTAGTGGGATGGGTATTCCCAGACGTGGGACCCGTGCTCACTACGCCACTGGAGTCAAGCTATCCTGGCTGATGACGGCTGATAGCCAGAAACCGGTCCTAGGATGCTTGATTCCGGTCCAGGGAAGACATGGCTTGGCAGTTCGGGCTGGACTGTTCCCATGAGGCACAGGGTCAACACTGATTTGCATATGGCCATGTCTAAACTGGGGTGGTGTAGTGGGCAAAAGAACGATGGATTTAACCCAGATCTCTTGACTGGGGGAGAATGTATGCATTGTCAACATTCCGTCCATCATTTGTTTGTTGTAACGCTTTTCGCCCTTAGTGGGATGGGTATTCCCAGACGTGGGACCCGTGCTCACTACGCCACTGGAGTCAAGCTATCCTGGCTGATGACGGCTGATAACCAGAAACCGGTCCTAGGATGCTTGATTCCGGTCCAGGGAAGACATGGCTTGGCAGTTCGGGCTGGACTGTTCCCATGAGGCACAGGGTCAAGACTGATTTGCATATGGCCATGTCTAAACTGGGGTGGTGTAGTGGGCAAAAGAACGATGGATTTAACCCAGATCTCTTGACTGGGGGAGAATGTATGCATTGTCAGCATTCCGTCCATCATTTGTTTGTTGTAACGCTTTTCGCCCTTAGTGGGATGGGTATTCCCAGACGTGGGACCCGTGCTCACTACGCCACTGGAGTCAAGCTATCCTGGCTGATGACGGCTGATAGCCAGAAACCGGTCCTAGGATGCTTGATTCCGGTCCAGGGAAGACATGGCTTGACAGTTCGGGCTGGACTGTTCCCATGAGGCACAGGGTCAAGACTGATTTGCATATGGCCATGTCTAAACTGGGGTTGTGTAGTGGGCAAAAGAACGATGGATTTAACCCAGATCTCTTGACTGGGGGAGAATGTATGCATTGTCAGCATTCCGTCCATCATTTTTTTGTTGTAACATCATTCTATAGTTAGCAGGGTCCGAGCATGAACCTGATTTGTATATGGGGTTTAAGATGCTTCCTCGCCAGGAGTCAGGGATTGTGCCTGATTCTAGCACATGTGTGAAGAGCGGAGTGAGGATACCAGATCAAAATGAGGGGTCATGCAGAAATAATGCATTTGGCAGACCGTTGGGCCCTGGAGCTCCCTCAGGCCTTAGGTTTCTTATGATGTTGGGGATCTGTTCTTGTGAAATCTCCGGGGTGAAATCTGATAGTTCTAACTTTACTGTGTCGTGGGCTATTCCTACATTTGAGACTCCATAATTTGCGATGTCAATAGGTGGAATAGCATTGTATATATGTTCAGGTATCCTCCATTATTTCCGAGTTGAAATGGCGGTTCTTGCCATTTGATAACTGGTTGATGACTTCCCAGAAGAGCTTGGAGTCTCTTTGTTTGCTGGCATGGTGGAGTTTTGCCCAAAGAAGTTCTCTAAAGTCTTTCTTAGACGTCTTGATATCCCTTTATAGATTTTTTCTTGATTTTGATATTAAGGAAAGAATATCCTGTGAAGAGTCTGAACCTCGGGTTCGTAGTTGTCTTATATGCTTATTCAGTTGGTCTTTTTGTTTCCGTAGATTGTTAGTGAACCACGCTGCCCCCTCTGATCTTCCTGCTTTGCGGCTGTTGCATTGTTTTGTGAATGCCTTATTTAGATCATGAGTGAAGGATACCCAGACCTTTATAAGTGATGGTTCGACTTTAAAACTCTCCAAGCGAGCAGTGCATGTGGCCATAATATCGCCGATATTTTCCCTTTTCCAAGTGAGTCGTTTCAGGGTATAGCATTGTGTTTGTAGGGACATTGCTTTGTCTGTTGTTAAATTTGCTGTACTTATGAGCAAAGAGAAGGTTTGGGGATGGTGGTCACTTTCTGTCCTTTCTTTAATTTGGAAATTTGAGATGTATGGGAGAATGTCCTGATCTGTTAGTGTGTAATCAATGGTTGATCCTGTTTTTTGCGTGACCCTGGTGTATGCTGGGAGACACTCCGGCGAGACTCGTCAGTTTAGTACGCACATTGACTGTTCTTACAGCAGGGATGCGCATCTCTTACTGTGTGTATCACCTCGTTTGCTGGATTGAGTATGGTCTATTGATCTTTCTCTGCTGCCATGTAATAGATTCATGTTGAAATCTCCTGACAGTATGATATTGGCATGTGGGTGAGCAAGTTTGAGGGTGGCTAGTATTGCTGTTAATCAATACTTGATCTCTTTTGTTTAGGTGATGGCTGGATGTAGACGTTCAATAATAGCAGGCTAAAGAAGGGTGAGGCCACTAATTTGATGCATGACATCCAAGTTGAGTCGAGATCTACTTCAGAAACTTTCCATGAGATGTAAGTCAAGACAAAGATGGAGAGGCCTCCTTTTGCTCTTCCGTATTTCGATTCTCTTTATGCCGGATTTATATATTCTTTATATCCCACAATTGGTGAAGGGTTTGTCTGCCATGTCTCTTGAAAGAGAAGAAGGTCATACTGTTCGATGAATTCCATGAAGTCAGGATCTTCTAATTTTGTGCTTAGGCCAATGACATTCCCGGAGCAGATGTTACAACCATTGTCTGGTTTCATTGCTCTGTTTGAATTTGTTCATGCCATTCCGTCGATGGTTCCATTTGTGTTTGACTGCCTATGACCAGTGTGCTTGACTGCTTCGGGGTGAGCTAAGGTGATGGTGATTTTCCTTCCGGTTTGGGCTGTGCTCTTTGTTGTGCTGTATTCATCCGGGTCTTTCGTACCTCTCAGCATGCTCTCTGGTGGGTTTGGTTGTTGTAGCGAGCTTGGATAGCGGGAGCTAGCTTTTATATTTATATGCCCCATTTTGCACATGACTCCTGCTGCCGCCAGATATGCTCGATGATAGAATTGTCAGAGAAAGTTTCTGTAGTAATGTCATGACCGGTTGGGTCGGGGTTAAACTTAAACTCTATGCTTTCAAAGTTACCGGTGTCAATATGACTCAAGGAAGGGATTGCTTTAAATAGTTTTAATAGTACGCTTCTTTTGAGGATGTCGTGGGTTCCCCTTGAGACATAGTGGGGGATGAAGTCCGACTTTTTGTTGTCATTAGTGAAATCAGAAGAGATCGGCCACTGTTCGATTTCCTCGCTCTTTCCAATTTGTTTCTCCTCCGTGATTTATCCCGGGATGAACGGGCAGTGATTTTGAACATTTTGAACGTTACATATGATGTTTTGAATGTGTTTGTCGTCGTTCTTTACGGTCGTTGCTGCTCCACTTCCCATGCGGTGGTTGTTTATTAATTTAAGGTTGCTCCTGACCTCGCGGTCACCCTCCTTAGGCGGGATGGTGTCCTTTACGCTGGTTGTGGTGACTTCTGGCATCTTACGTTTTAGTGGTTTTTGTCGCATGGGTTGTTGGATACCGTTTCTTTCCCTTTTCGGTGGGCTTGAATATGCTGTATACATTTACTGGATGCAAATGTTCTGTTATGGGTTGAATTTGACTTATTGAGGCGGAGATCTTATTGGTGGATGGGGTCATTTCAGCCTCTGGGCTGACATCCTCAATGTTTGTGGATGTTATATCGTCTTCACTTTGAGTCGCGTCTAGCTCCTTCGTGGAGCTTGTTACATTCTGTGCCTGTCTCAGTTTTTTCCCATTTCTGGCCTTTCACAAGCGTTTTCTCTCCTGCTTGGATAGTGGGGCTGTTGCTTTTGGTGACTTGATGCTATAATCAATTGAGGGAATGGCCAGGGTGCCTGTGTTGCCTGATACTTCTGTGGTGGTGGTTTCTTTGTATTTCCCGGTGTTAAGTTGGTCTCCAGTGCTTTTGCATTTTGCTCCTTAAGGGGGCTAGAACAAACCTGATCCTCTTCCCTCAGTGTTTCTTTTACTTTGTTGACTGGTGGGTTGGTCTTAGATGAGGTGTCCCTGATAACCCCCAGTAATTCAGACATTAAACCTGGCACTACAGCTAATTGATCTATTATTTGAGTGCAGTGGCAGTGGTATATTTGATAAGTTGTTTCTCGATCTTGCTGCACCCTCGTGATCACTTCGTTAAAGTTTTGCAACTTTTGTTCAACGCTCTGTACATGGATGGCTAGGGTGTTTAAAAGATCCACTTGGGTGTCTAACTTATCTGCGTGGTAAATCATAGCTTTACCGATGGTGTCCAAAGTATTTAACAGATACGGCCAGACTGTCGTGGGTGGTGAGCTGGCTTTCTCTTCCTGTGGTAGTTGGAGATCCGGGGATGGGAAATTCGGTGAATCAGGAATCTCACTTGGTTTTTCCCTTTTTTGTGACTGCGGCACCTTAAGGGAATTTTCAAGGTTTTTAAATATGTAGGGCTAATCATAATATTGGTTGAAAAACGAGAGATCCTGGCCACTTTGATGCACTGTTTCCAATGAGTGATGTGGCATTGTAAATTGGTCTTTCTTCTTGATGTTTATTTTGACAGGGTCCAAGTCGTCTGTAGGCATGTACGTGTGTGTGTTTCCAAACGGGCTAAGGATGTTTGAGCTCATCCCATTTGTTAGGACAACCTCATTGCTGCAGTGGCGGCTAAGTGCTGATTGTTTTTTCTGCTGCAGGTGTGATTCTGAAGCGGGTGGTTGGTAATGTATTAATGCCTTCGTAGCTTTAATTTTGTGGCTTTGTCCCCTTTCTAGAAGAGTGTTGGTTGTGTGAAATTGCGAGTCTTGGGCTTCACTGTTTGTCACATTTTGGGGGACTGGTCCCATTTCAAAAAGTACTTCTATTTCTTCTATTTCGTGCTTGTTGCTCTTACTGCTGCTTCTGTCCCGGAGGGGCTTTGTGGTGACTTCACTTTGAGTGTCGGTGGTGTCGTTACTAAGTTTATAGTACTCAGGGCGATCGAATTCAATGCAATCCTGGTTAATCTTGATGGTTTTTGTAGCCACTTTAAAAAAATTGGTGAGCAGCGCCCGTTTGCTGCTGGTTGGCATGAATGGTGTCTAGATGGTACCAATGGAGTACCTTTCTTGCCACCTTCAGGAACAACGTATGGGGCTGCCTCAATGAATTTTTTGCTGATGGTAGACTTGGTGCTTGTCTTTGTGGATGAAACTCCCAACGTGTACTGCTTGTCGCAGTTTATTTGCCTTGGCTCTGTTTGGTTCGCTTCTCCCTGTGGGGAGCCAGGTTTCCTCCATGACCAACGCCGGGGGCCATCCTTTTCCGCTTCTTTCTTGGAGTTAGCTAACAAATGTTTGTCTTTTTTCTCCCCTTCCCTCGACCTTCCAGACCATATGGCGAGTTGTTACCCTTTCACCTAGTGAACTGGAATTGCGGGCTTGGACAGTGGCTTTGGGGAAGGGTTCGCTTTGACAAGTTTTGATGTTTGAATAGTTTGTTTTGTTTGTTTAATTGAGTCAGTCTGATAAGTGAGTGAATAGGTTTTTGGTTTGGTCTCTCCATTCTGTGAGGTCTGGGGGGGCAGTTGGTTCCAAATCTGGATCTCCTCACTCCCACCCCCAGTGCCAGCCCCTTCTCACAACTTCTCACCGTTAGTGACTGCCTCTGCTACCGGTCACCATCAGCTGGCATGTGGGCAGGCTTGCATGCTGCTACTTCTCCCCTGCTTCTGCTTCTCCCCTGTGGATGGGGGGCTCTTATCTCCTTGCTGGGCACTTTCTTAGACTGTCGGCTGCCAAGCACAGCTCGTACTCTGCTCGCCACCTCCTCTTCGCTGCCTCGCTCGTCTTCATCCCCTGGTGCCTGATACCTACTCCACTCTCCCCCGTTGCCCTGGGCCCTGGAAACTGCCCTCTGTGCACTGTGCACCATCCGCACCTCAGCTGCAACAGGCTCGGTGTTCAGGTGCACGGGGAGGAGCAGGGGGAGTAGTGGAGTGGCGATACTGGCAGCAACGGGCTGGCGGGCAGGCGGGCAAGCTGCTAGGAGTGCGAGAGGGAGACCGCAGGGGTCACGTAAGCGGATGCCGGCTGTGATAACAGCTGCCCTTGCCGGTTGCTGGTTTGCTTATTGCTGATCCTCAGGGTCGCGGTTACCGGCCTCAGTTGCTGGCCTTGGGAGCCACAGCGGCAGCCTCTCCCCTCTCGCCTTCTGCCTCTGCAAGATTCGCGTGCGACGGCGGGTTAGCGGAAAACCTGGAACTGGAACAGCTTACAAGTATGTTTCTTTACCAGCATGTGTTAGGTTGGCAACGGAAGGCCAAGGATATCCATGTACTCGATAAGACTCCTGTTTCATGTCATTCGTACTTGGGGTTCACAGGTCAGGTCTAGCAGAATTCAACAGCGGGGCTGACTGAGGTAACATAACTCATTTTCTTCACACACCATATGAGATATATCTACAATACCCAACCTCGTCATCAACCGGCTTCCTTTCTGATCAACACAGAACTATTGTCTTGATGATTTGTTTACACTGTTTTGTTATGTAGTGAATAATACACATTGTGAAAGTATCCAATTATGTTTATTGAGCAACAGCACTACCAACCACCTCCTTGTCAGCCAACTGACCAAAAGCCTGGCTACATCATATTAGAACACATTAGAACAACACAAAACAATGAATATTGCACACATCCCTCTTCCCTGAATATAAAAATAAAGTGGTGTTAGAAATTGTAACATAGTACAACTTGGACTCTATGTTCAAAATACCTACAGCATTCTCAAATGTTATCTCACAATTTTAGAGGCAGATAAACTACATTTTTCACACTTACCACCACTCACTGCTGCTCTTCATTCTTTCTGCATCTTCACTCACATCCATCCAATCTTCATCTTAATTTCCACTTCTTGTTCTTGCTAGACTTTCCTCACTATTAACCCCACTTGATATATAACTCAATTTTTCCATTACACTTTTACAGTCTTACAGTCTTACTTCTCCGCTTACAGTCCATATTCTCTTACATCCAAACCCTTGATGCGGGTCATCTACACGCCCATTTGACCTTCTAAAACACGTGCACAAACCTTCATCACTTTGCAATTTCTTAGCACAAATCACAATACTTCTAAGATGCCAACACACATCTCTTCATTTACCCATATAGGATTGGTGAACTTAGATTTTGCCTTTAAAATATTAGCACCTGTCCGTGCTCTAACCAACTGACCTACTTTCACTTCAACACATCTAGCACCTATGCCTCTCACTATATTGTTTCTTGTACACTGCTTGGGACTTTAGCATGCTGCTTTCAACTTATTTAGCTGACCACATGCCTTCCTATCCATTATGGGCTGCCTTTAGAAAAGGGCAATCTACCCCTCATTACACAAAAAGACTTAAACCTATGGTATCATTAGTTTTGACTCTAAAAGACTAAATCAGCTTTTCCCAACCCAAGTTCTAAGCTTTTGTAATTGTTGACAGTCAATTGAATTGTGATTTTTGTGACACAATTGATCCTTTCTACCTTTCCATTTCGAGAGAGATGCTAAAAGTAAATTTATGCTCACTTCCTTTTTCTTGCAAGAATGTTTCCACCTTTCCAGGCTCAGGATCTTTTTTAGAGTTTGGCAGAGTGTTAACACTGAGGTAAATGGGCATGCTCACACCCCACTCAATTCAGTTTCTCCACAGCAAAGATCAGCAATCAGGTGCTGTAAAACACAATGTATTTGGTCATAGTTTAGAGAGGCTTCACAATTTAACTATCAGGCCAGGGTCATGCAAGTTCTCTGCTAACCAAGCTGAAGTTTGTGGATTGCTTTAGGGCGCTGAGAGTGGCACAGAGAAGTACCCTTGAGCCCGACATTGCTTTTCACTCCCAGGAAAGAGCTTTGATAGACGGTAGCTAGACAGTTATTTCTCGCAGGGAAGGTATGCTGTGCAATCCTTTTTAGGAGATTTGATTTATAGGCTTGCTGTTTTCTGCTTCTGCTAAATTTTAGCATAGCACTTAGAAGTAGCAATAAAGTGTTAGTATGCTAGGAATGTACTAACCATGTTGCAGCGTGGAACATCAAATTTCCCCTTCGTCACAGACCAAATATCACAATAGCAAATTCACTCAAGAACATTCATTTGTGGGGCCCATAACACCAACACTCATACTTCACTGATCTGCTTCCCTAGAGGAATAAGCTTCCAAACTCTGACATGAAAGGAATATCTTTACCTAACCCTAAATGCGTTGACTCCAACTCTGAGATATTCCCCTCATTAGGAGATGAATCATTTAGTTGTTATCTATGGTTTTAGTGATCAAATTCATTTATCTATACACTACTCTTTATCCTAATTTTCTTCTTCAAATAATCGACACAACACATTTATCAATTAATCAAATATCGTTTATCTAAGAAATTGCAAATCATTAGAAATCGTCATCAGCATGGCAGACCATCATATTTACCTAATCTGGCTAATAGTCGTCCTCTAAGTCAGTCAAGTAGAGGAAAAATCTTTATTTCATCAAAGTTAGGCCGCAATTCAGTCTCTCAAAGATTCAGGATAACAGCTGTCCAGCAGTGTCACCGTCCTCTCCGTCAGCATAACGTCAGGAAATCGAGTTCGTCAAAGAAGAGAGTTTATTTTTAGTTCAATTCCCTACCTACTTTTATAATGAAATTAATGTCAAAATGTATCAAGATTTAGGGTTTCAACGATCCCCATTGGTGGGCACGGGGTCATCCGTTAAAGTTCTCACATAGTCCGCAAAAATGAAGTCATCGCACTTGCTGGTTCCAGTTTTAAGACTGTCCTTTGTTTTGTCGTTGACGAAGCTCCCGGAGCGACCTTGACTAGAACATCAGCTCCTAGGTTCAGGACTAGGCCACTGTTGCTGGCGGTGACGCATGCGCACTTCACCCAGAACCTCGTGTTGTCAGGAGCAGTCACGTTCAACGTCTCGTTCAGCCATTTTGAGTTAGGCCGAAATGGCCAACTTACACAAAACAAACACAAAAACGTAATTAAAACATAGAAATGGCTAATAAAATGTTAAACCCTCACTAATACCCTTATGTGTAAGTAATTATCAGCAGAAAAGCAACATTTAAAGCGTTTATACTCACTCAATAAAGCACAATTTACAATTACATTACATAAGCAACATATATCATGCAATATTCTAATTTTCTACTATTAGTATGCGTACATACGTTAGTTTACAATTAGTTTAGCCATGCAAAGTGCAATTCCCATGTGTAATTCTTTTGTTAATATGATTGATAAGTCTTTCACTGCAAACAAATTAATAAGATTACTATTAGTTGATTTTTCAGATTAATATAAACATGCAGAATGGGGGGCATACAAAATGTTGTACTACCCGTTTCAGCATGGCACAGAGAAGTACCCTTGAGCCCGACATTGCTTTTCACCCCCAGGAAAGAGCTTTGATAGACGGTAGCTAGACAGTTATTTCTCGCAGGGAAGGTATGCTGTGCAATCCTTTTTAGGAGATTTGATTTATAAGCTTGCTGTTTTCTGCTTCTGCTAAATTTTAGCATAGCGCTTAGAAGTAGCAATAAGGGTGCCGATTACGATCCTGTAAAAACCGGGTACGAACCGTCGGACGGAGCATATTCTCCGTCCGACGCGTACCCGGTCGTAACAATATACAAACATGGAATTACGATTCGCACAGAAACTCAATATCCGTACGAATCGTACAAAACCCCGACCGACGAAAATAAACATACAAATGCGATCCGGGAAAGCGCCGACGTGACGTCGGGACGCACGCAGCCTGCCATTCACGAACCAGGAATTACGATTCGCACCGACGTTATCACGCACGGACAATATTTTCCGGCTGCCAAAAACTGCCGGGAAATCAGGACGACGCGAACAAGGAGTACCAGTACGCGACGGACAGACATGGACCCGAACCTACGTGTCATCCCGGCCCTCATAGCAGTCAACCTCCTCTACAGGTTCGGACGCAGACGCCGCAGAAGGTCAGAACAACAAAGTGAGGGTGGAAATGGGGGGGGGCAGTACCAGGGGCAGGCCACAAAACCCCCACCAAACTCACACAGCACACATGCCCTGGACATACCTGACCCCCAGGCCCTGGTCACTACGAGGGGGTGGGGGCGTGTCTAGCAAAGCCAGTGTCCGCCACAACGGAAGTGCCTGACGAAGCGATCCGGCAACACAACAATACAGGTACGTCCCGTACCCACGCCTTAAGAGCGTGGGTACGAGTCGTACCACGCCCACACCTACGTCACCCCAACAATGGCGGGCCGGCTGTACCCACGTGGCAAAGGCCTGGGTACGGCCCGCACAAGCATTCCACAGCGTGGGTACGGATATGTACGGACCGTACCCCCACCCGCGTATGCATGGAGCGTACCCCCCACCCCAACCGTGTATGTACGGACCGTACCCCCACCCCAACAGTGTAAGTACGACCCGTACCCTCACCCGCGTACGTATGGAGTGTACCCCCACCCCAACCGTGTATGTACGGACCGTACCCCCACCCCAACAGTGTAAGTATGACCCGTACCCTCACCCGCGTACGTATGGAGCGTACCCCCACCCCAACCGTGTATGTACGGACCGTACCCCCACCCCAACAGTGTAAGTACGACCCGTACCCTCACTCGTGTATGTACGGACCGTACCCCCAACCCAACCGTGTATGTACGGACCATACCCTCACCCGCGTACGTATGGAGCGTACCCCCACCCCAACCGTGTATGTACGACCCGTACCCCCACCCCAACCGTGTATGTACGACTCGTACCCTCACCAGCGTATGCATGGAGCGTACTCCCACCACAACAGTGTAAGTACGACCCGTACCCTCACCCGCGGACGTATGGAGCATACCCCCACCCCAACAGTGTAAGTACGACCCGTACCCTCACCCGCGTACGTATGGAGCGTACCCCCCACCCCAACAGTGTAAGTACGACCCGTACCCCCACCTCGTATGCATGGAGCGTACCCCAACCCCAACAGTGTAAGTACGACCCGTACCCCACCCGCATACGTATGGAGCGTACTCCCACCCCAACAGTGTAAGTACGACCCGTACCCCACCCGCGTACGTATGGAGCGTACTGCCACCCCAACAGTGTAAGTACGACCCGTACCCCCATGGAGCGAACCCACACACGTGTATGTTCTAAGCGTACATATTGTTAAATAGGAGGGGTGTGTGCAGAGTCCTCCCAGCAGTGCCCATACACAGGAGGGGTGTGTGCCTAACACTCCCAGCAGTGCCCAGAGACAGGAGGGGTGTGTGCAGAGTCCTCCCAGCAGTGCCCAGATATAGGAGCGGTGGGTGCAGAGTCCTCCCAGCAGTGCCCAGAGACAGGAGGGGTGGGTGCCTAACACTCCCAGCAGTGCCCAGAGACAGGAGGGGTGTGTGCAGAGTCCTCCCAGCAGTGCCCAGAGACAGGAGGGGTGGGTGCAGAGTCCTCCCAGCAGTGCCCAGACATAGGAGGGGTGGGTGCAGAGTCCTCCCAGCAGTGCCCAGACACAGGAGGGGTGGGTGCCTATCACTCCCAGCAGTGCCCAGACATAGGAGGGGTGGGTGCAGAGTCCTCCCAGCAGTGCCCAGAGACAGGAGGGGTGGGTGCCTAACACCCCAGCAGTGCCCAGAGACAGGAGGGGTGTGTGCAGAGTCCTCCCAGCAGTGCCCAGACACAGGAGGGGTGGGTGCCTATCACTCCCAGCAGTGCCCAGACATAGGAGGATGGGTGCAGAGTCCTCCCAGCTGTGCCCAGACACAAGAGGGGTGGGTGCAGAGTCCTCCCTGCAGTGCCCAGACATAGGAGGGGTGGGTGCAGAGTCCTCCCAGCAGTGCCCAGACATATGAAAGTGGGTGCAGAGTCCTCCCAGCAGTGCCCAGACACAGGAGGGGTGGGTGCACAGTCCTCCCAGCAGTGCCCAGACATAGGAGGGGTGTGTGCAGAGTCCTCCCAGCAGTGCCCAGACACAGAAGGGGTGGGTGCAGAGTCCTCCCAGCAGTGCCCAGACATAGAAGGGGTGGGTGCAGAGTCCTCCCAGCAGTGCCCAGACATATGAGGGGTGGGTGCCTATCACTCCCAGCAGTGCCCAGAGACAGGAGGGGTGTGTGCCTATCACTCCCAGCAGTGCCCATGGAACGCAAAGGGTGGAGTAGCCACAGATACCGTGCCCACAAATTTCAGTCAGGTGCACAAAGACCCTGCAGTACATGTACCACATGTGTGCGAGGCTGGGAGTATACGCATGCATAGCGCAGAAAAGAAAACATGTCCACATGAAGTCATGTCAATAGTCCACATACACAAGTACAATGACTACCAAGGATGCCACGAATGATGCAGGTGGAGACATTGCTCAGCATGCATGTGCAAAGTTGAAGGAGTCCGTCACACACCCAGCTAATGTACACAGCTCAGCGCTAAATATTGGGAACACCCTGCAGGGAAGATGTCAGGGTACACAGAAGAAGGAATACACCTTTGGACAATTTCACCATGCAGCAACTGCTTACATGAACAGAGAAACCTAGCTAACACCGTGTGATGGCACACAGATCCCAGGGTCCCCCCTATGACCAGCACACTACAAAATTTCCCACACACCCAACACATGAACACCACCCAAAACCATGTAGCAGCCCCACCAACAGCAATACCAGCAAAGCAGTAGTGTTCCAAGGGGAAAAAAATGAATTGGTTTATTCAGCATGAACCAAAAAATCTTGTTTGTAGGAAGTTCAATATTTCCAAAGCCCATAGGGCAGTCCAGAAGTCACAGCTGGATGGGGGACACAGTGGGATGCGTGTCCCCTAGCTTGCCTGCACAGTTAGATTCCGTTGTCTTCCACAGGGGTGAGGGCATCATGTGGGGGGGGAAGAACCAGGCACCGCAGGGACAGGAGGGTGAAGGGTAGGCGTCGTGGGTGCAGGGATGGAGGACTCCACCACAGGGGGTGGGGCAGGGCCAAAGGCGGAGGCCAGGATCTCGCTGCACACCTTAGCAAGGTCCTCCAGGGAATCCCCTGCACCCGAAGGAACCACAGGCCCCAAGGAGGGGGGTGGGTCAGAGGGATGGGTTGCAGCGCCACTGGGGGAGGGTGTAGACAGGGGGGGGGATCAACCACCCTGACCGGGGACTCCCTTGACCACTTGCGGGGTGGTGTCACTGTGGGGCTCAGGGACAGAGCGGCCATGAAGGAGTCTTTGTGCGATATGTGGTCAGGAGAGCTGAGGGGAGGGGATTTGGAGGGAGTGGATTTGGTGGAATGCGGACTCCCACTCTGGCTGCGTGTCTTACGTTTGCCCCCCGACCCAGTGGGTGTGCCTACTTCACCCTGTGTGTGCGTGCCAGGAGGTGTGCGGGTGACCTTCCCTGCTGGTGTGGTGCCTGTGTCCGTCGTGGTGGGTGCATGCTGACGTCTGGGTGTACGTGGGACAGGCATGGGAGTGGGAGGTGTGGATGGGTCAGGGGTAGGGGGTTGGACGTAGCGCTGCAGGAGACCCACTGCTGCAGTCAGTGTCGAGTCTATCGACCTCAGCAAGCTGCGTTGGTCAGCCTGCGATGGGTGAATGTCATCCAAGTATGCCTCCATGTTGTTGAGGACCTGGCTGTGGCCATGGAGGACATTAAGGATCGCAGCCTGACCAATCTGCAACTGCCGCTGGATGTCCACAGACTCGGCATTGGCTGCAGCAGTGGAGACAGGGGCAGGGGGTGCGGTGCCTGGCAGGAAGGAGACATGCGGTGACCGGGCACGTTGGGAAGGGACACGAGCAAGTGGGAGGCGGCTGATGGCAATGGAGGGGGCGGGGTGCGATGTTGTGCCGCTGTCAGCTGGTGGTGCAGCCTCCGCCCACTCGGAGAGATCATCCTCGGACCCGTCTGCTTCATATTCGGTGGTGCCAGTGGACAGGTCCTCGGCCTCACTCTCCTCCGCCTCTGTACCACTCAATGTGCCAGCCACGATGTCAACGCTGGCACTGGTGCTCGGTCCCTCCGCTCCGTCTGTGCTCATGTCTCCCTCCGTGTCCCCCGACGATGCTGTGGGCAAGGTGAAGAGACAGCAATTAATCACACACCTGTATACATATGTCACATGAGTCCAAACTACATAGGTTACAGTGCATAGCCTGCAAAGAAAGATCAGTAACATCAACAAAACAAGGTACAGATGTAGGGCATGCAACACACAGTTGGTTGACCCACCATGCCAATGAAAATCCATGGAGAGCATGACACAATAGCAAATGACATGAAATGGAGTTTATCTCAAGCAGGAGCGCCATTTCACTCCACCGGACGCACAGCATACTACGTGGTCAATGCCACACAATACTCCAAAAACTTTATCCATATTTCATACCAATTAATTCCATGTACTCCTTGTTTCTTTTTTGATTAATTTGTTTAATTCTGTCACATGTTGGACACTTTATGCATATGAACGTTTCTTCTGCGACAGACATGCCCATCCAGGCCTTTCTCTGAAGCATGTAAATACATAAATCATCCTTGATAGTAGATCTTTTTAACCCAATGCATTTCGGGCATTTAGTAGCCCTTCTTCAGGGGTTCACTAAAAGTTTTAAAAACATTGACATTAGTTCATATGTACTTCACTATACAGCATTAAATAATTGCAAAACAGTTTTAGCAGCAACCAGTCTATTCCATGTTTTAAATGAAAACTGAAGTTTCCCCTCTGAATGCGCTTCTAAGCGCCATCGAACAAAATGTGCCCTGCGGAATCTGCAACTCCCATCTTATCCCCCCATTCTTTGCCTTAACATCTATGTGTCTCGTTAAACGTTCCACGGCTAAATGTTATTCATATCACCAAAGTGACCTCACCCCTAATGTCAAACCCCCTTGCACACGCGTTCGTACCTTCCTTCGAAAAACAACGTGATTGAATTCACTCCTCACGCCCAGCCATCTTTTCCTCGTTTCTGCTGTTACCTATTCAAATACAAACCCGTTACTCCTCCCACTAATTTAGCCAATCCCGTGATGACAACCTACCAAATAACTACACCTCCCATAAGGCACTTTCTCAAACCCTCCCGTTTTTAACACTCCCAGCTGCAGCAATCTTCCCAAAACCACTTTGTACCTGTACCCCGCCCACCCTTAGCTGTTAGCTAAACATCAGTTATACAAGAATGTCAAGTTTCATAACATTCAATTTAAACACATATTGTTGCGCATTAGTGAGATACTTATTATAACACTCAGTTATATGTACTAATAAGTGCCGTCCATCAATTTTTTCAAACTCCATTCTCAGGATGAAAAGAGATTTTCTGCCAGCACACGTGACAATTTCCATTTGATTTCGTTTTATCATGCTCCTTGTGTGGGTGCAACATTGGATGAAGGGCAGTCATTGTGAAAAACACCTTAGAGGGGGCCCAAGTGCACTCCTGTTTTTTCAATGTTTGATTACTTCCACTTGTCCAATAATAATCCTTTAGCGTGCAGCCCGGTAACACGATCTGCCCAAGTACCGTGTGCAAATAGAATTCATCTCAAGCAGGAGCGCCATTTCACTCCACCGGACGCACAGCATACTACGTGGTCAATGCCACACAATACTTGGGCCCCCTCTAAGGTGTTTTTCACAATGAAATGGAGTTTGACATAGGAGCCAGGCACTGGGGACAATCCAGCACTGCATCTGCACCACACAGCGTTGCCGACAATAGGGATGAGGAGGGACCAAATCCATGAGCTTGAGGCACATGCTGCATAGGTAATACTGAAAACATGCCCAACATGACTGGCTCACTGCACCTTGAGTGTATGTCCAGACAAACATCACACACTGGCCAGAACTAGCAAGGAGATTTCAGGTTTTGACATGTAGGCTTGCCCCGCACCAACCACCCCCTACATGAGACAATTTGTTGAGACACAGGTGGCACTTACATCTCTTAGTCTGGGTGAAATACACAGGGGATGCATAAATGCAAGATTGGACGCCAAATACCCGAGGTGCGCCTGTCCAAATAATCATATACAAATGGCCAGCATCAGATGATTGTAACAAGACACACAGGCCACTGTGACTATGAACAAGGAAAATCAGGTCAGGCTGTACAGTGGACACTTGTACTACATTTCACGTCAATATACATGGTGCCAGGGGACAATGGCACAGAGCACAACCTATGCTGTAGACACTGAGAGTGTCCACGTTTTGTGATGACACACATGACACCTAGGAAAATATGACCCAGGGGACAGTAGTGGCAACACAGCTCCATGGTCCTCAATGGGAATGACTGCAACACACGCCACCATCCCTGCACTATGCGTATCGCACACTCATGCACATCATGTCACAGGCCACAACATAGGACATGCGCACTGTAAGGCATGACACTTGTGAGACTAACTCCCATGTCTGGACTCTGCATCAGTGCCAACTGACATGGAACCCACATGTACTGAACTGGACAGGGCACAGGCAAGGTCCCAAAACCTGTTACACACCACCCCCACACATGATGCTACAGGCATAGTTCACGTGGAGAAAGTGCCAGCCTAGATAACCTTGTGAAGGAGTGACTACACACAGACCAGGGAACACATTGCAAGGAGGGGAAGGGAGGCAGGAGAGCACAGCTATACAGTGGGTAACTGGATCTGCACAGCACCTTTAAACCATGGCAGTGTATCCATGCAACTGTGCACTTACAAATGCTGGTGAAACACAACAAGCACACATGTACCTACCCCCTTCCTGCTGCTGCATCTCCTGTAAGCGCCTCTCCAAGTCTGGAAAGACCACCGGCAGCACACGCTTGTGGATGTGGCTCAGTCGGCGGCGCCCGCGGTTCTTATGGCTCTCAGGTGAGTCCCCCAGCAGGACCCGTGCGATCCTCCGCGTCCAGCACCGGATATCCTGCCAGCGTTTTCTACCTGGGACAGGCGCCGCTTCCGACCATCCGCACTCCTCACGGCGCTGACGGCGGTCAGCCATATCTGCTCCTTGGCAGAGGCGCCTACCTGTGAGGATGAACAAGTGACACTACATCAATACACCTGGCACATGTCACAGAGACACATATTCGAACACATTTGCTGTTTACAACAAGGCATAGTATGCATCCAACGCATTGCACCTTTGTCATAGGGACATGATCCTCTGGGGAAGGGCAAAAGCAGTACGTGCCATTGAAAGGACACAGGTGGAATGAGGGCAACTACACAATCAATGATCCAGGCTCACATTGTGCATCACAAGCTACACCAGGATAATGTGCAGCACCTCTAAGCAGTCACATGCCACAGGCCACTGACGCTACCGCAGCAGAGTACACAGACACACACAGGCACAGGACATTCACCTGCCATTGCCAAATGCAGCGACAAACCTCACTCTGCACATGTGCCACTAGACTGGGGGGGGCTCACAGGTGTGGGGCTGGCTCTGCACGTCAGACACACAGCACTGCTCCCTGCTCACATCACATGGCCAGGGTATATCCATCCCTCATGCAGCTGGGGTGCTACACTCCACATATGCACCCACCCACATGACAGGAGACTTACACACACACCGATGTCCAGGGTACGAACACATCATGTGGACACTCTCAGCACAGGTACACAGAACTAACACACATCTGTGGGTACAGTCACCTGTCACACTGGGCTGACCACATAATCACATGAGGACTGTAGAGGCAACATTCCCAGGAGGATAAGACAGGCAGAATGTGGCATGCACCATGCAGTGATTGTCACAGTAAACACAATGCAAGTGAGGACGGCAGACATGCACCACTGCATGCTCTGGCTGGGAGACATCAGGCATTCCCCCCCCGTGGGAGCCCCCCCTACAGTACATAGCATGTGTGAGACACCTGGACACAATGCCAGAAGTCACAGTCACAGTCACAAAAAAGGGACACATTCTGTGCTAGTGGACTCTGCACTCACCTGATACCCTGATCGCCCATACAGCATGGGGTACTGTGGGAGGATCACATCCAGCAAAGCCATGTTCTCCTCCAGGGTGAAGGGCTGTGACCTCTCCACAGACCTTGACATGGTTCCAGGGAATCAGTAGCAGCAGCTGGGTCGTGGAATACAAAGATGTGCAGGCAAGTGCTCCCTCATGGGACCTGGCTGCCTTATATCTGCCTTGCTGGCCTGTTTCATGCACAGGAGTACAGAGTGATTGGTCACTCACATTTGCATCCTATGTTTCCTCCAATCCCTTCAAACCTAGCACAGTCAGTGGGTTCTTATTGTGTTTTTTTCATCAGCATGATGTCAACCCCACAAACACATTGCAACAAAGTAGATTCATTCCAACCTACTTCTGCTGTGCACCTTCCAGAACAAAATCAAACTTTAAACTTGGTCTCCATGACAACCAGCATGCATGTAGGCCTTAATACTTGTCCCTCATGTGTCCCCTATGTAATTTTGAGCTTCACACACAGGTACGGTGCGTTCCGGGGCCCTAGGGCACCCCAAATGCATAGCAATGGCCCGTACAGGCATGTGTACGGGCCGTACCACTATGAGTACGCATACGCAAGAACACCCATAGTGGTACGGACCGTACACGCGTGCGTACGTTCACTATCACTATGGGTGTCCTCGCGTATGCGTACTCGTAGTGGTACGGCTCGTACACACGCCTGTACGTTCACTATCACTATGGGTGTCCTCGCGTATGCGTACTCGTAGTGGTACGGCCCGTACACACGCCTGTACGTTCACTATCACTATGGGTGTCCTCGCGTATGCGTACTCGTAGTGGTACGGCCCGTACACATGCCTGTACGTTCACTATCACTATGGGTGTCCTCGCGTATGCGTACTCGTAGTGGTACGGCCCGTACACACACCTGTACGTTCACTATCACTATGGGTGTTCTCGCGTATGCGTACTCGTAGTGATAGTGAGCATACAGGCGTGTGTACGGGCCGTACCACTATGAGTACGCATACGCGAGGACACCCATAGTGATAGTGAACGTACAGGCGTGTGTACGGGCCGTACCACTACGAGTACGCATACGCGAGAACAACCATAGTGATAGTGAACGTACGCACACATGTACGGTCCGTACCACTATGGGTGTTCTTGCGTATGCGTACTCATAATGGTACGGCCCGTACACACGCCTGTACGTTCACTATCACTATGGGTGTCCTCGCGTATGCGTACTCGTAGTGGTACGGCCCGTACACACGCCTGTACGCTTACTATCACTACGAGTACGCATACGCGAGAACACCCATAGTGATAGTGAACGTACAGGCGTGTGTACGGGCCGTACCACTACGAGTACGCATACGCGAGGACACCCATAGTGATAGTGAACGTACAGGCGTGTGTACGGGCCGTACCACTATGAGTACGCATACGCGAGGACACCCATAGTGATAGTGAACGTACAGGCGTGTGTACGGGCCGTACCACTACGAGTACGCATACGCGAGGACACCCATAGTGATAGTGAACGTACGCACGCGTGTACGGTCCGTACCACTATGGGTGTTCTTGCGTATGCGTACTCATAGTGGTACGGACCGTACACACGCCTGTACGCTCACCATCACTATGGGTACACATACGGCAGCACTCCCATAGTGATACGGGAACGTACACAGGCCCTCTTTGCGAAAGTACGGTGGTTTTCACACATCACAGTGGTGACAGGCAGCACACAGGAAGGAATAGGGCTGACATACTTGTCCATGGATGGACATCAAGGCATTGTCTAGGCAGTACTACATGTGTGGGGCACAGGTGTGAAAGGCTGTGATGTGGCACATTACTCCAGAGTCGAGAAGGCACCAGATGTATGATGAGATGTGTACACATGTAATGTGTGACGGTGCAATGTGTGCCAGGCATGCCCTTGACTCCTTTGACATGTGTGCATGTCGTACTGCACACTTGGGATGAGCGTCACTGGCATGGCACGGACAACAACACACGGAAGTGTCCCCTGAGGCCCGGTACAGGGGTTACCACACCTGACATGTCACTACCCACGGTGCACGATGTGACTATGTCATGTATGTGTGGGGGATTTCCATTAGCTTGATGTTGGAGCTCCCTCAAAAGCTGCAGCTGTTGCAGCAACCAACATGTGTCTGTGTGTAGATGGACATGGCACACTGTTCCGCACACCATGCCACATGTGGTATCGGATGTGAGGTGCGTATGTATGCATGGGACACGGAGTAGCGTAACAAGGACATGTCTGCATCCTCTCTATGAATGTGTGGTAAGTCATCACATGTACACCTTCATGGCAAGGTGTGTGGGCTGTGTCCTAGTGTAATGTCATGTGACCTGTGGCTCTAGTGTACCGCTCGCAGTCTCTGCAATCGACATCCTACTTCTGCTGATGTGTGGATGTATGTCACTCCTGTCTTGCGTCTGGCTGTTCACTTACACTGAGACACAGCTAATCCCATGCCATGGCATGTGGAGGTTCACAATCTCCGTGTGTAGCTCGGTCTTGGTAGGAGTGTCACCTGGCAGCCATACGTATCCAGGGCATGTGGCACATACCTGACTCCGTATGTAGCATATGTGTATTGACAGATTAACATGTGCTCAGTACAAATAAATTGTTGTTGTGGTGCACTCACTCTTCCTTGTCATTTCCAAATTACTGCAGTGCGCCGCCTCTTCCACGACCAATTCCGGACTTGGCTGCCATGCGGGAGAATGACTGTATCCGGTGCTACAGCTTCCCCCAACGGTTGATTTTGGAGTTGACGGCAAGACTGGAACCACACCTGCAACCGCTGCACAGGTAGCCTACGGCACTGACACCCAAGCCGAAGGTAATGGCAGCCCTACATTTTCTTGCCACGGGTACCTTTCAAAATACCATAGCTCATGTTGGTGGCATGTCCCAGAGCATGTTCTGCCGTGTGCTGCATGATTTCTTAGAGGCCATGTTGATTCACCTGGATGACTTCATCCATTTCCCAACCCCTGAAATGTTGACTGGGGTCAAGCGTGGATTCTATGCCCTGGGAGGGATGCCCCATGTCATTGGGTCCATAGATGGGACACATGTGGCTTTGGTACCACCACAGGCACAGGAGGTAGCGTACAGGAATCGCAAGCACTACCACTCCATCAATGCCCTTGTGGTGTGTCTGTCCAACATGGTGAGTTCACATGTCTGTGCTCGTTTTCCAGGATCAGCACACGATGCCTACATCATGAGGCGTAGCAGGATGCCTGAAATGATGACGCAGCTGCGCAACGAACGAGCATGTGTTGTTGGTGGGTACAGTCCGTCTGTCCTGTATTTTGCATAGACTTCCAGCACGACCGCTTCTCCTGTCCTACTGATGTCCATGTGCTTTCCATGTAGGGGACGCTGGCTATCCCAACATGCCTTGGCTGATCACACCTCTCCGCAACCCCATCACGCCGGCCCAGCTCCGCTACAACACCGCCCATGGCCGGACAAGGCGAGTGATAGAGAGGACGTTTGGCCTCCTGAAGAGCCAATTCCGATGCCTCCACAAGACCGGCGGCGCGCTCCCATATGCCCTGGCGAAGGTCTGCAAAATCTTCATGGTCTGCTGCACAACATGGCAGTTGAGAAAGCTGTGCCACTCATCCTGGATCAAGATGATCAGGGCCATCCACCCGTGGAGGACGAAGGTCTTGGCAATGGGGCTAGTGATGTGGAGGATGTGGAGCCGCAAGAGGACATCCGGAGTCGGCTCATACGCAACTTCTTTGCTTAGTGGTGAGTACCAGTGTCTGTGTGTGCACGCATTGGTCCCCGTGTGGCATGTGTTGCCATGTGTGTGTCCATCTGCATGTATGCCACTTGAGTCAGAGGTGTGTGTGGATGTGTCACTGGAGTGATGGTGGCAGTGATGTGTATTTCCCCAGTCATAATTGTGACCTGGCATGTTGTCATCCTTACATGTGTCGAGTACATGCACATGCAAGTGGCTGTGCTTTTTGTGGCTGACTTCTTGTGTGTCTCTCATCCCCAGGTACTTGCGCATGCCGTCTGCTGGTTGCATTGTTGTGGCACTGCTATTCCTCATGGACACGTCATCGTGTGCTGACTCAGCGTTACACGCACAGACAAGTTTGGAAGTCTCCTTAGGGTAAGGGATGCATCAGGGGTGTATTGGGTGTGGCAGTTGTTCACGATGTATGCACACTGCCCCTGTCGATGTTTGGTTCCTCTGCAGAAATGTCGCATCACCATGGTACACATTACATGCAGCTGGGTACACCTGAATAGATGGTCTGACTTGTTGACAGTCATCAGTGATGGGATTGTGGAATGTGATGATGGCATCATTGTGTGTTACACTGCCCTCGGACACATACGGTTTGCCTTGGCTTGACATGCTGTGGGACTTCCACATCAGCGGATCAATGGTGTATGGCAGTCTCTCCGTGAGCAGCAGGGGGTGTTTAGCTGTTAGCCGACACTTGTGTGCCAGTTCCATGGCTATCACGCATTTGTGCTGCAGAAGGGGGGTTCCAGTGTTGGACCCACATGTTACTCCACATGACCCGTTCATGTGTACTCCTAGTTGCCTCTGCAATCCCGAATACATGACTAATAAAGGTGTCCCTATGCCTCCAAGGTGCCTCTTCTCAGTCAATGCTGGTGTGTTGCCACGGTGCTTCCGGCATGTCTGGCATGGTTTTCCGTGTTAGTGGCTATGTGTCTATGTGTCGAGTAGCAAGATGCAAGCTGTTTGTGTGGGATTAGACTGTGTATTGTGCATGATGTCCATGACTGTGTGGGTATTGTGACATGTGCCATCCCCATGCATCCAACGTTGGCCAGGCCACCATTCTCTGCATCCACCTGACTCAAGCTTGCAGGATATGGTTCTGCCACCTGTCTACACATACCTGGGTGCCCCCCAGGACACTCGACATGATCCCTGACCTCTGCGCATGACTGTTGCTGTACTCAATATGTCTGTCAGCACGGTTGTGCGGCCACCCCCTCAGCTGGTTGGGCCCATCACGGGTGTGTATGGTGCTCCATGTCTGTCTTGCCTAATACACTGTGACCCGTGTGTCCTGTGCCAGACTCAGGCCCCAGGGTGTGTATGGTTGAAGTCAAATGAGAACTCAGGCATGTTTAGACTTTACAAGACACATGTAAGGTAATAATGCAACCAGCAGGCATCTTCTCCTCATGGTGTGACTTTTTATTTTAGTGGGGGGGGGGTTTGACATGAGGGGCTTTCTGGGTGTGTGGAATCCAAAGTTCAATAGGGGAGTTGGTGTCCTTGCCATTAGAAATCCTCAGAGTCCATGCCACAGTCTTTGTCAACATTGGTCAGACAGTGACCAGCAAGGCCATGTGGCAGAGAATGTCTTTTGATGCTGTGCTGCTGTTGCTCCAGTGGACCAGGTGCCAGGCCAGGTGTCCTGGGAGATGGTGCTGTAGCGCCGACCCTCACGGTCTTTTACGTGGACGACCCGCCCTCCTGCGGGGACCCTCAGAAGCAGGCCGTGACGATGTTTGGGATGCTCCATCGGATGTTTCCTCCTCCTCCTCCTGATCCCTCCCTGTGGGTGGTGATGTTCTACGCCTTCTGGCACAGGGAGGGTTGCCCATGTTGTCGGCCATCCAACGGAGTGTACTGTGAATTCCCGTGAACACCGTCACGAGCTCAGCCTGTCTGTCCTCCATCCTCCGTTGGTGTTGCAGTAGACAGGCATGTTGCTGCGCATGTTGCTGGGCCTGCTGGGTCTTGATCCCCTCGAGGATGGACACAACCTGGGCCATGCCCGTGGTGTCCTGCCGGTATGTGTCCAGGATGTTTCGGACATGGGAATATACCGGTTCCCCAGCCAACTGGTCAGGCTGGAGCCTCCGCCGTCCTCCACTCCCACCACCCCTGCCCACTTGCACCTGGCCTGCCCTTGTGGGCACATCGGGTCTCCGGGACCCCTGAGGGGTGGCATTGGCGTTGTCGCCTGCCTCCTCCTGGGTGCCCGGGACACTGTGTCCCTCCTGGCCAGCCTGGCTGCTTTGTGGTGGTGGGGCAGGGATCCTGGGTGTCTCCTGGGATGTGGCAGGAGTGGGGGTGGTGGTTGGCCCCGTTGTACCTGACGCAGGTGCTGCAGGTCGTTGGACACCAGAGGGGCGAGGTTGGTCGGGTCGGGTTGGTCCACAGAGTGGTGAGAGTCGTCGCTGCCGGTGGCTCCTTCATCCCGCCAAGCCGGGTCCTGTGAGTCTTCCCCCCCAGCGTTGGGGGGTGATCCACGACGTTGACCTGTGTGTGAGAGAGACATTGTTAATTTTGTTCCATGCAACATCCATGTTTCATTAGTTTCAAAGTTGGAACATTTCCTCTGGGAATTTGGATATGTCTTGCATTCCACTCACAGTGCACTTGTGCATGGGTATGTCCCTTGGGCACAGCTTTGGCAACTTTACCTATGTGTGGCACTGTCTTACTTGCTGCGTCAAGTGTGACTGCAGTCAGCAGTGGAGTGGGCAGGTGTGGCGAGCCGTGCATTGGCGCCTTCCGTGTAGCACTGTACGTGGGCACATGAAGTTGTTCCACACACTTATATGATGCAGGTAGCTGTCGTTGTGCTCGTGCACAGGTTGTGACATGGCCCTGTGTTTTGCCATGGAGGAGAGGGGGGTGCTGGCACTGGCCACCCTTGTCTACAGGCACGCAGTCCACCTGCTGACGAGCAGACATTCCCACACACCACAAGGCTGATTTGCTCTCCCTGTGTCTCCCTCCCTCTCTGTCCCCCTCTCCCTGCCTCTGTGTGTCGGCCTCCTCCCTCTGTCCGTCTTCCTGTGTCTCCCTCCCTCTCTGTCCCCCTCTCCCTCCCTCTGTGTGTCAGCCTCCTCCCTCTGTCCGTCTCCCTGTGTCTCCCTCCCTCTCTGTCCCCCTCTCCCTCCCTCTGTGTGTCACCCTCTGTCACCTCAGCCCAGCTTACTGTGCACACACTGTTAGCAGATCTTTGAATGGGCCTTGGATTGTTGATGTGAGTTTGTTTCTGATCTCCAGGCACCCATTGGGTGTTGTGTCTGTGTCTGCACTGCTGCTGTGGTGGTGTGTGCTGCCACTCTTTCACAGTGTTGGCTGTTCATTAGCTGCTGTCATGTGCAAGAACGTGCCGTCACCCCCATGTGTTGATGCAAGGCGTCCGCCATTTGCTGGCAAGTCATTCCTGTGTTGGGACACACTGTTTGTCTGGCTGTGACCTAGGCCATATGGGCAGGGGGCATTGTTGTCTGCTTCTGAGTTGCACTATGTGATTTTTGGGGCCCACCCTCCCGCCATCCTGCTTACCGTGTCATGTGTTGGTGTCTTCTGTGGCCTGTGACTTGACATTGTCCAGCTGGGTGCATGGGGCATGGTGGCGCCAGTGGCATGTGCGTGTTCATGGAGTATGGTTGAGTCATGCGATAGCTTGGGGTGGTTGCGTGCCTGTTTGTGAGTTTGGTTGTGGATGACGTTCCCCCATGTGAGGTGCGTTGTTTGTGTACTCACCCGGGTCTCGGAGTCCTCCTAATCCGTCCACTGCCTCCACCAGCAGTATGGCCATCACCCTCTCCTCCCAGGGATGGTAGTGTACGGGTCTGCGGGACGGCCCTCCTCCAGTGACGTTGGCCTGGTTGTGTTCATCCGTCATCTTGGCTCGGACCCTCCTCCGCAGATCGTACCACCTGGCTTGGCATTCATGCCTGGTCCTTCTGGTGTCCGCAACAGCATTCACAGCATCGACGATGGTCTGCCACATGGATGTTTTTTCAGAAATGGTGGTTTGTCTGACCAATGTTCCAAAGAGGTGTGGCTCAACTCTGAGGATTTCATCGACAAGGACCTCCAACTCTCGGCTAGTGAACTTTGGATTCTTGTTAGTGGGCATGGTGAGGGGTGTGGGTGTGGATGGTGGGGGGGGGTGTGTGTGGATGGTTGTGTGGGTGTGGTTGTACAGGTGTGTGAATGTGATGTGGGGGTGTTTGTGAAGGTGTGTGTGTGAAGGTGTGCAAGTGTAAGGTGTGGTAAAGCTTCTCGTATGGTGCTGTAGGTTGTCTGTGGGATCTGGCAGCAGTGAGTCTGTTGCAAAGGCTCATGGTTTGTGTGTGTGGGCCCTTTTTATTGGTCCATTGGTGGGTGTGGCTGTGTTTGAACTTTGGGTGGGTGTGTTATAAGGAGTGGTTGTGTTTTGGGCCTCTGTTTTTGGCAGTTGCAGGTCAGTGAATGTGTTGTTTTAGTGGTTGTTGGACATGTTTTGTGGCTTTGTGCCATTCGAATGGTGTATTCTTGTGTCGTTTTGGTTTGTCCTGGTTGTGTACATGCGTTTTTTGCGTGTGTACGGTGTGTACATGGGCCATTTTGTTGTACAGTGCTGTCCTTGTGTGTGGCTTGGTACGACTCGTACATGCGGTTGTGATGTTGGGGCCTGGGGTGCGCTTCGTACTTAGAATGTTGTGGTGGGGGTACGCTCCATGCATAGGCGGGTGGGGGTACGACTCTAACGTACACGGGTGTAGATACACGGGGGTACGACACGAACGTAGAGGGGGGTAGGACACGTACATGGGTGTACATACACGGGGGTACGACACGAACACGGGTGTACATTCACGGGGGTACGACACGTACACGGGTGTACATACACGGGGGGTACGACACGTACACGGGTGTACATACACGGGGGTAGGACACGTACACGGGTGTATATACACGGGGGTACGACACGTACACGGGTGTACATACGGGGGGTACGACACGTACACGGGTGTACATACACGGGGGTAGGACACGTACACGGGTGTACATACACGGGGGTACGACACGTACACGGGTGTACATACAGGGGGGGTACGACACGTACACGGGTGTACATACACGGGGGTAGGACACGTACACGGGTGTACATACACGGGGGGTATGACACGTACACGGCTGTCCATACCCGGGGGGACGACACGAACGTACACGGGTGTAAATACGGGGGGGTACGACACGAACGTACACGGGGGGGGTACACGGGTGTACATACAGGGGGGGTACGACACGTACACGGGTGTACATACACGAGGGGTACGACACGTACACGGGTGTACATACACGGGTGTACGACACGTACACGGCTGTCCATACCCGGGGGGGGCTACACGAACGTACATGGGTGTAAATACAGGGGGTACAACATGAACGTACACGGGGGGTACGACACGTACACGGGTGTACATACACGTGTGGGGGTGTACATACATGGGGGTACGACTCGAACGTACGGGGGATGGGGGGGTGTTGGGCACGTATGCGGGCACATGTCTCCATGGCTGCTATGGGAGTTCGGTGCGGACGGTGTTTTTTCCATACGGTTGTAACATCGGACGCACGGGATGGATCGTGATTCCGCGGTCGGACTTCACTTTTCACATTTGTACGGTAAATCGTCCGAGGACGTGTCGGACACATTTTCCGACCCGAGGACGTGTGGGGAATTATTCCGAATGCGATTCGTATGGTCTTTTTCCCATGCGAATCGTAATTGGCAGTTTGTACGGCACTTGTACGATTCGTACGGTAAAAAGACCGGATACGAGTCGTACGGGGAATTTTTTTACAGGATCGTAATCGGCACCAAGGTGTTAGTATGCTAGGAATGTACTAACCATGTTAGTAGTGTTCATATTTCATCCGTTGGCCAAGTCATGCACTGCTGCATTTATTTTCTAATACTGTGTGGTTACCATTCATAGGTTAACAACCTTTACAACTCAACTTTTACAACGCACTACCATTACAACGCAAGTTTTACAACGCAAGTTCATTTACATCGCAGAATTTTACAACGCATGCATTTACAACGCAAGTTCCATTACCACGCATACTTTTACAACGCTAAAGTACCTTCAAAATGTAAGTATTTATTATCTGTATTATTTCATTTTTTATATAATGTAACAATAATATATAAATTTTTTTGTGATGAATAATAAAAATTTTTGATAAAATATGAAGAAATAAAGTGATTTTGTTATATTAATATTTAACTAATTTAATAAGTATCTAGTACTGCAGTACAATAAATTAATTATTAAAAAAATACTATTTAGTATTTAAAAATTAAAAAATAATGTGATTTAGTCTTATTAATATTTCTCAAAATTATCTTAAAAAATTACTCTAGAATAAAAAAAATAAAATGATTATTAATTATTGGTAGAGGTTTAAAAAAAGAAAATGATACTCAAGGAATAATTTCATTTAATATTAAGTGTATATATTATTCAAGGAAAAAAATTAAAAAATAAAGATTTATATTACTGTATTGATATAGTTGTATTAATGGGAAAAAATAAACTGTGTACATTTTTAAACATATTAATAAAGGGTGAAAACAGTTACATAAAATTAAAATATATGAATAAAATAATTTAAAAGAATACAAAGTTAAGTGAAAATATTATTGAAAAATATAATATTATTAAACATGTTAAGTGTGTGAATAATAAATGTATATTTATTAATATATTTCATGAAAATAAAAACTAGTGTTAAGTTATAGAAAAATAAAATTAGTTGTTTATTATAATTTTAAAACATTGAAATTATCATGATGTAAAGGTAAGAAAAACTTTAACATTATTTCTAAAATATATAATTACTAATTACATAAAAAATAAAATTGTATTTAAAAAAATAGATTGTAATTTAATATTATTCCCACGCTTTTGTATTGAAGTCAATGTGAAAAATTGTCCTATATTTATTTCTATAGCTCAAGTAGTATCAAGCCGCGGAACTGGAAAGGAAGCAGTGAAAAAGGAAGAAAGGGGAAGTTTGGACAGAGAAACCAAATATTGTCGAGGTAAGGATGATTTAAGGTTATTTAAGAACATATAACATACAAGTTACATGTAAAGGATAAATATAAAGATTATAAGAACAAATGTACATATGGTTTAAAAATAATTTTTTTATTAAACACAATTGTCGAAAAAATGCTTTTACATATTTAAATATTATCATATTTTTTAAATTTTTATTAAACGTAACATAATATTTTTTTATAACATTAAACATATATTTATCAAAAATATATAAATAAATAGTCCGTTTTTCTTCTTTGCAGCTATGACGTCAAGACGTAAACGTGAACGTAAGCGGCCATTTTGAACAGCATCGATGGAGGAAGCAGCTGGAAGCTGATCTACGCCCAGGTAGGAAACTATTTTAACTTTATTTATATTTGTAATTTAAAAAAAGGATACATATATTGCAAAGAAAGAATAAGGAGAGGTTGCGGTTTAACAATTAGATGGAAAAATTGTAAAAATGCATGTCCCCAATCATGTTAATAGCGTATGCCTATGTCGGGTCGCTGAAAGTTACATTGTAAAGTTATTTATTTATATTATTTAGTGAAAAAACAGAAACTGTTTGTAAATATATGTTGTAATCAAAATTAAGGAATTAAAAAAGTCCGTTTAAATAAAGATCGTAAAAAAAAAAAAAAAATGGTTTGGTAGGGGTAAAAAAAATGTGCTTTATTTACAATGGAAAAAGGTTTATTGATTTATTGAGGTTGTGGTCTTATATTGGGTAATTTTCAGAGGTAGTGAGATTATTATTTTGTAGCTAGTTGTAATTGTAATGTAGGAATGGTTTTTCACAGTTAGAAAAATTAAGAAAACTGTACTTTTGAATAAGAGTTTGGTTGTTTGAAAAATAGATCTTATTTTGATGCAATAAGGAGATGAAATAGGGAAATGGAAAAATAACATAGGCTGACCCGACTATTAATTTAGAAAAATGTTTTTGGAAAATGTTATTGCCAGTTGTAATTAATGTGGAATAAAATTTAGTGCAAAGCAGGAAAGTATCTTGAAAAAGATAGTTAGAAGTTAAGAATGTTAGCTAGATTTTCAAGGTACTCGAAAGCCACACACAACGAAAATTGTTGTGTAACACCCAAAGGTCTTTCAGACATTTCCTTTGTTTTTAGAGAAACTCGTGGGTTTAGACTACCAGCTAGTGTTTGTGAAAGTCTCATTTCTTGAAAACTTTGCTCCTTCTTCAAAGTTTCCAAGAAAAAGTAGAAGTTAGGGTGTGGTTTACCAATGGTATGATTGAAGGAGTTATGCAATCCCTCAATGGCATTATTTGTTTTAGCTTCTCCCTCTAAGCAGCTCGTGTAGCAGTTCCACCACTCCACATGGAAACGTGGCTTCCTCCTGCGACCAGATCTGCTTAGGTGTCCAATCCATGTGTCTTCAAAATAATTTAGAATGAGGGCCAATTTTTCTTCATTTACATTGTAAAATTCTGATTCTGTAATGGAAGTGTAGTACTCGTCCACACTATCGGGAGGAACAAAACAAAGAGCTGTTAATTTTTTTAATTCAAATTGTAGTTTGCTATCACGAGAATATTCTGCTACCAGGGATGTTTTTTGTAATTTACGCCAAAATGCCTGGGAAAAATGGAAAAAACATCCCTGAATTTGGGTATCCATGTACGTTTTACTGATCACATTGATCATGCTCAATTCAAAATCAACTATAATTTTCCTTGGACTTTTTGAAGTAGAATTTTTAATAACTGATAAAAGTTCAGAGTAAGTAGCAGAAGTCTTATCAGGTAGCAAACTATATACTAAGGGGATTACATTATGGTTAATTTTACCGTGTATAGTGTAAATTTGAGTGAAAGGATGGGGTGTACTTTTAAAAGTCCCATCCATCATCCAAATTTCACTATTTTCTAATTTAACAAGGTTACGTGGTGTACTAAAGATAAGAATACGTTTTTGAGGGTTTTCGTTGTCATGCAGGAGGAAGGGTTCATCAGCAAAAGAAATAGAAAGTTCATGTGGAATAATAATCTCAGAAAATGTATGAGGTGTAGTGGTTTTTGTGTTACTTGCCTGCTTTTGTCTTTGAATAATTAGTCGCAAATTAGGAATTATAGGCATGTTACTAGCAACATGACTGGGGACATGCTGTGCAACCTCTCTTAGAATGGATCCTGTTGAATCATTGGAGGTGCTTGCAATTGCTTTCATTTCGTTTAAGGTTTCTCTTACTTCTACCTCAATTGCAGAGGCAGAGTGGTTATGTTCAGTTGTTTTTACTATGAAATTATCATGTGTTACCGCTCTGCCAGTGCAATGGGTAGAGTAGTATTGCACACACCTCCAATGATTTCTTGGGAAACTTATTCTTTCTTTACAATATATGTATCCAGCATGGTTTAGTAAGTTTTTCCCTTTTCTAGATTTAATATAGGTAGCAGTTTCTTGTGTAGACATTATCTGTGAAGAAAAAAAGGAAAAAATAACTTTAACATTTAAAATGAGATATATGAGTGAAGAATATGCTGCATTTATCTACAAATCTGTGTACTAATTTAGTTTGTTGAAAAAAAAAATGGCTTTAAAAGAACTTAAAAATATTCCACAATAAGTCTACTGCTACACTTTCCAATACTTTCCCTACTGCTGCATCTTACTGGAGTTAGAATAGTCATTTTTACCCCTACAGCATCCATCACTTTCACTATTGCTGCATCTTCCTGGAGTTAGAATAGTAATTTTTACATCTACACTATCCAACACTTTCTCTACTGCTGCATGTTACTGGAGTTAGAATAGTCATTTTTACCCCTACAGCAACCATCAATTTTCCAACTGGTGCACCTTTTTGGAGTTAGAATAGTAATTTTTATCACAACACTATCCAACACGTTTCCTACTGTTGCACCTTCTGGAGTTAGAATAGTAATTCATACACAAAAATTATCAATTTTTTCCCTACTGCTGCACCTTCCAGGAGTTACAATAGTAATTTTTACCACTAGAGTATGCCATAATTTCTATATTTTTAAACTATATTGATTATTTAAAAAAAAAATTATAACTATTACTTTGTGCACTATTTAGGTCTGTTTATTTCAAATACCTTTTGGTTTTGGTGATTTTTTCTTGGTCTGGCTTCCTGTCTTCTATGTTGGAATTTTCTGCTGATTTTGGTTGGCTGGTTTTTTGTGCTTCGAGTTTTGTTCAAGAGTTGAATCAATTTGTGTAAGGGTCTATAAGAATAAAAAATGTTAATGTACATTTATAGAAACATTTATTTAAAATTGCAAGTATGTAAACATTTCATTGCTTTGTTGATAATTCATTATAGTGTACCTGTACTGTTTTAATAAGTTTTACTACTGCTACATCTTCCAGGAGTTAGAATAGTAATTGATACCTGTTTACCATGCAACACGTTTTCTAATGCTCTACATTTCTGGAGTTAGAATATTAATTTTTATCCCTACACCATTGAAAACTTTCTCTACTGCTGCATCTTCCTGGAGTTAGAATAGTAATGTTTTCCCCTACACCATCCATCACTTTCTCTACTGCTGTACCTTCCTTGAGTTAGAATAGTAATTGATACCCCAAAACTATCCAACAGTTTCACTACTGCTGCATCTTCCTGGAGTTAGAATAGTAATGTTTTCCCCTACACCATCCATCACTTTCTCTACTGCTGGACTTTCCTTGAGTTAGAATATTAATTGATACACTAAAATTATTCAACACTTTTTCTAGTGCTGTATGTTACTGGAGTTTGAATGGTTATTTTTACCCCTACAGCATCCATCAATTTCCCTACTGCTGCACCTTCCTGGAGTTAGAATAGTAATTTTTACCCCTACACTATCTTACACTTTCCCTACTGCTGCACCTTCTGGAGTTAGAATAGTAATTCATACACCAAAATTAACCATCACTTTCTCTACTGCTGTACCTTCCTTGAGTTAGAATAGTAATTGATAACCCAAAACTATCCAACAGTTTCCCTAGTGCTGCATCTTCCTGGAGTTAGAATAGTAATGTTTTCCCCTACACCATCCATCACTTTCTCTACTGCTGTACCTTCCTTGAGTTAGAATAGTAATTGTTGGACCCGGCCTCGTAGAATGGCCCTCCGTGCCCCCGCACCACCGAAACCTGGGCCTGCAGCCCAAGCACACGGCCCAGCCGACCCTTTCCACCAGGACACCCGCACCAACCCCGGACATCCCCGTCCATGGCCTCTCTCCTTTCGGCCACCCCGGGCCCACGTGCCCACTCCATGCAACAAGATGGCCGCCCGGCCCCAGCGAGACCCGGGCCTCGAGGCGCCACTCCGGCTGGAGGACATCACGCTTCCAGGGGATGAGAGAGGGAGGAGCAGTTTCTATCGCACCTCTAACTCCCCTGGGACGATGGGTTTCGATCGGCCCTCCGGCCTCCCTGCGGGCTGGCTCCGTGCCTGCTGGGTGTCTGGGACTCCTCCCGACCCGGCCCTGAAAGGATCAAAAGACAATAGCAGGAAACCCCGACAAGCGGCCCCCAGGTGACAAGACCCCTGCCTGCACAGACTCCGGACATCAAAGAGGGGTCGACCTATAACAAGGGGTGCTCTGAGGCTGTCCGGCAGATTCGACGCTGGAACAACGAGAGCCTGCCGACGCGGTCGCGGCTCCTGGAACTTGAACCTACCTGAGCCCTGCTGAGTGACTCGCGGCTCCCTGAAGATCGTAAGACCTCCGAACTCGTACTTGAGCCCTGCTGAGTGACTCGCGGCTCCCTGAAGATCGTAAGACCTCCGAACTTGTACCTGAGCCCTGCTGAGTGACTCGCGGCTCCCTGAAGATCGTAAGACCTCCGAACTTGTACCTGAGCCCTGCTGAGTGACTCGCGGCTCCCTGAAGATCGTAAGACCTCCGAACTTGTACCTGAGCCCGCTGAGTGACTCGCGGCTCCCCCAGACTCTCACGGTCCCGCCGGACCCCGACTCCGACCACGTATCCCCCAGCTCGAGGATTGTGAGCTGTGCGCCGGATACGTCCCTGCTTTGAACCGTTACCAGAGACAGTCCCGCTACCCCCTACCTTTCCGAGACTCTTGAGCCCGTGCTCACCTTGTACATATTTGCAGTGATACCTATTTGATAAAGCTTGTTTTCTGAGAATACCCAGTGTGGTCTCTCTGTGTCGTGTGGTGCCAGAAGTACGATCCTAGTTGCGAGATTCCTCCCCCTGGGGAATCTCTCGCCAGTGCCCGGCTACAATACTACACGGGTGGGACTCAGGGTAGTCAGGACCCCCTTACGGGCTCCTCTGAGGTCGCCGTCTAACATTGGTGGCAAGCGACGGGATTCGGGCCCATCACCTAGAGATCGTACAGTGAACAACGGACGCACGACCAACAAAGATGGCAGAAGGAAGCGCCATGAGCTCCGCAGAAACCAACGCCAACAGAGTGTTCCAGGTGGAGCATCTGGAAGAATACACACACAAAGAGCTAAAGCAATTTTGCAAAGAACTTAAAATCGCTACCACTGGCCTCAACACTAAGGAAGACTTGCAGAAAGCACTGAAAACTTGGGTGGAGACCGGGGCCTCCCGCCCGGAAGGCACGGGGGAGCGCCCCGACGAAGCCGAACCCCCTCCAAGCGAAAGCAGCGACAATCAGGTGCGAGGCATTGTACCAGACGGGGGCCTATCCCCGGAAGAACTCGCGGACAGAGATAGAAGCCGCAGTCATGAACTCGAGTTAGCCAAACTCAAAATCGAGGGCGAATTGAATTGATACCCCAAAACTATCCAACAGTTTCACTACTGCTGCATCTTCCTGGAGTTAGAATAGTAATGTTTTCCCCTACACCATCCATCACTTTCTCTACTGCTGGACTTTCCTTGAGTTAGAATATTAATTGATACCCTAAAATTATTCAACGGTTTTTCTAGTGCTGTATGTTACTGGAGTTTGAATAGTCATTTTTATTCCTACAGCATCCATCAATTTCCCTACTGCTGCACCTTCCTGGAGTTAGAATAGTAATTTTTACCCCTACACTATCTTACACTTTTCCTAATGCTGCACCTTCTGCAGTTAGAATAGTAATTCATACACCACAAATAATCATCATTTTCTCTTCTGCTGCACCTTACTGGAGTTAGAATAGACATTTTTACCCCTAGAGTATCCCACAATTTCTTTATTTTTTAAGCTATATTGATTATTTAAAAAAGTTTAGACTATAAATTGTGCAGTATTTAGGAGTGTTTATTTCAAATACCTTTTGGTTTGGGTGAATTTTTCTTGGTCTGGCTTTTTGTCTTCTATGTTGGAATTTTCTGGGTATTTTGGTTGGCTGTTTTTTTGTGCTTCGAGTTTTGTTGAAGAGTTGAATCGATTTGTGTCAGGATCTATAAGAATAAAAAATGTTAATGTACATTTATAAAAACATTTATTTACAATTGCAAATATGTAAACATTTCTGTGCTTTGATGATAATTTATTATAGTGTACCTGTACTGTTTTAAAAAGTTTTACTACTGCTACATCTTCCTGGAGTTAGAATAGTAATTGATACTTGTTTACCATGCAACACTTTTTCTACTGCTTTACTTTCCCGGAGTTAGAACATTATTTTTTATCCCTACACCATTCAAAACTTTCCCTACTGCTGCATCTTTCTGGAGTTAGAATAGTAATGTTTACCCCTACACCATCCATCACTTTCTCTACTGCTGCACTTTCCTTGAGTTAGAATATTAATTGATACCCTAAAAATATCCAACACCTTCCGTACTGCTGCATCTTACTGGAGATAGAATAGTTATTTTTTTCTACAGCATTCATCACTTTCCATACTGCTGCACCTTCCTGGAGTTAGAATAGTAATTTTTACCTCTACACTATCTTACACTTTCTGTACTGCTGCATTTTATTGGAGTTAGAATAGTAATTTTTACCCTTACAGCATTCATCACTTTCTCTACTGCTGCACTTTTCTGGAGTTAGAATAGTAATTTTTACCCCTACACTATCCAACACTTTCCCTACTGTAGCACCTTATTAGAGTTAGAATATTAATTGATAAAACAAAATTATCCATCACTTTCCCTACTGTTGCACCTTTATGGAGTTAGAATAGTAATTATAACCCGTAGACCATCCTACAATTTCTGTATTTTTTAAGCTATATTGATTAGTTTATAAAAAATGTTAACTATTAATTTGTGCAGTATTTGGGTGTGTTTATTTAAAATACCTTTTGGATTTGGTGATTTTTTCTTGGTCTGGCTTCCTGTTTTCTATGTTGTAATTTTGTGTTGATTTGGGTTGGCTGGTTTTATGTGGTTCGAGTTTTGTTAAAGACTTGAATAGATTTGTGAAAGGATCTATAAGGGAAAAAAAAGTTAATGTACATTTATAAAAACGTTTATTTAAAATTTTACATATGTAAACATTTCTGTGCTTTGATGAGAATTTATTGTAGTGTATCTGTACTGTTTTCTAAAGTTTTACTACTGCTACAACTTACTGGAGTTAGAATAGTAATTGATATCTCTACACCATGCAACAATTTTTCAACTGCTCTAGCTTTATGGAATTAGATTAGTAATTTTTACCCCTACACCATTCCTCACTTTTCCTACTGTTCTAACTTTCTGGAGTTGGAAAAGTCTATTTTACCCCTACACCATCCAACACTTTCCCTACTGCTGCACCTTCCTGGAGTTAGAATAGTAATTTTTACCCCTACATGATCCAACGCTTTCCCTACTGCTCTACCTTATTGGAGTTAGAATCCTAATTTTTACCCCTACACCATTCAAAAAAAGCTTTCTTACTGCTCTACGTTCCTGAAGTTAGATTTTTTATTTATTCTGTTACACTATACTACAATTTGTCACTAGCAGCACATTTCTGGAGTTACATTAAAAAAATTAAAAATCATACTATCTCACAATTTCTATAGTTTAACCAAAAACAAAATTATTTTACGAATTTGTATTTGTATGTTAAACATATAAAATATTTATGCTACGCAACAAATATTTTCTATTTACTATTTTAAAATTGTGCATACAATTATTTAGAAATATACCTTCACATTAGTAGAGATGAGGAGTGTAGGTTGTTTAGATAAACTTCTTATTTTTAACGTTGTCTTTTTCTTCACAGTTGATACAATTTATGCTATAGAAAAAAAATAATTTGTTGGTATTTTTGGAAAAATATTACATCTTAATATTTAGCTAACTTATATTTCATTACATGATAATTTTGCTTAACATGTTTGAGGATTAAAAAATAATGTTTGTATTTTATTAGGTGCAGTGTATGCAATGTTTGAAATGTTAAATGAATAAAGTAGCAGTTTGTGTTTAATTGTAATAGAAACTTACTTGTATTTCGATTCGAAAAATGCTTCTCAAATGTATTTCGGCGTTTTCACGGTGAAGAGGTCAGAGGGTCAGGTTTCTGAGACTGGTCTCTCTGGGAGTTGATAATCAACTGGTTTAAAAATGGTGTCTTGCTTGTATTTATAAGTTTTAGTCAGTGTCATTATTATTTTTTTTAAACACCGCGTTGGTTATAATTTTTAATGTGGTTTAATTTGCTGTGTAAATTTCTAATTTTAAAAACATTTTAAGATGTGTTGTTTTTACTTTTAAGTTCCGTTTTGGCATCCATTTTGAAAGTAGTGTTTTGGTATTATTTTCATGGAAAGTGTTGTAGGACATGTTTTGGAAGTAGAAAGTTAAAAATGGCGACTATGGTGCCGATCACGATCCTGTAAAAACCGGGTACGAACCGTCTGACGGAGCAAATTCTCCGTCCAACGTGTACCCGGTCGTCAAAATGTACAAACATGGAATTGCGATTCTCACGGAAACACCATTTCCGTACGAATCGTACAAAACCCCGACCGACGAAAATAAACATACAAATGCGATCCGGGAAAGCGCCGACGTGACGTCGGGACGCACGCAGCCTGCCATTCACGAACCAGGAATTACGATTCGCACCGACGTCATCCCGCACGGTGAATATTTTCCGGCTGCCAAAAACTGCCGGGAAATCAGGACGACGCGAACAAGGAGTACCTGTACGCGACGGACAGACATGGACCCGAACCTACGTGTCATCCCGGCCCTCATAGCAGTCGACCTCCTCTACAGGTTCAGACGCCGCAGAAGGTCAGAACAACTAAGGGAGGGGGGGAAATGGGGGGAAAGGGGGGGGGGCAGGACCAGGGGCAGGCCACAAAACCACCACCAATGTCACACAGCACACATGCCCTGGATATACCTGACCCCCATGCCCTGGTCACCACGAGGGGGTGGGGGCGTGTCCAGCAAAGCCAGCGTCCGCCACAAAGGAAGTGCCTGACGATGCGAACCGGCAACACAACTATACAGGTACGTCCCGTACCCACGCCTTAAGAGCGTGGGTACGAGTCGTACCACGCCCACACCTACGTCACCCCAACAATGGCGGGACAGCTGTACCCACGTGGCAAAGGCCTGAGTACGGGTCGCACAAGCATCACATAGCGTGGGGACAGATATGTACGGACCGTACCCCCACCACCGTATGCATGGAGCGTACCCCCAACCCCAACAGTGGAAGTACGACCCGTACCCCCACCCGCGTACGTATGGAGCGTACCTCTACCCCAACAGTGTAAGTACGACCCGTACCCTCACCCGCGTACGTATGGAGCGTACCCCCACCCCAACAGTGTAAGTACGACCCGTACCCCCACCCGCGTACGTATGGAGCGTACCTCCACCCCAACAGTGTAAGTACGACCCGCACCCTCACCCGCGTACGTATGGAGCGTACCCCCACCCCAACAGTGTAAGTACGACCCGTACCCTCACCCGCGGACGTATGGAGCGTAACCTCCACCCCAACAGTGTAAGTACGACCCGTACCCTCACCCGCGGACGTATGGAGCGTACCCCCACCCCAACAGTGTAAGTACGACCCGTACCCCCACCCGCGTATGTATGGAGCGTACCTCCACCCCAACAGTGTAAGTACGACCCGTACCCTCACCCGCGTACGTATGGAGCGTACCCCCACCCCAACAGTGTAAGTACGACCCGTACCCTCACCCACGGACGTATGGAGCGTAACCCCCACCCCAACAGTGTAAGTACGACCCGTACCCTCACCCGCGGACGTATGGAGCGTACCTCCACCCCAACAGTGTAAGTATGACCCGTACCCCCACCCACGTACGTATGGAGCGTACCCCCACCCCAACAGTGTAAGTACGTCCTGTACCCCCATGGAGCAAACCCACACACGTGTATGGACTAAGCGTACATATTGTTAAATAGGAGGGGTGTGTGCCAATCACTCCCAGCAGTGCCCAGAGACAGGAGGGGTGTGTGCCTATCACTCCCAGCAGTGCCCAGAGGCAGGAGGGGTGTGTGCAGAGTCCTCCCAGCAGTGCCCAGAGACAGGAGGGGTGTGTGCAGAGTCCTCCCAGCTGTGCACAGAGACAAGAGGGGTGTGTGCCTATCACTCCCAGCAGTGCCCAGAGGCAAGAGGGGTGTGTGCAGAGTCCTCCCAGCAGTGCCCAGAGTTAGGAGGGGTGTGGGCCTATCACTCCCAGCAGTGCCCAGAGGCAGGAGGGGTGTGTGCAGAGTCCTCCCAGCAGTGCCCAGAGTCAGGAGGGGTGTGTGCCTATCACTCCCAGCAGTGCCCAGAGGCAGGAGGGGTGTGTGCAGAGTCCTCCCAGCAGTGCCCAGAGTCAGGAGGGGTGTGTGCCTATCACTCCCAGCAGTGCCCAGAGGCAGGAGGGGTGTGTGCAGAGTCCTCCCAGCAGTGCCCAGAGACAGGAGGGGTGTGTGCAGAGTCCTCCCAGCAGTGCCCAGAGACAGGAGGGGTGTGTGCAGAGTCCTCCCAGCAGTGCCCAGAGACAGGAGGGGTGTGTGCAGAGTCCTCCCAGCAGTGCCCAGAGACAGGAGGGGTGGGTGCAGAGGCCTCCCAGCAGTGCCCAGAGTCAGGAGGGGTGTGTGCAGAGTCCTCCCAGCAGTGCCCAGAGACAGGAGGGGTGTGTGCAGAGTCCTCCCAGCAGTGCCCAGAGACAGGAGGGGTGGGTGCAGAGGCCTCCCAGCAGTGCCCAGAGTCAGGAGGGGTGTGTGCAGAGTCCTCCCAGCAGTGCCCAGAGTCAGGAGGGGCGTGTGCCTATCACTCCCAGCAGTGCCCAGAGGCAGGAGGGGTGTGTGCAGAGTCCTCCCAGCAGTGCCCAGAGTCAGGAGGGCGGAGAAGGTCAGAACAACTAAGGGAGGGGGGGAAAGGGGGGGGAAAGGGGGGGGCAGGACCAGGGGCAGGCCACAAAACCACCACCAATGTCACACAGCACACATGCCCTGGACATACCTGACCCCCATGCCCTGGTCACCATGAGGGGGTGGGGGCGTGTCCAGCAAAGCCAGCGTCCGCCACAAAGGAAGTGCCTGACGACGCGAACCGGCAACACAACTATACAGGTACGTCCCGTACCCACACCTTAAGAGCGTGGGTACGAGTCGTACCATGCCCACACCTACGTCACCCCAACAATGGCGGGACGGCTGTACCCACGTGGCAAAGGCCTGGGTACGGGTCGCACAAGCATCACATAGCGTGGGGACGGATATGTACGGACCGTACCCCCACCACCGTATGCATGGAGCGTACCCCCAACCCCAACAGTGGAAGTATGACCCGTACCCCCACCCGCGTGCGTATGGAGCGTACCTCTACCCCAACAGTGTAAGTACGACCCGTACCCTCACCCGCGGATGTATGGAGTGTAACCCCCACCCCAACAGTGTAAGTATGACCCGTACCCTCACCCGCGGATGTATGGAGCGTACCCCCACCCCAACAGTGTAAGTACGACCCGTACCCCCACCCGCGTACGTATGGAGCGTACCTCCACCCCAACAGTGTAAGTACGACCCGTACCCTCACCCACGTACGTATGGAGCGTACCCCCACCCCAACAGTGTAAGTACGACCCGTACCCTCACCCACGGACGTATGGAGCGTAACCCCCACCCCAACAGTGTAAGTACGACCCGTACCCTCACCCGCGGACGTATGGAGCATACCTCCACCCCAACAGTGTAAGTACGACCCGTACCCTCACCCGCGTACGTATGGAGCGTACCCCCACCCCAACAGTGTAAGTACGACCCGTACCCCCATGGAGCGAACCCACACACGTGTATGGACTAAGCGTACATATTGTTAAATAGGAGGGGTGTGTGCCAATCACTCCCAGCAGTGGCCAGAGGCAGGAGGGGTGTGTGCCTATCACTCCCAGCAGTGCCCAGAGGCAGGAGGGGTGTGTGCAGAGTCCTCCCAGCAGTGCCCAGAGTCAGGAGGGGATGTGTGCCTATCACTCCCAGCAGTGCCCAGAGTCAGGAGGGGTGTGTGCAGAGTCCTCCCAGCAGTGCCCAGAGACAGGAGGGGTGTGTGCAGAGTCCTCCCAGCAGTGCCCAGAGACAGGAGGGGTGGGTGCAGAGGCCTCCCAGCAGTGCCCAGAGTCAGGAGGGGTGTGTGCCTATCACTCCCAGCAGTGCCCAGAGGCAGGAGGGGTGTGTGCAGAGTCCTCCCAGCAGTGCCCAGAGTCAGGGGGGGTGTGTGCCTATCACTCCCAGCAGTGCCCAGAGACAGGAGGGGTATGTGCAGAGGCCTCCCAGCAGTGCCCAGAGGCAGGAGGGGTGGGTGCCTATCACTCCCAGCAGTGCCCAGAGTCAGGAGGGGTGGGTGCCTATCACTCCCAGCAGTGCCCAGAGGCAGGAGGGGTGTGTGCAGAGTCCTCCCAGCAGTGCCCAGAGACAGGAGGGGTGTGTGCAGAGTCCTCCCAGCAGTGCCCAGAGACAGGAGGGGTGTGTGCCTATCACTCCCAGCAGTGCCCAGAGGCAGGAGGGGTGTGTACAGAGTCCTCCCAGCAGTGCCCAGAGTCAGGAGGGGTGTGTGCCTATCACTCCCAGCAGTGCCCAGAGGCAGGAGGGGTGTGTGCAGAGTCCTCCCAGCAGTGCCCAGAGTCAGAGGGGTGTGTGCCTATCACTCCCAGCAGTGCCCAGAGGCAGGAGGGGTGTGTGCAGAGTCCTCCCAGCAGTGCCCAGAGTCAGGAGGGGTGTGTGCCTATCACTCCCAGCAGTGCCCAGAGGCAGGAGGGGTGTGTGCAGAGTCCTCCCAGCAGTGCCCAGAGACAGGAGGGGTGGGTGCAGAGGCCTCCCAGCAGTGCCCAGAGTCAGGAGGGGTGTGTGCAGAGTCCTCCCAGCAGTGCCCAGAGACAGGAGGGGTGTGTGCAGAGTCCTCCCAGCAGTGCCCAGAGACAGGAGGGGTGGGTGCAGAGGCCACCCAGCAGTGCCCAGAGTCAGGAGGGGTGTGTGCAGAGTCCTCCCAGCAGTGCCCAGAGTCAGGAGGGGTGTGTGCCTATCACTCTCAGCAGTGCCCAGAGGCAGGAGGGGTGTGTGCAGAGTCCTCCCAGCAGTGCCCAGAGTCAGGAGGGGTGTGTGCCTATCACTCCCAGCAGTGCCCAGAGGCAGGAGGGGTGTGTGCAGAGTCCTCCCAGCAGTGCCCAGAGTCAGGAGGGGTGTGTGCCTATCACTCCCAGCAGTGCCCAAAGGCAGGAGGGGTGTGTGCAGAGTCCTCCCAGCAGTGCCCAGAGACAGGAGGGGTGTGTGCCTAACACTCACAGCAGTGCCCATGAAACACAAAGGGTGGAGTAGCCACAGATACCATGCCCACAAATTTCAGTCAGGTGCACAAAGACCCTGCAGTACATGTACCACATGTGTGCGAGGCTGGGAGTATACGCATGCATAGCGCAGAAAAGAAAACATGTACACATGAAGTCATGTCAATAGTCCACATACACAAGTACAATGACTACCAAGAATGCCACGAATGATGCAGGTGGAGACATCGCTCAGCATGCATGTGCAAAGTAGAAGGAGTCCGTCACACACCCAGCTAATGTACACACAGCTCTGCGCAAAATATTGGGTACACCCTGCAGGGAAGATGTCAGGGTACACAGAAGAAGGAATACACCTTTGGACAATTTCACCATGCAGCAACTGCTTACATGAACACAGAAACCTAGCTAACACCGTGTGATGGCACACAGATCCCAGGGTCCCCCCTATGACCAGCACACTACTACATTTCCCGCACAAGCAACACATGATCACCACCCAAAATCATGTAGCAGCCCCACCAACAGCAATATCAGAAAAGCAGTAGTGTTCAAAGGAAACAAAAATGGCTTTAATCAGCATGATCCAAAATTGTATGTTCGTAGAAAGTTCAATATTTACAAAGCCCATAGGGCAGTCCAGAAGTCACAGCTGGATGGGGGACACAGTGGGATGCGTGTCCCCTAGCTTGCCTGCACAGTTACATTCCGTCGTCTTCCACAGGGGTGAGGGCATCATGTGGGGGGGAAGAAACAGGCACCGCAGGGACAGGAGGGTGAAGGGTAGGCGTCGTGGGTGCAGGGATGGAGGACTCCACCACAGGGGGTGGGGCAGGGCCAAAGGTGGAGGCCAGGAGCTCGCTGCACACCTTAGCAAGGTCCGCCAGGGAATCCCCTGCACCCGAAGGAACCACAGGCCCCAAGGAGGGGGGGGGGTCAGAGGGATGGGTGCAGTGCCACTGGGGGAGGGTGTAGACAGGGGGGGGGGGGAATCAACCACCCTGACCGAGGACTTCCTTGACCGCTTGCGTGGTGGCGTCACTGTGGGGCTCAGGGACAGAGCGGCCATGAAGGAGTCTTTGGGGGAGATGTGGCCAGGAGAGCTGAGGGGAGGGGATTTGGAGGGAGTGGATTGGGTGGAATGCGGACTCCCACTCTGGCTGCGTGTCACACGTTTGCCCCCCGACCCAGTGGGTGTGCCTACTTCACCCTGTGTGTGCGTGTCAGGAGGTGTGCGGTGGACCTTCCCTGCTGGTGTGGTGCCTGTGTGTGTTGTGGTGGGTGCATGCTGACGTCTGGGTGTACGTGGGACAGGCATGGGAGTGGGAAGTGTGGATGGGGCAGGGGTAGGGGGTGGGACGTAGCACTGCAGGAGACCCACTGCTGCAGTCAGTGTCGAGTCTTTCGACCTCAGCAAGCTGCGTTGGTCAGCCTGCGATGAATGAATGCCCTCCAAGTATGCCTCCATGTTGTGCAGCACTTGGCTGTGGCCATGGAGGACATTAAGGATCGCAGCCCGACCAACCTGCAACTACCGCTGGATGTCCACAGACTCGGCATTGGCAGCAGCAGTGGAGACAGGGGCAGGGGGTGCGGTGCCTGGCAGGAAGGAGACATGTGGTGACCGGGCACGTTGGGAAGGGACACGAGCAAGTGGGAGGCGGCTGATGGCAATGGAGGGGGCGGGGTGAGATGTAGTGCCGCTGTCAGCTGCTGGTGCAGCCACCGCCCACTCGGAGAGATCATCCTCGGACCCGTCAGCTTCATACTCTGTTGTGCCAGTCGACAGGTCCCCGGCTTCACTCTCCTCCGCCTCAGTCCCACTTGATGTGCCAGCCCCGATGTCACCGCTGGCACTGGTGCTCGGTCCCTCTGCTCCGTCTGTGCCCATGTCTCCCTCCGTGTCCCCCGACGATGCTGTGGGCAGGGTGAAGAGACAGAAATTAATCATACACCTGTATACATATGTCACATGAGTCCAATCTACATAGGTCACAGTGCATAGCCTGAAACAAAAGAAGAGTTACATCTACAAAACAAGGTACATATGTAGGGCATGCAAGACACAGTTGTTTGACCCACCATGCCACCGAAAAACTATGGAGAGCATGATACAATAGCAAATGAGATGGAACGGAATTTTGACTGAGGAGCAAGGCCCTGGGGACAATCCAGCACTGCATCTGCACCACACAGCGTGGCAGGAAATAGGGATGAGCAGGGACCATATCCAGGAACAAGAGGCACATGCAGCATAGGTTATACTGAAAACATGCCCACCATGACTGGCCCACTGCACCTTGAGTGCATGTCCAGACAAACATCACACACTGGCCAGTCCTAGCAAGGAGATATCAGGTTGTGACATGAAGGCCATGCCCGCACCACCCACCCCCTACATGAGACTATTATTTGGAGACACGGGAAGCACTTACATCCCTTAGTCTGGGTGAAATACACATGGGATGCAACAAATCAAGGTTGCACACAAAATACCCAAGGTGCGCCTGTCCAAATATTCATGTACAAATGGGCATCATCAGATGATTGTAACAAGACACTCAGGCAATGTCCACTGTGAGTATGAACAAGGAAAATCTGGTCAGTCTGTACAGTGGACACTTGTACTACATTTCACGTCAAAATACATTTGGCCAGGGGACAATGGCACAGAGCACAACCTATGCTGTAGACACAGAGATTGTCAACATATTCGGATTACACACATGATACCTAGGAAAATATGCCCCTGGGGACAGTAGTGGCCACACAACTCCATGCTCCTGAATGGGAATGACTGCAACACACACTACCATCCCCGCACTATGCGTACCGCACACTCATGCACATCATGTCACAGGCCACCACATAGGACATGCGTGCTGTAAGGCCTCACACTTGAGAGACTAACTCCCATGTCTGGACTCAGCATTAGTGCAAACTGACATGGAACCCACAAGACCAGAACTGGACAGGGCACAGGCAAGGTCCCAAAACCTGTTGCACACCACCCCCATACATGATGCTGCAGGCATTGTACACGTGGAGAAGGTGCCAGGCTACATAACCTTGTGACGGAGTGACTCCACACAGACCAGGGAACACATTGCAAGGAGGGGAAGGGAGGCAGGAGAGCACTGCAATACTGTGGGTAACAGGATCTGCACAGCACCATTAAACCCTGGCAGTGCATCCATGGAACAGTGCACTTACAAATGCTGGTGAAACACAACAAACACACATGTACCTACCCCCTTCCTGCTGCTGCATCTCCTGTAAGCGCCTGTCCAAGTCTGGAAAGACCACCGCCAGCACACGCTTGTGGATGTGGGAGAGATGGCGGCGCCCGCGGTTCTTATGGCTCTCAGGTGAGTCCCCCAGCAGGACCCGTGCGATCCTCCGAGTCCAGCACCGGATATCCTGCCAGCGTTTCCTCACCTGGGACAGGCGCCGCTTCCGACCATCCGCACTCCTCACGGCACTGACGGCGGTCAGCCAGATCTGCTCCTTGGCAGAGGCGCCTACCTGTGAGGATGAACAAGTGACACTACATCAATACACCTGCAACATGTCACAGAGACACATATGAGAACAAATTAGCTGGTTACAACAAGGCATGTCATGCAGCCAACGCATTGCACCTTTGCCATAGGGACGTACTCCTCTGGGGAAGGGCAAAAGCAGTACGTGCCAGTGAAAGTACACAGGTGGAATGAGGGCAAAAACACAATCAATTATCAAGGCTCACACTGTGCATCACACCCACCCCTCCTGTCTCTGGGCACTGCTGGGAGTGATAGGCACCCACCCCTCCTGTCTCTGGGCACTGCTGGGAGGCCTCTGCACACACCCCTCCTGTCTCTGTGCACTGCTGGGAGTGATAGGCACCCACCCCTCCTGTCTCTGGGCACTGCTGGGAGTGATAGGCACCCACCCCTCCTGTCTCTGGGCACTGCTGGGAGGACTCTGCACACACCCCTCCTGACTCTGGGCACTGCTGGGAGACCTCTGCACACATCCCTCCTGTCTCTGGGCACTGCTGGGAGTGATAGGCATCCACCCCTCCTGTCTCTGGGCACTGCTGGGAGTGATAGGCACACACCCCTCCTGACTCTGGCACTGCTGGGAGGACTCTGCACACACCCCTCCTGCCTCTGGGCACTGCTGGGAGTGATAGGCACACACCCCTCCTGTCTCTGGGCACTGCTGGGAGGCCTCTGCACACACCCCTCCTGTCTCTGGGCACTGCTGGGAGTGATAGGCACCCACCCCTCCTGTCTCTGGGCACTGCTGGGAGTGATAGGCACCCACCCCTCCTGTCTCTGGGCACTGCTGGGAGTGATAGGCACCCACCCCTCCTGTCTCTGGGCACTGCTGGGAGGCCTCTGCACACACCCCTCCTGTCTCTGGGCACTGCTGGGAGGACTCTGCACACACCCCTCCTGACTCTGGGCACTGCTGGGAGGCCTCTGCACACACCCCTCCTGTCTCTGGGCACTGCTGGGAGTGATAGGCACCCACCCCTCCTGTCTCTGGGCACTGCTGGGAGGCCTCTGCACACACCCCTCCTGTCTCTGGGCACTGCTGGGAGTGATAGGCACCCACCCCTCCTGCCTCTGGGCACTGCTGGGAGTGATAGGCACCCACCCCTCCTGTCTCTGGGCACTGCTGGGAGGCCTCTGCACACACCCCTCCTGTCTCTGGGCACTGCTGGGAGTGATAGGCACCCACCCCTCCTGTCTCTGGGCACTGCTGGGAGTGATAGGCACACACCCCTCCTGACTCTGGCACTGCTGGGAGGACTCTGCACACACCCCTCCTGCCTCTGGGCACTGCTGGGAGTGATAGGCACACACCCCTCCTGTCTCTGGGCACTGCTGGGAGGCCTCTGCACACACCCCTCCTGTCTCTGGGCACTGCTGGGAGTGATAGGCACCCACCCCTCCTGTCTCTGGGCACTGCTGGGAGTGATAGGCACCCACCCCTCCTGTCTCTGGGCACTGCTGGGAGTGATAGGCACCCACCCCTCCTGTCTCTGGGCACTGCTGGGAGGCCTCTGCACACACCCCTCCTGTCTCTGGGCACTGCTGGGAGGACTCTGCACACACCCCTCCTGACTCTGGGCACTGCTGGGAGGCCTCTGCACACACCCCTCCTGTCTCTGGGCACTGCTGGGAGTGATAGGCACCCACCCCTCCTGTCTCTGGGCACTGCTGGGAGGCCTCTGCACACACCCCTCCTGTCTCTGGGCACTGCTGGGAGTGATAGGCACCCACCCCTCCTGCCTCTGGGCACTGCTGGGAGTGATAGGCACACACCCCTCCTGACTCTGGGCACTGCTGGGAGGACTCTGCACACACCCCTCCTGCTTCTGGGCACTGCTGGGAGTGATAGGCACACACCCCTCCTGTCTCTGGGCACTGCTGGGAGGCCTCTGCACACACCCCTCCTGTCTCTGGGCACTGCTGGGAGTGATAGGCACCCACCCCTCCTGTCTCTGGGCACTGCTGGGAGTGATAGGCACCCACCCCTCCTGTCTCTGGGCACGGCTGGGAGTGATAGGCACCCACCCCTCCTGACTCTGGGCACTGCTGGGAGGCCTCTGCACACACCCCTCCTGTCTCTGGGCACTGCTGGGAGACATCAGGCATTCCCCCCCCTGGGACCCCACCTACAGTACATAGCATGTGTGTCACACCTGGACACAATGGCAGAAGTCACAGTCACAAAAAAAGGGACACAGTCTGTGCTAGTAGCTCTGCACTCACCTGATACCCTGGTCACCCATACAGCAGGGGGTACTGTGGGAGGATCACATCCAGCAATGCCAGGTTCTCCTCCAGGGTGAATGGCTGTGACCTCTCCACAGACCTTGACATGGTTCCAGGGAATCAGGAGCAGCAGCAGTGTTGTAGAATCGAAATATGTGCAGGCAAGTGCTCCCTCATGGGACCTGGCTGCCTTATATCTGCCTTGCTGGCCTGTTTCATGCACAGGAGTACAGAGTGATTGGTCACTCACCTTTGCATCCTATGTTTCCTCCAATCCCTTCAAACCTAGCACAGTCAGTGGGTTCTTATTGTGTTTTTTTCTTCAGCATGATGTCAACCCCACAAACACATTGCAACAAAGTAGATTCATTCCAACTGACTTCTGCTGTGCACCTTCCAGAACAAATAATTCAAACTTAAAACTTGGTCTCCATGACAACCAGCATGCATGTAGGCCTTAATACTTGTCCCTCATGTGTCCCCTATGTAAAATTGAGCTTCACCCACAGGTACGGTGCGTTCCGGGCCCCTAGGGCACCCCAAATGCATAGCAACGGCCCGTACACGCGTGCGTACGTTCACTATCACTATGGGTGTCCTCGCGTATGAGTACTCGTACTGGTACGGCCCGTACACACGCCTGTACGTTCACTATCACTACGAGTACGCATACGCGAGAACACCCATAGTGGTACGGACCGTACACACGCCTGTACGTCCACTATCACTATGGGTGTCCTCGCGTATGCGTACTCGTAGTGATAGTGAGCGTACAGGCGTGTGTACGGGCCGTACCACTATGGCTGTTCTCGCGTATGCGTACTCGTAGTGATAGTGAACGTACAGGCGTGTGTACGGGCCGTACCACTACGAGTACGCATACGCGAGGACACCCATGGTGATAGTGAACGTACAGGCGTGTGTACGGTCCGTACCACTATGGGTGTTCTCGCGTATGCGTACTCGTAGTGATAGTGAACGTACAGGCGTGTGTACGGGCCGTACCACTACGAGTACGCATATGCGAGGACACCCATGGTGATAGTGAACGTACAGGCGTGTGTACGGTCCGTACCACTATGGGTGTTCTCGCGTATGCGTACTCGTAGTGATAGTGAACGTACAGGCGTGTGTACGGTCCCTACCACTATGGGTGTTCTCGCGTATGCGTACTCGTAGTGATAGTGAACGTACAGGCATGTGTACGGGCCGTACCACTATGGGTGTTCTCGCGTATGCGTACTCGTAGTGATAGTGAACGTACAGGCGTGTGTACGGTCCGTACCACTATGGGTGTTCTCGCGTATGCGTACTCGTAGTGATAGTGAACGTACAGGCGTGTGTATGGGCCGTACCACTACGAGTACGCATACGCGAGGACACCCATGGTGATAGTGAATGTACACACGCGTGTACGGGCCGTACCACTATGGGTGTTCTTGCGTATGCGTACTTACTGACCGTACACATGCCTGTACGCTCACCATCACTATGGGTACACATACGGCAGTACTCCCATAGTGATATGGGAACGTACACAGGCCCTCTTAGCAGCAGTACGGTGGTTTTCACACATCACAGTGGTGACAGGCAGCACACAGGAAGGAATAGGGCTGACATACTTGTCCATGGATGGACATCAAGGCATTGTCTGGGCAGTACTACATGTGTGGGGCACAGGTGTGACAGGCTGTGATGTGGCACATTACTCCTGAGTCGAGAAGGCACCAGATGTATGATGAGATGTGTACAGATGTAATGTGTGACGGTGCAATGTGTGCCAGGCATGCCCTTGACTCCTTTGACATGTGTGCATGTCGTACTGCACACTTGGGATGAGCGACACTGGCATGGCACGGACACCAACACACGGAAGTGTCGCCTGATGCCCGGTACAGGGGTTACCACACCTGACTTGTCACTACCCACGGTGCACGATGTGACTATGTCATGTATGTGTGGGGGGTTCCCATTAGGTTGATGTTGGAGCACCCTCAAAAGCTGCAGCTGTTGCAGCAACCAACATGTGCCTGTGTGTAGATTGACATTGCACACTGTTCCGCACACCATGCCACATGTGGTATCGGATGTGAGGTGCGTATGTATGCATGGGACACGGAGTAGCGTAACAAGGACATGTCTGCATCCTCTCTATGAATGTGTGGTGAGTCATGACATGTGCACCTTCATGGCAAGGTGTGTGGGCTGTCCTAGTGTAATGTCATGTGACCTGTGGCTCTAGTGTTCCGCTACCAGTCTCTGCAATCGACATCCTACTTCTGCTGATGTGTGGGTGTATGTCACTCCTGTCTTGCGTCTGGCTGTTCACTTGCACTGGGACACAGCTAATCCCATGCCATGGCATGTGGAGGTTCTCAATCTCCGTGTGTAGCTGGGTCTTGGTAGGAGTGTCACCTGCCAGCCATACGTGTCCAGGGCATGTGGCACATACCTGACTCCGTATGTAGCATATGTGTATAGACAGATTAACATGTGCTCAGTACAAATTAATTGTTGTTGTGGTGCACTCACTCTTCCTTGTCACTTCCAAATTACTGCAGAGCGCCGCCTCTTCCCCGACCAATTCCGGACTTGGCTGCCATGCGGGAGAATGACTGTATCCGGTGCTACCGCTTCCCCCAACGGTTGATTCTGGATTTGACAGCGAGACTGGCACCACACCTGCAACCGCTGCACAGGTATCCTACGGCACTGACACCCAAGCTGAAGGTAATGGCAGCCCTACATTTTCTAGCCACGGGTACCTTTCAAAATACCATATCTCATGTTGGTGGCATGTCCCAGAGCATGTTCTGCCGTGTGCTGCATGATTTCTTAGAGGCCATGTTGATTCACCTGGATGACTTCATCCATTTTCCTACCCCTGAAATGTTGACTGGGGTCAAGCGTGGATTCTATGCCCTGGGAGGGATGCCCCATGTCATTGGGTCCATAGATGGGACACATGTTGCTTTGGTACCACCACAGGCACAGGAGGTAGCGTACCGGAATCGCAAGCACTACCACTCCATCAATGCCCTTGTGGTGTGTCTGTCCAACATGGTGATTTCACATGTCTGTCCTCATTTTCCAGGATCAGCACACGATGCCTACATCATGAGGCGTAGCAGGGTGCCTGAAATGATGACGCAGCTGCGCAACGAACGAGCATGTGTTGTTGGTGGGTACAGTCTGTCTGTCCTGTATTTTGCGTAGACTTCCAGCACGACCGCTTCTCCTGTTCTAACGATGTCCATGTGCTTTCCATGTAGGGGACGCTGGCTATCCCAACATGCCATGGCTGATCACACCTCTCCGCAACCCCATCACACCGGCCCAGCTCCGCTACAACACCGCCCATGGCCGGACAAGGCGAGTGATAGAGAGGACGTTTGGCCTCCTGAAGAGCCGATTCAGGTGCCTACACAAGACCGGCGGCGCACTCCCATATGCCCCGGCAAAGGTCTGCAAAATCTTCATGGTCTGCTGCATGCTGCACAACATGGCAGTTGAGAAAGCTGTGCCACTCATCCTGGATCAAGATGACGAGGACCATCCACCCGTGGAGGACGAAGGGCTTGGCAATGGGGCTAGTGATGTGGAGGATGTGGAGCCGCAAGAGGACATCCGGACTCGGCTCATACGCGACTTCTTTGCTTAGTGGTGAGTACCAGTGTCTGAGTGTGCACGCATTGGTCCCCGTGTGGCATGTGTTGTGATGTGTGTCTCCACCTGCATGTATGGCACGTGAGTCAGAGGTGTGTGTGGGTGTGTCACTGGAGTGATGGTGCCAGTGATGGTTGTATTTCCCCAGTCATAATTGTGACCTAGCATGTTGTCATCCATACATGTGTCGAGTAAATGCACATGCAAGTGGCTGTGCTTTTTGTGGCTGACCTCTTGTGTGTCTCTCTTCCCCAGGTACTTGCGCATGCCGTCTGCTGCTTGCATTGTTGTGGCACTGCTATTCCTCATGGACACGTCATTGTGTGCTGACTCAGCGTTACAGGCACGTACACGTTTGGAAGTCTCCTTAGGGGAAGGGATACATCAGGGGTGTATTGGGTGTGGCAGTTGTTCACGATGTATGCACACTGCCCCTGTCGATGTTTGGTTCCTCTGCAGACATGTTGCATCACCATGGTACACATGACATGCAGCTGGGTACACCTGAATAGATAGTCAGACTTGTTGACAGTCATCAGTGATGGGATAGTGGATTGTGATGATGGCATCAATGTGTGTAACACTGCCCTCGGACACATATGGTTTGCATTGGCTTGACATGCTGTGGGACTTCCACATCAGCGGATCAATGGTGTATGGCAGGCTCTCCGTGAGCAGCTGGGGGTGTTTAGCTGTTAGCCGACACTTGTGTGCCAGTTCCATGGCTATCAGTCACGCATTTGTGCTGCAGAAGGGGGGTGCCAGTGTTGGACCCACATGTTACTCCACATGAACTGTTCATGTGTACTTCAAGTTGCCTCTGCAATCCCGAATACATGACTAATAAAGGTGTCCCTATGCCTCCAAGGTGCCTCTTCTCAGTCAATGCTGGTGTGTTGCCACGGTGCATCCAGCATGTCTGGCATGGTTTTCCCTGATAGTGGCTATGTGTCTATGTGTCGAGTAGCAAGATGCAAGCTGTGTGTGTGGGATGAGACTGTGTATTGTGCATGATGTCCATGACTGTGTGGGTATTGTGACATGTGCCATCCCCATGCATCCAACGTTGGCCAGGCCCCCATTATCTGCATCCACCGGACTCAAGCTTGCAGGACATGGTTCTGCCACCTGTCTACACATACCTGGGTGCTCCCCAGGACACTGGACATGATCCCTGACCTCTGCGCATGACTGTTGCTGTACTCAATATGTCTGTCGGCACGGTTGTGCGGCCACCCCCTCAGCTGGTTGGGCCCATCACGGGTGTGTATGGTGCTCCATGTCTGTCTTGCCTAATACACTGTGACCCGTGTGTCCTGTGCCAGACTCAGGCCCCAGGGTGTGGATGGTTGAAGTCAAAAGAGAACTCAGGCATGTTTAGACTTTACAAGACACATGTAAGGTAATAATGCAACCAGCAGGCATCTTCTCTTCATGGTGTGACTTTTTATTTTAGTGGGGGGGGGAGGGGGGGGGGAATGACATGAGGGGCTTTCCGGGTGTTTGGAATCCAAAGTTCAGTAGGGGAGTTGGTGTCCTTGCCATTTGAAATCCTCAGAGTCCATGCCACAGTCTTTGTCAACATTGGTCAGACAGTGACCAGCAAGGCCATGTGGCAGAGAATGTCTTTTGATGCTGTGCTGCTGTTGCTCCAGTGGGCCAGGTGCCAGGCCAGGTGTCCTGGGAGATGGTGCTGTAGCGCCGACCCTCACGGTCTTTTACGTGGACGACCCGCCCTCCTGCGGGGACCCTCAGAAGCAGGCCGTGACGATGTTTAGGATGCTCCATCGGATGTTTCCTCCTCCTCCTCCTGATCCCTCCCTGTGGGTGGTGATGTTCTACGCCTTCTGGCACAGGGAGGGTTGCCCATGTTGTCGGCCATCCGACGGAGTGTGCTGTGAATTCCCGCGAACACCGTCACAAGCTCAGCCTGTCTGTCCTCCATCCTCCGTTGGTGTTGCAGTAGACAGGCATGTTGCTCCGCATGTTGCTGGGCCTGCTGGGTCTTGATCTCATTGAGGGTCCCCTTCATCTCATTGAGGGTTGTTGGACAGGCCACACGAAGGGCTTGCTCCCTCCCCGCCTGACAGGGCCCAAGCCCCGGCCCACCAGGCGTGACCCACGAGAATCACCCGCACCCCGTCTCCCGACGGGACTCCTACCCTCGGACCTCCATGTATCACGGGCCCAAGCCACCACCGGCTCCCTCAGCCGGGTCAAGCCGCCATCTTGGGCCCTGCGCCACGAGGCCGCGTGGCCTCCCCCCGACCCTAACCCTGGGCCTGGCCGGTCCCGACATCCCGGCACCACCATCCACCCAGGAGGTGAGCGGACCACTTGGCAGGTCAATGGGAGAACGAAGCGCCAAGGACTCTCCCCCGCCAGGTGACGATCGCCTCCAGCTCCCCCAGGCACCGGCTCCACCCCCCCGCTGGGTGTCTGGACACCTTCATCCCGGACCCTCCGACCTCCAAGTGCGAGGGTCCGGACATCAAAGGGCACCTGCCCTATAACTGGAGCAGCTCCGGAGCAGGAAGTAGTTGTATCCTGGAGTCGAGAGACACCGAGAGAACTCAGCCTTGACGGACTACTGGCGCTGCCGTAGCCCTATCTTGTGAACTATCGTCCTGCCTGCTGGCGCTGCCGCGGCCTTCTGCAACATCCATCCTCGTCGGGACCTGCTGGCGCTGCCGCGGCCCGTTGTAACGACCATCTTCACCGGGACCTGCTGGCGCTGCCGCGGACCGTACATCAACCATCTTCACTGGGACCTGCTGGCGCTGCCGCGGACCGTGTATCGACCATCTTCACTGGGACCTGCTGGCGCTGCCGCGGCCCGTACCAGCTAGACCACCAAGCTCGAGGATTGTGAGCTACCCACCATACCACCTCAACTACCAGACTGGTAACCAGACTATCCCGCTACCCCCTTTTCCCACCTTGAGAGACTTGAATCGAGGGGACCCCTGAGTCCAGACCTCCTTGTACCTTTCCATCGTACCGTAAGAAGTGCTTATAAAGAACGCTAACTCATCTCCTTGTGTGGTATCTGTCTGTGGGGGGGAAGTTATTTATCTGTACGATCGCTGGAGACGGCTCTCCTCGGAGACCTCTCCCCTTGTCCTCGGCCGACCCTCCCGGTCCGTCTAACAAGGGTGGACACAACCTGGGCCATGCCCGTGGTGTCCTGCCGGTATGTGTCCAGGATGTTTCGGACATGGGAATATACCGGTTCCCCAGCCAACTGGTCAGGCTGGCGCCTCCGCCGTCCTCCACTCCCACCACCCCTGCCCACTTGCACCTGGCCTGCCCTTGTGGGCACATCGGGTCTCCGGGACCCCTGAGGGGTGGCATTGGCGTTGTCGCCTGCCTGCTCCTGGGTGCCCGGGACACTGTGTCCCTCCTGGCCAGCCTGGCTGCTTTGTGGTGGTGGGGCAGGGATCCTGGGTGTCTCCTGGGATGTGGCAGGAGTGGGGGTGGTGGTTGGCCCCGTTGTACCTGACGCAGGTGCTGCAGGTCGTTGGACACCAGAGGGGCCAGGTTGGTCGGGGTCATCCACAGAGTGGTGAGAGTCGTCGCTGCCGGTGGGATCGGCCTCCTGCAGAGCCGGGTCCTGTGAGTCTTCCCCCCCAGTGTTGGGGGGTGAACCACGAGGTTGACCTGTGTGTGAGAGAGACAATGTTAATTTTGGTCCATGCAACATCCATGTTTCATCAGTTTCAAAGTTGGAACATTTCCTCTGGGAATTTGGATCTGTCTTGCATTCCACTCACAGTGCACTTGTGCATGGGTGTGTCCCTTGGGCACAGCTTTGGCGCCTTTAACTATGTGTGGCACAGTCTTCCTTGCTGTGTCAAGTGTGACTGCAGTCAGCAGTGGAGTGGGCAGGTGTGGCGAGCCGTGCATTGGCGCCTTCCGTGTTGCACTGTACGTGGGCACATGAAGTTGTTCCACACACTTATATGATGCAGGTAGCTGTCGTTGTGCTTGTGCACAGGTTGTGACATGGCCCTGTGTTTTGCCATGGAGGAGAGGGGGGGTGCTGGCACTGGCCACCCTTGTCTACATGCACGCAGTCCACCTGCTGACGAGCAGACATTCCCACACACCACATGGCTGATTTGCTCTCCCTGTGTCTCCCTCCCTCTCTGTCCCCCTCTCCCTCCCTCTGTGTGTCAGCCTCCTCCCTCTGTCCGTCTTCCTGTGTCTCCCTCCCTCTCTGTCCCCCTCTCCCTCCCTCTCTGTCCCCCTCTCCCTCCCTCTGTGTGTCAGCCTCCTCCCTCTGTCCGTCTCCCTGTGTCTCCCTCCCTCTCTGTCCCCCTCTCCCTCCCTCTCTGTCCCCCTCTCCCTCCCTCTGTGTGTCAGCCTCCACCCTCTGTCCGTCTTCCTGTGTCTCCCTCCCTATCTGTCCCCCTCTCCCTCCCTCTCTGTCCCCCTCTCCCTCCCTCTGTGTGTCAGCCTCCTCCCTCTGTCTGTCTTCCTGTGTCTCCCTCCCTCTCTGTCCCCCTCTCCCTCCCTCTCTGTCCCCCTCTCCCTCCCTCTGTGTGTCAGCCTCCTCCCTCTGTCCGTCTTCCTGTGTCTCCCACCCTCTCTGTCCCCCTCTCCCTCCCTCTGTGTGTCAGCCTCCTCCCTCTGTCCGTCTTCCTGTGTCTCCCTCCCTCTCTGTCCCCCTCCCCCTCCCTCTCTGTCCCCCTCTCCCTCCCTCTGTGTGTCAGCCTCCTCCCTCTGTCCATCTTCCTGTGTCTCCCTCCCTCTCTGTCCCCCTCTCCCTCCCTCTCTGTCCCCCTCTCCCTCCCTCTGTGTGTCACCCTCTGTCACCGCAGCCCAGCTTCCTGGGCACACACTGTTAGCAGATCTTTGAATGGCCCTTGGCTTGTTGATGTGAGTTTGTTTCTGATCTCCAGGCACCCATTGGGTGTAGTGTGTGTGTCTGCGCTGCTGCTGTGGTGGTGTGTGCTGCCACTCTTTCACAGTGTTGGCTGTTCATTAGCTGCTGTCATGTGCAAAACAGTGCCTTCACCCCCATGTGTTAATGCAAGGCGTCCGCCATTTGCTGGCGAGTCTTTCCTGTGTGGGGACACACTGTTTGTCTGGCTGTGACCTAGGCCATATGGGCAGAGGGCATTGTTGTCTGCTTCTGAGTTGCACTATGTGATTTTTTGGGCCCACCCTCGCGCCATCCTGGTTACCGTGTCATGTGTTGGTGTCTTCTGTGGCCTGTGACTTGACATTGTCCAGCTGGGTGCATGGGGCATGGTGGCGCCAGTGGCATGTGTGTGTTCATGGAGTGTGGTTGAGTCATGCGATAGCTTGGGGTGGTAGCGTGCCTGTTTGTGAGTTTGGTTGTGGATGACGTTCCCCCCATGTGAGGTGCGTTGTTTGTGTACTCACCCGGGTCTCGGAGTCCTCCTAATCCTTCGACTGCCTCCACCGGCAGTATGGCCATCACCCTCTCCTCCCAGGGATGGTAGTGTACGGGTCTGCGGGACGGCCCTCCTCCAGTGACGTTGGCCTGGTTGTGTTCATCCGTCATCTTGGCTCGGACCCTCCTCCGCAGATCGTACCACCTGGCTTGGCATTCCTGCTTGTTCCTTCTGGTGTCCGCAACAGCATTCACAGCATTGACGATGGTCTGCCACATGGCTGTTTTTGCTGAAATGCTGGTCTGTCTGACCAATGTTCCAAAGAGGTGTGGCTCGACTCTGAGGATTTCATCGACAAGGACCTCCAACTCTCGGTTACTGAACTTTGGATTCTTGTTAGTGGGCATGGTGAGGGGTGAGGGTGTGGATGGGGGGGGTGTGGATCGTTGTGGGTGTGTGGGTGTGGTTGTGCAGGTGTGTGTGTGAATGTGATGAGGGGGTGTTTGTGAAGGTGGTTGTGTGAAGGTGTGCAAGTGTAAGGTGTGGTAAAGCTTCTAGTTTGGTGCTGTAGGTTGTCTGTGGGGTCTGGCAGCAGTGAGTCTGTTGCAAAGGCTCATGGTTTGTGTGTGTGGGCCCTTTTTATTGGTCCATTGGTGGGTGTGGCTGTGTTTGAAGTTTGGGTGGGTGTGTTATAAGGAGTGGTGGTGTTTTGGGCCTCTGTTTGTTTTTGGCAGTTGCAGGTCAGTGAATGTGTTGTTTTAGTGGTTGTTGGACATGTTTAGTGGCTTTGTGCCATTCGAATGGTGTATTCTTGTGTTGTTTTGGTTTGTCCTGGTTGTGTATGTGCGTTTTTAGCGTGTGTATGGGGTGTACATGGGCCATTTTGTTGTACAGTGCTGTCCTTGTGTGTGGCTTGGTACGACTCGTACATGCGGTTGTGATGTTGGGGCCTGGGGTGCGCTCCGTACTTAGGAGGTTGTGGTGGGGGTACGACTCTGACGTACACGGGTGTCCATACACGGGTGGGGGTATGACTCTAATGTACACGGGTGTACATACACGGGTGGGGGTACGACTCTAATGTACACGGGTGTACATACAGGGGGGGTACGACACGTACAGGGGTGTACATACACGGAGGGGTACGACACGTACAGGGGTGTACATACACGGGGGTACGACACGTACACGGGTGCACATACATGGGTGGGGGTACGACACGTACAGGGGTGTACATACACGGGGGGTACGACACGTACAGGGGTGTACATACACGGGTGGGGGTGCGACACGTACAGGGGTGTACATACATGGGGGTACGACACGTACAGGGGTGTACAAACACGGGGGTGCGACACGTACACGGGTGTACATACACGGGTGGGGGTACGACACGTACAGGGGTGTACATACACGGGGGTACGACACGTACAGGGGTGTACATACACGGGGGGTACGGCACGTACAGGGGTGTACATACACGGGGGTATGACACGTACACGGGTGTACATACACGGGTGGGGGTACGACACGTACAGGGGTGTATATACACGGGGGGTATGACACGTACAGGGGTGTACATACACGGAGGGGTACGACACGTACACGGGTGTACATACACGGGTGGGGGTACGACTCTAATGTACACGGGTGCACATACACGGGTGGGTGTACGACACGTACAGGGGTGTACATACACGGGGGTACGACACGTACAGGGGTGTACATACACGGGTGGGGGTACGACACATACAGGGGTGTACATACACGGGGGTACGACACGTACAGGGGTGTACATACACGGGGGTACGACATGTACAGGGGTGTACATACACGGGGTACGACACGTACAGGGGTGTACATACACGGAGGGGTACGACATGTACACGGGTGTACATACACGGGTGGGGGTACGACTCTAATGTACACGGGTGCACATACACGGGTGGGGGTACGACACGTACAGGGGTGTACATACACGGGGGTACGACATGTACAGGGGTGTACATACACGGGGGGTTCGACACGTACGTACGGGGGCTGGGGGGGTCGGCGCGTACGTACGGGGGCTAGGGGGTCGGCGCGTACGTACGGGGGCTGGGGGGTCGGCGCGTATACGGGCACATGTCTCCATGGTTGCTATGGGTGTTCGGTGCGGACGGTGTTTTTTCCATACGGTTGTAACTTCTGACGCTCGGGATGGATCGTGATTCCACGGTCGGACTTCACTTTTCACATTTGTACGGTGATTCGTCCGAGGACGTGTCGGACACTTTTTCCGACCGGAGGACGTGTGGGGAATGATTCCCAATGCAATTCGTATGGTCTTTTTCCCATGCGAATCGTAATTGGCAGTTTGTACGGCACTTGTACGATTCGTACGGTAAAAAGACCGGATACGAGTCGTACGGGGAAATTTTTTACCGGCTCGTAATTGGCACCTATGTGTATGTGACATGTTTTATTTCGTTCATTTGTTTTGTTAGTTAATATTATTTTTTATGTTTAATATATTTAATAAATTGTTGTTTGTGGAATACTTTTATAAATGTTGAATAATAGAAATTTTTTTTATATACGAGTATTAATTTTAATACTCGAGTATTAATTTTAGTACTTGAGTATTAATTTTTTTAAATAATTTGCTTTCCAATACATTTACGTTCAGTTTTTCTCTACGTTTTAAAACACTTCCCCACCCAAAAACCCCTAATTTCCCTGCATCCCGTGCCAGGTTTTATTTATCAAAAAAATATATATATATATATATTTATTGATGCGTTGTAAAGGTATGCGATATAGTTGTGTTCGTTGTAAAAGTACTTTATATTTAATATCTCTTTCCCGCGTTGTAACAGTTTTCGTAGTAACAACATGCGTTGTAAAAAATGCGTTGTAAATACATGCGTTGTAATAGCATGCGTTGTAACGTCATACATCCCCATTCATATTTTATGCACTGGACTTGGATTTTAGAAATAAACATTTTAACATTTTACCCTGTGTTTCTAAGTGTTAATTTGAGTGTCATGTTCATTAAGGAAAGACGGTTTGAAGTTCTACTCTGTTCCTGATTTCATCTAGAGGGACTAATCATAACCAGAAAACATCATCCTCACAGTATTGCTAAGCAAGTTGTGTACTGGATTTCTAATTTGTGTTGGTGAGTTGAACTAAGTCCTTGCACCAGGGGTTTAGAAATCTGACCCTTGCATCTTTGGTATCGGGGAGGGGGTAATGGGATGTGGGGATGCCCAGATCATGACATTTGGTGCCCAACATTGGTGTGCTCAAACTATTTGGACTCTTGAGTTGATTTTGATAACACCCTCAATAAACAATTATTACAAATATACAGAGACCCCTGTTGTAATATCCATCTCCTCCTTTAGAGGAAATCCCTGTGTTCTGTAGGTTTGTCAAGCTTGACTCTTAAAAGGTATACCTCATCTGAGCCCATAAAATGTGATGAAATTGCCTTCTGGATTGATCACAAGACCAACCAGTTGGACGTGGTCTATCCTCACACAACACCTCAAGACAATTATAGAATTCTGAATATGTATGTGTCTTCCTCTTATAATTGTGCCACCCATAGAGCAGTGCAATCCTTCTGGAAGTATATTTGCATGTATGTACACTACTTCGTATGGCACACGGTCATTGGCTGTACTATCTGATGTCCTAACAGAGTAAAAAATGAACACAAAACTGCACCAGCTTTTGACCAAGGAATGAATTTAATAGTAATTTTTGAAACAGTTTGCTGAATTATTCTGAGCAACATCCTCTAAGATGCAGCAGCTTTTGCCATATGCCAGAGACTTCCAGCAGTCCCCATTCAAGAGCTCAAATGGGAATTGCCTATAATAATTTCTAAAACATACATCTGTGGGCTGTGTTATAATACCAATAGGTCAAAGTTTCTAAAATGCGAAACCTATTACAATGCAAATGCTTGTTGTTTACAAGCGCCCCATGCTGCGCTTTCATGTTAATAGAGGCCATGCACCTTTCTTTAGACAAGCCGTGTCTAAAGAAAGGTCAGCGGTCGCTATTAAAGTGAAAGAGCGGTATGGGGCGCTTTAACAAAAAAAAGCATTTGTTTGTCAAGTTGAAAAACAAATGCTTTTTTGGTACAGGCGCTCCGTGAAAGCACACATGGCACGCTGAACGTTGCAGGAAAGCATGCTGTGCCTGCAGTAGGAGAAACTCAATAAAGAAAATAGTGCATACAGACTAAATTAGAGTACCGTGTAACAACCGAAGTAATAAAGGGGCAGTCCTCATGGGAGGTTACAAATGAAGACAAGGCGGTACTATGGAGGGACTAACAAGCCTATGCATTAATCAGAAGCCAGCATTTACGAAGGACAATGACACAAGCCAATGACAAATATGGGCGGAGAGTGGATGGGGCTTCATGTCCATACTCCAATACAGCATGCCTCACAGAGCAGACTCGACCTAAAAAGGCATGATGCTTGGGACATTGCAGGGAGCATGCAGTGGGCCTCTGTCTGTGACATTGGCTAGTTCTGTGGCACTGAGAGTGCTCTTCTTCGCTGTGGGTGCATTGATGTGACGCAGACTACAGCTCCCAGGATGCACAGCATGTAATATAATAGGTCAGTCTTAAAAAGTGGTGGGCTCTTGACCTGTCCTTGCATGTTTCCATTACAGGAGTCACCATTAGCAGCGACGGGACATAACAGACTGCTTCAGAGGACAAGTGGGCACTAGGAGGTGTAAGGCCCCATCTCTGCCTAGTGGATGCAAGTGCCTGCGAATTCGATGCACTAGGGAACTGAGAGCTGGCTGGCACGGGCTGCAAGGGGTGGGAAATGTTCTCTGGCATTGATTGGGAGGAAGTCTCATGCACAGCTATTAGGATACCCAGGTAATGGTTGGGTTACTCATCGAGTTCAAGTATTTTTTTTGCATTTCCTGTTCTGGGTATGCCATTATACATCTGAACTTCAGTTAGCTGGATGCAAATAATACACCAGGCCAATTTATAGTGTTCTTGCAGTTAATATTAAACGCTTCCCTGGTTCACATCAGCAACCTTCCAAAGTGTGAAGTCAATTCCCTGACAATAGTGGCCACACTGTGAGAGAAAGAAAGGCCATTTTATAAGACGTTAGTTTTTAGGTCTCGGCTAGCGAAGGCTGCGCTTGCGCAGTCTCGCTCGCGAGATTTTATGTTTTTTAGTACGGGGCTTGAACCCGGCCCTCTTCTCCATTGGCTGGCTTCCTAAACGGAGGCCAGCCATTGGAGGAGAGGGGCGTCTGTCCGTTTAAGCCCCGGATTCGGGGGGGTGTTTTTTACTTTCTTTCTCTCCTCTGGAATGTAAACATTCCAGCCAATGGGAAGAGGAGAGAAAGAAAAACACACCCCCCAATCCGAAAATGCCACTGCGTTTCTCCGAGGCATTTCTGCTTGACCTCGGAGAAAGGCGGTGGTGTTCATGGCGTCATGAACATCCCCCTAACTCAAAATATAAGCTACAGAGGCTCCTTCCTGCTAAGGTCTACAGCGGTGGATGTCTGACTTTGCTGCGAGATTCCGGGACAGGCCGCCAAGCTTGTATATCACCTCTTCTTCTGAAAACGCAGTGCTCAACAACATTTGTCTTTAACACTTTTCCGGCCAGAGATATTTGACGGGGCTAGCAGGAGAGCATGTGCAAATAATAGTCTTGTGTTGCCCCATTTCAAATTCCGAGATTTCGCGGTGATTCAGGTTCATCATCTGCTATTAAATTCCGTGCACTACAGTGGGGCCCACCGGCGCGTCGGGCATCGCCCCTTTAATAATGCACAGGCGGGGGGCTCCAAGCATAGGCGTGAGGATCGCGGCTACCGGCAAGGGGGGCGTACCCTAGAGAGATAAGGTTGATAGGCGAACCCATCTCAGTAATCCAGTGTCCCGCGACCTCAAGCCTGGAGGGGGTGGGGAGGTCGAGACTGGGACTTATACACCTGTCCTTCGCTTCCATCATATGTGGCCTGCAAACACGGGCTCTGTGCGTGAGCACCACGATGCGTGTGATACGTTTTCACTGGCTGCAGCCGTTCATCATAAAATAACATTGCATGCATGTAGTCCGTCATGAGTTATGTCTTGGTGTTTAGTATGCAAGGAGCGCTCGTGCACTGGTGCTACTCTAACAGGGAGCACGCTGTACACCCCTGTCTAACATATTTTTTTTTTTTTTTTATTGGTTATGACAGCGACATGCAGACATGAGTACTATTACTGGGGGCGCGTGCACGTCTTCTCCCACAATTGAAATAGGAATATTGACTATCAGAGAACAAAAATACAGTGTCCGCTTCTGCTCTGCCGCTTCAGCTGCCCCCCCCCACTCTTTCATTCTTCCCTCTCTTTCTGTCTAGCAGTTCTTCTCTTACAGAAAACCTTGACTTCAAGATGGGGTTCTCACTCTCTTTCCTCTACTTTCTTTTATTTGCTCCTCTGTGAAATGGATCCAAAAAAGAATATCATTTTTGCTGGAAATGTCGTATTTTAATTCTAAGGTGCAGCATCTGGAATAAAAGGTTAAAAATATGAAAAATAACTAAATAAAGTAAGACAGTGGTAGCAAACTGGCCAGATTGATTTTATTCACACCCAAACACATAATCGCCACTTTTACAGAGTTTGCCAGTGAAGCGCTATTATTTTTTTCTTGTCTTTGTTTTCCCGGGGCTTGCAACTAGTGCACCAATCCTGGCGGTACTACAAAGTGTGGATTGGAAAACAAAATGTTAACTGCAGCTCTGCGTCCAGGGATGTGGTCTTTTTACCATACTGCTAACGTTCTGTTAGGATATCAGCAATGGACTTTGAAATGGGACCATTCAAGGCCCCTTTCAGGCAAAAGCACTCACTGATTTCTGAATAGTGAGTGTAAAAGCGTTAAGGTAACAGTGTTGTTCCTGCTTGTATTTCACATGGTTGGCTAAATTTTGCATTCCCCTATGAGTGTTTGCTTTTTCCAGGATGATGTTACTTTTTTTTGTAGGCCGCATATTGCTCTTGTCTATTGCGTCATTTAAATTGAGCCTCATCCAGGTGTTTATAGCCGGCAGCAATTGGGTTGTAGTTGAAGGCAGTGTGAGTTTTTCTCAGTGGGACAGTATGGTGTTCAGTGGGGGAGACGATGTGGCACTATGGCCAGAGCTGCTGAATTTGGAACTGGGGAACCAGGTTCAGCCTTAATAACCAGTCCACCAGATGACTCTCCTGAGAGAGCACAATCCCATGATAGACCTTAGAAGGCTTCGCAAGACCTTAGAAGCGCTGGTGTCTTAGCACCAGCAGGTGGACCCTAGCACTGGCAAGTCCGGGTTAACCTTCAAGGTTTGCCCACCACAATCCATACTGAAGTTCACCTCCAGTCTTGCTAGCAGGCCTATGAAGCAGCACAGCCAAGAACAACAGTGACTCTGTCACTGAGGTCACAGGACCCTTGAAAAGGGCCAGCTCTAGGGAAGTGCAACTGGTGTGACTTTGTGTGGAGACATTATGTTTGCAAGTAAATTAAGGTTTTAAAAACGCTTGCTGCCTCCTTCCTGGCCTCCAGCAATTTTTGGCAACAATAAAAATGTCATGATGACTCTGGTGTTTAATGTTCTTCCTAGAGAGAGATCGGAGTTTTGTCTAGTGGAAGTTTTGACTCCTGGAAAGGTAGCACATAGGGTTAATGTGCCTGCAGCAAAGAACATGTACCATGCAGATCACAAAGTGCACATAATGTAAATAGGTCAGTGGGCTACTGCGTGTGTGTGTGTAGGTGGCTCTGTGGGTGGCTCTATTTGTGTGTGGGTTGCTCTATGTGAGTGGCTCTGTGGGTGGCTCTGTGTGTGTGGGTGGCTTTGTGTGTGTGGCTCTGTGTGTGGGTGCAAATGCAATCGGTCTCGCATTTGAGAGTGATTAAGCTATTGACATTGTAAATAACAATGCCGTTTCTTTAAATGTTTTACAAACAGAAACATAAACAAAAATAATGTCATGAGCAATGCCAATAGCTCTAACTTTAACAATGCCGAGACCATTGCATGGTAAATGCTTGTTTGCATTCTCAGAGAGTCACAATCACAAGAAGAGATAAAAACCAAACAGTGTATCCAAACAAAAGTCTGTTTGTTTACGTATATAAGTTGGACTTCGGTACACGGCTCCCTCTATGGGCGTCTACCTATTGTCTCCTGTGACTTTAGTGGCATGTTGGTGCCATAATATTCGTATAAAAACATATTACTGCCCACATCATAGGTTTTGAAGGGTTTTAATAGGAAGTAGCAGCAGTCCAGCATTATGAGTACCTCACCGCCATTCATGATGAGTAAATCTATGGAGCTATTGTACCATTGCACTTCACGCTGTGGTGGTACTGCTGTTGCCAATGGATGCAAATCACGTGAGGCATTCATCACTTCCTGTCATATTCATGATTAATGGTTTGAACTACCACTCTGCCATGTTGATATGAAAATGGACGCATGGTTTGCTGTTATTTTATTGAATGATAGCCCCTGTCTCATTATTTGCCAACACCTTCTATGCTTCAATTGTCCAAGATCACGAAATAAACAAACACTGTGCCATAAACCAATAGTCAACTTTATGTAAAATTGTGTTTTATACTAAAATGTATACCAGTTTCCTAATCTCAACCCCTTTTTTAGGTCTCGACCTTGCTATCGCGTAAGCGATCGCAAAGCGAGACTATAGAAAGCGGGTTTGAAAAGTGCTCCCAAAAAGCGGATTGCATGGCTAGCACGCGCACAATCACGCGCATTGTGCCGCCATGCAATCCGCCTTTTGGGAGCACTTCAAAGGGTCTGCTCCCCCGCCCCCAAGCGCGCGCGCGCCACGCTCCGCCGGGCTTGTTTTTCTCCAGGGCTTAACAGCCCCAGTCAGATCCCGGCACATGCGCTCATAAATCTTGTTTTGGTTATTGAGTGTTTTTTAATCGGCCAGTAGTTCCTCTGGTGCATCAAATTCATCTGGTAAAATACAATAAGCACAAACATTTTACGAACGTCCTCCTTAGTACTTCTCAGCATTGTTAATACTGAAGACTCATACTATGGAAGGAAATGTTTCATGGACACCAACCCTGAAATGTAATGTGGACAAGATACAGTGCAAGTAGTTTCTTAAAACCGTTAGTGATTAAAAACACTGCTTCCTCGCGGGTAACGAGTTCGAGTCCCGCCTCAAACCACCCCAAGGTCAGTAAAGAAATACAGTAAATTCGGTAATAGTTCCTCTGTTGTTTACAGCTCGGGGTAGGACAGTTGTCGCCGCGGGTGCTGTCTGCTTATTAACGGTGCCGGCCATAACCTCCACTGGTCCCTTCACTGCCATGATTGACTTTACTAAGCTTTCTCGAGGGAAAAAACGCGACAGCCAATGCAGTTTAAACTTTCACTTTCGACTTACAACAACAATAATGTCACGCCCCACCACTTTCATATGTCACCACCCACCACTGGAACTCAAGTAAGTTCACACCGCATTTCCTCTATCTTTACTCACCTTTTCATCTACCCTACTTCCATTCACTTTTAACATTTTCACTTTCCTTCTCCCACCGTCTTCACTACCCTTCTGCTTTCACTCCCTCCTCAGTTCTCGCCTACACTTTTCCTCCCGCACGTTTCCTCCCTCCCCCTTTCACTCCCTATTGAGGTCATGATTTTTGCACATGCCTTCTTGTCTGTCTCGTGCCATGGGCAGGCTGTGTTGTTTCCTGTCCTTAGTCATACGTAAGCGGGGCTTATGTAATTGTAAACCAGTTCTCTGCATGCAATGGGTGCCCTAAGCATGAGTCAGTGTGTGTGAAGTTGTGGGTGCATGCATGAACGCGTTGGTGTGTGTGTGTATGTGCGAGCACAAGTTAGCTTGTGTAAGTATGGGTTTGTCCGTGAGTGTATCAGCGTGTGATTAAGTGGTGGGTGTGAGTGTCGCCTGTGTGCATTTTGGATGTGTGTCCGTAAGTTGTGTGTGCCAGCGTGCATGTAAGCACGAGTCAGTGTGTGCACAAGTTATGGTGTGTGTGTCAGCTTGTGTGCAAGTTGTGTGTGTGTGTGGAAGTATGAATGTGTGCATGAGTGTGCCAGTGTGTGCGCAAGTTATGGTGTGCGGGTGTCAGCATGTGTCAGCATGTGTCAGCATGTTGTGTGTGGGAGAGTGTAAGTGTGTGTGCAACTTGGGTGTGTGTCAGTGTGTGTGTAGGCACGAGTCATTGTGAGTGCAAGGTATGGTGTGTGTGTGTTCCAGCCTGCTGCATTGTGAGTCTGTCTGCCTCGGCAGTACCCCGTCTCTTCTCCGATCTAGGCGAGGAATGCGCTCTCCTCCCACATCCTCAGCCAGCCTCCTCCGGCACTCCCTCCCACTCCCTCCTCCTGCAGCTTCTTCCTCACCAGGGACAGCGGCCTTCCCCTAAACATCCCCAGTCGGCCCACAACCTCAACCAGCCTCCCCCGTCACTGCTCCCCACCACAGCCTCGCCCTCCCCTGGCCCATACCCAGCCTGCCCCACAACCTCAACCAGCCTCCCCCGTCACTGCTCCCCACCCCAGCCTCTCCCTGCCCAGGGACACCACCCCCCCAGCACGCCCCAATCCGTCCAGCACTGCTCTGCAGCGCCTACCCTGGCACCCAAGGTGCAGGAGGAGGGGGTCCTGCACCTACCGTGGCACTCAAGGTGCTGCAAATGGGGGTGCTGCGCCTACCCTGGCCCCCAAGGCGCTGGAGGTGCTGCGCCTACGCTGGCCCACAAGGCGGTGGGGGTCACCCTCTATACATTCCATCTTGCATTTTAAGATCCTTTTTTCATATTTTTATTCATCCATTTTGTTTTTTTACTGTTTACCATTCTCATTTGGCCCATATTCACACATCAGCTTTTATTTTCATAATACATCATACACTACACTCTATAGGTCTCCATTACTAAAAATTCGAGCTATTAGTGTTGCATTATTTGCTACGCCAAAAACTCAAACTTTTACTAATGCGAGACCTATTGCATTGCAAATGCTTGTTATTTACTTGATGCCCGTGTTTTTTATCTGGAGACGGCGGGCTTGAGTGAGAGTTGGGCAGTGATGCAAACCCTCCAGTTTCTGGATCAATTGCTAAATCTGGTGAGAAAGCGTGCGCCTCGTCCGGGCGATTTGTTTTGGGGGTCGCCAGCCGCAGCCTTCATCAAAAGCGAGAGGTGGGGCTCCCTCTGTTCAGGACTGTGGAAGGATCAAGTGGCCTCTGCTCATCAGACCAGTCATTAAAACGTAACAAACTTGCACCATCCCTCCTCATGAGCGTTCAAACCATAACAAGCAGCGTACGCGTCCCTGCTCGCTCCCGCTGCAATACTCCATGGGAGTGAACTCACAAGAAAAGGTGAGACATGCACCCACCATTAGCCATTTGCAGGCTAGGATTTTTAAATGACACACACAAAAGTCAATCCAAAGCATGAGAGGAGTTAAACCCCACAAACTATAGACAACAGATTGCCAAACAGCACAAGCGCTGTTTAGGCTCAACCTAAAAAGCTGGATTGTTATTAGTATTCTTATAGCGGTTCTACAAATTCTTTTCAGGTATCTGACAGTAAAAGGTCAGGTAGGACTAGACCGACTGAGTATCTAAAAAAAGACAAGTACACAAAGCAGAAAGATAATCCGGGTATGAAGTTAAAGTTAGTGTAAAGGAAGAAAAGGTCAGATAGGACTAGACCGACTGACCATCTAAAAAAAGACAAGTACACAAAGCAGAAAGGTAATCCGGGTATGAAGTTAAAGTTAGTGTAAAGGAAGAAAAGGAGGTATTGCACTCCATGATTCACTTAAAAAAAAATATCTGAATTAACTGAGAACAAATTATGTGAGCTATGTATACTTGTGCGAAATGGGACTTGTGTGAGAGCGCTTCTGGGCAGCGCAACAGAACTGGCAATAGTGCACCAGCCTCTTCAAAAGCTTCTGGTGGTAATTTGGACTGAAGGATATATACAGGTCCAAACTCCAGATGGACATGTAAACACTCCAGATAGAGTTTATAATGTAAAAATACAAACTGAGGTAGATATACCTTTCAAAATTAAACCAATTGTCTGGCCGCATTTGTCAGATGTCTAAGATATATTTCTTGCAGAGGATGAATGGCCACCGCACCTTCACACAGACTGTTCCCACATGAGAGGACGGAATACTGTTAGTAGAGGAATTCTGGGAAAAGTATGTATGAGAGTGGGTTTAAAACAAGCTGCTGCACTGTATATAAACTAAGCGCTATGGGTTAAATAATCAATTTCACATGTCAATCCCTTACGGAGTGAGCCTCAAGTAAACGCTCGAAATCCTCTGAAGGCAGACGCTAATCACAAAATAAAAACTATTTTAGATCCGCTGCAATATCAAGGCATCATAGTGTCTCGTAGTTCCACCATCAACAGCCCTCTTTTCCCAGTTTTAATATCTGACTGCTCATATAGACTAGTTTTCGACTGTAAAATTTGAACTCATACTCATGTGCTACACAAAACGTTCATATTACAGGACTCATGTCAAACCTGGTGTAAAAGATATATAAAAGTAAGAATCTACCTGCCTTCTAATTTAATGAATTTCAATTCTGTTTTAAATGATTGACGATGGGCTATAAAAGTTCTGGTTTATTTGTAGCATGCAACATGGAGATCTTACAAAAAGATCAAGAAGCACTATCTTACATTGATGACATTTACAACACAGATGATGGCTTAGAACAACACCTAGGGTGGACAATACTGACTACACACAATTACAAAATCATTTCAAAAAATCTAAATTCGCTTACTTGAAAGTGATTCCCTCATATATGAATTATGCTGCGAGCTTAGGGGACTGGCACCGGCCATCTTGCAGAAGTGTGCCACTTCGCAGCCTCCAAATACTTCAAGAAAGTTAAATGCCCTTATGGGATTTCATAACTTTGGAAGGACTTACTTGCCATATTATGCTGAGCGAGTGAAGCCTTTGTACACCCTAATCTCTCCCACGTTTTTTTAAACAATTGGGCTGGGGCTGTAAGACACACAGCTTTTTTACATGTAGTGCAAGCAGATATGTTAGAGAAAAAGGGGCATCTTTATGAATGTTTTGTGTCCCCCTTGAACCACACAAAGGGGCGCAGGGGAAACACAAAACTTAAGTAGGATCTATCAAGACATTCAAGGCCACCTTTCATGGCCCTACATGGCTTGATAAATACACAGTAACGCAATGCAGCGCAAATCACTGCAATGCGATACTCTGCCCCATTGAGGCATTCCATGGGTGAAACTTGGGTGTCCCCATGCTTCCATCCATGGATTTTGGCACATTCCCAGATTTACCATTACTGGTAGACCTGAACTGCATCAAAATGTTACTCATCCCCAAGTGAGGCGTAGAGTGGAGACATATCTTTATTTCTCCTTATTTGTTCCTCTTTCTATGTGTGCATTCTGCAGCACAGATAGAAAGAAGGAAAATGCCTCAGAGGAATGTTTTTGTGCAGGAAGGCCTAACTTCCTGCACAAAAACAATCATGTCTGCCATGTCTCCCAACGCAGGCAACCTTTGTCTGCCATGTCTCCCAACGCAGGCAACCTTTGCACCATGGTGCAATGTTGCCTGCGTTGGGAGCCAAAAAGGAGCTAGTGCAAGGAAAGGACAAGAATGCATCATATTATGTTAAATATTGTGCATTTCTGCCCTTTCCCTTTCATGCAGCCCAGCAAGGTGGCTTGCTTCACAATGTGAAAGCTTCATAAATATGCCCCAAAATGTTTACAGACAAGATATAACAAAACAAATGTAGTTGCAAGAATCATCCCCAGTTTCCTGGGCTACACATACATAGTTTACAATGAGGGACAGACAGTTTTTATTACTTACAAATAACATTTGTATTCCACAGCCGAATTACACTTCGCTCCTGTACAGAATATTCTTACTGCAGCACAGATGTCCATTTTGAAAGATCGCCCTTTGGCACAAGGGATACTAAATTATAGTTTCTCCTGTTTCCACACTAGAGGTGGAGACAAAAGTAAGCATACCTAGTGCTCACGCTGTACCACTGCATTAGGTGCAGCGGACGATGTCTTTAAGTGCAGTTAATGTAACTTTGAGTATAATTTGACTAATCTCTCCAATATACCCCAAATTTACCACAACCTTCTAATAGTCTACCAATGAGGACTATAAGAACATATTTGTGGATGATTCTCTACAGCCTGGGGTTGTTCCAAAAGAGAAATACCCTGTGGCTTGCACAGCAATGCAGGGAATTTTTGAAAACGGTGAATTCAAACTGATACAGACTCACACTAAAACTTTAGATGATTGCCCTCCACAGCTTCCAAAAATTAATGACTTGTTGTTTACACTACACAATGTTGATCCATCTGTTCCCAAACTGTGTTGGATTCATATTTCTGTGTGCAAGGGTAACATTTTAATTTAGCATATTCACAAATGAACTGATTCAGAGATTCAAAAGTGAAATAAAACAAAAATAAATAGCTCTAGGGAAAGGTGGCTGTCTTAACCTCTTCAGTGCCCCGCCCTTTCCCCGCCCTGTGCCGGCCGTTGCATTAGCGGGCGGGGTTCATGACGAGATAGTCTCGTCATGGGCACAGCGCAACCGCGCTCCATGACGAGACTATCTCTTCATGGGCACTGAAGGGGTTAAAAGATCAACTTCATTTGGTCCATGTTCAACATATCATGGCCCATAAAAGTGAGGGAATTTATGCTAAATGGAAAATTGCAATTAACTTAGCTGCAAAGGCAGAGGTCCATAATTTTATAGCAGCTGTGACCACATCCCAAACCAAGATTAACACAGACATTTTGGCAGCGATACAAGCAACAGCTAAATTTCACAGGACTCCAGATGGCTTTTCCTGCTAATACTCCTATACCCTCAATCAAGATAAGACTAAGCCTGGGCAAAGCACTACGCTACGCTTGCATAGTTTGCGAAGTTTGCACTACTTCGCACTACGCGAATTGCACGTAGCACAGTGCAAACATGCGTAGCGTAGCGTTGTGTAGTGCAGCGGTCATTTTTTGCATGCTCGCGGTCCTCAACATCAAGTTGGCGACCGTGAGACAGCAAAATGACATCCCGGCGAGACTTTTTCCTTGTTCGCGATCAGCAACATCAAGTTGCCAATCGCGAGCATGGAAAATAAACATCCCGGCGAGATTCTCAACGCGGGGAGGTCAGGTTTCTCATTGCGAGTGGTTGCGTATGCTTGCGACCGCTCGCGATGAGAAACTACCAGTCCGCGTTGAGAAAGCTGCCGCTCGAGTTAAAATTGACTCGAGCGGCAGAAAATTACAGCTCGCACTGTGCAAGATGCCGTTTTCAATGATTGCACAGTGCCGGATGCTTGTACGCACTGTGCAATCATTGAAAACGGCATCTTGCACAGTGCGAACAGGGTACTACGCAGTTCACGAAGTGCTACGCGTAGCTCGCTGTCGGAGGGATGGGCGGAAATGGAAACTAGGAGGCCGCAGTGATGGTTGAATGTTGAAGATTTTATTGGTTAATTACAAAAAATGATATATGGATTAGTGGTTTTCCAGCGTCAGAGTAGGTCAAGTGGTTGTTGTGGGGTTTGGTTGTCAGGTCTCGCTCTGAAGAACCGGGATATAAACCCGGCGGCGCAGGGGACACGCCCAAAGTCTTCGGGTTCACCTGTCTTAGAGTACAGAGACACGGGATTCTTCTGTTGACATCAAAGATCAAATTTATTAGCTGCAGCCAGTAACAGAGATCCTAGAAGTACAACACGGTGTATGTTCTCAGGAGACTGCTCGAAATCATAGAGCGGAGCATCGTCTTTTATGCTGAAAACCACGTTCCTGGCTAGCATCAATTACTTACAAATTTGACCAATCAGAGGATGACATTTACAGAGGCATCACATAACGACAAACCCACTTTCAGTTATCCAGCCCATCGCAAATGACAAGGCAAAAATCCAGCATTCTTGCTCGAACAGGCCGGACGGGCCCATCATAAAAGACCTCAACCCAAGTCAATAATTAGGCCATAAGGCCATAAAGGAAGGAGCAGAAACAGATGAGAAACAAGATAGAGGGGTGTGTGCGTGTGTCATAGAATCAATAATGTCCTGCTCTTTGATCTCTATCTGACCAGCTGCTGAACAAGGAACTGGCTCAACGAGTTTAGCCTCGGGCAACAAGGTCAGTTGACTCAGGTCAAACAGAAGTCAACACGAACTCAAGCTAAAGTGTATGCGTCCCTAGAGGCTTGCTGGGCCACAGTCATCCTGTAGACATTAGCCTATGTGAGGGCAACCACAAAATGGCGGTTATGCACAAAATGAAACCCAAGGGTTCAGACTAGATCGTCAAATACACAGTGAATTCATCGGTGTAGCATGACGAAAACACTCATGCATACCGCACTTGTCATTCGCGGTTCGCTGATACCAAAATCATCACGATACGACAACCGCCATTGAACGGGTTCAGAATTCACGGAACCACAGACCCTCCTTTTGCCCTTACATAGGCAATAACCTAAACTCACGTCAATCTGAATCCAGGTCTATATTCATCAGATCATTAAGATGTTGCTGTAGCATCATCCTGGTACTTAGTAACTCTCTCTGGACAGGCCTCCTCGAACACGAGGTAGCAAAAAGGCCACATATAGCAGGAGCACACTGTACACAAAGACAGAACAGGAAAAGGATAGCTAATGCCATCCCAATGACCATCAGAATCTTCCATCCCCATGTGGAAATGTGGATTTTCCTGGTCAGTTATGTCCCCTATCTTGGACCCCAACGGTTCTATATGCATGTTACAAGTACATGTATGTTCCCTCCAGTTCCAGTTTCTAAGACGCAAACATATGTGTGTCTACCGTCAACATGTTCTCTGTCAGATCCGCCATCAATGGGCTGGATATTCGATTCCTAAGTATGAAAGGCCACCGACTTTATATGGCTAAGTTACTCCATTTTTACAGTTCAGGCGAGTAGGCCCGATTCTGTCCTCAAAGCCTTTCCCTGCTCTCTGTTTCTGACAGCTTCAGCTTGAGCTCGCATCTGTATCCATGAACTTTGTCCTACTCCCTGTGCAGCTAACGGTGCCTGCCTCGGCCAGTTTTCGCTTGTCTGCCAAGAAGTTGTATTTCACCTTCGAATTATCTATTTTGCTCTTCAGCCGATGCATTCCTGTCCAGTGATTTAGGTAAACATTTCCTTTAGCTCACAAGCAAAGGACTCAGCCTTTCCGTCCTCCTGCAAGTGATTCATAGCCCTGTTGCTATGGAAAGTTTTCTGCCCCTCGCATCTCATATAGACACTTAGACGCTTGTACACGCACACAGTCAGTATAGAATAGATTCTGTCCGAGAGTCTCTTCCTTGTGGATAACATAGTTCTTTAAACATAGGATGTTAGATATGATTTGGGATTAGGATGACTTGACCCCAGACTTCTCGTCTCCACATGTAGAGCTAAATGTCAAGTCCCCTTCACCCCCTAGTTACACGTCAATTACACGTCATGCTGCCGCGCGCGCATCTATGCCAAGTATTATCTTATAGATCCACCTATGTCTGATAATTCTAACCAATCATGTTTCTTTTATTCCTTATTACGCCTAGTTTCGATTATGTCACTGTCACGTCATTTTTCTTATCAAATGTTACGCCTTCTACATTCGTTTCATTGTAATGTACTTATTATAAAAATACATGTCTGTTAATAAATTATTGTACTTCACTTCCTGAACCTTCGTGGTGACGGAACCTGAGGGCCGCGACTCGAGTCGGCCATTTTGAATGGAATAAAGCCCATTAGAAACCTCTTATACCACGGATTCTGCCTCTTGTTATTTTGAGCTATTTTACTTTATTTTAAGACTCCGTACGAAATTCAGTCAGGTAATATTTATTTTATTTACCACATAATGGCGCCCGAATAGGGACACTTTCTCATCTCACGCGCCGGCGGTGCGTTGCAGGCCCGGTCTCCTGCCACAGCTGGACGGACCATAAACGCGTACCAGCAGGATTTCCTGTAAGCTCCCTCCGGTCAAGCGGGGGCGACTGAGGCTGCGATCAACCCAGACGAGGCGGTGAGAAGTGCGAAGTATCCCGACCAGAGCCTAGCTGAGAGAGCAAGATCCGAGGTATACAGAGGCCCACCAGGTTTTCCGAAATTCCGACGTCCAGAGGGTCCGATGTCCGCAGTTATCGAGTCCTGTCCATTCTCTGAGGCCTTCCGTTTCAAGGAGCTACTCGGTGAGTACCATCGCCGGGGAGGCGTGTTGACGCGCACATAGGTTGTGCCGGTCAAGACGGATTTGGGTACACAAATCCGGTCTGCACTGTTTAGCAGTGTATATGTACTGTTTAGCAGTATATCAAGTATTCCGAAGTATTCAGTTATTGTCAAGAATTCAGCGTGGTGATTAGTTAGGCAGACTGTCATCATTGTCGATCATTGTTATAATGTTTAATGTTTAATGTTTAAAGTATTCAGAAAATGTCTTGCATATTGTGGTATGAATGACTGTTCATAGTTCACTGTTCATTATTGTGTTTCTCGTATTAAGTAAGTTCAAGAGTAAGTATCAGGTCAGTTGTCAATATGCCGCTCTTCTCGAAGTTAAGACAGATTACTACCAGAAAAGGGGTGCTTGAAGAAGCAGTTCCTATTCCTCCTAGAGACACTCCAGGACATTTCATGTACCATAAACATGGCTTAGATGCCATATTGTTTCTTGATCTATGGGTAGATTATACCAAAGGATTACCGGAAAGTCAAAGGTGGCCCATAGCGGGAACCTGGGATGCAGAGTGCATCATGAAAGTGGAGGAAGAGTTATGGAAAAGAAAGGTCAGACAGTCACAGAAAGACGCCGTTGAGTTATGGCGTAAAGAATCTCACAGACGAACAGAAAAAGCACGTAGACAAGAAGAGAGGAGTAAAGAAAGTTCAAATAAAGTTCAAGAAAATCTATTAATTGAGGAAGGTATCCGAGTGAAATCAGAACAAGTAAATAGACAAAGAAATGCTCTTATGAATGGTATGTATCCCCTTCTAGCCGAAGGACTACCTAAGGCTGTTACGGAGGTGCCAAAAGACTTGCCACCCCCGTTATTTCCAATTAAGGTACATCCAAAGGGGCATCCCAGAACCGCAGAAGACGTTTTCCTTTCCTCATATCTAGACGATGCAGCCCCGAGTATGCTAACGCCACACCACATAGACCGTCTGGCGGAGGGGTTCAACGTCAGGATCAGGTATCTGTCCCCGTGCAACAGCAAGTCCCGATACAAGCATCGGCAAGCACATCTGTTTCCGCATCTGTTTCCGCAGTCGACTCTACAGGGGTATCGACACCCATAGTTGCTGTATCACGTTCGACGAACCCTTTCACACCCGACGCCCCAGATGGGGCCACGGGAGGTGCTAGCAGTATTTTTACACCACCTAGAATAAATAAACTTGTTTTTCAAGAGTCAGCACATTCACGTACACCTAAGTTCGTAAATGAACGTACGCTTAAGGAACTTCTTGTAAATTGTAGATATGACCCGGTGGTTGGTAAAGAGGACGAAATGGTCCTGGCATCATTACGTATCAGACGAGCCGCAGAGTATTTAGCAAGGTTACCAGGGATGGCTACGCATCTAGATAACATATATCATTTTGTTCAAACAGGACGAGATCCAGGATGTATTAACAGAGCTATGGAATTCCAGAAAGTAGAGATACAAGGGGAACTGTTACGTTTCCTCATAAACTGTGTGATCAGAAATCAAGATCGTCCGGGGGTAGACCGGAATGCAATGCTTATTCTTACAAGATGGAGTCAGAATATATCAGAAGGGAGACACGATAAGCAAAATTGTATAATAGCCATGTGCCGAAAAATACGTAAAGAAATAGAGCGTATTCATGAAGAGAGATTGGGAACAGACGAGTTTGAGCAAGATGAAGTGTCCGAATCAGGGAACCCTGCAAGACAGTCAGAGACCATAGCCTATGTAGGCAGAGGAAGATCTTGTGAAAATACTAGATGTTTTTCTGATCCAATACACTCTGTATGTCCAAATAATAGCAGAACGTATCCGACGCCTGTAATAAATCTGAAATCTCCTGAACATTCGTTTCAAGCCGCAGATAAAATACTACGAGAACGAAGGGGTTATCACCTCCTCGATTCCATGGATGAGCAAGAATTAGCCAGATCAGCCGTTCACTGGATTGTTAGTCCTGAAAAATACGGTGATGAGACCGTAGCACACACGTTTCTCAACCTCAGTACAGATGAACAACGTTTAGCTGGAATCTATATGATTCAGCAACTCCTCATATTATATAAGAGCCAACATGCTGACCCTGGTCCTTTACCTGATATATTAACGGAACTACTTACGTACAGATGGAGAGGTTCTAGTAACAAGCTAATTAAAGAGATATTAGTGTCACGTAAGCAGTACGTCCTTTTTGTAAATCCAGATTCTCTCTCCCTGCCCCCCAGAGAAAGAGCACCGTACTACATGGATAGACAAAATCCTCTACGAGAAGTGCACCCAATAAAAGGCGAAGACAATGAGTTTCACCGTGTATTTGTTTACACACCTATATCAAAAATGGAATTATTAGAAATGAAGAAAGTAGTACCTAGCCATGATAAAGACCCAGCGGGTTTCCACCGAGAAATTAAAGACATGTTACTGATGGGAGAGTACACCTTTCCTGATATTATGACGATATTAAAGGTGCTTTTGCCTGCTGGCATATATGAAAAAACTGAAAGAAAAAGAGTGGGAAGTGGGAGACCAAAAGATAGACTGGACAGCATTAGCAGAGGAAGAAAGGGGCCGAGCTGCAGGTTCAGGGCTCGGGGATAAAGTTAAACTGTTACCAGGTTTACTAGTACAGGTACTGCCACGTTTATTAACTACAAAAAAGGAAGATTGGGGTGCAATCACAGCCTGCAAACAAAAGCAAGATGAAGACACAAGCGATTATTATGCTCGATTTGAAAAATGTTTTGGTATAAATAGTGGTATAAAAGCAAGTAGTGACTCATATCCACATTTATTTGTGACAAAATTAGTGGAAAATGCATTGCCTCCAGTGAAGAATAGAATATTGAAATTCGAGAGTACCTGGCAAAGTAACACTCCGTCGCAAATGCTACAAATGTTACAGTATCATCACAATAGAATTAGGGATGAACAAGAACACGAGCATAGACGCATGAAGGATACAAAAATGAAAATGCTAGTTTCTCAGACAGTACCAGCAGATGGTCACAAAAAGGGTGTGACACATTCTGGTGATTCTGCAGTTCCTGTAAAGGGAACCTGCAATTACTGTAAACAACTAGGCCATTATGTACATGATTGTCAAGTCCTGAAACGAAATATAGCTACAGGTATTGCAAAAGAGAGACCACGATTAGTTAGACAAGATCAGAATGAAAAAGGAGCTATGCAGCATGGACAGTCCGTGCCAGTTCAGCAACAGTCTATGCCAGCCTCACAGCAACCCATACAGTTTGTGCCAGCTGCACCACCGTTGCCTACTACTGCCACACAAACCACAACACAACAAATGTATCAGACTGCACAGTATGAATACCCTGAATACCAGCGTTACGCATGAACCAGCCTAGAGAGGGAAGTTGACTTACCGCTTATCGAGATTCCGGTAGATCAAGAAGGACCTTATGTACATAGTGAATTATTAGGTCAAGATAGAAAATTCTTACTCGATACAGGGGCAAGTCGAACAACCATAAAACGTAGTGAAGTTCCAGGGGCACCCCTCTCAGGCTCTCAAAATGTTTCCCTTGGTTTTTCAGGAAAACCTATTGTTAATGAAGTATCACAGCCTCTACCACTTACGATAGGACCTTTGACACGAATTACAGATTTATTGCTTACTAAATCATGCCCAGAAAATTTGTTAGGAATTAAAACTCTGAAAGCACTAGGAGCCATAATATGTTGTTCTCCGGAAAGAGTAAGGTTGTTTTTGCGTGATTTTAAAGGTCACTATGTGTCTAGAGACATGGATCCCCGACTACAGATTTTACCAGTACATCTATGGGCACAAGGCCCTACGGATGTTGGCTGCATGAACATTACACCCTATCGAGTTACATTGAAAGCAGGAGTGGTACTACCACGAATGCGACAATACAAGTTACCGCATGATGCTGTAGTGGCTTTGTTGAAAATCATTGATGAACTAATTGCCCAGGGAGTAGTTGTAGAAACAGACTCCAATGTATGTAATTCACCGATAATTCCGATTCTTAAACGAACTGATCCTACTGCTCCGCCAGTATACCGATTGGTTATTGATTTGCGTGAACTAAACAAGTGTATTGTACCACAATTCCCTGTGGTCCCTGATATATCATCATTGTTGACAGCAATTGATTCCGAAGCAACATTCTTTACTGTAATTGATCTCAAGAATGCCTTTTTCAGCGTCCCAATAGATCCGGAAAGCCAATACTTGTTCGGATTCAGTTTAAATGGGCGCAGCTTTAAATTCTCACGCGCTCCTCAAGGATTTACAGAAAGCCCCAGCATCTACAGCCAAGCACTGAAACGAGAACTTGACAGTATCCACATGCCAGTCAATACAGCACTGCTTCAATATGTCGATGATCTGCTGATCACCGCGAGAAGCGAGCCAGAATGTGAAAAAGCTTCTCTGACAGTTTTACATTTCCTAGCCGACAAGGGGCACAAGGTGTCCCCTTCTAAGCTGCAATTCTGTGTTCAGCGAGTTATTTATCTTGGTCACTCGCTGTCCAAGGAGGGAAGGCAGCTTACACCAGACCGTATCCAGTTAATTGCTAACATGTCAATACCCCAGACACAGAAGGAGGTGCGGGCTTTCATAGGCCTCACTTCATATTGTAGGCAGTGGATCCCTCAGTACGCATTTCTAGCAAAACCACTCATTCAGTTAACCACACAGGAGGCAGCCACATCGACTGTTCTCCCTTGGACTCAGGAACATACACAAGCTTTTGAAAGCCTAAAGGAAGCTTTATGTCAAGCACCTGTTTTAGCAACACCATGTTATAGCAAACATTTTACACTCTTTGTTACAGAACGCGAAGGTACTGCCTTATCAGTACTCACTCAGGATCAAGCAGGATCACGCAAGCCATGTGCTTATTTTTCCAGTACATTAGATCCCGTAGCTCAGGCTTTGCCTGCATGCCTGAAATCAGTGGCAGCGACAGCTTTAGCAATCAGACAAAGCGATGCCATAGTATTAGGACACCCATTGACAGTTCAAGTACCACATGCAGTAGAGGTTCTTGTGAACCGAACACAAACACAACACTTGACCATAGCAAGACTTACCGGTTATGAACTGACATTGTTTCAACCACACATAGAGATCCGACGGTGTAATACATTGAATCCTGCTACACTATTACCTGTAATTGGAACAGACCCACTAGCTCATGATTGTGTTGAAATCATTGAAATAAAGACGAAACCTAGACAAGATTTGACAGACGTTCCATTGTTAGATCCAGACCTGACGTTGTATGTAGACGGATCGTGCATGAGAACAAATACAGGAGATTTAGTGGCCGCGTATGCAGTCACAACAGACACTGAAGTTATTGAGACAAATTGTATAGATACTTTGTCAGCCCAAGCAGCAGAACTTATTGCTCTAACAAAAGCCTGTATTCAAGCCACAAATAAGAAAGTTAATGTATACACTGACTCACGTTATGCATTCGGAGTTGTACACGACTTCGGCGTGCTATGGCGAGAGAGAGGTTATTTAACGTCCCATGGTGCCCACATTCAGCACGGACCCCTCATTCATGCCTTGTTAGACGCAATACATCTACCCACTGCTATATCGATTATGAAATGTAAAGCACACACGAAGGTTACTGATACCATTTCTCAAGGCAATGACTTAGCTGACAGAACAGCTAAACAGACTGCTCAGAATCGCACATTAGACATGACAAAGCCAATAGTTCAGACACCAACACAGTGTATGACAATTAAGGATCCCGCACTTGACGTAATTGACATACAGACACATGCCACAGCAGAAGAAATAAAGAAGTGGACTGAACTAGGAGGGATCCAGACAGATCAAGGATGGATGACGAAGGAGAAATCTGTATGGTTTCTCCCTGATTCCATGGTTCAAGCCATTATAGCTACAGTTCACAGTCCAGCACATTTAGGAGAGAAGGCTATGCTAGACAGCATTCAGCACATTTGGTTCAACAAACATTTACGAGCAGCAGCTAAACAAAAAGTTCGTACCTGTATGATATGTTGTCAGTTTAATCCGGGAAAGAGTGTTCCCGTAGAGCAGGGTGGATTTCAGCCTCCTGACCATCCTTTTGAAGTCCTCCAGATGGATTATATTCAGATGGAACGTTGTCGAGGATTCAAATATGTCCTCGTAGTTGTCTGCGCTCTCTCCCGTTGGACAGAGGCGTATCCCGTATCAGATTACACTGCCCCGACTACTGCCAAGCAGCTAGTTCGAGAATTCTTCCCACGGTACGGTTTACCACGTGTTGTATATTCAGACAACGGCCAGCCTTTCTCATCCGAATTAATGAAACATGTCTCACTTTTGTTGGGATATCAGTGGAAATTCCACTGTGTCCGACACCCCGAAGCAGCAGGTCTCGTAGAAAGACATAACCAGACACTGAAAATCAGACTGTCCAAAATATGTAGAGAGAAAGGTGTCGACTGGATAGTAGCATTACCAGTTGCACTCTTTTACATGAGAATGGTAGCACACTCTAGAACAGGGCTATCCCCGTATGAGGTGATCTTTGGTAGACCGCCGAATATGTGGGGGACGCCTATACCACGTAAAATAACTGATGTTGACTGTAATATGCTGACAGATTACCTGGCTTCCTTGATGTCTGCACTACAATCTTCTCGTTCACAGGTAGCTGCAGCCTTTCCCGACAACACTGAGGCGAAACCCCATGACGTTGTTCCGGGTAATCTTGTCTTTGTGAGAAATTTCGACAGGAAGAGTCAATTGGAGCCCAGGTGGAAAGCACCCAAGTTGGTCCTGTTGACCACAAGAACAGCCGTGAAGATCGAGGGACGAAAAGGGTGGATTCATTCCAGTCACGTAAAAAAATTTCATGGACTACCTTCAGATATAGACACTGTGCCCTGCACTCCCTCACAGACTGATTCAAAACTTCCTTTTGTTGAACTGAATGACTCTCAGTGCTATAAACAGAAACTCAGGTCCAGATCTAAACTGTCGGACGATTTGATTGTTTAAGTCCTCTCCAAGGTGAAGCGGTTGAATCTGTCCCGACATGTACCCCTTAGGTCTGAATCATGTAGAGTCCAGAATCATAATGAAACGACATGCTTATTGTAAATTACTGCGTAACCACTGTATTGTGACTTTATTAATTTTGTTTTCCTTGAGTTTTTTAATAGTTACTGCAAGTATATTGTTGCATATGTATTATCCTGTTTCTAAACGTGTTCTCAATATAACTGATGAACATTCTTTTAGTGACCTACCGCCACATGAATTATCTTATAGACTTGCGCTGCGCAATAACACATTCATTAGTATGTTACATCATTCCCATCAGACTAGTAATGCGACCAATTGTTGGGTGTGTGGCCGACTTCCTCCCTATCAGAATAACAAAGGAGTTCTGCCTTTCTTTCCACATCCATTTACACGCAATGGCTCCTGTGGAGCATGGTTTAGTTTATTAAATTCCATAGACCCAGACACAGCAGTTTATCAACAACATTGGATATGGGGAAATCTGAATCTAGTTTTATTCAAAGTCTGTCACCCTAATAAGGAGGGTCACCTCAGTAGAACAGGAACTGATCTAGAAAATGAAGTGTATAAATTAGGTAATTTTACACCTAATCTTATGATTTTGAATGTCAAATCCGAAGTTGAACTAATTTTGCCCACTATGTCAGTATTTCCAGTTAAGGGTGAATTATGTGTGAGAAAAGTTGGTTCCATACATATGGGCCATAGCCAATGCGTTACTACAGTAGAATATAGTGATCAAGGCAAATCTTCATTTAGAGCTTCTCGCCATTCTTACTTTATATGTGGTCAGACGGCATATATGCGTCTGCCTCTAGATTGGGATGGTACCTGTTATATAGCATTCCTTCTGCCACCTGTTTTCCTAGCTCCCCCTGATTATTATCGAAATGTTCATTTAGTACACAATAGAGAGCGAAGAGATCTCCCAGTTGTCGATTATACTGAGACGGCATGGGACAAGTATGTAGATTTCAATAAAGGTATCTTTCCCTATATAGGTACTATATCAAATAGTAAGCTGATACGCAGACTCACCAAGACTCTTGAAGCTGTAGTAAACGAGACTATAGCCGCCCTAGGCAATCTGACAGAGGAACAATCAGTGATGAGAATTGTTGTTCTCCAGAATCGTCTTGTCCTTGACGTCATCCTGGCCGATAGGGGCGGAGCTTGCAGGGTCATCGGATCCAGCTGCTGCATATTCATACCAGAAAATTCGCCATCTGTATATAAAGCTATAACACGCCTTCATAAGATTGTAAGCCAGATACACGAAAATCCAGGCACTTGGACGTGGTCCGGGTGGTTTTGGAATGTGATATCAGCCTGGGGATGGAGAGTTCTATCCTTCCTAGGTATTGGCCTTCTTATGCTCTTCAGTTGTTGTTTATGCCTGCAATGTGGACCAGCGATTTGTGGTCTGTGTGCCACATCGTGTATTCCACATCAAGGTTTTGGCTCAAGATCCCGGAAGAAGAAAGAAGAAGAAATGATGCTCCATGAGCAAATCGATGGAATGATGAAGATTGATATCTCTTGAAGGGCAAGAAGGGGACAAGGAGGGAATGTGGAAATGTGGATTTTCCTGGTCAGTTATGTCCCCTATCTTGGACCCCAACGGTTCTATATGCATGTTACAAGTACATGTATGTTCCCTCCAGTTCCAGTTTCTAAGACGCAAACATATGTGTGTCTACCGTCAACATGTTCTCTGTCAGATCCGCCATCAATGGGCTGGATATTCGATTCCTAAGTATGAAAGGCCACCGACTTTATATGGCTAAGTTACTCCATTTTTACAGTTCAGGCGAGTAGGCCCGATTCTGTCCTCAAAGCCTTTCCCTGCTCTCTGTTTCTGACAGCTTCAGCTTGAGCTCGCATCTGTATCCATGAACTTTGTCCTACTCCCTGTGCAGCTAACGGTGCCTGCCTCGGCCAGTTTTCGCTTGTCTGCCAAGAAGTTGTATTTCACCTTCGAATTATCTATTTTGCTCTTCAGCCGATGCATTCCTGTCCAGTGATTTAGGTAAACATTTCCTTTAGCTCACAAGCAAAGGACTCAGCCTTTCCGTCCTCCTGCAAGTGATTCATAGCCCTGTTGCTATGGAAAGTTTTCTGCCCCTCGCATCTCATATAGACACTTAGACGCTTGTACACGCACACAGTCAGTATAGAATAGATTCTGTCCGAGAGTCTCTTCCTTGTGGATAACATAGTTCTTTAAACATAGGATGTTAGATATGATTTGGGATTAGGATGACTTGACCCCAGACTTCTCGTCTCCACATGTAGAGCTAAATGTCAAGTCCCCTTCACCCCCTAGTTACACGTCAATTACACGTCATGCTGCCGCGCGCGCATCTATGCCAAGTATTATCTTATAGATCCACCTATGTCTGATAATTCTAACCAATCATGTTTCTTTTATTCCTTATTACGCCTAGTTTCGATTATGTCACTGTCACGTCATTTTTCTTATCAAATGTTACGCCTTCTACATTCGTTTCATTGTAATGTACTTATTATAAAAATACATGTCTGTTAATAAATTATTGTACTTCACTTCCTGAACCTTCGTGGTGACGGAACCTGAGGGCCGCGACTCGAGTCGGCCATTTTGAATGGAATAAAGCCCATTAGAAACCTCTTATACCACGGATTCTGCCTCTTGTTATTTTGAGCTATTTTACTTTATTTTAAGACTCCGTACGAAATTCAGTCAGGTAATATTTATTTTATTTACCACACCCAGGTGGATAACAATCCCCAGAACCATCCCATTAACAACCAATCTCCTTCGTCCACATGTACGGACTCGGAGATCTTATGTAGCTTGGAGATGGCTTGGAAAACTGTCGGAGCATTGTCTGGAATGAAAACACAACAGCTCGATTGGATCAATTTACAGACCCCTCCTCTATCTGCAAGTATGACATCTAACGCAACTTTGTTCTGAAGAGTCCTAAGGCGATCCGACTGGAGCTCAGCAGTCAAGTTACTAAGGGCGCCGGCAATCTCGACTATGGTGGACTCAACCACTCTCGTCAATTGCCGTATGTTCCTGCTGTTAACCATAGGTCCCCAAAACGGCAGAAAACCCTTCAAGAAATCTCCCAATTCTTGTCCTGCGGTATCTTCCTTACTGATGACACCTCTAACGACTCTCATCTTGTGGTAATCTGCCGCAGCTGTAAATGTAGGAGGTAACAAGAACGAGACAAAACATGTGCTCGAGAAATCATGGGGCAACCATGTATACGCTCTGTCATGGCAAATGAAGTAGGTACCCTTAGCTGCTAGAAACGGTGGGGAAGTCTGGGATGCAAAAACATATGTCTCAATGCAAACACACTTCCCTAACTGAGCTCTAGGATTCTTGCCATTACCTTGCAGACAGTAATGACCCTGATGGGGTACTATCCAAATCGGAGAGGATCTCTTCGCTCGCTGGTTCCCACTCAGACTAACTCCATATCCAGTGACGTTCCATCCAATATACGCTAGCGTCTCATCTCTCGGGATAGTCTCAACCTATTCCTCTAATCATGTCGACTATTCCCTTGACCAGAGCACTATTCTTCGGATTATCCTTCACAGAACGTAGGGGGTTAACTTCACGGGCATAAATGAACATTGTTCTGTATGCCCACACAGAACCATTGTAGCTAAATGGCAGGACCAGGTAAGGAATACCTTTATCGGTAGTATGGGGCATAAGGCCACACACCCAACAATTAGTTGTGTTCACTACTAGCTGGTGTTGGTGCAGAAGCTGAACAAAGGAATTATTAGCGAATTCCATTCTCCTAATGGACTCATGTTCGGGCAGAGGGTGAAAAGAATGCGAAGAAACAGTAGGAGGAGGCATGGGTTGTGTAGTGGGCATGAATTTCACTTGAATAGAGAATGTGACATATCCAATTAAAAACATCATTAAACTAAACAGTATAAACAGACATAATATTAAAAAAAACGTTTTCTACTCATTATTATACACATTTCGCTCTTGAAGCTCATTCTTTTAGTAGGTCTCTCCATCCCGAAAAACTCCATCCTCTAATCGTGCTGCTCGTGGCGGATGGGTGTTCCGTGCTAAGGAATGCGCCTGTCGGTCCAGGGAACGCCCTTAGACCAACCAGAACCATCGACCTAACGTCTTCGGCTTGCACTCCAAGGTCTTGGCACCGCAACCCTACAGCTGAATCCGGATGGTGGTTCGAAAAACAAAAATCAAAAATAGTTTCTCGGAGGGGAGCTAACCTTAAAAATAGCAAAGAAGGAACTTAATTTGTTTTTGGTCGCAAATTATAACGCTCTTTGCCAGGCAATGTCTGTTCTCGGAAAAGTAGCTCAGGTTCAACAGTGTTCAAACGGTTCGATGGAGGCACAGCTTCTTGAAGAAGATCGTCGCTTTCTGGCTCAGTGTTTATTCCAATCAAGCGGGCATCGCTGAAAGGCAGAAAACGAGGCACGGTCTCAGTCTCCGAATCAGGAAGTCCTTTTTGGACCCACCGGTCGTACGGCAGAGGCAAAGGGGCCCTCTTACAATGTACGCCGTGAATCCAGTTCTTTTTACCGTGCACTCGCACCGCAGAACAGGTAGATAACAACACCAGGTAAGGTCCTGTCCAGCGGGGCTGCTCGTTCTTGGTTCGCTGAAAATTCTTCACGAGCACCCATGCGCCAGGTTCAATGGCGTGCCCTGGATCTTCAGAAACCTGTGGCAAAGTATCATGAACCTGTTGATGCAGAACACGCAATTTAGCCGTCAATTCGTACAGGTAGTCAAGCAATACAGGGTGTTCTATCCCACTAAATTTTGTCGGCCGCGGCACTCCCCAAATATTTGCCGGGCGACCAAACACAACCTCATAAGGACTCAGACCCATTCGCGAATGCACAGTCATTCTTGTGGACAGAAGGGCTAACGGCAATGCATCAGGCCATTGTAGACCAGAGCTCGCTTGAATTTTGGCCAATTTCAATTTTAACGTGCCATTGTAGGACTCAACTAGACCAGCTGACTGGGGATGATTTCCAGCGTGGAACTTCTGCCGGATTCCTAACCCATCACACACTCTCTTCATCACTTGACCCACAAATTCACTCCCATTGTCGCTCCAGACCATTCTCGGCAACCCATACCTAGGGAAAAATTCCTTAATAAGGGCTTTAGCTGTGGACAAGGCAGTATTGTCCCTCAAAGTTTAGGTTCCACCCATCTAGAAAAAGAGCAAACAACCACTAAGACATACTTCAGGTTGTTGCACCTCTCCATGTGGATGAAATCTAGCTGCAAGGCCTCAAACGGATACGTGGGAGGAGCAAAATGACCAGCTGGAGTTGGAGTTCCCTTACCAGGATTGTACATCAAACAAACCATACAGTTCTTGACCAAATTCTCTGCACACTTAGGAATTCCAGCATTTTGCCATACTGGGGCCAACAACTTACAAATCCCTTTCACACTGATATGGGCCATTCCATGTGCCATCGTAACCACTGGAATTACATACGCATCAGGCAACAACCATCGCTAATGCTCTGACAACTTAACCCAACAACCATTCGAGTCCAATTTACCCTTGCTTTCTCTCCATTCATTCAACTCTTTCTCTGTAGCTTCGGCTTGGATGGATTTCACACTTTCAATCGTATCTTCACACATACTTCTATCTGGAATCCATCTCGCCGGACCCGCAACATACATTCGACTCATCACATCTCTCGCAGTCTCTTTCGCGACTTCATCTGCAAACGCATTACCACGACCAACATCATCCGTGACTTTCTTATGCGCACTGCATTTCACGATCGCAACGTGCAACGGCAAAGTAAGAGATTCAAGAAGTTAATTCACCAATTGACCATGTTGGATCTTGGTCCCATGCGAAGTCAGAAACCCATGTTCTCTCCACAATCGTCCAAAGTTAAAAGCAACACTGAACGCATACTGGCTGTCAGTGTACACAGTCACTCTTTTCCTTTTCGACAACACACACGCTCTTGTCAATGCAATCAACTCTACCGCTTGTGCTGAATTATGTGGGATACGTGCAGCTTCAACAATCGTATGCAAAGTCGTAACAGCAGATGCCGCAGTCGTATCACCATTCGGAAGCTTGAAGCACGAACCATCAACCCATAAAATACCATCACATTCTGCAAGAGGAGTGTCCCTAAGGTCTATCCTCCCTTTCGTTTCTTCCTCAGTCCTAAGGAAACAATCATGCTGTTCGGTATCATCTGTCTCAGTTGAAATCGGCAACAACGTGGCTGGATTCAACGTGTTACATCTCTTTATATGCACATGACTTGCTAACAAGGTCAATTCGTAACCTGACAACCGAGCACTAGTTAAGTGCTGTGTCTTGGTACGGTTCAACAAGGTATCCACTGCATGTGGAACCATCACAGTCAGTGTATTGTCCATCACCAAACCAGCAGACTGTCGGATTGAAACAGCCGCTGCCGCTGTAGCTCTCAAACAACTCGGCAACGCTCTAGCTACCGGATCCAAAGTCGACGAAAAATAAGCACATGGACGTTGCTTATCGCCAAACTGTTGAGTCAAAACTGACAATGCACATCCCTCTCTCTCGTGGACATACAATGTGAAAGGCTTACTGTAATCGGGAGTACCCAACACAGGTGCCGAACACAGCGCATCACGCAATTCTGAAAAACTCTTCTGACATTCATCAGTCCAAGGAATAGGATTCGGAGTATACTTAACAGTAAGAGCTATCAAAGGCTTCGCAAGCAACGAAAAATTAGGAATCCACTGTCTACAGTATGATGTAATACCCAGAAACGCACGCACTTCTCTCTGTGTCGTAGGCACACTCATTTTTGAAATCGCTTGAATTCTTTCTGGGGTCAATCTTCTTCCCTCCTTCGATAAGAGGTGACCTAAGTAGGTAACTTCTTGTCGGCAATACTGCAACTTCGAAAGAGAAACCTTATGATGGAAATCAGACAAGTGACGTAACAACGTCAGAGTAGCCTCTCTACAAGTCTCTTCATTGTCAGCAGCAACTAAAAGATCGTCAACATACTGAATAAGGGCAGCACCATCAGGTAAAACCAACAAATCAAGTTGCGTCTTCAAAGCTTGACTATAGATCGATGGACTCTCACAATAGCCTTGAGGAGCGCGTTTAAACCGGAAACTTCGGCCTCCTAAAGAGAAGCCAAAGATATCTCTACTCTCCACGGCAATCGGGATGCTGAAGAAAGCATTCTTCAAATCAATCACCGAAAACCACGTGGCTGTAGCCGGAATCAAAGTCAGTAAAGCGGTGATATCAGGCACGACAGGGAATTGTGGAACAACGATCTTATTCACCTCGCGAAGATCGATCACAAACCTATATACAGGAGGCTGAGAAGAATCGGTTCTTTTCAGAACAGGCAAAACCGGACTATTGCACACAATACCTCTCGTTTCCTCAATCACACCTTTCTCAATCAGATCAGAGATGATCGCCAAGAGTGCTCTTTCACCATCACTTGAGATACGATACTGTGGAATGCGTGGCAATCTAGCATTCGCCTTCAATGTCACAACACATGGCGGAATCTCCAAAAGACCCACATCATTAGGACCAGTAGCCCAAAGAGAATCAGGAAGAGAAGACAATTCAGCTGGAAGTTGGTCTTTAGACAAATACATCAGAGAGATCACGCTCTTTCCCAATGTAAGCTGTACTCCTGAAGGAGAACAATAAAGCGTCGCATACAATCTCTTCAACAAGTCCAATCCCAACAAGTTCTCACCACAACCTGTCGTCAGAATGAGGGGTGCTTCGAATTCACAATGTCCAACAGATAGACACAAAGGACTAGAAATCGGATTACTAACCGGGGCGCCAGAAAAACCTACTGAAACATTCGTTAAGCCAGACAAAGGTGCGCCAGGGAGTTTAGAGTGCATGATAGAACTCTTCGCAGCACCAGTATCCAACAGAAAAAGCTCTGACACACCTGATGCAATCACTTCAACATAAGGTCCACTCTGATCTACTGGAACTGAAACAACTCCCTCTCTTTGTCTGTGGCTGTCCTAGCAATCATTACCTTCCATATTCTCACCTTCAACGTAATAATCATCCGCATAATACTGAGCCGTCCTACCAGACGCGCCATTCTGTTGATCAAAACAATTCATCGAATTCTGCGGAGGCAAGGAACGCGCAATCTGAGACATACCACGTCCTCGCGGAGCTTGTTGAACACCTCGACCTCTCATACCAGAAACACCATTCGTGCGCTGTACTAAAATCGGGCAACTATTCTTGAAGTGACCCTCTTCTTTGCAATACGCACACTGATTAGGGCCTACAGGGAAACGCTGTTGAGAAGACTCGAACCTTTGCGAGTTTCTCTGATATTGTTGGGGTTGCTGATAATCACGCTGGGTATTGCGAGGCGAGTATGCTTGCTGCAAAAGAACCTTGGTCTTCAATTCTTTAGTCTTTTTATCCGCTTTCTCTATCTCATCCTTATTTCTATTCTCATAGTACTGGGCAGTAGCCAATATCTGTGCTGACGAAGAAACAGCCCAAGCACTTTCAGAATCCTTCAACCTATTGCACAACTCGGGAAGCAAATTATGCACAAACTTGTCAACGAACAACCTTTGACCACCTTCTGTACTCATGTCTTGACCACTGTGGTCTACGAATGTCTCTTCAAATCGAGTGAAAAAGTCGGACACAGTTTCGCCTTCCTTCTGCTTGCATGCAGACAACTTGTCCCAATTGACACGCATAGCAGGCATCAAAGTCTTCATATAATCAATAATTCTACCAGGGAGATCAGCAATCACATTCTCGGGTTTAGCACCACCTATTTGTCTTTCATCTGCAGTTCTAAGATTATTCCATGTATCACCTAATTCCTGCGCATGATCCGTATGACGAATCTTACTCCATATAGGCTGTGGAACAACATTCCCAAATAACATATCTACATCAGCCAAATTCATAATACATGAACCCGCAGTTTGAGATAGCTCCTTATAAAACCCCGCAGGATTTTTACGTGGATCAAGCAGAGTTTGCTTTAGAGCTAGGACTTCGGCACGCTTCCATGGAACATGTACCCAAACGCACTGGAAATGTGGCAGAACAGGTGGATTAGCTTGCGCATCACCAGGTCTCCAAACGGGAGGAACGTCACGCATCGGATATTGAAGCGCCTTTCTCCTAACTGAAGAATCAGGCTCAAATAATGACCTAGAAGGAGACTCACCCATAAACGACAACAATGTCGCGACTGCTCTTTCAACATCAAGACCCACTATAGTTCCTTTTGCAAACTCGGACTGCACACGGAACAACTCAGGCGGAGTCTGCCCTACCTCACTATCTTCCCACTGTTCACGAAGGAAAGAACACATCATATCAAATACGTATCTCTGTTTCGGTGCTTCCCATTGATGGAAAACATCCATAACACCCTCAAGATCATAGTGCGAAGGATAGGTAACCCATTTACGCGCCAAGTGATCCAGCACTGTCCGCTCATCAGGACCAGGCAATTGACTACGCAATTGCTTACGCTCTACAACAGGAGACATACCCAATGAACCCATTAGAGGAGAAAAAAGACTAGCAACCGCATCAGTCATTCTCCGTCGAGCAGAAGGAGAAGGTGACAAAAGAACAGGAGACAAAGCAGAATGAGAAGGAACCGAAGTCGGAACAGTAACAGAAGGAACAGACAACACAGGTATAGGAGTAGCAGACGAAGGAGGTAGCAAAGATGGCGGCCCTTGAGAAGGCTGCGCCGAAGCAGTAGTAGCCAGTAGAGGGAGAGCTGGCTGTTGAGGAACCACTGGAGGTAGAACAACCGGAGGTTGCACAACTACAAGTGGCGGAGGTGCGGTAGCACTCTGAGCATAAGGGGGTGGCGAACTTAATAGATGCGACATTAAAGGATCTTTCGCAAGATCTTTATTTCTTCTTGCTGTTGAGGCGGCAGAGCTGGATAACATTTGTCTACCGCTAATTGATGTTGCCTAAACATCTGTTCGCTTTCTTGTTCTTCCTCATTATCCCTAAACTGTATAGCAGCTTGCACCATCGACATACCTTGTGCACGCTTATTTCGTTTCGCTAACTTAATTTCCTTCTGTTTGGCTTCCTTTCGCCAAAGGCGGAAAGAGTCAAACATTGCCGGCCGGGCTTTCTTTTTGAAGAGTCTAACTTCTAAATTGTCTAAAATCTCCGTGTCATAACTACCATATTGGGGCCATTTTAGGACACCATCCTTCCTAGTATACCTAATCCATACATCATTATACGTGATGGGGCCCACGCCGAGTTTTAAATAGAGCTCATAGGTCGGTGTTCCAATCGGAGGCACCAGACACGAGTCCTCCAATCGGGAATCCCTATTACAACCACAACAAAATATCTTTCCAAGTCTGCTAAGACCAGGCATCTTCGCTCACTAGTCTAGCTTCAAACTTCAAGGGAATATCAAAACGATAGCCTCGTGAATACACGAGTCCCTCGGCTTTGGGGCCTGCAGGTACCAAATCAAAGCGATCCCGAAGGATACCAAAACAAACTAAGGACTGGGAGACGCTCCACTCATACTTAACTGAAATATCGATGACGTCGCCAGAAGACCCGTCTATCGTCTCGCTTTACAAGTCATCAAAGGGCTCCAAGACAGGGCGACAGTCAGGGCAGCAGTCCTTCGTAGCCGTCGGAATGCGGGGAACTTCGCAGCAAAGACTTTCGGACCACAACGACATACAGGGGTCGATGAAGTGGTAGGCCTCCCTCCAGAATTTTCACACGAAGCTCCTCACGATCTTCAGGCTTGGACCGGTACCGCTGAAGTCGCCCCAGAGATGGACGCCAACTGAAAAACCGGGATATAAACCCGGCGGCGCAGGGGACACGCCCAAAGTCTTCGGGTTCACCTGTCTTAGAGTACAGAGACACGGGTTTCTTCTGTTGACATCAAAGATCAAATTTATTAGCTGCAGCCAGTAACAGAGATCCTAGAAGTACAACACGGTGTATGTTCTCAGGAGACTGCTCGAAATCATAGAGCGGAGCATCGTCTTTTATGCCGAAAACCACGTTCCTGGCTAGCATCAATTACTTACAAATTTGACCAATCAGAGGATGACATTTACAGAGGCATCACATAACGACAAACCCACTTTCAGTTATCCAGCCCATCGCAAATGACAAGGCAAAAATCCAGCATTCTTGCTCGAACAGGCCGGACGGGCCCATCATAAAAGACCTCAACCCAAGTCAATAATTAGGCCATAAGGCCATAAAGGAAGGAGCAGAAACAGATGAGAAACAAGATAGAGGGGTGTGTGCGTGTGTCATAGAATCAATAATGTCCTGCTCTTTGATCTCTATCTGACCAGCTGCTTAACAAGGAACTGGTTCAACAAGTTTAGCCTCGGGCAACAGGGTCAGTTGACTCAGGTCAAACAGAAGTCAACACGAACTCAAGCTAAAGTGTATGCGTCCCTAGAGGCTTGCTTGGCCACAGTCATCCTGTAGACATTAGCCTATGTGAGGGCAACCACAAAATGGCGGTTATGCACAAAATGAAACCCAAGGGTTCAGACTAGATCGTCAATTACACAGTGAATCCATCGGTGTAGCATGACGAAAACACTCATGCATACCGCACTTGTCATTCGCGGTTCGCTGATACCAAAATCATCACGATACGACAACCGCCATTGAACGGGTTCAGAATTCACGGAACCACAGCTCTTCTCTTCTCTCGTGGTCTCTTCCGGATTGTGAGATGAGGACAGCCGTCCCGGAGGGTCTCGAAAAGAAGAAAAAGAGCGGTCAGTGGACTATCTTGTTTTGGTCCGAGTTATTACCATCACCACACCCGGAGTGTTTTAAGAGCAGTGAACAGAAAAACAATCAAGGATAGGTGGACCTTCCACCTACAGGGGGTCAACCACAAACCAAGGAAAAACTACCGAAGGTCCCCTGTAGGGCTTAAGGTGGACGGTTTGGTGAAGTCTTAGGATATTCTCTCCTTTCTAGTGCTACCGTAGGGGTCCCTTTCCTCGTTGCCTCGATTGATGAGGGAGCTATGTGAAATACCTAAAACAAGAGGACTCCACCTGAGGTAAGGTATTAAAGTACACAAGGGAAACAATAAAAAAAAATAACTGCAGGACTGAGAGATACCTCCTCTCCGTCCCCTTCCTTTTAGGAAATCTGAGGGTATGGGCGTCTTAGTGAGGGAGCATGCAGGGGTTGGGTTTAGGTTCGTTGCCCAGTCCGGTGACACCCTTCTCCCCCTCCTGCCCCTGTCTGACCACTCACCGCGTCTGCCGCAACTCTCCGGAGTTGCGGCGGCTTTTCAGCGTCCTCCGGGGGCGTCCACCAGTCTTCGGACCACCGCTCCGCTTCTTCCTCGACGTCCTCGGTTCTACCCGCGTCTTCTTCGTCCTTTGGCGTCTCCCGCGACTCCTTCTCCGGCTGTTCCTCCCGCAACTCCTCTTCCATCCGCTGCTTCGTCTCGGAACCATCGGCGTCTTCCGGGTTCCTCCTACAGCACACCTTCTCTTCCGGCGTCTGTCCCCTTAAGGCTGGTTGTCCCGCCCCCTCCAGGTGGGTCCTCCTCTCGTCGGGTTGCTCTTCGGTTTCCTGCAGAAGGGAGGGAGGGGCTTTCATTAACTCTTCGCGGCCCTTTTTAAAGTGAGGACAGAATGTGGTAGAAAAAGGGGAGTCCCCGTCTTCGTATGACGATATTTTCTCACACTCGCGTAGTGCGAAGTGCACTTTGCGTAGCTTCGCGTAGTGCTACTTCGCGAACTACGCCCAGGGTTAATAATTACCACCCCTTGAAGATGCCATCCATATGCACCGGCCCACATGCCTCAGGGTTGCAACTGGTAAAAATCTACTGCAGGAACAAACAAATGGAGCCTAAGGGCTGGCAATATAGAGTGCATGGAGTCACGAGCGTTGGAATCAGACTTTTAACGTATACATTATTTTTTTTATAACACTGCCGCAAAGAAATTAGTAACAAGGGCAAATGAGATAGTAAATCAGCTTACGCTTACTTAATTATTGCAAACACGGTGGATTTTAAAATAGCATACGGGGTTAAAGCATCTGCTGCAGAGCTATTTGTGTACCCAGGAAGTTAAGCAGCAGAAGAGGGGTAAAATAATTTAGAAGTCCAATGTAATTGTGGAGAGATTTGCATGCAGTCTAGTCACCTTGAAATTACGCAAATGTTATAATCCCTTTAACATACTTTGCTGAGTTATTAACTGGTTTCAAGGAGCTACATGCAAACACCAAGTCAAGAGTTTATACCCTTACTGTTATTCCTCAATGTTTTCTTATTCAAAGGTTCCTAAAAAAAACTTCATTTGGGCAGTTATAAAGGCATATCAGTGCATTCTATAAATGTGGTTATCTGACGATCTGACAGTGCATACATATCTCTTTCATACAAAGTTTAGACAACTCAAGACCTCTCCCTAAATAATAGTTTATCTCTTGAGTACCTGTGAAATGACAAGCTGGTTGACTTTGTTTCCTGGAATTAAGGTGTTATATCTCCATCTAACAGCCCGGCTGGACAGACTCGAACAAAAGGAGTACTGATGACGCTTAATTAAGGCATATATGTATGGGCCCAGCTGGAACTAAAATTAAGCGGTCGTGCTCATCACCTACCAGCATGTTGATGCACAGAACGCAAAGCACAAGGACTGCCGCACTGATGAACATGCGCTCGTTTTGGCACCACAACAAAGTCCGCATATTTTATTGGGACTGGGTAAATTCCCTCAACTCCCCCCTCCGCCCCTTGTTTAGGATCAACAGGGCTCCTTAAAAAACACAACCTTCATGGCTCCAATGATGTAAGTGCATCTAGTATGAAAGGCAGAAAAGGTTTCTTATTATCTAACAGGAGGAGGTTATGCATAGTGGGTACCTGTTTGATGTTGGCAGGCAGTTTGCTCCAGGGGTAATTGTGGCGGATGTGGAAGTCCACGTAAGTGTTCATCTTGCCCTTTTCGCTCCCTGGGAAGGGATCCGGGACCTCATGCCGCAGGGGCCGGTCAGAGCTGCGGAAGCAATGGTGACCTGGTGCTTCCTGTATCAGCGGCGCTCGGGGCTCCATAGCGGATTTGTCTCACTCTACGACTGTGCCACTGCTAGCATCAGGAAACTGCTTCCGGGTTTCGACTAACAGGAAGTGCGTTCTTCTCAACGTCACGTCCTTCTTCGCTGTCATGTTATCCAGAGAGGTCACGTACTAAATCAAATCGGCGTCTGGAATGAATGCGACAATATTGTTATAAGTTAGTGGTTTATTTAACCATGTGTAATGAAACCCACTTTGCTGCCGTATTAAAACGGTTTTCGTTTAGTTACTTTTAGCCAGTGCACAAGTCTTAAAACGAGGATGAAGCAGCCACGTTGCAAAAGGTAGTTGTCAGGAAACCTTGCCCGCCCCTCGTGCACACCGGCTCCTGCTGCAGCCTTGCGCATGCGCCTTGAGGCGCTGGCATGTTTACATCAGGCAAGAATGCCAAGACATAAAAAGAGTCCGATCTGGCGAACAAAAACAGTAGTTAGGCGCCGCTGCTTCCGGACTAAACGGAAGTCAGTTACAGATCGAAAGCCAGTAAAAAGCCAGCTTACAGGAGCTGTGCTAGCATTCAACAAATCGCAAGCTTCAGGAGAAAGAACCGGGCAATAGGCGGACTTTCACCCACCATACATATTACTTAATGCCTCGGAGAGGCAGCGCATGCTCTGCCTATGCAAGACCTAAAAATCAACAGGGGAAGAAATGGTCTATTATACAGTGGCTCACTGCCACTCATTTTAGGTTTCGCCTACACAGTGATTGCGCTGTGCTTGCGAAATCTCTTGTAAATCAAAAACAAGTCTTAAAATATGTTTAGAGCCCACCCATTACTTACCAATACTTACCACTGGTTGGCTTCTACGTCACTCTGGTTTCCTTGCTTCTTATTGGTCACCACCTTCTCTTCGCCTCTGGCTTCCTCCTGGGGCTTCGTGTGTGTCCCTGCCATGGAGCATGGCCAAGTTCTGCTTCCAGTCTGTGCCCACTGTCCTTCCACTGGATGCAGGCCCCCGCAGGTACTTTTTTAGGTCTCGCCTACGCAGCTCGCATGCGCTGCATAGGAAAAAGACCTTTTGGAATCGCTTCACTTTTTGCCCTAAAAATGTGCACGCGTTGCATTGCTTTCAATGGCAACGCATGCCCATTTGGCGATTCCCTTACGGGAGTGAGCTTTGGCGCCATGTGTTAGCAATTATCGCTCCTGGTGCTGCTCGCTCCTGCAAGGGAAACGCTTTCACTTTTGCCGACACTTTTGGTTTTTTTTACTTTTAGCGTGGCGCACGCTTGTTTACTCCAGGCTACGAGACTGGGGGCCATTGTCCTTGCTTGTTTTAAGGCCCAGAGCCCCCTTGCTAAGCCACTGGTACGGCGTAACACCAGAAAAAGTATTACCAGCAGATGTGTTCGCCATTATTTCCTTAACATCACCCCTGGAGCCGGGTTTAGACTCTTCATGTATGTCACGGTGGGGCGAGCACAACCGGATTATCAGGCCCCGTCATCTCAAATTGTTAATTCCCTTTTATGCTATTTCTAAAAGTCATGTCACTTTGAAAATGGATGAAAACAGAAAAGAAAATCTTAAACCATCTAAAGACATATCCGTAATCAATCTGATTAAAGCCACAAAAGAGGCAGGAGGCAACCGAAGCAGGAGGGCATGTAAACTCAGGATGCTTTCATCTCGGGTCAAGGAAACGACAATACCACCCACATGAGCGGTAGCGCCAGGTAGACCCCCTTGAGCCAATGCCTGACGTGTGAGAGTTATCCGCAAGATGTATGCTTTCTGCTCACCTGGAACACGGTGCAAATATAAACGCAACTCAAACGTTGGTTACAGTGGGGTGTTCTATAAAACGGACATGATGTAATGCTGCAATGCACGCATGCAGTCACACAGAGCAATAACATCACATTCTCGTTGCCTGTATATTATTACGGGGACGGCTATTTTGAAATAAACAATTATGTAAAAGCTAAAATGAACAATGTAAATTTTTCATAACATTTCTTAATAGAAGTGGAGACACCGAGGCCACTTCTCGTGTCCTCAGGGCCCATTTGCTGACGTGACACGTGAGCTGGAGGGAGCCGAATTTTTGACCTTTGAAAGCCCCCTCCCAGCATTCCTCAGCACATCCACATCAAATAATGCACCATGACTGACAGCAGACGTCTGTCTAAGATCAGGCGCTCATTTCGTCTTAAAGCAGATGACAAAAATCTAATCACCTCGACTTTGTAACAATTAAAACGAAGCTGCTCGTGGATTTATGGGATACTAGCACTGCAGGAAGTGCGGGCCACTCACAGGAAATACGCATTCCTGGCACGATAGGAAACAGACGAACGTAAGATGTCTGCTTCGGAATCGATCCCAGGCAACAGATGTCTAAAATATGCTGTGGGTGCCTCACACTTATCCCAGAAGTGATCACATTGTGACAGAAAGGCACAGCTAAGGATCTAAGCCTATGCTCCCGAATCGGAACTCCATCTCCCGTGCTCATTGTAAGAAAGTGGCTCTGTATATACTGTTCCCAAATAGGTACAGTGTGCACAGAGTCCACGGTCCCCAGAGGTTTGGCAGAGGCTAAAGTTAGATATAACCTTACTCTCTAAAGTGGTAGCTTGGTCGAGCAGTAAGGCAGTATCAGAGGACAGTGTAAAGCATTTGTTGTACACACTCAGTCAGCAAATGGTCTCACACGCTCAAGAACTGAACTCTAGGCCAATGGTTTTGTATCAAAATATATAGTTGTTTTATAAAATATACTTTCTCAGAATGAGATGCTTTAGATAAATACTTTCAATAGGCAATCGACTTTTGAATGCAATAGATACAGTTGTTGCAATAGGCAACACAATTTCAAACACAATTATACATTGAGCTCAATGGGAATTTCTAGTTAAATGCAATTGATTACTTTTTGGATTACTTTTCTTACCACAGGACTGAATCCTAGATTCAGTCCTTGGACATCTCCTGTAAACAGTTGAGTAAAAACGTTTTGGTTACAGTTGTGATTTTTAAGGAATATTATTGTATTTTAAAGTTGACACGGAAAAATGTTCACATACAATCACCAATGTTATCCTATGGGAGGAAATTCACATAGCAGGTAAGTAGGGTTATCGTTACTTTTTCTAACTCAGTGTTGGATCCTGGATCCAGCACTGGTGCATCTCCTGTAAACAGTTGAAAGACTGCGTTTTTGTTCTACAGGCGATTTTTAACGAATATTTGTAAGTTTGCAAAATCGACACGTAGAAGAATTTCTGGCAAAAACCAGGCAATGTTATCCTATGGAGGAAAATCCAGTTAGCGGTAAGTGCGGTTGTAATTACTTTGCAGGGTCAGTGCTGGGCACCAAGATCCAGCACTGGGATCTCTCCTGATAACAGGTGAGTAAGTTTGTTTTCGTAATTCGGCTGATTTTAGGTGAATATTTTAAAGTTTCAAAACTCAACACCGAAGAATTTTCAAGTGAAACCAGTCAATGTTACCCTATGGAAGAAAAGTGAGTTATCAGCTTTTGGGTAAGTACTCGACTGGCAGAGGTAAGGTTCTGGGCATAGACTCAGGGGTCTCCCAGGGTCAGGTAGGTACAGTTGTTACACCCTCAGCGGCACAGGGGCAGCCGGGTGCAGAGAGAGTTAGGCCCAATGTTATCCTATGGGAGGCGGGGGGCCCTTGGTTGGTGGCTGTTGGCTAGCAGGCCAGGCGGCTGTTGGAGCTTGGCTCCTGGTCACTTACTCAGGGCAAGTGGGGAAGTAGATTAGAGTAGAGGTTGCACTGCCAGGGGCACTCAGGCGGCTGGGTGCAGGGTTCTTTTGAGCCGTTGGGCGCTCAATGGATTTCAATGGAGAAGTCCAAGGACGAACAAAGGCTGCAAGTTCGGGGACGAAGATTCTTCAGGTGTGACCACCACTTAGAGAGGTAAGTTGGGTAGTTGGAGGATAGGTAGGCACCCAGAAATTGGGCACAGAAGGCCGCAGGGCGCCGTGTGCAGGGGTGCCTTTTGGCGTTGGGAAATCTTACCCTCTGCTGGTAGCGGTTGGAGGGGTCCCTGGTTCTGAGGTGGCAGGCGTCGTCAGGAGCGTCGAGGTGGGTCCTTGGGTGCCGGATTCTGGGTCACAGTTGCTGGGGGGACATCCTCTTGGTGTTTGTCCACTCAGGCACAGGCCAGGCTTGGCGGGTGTAGAGTGTGAAGGGTTCACAGTTCCTGGCTGATGCCAGGGGTTAGTTACTTGCTTTGAGCAGTACCACTGCTCATGGGAGTTCCAGTTAGTTAGAGTCACAAGGCAGTCAGGTCCTCTGGGGTCTTTGAGGTTGCTGACCACTGGAGACGCCGGGGTTTAGCAGAAGCAGGTTCTAGGGTCGACAGGCCTGTAGGGCTGGGGCCAAATCTGTTGGTGTCTTCCTCTTGTTAGCAGCTGCATGGCAGGTCTTCTTGTTTCTTGATCTTTTTTCTTGTTTCGGAATCTGGATCTGAGGAAGGAAGGTTCAGGGTGCCCCTAAATACTAAATTTAGGGGCGTTACAGGTAGGTAAAGAGCAGGGACCGATGGGTCCCTTCCCTGGGGTGGGTACACCCCCTATCCTGCCACTCTCCTGTGGCAGGGGGGCAGTAGACTAGTCCTGATTGGGCAGGGCTTCCCATCTTCAAGATGGCGAAAGACCGGAGATGTGCTTCACCTCGCCTCCCCCACCTGGGAGGCTGGCACACCCCCTTTCCTTCTTTGGGGTTTACCACCAGTCTTCCCACCAGGGTGGGGTCAGAACCGGTAGGGGCCAGTTGCTGAGTACAGCAAGTGGCCTGGAGAAGCTCACAAAGGCAGCATGCCTTTGAAGCTTCCCCTGCCTATCCTGGGGGAGGAGACCTAGCACCACGCCCAGGATGTGCATTGTTGAAGGCCCAGGAGAGCGGATGGCTCTCTAACCAGGGGTCCAGAAACATGTCTGCTTTGTGGCAGCCTAGGCAGCCTAGGCAGGCCCTCAGACAAGACATGGATTGTAGGTTAGGTTCAGGGGGCAACTCTAAGTTGCCCTCTGTCGTGCATCTTACAGTAAATCCCATACTGGCATCAGTGTGGGCTTACTGTGCTGAGAAATTTGATACCAAACTTCTCAGTCTTCAGTGTAGCCATCATGGTGCTGTGGAGTTCGTGTTGACGACCTCCCAGCACCATATACTCTTAATGGCAGCACTGCACTAACAGTGCCCAGGAATGGAGCTGGGTACTGTAGGGGCACAGGGCTCATGCACCTGTGCCCACACCACTGGCATAGGGCACCCAGCTAGGGTGACTGAGGTATGCCAGGGCAGTGTGTGTTGTGGGCATGGCACACAGAGATGTGTGCCATGTCGACTCTCTGTTTAGTTCTGCACCAAGACACTCAGCCTGCAAAGGCAGTGTGTGTGTGTCTGTTTAGTTCTGCACCACCCGTCACCCGCTGCCAAAACAACTTCTAACCATCTCTCTTGCCTGCAAGTGGGAAATTTCGGATTATTCCAGGTCCCTAAAGCTAAAGGAATGGCTGGGGAGGCAGGTATTAGTCATTTTTAATATATATTGTATTCATATACAACTGTTGTTCTACTCATCTCTAAATTAGATGAGCATCGCCAACATGTGGCAGACTGTCTTAAGTGCTGTGTTGACAATTAAGTGCCGGTGCCGAGCACCGGAAACCAATTAAGTGCCGGTGATGAGCATCGGAAACCATCGGCTCAAATTAAGTACTGATTAGCACATTGTTACCAGGCCCATCTGAATAATTATTTTTGTTTTTCGCACAGAGATTTTAGCTGCATATCAGTGTGAAACTCCGGAGGAATTATTTGGCAATCATCAAAGAAATTCCCATTCATAAATGCTCTTCCCCAAAACCATGAATTCGCTGTTTTTCCCCACACCCAGAAATACCAAGATGCCCAGCAATGGTAATTCATGGGTGGAGGAGAAATAATGGCGGGTGATGGAACAGCTCAGACACAGCACTGGAACCTTGAAGAATGTGTGGCTACAGGGTGATGCCCACATGCCTACCCCAGGTTAAAAGAACCCAGTTTGTTGATCGGCGATAACTCCATCGTTTAAACCTGTCAGTAAAAAAAAAGTATTCTCTAGAAAAACACTGACACATATAGAAGAGTTGTAGAAGGACATTTCATCGTTTTTGGACACAGTAGACATCTGTGAGTTCTGATGAAGGCTGTCGACCTGTCTGACCATTTAATACCAGCTGAAACATGTTGACCCAGAGATGGTAGAGTGAAAAAGTTTTGATATATTTTAACCCTGTTAAAGAGAGCCTACAAATAAAATTGAATAGATTTGGAATCACTTTAGGCAGTTTTAACCTATTCTTTAATGAATTGATCTCTAATTATCATTTAGAGCTCAATATCTTTAAAAGCTCCACCATTGTACATATATGTGTGCAGTCAGGAGTTTACAGCATGCCCTATGCTGAAGCATGCTACGAAAGTGGGTGAGGGCATTGCACTCAAAAGAATGGGATTCCTGTAGTGACTATATTTACGATTTTCTTCAGCCTCTATGTGTGATACATGATAATTGGGAGACAGATTGATGCATTATTGCTCCTGCCCCTTTGTGTATTTGTACAAAAATATTGTAGCCAGATTATTGACTACTAAAATACTGTGAAGGTAAGTATATATAGGTAAGTTCAGGTTTAGTGTACTTAACTCCACATATCTGAACCTTGATATAACAGAATGGCTGTAGCCACTTCAGTTATAGTTAGAATTCCGAGAGATAGGAATTCCTCAGTTTTTTGATTGGTAATAACTTTGTGAACATTTGATGAATCTCCACTAAACTTAGCAGACCTATTCTTTTTTCTAGAATGGCCGATGATGCAAAGCTTCATGATGATTAGCTAAGAGGATGCATATTGAAAAACGGGGTCCCAAAATACATTTATCCACCAATGCATGTTCTATAGATTTTTTAAACAGAAGTAGCAAAAAAAACGAATTTATATGAAATGCGGCAGGAATATAGATTATGGTGTGGAAAGGGTCCTTCTTGTAATTTTTGATCCGAATATGTTGGGCCATGGCATACTGCAGTTCTTCACGGCAAACTGCGGTACATGGCAATGTCGATACACAATATTATTGCTTAATCAAAGCCATTGCAAAATAAAAAGGTGTCCATAATAGTTAAATCACAGTTTGTCTTTGTTTTGTGTTTTAATGGGAACTATAGCTTATTACTCTTTTTTTTTTAATGTAAAGGAAGAAACGAGGCAGTTAAGCACCTCTGTAAAGTTAGAGAAAAGTGATTTTATTGACTTAAATGGTTTTTTAAAAGTTTATGACATAAAACAGTAATCTCCCGAAAGTATCTCATAAATACCAGAGTACTTATTGAAATGTAAAAAAAACACATAGACATAATACATGGTAGCTCTTAAAAGAGACTTTGTTTTCTTTTTACTAAACAAAATTATATATGTTTGTCAAGCTAAGTTTTTAGGTTTGAAATGAAAATATGCACCATCAGGACGATCCAGTGCTGCATTGTCATATTCTATATGTAAAATAAAAGACATTTTATGACCACAAAGGAATGCTCACACCACCTTGTTCACATGTCTTCGAGTGTTTTCAAATTTAGCAGTTATGAGCAAAATAAGCTAATCTGCAGCAATGACGTTTAAAAAGCATTAGAAAGGCATTTGAAACATATTTCTGGTTACATGACAATGCAAACAAATAGGAAACTAGATAAGGAATACAACTATGAAGTACAGTATTATATAAATGCAGCCCAATGCTACTATATACCACCAACAACCGTAGAGACTCTGCAGGCTATTGTAAAGCAATAGAGCTTTATTTCTTCTTCAAAGACATAACAGAGAAATTAAAAAGTATACCTCATCACCTCCAACTATATATTTCTACATAAAACAGGTACATTTCTATATGGATCTGAATGGCTGTTTTAGAAAATGGTTCTTATGAGTTGTAGTTAGATCATTCAGGAGACATGTCATTATGTGGCCTGGCATGGGTGATAACATTTGTAAATATCTGTTTTAAAAACTGTTATCTTCAATGCTCTGACATACATCAAATTACTTAGTTAACTGTATTACCAATTGCACAAGCACAACATCTATAGCGTTTTTTTTACAATCCAATTGCTTTGTTTTCCCCAGTGTTACATGATACCTATTACCATATGATCATCTTGAACTATATATGTTCCAAATGATAACTTAGCAGTGTAACAGAAATGGTAGTTTTGTCTGAAAACACAAGAAAGGAAAACAATAATGGATTGACTGTGTGTTATGTTTATTAAATACAATGAGATATCCAATTAGTCTATTATTAACTTACCTTCTACTATGAAGCCACCGCAAATCACATATTTAACTTACCTTACACTCATTTATCTCTAGATTAGTTACAATGCATTATTTCTGATACCTGAAAAAATATGGTTAATATTTGTGGAAGCTCTTTATCTTGTGAGTTTTTTTGTTAGTTCTGAAAATAAATTTCTTCCCTGGTGTTTAAAAAAAAGATTTTTCCTGGAATGTATTTTATAACAAGGTCAACACAACCAACCAAAACAATAATCTCAACAGGAAACAGGAGGACAACAAAGGCAAACAAATAAATAAAGCTGTTGGAAAGGACACTGTTGGGCCATAACAAGCTCATGATGGATGGTCATATTTTTCTCTCCCATAACAAGGACAGTGTGACAGAAGAGACAGTATGTTGCTATACTGTCACATTGCTCTATTAATTCTGCCTGAAAGGATTTATTTGCACTGCTGCACCAGGAGCAAGTACTGGCGAAGGGACAGATGCTCATGTGTTGATGGAGCAAAAGAATTAGAAGGTGCTACTGTGGGGGCAGAGGCAGGGATGGTGGAGGTACTGCCACAGTACTGCTGGTGTGCACTACAATATGTATATATATATATATATATATATATATATATATTCACTGAAAAAACCATAGGTTTCAGGCACGTTATAGTTAGGAATTAGCATTTAAAAAACCTTAGAAATTCACTGAAAAAACCATAGGTTTCAGGGGCGTTATAGTTAGCTGGACTTTTCACTCGTACAAAACCCTTGAAATTCCCCTGTTATAGTTAGTTCAGCTAACTATAACTTGCGCGCCCGCAATGCACTGCTGATGACGTCACATATTACATCACTCATGACATGGTCAGTGACATCACTCATGACATCACTGATGACATCTCAAATGACATCACTGTTGACATCACTGATGACATCATCCAGTGAATGTGTGTTTTTCTGAAAATTACATATGTTTTATATATATATATATATATATGTCAAGGTCGATGAAAGAATAAATGGGTATATAAGTGTCTAAATGGATGATTTGTTTTTGAAAAATTGATTGTATAACTGACTGATTAAGTGTATCTTAGTGAATACATGGCTTAGTGAGTAATGTTTAAATATGTAAATATCTGTATCAGTCTCTCACTTTGTGTATAACTGGCTGCATGGGTTGGTGAGTAGCTACATGAGTGTCTATATAGGTTATTAGTTGGTTTTTGAGTATCAGTATGAGTGTCTGAGTGTCTGTATGGTTCGGTGGGGGGTATTACGTAGTGCATAGGTACATGAATGAGTGACTCACTGTTTGTATGTATTGAAGACAGCATGTGTGCAGGACTGTATGGGTGGATGAGTGTGTGCATGGGTGTGATAGTGCCTTTATGAGTAACTACATATGTTTTAAACTAGTATATGTGACTATTGGTGTATATAAGTGAGTATATGTGAGAGTGAGAGATTGAAAGAGTTCCTGTATGCATAAGTATGTGTTTCTATAAGTGATTGTTGAAAAGACTAAGTATGTGTAAGTTTCTGTAGAAGTAAGTGTGGTGGTGTGTGTATAACTGTATATGCAAGTAAATGGATGCTTGATTCTTTATTATCATGAGTGACTATGTGTGTGAGTATGAGTGGCGTTGTGTAACAGGATGTATAGGTGTATGAGTACATATGATTGGTGAGTACATGTATGAGTGACTGTATAGGACTGTTGGTGAATGAGTGGATGTGAATGTGGATCTTAGAATTACTGAATAGGTTGTTGTAACTGATATTAGTACGTCCATTGTTTTGAAAATGTTAGTTTCTATTTTTGAATGTGTGTATCAAAGGTTATATTAGGGAGAGAGGAAGTCTGCCACTCTATCACAAGGATGATGTCATCAATGATGTCATTTGAGATGTCATCAATGATGTCATGAGTGATGTCACTGACCATGTCATGAGTGATGTAATATGTGACGTCATCAGCAGTGCATTGCGGGCGCACGAGTTATAATTAGCTGGACTAACTATAACGGGGGAATTTCAATGGTTTTGTACAAGTGAAAAGTCCAGCTAACTATAACGCCCCTGAAACCTATGATTTTTTCAGTGAATTTCAAAGGTTTTTTAAATGCTAATTTCTAACTATGCCTACAGAGATAGGACATGTGAAGAAAGAAGAAAAAACGCACAGAAAGAAAAAAAAGAAATGCAGAAAGAAGCAACAGAAGTCCTCAAAGACGAAGAAAAATGCAGGAAGAAGGATGACGTGCAGAAAGAACAAACAGAAGAGCAGAAAGAAGCCTTGTTGCAAAATCATCCTGTACCCTCAACTTTTTCAGACGGATACTGGTGGTAACCGAGTCTGACTAACCAGTCCTAGAGCCAGTGCTATGTTAAAAGACACTCAGAATACAGTGAAAACACCTACATACACTAGGGAACACTATGCGTTGGGGTCCCCCTGTGATCAGCATGACCTCCTCTTTAAGCCCCTAGTATATAATAGGGCAGGGGATTAAAACTACCTCTTAAAACGCGCCACAGGGTGTGTTTGCACACGTCACCTCAGGCCCCATCCCCTCACTTCCCCACTGTGTAAACACGCCCTATGGCCGTTTTGAGTTGGGAGATTAAGTCCCCTTGAATCCTGAGGGTCCCTAGGGACCAACTAGACCACTAGGTACCTCCAGAAAGCGCCCGAGAGCTGCGTTGCAGAGAGATGTAAAAAGAGGCATGGCCTAGACCACCTCTCTGCAACGCAGCGCAGTGGCGCTTACTGGAAGCACCTGGTGGGCTAGTTGGGCCCCAGAGTCCCTCCGGATTGAAGGGGAATTATTTCCCCAACTTAAAACGCGCCACAGGGCTTGTTTGCACACGTTAACTCAGGCCCCGTCCCCTCCCTTCACCACTGTGTAAACACGCCCTGTGGCCGTTTTTAGTTGGGAGATTAAGTTCATTTGAATCCTGAGGGTCCCTAGGGTCCAACTAGCCCACTAGGTACCTCCAGTAAGCGCCACAGAGCTGCGTAGCATAGAGGTGTAAAAAGTGGCACGGCCTGGACCATCTCTCTGCAACGCAGCTCAGTGGCGCTTACTGGAAGCACCTGGTGGGCTAGTTAGCCCCCAGGGGCCCTCAGGATTGAAGGGGAATTATTTCCCCAACTTAAAATGTGCCATAGGGCGTGTTTGCACACGTCACCTCAGGCCCCGTCCCCTCCCTTCCCCACTGTGTAAACACGCCCTGTGGCCGTTTTTTAAGTTGGGAGATTACGTCCCCTTGAATCCAGAGGATCCCTAGGGGCAAAATAGCCCACTAGGTACGTCCAGTAAGCGCCATTGCAGAGAGGTGTAAAAAGGGGCACGGCCTGCACCACCTCTCTGCAACGCAGAGCATTGGTGCTTACTGGAAGCACCTGGTGGGCTAGTTGGCCCCAGGGTCCCTCAGGATTGAAAAGGAATTATTTCCCCATCTTAAAACGCGCCACAGGGAGTGTTTGCACACGTCACCTCAGGCCCCGTCCCCTCCCTTCACCACTGTGTAAATGCGCCCTGTGGCCGTTCTAAGTGGAGAGATTAAGTCCCCTTGAATCCTAAGGGTCCCTAGGGTCAAACTAGCCCACTAGGTACCTCCAGTAAGCGCCACAGAGCTGCGTTGCATAGAGGTGTAAAAAGGGGCGTGGCCTCAGAACACCTGTCTGCAACGCAGCTCCCTGGCGCATACTGGAGATACCTCTTGGGCTAGTTGGCCCTCAGGGACCCTCAGTATTGAAAAGGAATTAATTCCCCAACTTACAACTGGCCAGGGGGCGCGTTTGCAGAGTGCTGCAAGGAGGGGGCATGTCCTCCGGTGCTTTGCCGGTCTTTTATTTATTTTATTTTTTTAAGAAGGAGGGCTGTGTGGCCCCCCTTCTTTTTCTAATTTACTGGCCCTGGGGACCCCATCCCCCAGGGTCTGCACCCTAATTTTTTTTGTTGAAAAAAATAAATTTGGGCCTCCCAAGGCCTTAATCGGCCCCGGGGACCCCAACCCCCGGGTCATGGCCTTTTTTTAAAAAATTCTTTAGGAGGGGGCTGCGTTGCCCTCCTCCTCAGGCCACTTATGGCCTTGGGGACCCCATCCCCCAGGGCCGCCTTTGTTTTTTATTATTTAAAAAATATATATATTTATAGAAACACCTAGGACATGCTGGACAAACCGTACGTACCTATCACCATGACGATTTGCGTGATATTGATTAAAAGGCGACTATGCATAGAATGAATCCACATGGTATGTATTTACACCGCTAGTGAAGCTCTGACGTGTCTGACGCCCTACCGTGCCTAATACCGGCGCCCCCACCGGTGGGTACTCTCCAAGTAGACACCCTTGTCGTTTATTTATACAAACATGGGTAGCTATTGACGGGCACATTTAATATACACGCACACCAAGCCATTCAAAGGGGATTCGACAAAAATTCGACCAAACTATGCAAGAATCCCCCCTCACGGTTAATAAAATACACATCCACCGCCGGATGTGTAATACTTTTTATTTTACTCTCTGGAAAGGAGACAAACCTCACTTGAGAGTCACAGCGTGCTCCTGGCTGAGCCCAATGCTGTGTTACACCCACCAGTGCCCGCCGAGTGCCTCACACCTCTGTGTTGTATTCCACCAGCTAGTGCGTATGCTATGACACTCTCTAGCCCATGTGCACTGTAACACCACCCCGTGAATATGTCATGCCACACTTGCCTTCGCATGGGTTATATTGCCCCATCTAACTGCCTTCCTCGATGCCTATGTTATAACGCACAGCGCTATGCCATACATATAACAATCTGGGATCCATATCTTTGTCACAGTGCATATGCAACGTTATACTCCCAGCACATATTTTATATTACAACCACTAACCAGCCACTAACCCTCCCGCTTGCCATGCATGGTCTTCTGTGCTGCCATGGCCCCTCCCACCTTCCCTGTGTGGTCAGCTAGCTGCCCCTGACCCCCTCCCACCTTCCCTCCATGGTCGGTGTGTATGCCATCATAGTCTCATTGTTGCTCTCCATGGTGTGTCTTGTTTCTAGTGCCCATCCTGCCTGACCTTCATGGTCATCTTGCTGCTCCTGCCCTGCCCCCTTGCCCCCAGCCCTCTGTTTCCATGTGCAGACCCCTATTCCCTCCCTCCTGGCTTGTCTGTTCCATTGTAATTTCCTTGATCCGTCCCTCCTGCCCTTTATGGTCTGTTATGCTGCAGCTTTCTCTCCTGTCTGTCCATTATGGTCAGCTAGCTACCATTGCCTCTTTCCCCTCTGTTCTCTGTTGTCCATGTGCATGGTCCTGTCCCCTCCCTATTGCTTCCTATGGATTGTTGTGCTGCACTCCCGTCCCGCATGCGCTGTGTGGTGTATTGTGCTGCTGCAAACCCTGATGCCTGCCCTGTAGGGTCAGTTTGGTGCACCTCTCCATGTCCCTCCTGTCCTCTGTTATCCGAGTCCATGTCCCTACCCCAATTCCTCCTGCCTACCATGATCCAATGTACCATACTTGCGAACATTTTGAACTTGGTAAGAGGGAGATTTTGAAAAAAAACTGGGGTATTGATTTTCCCCTTTGAGTTACATTGAAAAAGAGGAGATTGTAGACAGGAGACAGATCAAATAAAGCCCATTTGAGCTTAAGAACATTGGACGTTTCCTGGCTGAAACGGGTCTGTTGGCATGTATGGTTGTACTACCACTGCCTCTTCCTTCTGCCCACAATGGTCTATTATATTGCCACAGCCTCTCTTGCCAGTCCTGTATTGTTGGTTTGTTGCCCCTGCCCCCCTTTCCACTGCCCTCCATAGTCTGCTGATCTGCCACTGCCCTTCCTGCCTGCCCAGTGTGGTCAAATTGTTGCCTCTACACTCTCCTACCTGCCTTCAATTTTCAGACTCCATGCCCCTGGCCTTTGCCTCTCAACAGTATCCCAATGAACAACTAGATTGCTAACATTCTATATTTATTACAAAAGTGTCGAACGCCTGACGTAATCTTGATGTAATCAAAACTGTAATACCTAGAGTATTTCCTTTAGAAATTACATATATGAGAGGGTCTTATTTGCATCAAAATGACGGTTAGTGCTCTAAAAAACTAAAATATGGACATATTTTCTGAGTTTTCAAATAGCGACAAAGAACTTTTAAATTATTTGTAATCTTTATGTTTATTTATCCAGTTGACCACTTGATTAAATGTTGCACCTATGAGAGAGGATGTGGTGTTACTTCCAGAGCTGCAGACTTTGCAACTGGGGAACCAGGTTGGTCAAATCACTTAATCTCCCCATGTCTACAACCAAAATGAATTTGATCTTGTGTGATGTAACCAATGCTCATGTAAAGCACTCCAATACCTGACAAGTCTGCACTATATAAAACTGCAAATACACAAAAAATAAGTGTTTTGCACACTTCTGTCATTGGGCTACATGTGGGCTACATCTAGGTGATATTTGTGCTGCATTTGGGCTCTTTTGTCTCTGGTGGCTATCGTGGGATATATTTGTTATGAAGTTTCCTCATTTACTGCAGTCTCCTCAGTGGGAATACTTTCAGTTTTTTATTTTGGTTCCATCAAGAAGGCATTCAGATGTGTCACACATTTGCCATAAATTCTGAATGTTAGCACTCTAGTTGCTTATTAGATCACTGTAGTAAAACTACTGCTCACCAGGGAAGTCTGCTGCTGGTATTTAAAGTGCATGTTTCAGTCTGCATGTCAGAATTTGTTTATGAAATAGAAGAGGATTTGAGAAGTTAAAATGTGCCCTATTTTTTCTTTCTGCAGAACTAATCATAATTTCTATGGCAAAATGAACCCCCTCATTTTGTTCCTTTGTAAATTAAATGTTTTAAGTGTTACCACTTTATTCCAATCAAGATGGCTTCAGGTGTGCCATACTTTTGTTATAAGTAAGACTGTTAGCGCTCTAGTTGTTCGTTAGAACACTCTGGGACATTCTGTCATTGGGCTATACTTGGGCTACATCTGGGTGATATTTGGGCTACATTTGGGCTATTTTGTCTCTGGTGGCCATTTTGGGAGATTTATTTGTTATGAAGTTTCCTAATTTCCTCATTTACTGGAGTCTCCTCAGTAGGAAATACTTTCAGTTTTTTACTTTGGTTCCATCAAGAAGGCATTCAGATGTGTCATACATTTGCCATAAATTCTGAATGTTAGCACTCAAGTTGCTCATTAGATCACTGTAGTAAAGCTACTGCTCACCAGGGAAGTCTGCTGCTGGTATTGAAAGTGCATGTTTCAGTCTGCATGTCAGAATTTTTTAATGAAATAGAAGAGGATTTGAGAAGTCACTCAAAATGTGCCCTAATTTTTCTTTCTGCAGCACTAATCATACTTTCTATGGCAAAAGGAACCCCCTCATGTTGTTCCTTTTTAAATTAAATGTTTTAAGAGTTACCACTTTATTCCAACCAAGATGGCTTCAGGTTTGCCATACGTTTGTCATAAGTAGGACTGTTAGCACTCTAATTGTTCTTTAGAAGACTCTGGGAAGCTGCAGTAGAACACAAAGGAATCAACTGACAGTCTCTGCTCTTGTTGGATATACATGTTTTACTGAGAATGTCAGACTTCATTCTCACATGACTGAGAAAGATAATGTGAATTTACAGAAAATATGCTCTCAGTTTAGCTTATAGATCACCTTCCAAACCTCTGTGGGAAAAGCATGAGAAAATAGTTTTCTCTCAAACATGAGTCATGATATCACAGCAGAAGGCTTTTTCTCATGGTAAAATCACCTCAGAACACACCACAATTCCTAAAATGAGTATGGTACCATCAGCAAATGATTTATAATGTAACTAAAGTCTTAAAACCTTCTATTAACTGCAATGCTTTTTAATGAGGTGCTATCATGTATATTGGTCCCAAGGTGGCTGCCAACACTTCTTGGATGAAGTGCTGACAGCCAATCAGATCTCACGATGAGATCTGTGGTTAGGCTCCGCCCAGATATATATATGATTTTACTTGTGATTTTCTCAGGAACTACTGAACAGATTGACACCAGACCTGCAAAAGGCACATCCCTGAGCTGAGGACTACCTCTCTGCCAAATTTCAAGTAATTCTGTTCAGCCGTTCGGGCTGTACCTTGGACTAAAGGTCCCTATGGAAAATTGCATGGAGAAAACGCGTTTTGGAACCCCCCTTTTTTCTCAGCCTCCGCTTGACGAATCCCCCCGAGACTTTCAGGGTAGGAGCGGAGCAGAGCGCCCCACCTATTTTGAAAATTTAGCGAGGAATCGTCAACCGGCGCCAAAGTTATTCCAAATAGAATGTTGTGGATTTCCTATGGAAACACGGTCCTAACTATAACTATCTACTGGCGATTGAAAACAAAGTATTAAAACAGGAACAGGTTATCAAACAAAGGAAAGCGATGAAGTTTCAAAGAGATAGAAACGATTATCTCCAAGGACGCATTTACACGTTTTCAAAGAAATTTGATAACATCAGGAGGCAGCAACTATCTTCATCCGCTGGGCACATCCCTAGAGTCAGCGACCCGAGCGAGTCAGAACTCAGCTCAGAACTTGAATCAGATCTAGAAGGAGCAATTCCACAAGAACCGAGCTGCAGCGCCCCTACACCCATCCAGGAGTTTGGTTTTTTACGTTTAGAAAGGATAATGAGCCTGAGACCACGAACATCAAAGCCAGACCCAAAATCAACAAATCAACAAAAAGAAGGCGCAGGAAAAACAGGAGGTGGGGCAAATGTGCAACAAAAGGCGGGCAGACCAATACACAGAAAGAACAAGCGCAATTAAACACCAATGACGAAGAAGACAACACAGTAATCAACTTATCACAAATGGAGTTAACGGATAAAGAGAAAAAGATTCTATCATTGGGACTCTCTTTCTGTACAGTCACGAATTTCGACTATACACAGACTAGAATAGACTTTTTTCAATATATTCGTAAGTTAAAACTATGTAAATACTTCTACAATGTCAATAAAAAGTCAACAGCTATGTCATTAACTGACAACACAAATACCACTACATGTGACCTACGTGTAGCAGATATGTCTCTTCTACAGAACCTACAAGAATTGTATCAGGAAGTAAGCCAGACATCTCCAGCGGACGCAGCAATGAGTGCTGACATCAACATATTTCAACGGTCACAAAGTCCCTTTAAACCGAAGTCCATCTTTTCACCAGTGATGCCGAGGGATGGCATAGATACATTTTCAGAAAATGTCATCAAAGACCTTAAAGAATTGGCCCTCACCAGCAACAAGAACTTCATCACTAATCATAATAACAGATCTTTTGAATACAACAATTTAATCAGAAAAATCAATTCAAGGAAAGACATAATGGTTAGATGGTCCGATAAAGGGGGCAACATTGTCCTGTGGCCAACGGACATGTATCACAAGGAAGCAATGGCACAACTTCAAGATGCTAACTGTTATTGCCGCATCAGCTCCACACACTCCACAGGGGTGAAAGAACGTTTTCATTGAGCCCTATATGAATGGAAGGGAACTGGACTATTATCAAAAGAAGAGATGGACTTTCTCAAGAACGACTACCCAGTCACACCACAATTGTATCTTATCCCTAAGATTCATAAAGATCCTCTGTGTCCCCCTGGAAGACCTATTATTTCAGCAATTGGGGGTCTTTTCGAAAACACCAGTAGATACATTGATTTCTTTCTCCAACCCTTTGTCCTGAGTCTACCTTCGTATATTGGAGATACTGGGGACTTTTTGAGAAAAATACAGAATCATCAATGGAATGACAATTATGTTTTTCTGACACTTGATGTACAGAGTCTTTATACAAGCATCAAGCATAATGATGGTCTCAATGCCATGAATTTTTTTCTAAATAAGAGGGCATTGGAACTTTACCAACATACAGCCATGCTATTAGACATGGCAAAATGGTGTTTGTATAACAACTTTTTTCTGTTTGACAGGCTACACTATCAGCAAATTCAAGGGACGGCCATGGGTACTTGCATCGCCACCAGCTATGCTAATTTGCATATGGGCTGGTGGGAGGAGCGGGTACTCATGGCTGATTACCCATCACAAATGCTAGAGAACATAAAACTTTACACAAGATATATAGATGATATCTTTATCTTGTGGAAAGGCACAGAGGAAACTGCCATAAAAGTTTCTAAAGATCTCAACAACAATGAGTTGAATTTGAAATTCACTTGTACTACCAGTAAAGAGAAAATTCATTTCTTAGATCTAGAATTGTACATCCATGATGGTAACATAGAGTCAAGATCCTATAGAAAGAGTACCTCAGGAAACTCTATCTTACAAGCGAGCAGTTTCCATCCAAGCAAGCTCATCGAAAGCATCCCCTACGGTGAATGCTTGAGGATGAAACGTAACTGCAGCTCTGTTTCCAGTTACAACCAAGCAAAGAATGGACTCTTTGATAGACTAAGTAACAGAGGGTACAATCCTGAGATCTTACATAAGGCAGAGAACAAATGTGCCAAAATAGAAAGAGCCAAGCTACTCAAAGTAGACAAAACCATTTCCACTTCGACACAAGACTCCCAAACTAGCACACCACCAAGACTCATCACTGGCTACAACATCCATCATAACAACATACGCAAAATACTTATCAAACATTGGCCATCAGTGCGTAGTGATCCAACAATAGGAGAGATATGCAAAATACCCCCACAAATCACATTTAGACGAGCAAAATCCATGCGGCAGGAGCTCGTTTGCAACTCCCCTAGATCAGACACCAAAGCAGAATGGCTTAAAGCACGAAACGGATTTTTCAAATATGCCAAATGTAAGGCATGCAAGCATGGGATTAACACCCGCAGCCTCAGTTTACCATTTAAACATATTCCATTTGAAATCCGCAGCAACTTTACATGCAAGACAGATTTTGCAGTGTACGTTTTAAAGTGTACCTGCAATAAATTGTATGTAGGTAGCACCATCCATCAGGTGCATATACGAATTTTGCAGCACCTTCGTGCTATTAGCAGTGATGATCCTTCATATCCCGTGGCACGTCATATAAACACTGTACACAGGGGTAGAAGTGAAGATCTCTCATATTTCGTGATAGACAGTGTCCCTAAGAACATCCGAGGAGGAAACAGACTACTGTCTTTACGAAAACTTGAATCTAGATACATTTTGTTACTAGATAGCAAGATTCCGAAAGGATTGAATGCCGATGAGGCCCTTAGTGTGCATCTGCAATGAATACAGCACACATAACACTGTAGCATTAATATTTACTTTAAAGACTTCTTTTTTGAGTTTTGCCCACTCTTTAAAAACACAGGTTTGACACTTTGGTAAGCACATTGTATTTTTGGCTTGGTTTTTCCCTTGGTTCGCAATGTTGGATTCACTTGCAGTCACTACCCACTAGGGTTCAAATGTTTTCTTTATGAAAAAGAGAGAAAAAAAGCGAGTCAATTTACAACATTGATGTGTATATTATGTACTTAGTGTTTCACGATAGGAGATTACATTTATTTGAAAATTGTTTCTCTTACAAGACTCGCACTCTATGTTTATGAATAACCACTTTGGGCAGTCAAGCCATTGGTGTATTTAAACGTGACAATTACGTCTTACCTGTGTTCAGTGACCAAGGCGGCAAGTCCGTCGAAACGCGTTTGGCTTTGGTGTGAATTAAACACATTTTTCTTGACGAAATCCCCCACGGAGTCAGTGCCTTTTCAATATTGTTTGAATTGGATCGTCGAATATATACACACCAAATACTCACCTTCAGATAAAAGTAGGCAGAACACAGCTCTGGGGTTCAAGTGGATTTATAAAATATGACACTGTGCATCCGGTGGGCATCAATAAAGATGAGGAACTGTCAGTCCACCTTGGTTGAAACAGTCTTTCTGGCCTTTTTTGAACTTTATGAATTGTTATGTAAATAGAATTATGATGAAGTCACGTTGCCTCCTGTGATATGATGTTTATGATGTCTTTTAAATTTTGGTATATATTATACTATTTTAATGATGCACATTTATGATTTATTTTCATAGGAGACGGAGCTTTTGCCAGAGGTTGTGAAATATGCAGCGTTAACCATCTGTTGAAATTTTGAAAAATGAACTGAACTTTTGAATTGAATTTCAATTTCAATTGATAAATGTTTGCCCACTGGGGCGATTAAATGAAACAGAAATCACAGTATACCCACTTGGGTCAAGTGACATGATTAGTTTAATTACGATGATGCAATCGCAAATTATACATGTCATACAATCATTGGACTGTTTTATAAATTTACACTTGTAATTATTATTTTGAAATTTCATTATATCAATCAATTAATGTCCAATTGAATTTGTTTAAATTTAAATGAAATGCTGTGAATTAACTGTTGAAACTCAGTATCATTTTATTATTTAAAGATGGCGCCCAAGCTAGCTATGTGAACCTGGCAGCAATGTAGTCCTTTGTTTATTTACACATTGTGTACTATATCATGTGACGAGTGTCAACATCGTATCAACCCGTGACCAAGAAACCGGAGGGTTTCGAAACGCGTCGGGAGTTGTTTGCCACAAACCTGATGGAATAAAACACGCTGTTATGAACAAATTGGGGCTCGGCGCAATCTTTTTTGAGCAAAGGATTGATCGATGGAATATATATATATATATATATATATATATATATATATATATATATATATATATATAACCGCTCCCCTGCACCTTTTAAACGGATCACTCAATGGCGGGTGCCGCTCCCACGGTGGTGCCCCATGTCTTATATCCTGCTCCAAAAACCCTCTCTCCCATCCGGGAAGAAAGCAGCAGCACTCGCGGGTTTCGACTGTTGGCCAGTTTATTCCGGTGCGCGCACGGTGAAAAACCTGAAAAAAAAAAAATACTTAACTTAGCATTTAAAAAACCGTACAAATTCATTGAAAAAACCATAGGTTTCACAGACGTTATAGTTACGAATTAGCATTTAAAAAACCTTGCAAATTCACTTAAAAAACCATAGGTTTCACACATGTTATAGTTAGCTGGACATTTCACTCGTAAAAAAACAATGAAATTCCCCCATTATAGTTAGTGCAGGCAACTATAACTCACGCGACCGCAATCCTCTGCTGATGACGTCAGATATTACATCACTGATGACATATGTGTCTTTATGAAAAATAAATATTTGTAATATATGTATAGCTAAAGATTAATGGAAGAAGACATGGGTAAATAAGTGTCTAAATACAGTGATGTAATATCTGACGTCATCAGCAGAGGATTGCGGTCGCGTGAGTCATAGTTGCCTGCACTAACTATAACGGGGGAATTTCATTGGTTTTTTACGAGTGAAATGTCCAGCTAACTATAACATGTGTGAAACCTATGGTTTTTTAAGTGAATATATATATGTATATATATGATCAAGGCAGGGATCTGCCGAAACGCGTCATGGCGACTTGATTGTGTGCTGATCAAATAAACAACTAGCACCAAACCTGGGTCTACGCTCGTTTTGTTCTTGGAAGGAAGCTGAAAGGCAAGGATCTTGGTATATATATATATATATATATATATATATATATACACATATATATTCACTGAAAAAACCATAGGTTTCAGGGGCGTTATAGTTAGCTGGACATTTCCCTCGTACAAAACCCTAGAGATTCCCCTGTTATAGTTAGTTCAGCTAACTATAACTCGTGCCCCCGCAAAGCACTGCTGATGACGTCACATATTACATCACTCATGACATGGTCAGTGACATCACTGATGACATCACTGATGACATCTCAAATGACATCACGGATGACATCACTGATGACGTCATCCAGTGAGTCTGTGTTTCTGTAAAGTTTTAATATGTTTAATATGTATAGGGAAAGGCCTGTTGAAGAATGAGTGGGTGTACAAGTGTGTGAATAGATGATTTTCCAGGTACATAACTGACTCTATAAGTGAGTCATTAAATGTATCTTACTGCAGACTAGTGACTAAACTGTGTGAATGTCTGTATGTGTCTGTATGTTGGTGTATAAGTGGCTGCATGGTTTTGTGAATAGCTATATGAGTGTCTATATGGGTTATTGATTGGTTGTCTGAGTATCTGTATGGGTGCCTGAGTGTTTGTGTGGGTAGGGTGTGTGTGACTCTGTGCATAGATGTGTGAGAGGGTGTTTCTATGGGTGCATGGTTTTAAGAGTGCAACTGTGATGGACTGTATGGTTGGGTGAGTGTATGTATGGGTGTGTTAGTGATTGAATATATATCTCAGTTGTACATGTGTCAGTAACTACATATGTGAAACGCAGTGCATATGTGTGTAAGAGTATATAACTATCTATATGTGAGAGTGTGTGATTGTGGGAGTGGCTGTATGGATGAGTGTGTGCTTGTATTAGTAATTGTATAAGAGCGTCAGAATTTGTTAGTATTTTTATGAGTAAGTGAACTTGAGTGTGTTTAACTGTATAGGTGAGTAAATTGGACTGTGTTTAATTATTTGCATGACTGACTAGGTGAGTCAGTACCTCAATGGATGATTGGCGGTGTGTGAGTGTCTATATAGGTGTATAAATGCATATGATAGTCTTGTACGGAGTGACTATAAGTATGAGTGACTGTACAGGTGAGTGAGTGGAGATGTATGTAGACCTAAGAGTCAATGAGTGTGTATGTAGTTATTGGTATTGGAGTCTCTATGGTTTTGAAAAAGGAAGTCTGAAATTTTGAGTCGGTGTATCAAAGGTTATATTAGGGTGTGAGAAGATGCACTAATTTATCACATGGATGACGTCATCAGTGATGTCTTCAGTGATGTCATTTGAGATGTCATCAATGATGTCATCAGTGATGTCACTGACCATGTCATGAGTGATGTAATATGTGACGTCATCAGCAGTGCATTGCGGGGGCGCGAGTTATAGTTAGCTGAACTAACTATAACAGGGGAATTTCTAGGGTTTTGTACGAGGGAAATGTCCAGCTAACTATAACGCCCCTGAAACCTATGGTTTTTTCAATGAATTTCTAAGGTTTTTTAAATGCCAATTCCTAACTATAACGCCCCTGAAACCTTTGTTTTTTTCAGTGAATTTCAGAGGTTTTTTAAATGCTAATTCTTATCTATAACTTTTCTCTAAAGATATCATGTTTAATGATTTTCATTGGATTTCTATATTTTTCAAATTCAGTGTGTCAATTTCATTAATTATGTTTTTTCAAAATACTTTTTTATCACCATTTTTTAAACTTATTTTTTCAATTATTTCTTTTAAAAATTAAAAAATGTTATTTGTTTTTATTGGGTTTTTCAAACATATTTTTTATATTTTTAAAAATATTTTTCTAACTATATGTGCAAAACTTTATTTTATATATTTATTTTCCATGTTTCTGGATCCGCGCACCCTATGCTCACCGTTCTCGATCCCTACGCGTTAGCATCCGCGCATGGTAGGCGTTGGTTACATGTTTAGTGCGCGATCGCAATGCGACCGGTACGCGACTCCCAGCCTATACGCGATACGTTCGATGTACGTAACGCGACGTTTACGCGCTTCCGCGATGCGTCATCTGCGTATATGTATTTCATGTGAATATTAATTGAAGACAAACTCTAAACTAGTCTTAAAAGTAATATATTTTTACATGTAATCCTATATTTTTTTTTAATTCAATTTCGCGGATGCGCGCTGGGTGCGTGTGACTGTACGACCACCCCGAGGTCGCGTCGCCCCAGGAAAGAATGGCACTAGAGCGTATTCGGAGTAACAAGGGTCTTTATTGTATGGTTTGTGCAGAGGAAAGGGGGTGGGCTCCGCCCGTAGTCAGTGCGAGAAGGTCCAGAGTCAGTAGTGTCCGCTGTGTTCCGGCGTAGGTGCTGCTCCTCTCAGGACGGTCGACTGTCGGGACTGCCTCCGCCGCTCCGTTCCGGGGTCCCCAAAAGGAATGTAGAAAGAAAGGACAGTGTAAGGGTACTTGTTCTGAGTATAGTCCAAACGGCCCAAGGGGGGGGTAGTGAGAGGGGGAGTTCACCACGGTGACTTGTCACTCCTGCTTCCTAAGTGAGCGTGCTCGTGGAGGAGGGTAGGACCTAACGGACAGGACTGTATCCGTCTACGGTTCCCCTAGGGGGACTCGACTAGCCTGGGTAGCCCTGCTTGGTCTCCCGACCCAACCCGCCACACGTCTCCGTACCTGGCGTAGCCACTCCTCTCCTGAGGGGTGGCTGGGTGATTCGCGGGAATGTTGGCCTCCAGGCACCTCCTCGGTCGTTGGGATGTCGTCCTTCGCTCCTCTCTCGTCTACTTCAAGTCTTCTCCGTCTCTCTCCTGTCGCGTCTCTCTCCTCCGTCTCTCCTTCCGGGTTTTCCGTCTTCCTTTTGCCTCCTCCCCTTTTTCTGTCCGGGTTGGTGTCGGCGATTGGTTGCGCTTCCACCGCGTCATCCGTGGGGGTGTCCTCACTGAAGGAGTCGTACCAGTTAAAGGGACCGGTCTCTAATTCGGATTCGTCCGACCTCCACATATCCCGGGGCATCTCCAAAGTTCTTCCCTGTGAGGAAGGAAACACACCATGTTGTTCATATGTCGGGGCCCACCAGTTGTTGACCTCCCCGTGGTCCATCCGTTCTCTTTGTGATGTTTCGGACTCGTCCCCGTGACAAACTTCCCCCCTAGGCTGCTCCCGATCGGGGAGGGGTAAGACTCGTGAGAGAAAGTCAGCGTTACCATTGGCGCAACCCCGACGATGTCTGACCTCAAATGTATAGGGTTGCAATGTTAAGAACCATCTCATGATTCTAGGGTTATGTCCCATGTTCTGGCTCATCCACTTCAGGGGAGCATGGTCAGTGTAGAGGGTGAATTTAGCTCCATCGAGGTAGTATTTCAACTTGTCCACCACCCATTTGATCGCCAGACATTCTTTTTCAATTGTGGAATACTGAGTTTCCCAAGGGAACAGCTTCCTGCTGATAAATAGGACTGGGTGTTCGACTCCAGATGCGGACAATTGGGAGAGGACCGCTCCTACACCTCGATCGGAGGCGTCTGTTTGTAGGATGAATGGTAGGGAGAAGTTAGGGGATATAAGGACGGGTGCAGTGGTGATGACTTCCTTAAGGGAGGTGAAGGCGTGTAGTGCATCTATTGATGGGGTTGCCAACTTGGAAGCAGGGTTTCCCTTCTTTAGTAAGTCCGTTAGGGGAGATGCGATTTCTGAAAATCTCGGGATGAACCTGCGATAATATCCTAGCAGTCCTAGGAATGCTCTGATCTCTTTTTTTGTGGTAGGGAACGGGGTGTTCTGTATCGCCCTTACTTTTTCTTCTTGCGGTTCTATTACTCCGTGTCCTAACATGTATCCCAAGTATTTCACCCGGTCAATCCCTATGCGTGACTTCTTGGAATTCACATGGAGTCCTGCTTCTGCTAGGCTGCCTAGGATTTTTTAAAGGTCTTCCACATGTTGTTCCCAGGAACGACTGTAAATCACAATATCGTCCAGGTAGGCGGCCGAGCACTCTCTATGCCTAAGGAGTACGTGGTTCATTAATCTTTGGAATGTGGCTGGAGCTCCATGTAAGCCGAAGGGCAACACGGTGAACTCATTCAAGCCATCGGGAGTGACAAAGGCTGTCTTTTTGCGATCCTCTTCTCTAAGGGGCACCTGCCAGTAACCTTTGGTTAGGTCCAACGTAGTTATGTACTCGGCCTCCCCTAATCTCTCGATTAATTCATCGACTCTGGGGATGGGGTATGCATCGAACTTCGAGATGGAGTTTAGGGCCCTGAAGTCCATACAAAATCTTGAGGAGCCATCCGGTTTGGGCACGAGGACAATGGGGGAGCTCCAGTCACTCGTCGAGGTCCTAATGACCCCCATTTTTAGCATGTCCTGAACCTCCTTCCGGATAGCCTCCCTTCTGGCTGCTGGTATCCGATAGGGGCATAGCTTTACTGTTTTCCCTGGCTCGGTCTCTATGACATGTTCAACCATATGGGTTATTCCAGGGGTGTCTGAGAATGTAGATGTGTATGCCTTAAATACTTGTTCCAGACCCGCTTTTTGCCTCTCATCCAGTTTTGGATTTATGACCAAGTGTTTATAGGTTGTGGCCTCTGCCGTGAGGGTTTTGGTGAAGTGAACGGAGGAGGGAGGTTTGCCTAACCATTTCTTTAGGTTGTTGATATGGTAGGTTTGGGTCTTCCCTGATTTTAGTTGTACCCTATATGTGGTTTTTCCAATGGTTTCAATTATTTTATAGGGTCCCACCCACTCGGAAGAGGCTTTACCAAGTCCCGAAGGAAGCCTAGCAAGGACCCAGTCCCCGGGGTCTAATCGTCTCCATTTTTTCCCTTTGTCATAGTACCGCTTTTGCTTTTGTTGTGCTTTCTCTAACTGCGAATAAGCTAAATCCCGCAACTTCCCCAGCTTTGACCGTAGGTTGTTGGTATAGTCTAGGAGTTGGTGTGAGTCCTCTTTCTCCTGCCTTTCCCACGCTTCTTTTGTCATTTCGAGGAGGGAGCGGGGTTGCCTTCCGTATAGCATCTGGAAGGAAGAGCACCCCAGACTGCTCTGTATTTGACTCCGGAGGACGTATAGCGCTAGGGGCAGTAGCCGGTCCCATTCTTTCCCCTCAACTGTTAGCATCTTCTTCAGGGTGCGTTTTAAGGACCCATTATACCTCTCCACCAGGGCGTCTGTTTGAGGGTGATAGACCGAAGTTCTGAGGTGTTTAATATTAAGGGTTTTACACACTTCCTGCATGAGCTTTGACACAAATGGTGACCCCTGATCGGTTATTATTTCTGTGGGAAAGCCAACGCGCGAGAAGAGCTCTATCATGCAGTTGGCTATCGATTGGGTGTTAGGAACACGTAACGGGAAGGCCTCCGGATATCGAGTGGCGTAATCTACCACTACCAGGGCGTATTTTCGTCCGCTACTTGTTCGTGCGAGAGGCCCTATTATGTCTAGCCCTATGCGGGAAAAGGGGGTGCCAATCACTGGTAGGGGTTGTAACGGAACGGCCGGGGGGGTATAGGAGCTGTTTCTTTGACATGTCTCACACTGTTGGCAATACGTTTTCAGATCCCGATAAACCCCCGGCCAATAGAAGTGTCTCAAGACCGCCAAGGTTGCCTTCTCTGCTCCTTGATGTCCGGCGGTCAAGTGGGTATGGGCATAGAAAAGGACTTGCTCCCTGAATTCTAAGGGGACCAATAGTTGGGGATCGCTGTCATGGTCCCTCTTCCTGTATAACAACCCGTTTTGGACTATGAAGTAGGGGGCCGTGGATTGAGTGGGTTCACTGCTTATTACGGCTTCCCAGGCATGCTTAAGTGTTGCGTCATTGGTTTGGGCGAATTTGAAGCTCTTATCCAGGAGCCAAGGTTCTGGGTTGGCTAGAGCCGGTACCCCTTGTTCTCTTGTTGCTGTCTGTGCGGGGTATTCTCTCGTAACCCTCCTGAACAAGTCCAGGAACTGGGGATTATCAGTGCCTATAATCAGCTCTTCCGGCAGACTACCCAGGACGCCCACCCGGACAGTGCACGGATCCCCACCCGGTATGTCTAGGGTCACTGTGGCTAACGGGTATGGTTTAATGTCCCCATGTACACATCTAATGTGTACCAAAGAACCCCTAATGACATCGTGATTACGTATGAGGTCCCTTAGTATTACAGACTGTTTGCACCCGGAGTCTAATAAAGCCTGAACCTTCTGCCCATTGACCTGCACACTTACGTGGAAGGCTGGTCCCATCTCGGCGGTGTAGAGGATGGCCTTAGGGACATACCCAATGTCCATGGGCTCTTCCGTAAACTTAGTGTGGGGGCATACCCTCGCTATGTGTCCCCACTCCCCACAGTCAAAACACTGGGGTCCCCTCGAGTGTGGTGGTTCGGGGGCTTTCGGTCGAACTCTGGGAGGATCGAGGGGGCGTCGGCCGGAGGGACGCACGAACTTCCCAGGCAGTGGTCTGAAAGTTTTTTCCGGCTCTCCTGGTTGATATTTCGGCTGGGCTCTAGCAAAGGTGGCGGCCATGTCCATCGCCTCTTTGGAGCTCAGATTGGCGTGTTGCCGGATCCACCGCTGTGTGGAATAAGGGAGCGCCTCTAAAAACTGTTCCAAATAAATTTTATCAAGGATCTCCTCTTTGGTACATTCTTCAGGTTTCAGCCACTTATCCGCAGCGAATTTCAACCGGTGAAACAAGGTTTTCGGGTCCTCTCCTGGATGACCCTTGTCCCGTCTGAACCTTACACGATACGCCTCCTCATCGAGGCCAAGGTGGTCCAGTATGATTCTCTTGACTTCCCCATACGGTGTGTTACCCATTGGATTCGCCACCTGATAAGCGGCCTGAGCTTCTCCAGACAACAGAGGCGCTAAAAAGAAGGGCCACTTCTCAGGAGGCCAATTGCAGGCTCTTGCTGCTCGCTCGAAATTCGTGAAGTAGGCATCTGGGTCCTCGCCAGGCACGTATTTCTGTAAGGCTACCCCAGCTGGACCATGGGGGGAAGCCCGAGGTATAGGGTGTGGACCTGGGGCTTGTTCCGTTGCTGTTTTGTGTAGTCCCTCCAAGTGTGCAGTTATGGTATTGGTAAATACCTCACGATCTGCTTGTGCCGAGGTCAGGTGTCGCTCCAGGGCCCATCCCAGTTTGTCCTGGGCCTGCACTATATGTTGGATCAGGGCGTCCATATCGTCTACTGGACGGTTGCCAGCATTCTCCACCACGTGTGACTGTACGACCACCCCGAGGTCGCGTCGCCCCAGGAAAGAATGGCACTAGAGCGTGTTCGGAGTAACAAAGGTCTTTATTGTATGGTTTGTGCAGAGGAAAGGGGGTGGGCTCCGCCCGTAGTCAGTGCGAGAAGGTCCAGAGTCAGTAGTGTCCGCTGTGTTCCGGCGTAGGTGCTGCTCCTCTCAGGACGGTCGACTGTCGGGACTGCCTCCGCCGCTCCGTTCCGGGGTCCCCAAAAGGAATGTAGAAAGAAAGGACAGTGTAAGGGTACTTGTTTTGAGTATAGTCCAAGGGCCCAAGGGGGGGGTAGTGAGAGGGGGAATTCACCACGGTGACTTGTCACTCCTGCTTCCTAAGTGAGCGTGCTCGTGGAGGAGGGTAGGACCTAACGGACGGGACTGTATCCGTCTACGGTTCCCCTAGGGGGACTCGACTAGCCTGGGTAGCCCTGCTCGGTCTCCCGACCCAACCCGCCACAGTGCGTGATGCGTAAGCGCAGGGTGCGCGGATCCCATGTGACCTGCAAAAAAAGAGATTTGATTGGTTCATTACACTTCCTGTTCTAACTAATGAAAGACCCCACCCAATTTAATCATTCTTCCTTTACCTTCTTTGGAGGAGCATCTCTTTGCAGAGAAGAAGATTTTTTAGACTAAGTTTACACTTAGCTCTAACTTTTTTCAACTAAAAATGGCTTCAGGGCAGCAGGCATCACCTGCATCTACTCATTCATCTGAGGATGAATTTTTGGAGGAGGCACCACCCACACCACGTTTTTCATCTGTGGTGTGGACATTTTTTACGTATCCTGAGGGGCAAACTAAAACCAATGCCACCTTGGTCACGTGCAAGATTTGCAAAAGAGTGCTGTCGCGAGGGGATCCTAACAAGAAATACTCATGCGGCACGGCAAGTATGATGAAGCACCTAAGGACCCTTCATCCGAACAATCTTGCACGAGAAAAGTGCAAACGGATGAGAAACACTCCTGCTCCTGCGCCTTCCACCTCATCGCAGCCGAGCACTTCAAGAGTGCATCCATCAGTCCAACACTTGGACATCCGTCCTCAATTTCAATTTTTAAAAGTGCTCTGCACTAAGTGCATTGCGACTTTGTGCTACGGTGAGCAGTCGATCGATCTGATCTGCCGCCGGCAAGAAAGTCACAATTGCTAGGTTTTTTTGGGGGGTTTTTTTGTTCCCTGAAGTTCATTGTTTGGTTCCTCCTGTTTTTTTTTTTGTTTTTTTTCCAGAAAAACCAAAAAAATCACAAAATTGTTAGAAAAACCCAAAAGAATATATAAAAGAAGAAAGAAGAAAAAAAAGAAGTTCTTCTAAGTACTAACTTTCCTGGTTTAAAAAAAGAGCTAAATTTCTTTGTTAGTGTGTGAAAGATTAGATGAATGTATGTGTAGTACGTAATTGACTGAATTAATGCATTAGTAGCGTATGGTGAATGTATAAGTGCAGAACTATGAGGAAGTGCTGCAGCATCACACAGTAACCTCTTTAACTGCAGTGTGCTGTAGTACTTCCGAAGCACAGGGATGCAACATATGTACATAAATATGTTGCAAATCTATGCTTCTCTCTGCACGGCTGCTTAAACTGCAGCCATGTGGTGACACAGGCACCCTTGCACCAGAGTGCAAGGATATCTGTGTCATATGTTGTTTGTCTTTCTGCAGGAAGACACACCTTCCTGCACAAAAACAATGAGAAAATGCATTTTTCTCCTTCAATGTATGCTGAACATTTCAGCATGCACTGAAGATATAAAAATGTGGAGAAATGAAAACAATTCTCCTTGTTGTGCTTTCCTACACCAATTTTAGAATGGTGCAGCATTCACACACATATCGAGATTTATGATTTCTGATAAATCTAGACATGTGTCTTGTTCTATGAGTATTCAGTGCAATCATGCACAACAACACTTATAGAACACCCTTTCAACGCAAAGTGGTGTACATAATGAGGTTGTATTTACATGGAGTATAAAAAGTGCACAGAGTGCCTTTTCCTCTCTTTGTAAATATGAAAGAGTGTCTTGCGCAATAAATATGTTACAAAAAGTGACATATTTCCGGTTTTAAAATTCCTTGCGAATGATAGAAGGTAAGCACAGAGTTTTGTCTGCAAAGATGTTCAAAGAAGAATGATTGAAATGATTGTGGTCCTTCAATAGGTACAATGGGAAATATTATGAACCCCTCAAATCTCTTTTTTTGCAGGTCACATGATATCTGATTATGGTCAGATTTCAAAACTACATAGGTATAAACAGAGTGTTTTTTTAGAAACGTGTTTCAACTTTGTAGCTTTTTGCAGAACTCCTCATTCTGCATATTGAGACTTATTTAAACTTACCTTCACAATAATGGGAATAAAAAATGGTATACATTTTTTTCAGATTTTCATTGCAATCTAAATTCATATAAATTGCTTATTTTAAAATTTGGATCTGTGAAAGAAAAGAAAAAAAAATTATAACATGTAATAATACATTTTTTACAACACAGCATAATTTCCACAAACTAATTTGTTTTCCTTTTTTGCTGTTCTCAGAATATATTGAATTTCACTAGAAATAGTGATTTCAATCGTACTCATCACTTAACAGCAGGCAAAAAAAAAACAATCAGAAAGATTGTTAAAAAAAAACAAAATGCTATTCTCAGTAAAATACCACAAGATACAAATCACACATATATAAAATGCTTATGGCTAACAAAATGTTATAAGTTTAACTTACAAAAACTGTAAATGTTGCCGCTTTAAAATATTCACCGAATCTAAGGATGAATTTTTGGAGGAGGCACCACGCCCACAACGTTTTTCTTCAGTGGTGGGGAAATTTTTTACTTTTCCCGAGGGGCAAACAAAGACCAATGCCACCTTGGTCACGTGCAAGATTTGCAAAAGAGTGCTGTCGCGAGGGGATCCTAACAAGAAATACTCGTGCGGCACGGCAAGTATGATGAAGCACCTAAGGACCCTTCATCCAAACAATCTTGCACGAGAAGAGTGCAAACGGATGAGAAACACTCCTGCTCCTGCGCTTTTCTGAGTTTCTTTTCTTTTTCTTTTTTTTCTGCCATGATTTCTCTATTTTAACGTTGAAAAACAGTATCTGTAAAAAAGAATCAAAATAAATGTATATTAATAACTTTCAGATTCATACTATTCCATTACTGTACAATCTTTTTCTTTTTTTTCTGCCATGATTTCTCTATTTTAACGTTGAAAAACAGTATCTGTAAAAAAGAATCAAAATAAATGTATATTAATAACTTTCAGATTCATACTATTCCATTACTGTACAAACACATTTTATATAAAAACTGACTAAGAAACTATAGCCCTGAACCACAAGTGTGACGATGGTTAAAACACTACATGCATAGTGCATACTACTTTGAAGCAGTTCATGCCCTAAAGCCTACCTCACTAACAGACTACATGCTAACTGACTGAATGATTACAGTACTATAAGGAGACACACTGGGTGAGTAACAGGGTGTTTGCTAGAAGTGTATGAATACTGACTGGGGAATTGAAGGTGTGAAAGACAACTGTGTAGGTGGTTAAGAGGACAGCATACATAGTGGATAGGCATTTGAAGCAGTCCATGTGCTAAGGCCTGGCTCACTGCATGAGTACTTGGGTACTGACTGAATGATTAGAGTACAGCAAGGAGAGTGGCACTCGCAAATGGACTGTGTTTGCTCCCAGCCCGACCAGAGTTGTCTCAGCCACAGGAGTAGCCCGTCAAACACCTACCAGCGTTGCTGACCGGCTAGGAAGTCCCAGCACACCTCGTGGCCGCAGAGGAGGGAGAGGCGCTGGCCCCGGGACTGCGAGGACCAGCACACAACAGCTCCAGCTGGTCCTCTTCCCGCGTGAGCCGCGCCCCCTCCCAGTGCCACGCCCCCAACCGAGCACAATAACTTCTCGCGGCACCCGCTTCGCGGGTGCCACTCGCAAACGGACTGTGTTTGCTCCCAGCCCGACCAGAGTTGTCTCAGCCACAGGAGTAGCCCGTCAAACACCTACCAGCGTTGCTGACCGGCTAGGAAGCCCCAGCACACCTCGTGGCCGCAGAGGAGGGAGAGGCGCTGGCCCCGGGACTGCGAGGACCAGCACACAACAGCTCCAGCTGGTCCTCTTCCCGCGTGAGCCGCGCCCCCTCCCAGTGCCACGCCCCCAACCGAGCACAATAACTTCTCGCGGCACCCGCTTCGCGGGTGCCACTCGCAAACGGACTGTGTTTGCTCCCAGCCCGACCAGAGTTGTCTCAGCCACAGGAGTAGCCCGTCAAACACCTACCAGCGTTGCTGACCGGCTAGGAAGCCCCAGCACACCTCGTGGCCGCAGAGGAGGGAGAGGCGCTGGCCCCGGGACTGCGAGGACCAGCACACAACAGCTCCAGCTGGTCCTCTTCCCGCGTGAGCCGCGCCCCCTCCCAGTGCCACGCCCCTACAACCAATCACAACGTAAAGGCGACCTCTGTAACGTGCATCGCGGGACGCGCGCGGGGCGCATTCCGGGGCGAAGACCGGGCAAAGAGCGGGCCGTTCGAGGCCCGGAGAGACCGAGAGACTGGACTGGGCCCCACCCTTTGTAAGTTATTACTCACCCTTTCCGCATACCTACTATCCAACTAATACTTATTCTAGCCACGGGAAATATCACTGACTACATCGTCTTATAACATCACAAGATGGTAGTTACAAGAGGGACAAAAACACTAGCTCCAGGAAGCGTTAGGAAGTTATTGGGTCCTATGGACGATTTCCTTGCAAAAGCAAACTCCCTCATCGACCAAAGTATTACCCTTATGGAAAAAAGAGTTTCATTGGACTTAGACTTTGCCAAACGATCTTCCCTGGGAAACCTCGCAGAAGCTAGAACCCCCGTCCTGGCAAATAAAAAAGCATCAGGAGCTGTGAACGAAGGCAGACACAGCCTCCCAAATAATGTAGATTTATCCGTATCTGACCTTGCAGATTCACCCTCATCTTCAGAACTAGAAAAAACCCCTGAGCTACCCCCTCGATCCCCCACCCAGATATCACCCTCGGTAGATATCCAAGCTAGAGGAAGGAGAGAAGGAGCAATTAGCAAAAATAAGCTTACCCGAAAAATCCCAACTATACCTAAAACCGCTCCCCCTCCGAATACTTCTGAGGCTCCACCAATTCTCCTACCAATCTCTTCACCACCACCACACTTAGAACTTGCTACTGCAATTGTTCTTCACGGCCAACTGGAAGGTACTACTCCTATCCTATTGGACTCACCAACCCAACCACCCACGAAAAAGGCCCCAGAAGATTACGAGAATCTCATTTTCATAAATAAGATAACAGAAATCTTCAAACAACTCTTAAGACCCGTAGAACAAAAACTGACAAAGATAGAACTACAGATTTCGAAGCTTATCTTGCCCCCACAACACATCCAGGGGCCTCCCCCAAAGAAGAAAGGGAGCGCAAATCCTTCTCATAACGCCCTCTCAAACTCTCTGGGTGTTAGCGCAAAATTTTCCATCCCCCAAACAGTCATGCCTCAGACAGTAGTACCTACCGTACCGCTCCCTATCCCAATACCCCCAGCTACCATGACCCAAAGCATATCAAATACTACTACTGTAGGTTCAACCACTTCAAAACAAAGCAAAAATAGACCACCCACAACCACTCGGCCACAACCAGCTCCAAGAAAAACTGTTCCTTTAAAGACCCCGGTATACAACCTCTCTTCCCAACCAACCCAAAGAAACACCCAAAGAGGGAGGGGTGAACCTAGAGCCCATACTGAGCTTCCTCCTGAGGCCGCCCCCTACGTAGCAGTTATGATCGGAGTAACTGAACTACCTCCTAACACGGCGGAACCGCCATGGTCCCTAAAAAACAAAGTACACCATTGGTTGCAGACAAATCGCCCCATGCCACCAAATTGCCATGATAGGATTTCCTCTCTTTGCAGGACCCGTGGGTGGGGAAAGGCACCAAACAATATCCAGGGGACTGCATCATCATTACCTTTGAGGACCCATGGGTGGCAGACTATATCACCTCTTGGGAACAACTGAACCTAAATGGAAGCATTAGAATTAAACCCCTCTCATTTTTCTATCCTCTCATTCAAACCTCAAACAATAACTTCTCTGAGGACCCCGCTTTTCCTTGGGTGGAACCACCTCAGCGCCAACCAACTTTCTATGACAACAGACAATATGGCGCCTCTCGCTTCCGGGAGCAGGAAAACCCTTGGCAAATAGTCAATCCACGTCATCAGGGAGTAAACTGGGGAGAACGGGGATACCAACAGCAGAGGATGACTCGCAGAGAACCGCCCAGATGGGATCCCTGGTACAACATTCCAACAACAAATAGATATAGTCCTCTAGAAATGGTGGATTGACCATCAAGGGACCTAGAATATATTACCCCAAACCTGCCACACTCCCCTTCCCTAAGTAACAACATTGTCACGACCCCACCAATTTCAGTCCCGAAAGTGAATCCCCACACAATACCTTTTTTATTTTGGAATGTGGCGGGCCTACGAACAAAGATCGAAGACCCCGTTGCCGTTAATTTCTTAGAACAAGGCAAAATAATTTGCCTTCAAGAGACCTGGGCAACCTCAGAGCTCCATTTATTGGGGTACAAAACTTACTCCTCATTTGCTACTCAAAGCGCAATAGGTAGACCCAAAGGAGGCCTGACAATTTACATCGCCAACACCCTATCACAGTTAAAAGTGACCAATCTTTCCACCGATTCTAACTGTCAGATATTCTCCCTCTCCTTTGCAAATGAGGACACTATTACCCTTGTCAACTCATATAACAACCTAACGGAAAACGATTTCCTGACTTTTGTCCAAGATATGCAGGAGAGACTAAGATCCTTTCAACACAAGGAGGACAACTCTAAAATGATCCATCTTATTTGGGGAGGTGATTTCAATATTCATCCCTGCCAAATGGCAGATACCCAATGTTGCGGATTTGCAGACGACAACGACGTTCTACTAGCCCATTTCGTCCACAATAAATCTGGCAACGCTCTGAATAACACACTGTCAGAGTTTGACTTATTTATCGCTAATTCCCTGAAGGCGGAGAAAATCAGTTCAATCCAACTTACGTGGCTAGAGGCCACCAGACAACAGTGGACTACATCCTGCTGTCCCATGGTCTCGCTACAAAAGTCACAGATCACCAAGTAATTGGCAATACACTAAGTGATCACTATGCACTAAAGATTGAATTCCATCCATCTGAATACAGTTCTAAGGTCACTGATATAGCAACTGCCCTCGCTCAAGACAGCCTGCAACTGCGTAAACATAATGGTTATTCCATAAAATGGGAAAAGATCGACCCACAAAATCTCACAAAAAAATTAGTTAACCAGGCGTACCCATATATTCTTAATTGTTTGGACCTAGCCCTAAATCATACGGAAGTCCTACTGAACTTCGCAGAAATTCTGACAGTAGCCAAGAGACTACTCACGGGGAATACAACCAACAAACATACAGAAAGGAAAGGTTGGTTTAACCACAACTGTACGAGAGCCCTAACTGATCTAAAATCTGCCCTGCACAAAAAACCAAGAGACGTGGGCCTTATTCAATCTCTAAGAAGAAAATACAAACTGGAACGTAAACTAAAACTACAACAAATGAAAGAGAAACTCTGGAATGACCTAGACAAGAGCTCCCAATCAAAAAACAGCAAGGATTTCTGGAGAACGATTAGATCCCCATTCCTCTCGGACAACAACTCTCCCAAGATAGAGGTCGCTATAGATGAGGGAACTTGGATTGCCCACTTCGAAAATATATTCAAAGACCAAGGAACCACAGACCATCCATCTCATTTCCATAATGAAGTACAATATCCAATCCCAATTTCTTTTGACATCTCCGAAATCTTGGCGGCTTTGGAAAAAAGTAAAACAGGGAAAGCCCCGGGGCCTGATGGCGTCCCTGTGGACCTTTTTAAATTTAACCAGGAGCTCTGGGCACCTATCTTGACGAGAGTATGCACAGCAGCAGCCAGTGAGGGCATTTTGGACTCCTGGACCAGATCAATCATGGTCCCCATCTTTAAGAAAGGGGACCGACAGGACCCAAAATGCTATCGTCCCATATCCCTCCTGGACTCCCTTGGCAAACTGGTGGGGAGGGTCATTCTGGATAGACTACATCACTGGAGTGAGGAAAAGCGTATCATCTCGGACCTACAATTCGGCTTTAGAGAAGGCCTCGGGACAGTAGAGCAGGCACTTAACCTTAGCCTTCTAATGGCCAAATACACGCATGCAAAGAAATCGGCGGTATACATGGTCTATGTGGACCTGTCTGCCGCTTTTGACTGCGTCACACACTCCAAATTATGGACAGTCCTAAGAGCAATGAACGTGGACCCCTCACTGCTGGATCTTCTTAGAGAGCTCTACTCCGGGGCCTCGGCTAGAGTTCGGTTCGGAAAGAACGGTGAGCTGACGGCATCATTTGGCGTGGAGCGAGGAGTTAGGCAGGGCTGTGTTCTGGCCCCCTTCCTTTTCTCGCTCTACACAAATGGCCTGGAGGAGGAGATGCTGAGGGGGGCTCAGGACCTCCCAAAAATGAAACAGAGACCGCTGTCATCCTGGCCCGAACGCCGCGCGAACTCCAGCTCTCACTAGATAGATATACCACCTTCATGAACGCCTTGGATCTAAAGGTTAATGTTAAAAAAACGTTCGTCATGATCACGGGGGGGGCGAAGAAAGGAAAAAAAAGTATCTTTCTCGATAGCCAACCATTGGAGGTCACTACACAATACCCATACCTCGGGATCATGATTGATGATAAGCTAACCTGGAAACCAGCAGTGGAAGCGAGATGCCACCTTTTTAAGCGCTCAATAGCAGCCCTGCAGTCCTTCTCGAGGAAATTGGGAAGGAGGCGGCCAGCAGAACTGCTAAAAATTTACAACGCCAAGTGCCAAGCGATTGCTCTCTATGGAGCAGGGGTCTGGGGCCATATAGATGTTGGAGCCTTACAAAAAATTGAAAATCAATTTATAAGATTCCTTCTTGCTACCCCAAAAGGCTCACCAATCTACGCCTCCCATATGGAACTGGGAATTCCGTATTTGCAGGATCTCCTTAAAATTCAGCCATTGCTTTTGGGGAGGCGTATATGGACTTCGGATGCTAATACGCTATCACAGTCGATAGTGGCTGACACAATGTCACTCGATCACGCCCCTAGATTAAAATGGCTCCGCTACATCAGAAACTTTTTTACAGATATGGGCCTTGAAAAATATTATCTCCACCCAGAATTGATTGTTGCCCTCCCAAAAAAGGAGCTCAAGGAACTCACACTACGGCATCTGGAAACACTAAGACTGTCAACTGAGGCTGCAAAACCCTCAGTGGTTCACGCGAACACAGTCCAGCTAACTTCTGGCATTCAACCATACCTTACTCTGCATACCAAAACATATGAGAGGATGCTGCTCACCAGGCTCAGACTGAACCTCTTTTTTAGACTGGTTGCTTTTCCTCTAAATAAGGGCTGGGACTCAAAGCTGCCTCCGTGTCCCTGTGATGCGATATCAACTCAATCAAATATCCACGTCATTATCTTTTGTAAATTTTACCAACCACACAGAAAATTTTGGATACTTCCGCTATGCAGGCGATGGGGCCTAAGACAATGTCGACCGGCCTTCCTTAGACTGCAAACCTTAGAGTCTGAAGAAGTCTGTTACCTGGTCCTAAACTTTTTAAAATGTATTATGAACCATAGAAAAAACCTTTAACAAACTGCATTAGGAAAAAACATTGATTCTCAGAAGCAAAAAATTCCTCTTCTTTTTAAACAAATGACAGCTGTTTTTTCTTTTTTACTGTACATGATTGTTCTCTTTTATGGTTTTCTTCGTGACAAACCGAATAAAGAATTATTATTATTATTATTAACTATTCCATTACTGTACAAACACATTTTATATAAAAACTGACTAAGAAACTATAGCCCTGAACCACAAGTGTGACGATGGTTAAAACACTACATGCATAGTGCATACTACTTTGAAGCAGTTCATGCCCTAAAGCCTACCTCACTAACAGACTACATGCTAACTGACTGAATGATTACAGTACTATAAGGAGACACACTGGGTGAGTAACAGGGTGTTTGCTAGAAGTGTATGAATACTGACTGGGGAATTGAAGGTGTGAAAGACAACTGTGTAGGTGGTTAAGAGGACAGCATACATAGTGGATAGGCATTTGAAGCAGTCCATGTGCTAAGGCCTGGCTCACTGCATGAGTACTTGGGTACTGACTGAATGATTAGAGTACAGCAAGGAGAGTGCCTGGGTGAATTTATAAGTGGTTGGCTTTTGGCACAGTGAATGGATTAGTACTTGGTACTGAATGGGTCACTAGAGGAGTGCAAAGGGAGTGACAGGATGTTTGCTGGACTGAATGGATACTGACTAGGGAATTGAAGGTGTGAAAGACAAGTGTATAGTATGTTAGAAGACTGCATGCATACTGCATAGACATTTGAAGAAGTCTATGTGGTAATGTATGGTTCACAACATAAGTACTTGGAAACTGACTAAATCATCAGACTACTGCTAGGACAGTGCCTGGGTAAAACTTTTAAATTTTCAGTTCTGGCGCAGTGAAGAGAATAGTACATGGTACTGCACTTTAGTGTCAAACCCTGACTCATTTTATCAATGCATAAGCAAAGACTAGCTTCTAATGCTACTAAAACTTGACAACATGACCGGTTTTAAAACAGTTATCTGTCAGCAAATACACGATGTTACCAAATGCTTCTCTCACAATCCTTACCCAAATGCACACAGACTCACAGTGTGATTTTAGACAAGCAACAGTATCCTAGGAGTTTACCAAAACTCATTCACTAGTCTAGAAGAGGTAAGGGTACTGCACACAATCTACATATTTAAGTACTGCACTTTAGTGTCAAAGCCTGACTCATTTTATCAATGCATAAGCAAAGACTGGCTTCTAATGCTACTAAAACTTGACAACATGAAAGGTTTTGAAACAGTTATCTGTCAGCAAATACACGATGTTACCAAATGCTTCTCTCACAGTGGTTCCCAAATGCACACAGACTCTCAGTGTGATTCTAGACAACAACCACTATCCCTAGGAGTTTACCTAAACTCATTCACTACTGTGGAAGTGGTAAGGGAACTGCACACAATCTACATATTTCAGGACTGCACTTTTGTGTCAAAGCCTAACTCATATGATCAACGCATAAGCAAAGACAGGCTTCTAATGCTACTAAAACTTGACAACATGACAGGTTTTAAAAGAGTTATCTGTCAGCAAATACACAATGTTACCAAATGCTTCTCTCACAGTGGTTCCCAAATGCACATAGACACAAATTGTGATTCTAGACAAGCACCACTATCCCTAGGAGTTTACCAAAACTCATTCACTACAGTGGAAGTGGTAAGGGAACTGCACACAATCTACATATTTCAGGACTGCACTTTTGTGTCAAAGCCTGACTCATTTAATCAAAGCATAAGCAAAAACTGCCTTCTTATGCTACTAAAACTTGACAACAAGACAGGTTTTAAAACAGTTATCTGTCAGCAAATACACGATGTTACCAAATGCTTCTCTCACAGTGGTTCCCAAATGCACACAGACTCACAGTGTGATTCTAGACAAGCAACACTATCCCTAGCAGCTTACCAAAACTCATTGGCTACTGTGCAAGGGGTAAGGAGACTACACACAATCTACATATTAAAGTACAGCACATTAGTGTCAAAGCATGACTCATTTTATCAATGCATAAGCAAAGACTGGCTTCTAATGCTACTAAAACTTGACAACATGACAGATTTTAAAACAGTTATCTGTCAGCAAATACACGATGTTACCAAATGCTTCTCTCACAGTGGTTCCCAAATCCACACAGACTCAATGTGTGATTCTAGACAAACAACACTTTCCCTTGCACTATACCAAAACACATTTCTTCATCTAGAAGGAGTACTACATTTTAGTGTAGAAACATAACTCATTTCACAAATTCATAAACAATGACTGGTTTCTAATTCTACCAAAATATAAAAACAGCACAGTTATCTGTCTGCAAACACATGAAAAACACAAATGCTTATCACAGAATGGTTTCTACATGCACACACACTGTCAATAAGATTGTGGAGAAAAAAAGTACTCCCTACACTTTAGCAGGAGAAATACATTAGTCTGATTAATATCAAAATAGTCTACATACATCCCCTCACAATTAAATAACTAACCTTTTCAAGTTGTTTTGTAGATTAAGAAGTATATCAGTCGCACACCAGTTATCAGTCACACACCAGATTTTCTTATACAGAATCTCTGCATTGTGCACCTGTCAGCAGAACCAAAGAATGGCAAAGTTTCCCTCTCATTTCCCACACATATACATTTAAACATCAAATCACATTCTTTCCCACATAAATTCAAAAGCAAACACACATTTCTATTGGTTAACCCCTTCGCTGCCAGGCCTTTTCCCCCTCCTGTGCCAGGCCTTTTTTTGGCTATTTGGGGTAGTGCGCGCTTAGGCCCCTGTAACTTTTTGACCGCATTAGGTAGCCACGCCACATTTGCGTCCTTTTCTTCCAACATCATGGGGATTCTAAAGGTACTCAGGGTTTGTGGATTCCCCTGGAGGGGTCACAGAAAAGAGCCAAAATACAGCAAAACTTTGGTTTTGTTTGGAAAAATTGGAAAAACGGGCTGCAAATGAAAGCATCTGGGTTTTTCCCTGCAAATGTTATCAAAAAAGGGTTTGTGGGGTTGAAATCACCATTTTCCCAGCTTTTCGGGGATACTTGACTTTTGACAAAAACCCAACATTTTTTACACAGTTTTGGCATTTTTCTGGGACATAGCCTATTTTTGCAATTTTTTGTGCTTTTGACCTCCTTCCAGTTAGTGGCTGAAATGGGTACAAAAGCAATAATGGATCCTGGAAAGCTATACATTTTCGAAAAGAAGACAACATTCTGAATTCAGCAAGGGGTCATTTGTGTAGATCCATCAAGGTTTTTTTATAGAAACAAACAGTTAAATGTAGGATAAATTGAAATTTAGTTGAAAAAAACAGCCTTTTGTGTCAACGTTTTCACCTGTAACTTCTTCTAATTATGACAGCTCTTTGAAAGCAATATACCGTTGCATCCGCTGGACATTACTGGTTGTGGGGATATATAGGACTTGTAGGTTCACCAAGAACCCGACGAACCCAGAGCCAAAAACTGAGTAGTAACTTGCAATGGTTTTTTATTATGTACCGGGTATATAGTAATTATTCTGTAAAAAAGTGTACATGGAAAAATCGGTATGAAAGACACCTATGTATTTCTGAAATGGGAACAAAATATAGAGTTTAGAAACAGTAGATATTTGCACATTTCTGAAATTGGGAATACTCATACTAGCATGAGAATTATCAGTCATTTTTTAGAATGACTTCTTTTTTACACAATATCTTTCATTTGGAAAGCAGAAATGCATGGAAAGTCAATAGATAATAACAGTTCCTTTACAAATCTGAATTACCCTAAGTCTCCCGATAAAAATGGTACCTCACTTGTGTGGGTAGGCATAGTGCCCACGACAGGAAACGGCGCAAAACGCAACGTGGTCACACCACATTTTCACAATGCAAAATTAGCCTTTTTTTGCAAAGTGCCTAGCTCTAGTTTTTGAACCCTAGCTCTGCGGGCACCTTGGGAAACCTAGCAAACCTATACATTTTTGAAAACTAGACAACCAGGGGAATCCAGGATGGGGTGACTTGACTGCCTCCCACCAGGGTCTGTTACCCAGAATCCCTTGCAAACCTAAAAAATTGTCAAAAAAACCACATTTTCCACACATTTCTGTCGTGGAAAGTTCCGGAATCTGCGTGGAACCACAAATTTCCACCCACCCCGCGTTCCCCAAAGTCTTACGAGATAAACGGTACCTCACTTGTGTGGATCGGCCTAGTGCCCGCGACAGGAAACGGCGCAAAACGCAACCTGGTCACACCTCAATTTCGCAGTGAAAAATGACCCTTTTTTGGAAAAATGACTAGCTGTAGTTTTTGAACCCTAGCTCTGCGGGCACCTTGGGAAACCTAGCAAACCTATACATTTTTGAAAACTAGACACCCAGGGGAATCCAGGATGGGGTGACTTGACTGCCTCCCACCAGGGTCTGTTACCCAGAATCCCTTGCAAACCTAAACAATTGGCAAAAAAAACACATTTTCCCCACATTTCTGTCGTGGAAAGTTCCGGAATCTGCGTGGATCCACAAATTTCCACCCACCCCGCGTTCCCCAAAGTCTTACGAGAAAAACAGTACCTCACTTGTGTGGATCGGCCTAGTGCCCGCGACAGGAAACGGCACAAAACGCAACCTGGTCACACCTCAATTTCGCAGTGAAAAATGACCCTTTTTTGGAAAAATGACTAGCTGTAGTTTTTGAACCCTAGCTCTGCGGTCACCTTGGGAAACCTAGCAAACCTATACATTTTTGAAAACTAGACACCCAGGGGAATCCAGGATGGGGTGACTTGACTGCCTCCCACCAGGGTCTGTTACCCAGAATCCCTTGCAAACCTAAAAAATTGTCCAAAAAAACACATTTTGCACACATTTCTGTCGTGGAAAGTTCCGGAATCTGCGTGGATCCACAAATTTCCACCCACCCCGCGTTCCCCAAAGTCTTACGAGAAAAACGGTACCTCACTTGTGTGGGTCGGCCTAGTGCCCGCGACAGGAAACGGCGCAAAACGCAACCTGGTCACACCTCAATTTCGCAGTGAAAAATGACCCTTTTTTGGAAAAATGACTAGCTGTAGTTTTTGAACCCTAGCTCTGCGGGCACCTTGGGAAACCTAGCAAACCTATACATTTTTGAAAACTAGACACCAAGGGGAATCCAGGATGGGGTGACTTGACTGCCTCCCACCAGGGTCTGTTACCCAGAATCCCTTGCAAACCTAAAAAATCGTCAAAAAAAACACATTTTCCACACATTTCTGTCGTGGAAAGTTCCGGAATCTGCGTGGATCCACAAATTTCCACCCACCCCGCGTTCCCCAAAGTCTTACGAGAAAAACGGTACCTCACTTGTGTGGATCGGCCTAGTGCCCGCGACAGGAAACGGCGCAAAACGCAACCTGGTCACACCTCAATTTCGCAGTGAAAAATGACCCTTTTTTGGAAAAATGACTAGCAGTAGTTTTTGAACCCTAGCTCTGCGGGCACCTTGGGAAACCTAGCAAACCTATACATTTTTGAAAACTAGACACCCAGGGGAATCCAGGATGGGGTGACTTGACTGCCTCCCACCAGGGTCTGTTACCCAGAATCCCTTGCAAACCTAAAAAATTGTCAAAAAAACCACATTTTCCCCACATTTCTGTCGTGGAAAGTTCCGGAATCTGCGTGGAACCACAAATTTCCACCCACCCCGCGTTCCCCAAAGTCTTACGAGAAAAACGGTACCTCACTTGTGTGGATCGGCCTAGTGCCCGCGACAGGAAACGGCGCAAAACGCAACCTGGTCACACCTCAATTTCGCAGTGAAAAATGACCCTTTTTTTTGGAAAAATGACTAGCTGTAGTTTTTGAACCCTAGCTCTGCGGGCACCTTGGTAAACCTAGCAAACCTATACATTTTTGAAAACTAGACACCCAGGGGAATCCAGGATGGGGTGACTTGACTGCGTCCCACCAGGGTCTGTTACCCAGAATCCCTTGCAAACCTAAAAAATTGGCAAAAAAACCACATTTTCCCCACATTTCTGTCGTGGAAAGTTCCGGAATCTGCGTGGATCCACAAATTTCCACCCACCCCGCGTTCCCCAAAGTCTTACGAGAAAAACAGTACCTCACTTGTGTGGATCGGCCTAGTGCCCGCGACAGGAAACGGCACAAAACGCAACCTGGTCACACCTCAATTTCGCAGTGAAAAATGACCCTTTTTTGGAAAAATGACTAGCTGTAGTTTTTGATCCCTAGCTCTGCGGGCACCTTGGGAAACCTAGCGAACCTATACATTTTTGAAAACTAGACACCCAGTGGAATCCAGGATGGGGTGACTTGACTGCCTCCCACCAGGGTCTGTTACCCAGAATCCCTTGCAAACCTAAAACATTGTCAAAAAAAACACATTTTCCACACATTTCTGTCGTGGAAAGTTCCGGAATCTGCGTGGATCCACAAATTTCCTCCCACCCCGCGTTCCCCAAAGTCTTACGAGAAAAACAGTACCTCACTTGTGTGGATCGGCCTAGTGCCCGCGACAGGAAACGGCGCAAAACGCAACCTGGTCACACCTCAATTTCGCAGTGAAAAATGACCCTTTTTTGGAAAAATGACTAGCAGTAGTTTTTGAACCCTAGCTCTGCGGGCACCTTGGGAAACCTAGCAAACCTATACATTTTTGAAAACTAGACACCCAGGGGAATCCAGGATGAGGTGACTTGACTGCCTCCCACATGGGTCTGTTACCCAGAATCCCTTGCAAACCTAAACAATTGTCAAAAAACCCACATTTTCCACACATTTCTGTCGTGGAAAGTTCCGGAATCTGCGTGGATCCACAATTTTCCACCCACCCCGCGTTCCCCAAAGTCTTATGAGAAAAACAGTACCTCACTTGTGTGGGTCGGCCTAGTGCCCGCGACAGGAAACGACGCAAAACGCAACCTGGTCACACCTCAATTTCGCAGTGAAAAATGACCCTTTTTTGGAAAAATGACTAGCTGTAGTTTTTGAACCCTAGCTCTGCCGGCACCTTGGGAAACCTAGCAAACCTATACATTTTTGAAAACTAGACACCCAGGGGAATCCAGGATGGGGTGACTTGACTGCCTCCCACCAGGGTCTGTTACCCAGAATCCCTTGCAAACCTAAAAAATTGGCAAAAAAAACAAATTTTCCCCACATTTCTGTCGTGGAAAGTTCCGGAATCTGCGTGGATCCACGAATTTCCACCCACCCCGCGTTCCCCAAAGTCTTACGAGAAAACCGGTACCTCACTTGTGTGGATCGGCCTAGTGCCCGCGACAGGAAACGGCGCAAAACGCAACCTGGTCACACCTCAATTTCGCAGTGAAAAATGACCCTTTTTTGGAAAAATGACTAGCTGTAGTTTTTGAACCCTAGCTCTGCGGGCACCTTGGGAAACCTAGCAAACCTATACATTTTTGAAAACTAGACACCCAGGGGAATCCAGGATGGGGTGACTTGACTGCCTCCCACCAGGGTCTGTTACCCAGAATCCCTTGCAAACCCAAAAAATTGTCAAAAAAAACACATTTTCCACACATTTCTGTCGTGGAAAGTTCCGGAATCTGCGTGGATCCACAAATTTCCACCCACCCCGCATTCCCCAAAGTCTTACGAGAAAAACGGTACCTCACTTGTGTGGATCTGCCTAGTGCCCGCGACAGGAAACGGCGCAAAACGCAACCTGGTCACACCTCAATTTCGCAGTGAAAAATGACCCATTTTTGGAAAAATGACTAGCTGTAGTTTTTGAACCCTAGCTCTGCGGGCACCTTGGGAAACCTAGCAAACCTATACATTTTTTAAAACTAGACACCCCGGGGAATCCAGGATGGGGTGACTTGACTGCCTCCCACCAGGGTCTGTTACCCAGAATCCCTTGCAAACCTAAAAAATTGGCAAAAAAACCACATTTTCCACACATTTCTGTCGTGGAAAGTTCCGGAATCTGCGTGGATCCACAAATTTCCACCCACCCCGCATTCCCCAAAGTCTTTCGAGAAAAATGGTACCTCACTTGTGTGGGTCGGCCTAGTGCCCGCGACAGGAAACGGCGCAAAACGCAACCTGGTCACACCTCAATTTCGCAGTGAAAAAAGACCCTTTTTTGGAAAAATGACTAGCTGTAGTTTTTGAACCCTAGCTCTGCGGGCACCTTGGGAAACCTAGCAAACCTATACATTTTTGAAAAGTAGACACCCAGAGGAATCCAGGATGGGGTGACTTGACTGCCTCCCACCAGGGTCTGTTACCCAGAATCCCTTGCAAACCTAAAAAATTCACAAAAAAACCACATTTTCCCCACATTTCTGTCGTGGAAAGTTCCGGAATCTGCGTGGATCCACAATTTTCCACCCACCCCGCGTTCCCCAAAGTCTTCCGAGAAAAACGGTACCTCACTTGTGTGGGTCGGCCTAGTGCCCGCGACAGGAAACGGCGCAAAACATAGTGAGGTGACATCAAAATTGCCTATCTCCAAACCACCTGGTTTTGCAAGGGGGGTCTCTTGGGTTTTTGGCCCGGTGCACGGCGGCCATCTAGGGAAACCTACCAAACCCATACATTTCTGAAAACTAGACACCCGGGGGCTTCCAGGGAGGTATGGCTTGCGTGGATCCCCCAACGTTTCCTTACCCAGAATCCCCTGCAAACCTCAATTTTAGCTGAAAAAATCACTTTTTTCACACTTTTTTGTGTGGGAAAGTTGTGGCATCACCGGGCTCACTCAAATTTCACACCTCCCAGCGTTCCCCTGGGTGTCCCGGTAAAAATGGTGCCTCACTTGTGTGGGAGGCCCAAGTACCCGCGACAGGCAAGGGCCCAAAACGTAGTGAGGCGACATCAACATTGCCTATCTCAAAACCACCTGGTTTTGCAAGGGGGGTCTCTTGGCTTTTTGGCCCGGGGCACGGCGGCCATCTAGGGAAACCTACCAAACCCATACATTTCTGAAAACTAGACACCCAGGGGCTTCCAGGGAGGTATGGCTTGCGTGGATCCCCCAACGTTTCCTTACCCAGAATCCCCTGCAAACCTCAATTTTAGCTGAAAAAATCACTTTTTGCACACTTTTTTGTGTGGGAAAGTTGTGGCATCACCGGGCTCACTCAAATTTCACACCTCCTAGCGTTCCCCTGGGTCTCCCGGTAAAAATGGTGCCTCACTTGTGTGGGAGGCCCAAGTACCCGCGACAGGCAAGGGCCCAAAACGTAGTGAGGCGACATCAACATTGCCTATCTCAAAACCACCTGGTTTTGCAAGGGGGGTCTCTTGGCTTTTTGGCCCGGGGCACGGCGGCCATCTAGGGAAACCTACCAAACCCATACATTTCTGAAAACTAGATACCCGGGGGCTTCCAGGGAGGTATGGCTTGCATGGATCCCCCAACGTTTCCTTACCCAGAATCCCCTGCAAACCTCAATTTTAGCTGAAAAAATCACTTTTTTCACACTTTTTTGTGTGGGAAAGTTGTGGCATCACCGGGCTCACTCAAATTTCACACCTCCCAGCGTTCCCCTGGGTCTCCCGGTAAAAATGGTGCCTCACTTGTGTGGGAGGCCCAAGTACCCGCGACAGGCAAGGGCCCAAAACGTAGTGAGGCGACATCAACATTGCCTATCTCAAAACCACCTGGTTTTGCAAGGGGGATCTCTTGGCTTTTTGGCCCGGGGCACGGCGGCCATCTAGGGAAAACAAAAAACCCATACATTTCTGAAAACTAGACACCCGGGGGCTTCCAGGGAGGTATGGCTTGCGTGGATCCCCCAACGTTTCCTTACCCAGAATCCCCTGCAAACCTCAATTTTAGCTGAAAAAATCACTTTTTTCACACTTTTTTGTGTGGGAAAGTTGTGGCATCACCGGGCTCACTCAAATTTCACACCTCCCAGCGTTCCCCTGGGTCTCCCGGTAAAAATGGTGCCTCACTTGTGTGGGAGGCCCAAGTACCCGCGACAGGCAAGGGCCCAAAACGTAGTGAGGCGACATCAACATTGCCTATCTCGGGGGAGGAGCCTAGCGCGCATCCAAGATGGTCGCGTGAGCACAGGGCTCCCCGGACCCTTTCTGCTCCTCGGAATATATCCTGAGACTATCCTGATTTGGTGTATGGAATTTGGGAGATGAAGACCAGCTGAACATATATCTCTTTTCAAAACTCTAATCGGACCTGGGAATCCTGAGTTGTCGTCGTCGGAACTTTTGGGACCCACCCGACGGTGGTGGCCGGGGTGAAGGTGACCCGTGGGGCCGGGCTGCAATTGAACAACAGCGGCCTCAGCGCGGTGCCAGTTACCGATTCAGCACTTTCGGTTTCGGTTTTGGCCTTCAGGAGATCAGCTGGCGTGCGTGCTCAAGGTGGCGAGGTGCCTCCTGGGCCTCTGCCCGAGGCTTGCTTCCATCTGCTACTGGTGGGCCTAACGCCTCCGACCCCTACACCGACAGTTTGTGGTCCTTCCGCTGGCGCCCGCACACCCCTTGATCGGAGGTCCCATTGAGAGACTGCGCGCACATGGCGGGCAAAGGGGGTCCGGAGGGGCGCAAGACCAAGGCTTCACTGCGCGGAGGAGCGGTCCAGAGCAACAACATGGACCGCTATACCCAGGGCAGGGGGTCCCCTGGCGCTGCTGGCCTCTCCTCGGATGCTGCAGGGGGAGGCACGACCGTCTCTGCGGAACCTTCCCTACAGGACATTATGGGCGCCATCGAGGGCATCAGGGAAACTATCGCGACGCAATATGAGGCCCTGGCCCGTAAGATCGACACTGTCGCGATCGACGTCACCCTGATTCGGGCCGACCTCTCTAAAACCAACGAGAAGGTCCAGGCCCTAGATACACGGACCTCCACCCTGGGTGCGGAGGTGTCGGATCTGCGGGCCGCGCTTGGGGACATTAGAGTGGTCAACGACCGGATGGCCCGGCGGCTTGAGGACTTCGAGGGACGGGCCCGACGCAACAATATCCGCATCATTGGGGTACCGGAGTCCTCTGACAGCCGCCCGGTGGACCTCGTGGTCGAGGAACTCATCCTGCAACAGCTGTCCCCGGTCGGCCTAAGCAAATTCTTCGCTGTGGAGCGGGCCCATCGGGTTCCGGGCGGCCGGCAGCGGCCGGGGGCCCCCCCGAGGCCTATCGTGGCTAAACTGTTCCACTACAGGGACCGCGACGCTATTCTGCAGGCTTCACGGACCCGTGGCCCGGTCCGCTACGAGAACTCGACCATCAACTTTTATCCGGACTTCACGCAACTGGTCCAGAAACAGCGGATGGGATTCCAGGGGGTGAAGCGCCGTCTCCGCGAGCTAGGCCTGAAGTATTCGATGATCTACCCGGCGAAACTTCGAGTGGAGCATGGAGAGCGGACAGCCTTTTTTGACTCTCCTGTGGCTGCAAGTGACTGGCTGGACTCGCTGCCGGACGGGGGTGGCCGGCCCGGGCCCTCGGGGGGCACCGCAGGTGACGGGTCCCCTTAGACTGACCTTTGGTCCTTGCTTTTGCGGTTTTGCACTGTACAGTTGGGTCTTACTTCTTTTGCATACTGTGTCTTACCAGTACCCGTGAGGGGTGCGGGCGGGTTCGGGTCCCTTTCCTCCTCCGGGGTCTTTTTGTAGAATGGGGTTAGTGGGGCGACAGGCACACTGCAAGTTGGGGGGGGTCTTTGGCCCGCAGGGGTGCAGGGTGGGGGGAGTTGGACTTGGGGTGGGGTTGGGGGGGAAGAGGGGTTGTTTTGTTGTGTGTTTTTTGTTTACAGGGCGAGGTATTGATTTTTGTCCATATTTGGGAACTGTGCGGCGGGCTGGGGGCCTCTTGCTCTATTGGAGGGGATGGGGGGTGACGGGTTGAGGCTTATGTCGTGGAACGTCAATGGGTTGGGGGACCGTATTAAGCGGGGTGTTGTACTGCAATATTTGCGTCGTTTGACTCCTGATGTGGTGTTTCTCCAGGAGACGCATTTGGTCGGCAATGTCTGCCATGCGATGAACAGGGGGGGATACCGCCTCGTAGCCCATTCTGGTTTCACAACTGGCTCCAGGGGGGTGGGCATTCTCCTGCGAACCTCCCTTCCGGTGGAGATCACGAGGATAGTCTCGGATGACAGAGGGCGTTATGTGTGTTTGATTGGGAGGTGGGAGGGGCAGCCCCTTACCCTGGTTTCAGTCTACGTCCCCCCGGGCCTCCAGAACTCCACCTTTACTGACTTGGGTCGAATGCTGCTTGACCTTCCGGACGGCCTCCTGCTCATGGGCGGGGACTTTAATTCTGTGGTTTCGGGTGAACTGGATCGTCACCCACCGAGGACCCTTCCCGCTGCCCAGTCATGGCTGGGTGGGATGTTGGAGACCTTCGGCTTGGTGGATAGTTGGAGACTAATGCATCCGACCCAGTGCCAGTTCACCTTTCATTCGGGGGCGCATGGGAGTCTCTCCAGGTTAGACTACTTCCTTATGCCCGCGGCGCAGACTGGTCGGATTCGGGAGGTCAGACACCTGGCGCGTGGTATCTCCGACCATTCTCCGCTGTGGCTTCTCTTTGACACCGGGTCGCGGTCCGCAGGGCGGATAGCTCCCATTAACCCCTGGTACCTGCGGGACCCTGTGACTCGTGACAGCCTGGTTAAGGCCATGGACCAATACTTCAGTGAAAACGAGGGGTCGGTGTCGTCTGCGTTGTCCCTTTGGGAAGCCTTTAAAACTGTTATACGCGGACACGCCCTCGCCCAGATAGTGGTGGCCAAGAAGGTTAGGAGCGAGGCGGTGGTGAAGCTGGAGACTGACATCTCGGGGCTGGAGTCGGCCTTGGAGGTGAATGTTACTCCGGACGGGCTACATGCCCTCAGCCTGAAACAGTTCGAATATAGGTCCCTGGTCACTGACGCGGCCAAAACTATGTATAGGGAGCAGCAGGGCCGATTGTATGACGCGGGGGATAAGGCGGGAAAGTTGATTGCGTGGCTGGACAAAAAGGAGAGAGTGAATCGTGTGGTCCCCGAGTTGCGTGCTGTGGACGGTGTGTGTGTGACTGAGCCGGATGAGATTGTGGAATGCTTCGCGGACCACCTCCGGGCGGTGTACTCCCCGGTGACCGCCAGGGATGAGGATGACTCTCGCCTCCTACTGAGAGATATTGCTCTGCCCGGCCTGTCCGTGGAGGACCGGGAGCGGCTGGACGCCCCCTTATCGTCGGATGAAATAGCGAATGCGATTCGTTCCCTTCGCTCGGGCAAGGCTATGGGTCCTAACGGTCTGCCCATTGAACTATACAAATTGCGTCCTGATAAGCTTGCGCCCTTTCTCAGCCGCATGTTCCGCGACTCTCTTGCGGCGGGTTCCCTTCCGACCGACCAGCGCTTGGCCACTATAGTCGTTATCCCCAAGGAGGGCAAGCCGCGCGACCGCTGTACTTCTTACCGGCCTATTTCACTGCTCAATGCGGAGCCTAAAATCCTGGCGAAAGTCCTGGCCAATCGATTGTTAAGTGTCGTGTGCGACCTTATTCATCCGGACCAATGCGGCTTTATCCCGCACCGCAACACCGCTCTTAACTTGCGGCGTCTGCACGGTGTCCTCGCCAGGGCGGAGTTCCTCTCCGAACCGGCCGTGCTGGTTTCTTTGGATGCCACGATGGCATTTGACACTATTGAGTGGCCATTCCTCTGGGCCGTCTTGGATAAATTCGGCTTTGGAGAGGGATTTATTGGCTGGGTGAGGCTCCTTTACACGGGACCCATGGCTCAAGTGGTGGTGAATGGGCGGGTCTCTCGGCCCTTTGCCCTTGGCAGGGGCACGAGGCAGGGGTGCCCGTTGTCCCCGTTGCTTTTTGCTCTCGCCCTGGAGCCACTCGCTGCCTGGCTCCGTTGGGAGCCCTCGCTTAGAGGGATCCGGTGGGGCCCGGGCTTCGAAGATCGGGTCTCACTGTATGCGGACGACATTCTCCTGTACCTCACCTCACCGCGGCAGTCACTCAACGTCCTCTTTGACGTTCTGACCTCCTTTGGGAACAATTCGGGTCTCACGATCAATTGGTCTAAATCCTGCGTTTATCCCATCTCTGGTGGTCCTCCTCTCCTGCCGCCTCGGCTCCCGATTCAAATATCTCTGAGCGGCTTCAAGTACCTGGGGATATACGTTTCGCTGGACCCGGTGGCTCGCTATGAGCAGAATCTCCTGCGTCCACTTCGGCGACTGCGTGAGGACACGGCCCGGTGGTGCAGGCTGCCCCTGTCCCCGCTGGGTCGGGCCGCGCTGTTTAAAATGATGTCCCTTCCCAGGTTCCTCTATGCACTCCAGAACTCCTTCGACGTTATCCCGGTGGCCTACTTTCGGGAGGTGGAGAGCCTGCAGAGGAGACTGGTGTGGAACGGGCGGGCGCGTATTGCTCTTGCCAAGCTCACTCTCCCCTGGTATGACGGGGGCATCGCGCTTCCGGACATTCGCAGGTACTATTGGGCCTCGCAGCTAGCTGCCATTAACCACGCCACGTATGCGCCCGGCTTGAATCCGGCGTATGAGATGGACAAGTTCCTGCTTCCCGGCGGGAACTACAACAGGGCACTTTATTCCCGCCTGGCTGGCCGGACCCTTACGGGTCCTACTAAGATTGCTGTGCGGACCTGGAGGGCTGCCACTGCGGCCATGGGCTGGAGTGAGCGAATGACATGTGCTACTCCCTTGTTTGCCTCCGACCGCCTGGGCAGCTTGTGGACCACCAAGGGGTTTGACCAGTGGGACACGATTGGTATCAGCAAAGTGGGAGACCTGTGGCACAAGGGCGCGGTCAAGGCTTTCGCGGTGCTCCAGGCCGAATACGAGCTGACCGACAGGGAGTTCTTCCGCTACGCCCAGGTTCGACACGCCCTGCTCTCGGTCTTCGGGGAGGGGACCAAGATCCCTGTTTCCTCGCCCCTCGAGGACCGCATATTTGACGGACATGTCCCTGATAGTACGATTTCTTTAATTTATAAAAAATTGATTAATCACCGGGCGGATCTCCTGGTGCGCCTGCGGGAGGCTTGGACTGGGGATGGGGTCGAATTGGACGACGAAGATTGGCAGTCTGCACTGTCGTCCCCCAAGGAGGTTGCCATTCCGGCTCGTCTCCGGTTGGTACAGCTCAAGATTCTCCACCGGGTGTATGTGACGGGTCCGCGCTTGGTCTCGATGGGATTCTCCGACGACGGGCTCTGTAAGCGAGGCTGTGGGCTCAGCGCCACCTTTCTTCATATCCTTTGGGAGTGCCGCGAGGTGGCGGACTACTGGCGCCGGGTCCACACGGTTATGGGACGGGTCACCGGGGTTGTGCTGCTGCCGGAGGTGCGTCGCTGTGTCCTGAATGTGTGGGAGCCCAATGACTACAGCGCTGCTCAGACTCGGTGGGCGGCCCTAGGGAACATGATTGCCAAGAGGGATATAGCGCAACTTTGGGGCGCTCAACGGCCGCCCACCGTGTCGGTATGGAAGGAGAATATGGACTGGTGTATGTTTCGGGAGAAGACAGTGTATGTGGCCCGTGGCAAGCCGGGGGCATGGGGTAGAATTTGGGGTCAATGGAATGCGTATCGCGGAGGCATCTGTACGCCCCCCCTGGTAGACACTGATATCGCCATGTCCCCCTGACCCTTGATGGTTCCTGGCGCTTACTGTAACAACTACATATGGACGTTCATCTCCCTTGACCCCCTTCCCCCCCCCCCTCCGTCCCCGGCCTCCCGGTACTCCTCTCTTTAGTGGATTGCTCAAATGGTCTGACTGGAGTCTCCCGGGGGGAGCCTGATCCGCACTGGTATCCCTCATAACTCGCCTTTTGTTTTTATTGTTTCTTTTTTGTTTTTGTTATTGTTGGACTGACGCTTGCTGTTCTTCGAGAACTATCTTGAGCCACTGCGGGGCGGTGCCCTGGGAACTGATTGTAGCCTTGATATGTGTATATTTCCTTATGTACCTAGCGGCCGGCCCGGGTGGTTGTAGGCCCATACTTGTAACCGTATTATTGTTCAATAAAAACCTTTTCAAAAAACAAAAAAAAAAAAAAAAAAACATTGCCTATCTCAAAACCACCTGGTTTTGCAAGGGGGGTCTCTTGGCTTTTTGGCCCGGGGCACGGCGGCCATCTAGGGAAACCTACCAAACCCATACATTTCTGAAAACTAGACACCCGGGGGCTTCCAGGGAGGTATGGCTTGCGTGGATCCCCCAACGTTTCCTTACCCAGAATCCCCTGCAAACTTCAATTTTAGCTGAGAAAATCACTTTTTCACACTTTTTTGTGTGGGAAAGTTGTGGCATCACCGGGCTCACTCAAATTTCACACCTCCCAGCGTTCCCCTGGGTCTCCCAATAAAAATGGTGCCTCACTTGTGTGGGAGGCCCAAGTACCCACGACAAGCAATGGCCCAAAACGTAGTGAGGCGACATCAACATTGCCTATCTCAAAACCACCTGGTTTTGCAAGGGGGTCTCTTGGCTTTTTGGCCCGGGGCACGGCGGCCATCTAGGGAAACCTACCAAACCCATACATTTCTGAAAACTAGACACCCGGGGGCTTCCAGGGAGGTATGGCTTGCGTGGATCCCCCAACGTTTCCTTACCCAGAATCCCCTGCAAACCTCCAGCTGAAAAAATCACTTTTTTCACACTTTTTTGTGTGGGAAAGTTGTGGTATCACCGGGCTCACTCAAATTTAACACCTCCCAGCGTTCCCCTGGGTCTCCCGGTAAAAATGGTGCCTCACTTGTGTGGGAGGCCCAAGTACCCGCGACAGGCAAGGGCCCCAAACGTAGGCGACATCAACATTGCCCATCTCAAATGTCGCCTCACTACGTTTTGGGCCCTTGCCTGTCGCGGGTACTTGGGCCTCTCACACAAGTGAGGCACCATTTTTACCGGGAGACCCAGGGGAACGCTGGGAGGTGTGAAATTTGAATGAGCCCGGTGATGCCACAACTTTCCAACACAAAAAAGTGTGGAAAAAGTGATTTTTTCAGCTAAAATTTAGGTTTGCAGGGGATTCTGGGTAAGGAAACGTTGGGGGATCCACGCAAGCCATACCTCCCTGGAAGCCCCCGGGTGTCTAGTGTTCAGAAATGTACGGGTTTGGTAGGTTTCCCTAGATGGCCACCGTGCCCCGGGCCAAAAAGCCAAGAGACCCCCCTTGCAAACCAGGTGGTTTTGAGATAGGCAATGTTGATGTCGCCTCACTACGTTTTGGGCCCTTGCCTGTCGCGGGTACTTGGGCCTCCCACACAAGTGAGGCACCATTTTTACCGGGACACCCAGGGGAACGCTGGGAGGTGTGAAATTTGAGTGAGCCCGGTGATGCCACAACTTTCCCACACAAAAAAGTGTGAAAAAAGTGATTTTTTCAGCTAAAATTGAGGTTTGCGGGGGATTCTGGGTAAGGAAACGTTGGGGGATCCACGCAAGCCATACCTCCCTGGAAGCCCCCGGGTGTCTAGTTTTCAGAAATGTATGGGTTTGGTAGGTTTCCCCAGATGGCCGCCGTGCCCTGGGCCAAAAAGCCAAGAGACCCCCCTTGCAAAACCAGGTGGTTTTGAGACAGGCAATGTTGATGTCGCCTCACTACGTTTTGGGCCCTTGCCTGTCGCGGGTACTTGGGCCTCCCACACAAGTGAGGCACCATTTTTACCGGGAGACCCAGGGGAACGCTGGGAGGTGTGAAATTTGAGTGAGCCCGGTGATGCCACAACTTTCCCACACAAAAAAGTGTGAAAAAAGTGATTTTTTCAGCTAAAATTGAGGTTTGCAGGGGATTCTGGGTAAGGAAACGTTGGGGGATCCACGCAAGCCATACCTCCCTGGAATCCCCCGGGTGTCTAGTTTTCAGAAATGTATGGGTTTGGTAGGTTTCCCTAGATGGCCGCCGTGCCCCGGGCCAAAAAGCCAAGAGACCCCCCTTGCAAAACCAGGTGGTTTTGAGATAGGCAATGTTGATGTCGCCTCACTACGTTTTCGGCACTTGCCTGTCGCGGGTACTTGGGCCTCCCACACAAGTGAGGCACCATTTTTACCGGGAGACCCAGGGGAATGCTGGGAGGTGTGAAATTTGAGTGAGCCCGGTGATGCCACAACTTTCCCACACAAAAAAGTGTGAAAAAAGTGATTTTTTCAGCTAAAATTGAAGTTTGCAGGGGATTCTGGGTAAGGAAACGTTGGGGGATCCACGCAAGCCATACCTCCCTGGAAGCCCCCGGGTGTCTAGTTTTCAGAAATGTATGGGTTTGGTAGGTTTCCCTAGATGGCCGCCGTGCCCCGGGCCAAAAAGCCAAGAGACTCCCCTTGCAAAACCAGGTGGTTTTGAGATAGGCAATGTTGATGTCGCCTCACTACGTTTTGGGCCCTTGCCTGTCACGGGTACTTGGGCCTCCCACACAAGTGAGGCACCATTTTTACCGGGAGACCCAGGGGAACGCTGGGAGGTGTGAAATTTGAGTGAACCCGGTGATGCCACAACTTTCCCACACAAAACAGTGTGAAAAAAGTGATTTTTTCAGCTAAAATTGAGGTTTGCAGGGGATTCTGGGTAAGGAAACGTTGGGGGATCCACGCAAGCCATACCTCCCTGGAAGCCCCCAGGTGTCTAGTTTTCAGAAATGTATGGGTTTGGTAGGTTTCCCTAGATGGCCGCTGTGCCCCGGGCCAAAAAGCCAAGAGACCCCCCTTGCAAAACCAGGTGGTTTTGAGATAGGCAATGTTGATGTCGCCTCACTTCGTTTTCGGCCCTTGCCTGTCGCGGGTACTTGGGCCTCCCACACAAGTGAGGCACCATTTTTACCGGGAGACCCAGGGGAACGCTGGGAGGTGTGAAATTTGAGTGAGCCCAGTGATGCCACAACTTTCCCACACAAAAAAGTGTGAAAAAAGTGATTTTTTCAGCTAAAATTGAGGTTTGCAGGGGATTCTGGGTAAGGAAACGTTGGGGGATCCACGCAAGCCATACCTCCCTGGAAGCCCCCGGGTGTCTAGTTTTCAGAAATGTATGGGTTTGGTAGGTTTCCCTAGATGGCCGCCGTGCCCCGGGCCAAAAAGCCAAGAGACCCCCCTTGCAAAACCAGGTGGTTTTGAGATAGGCAATGTTGATGTCGCCTCATACGTTTTGGGCCCTTGCCTGTCGCGGGTACTTGGGCCTCCCACACAAGTGAGGCACCATTTTTACCGGGAGACCCAGGGAAATGCTGGGAGGTGTGAAATTTGAGTGAGCCCGGTGATGCCACAACTTTCCCACACAAAAAAGTGTGAAAAAAGTGATTTTTTCAGCTAAAATTGAGGTTTGCAGGGGATTCTGGATAAGGAAACGTTGGGGGATCCACGCAAGCCATACCTCCCTGGAAGCCCCCGGGTGTCTAGTTTTCAGAAATGTATGGGTTTGGTAGGTTTCCCTAGATGGCCGCCGTGCCCCGGGCCAAAAAGCCAAGAGACCCCCCTTGCAAAACCAGGTGGTTTTGAGATAGGCAATGTTGATGTCGCCTCACTACGTTTTGGGCCCTTGCCTGTCGCGGGTACTTGGGCCTCCCACACAAGTGAGGCACCATTTTTACCGGGAGACCCAGGGGAACGCTGGGAGGTGTGAAATTTGAGTGAGCCCGGTGATGCCACAACTTTCCCACACAAAAAAGTGTGAAAAAAGTGATTTTTTCAGCTAAAATTGAGGTTTGCAGGGGATTCTGGGTAAGGAAACTTTGGGGGATCCACGCAAGCCATACCTCCCTGGAAGCCCCCGGGTGTCTAGTTTTCAGAAATGTATGGGTTTGGTAGGTTTCCCTAGATGGCCGCCGTGCCCCGGGCCAAAAAGCCAAGAGACCCCCCTTGCAAAACCAGGTGGTTTTGAGATAGGCAATGTTGATGTCGCCTCACTACGTTTTGGGCCCTTGCCTGTCGCGGGTACTTGGGCCTCCCACACAAGTGAGGCACCATTTTTACCGGGAGACCCAGGGGAACGCTGGGAGGTGTGAAATTTGAGTGAGCCCGGTGATGCCACAACTTTCCAACACAAAAAAGTGTGGAAAAAGTGATTTTTCCAGCTAAAATTGAGGTTTGCAGGGGATTCCTGGTAAGGAAACGTTGGGGGATCCACGCAAGCCATACCTCCCTGGAAGCCCCCGGGTGTCTAGTGTTCAGAAATGTATGGGTTTGGTAGGTTTCCCTAGATGGCCGCCGTGCCCCGGGCCAAAAAGCCAAGAGACCCCCCTTGCAAAACCAGGTGGTTTTGAGATAGGCAATGTTGATGTCGCCTCACTACGTTTTGGGCCCTTGCCTGTCGCGGGTACTTGGCCCTCCCACACAAGTGAGGCACCATTTTTACCGGGAGACCCAGGGGAATGCTGGGAGGTGTGAAATTAGAGTGAGCCCGGTGATGCCACAACATTCCCACACAAAAAAGTGTGAAAAAAGTGATTTTTTCAGCTAAAATTGAGGTTTGCAGGGGATTCTGGGTAAGGAAACGTTGGGGGATCCACGCAAGCCATACCTCCCTGGAAGCCCCCGGGTGTCTAGTTTTCAGAAATGTATGGGTTTGGTAGGTTTCCCTAGATGGCCGCCGTGCCCCGGGCCAAAAAGCCAAGAGACCCCCCTTGCAAAACCAGGTGGTTTTGAGATAGGCAATGTTGATGTCGCCTCACTACGTTTTGGGCCCTTGCCTGTCGCGGGTACTTGGGCCTCCCACACAAGTGAGGCACCAATCTTACCGGGAGACCCAGGGGAATGCTGGGAGGTGTATGAAATTTGAGTGAGCCCGGTGATGCCACAACTTTCCCACACAAAAAAGTGTGAAAAAAGTGATTTTTTCAGCTAAAATTGAGGTTTGCAGGGGATTCTGGGTAAGGAAACGTTGGGGGATCCACGCAAGCCATACCTCCCTGGAAGCCCCCGGGTGTCTAGTTTTCAGAAATGTATGGGTTTCGTAGGTTTCCCTAGATGGCCGCCGTGCCCCGGGCCAAAAAGCCAAGAGACCCCCCTTGCAAAACCAGGTGGTTTTGAGATAGGCAATGTTGATGTCGCCTCACTACGTTTTGGGCCCTTGCCTGTCGCGGGTACTTGGGCCTCCCACACAAGTGAGGCACCATTTTTACCGGGAGACCCAGGGCAACGCTGGGAGGTGTGAAATTTGAGTGAGCCTGGTGATGCCACAACTTTCCCACACAAAAAAGTGTGAAAAAAGTGATTTTTTCAGCTAAAATTGAGGTTTGCAGGGGATTCTGGGTAAGGAAACGTTGGGGGATCCATGCAAGCCATACCTCCCTGGAAGCCCCCGGGTGTCTAGTTTTCAGAAATGTATGGGTTTGGTAGGTTTCCCTAGATGGCCGCCGTGCCCCGGGCCAAAAAGCCAAGAGACCCCCCTTGCAAAACCAGGTGGTTTTGAGATAGGCAATGTTGATGTCGCCTCACTACGTTTTGGGCCCTTGCCTGTCGCGGGTACTTGGGCCTCCCACACAAGTGAGGCACCATTTTTACCGGGAGACCCAGGGGAACGCTGGGAGGTGTGAAATTTGAGTGAGCCCGGTGTTGCCACAACTTTCCCACACAAAAAAGTGTGAAAAAAGTGATTTTTTCAGCTAAAATTGAGGTTTGCAGGGGATTCTGGGTAAGGAAACGTTGGGGGATCCACGCAAGCCATACCTCCCTGGAAGCCCCCGGGTGTCTAGTTTTCAGAAATGTATGGGTTTGGTAGGTTTCCCTAGATGGCCGCCGTGCCCCGGGCCAAAAAGCCAAGAGACCCCCCTTGCAAAACCAGGTGGTTTTGAGATAGTCAATGTTGATGTCGCCTCACTACGTTTTGGGCCCTTGCCTGTCGCGGGTACTTGGGCCTCCCACACAAGTGAGGCACCATTTTTACCAGGAGACCCAGGGGAACGCTGGGAGGTGTGAAATTTGAGTGAGCCCGGTGATGCCACAACTTTCCCACACAAAAAATTGTGAAAAAAGTGATTTTTTCAGCTTAAATTGAGGTTTGCAGGGGATTCTGGGTAAGGAAACGTTGGGGGATCCACGCAAGCCATACCTCCCTGGAAGTCCCCAGGTGTCTAGTTTTCAGAAATGTATGGGTTTGGTAGGTTTCCCTAGATGGCCGCTGTGCCCCGGGCCAAAAAGCCAAGAGACCCCCCTTGCAAAACCAGGTAGTTTTGAGATAGGCAATGTTGATGTCGCCTCACTACGTTTTGGGCCCTTGCCTGTCGCGGGTTCTTGGGCCTCCCACACAAGTGAGGCACCATTTTTACCGGGAGACCCAGGGGAACGCTGGGAGGTGTGAAATTTGAGTGAGCCCGGTGATGCCACAACTTTCCAACACAAAAAAGTGTGGAAAAAGTGACTTTTTTCAGCTAAAATTGAGGTTTGCGGGGGATTCTGGGTAAGGAAACGTTGGGGGATCCGCGCAAGCCATACCTCCCTGGAAGCCCCCGGGTGTCTAGTTTTCAGAAATGTATGGGTTTGGTAGGTTTCCCTAGATGGCCGCCGTGCCCCGGGCCAAAAAGCCAAGAGACCCCCCTTGCAAAACCAGGTGGTTTTGAGATAGGCAATGTTGATGTCGCATCACTACGTTTGGGGCCCTTGCCTGTCGCGGGTACTTGGGCCTCCCACACAAGTGAGGCACCATTTTTACCGGGAGACCCAGGGGAACGCTGGGAGTTGTGAAATTTGAGTGAGCCCAGTGATGCCACAACTTTCCCACACAAAAAAGTGTGAAAAAAGTGATTTTTTCAGCTAAAATTGAGGTTTGCAGGGGATTCTGGGTAAGGAAACGTTAGGGGATCCGCGCAAGCCATACCTCCCTGGAAGCCCCCGGGTGTCTAGTTTTCAGAAATGTATGGGTTTGGTAGGTTTGCCTAGATGGCCGCCGAGCACAGGCCAAAAAGACAGTTGACCCCCTTGCAAAACCAGAACGTTTTGACATTGTTTCTACAACGTGAGAATTTCGGCACAATATTGCATGGACAATGTGACAGATATTGTGAGGTTTGCAGGACATTGAGGATAAAAAACTTTTTTGTAATGCACAAGAGAGACATCACCATGAACTCCCATGGGTTTATGACAATATCTACAGTTGGTGGGTTATTTTTACATGGAACATACACCTTGGCAGAGAAACTAAAAAGACCAAGAATCCTGCACAGCCACCTATTCCTCAAACGCACACACATACTGGTTGGATTTGTCACGAGGGCGAGTGATGGTTCAGTATATTAAATTTTATTAACAAGAGATTTCACAAAAATGAAATGCACTGTCAATAATTCAATGGAGAAAAAACTGAACCAATGACTCGCAGCTCGTGAGCTGTAAAGCCACGGCAAGGCACCAACCGCTTTACAGGCCATTCACACATCTTTCATACGTGATACACACAAGACCATTCGCACCATCAGGCACAAAAAGAACACATTACAAAATTCACAAAAGGGACAAGGTACACCCTGCTTCAGAAAGGCAAATATTACTGCACAGCCATCTAATCCTCAAGCACGCACAAATACTGGTTGGATTTGGCATGAGGGTGAGTGATGGTTCAGATTATACAATTGTATTAGCAAGTGATTTCACAAAAATGAAATGCACTGTTAATAATTGAAAGGGCGAGAAACTGAACCATTGACTCACAGCTCGTGAGCTGTAAAGCCACGACAAGGCACCAACCTCTTTACAGGCCATTCATACACCTTTCATACGTGTGAGACATACAAAACCATTCACACCGCCAGCCGCGGGCCCATCACATAACAAAACTCACACCAGCACACAGCGCCATTCAAGGGCCCATCACTTTCACACGCCCACAATCCTGACGCAGCAACTACACAAGCAGATGGATTGCGTGGAGTGGCACTCAGCTAGCAGTGTGTGTAGTGACCAGCAGCAAGTCACTACTCACACACAGCCAGCCGAGCGCCAGTCCACGCACACCGCTAGCCGAGCACCAGTCCATGCACACCGCTAGCTAAACACCAGTCCACGCACACCGCTAGCCAAGCGCCAGTCCAGGCACACCACCAGCCAAGCGCCAGTCCAGGCACACCACCAGCCAACCGCCAGTCCAGGCACACCACCAGCCAAGCGCCAGTCCAGGCACACCACCAGCCAAGCGCCAGTCCAGGCACACCGCTAGCCGAGCACCAGTCCATGCACACCGCTAGCTAAACACCAGTCCACGCACACCGCTAGCCAAGCGCCAGTCCAGGCACACCACCAGCCAAGCGCCAGTCCATGCACACCACCAGCCAACCGCCAGTCCAGGCACACCACCAGCCAAGCGCCAGTCCAGGCACACCACCAGCCAAGCGCCAGTCCAGGCACACCGCCAGCCAAGCACCAGTTCAACCAACACCGCCAGCCAAGCACCAGTCCACGCACACCACCAGCCAAGCAACAGTCCACGCACACCGCCAGCCAAGCACCAGTCCACGCACACCGCCAGCCAAGCACCAGTCCACGCACACCGCCAGCCAAGCACCAGTCCACGCACACCGCCAGCCAAGCACCAGTCCACGCACACCGCCAGCCAAGCACCAGTCCACGCACACCACCAGCCAAGCACCAGTCCACGCACACCACCAGCCAAGCACCAGTCCATGCACACCGCCAGCCAAGCACCACTCCACGTACACCGCCAAAGACGTGCCAGTCCACACACACTGCCAACACATTTAGGATTTTTTTAGACAAAAATAGAAACACAAACAAATCACAAATAGATACAAATCTACAAACACAAAATCAGAAACTAAACACATTGCACTAACGGCAACCTTGAAACAGAATCAAATTTTTCAAAGACTACAAACCAATCAGTTAACTTTACCACTCATGAATGCTCCCAAAAATTCTTTTGAGTATGGTACGCTCTAAAACAAGCAGGGACACACAGCCCAGGTTTAGATGGACAGTCGGGGCAATACATACGAATCTCCTTCCGCGTACCTCTTCACCAACAGACTCTGCATCTCCTAGTGGGAAAATCTTTTGCCGGTGTGGGAGGGATGAAATCAGGAAAGTGGCGATCTTTCAATCGAACCACATCCTCCACCACTCCAAATCTAGGAACACTTGCCTGTTCCACAACAACAAGGCTAGCTATCACAGAGTGCTGAAACTGAAGAAATGTCAACTTTGACGCAGGAGAACACTCCTTGAACACAATAAAAGCATTGAACATTGCTAATTCGAAGAAATGGATGGCCAACTTCTTATACCAAACATAAGCCTTCCGAATAGCAGAGTAAGGTTCCAACCTCTGATCTACTCTGTCAACACCACCCATGTGCTTATTGTAGTCTAGAATGCACACAGGTTTGCGCACTTCAGCAACCTGACCCCAAACAGTCACAGGTGAAGTTCTCTCATCATGGATGGTAGTCAGCATGTACACATCCCTCCTGTCCACAAATTTTACAGCTAGTAGTTCATCACTACGCAAGGAACTACACTGCCCCCTCTGAAGTTTTTTGCAAACAAGCTCTTTCGGATAAGCTTTACGGTTAGAGCGGATTGTGCCACATGCAAAAGTGTCCACTTTATACAATTCCTTAAATAATTGCACAGCAGTATAGAAGTTATCAAGGTACAAATGGTGGCCTCTGTTAAACAGTCTCCTAGCAAGATCCCACACAATTTTCTCTGCAACTCCAAAAGTGGACGGACAACCTGGGGGGTCAATAGCAGAATCTCTACCAGTGTACACACGAAAATTAAAAACATATCCTGTCCTACTCTCAGACAACATATACAGCTTAATTCCATAGCGTGCCCTCTTGCTAGGGATGTACTCCCTAAAAACCAAACGGCCCTTGAACAAGACCAAAGACTCATCAATAGATATTTCTTTCCCTGGAGTATAGATCTCAGAAAATCGATCCACTAAGTGATCAAGAACGGGCCGAATCTTAAAAAGACAGTCACAGTCAGGGTGATCTCGTGGCAACGCCATAGAATTATCAACAAAATGCAGCATACGTAGCAAAAGTAAATACCGATTACGAGTCATAACTGCAGGAAATATGGCAGTTGCCAACAAGGGGCTAGTAGACCAATATGAAGCCAAGGTTGGCTTCCTTACCACACCCATCAATAAAGTCAAACCCAGAAACTTCTTCATCTCTTCCAGATATGTGGGAGTCCACCGGGTAGCTCTAGACTGGGGCCTAAGTTTGTCGCTGTTGTTCCTCAAAAACTGTTCAGCATACAAATTCGTCTGCTCAACAATCTCACCCAAAAATACATCATCCATAAACAACTGAAAAAACTGTATAGGCAAAAAGTTTTCACAATTCACTGTACACCCTGCATCACCGCTAAAGGCAGGCAACACCGGCTGCACCATGTTTGGATCAACCCAAAGTCCAGCACTTCCAGTAGGAAGCCTAGCAGCCTCAGACTGCAATCCAGATGCCTCTTGCACCATCGGCACAGCAGTTTCCTCCTCTAAGACAGGCACTTCATCCGCACTGAGAGTTGCTTCATCCACACCAAGAGTACCTTCATCTGCACTGAGAGTACCTTCATCATCCGATGATTCCATGTTGAGAGAAAACTCACTGCCAGAATCTTCCCCTCCCTCCTCTCCCTCAGACGCACTGTCAGTCTCATAATCATGCTCAGAGGAAGATTCAAGAAGCATACCAACCACCTGTTGAGCAGTCATTCTACGGCTAGCCATATTGCTTACTAATAAAGGTAACTTGTCAAACAAGTCAACAACAAACTCTGTAAAATAAGTAAAAAACAAAAAGCACCTTTATCAAAAACTCAAATATACTCCAAAACAATACCACTCACTTGCCAGAGGCAGCTAAATTACTCACCACCACCAACTCTGTACAGACACAGTATGGATCAACAATATCCCACTAAAAAAGAAAGAGAAAAGCAATTACACATAAGACTATGCAAAACACATCACAAAGAATTTCATGCTCAAACCACTAACTAAACATGCCGCCATTATGACATCACTTACAAAAAAATTCATTCAGACATTATATTATTTGGTGTAAATACAACAACAAAAAATTTCTTACCAACACAATGCAACTACACAAAACTGCAGAACAGCCACCGTCGAAAAGCTTTAGACTAGAATAAAAAGAAAAAAAACGTTATTGTAACATATGCATATAATGCTCTAGACCATCACGTACTGCGCAAAATGTATTGCTTGACCCTCCCACTTTCAAAAAGGAAAGATCAATGGCCCAATCCTTTACAAGCAACGCGGCGAGAATCTGGAACTGAGCCTCAGCTCCGGACCACCCCCTCCCTCTTCCCAGTCCTTCAAAACTAACCTCAAAGTTCTCCTCCTGCAAAGACACTTCCAAACTTAATTCACACCCTCTCTATTGTGTGAAGGAAGTCTTTACATTATAGGAAATTCTGTTCTCCATGCCCGTAGAAGTGCCTACCCAGTGTGTTCCTGTGTTTTGCGTGTCTGCCATTTATTGCACTTTTATACCTCTACTTGTACTCTTTTGTAAGTTGACACCACTACAGTACACCTGCTTGTGCTAAGACATCAAGCCTTCTAAGGTCTAGTGGGGCCTTCTACTGTGTAGCATGGGAATGTGCTCCCTCAGTACAGTGGTGTGGTAGACTGGTCATGAATGCAGAACCCGGTTCCCCATTTCCAAATTCAACAGCTCCGGCAATAGTGCCACATCCCCACTGAACGCCATACTTGCCCACTGAGAGAAACTCGCACTGCCTTCAGCTATAACCTAATTGTGCCCGCTATAAACACTTGGATGTGGCTCAATTCAAATTATGCACTTGATAAGAGTAATACGCTGCCTAAAAAAACAAAAAACACTCCTAGGGAATGCAAAGCATGTGAAATGTAAGCAGAAACAACATGGTTACCTAAACGATCTCTCACTAACTATTCAGAAATCAGCAAGTGGTTTCACTGGAAAAGTTATGGACATGACTAGAGGGCCCTGAAGGGAACCGTTTCACTGTCCATTGCTTACATCCTTACAAAACATAAGCAGTATGGTAGACCACATCCATAAACACAGAACCATGGTGCACATTGTGTTTTCCAATTCACCCATCAACCAGGTATTGCAGTACCTCCAGAATAGTACACTCTCCCACCCTGGAAACAACAATGCTGTTCAAAGGAAGACGAGAAAACGAAATTAGCAATACACTGGCAAACTCTGATGCTGGTGTACTTGGATGCAAATGAAATCAATCTGGCCACTTTGCAACCCCTCTGTCTTACTTTATTTCCCCCCCCCCCCCCCCGGGAACAACAATGCTGTTCAAAGTTAGATGAGAAAACGAAAGAAGCACTTCACTGGCAAACTCTGATGCTGGTGTTCTTGGATGCAAATAAAAACAATCTGGCCACTTAGCAACCCCTCTGTCTTACTTTATTTCGCCCCCCCTGGGAACAACAATACTGTTCAAAGGAAGACGAGAAAACGAAAGTAGAACTTCACTGGCAAACTCTGATACTGGTGTACTTGGATGCAAATGAAATCAATCTGGCCACTTTGCAACCCCTCTGTCTTACTTTATTTCGCCCCCCCTGGGAACAACAATACTGTTCAAAGGAAGACAAGAAAACGAAAGAAGCACTTCACTGGCAAACTCTGATGCTGGTGTACTTGGATGCAAATAAAATCAATCTGGCCACTTTACAACCCCTCTGTCTTACTTTATTTCGCCCCCCCCCTGGGAACAACAATGCTGTTCAAAGGAAGACAAGAAAACGAAAGAAGCACTTCACTGGCAAACTCTGATGCTGGTGTACTTGGATGCAAATAAAATCAATCTGGCCACTTTACAACCCCTCTGTCTTACTTTATTTCGCCCCCCCCGGGAACAACAATGCTGTTCAAAGGAAGACGAGAAAACGAAAGTCGCACTGCACTGGCAAACTCTGATGCTGGTGTACTTGGATGCAAATAAAATCAATCTGGCCACTTTGCAACCCCTCTGTCTTACTTTATTTCGCACCCCCTGGGAACAACAATGCTGTTCAAAGTTAGACGAGTAAACGAAAGTAGCACTTCACTGGCAAACTCTGATGCTGGTGTACTTGGAAGCAAATAAAATCAATCTGGCCACTTTGCAACCCCTCTGTCTTACTTTATTTCGCCCCCCCTGGGAACAACAATGCTGTTCAAAGTTAGACGAGTAAACGAAAGTAGCACTTCACTGGCAAACTCTGTGATGCTGGTGTTTTTGCATACTAAAAAAAAAAAACAGGGCACTTTGCAACCCCTCTGACTTATTTTGTTTCACCCCCCACCCCCCTGCCAGCACCCACCGATCACAAGATGTAAAATAAATCAATCTGGCCACTTTGCAATCCCTCTGTCTAACTTTATTTTGCCCCCGGGGAACAACAATGCTGTTCAAAAGAAGCCCAGAAAACGAAAGTAGCACTACACTGGAAAACTAAATAATTCTGGTGTATTTGAATGCACATAAAATCAATCTGGCCACTTTGCAACCCCTAATGCTTACTTTATTTAGCCCCCCACCCCCATCCCACGCTAGCAGCACCCCTACGCTCGAAAACGACAAAGAAACGAAAACGAGCGTTTTTTTTGTGTGGAAATTGCACATAAAATCACCTGCGCTTGGACGATCCAAGCGCAGGAACAAAGCAGAGTGTTCCCAAAAACATTTCCAACCCCCCAACATTGTGCCCCCACCCTATCTACCCCACAGATGCACTAACACCCCCTCCCCAGCCCCAAAACTGACCTTTACTCTCCGACGCGCAGGAAGTAAATGGCTTCCTGCGCCTCGGAGAGCAAAGGGGAAGCCTCCGGTGACGTCAGCGCGGCTCGCGCGCTGACGTCATTGATGACGTGGGCGGGGGGGGGCGGGGGGAGGCAGGGGAAGGTCTTCCCCTGCCTCCCCAGCAAAAAAAAAAAAGATCGCGGAATCACGGGGGGAGCGCCAGCGCTTCCCCCAAGGGTGGGTCCCATGACGAGATGGTCTCGTCATGGGCACAGCGCGACAGTGCTCCATGACGAGACCATCTCGTCATGGGCACAGAAGGGGTTAAATATTTCAACCCTTTCCAAATGACATCAATTTGAACCCTTCCCCCATTCTGCCTTCTGCCCGTTACCATAGAAACAGATCATGGAACACAGGTCACAAGTTCTGCACACAATGTTGCTAATCAAGACAGCAAGTGTGCTTGACTTTTGAACATATCAGCTTATCATATATAATGTTCCTTACAATCAGTTTTGTGAACCAATAAGAATCATGCGTTTAAAAAACAGAAACATGCACCCTACCTTTCAGTGTAGAAGGTTGTCAAACAACCAATGATTTCTTATCTTTTTTAAAAACTGCATCTTAGCCACCATTTTAGAAACATCTTACTTTCCAAACTGCCATCTCATTTACAGAGACCATCTGAGTGCATCCAGACCTCCTTTCAAGATGCTTAGAGTCTGGATTGTGGGACACAGCTATATTTTCTGGAGCCAAAGGTATGCAGAAAATAAAGGCATTCACAAAGACCTAGGTTTGCCAAATGTAGACATTAAATGGATTGGACAGAAAGGGTTAAAGTGGCACCAATTGATGCCATTGGTGAAATCCTTCATGCATATCCAACACCCTGACCTCATAATAGTGCACTGTGTTGGCAATGACCTAGGCACTTTGATTGGGGTAGGTCTGGAAATCCTTATGAAGGACACCTTTGCAGAACTGATTTCGCTTTTCCCCAAAACTGCCTTTGTGTATTCTAACATATGCCAAAGGCAGAAATGGAACTGGTCCAATCATTTTTGTCCACAAATTGAGAAAGCTAGGAAAAATGTGAATAAATCTGTTTCTGCTTTTCTCCGAGACTATAGAATGGGGTCCATTTACAATAACAATCTGCGCTTTCATATGCAAGAGATGTATAGGAGAGATGGAGTACACTTTACTGATGAAGGAAACAGAGTCTTCCTCAACAACTTTAGACTCTGTATAGGTACTTACTTATAAGTACCAAAAACTCCCAATGAACATAACGGCTCTTTTTAGAGCCACTCAAGAACAAAACACTTAAGCTTGATCTTTATCGCCCAAAAATTTCAATTTTTTTTCCCTTGGATCCTCGCACCGAACGCGAGAGAATCCGTGCACCCAACGCGTTAGGATGTGCGCACCCTGCACGCATTTCGCCGGTTTTTTGTATTTTTAAAAAGGGGTCCTTCTGGGACCCCCTAAGCACCTCTAGAGGGTCACAGTATTTCCACTCTGCCCCCTTTATATGTTTTACACACTTATTCCCCTTGCTTCTTCAGCCTTGCTTCTACCGAGCCAGAAAATGGCTGCCAACAGTTCCTGGTTTCGAATGTAGACAGATACTCGACAGCCAATTAGCATTCAGCGTGCGATTGGGAGGGTGCGCGCTCGGTTCGGGGAGGATGCGCTTACGGTGCGGGTAGGGTGCGCGGATCCTCCCCGGCCATAGATATCACTAACTTTTTTACCCTAATTTTTTCAGGAACTACTGAACAGATTCACACCATTTATGCAAAAGGCACGAGTCTGAATTGAGGACTACCTCTTTGCCAAATTTGGTGTCATTCCGTTTAGCGGTTCAGGCTGTAGCTGCGACAACAGATCCTATGGGAAATTGCATGGGGAAAACGCATCTTGGGACCCCCCTTTTTTCTCGGCCCCCGCTTGACGAATCACCACAAAACTGGCCAAAAGTTTGGAAAATTTCACGAAGATTCGTCAACCGGCGCCAGACTTATTGGGAATAGAATGTTGCGGATTTCCTATGGAAAATAGGTCCTAACTATAACTATCTACTGGCGACCGCCAGTAGATTATATATATATATATATATATATATATATATATATATATATATATATATATATATATATATATATATATATATATATATTACCTACTGGCGGTCGCCAGTAGGTAGTTATAGTTAGGACCACGTTTCCATAGGAAATCCGCAACATTCTATTTTGAATAACTTTGGCGCCGGTCAACGAATCCTCGCGAATTTTTCAAAATAGGTGGGGCGCTACGCTCCGCTCCTTCCCTGAAAGTCTCGGGGGGATTCGTCAAGCGGGGGCTGAGATAAAAGGGGGGTCCCAAAACGCGTTTTTCCCATGCATTTTTCCATAGGACCTTTAGACAGGGCTACAGCCCGAACGGCTGAACAGAATTACTAGAAATTTGGCAGAGAGGTAGTCCTCAGGTCAAGGAAGTGCCTTTTCTAGGTTTGGTGTAAATCTGTTCAGTAGATTCTGAGAAAATAGCCTTTAAATCAATATATATATCTGAGCCAGCTTACGGTGCGCTTACGGTACGCTTACCGTACGCGTACGGTGGCGTGCGCGAGCACGATTCTGATTGGCTCTTAGATCTTAGTAAACATTCGGATCGGCCGAAACCAGGAAGCGGCGGCCGCCATTTCGTGTGTTTCACTCAGAAAAAAAAGAGTGATAACAAGAAAAGGGGGCAAGGAGGAGAGTTACAGACCCCCTAACATTTGTAAGGGGGTCAAAGAAGGACAGAAAAGTACAAAGAAAACATTTATTGTTTTTAAAAAAAATCACGGGGTACGCGTACGGTAAGCGTACGGTAAAAAAAAAAAAAAAAAAGAAATGAAATGCAGATTTAAGTGTTTAGATATTAGGGGGCTCTAAAAAGAGCCGTTGTGTTTATGAAGTGATTTTTAAGTGGTACCTACAAGTAAGTACCGATGCAGAGTCTAAGGTTCAAGAGGAAGACTCTGTTCCCTTCATCATTGAAGTGCACACCATCTCCTCTATAAATGTCTTGCATGTCGTAACGCAAGTTGTTGTGGTAAATGGAACCCATACCATAGTCACGGAGGAAAGCAGAAACAGATTTGTTGACGTGCTTTCTTGCTTTGTCAATCTGCGGACAGAAATGATTGGACCAGTTCCATTTTTGCCTTTGGCATATGTTAGAAAACACAAAGGCAGTTTTAGGGAAAAGTGAAAACAGTTGTGCAAAGGTGTCCTTCATAAGCATTTCCAGACCTACCCCAGTCAAAGTGCCTAGGTCATTGCCACCACAGTGCACTATTATGAGGTCAGGGTGTGGGTTTTGCATGAAGGATTTCACCAATGGCATCAATTGGTGCCACTTTAACCCTCTCTGACCAATCCATTTAATGTCTACATTTGGCAAAGCAAGGTCTCTCACCATACCTGTTTTCTCTGCAAACTTTTTACTCCAGAAGACATAGCTGTGCCCTACAATCCACACTGTGAACATCTTCAAAGGAGAACTGGATGCACTCAGGAGGTGTAATTCAGTAGAATGGTAAAAAGAAATGAAAGACAGTTTGGAAATGGAGGCATACATATTTTTTTCATAAAAAAAAGAACTGATTGGCTGTTTCATACCATTCTAGAATAAAAACTAGGCTGTATGTGTAAATTAATAGAAGCATGTTTTTTATTGGTACAGAAAAATGTATTACCAAAGAACAGTACTATGGATTTGCTGTTAGGTTTGAAAAGTCAAGCACTCTTGCTCTGTGGAATTGAAACATTGTTTGGCGAACTTCTGACCTAACTCCACACAGCAGTGTTCCATGAGCTGTTGCTATGGTAGCAGGCAGAAGTCAAGTTGGGGGAAGGGTACTAGGCAGAAGTCAAGTTGGGGGAAGGGTACTTTTGGAAAAGGGTTGGTTTTCAACCAATAGAAATGTGTGATTACATTTGAAAAAAAGGGGGAAGCACTGAGAATAGAAATTAACATGTATATATGTGGAAAAAGAGAGGGAAAGTTTGCCATTATCTGGTTCTGCTGAGAGGAGAGAGGTGTAAAGAACAGAGATCCTGGCTCTGATAATCTGCTGTTTGAGTGCCACATTTCTTTCACAACTAACTAATTTTAAAGGTGAGTTTAGAGTTTGAGAGGGGATGTATATGGTAAATTAAGAAATGAATAATAGAAATGCAATTCTTTTTGTTGAAGTTGTGTTTATTATTTTCTGTTTTGGGAGAAATTTAAATGTGAGGAACAAGTAAAATAATATGGACTATGTTTTCACAATAAATTAAGGTGTACTGGTATAAAAAAAGAATAGTTTAAGGGTTTGAGGTTGGACTCAGTAATGCAAATACATTCAGCATCACTAAGGCTGGTTGCCCTTGCTGGAGTGTAGGCAGTCACCCAGGTTACAAATGGTGCTGGTCTGAAAAAGCAGTTTGGACATGTGCTTTTTAAAAAATCTGAAAAGTGGATTCATAATGTGTCAGTCTGTAAAAGTGATTATCACTTGCCAAAAAAAAGAGCAGTAAGTGTGCTTTCAAATTGGCAAAGAAATTTCGTTTTGTGACTAATGTGAAAACATGACTCTGTGTGCAAATAGGAATTACAGGCAGAGATTTATTGCGTATTGCTCTGGTGATTTCACAGTTGCATTAGAAGGAAAGGGGGAGCCATTTTTTGGTGCAGAAGCAGACTCTTAGCACACACCCAGCTGCTTACCATGTGGAATCATGCACAGTATTCACAAGCGAGTGGGGTTTCAGGTTTCAGTCAGTAATGCAAATACATTCAGCATCACTAAGGCTGGTTGCCCTTGCTGGAGTGTAGTATTGATATTAGATGATATTTTTTAAGAATAAAATGCATTTCTATAAAGTTATGTTTATGCAAAAAGAGATTGTGGGCTTTTTTTAAACAATCTTTGAGATTGTTAATTTTTTTTTTGCCTGCTGTTAAATGATGAATGCAATTGCTTTCACAATTTATAGTGAAATGCAATATTTTCAGAAAACAGCAAAAAAAAGGCAAAAATATTTTTTGAAAAATATGTAAATATGTGTACTGTATTATAAAATGTTTTATTAAATATTAATACTTTTTTCTTTTTTTTCAGATTGAGATAGAAAATTTTCGAAAACTAGAACCATTTTTAAAGCAATTAAAAAAAAAATTAAATGAATAAATCTTTTTTTGAGTGGGTATGGTAAGTCAATAATATCATGGTCCCTTTTTTCCACTTCTCTACAATCACATTTTCAGTTTTTAATTGTAGTCTCTCAAGGACCTTGTAATGTGATAATTGATTTTTAGTGTTTTTAAAAAAAAAAAAAAAAATTACGCGTACCGTACGCGTACGGTAAAAAAAAAAAAAAAAAGTTTTTAAAAACATATATAAAAAATAGATGAAAGGTAAGGTTGGCTCTTAAAAGAGCCGTTGTGTTCATGCAGGGACAGAGGAAAGAAAGATTGGGAATATTAGATGGTACGACAAGTGTGCTGATCTATTTTACTGTTCACTAGGGAAATACTGGTCTCCCTATAAGTAATTAGATCATGACAAGTGGCGCACCGTACTTCAACCCTCGCAAACCGAGGGTTAATTTCCAGAGGACCAGAAAAAGGAGATGCTCCCCCCACAGATGAAGGGCTCACCTGACCTGCAGAAGAAGGACTCGGCCCTGCAGATGATGGTCCAGGCTGAGCTGCTGTGGATGTGCTTGGTTGATTTACTGAAGGGTCACCTTCAGTAAGTCGAGCATGTGTCCTTCTGTGTACATCCTTAAGGTGTCTCATCATGGTGTGATTCCCAAAGGAATACTTCCTGTCAGGATTCCCTCTTGAAAGTACACGCTTACACAGCTTACAAGTCACTAAGGGTGCATTTACCTTTTGCTGGCCTTCTGGAAAAGTAAAATACTCCCATACGTAAGAGGTCTTTTGTTTCCTCGCTCTCTGCCTCAAGGTAGTGCTGCTAGCCTCACTCTCAGAAGAGCTCTGCTGTTCTGCCATCGTATCACAAAGACAACCCAGCTCCTTCTCCTAAGGGATCACAAGCAGAAATGAGGGGAATGGGTGTGGTGTAGGAGAGTTCTAGAACTGAAAGTAGTTTCAACCAATCAAAAGTTGTGTTTCATGATCACATGACCTACCGTACGCTTACGGTACGCTTACGGTGCGCTTACGGCAAAAGTACGCATGCGCGTAAAAAAGACACGCGCTCGCGCGCATAACAGTCACTCCCCGACACTTCCGCGTAACGTGCGCGTGTAGCGTACACGCGTACGCGCCCCACGCGGAGTACGCGCGGCTACGCAAATTGCGTAACTATACGCAAACAGCGTAGATAAATTACGGACATTGCGTAAACCGTACGCTTACCGTAAGCTTACTGTACGCGCACTAAAAAAAAATTTGGAAAAAATGTATTGCTAATAAATTTTACCTGTTTATTTTATAAAAAATGTAAAATAAAAACATATTGTATAATTTTAGAAATTTAACCATAGTCTTTAAAAAAGGATAGAAAATTACAATAAAAATATGTAAAAAAAAAAAGAAGAAAAAAAAAGAAATTAGCATTTAAAAAACCTTGCAAATTCACTGAAAAAACCATGGGTTTCACACACGTTATAGTTAGGAATTAGCATTTAAAAAACCTTTGAAATTCACTGAAAAAACCATGGGTTTCACACACGTTATAGTTAGGAATTAGCATTTAAAAAACCTTAGAAATTCAATGAAAAAACCAAAGGTTTCACACATGTTATAGTTAGCTGGACATTTCACTCGTAAAAAACCATTGAAATTCCCCCGTTATAGTTAGTTCAGCTAACTATAACTCGCGCGCCCGCAATGCACTACTGATGACGTCACATATTACATCACTCATGACATGGTCAGTGACATCACTCATGACATCACTGATGACATCTCAAATGACATCACTGATGACATCATCCTTGTGATAGAGTGGTAGACCTCCTCTCATCCTAATATAACCTTTGATACACACATTTAAAAATAGAGACTGAAATTTTCAAAAAAATGGACATACAAATAACAGTTACAACAACCTATTCAGTAATTCTAAGATCCACATACACATCCACTCATCCACCAACAATCCTATACAGTCACTCATACATGTACTCACACATCATATGTACTCATACACCTAAACATCCTGTAACACAATGCCACTCATTCATAGAGTTACTCACACATAGTCACTCATGCTAATAAAGAATCAAACATCCATTTACCTGCATATACAGTTATACACACACCACCACACTTACTTTTACAGAAACTTACACATACTTAGTCTTTTAAATAATCACTTATAGAAACACATACTTATTCATACAGGCACTCTTCCAATCTCTCACTCGCACATATACTTACTTATATACACCAATAGTCATATATACTAGTTTAAAAAATATGTAGTTACTCATAAAGACACTATTGAGACAGTCATTCACTCACTAACACACCCATACACACACTCATCCACCCATACGGTCCTACACACATGCTGTCTTCAACACATACAAACAGTGAGTCACTCATTCATGCACCTATGCACTACATAATAACCCCCACCGAACCATGAAGACACTCAGACACTCATACTGATACTCAAAAAACCAACTAATAACCTATATAGACATTCATGTAGCTACTCACCAACCCATGCAGCCACTTATATACAAAGTGAGAGACTGATACAGGTATTTACACATTTAAACATTACTCACTTAGCCATGTATTCATAAAGATACACTTAATCAGTCAGTTACACAATCAATTTTTAAAAAACAAATCATCAATTTAGACACTTATATACTCATTTATTCTTCCATCGACCTTGAGATATACATATATTAAACATATTTAATTTTCAGAAAAACACACATTCACTGGATGATGTCATCAGTGATGTCATTTGAGATGTCATCAGTGATGTCATGAGTGATGTCACTGACCATGTCATGAGTGATGTAATATGTGACGTCATCAGTAGTGCATTGCGGGCGCGCGAGTTATAGTTAGCTGAACTAACTATAACGGGGGAATTTCAATGGTTTTTTACGAGTGAAATGTCCAGCTAACTATAACATGTGTGAAACCTTTGGTTTTTTCATTGATATATATATATATATATATATATATATATATATATATATATATATAGCTCTGGATTGTCTGAAAATGGCAAATTCTAATTGATACTGTATAAGATTCTCCGTAAGCAGTCAAATGCTGATCTGTTACAAATGTTTTGGTATTGTAGAATGAAAAATCTCCTAGTTATCGTAACGGGAAGTTTCAGCTTAGCCTTACTCAATTTTTATATTTATGTTCTGTCAATCTGTAATACATATAAGTATACATACTCTCCATGGAGCACACTCATTCTAAAACACGCACAACTTCTATTTTATTTTTATCAAATACCCTGTCAGGCTCAGACCATACGTCATAATTACAAGGAAGCATAGTAGATGCAAAGACTGAATGCATGCCATTCTCACAGGTTAAAAAATAAAATATATGCCACCTTACACAGCTACGCTTTCCAAACATGCCTCAAACTAGAAAATATAAAAACAAATCTTCCTTAAATGAGCTCTCACAAGAAGTTACTGATAAAGCTGACATTTTTTATAATTTTAGTATGTATTAATTAAAAAAAATGGACTTCTCTTGATCATTTAATTCAGTGTAAACATCTTTATTGAGGTGCAATTTGTAAAATTGCCATATTCATAACAAAAATAAACTAATTGCTTATATAATCCACATTTATTGCTTAAAATACCAAACAAAGTAGTTGTACATATTCAGTAGTAATTCCAGTACATCATTTGGATCTGGTTCAGTCTAGTGACCGCCAACATCAACAAAAATAAAACAAATGCACCATGCTTCATTGCTCGATGTTAAATCAAAGTCTTACTACTTCATGTAAAGTTCTGACCTCACCATCACCCAGTTTTTTAAAGGTCTGCATGTCTGCCATCGGTTAAGCCAGTGCAGATGCATATTAAATGAGATATTTGTTTCATTTTCTAAGATGCCCAACCTGCATATTTTACTTGTTTGACATTCTTCATGGCCCCAAACGGACATAATGGTGAATGCAGGAGCCTTCCTACCACAACTGGATCTCTGAAAAGATTCCTTAGCCGACGGTGAGTGAAGCACTTCTGCCCACCTATAACACTTGCGTTTATCTTACAGTGCTAGCAGATAGCGCTAGGCAATGTAGTTTGAATCCGCTCTGAAGCACCGGAGTATAAACATTATATTGAAGCTAGGATACGTTTCAAGATAGCCTGCTTGACACATAAAGCCATACATTACAACACCCCGGTCTACTTGGCAAATAAGCTTGAACTTTCAGGCTCAGGCCGTATCCTAAGAAGTACGTCCAACCTTCTTTTGAAACCTCCCAAATTCAAAAAGAAAAGATCTTACAATTGTGGTGTCACCGGTATTGCTCCAAGAATCTGGAACACCCTGCCTCCCGAGATCAAATCCAATCCTTCCACTGCTTCTTTCAAGAAACTTGTAAAACGGCTATTCTTGAGTGAACATTAACAGCATCAACATGTTCACATGTTTTGTCTACAAATTTGATTCTTATTGTACTCTGTGCGAATTATTGTATGCTTGTCTGTTAAATTGTTGTCGAGCTCTAGAGCACTTTTGATACAGTTCTGGTCGAGCCAACTCCCCCAACCCCTGACCGGATTTGTTTCCTTTCTTTGTTTGACAATGTATGACATAGCTACACCCTTTTTACCATTGTGTTTTGGTTACTCATGCTTTCGCTAAATCTGTACAGCGCTCTGATACCCGTAAGGGTCTTGTTTGCGCTTTATAGAACTTTTCAAATAAATAAAATTAGGGACTCAGAGGCGAGGATTATGCCTTCTCTCCTCACTTTATTAAACAGCAGCCAAAGCTTAACAGACAAACTACATTTACCTCAATGTGTGGTTGGACATGAAGAAGGGCAATGGTTATAGTGATATAGTGTGACTAGTCCATGACTATTGGTGATTTGCATTGGGTGATAATTGAAATCTTGAAGATGAGGTTGAAGATGTTACCCTTGGAGTAAAGTGGTTGGTTGCAATTCTGTCTAAACAGAAATACCTGGGTCAATGTTAACCCCCTTTGAGTACGCATGAAATGTGCAATAGTTTTTATATTAGCCTCAGTTTATCATCAACTTAGGTTATGGAAAGATTCACTGGCCAAGATTGCTTTCATTATGCATTTTAGCCTTTGTTGAGCTGCATGTTTTTTAAGGTTAGATACGTTAAATGGTCAGGGACGTGCCCCGATATCTTTGATATACAACTGTATATCAAAATCTCAGATCTCTCGTGTGTATTCAAATTATAAATCAGGGAAAATGTATTAATTGAATGTCCTTCACACAATGAAACTAACCCTTTCAGAACTGGAAACACTTTTACATCATTAAAAGGGCGTTCTCCCTCCTGTTCAAAAGTGGCTGGAAATATTCATGGAACCTGACATTTCACCCCCTTCAACTTTATCTTAAAAAACGTAACTACACCAACTAAAAATTATTTGTGACTCTAATTTATTCAACAAAAACTCTTCTTCCTGCTGCTTCTACTCTGGAAAGCGAAACTCTCTATCCATCTCTCAGACTTCAAAACCACTGTACAAGCACTGCTGCTCTCCCACCTACATGGTGGTAATACTACATTTTCTGGCATACCCAAAATGACTGCCAATCCTCCCAATGCCATATTGTAAAGCTACTTTCCTTTACAAAAGCATTAAGAAACCTAAACACATCACAACAATACTGAAAGATGTTCACTGCTTACCACAAGAAGCTAGAATCTACTTTACATTGCTTTGCATCATTTACTTCAATTTTCTAGCTATCAGAGGGACAAATTATTTGGCTACTCCTGGAATTTCCAAAACAAAAAATCCAACACCATGAACCAGACCTTCTCATTCCAAGCCCCAAGAATTTGGAACCATCCACCGGATAAACTAAAGCTCACACCTTACAAGCTATTCTTCCAGAAAGAGTAAAAACACATTTGTTCTAACTGTAGATCATGGTTAATAATCTTTTTTTCCAATCCCTGTGTTTGTCAAAGTTATTCTCTTGTTGAAATATTCCACTCCTGTGCGTTGTGATCTGTTGCAATTTTGGGCGGGTATCTATGGTATGCAAATACCTGAATTAAATAAATAAAACATATTCGTCAGAATTCAACGGAAGCCTTTCTTCTCCCCTTCCAGTCTAAGCACTGCTCTCACAATTGTTATGTGTCTAATGGAACACCACTTCATCTGCAACTGCCCTTTCCTCCCCGTTATATCCCACAGCACAGCAACAGTGGCCACTCCCCACAGAGAGGACAATTCTATGTCAGGACTGGAGGCGAGAATTATGCCTTCTCTCTTCACTTTATTAAACAGCAGCCAAAACTTAACAGACAAACTACATTTCTCATGAAACCTTGGGAACATGTAGTAAAGAAAATTGTCCAATTGGGAACAGTCTGAGGCCTCCATTCAGGGCTCTCCAACTCCAACATAGTCTGTCCTCACTGGCCCTTCATCCTCTTTCATCGTGCGAAGTCAGCCATGGATCCTTTTCAAGAGTCCTGTTTATTTGTATCAGAACCTAGGAGGACAAAGGAACATTGTCACTTAACGAATGTAATTCGTCAAGCCTGCAAACCAAACGCAGTGAGACAGAGGAAACAACCAGGAAAAACAACAATTCTTAATCTCAACAGTGTAGAATCAAACTGTATTACTTACTCTGATACGGGGTGGGTCCGCTTCATTGAAAACCCTAGGGTGGGATAATCCTCACCTCCGAGTCCTTAATAGAATTGAAACTTTCAGTTAAGATAGCTACAAAATGTTTCATTCTATGTCAGGACTGGAGGCGAGGATTATGCTAGTTTAAAGCTTGCTCACCACGAGGTAAGCCATGTCCAGCACTGGCTTGAAGTAAAACCTTTTCACGGTAGAGCCCGAAGAACTATCTGCCACGTTGAGGATAGCCTCCAAACAGGCACCCAAGCCAAATGCTTTTGAGGCCATTGTCCCTCAAGTTGAGTGGGCACCGAAATCTTTAAGACTTATGCCTGCCTCCTGCATAACCCAAATTACCCATCTACAATGGTGAGGAAAGATACCGCCTTAAATGGTTTGTGTAAGGCAATAAGGAGTTGCTGTATACCAGGCGGACGAAACTCTTCCGTCATCTCCTCCTAAACTTTTAGACAGCAAACTACACACAACGTTGGGGAATCCGGAAACTCCAGATAGGAATTTGTTCTTGTGTGACATTTAGTCCTGTGCAGTTTGAAGGTTACTCCACTCGAAGCGAACATTCTGGCTGTGATATCCAAAGCTTGCTCGTCTGACACGCGACGGCAAGAAATAGGGCATAACAACATGGCAGTGTGGCCGACAGTTCCTTCCGTGATAGGAATAGGTTACGTTGCCAAGATAGGAACAGGTTGAGGACCTTGTTCACATCCCAGAGGGCTGAATAACGGGGTTCTGGGGGCGCGGGATCTGCCTCACGTGCAGGCATGGAGAAATTCATTGCTCGCGTGGGCCAGAGCAGAGGGAACGGCCATCAGGAGGGAGGAGACGTTGGGGTTGCGGAGGGAGCCCATGGCCACCCAGTGGGAGGTCCTGATTCAGGCACTACAGAGAGCTGGGGAGGAGTGATCAAGGGGCCAGACTACAGGGGAGGACGGGGACACAGAGAGGATGCTGGAGCCTTTCAACGTGTGCAGCTGTGGTGTTCTCACGTGGGAGCTGATTTGTATAGTCATTTGTGAAGACAAGGGTGGTCGCTATTATAAATAAAAATCTGAAATACTGTGCTGTGATGTGTGGTTGGGGAGGCGGGGGTCAGGGGCGGGGGAAGGGACGTTGGGGTGCCAACACTGGTCTGCGTGGAGTCGGTTACTTGTTTTAAAATTTTTATTGTTCTACATTGTCTGTACTGAAGTCCACGCTGCATCAACTGAAAGACTGTACCTGTGGGACTATTGTAGCTGACCAAACATCGACTTATGAAACATCGCACTAAGGCAAGGAGCTGTAAAATGCGTTTGTAATCAATTTGGAGTGGCGCATGAACCATGTATGTTAAAAGGTTCAGCTGACATGCAATGAAAGCATGATTTAATGATTGGTAGATGGCAACATGCATGTATATCGTGAGAGTACGTCTCTCCATATGTAACTGTAAAATTCAATAAAACAGATTTGAACAAAAAATAACGGGGTTCTGGGGGTAAAGACAGTCTGATGCCCCGGAGTAGTTTACATGCGAGAGGATGTTCTCCTACTGCTGCATTGTTAATCGGCACATGGCCTGCCGAAATGGCTGACCGAAAAGTATTTATCGATCTGCAAGCTAAGCCACAAGAGGCCAGATGGGCAAAAAAATGTTCGATATAAACTACATCGGCGTCCAAGGGATTGAGACCCCATCGCACACCCCAAGCGGATCTGTAACATTTGACTGTGCTGTCTGCCCAAGCCCTGGCCATGAGCTCTTCAGCTTTCCTCGAAAGGCCCGGGACCTCCCATCGTCCCCTGTAATCCTCCATGCCATGAGCCATAACGAGTTCCCTTGAATCAGAGGATGTAGAGTCTGATCGGGGCTCTGAAGGCGAGTCGGAAAATGAGGGATTAGGATTGGAGAATCCCAAGAAAGTTCCAGAAGAACTGGAAATCAAACTGGCGGCCTCCAAAATGAGGTGACTAGTACCATTTCCGCTTGCTGTCTCCTGACCTGGGCCGTCGGCCTCGTGATCATTGCAAAAGGAGAAAAGGCGTACCCTTTCTCCTGACTCCAGTACCGGAGGAAGGCGTCCGTGGCCAATGCTAGTGGATCCAGCCTCCAGCTGTAAAACCGAGGGAGCTGGTGGTGGAGTCTCGAGACAAATAGGTCTATTGAAAAGTGATCCCAAAGGTAGTTCAACTTCCGAAACACATCTGGGTCCAGCTTCCAGAGGCTGGAATCCCTGAAGTTGAGGGACTGAAAATCTGCCACCAGGTTCTCCCGTCCAGGGAGGTATTCTGCCGTGACCGAGACCTGATGTTCCAGGCAGTATTACCAAAAGCCAGCCGCCAGGTCTGAGAGGGCCTTGGACCTTGTGCCCCCTAAGTGGTTGATGCTGTGAACCGCGGATATGTTGCCCATTTTTAGAAGGACAGACGATTGGTTAGAATCCCTCGTCCAACAGCGGACCGCGAAGGAGCCTGCCAGGAGTTCCAGACAATTGATATGTAATCTCCTTTCTTCTGGAGACCACAACCCTGCTGTAGAAAAATCATCACACCTGGCTCCCCAGCCTACCTTGCTGGTGTCAGACTCTATCACCAGATCTTGTTCCGACACAAAAATCGCCTGACCGTTCCAGGCTTCCATGTGCTGTAGCCACCACTGAATGTCTTCCTGTGCCTCTTCGGACAGATCCCCCTTGTGGGGATATGGGCACCCTCTGCGAAGGTACACTGCGTTGAGGCGTTGCAGGGCCCGATAGTGGAGGGGTCCCGGGAAGATGGCCTGAATGGAGGGCGAAAGGAGGTCCACAATCCGGGACACATCTCTGAGCAACACTTCTTGCCTGGATAAGGACCGTCTCAGTTTGTGTCAGATCTTTGAGATCTTTCTGGCTGGAAGACTGAGAGTGGAGGATGTTGAATCCACTACGAAGCCAAGAAACATCAGCGACTGAGAGGGATTGAGGATGGACTTTGCCTCGTTGATTACAAAGCCTAGGCTCAAAAGAAGATCCACCACCATCTGGAGATGGCGAAGAAGCTGATGAGGACACGCAATCATAAGGAGCAGGTCGTCCAAATAGACTATTATTCGAATTCCCTGAGATCTCAAACATTCTACTACCGGTTTGAGGAACTTGGTGAAGCACCAAGGTGTGATGACAAGCCAAAGGGGAGGGAAGCGAACTCGAACATCTGATATCGCCATATGAAATGGAGGAAACTCTGGGGGGGGGGGGGGGGACTAGGTAGGCGTCTTTTAGGTACAGACGCACCATCCAGTCCGAAGGACGAAGGACGTCCCAGAGGAGATGGATCCCTCCATCTTGAAGTGGTGATATACCAGCCACTCGTTGAATTTGCTGAGGTTGATCACCGGGCGCTTTCCCCCATCCGTTTTGTCCACCAAAAATATGTTGCTGACAAAACCCCTGAGATGCAGGGTGGAGAGAAGAATAGCACCTTTCGCCAGAAGGGAAGAGACCTTTGCATCTACTAAGGCAGACTCCTGTTGGGAGAACTGGACGAGACGGGGCTTGCACTGTTGAACAGGGTTGCACATGTACTCTATGTGGAAACCTTGGAACGGTTTGTAGCACCATGCGTCCCCTGTGGTGGAAGTCCAGGTCTGGAAAAAATTCCCCAGCCTCCCCCCTATTTTTAACAGGGAAGAAGAGAGTACACTCACCTGAACTATTTAATGTCGCTGCTCCTCGATATCCTTTGCCTCTGCCTCGCCTGCCTCTCACAAGATAGAAATTGCCGAAGCGTGACTGGTCCTGATATTGGCCCTGTCTGGAGCCTTGTCCTCTTGAGGATGGATTGGAAGGACGGTCGGTCGAGCAGCCCCTACCTCGACGGCCCCATGGAAAACCCAGGACAACATCTTTTTGATGGAAGTCTGTGCCTTGTCAAGGGAGGTAAACGTGTTAACAAATGTATCTAGCTCCTTTACAAAGGGTTCCCCAAACAGGCCTCCTTGTGCCACCGCCCCACCTCTGAGTCAGCAAGATCCCCAAGTTTGGGGTCCACTTTGATTAGGAGCGAGCGACGGCCCTCAGAGGAAAGAGCACAGTTGGCATTGCCCAGAAATACGATGGCCCTTTGTGCCCACCCCGAAAGGGATTCTGGGGAGATTAAGGATCCTGATGTCTTGGCCTCTTCGGCCATGTCCAAAACTTTTGTGAGGGGCCCTAAAATATCCAAGAGTTTTTCCTGGCATGCTCGCCAGGACCTTTTTTAGGATCTCTCATAAACCTCTGGAGAAACGTGGCCAGACGGGCGTCTATCTCTGGAGTGAGGGCAACTTTACCCTCCAGGGACGGCCATGGGCATTCCAACCATGGTGATAATTCCAACCCACAGTGGGGTTCTGTTCTCATAGATGTCCGCTGTCGTAGTCTATATGTCTCCCAAAAGTTCTGGCTTGGCGTAAGATTCGTTATCCGTAGTTATCCGTAGTCACTGGTCTGCGGACGTCTTCTCTCGTGTATTTCCGAGTGCGGAACACGTGTGTTCTGCACTCGGAATAACTATGGATAACGAATCTTACGCCAAGCCAGAACTTTTGGGAGACATATAGACTACGACAGCGGACATCTATGAGAACAGAACCCCACTGTGGGTTGGAATTATAACCACGGACAACGAATAGACTTACAGAGAAGAAAGCTTTTCTAAAGTCGCTGGATGATTTCCCATGTTAGCGACGAAACACGTGTCGGTTGTTGGAAGACCTCAAGAATAATAGGGAAAAGAAAGAACAAGAACCTATGTATGTGTGTTAAATTTGTGCTCACACATCGCACTTTGACATTTCTACTATAATTTAATCGTCTGCTGGGGATCTTTCTTCTGAGTCCTATAGTCAGCCGGCCCTCCTTCGTGTTCGGCCTGAACTTTGGATTTCCCCCAATCCAGCACAACTTCAATTAACCTCTACGTGTCATTTGATTCTAAGCACTACTTTTTGATTAATCCTTTAAAAATTCATAACTCCAGTTCTGCTGATCGGATTTTTGTGGTTTTGTTCTTGTTTTACAAAGAGTATCAATTTTCTAAACCTGTGTGGAGTATTGTGGTGGTGGTGGTGGTGGTGGCGGTGGCGGCGGCAGTGGTGGGTGTGTGTGTGTGTGTTGCACACATACTTTACACATTATCTCTTTATATAAGCCTGATTGCTCTGTGCCAAGCTACCAGTGGGTGAGCACAGGTAATTTTTTAGTGTGTATCTAGCTTACCCTGACTAGGATTGGGCTCCCTGCTTGGATAGGGTGCATACCTCTGCCAGCTAGAGACCCAATTTCTAACATTGATGATCAGTGGTGAGGACTGGACTTGTGTTTGTGCAATCCCATTTGGTAATTCAGTGTTCACTACAACTCTATACTTAAGACCAATTCAAGCCTTTTTTCAATCCTACCTAATTGGCTTTTTGATTTTTCTGCTAAAACCATATTTCACTATGGAGAAGCAGCACCTGAACCTTCAGCAATTTATTTTAAGCTGGACAGGTTAGAGTCTTACACTGTGCAACAGCTGAAAGTTACTGTAAGGACTTTAAAGTATCTACAAGGAGTTTCACGAGGCAGGTGAAGCTACAGAAGGCTTTAGGAGCCTGGGCGGAGACCCAGGTAAGAGGGGATGACAATCCAGGGTAGGTGGAGCAAGACATTCCTGAGGAGGAGGATGACCTGATTATAGATTCCACTGTGGATTTGGGACTGCCTGTAGAAGGGGCTAACGACTTGCCAGGAGCAGTAGTGGTTCCCAGACAAGGGAGCAGCGTCTCCTCTACGAACCTGTCCCCATAGAAGGTGGCACACGTGAGGGAGTAAAGAAAATTTAAATTGCAGCTTCCCAGGCTGGAGCAGGCACAAACACTTGCTTTGGTTGAGAAAAAGCAGGCTGTAGAGCAGAGGAGACTAGCCAATGAGGAGATGAAGATGCCTTGTGAGCTCAGTCTCAGAGAGAGGGACATAAGGGTCCTACAAGTGGGGCCCAGCAACAGCAATGGTGGCAGCATACCTGCAGTGTCCGCTGGTTAGTACAGAGTCTGGATACCCAAGGCTTTGGTGCCCCATTATGTGGTAGGGGATGACATAGACAAATGGTTTGCAGTCTATGAAGTGGTTCTGAGAGTACACAAGGCCCCAATGGAGTTCTGGGTAGTTGTCTATGGAGGTAGGGAGGGACACACTTTTCACACTAGAGGGAGAGGACCAGACATGCTACACTGATATGAACGCCAATCTAGTCAGTTAGTTTGAACAGACCCCTGAGAAGGATAGGCTCAGGTCCAGGGGCAGCCACAAGATCTCATCACAAACATAGGTGGATTTCGTGGATTATGTGAGCAAGGCACTGAAGGGCTTGATGGAGGTCAGCAAGGTTGGTGATTATTCAGGGCTGTATAACTTAATTTTAAAGGAGTACATGCTTGATATTTGTTTTCCAGAGTTGTGCCCACACCTAGTTGAAATCAAGATAACTGACCTGAGGAAACTTGCTGAGGCGGCAGAAATCTGGGTCAGGACCATAGTGTCCAAGACTCTGGGGGGGACTTCCAAAAGGGTGCTCAGGGTTTCCACCAGAAGAAAAGGGGGGGAAAAAAGAAAGAGTTCTTTAAAGGCCCCAAAACAGCTCACATGATCAAGGGTCAGGTTCTCATTCCCAATTTGGCCACCAGAAGAAAACCTAAGACAAAGCTAAGCAGCCTAAACCCATCAAGTGATATGAGTACTATAAGTATGGACAATACAAGGGGGATCCCAAGTGTACAAAAATAGCACCACCTCCCACTGGAGGAAAGAATCCAGGGATGGCTAGTATAGTGCTGAGAGGAGGTGTTTGTCCCAATTAATTGGGGCGGATTAGTGGGGTTACCATAGTGTTCCTGGATGACAGTGAGATGGGTCCTAAGATCCATGTGCCCTAAATACTACTGAGTATAGTAAGGTGTTGAGGTTCTGAGGGATACAGGTGCCAGCATCACAATAGTAAGGAGTCAGCTGGTGTTGGACCTGGCCCTTTCTGCAAGGTCATTCTTAAAATTGTTGCCTTCCTCCACCTATTTATCTGAACTTCTTTTTATTGGTTTTAGGACTATGGGCACTTTACCACTACTAATCAGTGCTAAAGTGCATGTGCTGTCTCTCCTAAACAAGGTATGATTGTTTTTCACCTGTTTTGCATATTTAATTTACTTATATGTCCCTTGTACAGTGGTATCCCATATACCCAGGGCCTGCAAATTAAACTTATGGGCCTGCAGCACTGCTTGTGCAACCCACAGAAGTAGCCTTTCAAACCTGTCTCAGGCCTGCCATTGCAAGGTCTGCGTGCGCAGTTTACTGCCACTTTGACTTAGCATTTAAAACTACTTGACAAGCCTTACACTACCCTTTTATTACACATAGGCCATGTTTAGTGTGTTTAGAATAGTGGTGATATTTCCTACTCACTGTTGTATTTTGATTTTACATTACTATTTTGGAAATGTCACTTTTAGAAGTGGGCATTTCTCTGGGTTTGTGCTTTGCAGCCTGATTCCAATACACGTCTGAGCTGAGTGACAGCTACACTTTGTGCACACTTTCTAGACAGCCATAACACAGAAAGGGCTGGGTGTGACAGGGGACATGATCTGCATTCATCTGCATACTGATAGTCTTCTTGGGCTGGGAGAGGGATAGGTGGTTCATACTTTACATTTGCATAGGTTGTTTCCTGCCCTCATACAAAGGGCCTATTCACAAAGGGCTTATTTACCCCCCACTGATTGTCTGGAGCCCGAGATGGGTTGAAGAGGATTGAGATGCACTTCTAAGATTTCCTTTGAAGTCACCCCTTCTTCAAAGATATTTTTGAGTATAAATATTGGGGCTGTGACCCCATGTTTCTAGACACCGTGGTCTTGTAACCAGACGCTGCTGGCTCTACAAGCTGCACATTGCCAGAGGACTGCTGTGCTGTCAGGAGCAACCGCCATTTGCACTACTTGCTTTGTTGTGCAGGCCTGCTGCCTGTTGGCAGGGCTGGACTGAGAACCGAAACCGACCTTGGCAAACTGCTCAGCCGGCCCCCCAATTGGTGCGGGCAAGCTGTTTGCTAGTGACGGTTACAGACAATTTTGTTACAGGCGGCAGATATTGCCAGCACCAGGTAACAAAAACGGCCCCCCAGGGGCCAAAACCGGCCCCCACCCTGGCAGCTCACCAGGGAAAAGCCTGGTGTCTGCTACGGCCAGTCCGGCCCTGCCTGTTGGGCTGCTGGGGAGACTGCCACCCTGCAATTGGACTCTGTGTTGGCCTGCCTTCCTGCTCCTCACCTTGTGCCCCAGTGTTCTCCAAGGGCATGTTGACTAGCCCCCTGTTCACCCCAAGGTCGCAGGGACAAAAAAGAACTTTTGACCTGCCTGAATCCCGCTCATCACACCATTTTTCAAGTGCCAGCTCTCTGCTTTGTGGGAGCATTCCTGGTTGCCAGCTGGTGCTGCTGGGGATCGAGCGCAGTGTCTGATTTTAGTTTATGTGCCCATTGTTACAAGCTGAAATGCGGGCACTTTAGTCACAATCAGCATGTGGTTATTGCTGTTTCTGGCTTCAAGCAGCGCGGGGTGAGCGTTGTTATTTGCTCCTGATGGTTTACAAGTTGCGTGTGGTGAGCGCGTCATTTCCCCCCAATGACCGGCAAACCCGTTCTAGCCCGCTGTCCTGAGCCAAGTACCTAGGTTTGGAGCAGCTCCCTGCAGGGGATGCAATCACTTGTTGCTGAACTAGGCACATGGCTTCCCTGCCCCACAGGAGATCATTGGCGGTAGGCGCATCAGAGGGGAGGGCCCCATGAGTCCATCAGCGCAGCTCCAGAGAGAGGAAGCCTCTAATAGCTGACCTGGCTCTGAGGCCGGCTGATTCTCTTGACAACGCCTCCTGTCTTTGGACCATGAGGTACTACTTGACTACGGCAGGCACAATTCGCTGGGCTGAGTTGCGGCGCCAGGGCACGGCAGCCTGAGACCGTGAGAGGTCTCCAACGTACTCCTCACACCCATGCCACTCCCTTATAGTGGGAACAACAGAAGGTACTGGGTTGTGGGCTACACCGCATGCTCGCAGGCAGCTGCGTTTCGGCACAGTAAGAGTGAGGGACCCAGCAAGGTCTTTTACCAGTCTTCTCTGGTTGTGCCGTCCAGCCTTTAGTCTGTATGGTGCACCTTGGGGGCAGTTGAGCTTCTGGAAGCATTATGGGAAGAAACCTCAACAAAGGTACCAGCGCGAGGAATTTTTCCTAGTTTCAGAGACACTGGGTCAGGATCTTCTCATGGACTCCGACCGTACCTGCCGGACTGACGGAATCAACCCTTTCTTTCCCCTCCAGGTGCCTGAATCGGAGGTATGCATGTCCGGGGGGGGAAGCCTCCTGCACCTCCTATCACTGGCCGTTTAAGGGCCCAGTCCACGAGGAGGCTGGCCCCGCCTCCTGGAGGTGGGGCCATGAAGTGTCATCCCCAGAAAAGGAGCCACCAGCCAATGAGGAGGCGTTCAAGGACCGGAAGGAGGAAAAAGGATGAAGGCACCGAGATCGAGCATCGGAGGAAGACTGGCAGGAGGCGAGGATCATGAGCGAAGAAGCCGCGGAGAGACCAGAAGAAGAGCCTGGAGGTCAATGACCTTGTGTTCCGCTCCGCCACGCTCCCGGATGAACGTGGCTAGAGCAGCTGCGTGCTCGCTTCTGGGGACCCGGGAGGTTGAGTTCGGCATTACCGGGAGGCGGGAGACACTCGGGAACCTAGGCCTGGACGGGGCTAACCTAGCAACGCGCTACGTAACTCCCTACCCTTCGTGGTGACGTCCCTATTCCCACACTATCCTAAAAGCTGACAGGTGTTGCCTCCCTTCACCTTCCTTCCCTCAGTGACTGTACGCCACCAGAGCACTAATACGAGTGCTTGTTTATTTTTATTTTCCCGCGGCTGCCGGAGTATCACCCTACCTGGTCCCCTGAAGATGTCAAGGAGGAGAAGCTCATCCATTCGAAGACGACGTCGCCTGGACCCCCCCTTACACAACCGTTATCATTTCTGTCGTTGAATAAAAGAACCTTCATACTGTACTTTCATGCGGGCAGTGTAGACCCATTTGTGAGCCCAAAAATGGAGGTGTTGATACAACATATAGTGGCGGGACAAAAGAAACTGGAGTGGGCCGTCGAAAGGCAGATGAACTCTGCCCAGGCCGGCCGGGACACCCTCAAGGAGTTTATGAAAGCCCAGGTCGAGACACAACGGAGGACCATTGATGACCCACCCACGGAAGCAGCCGTCCAGAAACCCTCTCGAAGCACTTTGGTCACCCCCAACATCTCGTTGCAAGAATACATCCCCGGGAAGGACCCCAATGCATTTTTATTGAATTTCAAAAGGGCGGCCGGCTGGCCCCTGGTTAAATGGCATTTTTTCCTTGCGCCCCTGCTCACGGGTTAGGCTCAGGCGGCCTACCAGGTCGCCAATTCCGGTGGTATCACGCCTTATGAGGAGATCAAGGCGGTGATCTTGGACCACCTAGGTATGGACGCCGAGGCCTATCGTCTCAGATTTAGGCGAGAGAAAGGCGCACCTGGGGATATTCCTAAAACGCTGTACTTCAAGCTGAAACTGGTGGCAGACAAGTGGCTGAGACCTAATGATAGGTCCAAGGATGAGATCATGCAGTCCATCTATCTAGAGCAGTTTTTGGATTCACTGCCGTACAATACCCAGCGTTGGCTAAGGCAATATGCCAACCTTACGGCAGAACAAGCAGTGGACATGGCCACCTCCTTTGCCAGGGCCCAACCACGTCTCAGCCCCTGGGAACCAGAAAAAGCACTGCGTTCAGCACCCACTCCGCGGAAGGCACTCAGGCCCACCAGGGAACCTGAAAAAGCACGTATCACGAAGCCCGAAACCCCCCTGCCTCGCGGACCACAGTGTTTCGACTGCGGTGAGTGGGGCCACATTGCCCGGGCATGTCCACGGAAGAAAACGGAAGGACCGATGGACATAAGCTATTTACCGAAGAACCTCCTATACACAGAGGAAATGGGTACTTGTTTCTACATAAGTCTTAGTGTTAATTGTTCTTCCGTGTTGACCCTCCTTGATTCAGGCTGTTGACAGTCAGTGATTAAGCGAGAACTGGTTAGGTCCAAACAGCTTCTCCCTGGGAAACAGGTGTTCATACGCTGTGTACATGGGGATGTCCGTCCATATCCTACAGCCAGAATACCCCTTCAATGCCCTGGGTTCCACTTTCCCTAGTCACTGTAGGAGTCTTGTCAACCCTGCCAGAGGAGCTTATCCTCCGTACAGACAATCCCAACTTCCTGTCCCTATTCACCAATCTGATAAAGAGAAAACCCTTGGCTGGTCCGGACCCCAACCCCGCGGTACCCAAGGCCCTGTTGTGCTCAGAAAAACGATGCTAGCCTGTCCCACGCCTGGCAGGAAGCCTTCCAGCTCCAGACCCGAGCCATTCATGCCTTCCCTCACTTTCAAATCTCGAACGGTCTTTTGTACAGAGTGGCCGAAAAAGACGCAACCCCTCAGCTTTTGGTCCCCAAAGAATTCCGGGACCAGATTCTCTTTTCTGCCCACTCCCACCTACTGGCGGATCATACTGGGGCACACAAAACCACCCAAAATCTCCTGAGACGGTTTTACTGGGCAGGAATATACGCCCACACAAAACGATACTGTCAAGAATGCCACATATGTCAAAGGAAGAACCCATACCGGCCCCCGCCCGTACTGCTGCAGCCCTTACCAATCATAGGAAGACCCTTTGAGAGGGTGGGGATGGACCTTATTGGTCCCCTACTGAAGTCCACAAAGGGGTTTCAGTACGTCCTGGTCTTGGTAGACTACTGTACCTGTTTCCCTGAGGCCTTCCCTCTCAGGGCCCCGACTACAGTTAACATTGCGGACAAGCTGCTGGAATATTTTTCACGTGTAGGGTTCCCTCTTCAAATACTCACAGACCAGGGCACCCCTTTGTGTCTCCCAGCTCATGGCCCAAGTATGCAAACTGTTAGAGGTGAAGCATATCAAGACCTCTGTACCATCCCCAGACTGACGGGTTGGTTGAAAGATATAATGGGACCCTAAAACTAACCCTAGATAAGCCCACTCCCTCCCTTAGTTCCTACTTTAAAATCATGGAGCAGGCCAAAACTGTAGGCGATGGTGCAGGGGCCAAGACCAGGATACTTTGCTAAGGACTAAGGAGTCCTTTATTGCCATCAGTAATTGCTTTGCCCCGCTGGCAGATTTAGATGAAAGGGGACAGGGTGCAGTAGACCAAAGTGAGGGGCCTTGTACCACAGTAGCCTCGATCAAATCAGCCCACGAGCCTTTGATCCTAGCCCACATGCCAGAGAAGAAGTACAAGATCCCTTAGAAAAATAATTCTGAATTTAAGGTTAGATCTCCTGAAGAAATTTGAGATTTCAAAAGTAAATCAGAAAAGCATACAGGAAAAATGTACAGTGTTAGAGGAAAACTGGATTGTCTCGCTGAACGTACAACAACCCTAGAGAAGGATGTGGAAGAACTATCAGCAATGGTGAATGTTAACGCTCGTGACATTGAAGCCTTGAAGATGCAGAATAGGTCCCTGCAGGATGACCTTGAATAATTGGAAAACCACTCAAGGCAAAACAACGTGAGATAATTAAATATCCCGGAAGGTATAGAGAAAGGGGATGTAAAGGATTTTGTTTGTAAGTTATTAAGAGAGGGTTCTTGCTGGACAGACCAGATGTGAACCTCAATATAGAGATCCAAAGAGTGTACAGAGATCCATTTAAATTAACGGGCAACAGGAAGTCCCCTAGAAAAATTCTCATAAATTTTCTCACCTACACAGTTAAAGAACAGTTAAAGGTCTGACATCGGTAAGCGGACGGCGCAGATACAATGGGAACTGGGCACTAGGATAAATAACCTACAGAGGTAGGGAGCTAAGGTTCAGATGAAATTGCCTGCGATGCTAAAGATTATGTGGCGGAATAAGACATACAACATGCAGGATCTGGAGGAGGTAGATGATATGAGATCTCAGATCGAGGGGACTTTGGCCGCAGCCCCTAGTACTTAGGTGTCCCTTCCCGAGACAGAGGGGCTGCAAATTTGATCTGTAGTTGTTAGCTATAGGGCCTGTTTGTTTTAAGCACAGGTGACGGAGTTATGCACTGCCTTCCGCGGGAGGGAGTTTGCGAATGGCGGTCTATATTGCTTTAGGATAAGAGGGAGGGTTGCCCAAAGGAAGGGGGAGCACAGGGTGCATTGGGGGAAAAAATTTAAACATTGGTCTTCTCGCGAGTCAGTAGTAATTACAAAACAGTTTTAGGAAAGTCCCCACTATACAAGGTTAAGCAAGGGAGTTCACAGAGAGGGGTCATGGTGATACAAGGCAATGCATATGGATAGAAAGGATAATATGATAATAACCTGGAATCTTAATGTGTTGAGATCTGGGAGAAAGCAGGCAATGGTGGCAGAGTATCTCAGAGAGACCCACCTGAATAGGAAAGAGAGTAGATCCTGTTTTAGTAAGTTACGGTGGGTACAGGAAGTAGTGTGTTCGGATCAAAGAAGCAGCACTACAGGGGTGGCCGTAGTCATTAGGAAAAACTCTAGAATAAAACTATTAGAGTATGACTCGGAAGGCTCAGGCAGATTGCATGTACAACCTATTATGGCCAAAATAGAGATATTCCAGATGCACTGGAGAGGTTGCAATCCCGTCTCTTGGAGGTAACGGTCCCCATTATCCTTGGAGGAGATTTCAATATCACTTTAAATAAAGACCTCGATAGAACATCCAGGGCTAAATATATATAAGCACCCCTAAGACATCGCGTAGGCTAAAAGAAATGATGGTGGAATTAAATTTATCAGACATTTGGCGCAGGAACATGGGTGCTGCCAGAGATTTTACTTTTTATAGCAAATCATTCACTTATAGACTACTTTTTGGTTGACCAGTCTCTATGCGATGAAGTTGAGTCAGTGGCTCATGTCCCTGAGTTACTTTCAGAGCACTCCCCTGTGGCCCTATATTTAAGTGATCACAATTAGCAGGGACAGAGAAGGTGGACCCGTGATAGAACCATATTGATGGATAAGGGGGCCGATGTTAGGTTGGTAGATAAGACGACTGACTTATTTGTGTTTAATAAAGACACCGATAACCTACAAGTTTTGTGGGATTCTTATAAGGCGTATTTGAGAGGGGTAATTAGTACCATATTGATTGGTAGGAGGTGAGTCACACAGAAGAGGGAAGAGATGTTTCAAGCAAAGATTAAGATGAAAGAAGCAGATCTTCAGAAGGTTTCATTAGAGATATCACCTAGAATATCTATTCTCCAAGGAGAACTGGAGGATTTGCAGGCAGAGTTTGAGTCTCAGCTTGTAAGGAAAATCCAGGATAGAAGAAAAGTTAGTAAGCTGCAGCATTTCTATTATGGTGAGAGGTGTAGCATGCTTTTGGCTTGGAAAGCTAAGGTGGACAGAGCTAGAAACAAAATACAGGTATTGATAGACTCGGAGACTGGGGTGCCTTTAAATACGAATGCAGAGATTAGAGGGGAAGTTTGGAAATACATGAGCAACCTTTATAAAGAAAATCTACAGCCAGAAAAGGGGAGTAAAGAGGCCTGGTTATAGGAGGTAGATCTTCGTAGACTAACAAGGGCACAAGTGGACATATTAGGGTTGGAGATCACTGAGGAGGAGATAATGACTCAATATGGAAAAATGAGCGGAGGGAAAGCCTTGGGTCGGGATAGCCTTCCAGCAGAGCTATACAAAGTAATCATAGAGAAACAAATCCCCATATTAAAGGCGTTGTTTAATGCTATATACATAAAAGGTGAACGGGCCCCGGCTTCATGGCCAGAGGCAACTATAATCCTAGTCTTGAAACCAGATAAAGATGCTGCTAAAATAGTATCCTATAGACCAATATCTTTTTCAAAAGTGGATTAAAAGGCCTTTTCGGGGATATTGGCCTCCAGGGTGTCAGGACCACTGTGTCAACTGTATAAGTGACAAGCAAAATGGGCAAAGAGCCAGCGCTTGAAGAACATGATGAAATACCCCCGTTGGATTAAGCGCCATTGGATGTCAAAACTATTTCTCAGGCACTGTATGAGAATATTTTTTAAAAATGGCGGCTCTCGCGAGAACCGCCTGATTTCAGGTTCGCGGTCTAGTGTTTATAGACTCGCGATCAACAGAGTGCCCAATGCGCATGTTCCGTGAAGGAACTGCGCACTTCAACTGTCATCGTGCGAGGAGTAAGCGTCTCCTTATCGCACAGAATTTTGTGAAGAGAATTTAGGTTCAATTTTGAAGACGCGTGTAGCGTTTCTCGACCCAGTGATTAGTATTTGAGGAATTTCAGCCAGCGCGAGTTACAACGCATGCGCAACGAGGGAGATTTCTGTCAGAAGAAGACTCGCTAAGACAAACGCTGTCAACTTTCATTGTCATAGAACATGAGGTAACCAGTTATTCCCTGGCGTGTTGCCAGCATGAGGAAGTCTCAGAGTCTAGTCCAGAACTCGACAATTTAAGGTACAGACAAAATTTTCCTTATCTTTTTGATTTGGTATTTACCAGAAGAACTACTGAACAACTGAAAGAGACTATTAAACTGTAACGACTGAAAAAGAGTATTGATTTGAGATAAGCATTGTGCAATTATTATAGACAACTAGTTGCACATTACCAAACATCATAAGAAGAATTGCGCATATGAACAGAGGGGTAAATGCAACAATTGAGATAGAATAGAAGTTGTGTCAGAGAGAAGTGTTGGTTGGTTGTAATGTCTTCTTGTCATGCAATGCAGGTGCCACCGTGATTACTTCATTTCACCCTCTGTGTAGAGAGCAGCACTAGCCTAGGTCTAAGGGGTAAATATAATAAGAAATCCAGTACAGTTAAATAGGGAATGAGAGTTTATAAGTATGTTTTCAATGTGTATTTACTTTCACAGGTGCAGTTAAAGAAGACATCCCAATCTCATTGACCAGAAGCGAGCGAGGACTCTAGTCCTCCAACGCGTCGGCTGTCTCTCTGTTTTTTCCCATTCCCCTTTTCCCCCTGCTTATGCTGTGACCCAGAAGTCTTCTTCGGGTGGTAGTAGAGGCGGAGGGGCTTTGGGATCATCTTCGACTCCTGTGGTCTGAATCTGAAATTTGACACAGGGTGGCTGGAGGTATTAAGAGTGTTATCCACGCTGATCTGAGGGGTTTTATCCCGGGTGGCAGTTAAATGAGCTCACGTATTTGATCATGGGGGCCATAGTCATGGTGGAAACTCAGAAAACCCCTCTAACGGTAGTGGCTGTGGATGCAGCTAAAGCCTTTGATAGGATCCACTGGGATTATCTATGGGAAGCCCTCAAGACCTTTGGATTTCTTCAAAATATAATAAGCTCAATACAAATCTTTTATAGGTCCCCCACAGTAAGAGTGCTGGTAAATGGAGAGCTCTCAGATTGTTTCCAAATATTCAATTCAATTTTCATTATATAATATACAAAAGAAAGGAAGAACTCCAATATACCATATCATACAGTTCTTAATAACAGAACAAAATACATTCGGGACCTAACAATTATTAAGAAAAAGTAAGAATGACTCCATATATAATCACAATACAAAATGTATGAAGTGCAAGTGTGCATATGTAGAAACCTTTATACAAATTGGTTATAATACGATGCAAGATCTGCAAATGGCTTTATCCCAATTAAATGTTATAACAACTTCATTTGGGCCCTAAGGTTCAGTTTATAATGTGTAAAATATGCTACCCGGCAAGGACCATGTTACAAATACCAAAGCTAAGCACAGCATATCAAACCTCTCTAAAAACTATTTAAACATTGTTAGAAAAAACAAAAAAATTTCAAACATACTAATTCAGAGGGAGGGGCATCCTCTGCAGAGGAAATGTTATACTTTAAAAATACGGGTCTTAATAAATAGCGTCGTAGTGGTTGTAATGGGGGACAGACAAATAACAAATGATTTAAATCTTGCACCCAATTTCCACATAGGGCACAAAGTATGTTCTCCTTAGGTAATCCACCCCATGCCCCTGTTATAATTCGCAAATGGAGGGAAATTCATCCTTAACAACAGAATGTTTCTGCGCACTCCATGAGGGAGGTTCCATATGATGTACAAATGTTTTTTTTTTATATACATACTACTCCTCACTATTGTGTCGTTTCTAGAATGCATTGAACACAGTGTAGTATCTCTTTTGTGGCTGACTTTGTAAATTATTTTTTTAAGTAAAATTTTCAATAAAGATTTTGGGAGAGGGAAAGCATCACTACACCTGATTTCAAATAAGTCTACGGCTTTCTCATAGTTTCTAAAAACGACACTTCCCCTTCAGGCTGGAGAACATTTCCTGTCTTTAGCGCAACCCCAATAGAACTTACATCACTACCCAATAAAAAGCATTACACCACCTTAAACATGCTGCCATGGCAAACACATTGGTTGAAAGAAGCCAAATTCAAGCCAAAAGGCCGCTATGCTTGCTGCACAATCCAGGTTACAAATGTGATGCCAAATGCGCCCTTCCACCTTCTCAAAAAAGACCCACAGCTGTGCATCCACTGACTCACATGCATAACTCAACACTGGCGGGATTTTTATTTTAGACAGATAAAACATGTGAAAAATGTCTTTGCCCACAGCATTTGTAAAGCCTACCAAGTGCAGAGTCCTGGGATATAGCCTTACTTCTGCACTGCCCAATATGATCACTGCTAGAGCACTTTCTCAAAAAGATTCTTCCCAAATACTGGTACTGCTTCACTACATCAAGTTTATTTTTCCCTGAAAAGCAATGGATATTTTTCCTAATCCTACATCCCCGGGACCTAAAAACCATATTTTTTCTTTTTAAGATATTCATTTTTTCAAAAATGATCATCCGAGTAATGACCTAGCTCATTAAATCACCTTTGTAAACCAATGGGGGTTAAATCCAATAGGAATGCGTCATCCACATAAAGTAGACAACTCAGTTCCATAGGTACTAATTTCGGTGAGTCTCCTTGACAATGCCCTACCCGACTTGGCAAGTCATTAATGTACAAAGAGAAAAGGAGAGGGGCTAATAACCCTTGCTTCAGCCATTGTGAGTTTCCACTTTGGTTGACAGGCCCTGGTTACCTCCCATCAGCACCTGTGTCCAAGTGAAGGAATTCAATACAATGATCAAATGCACCGGAATCCCCATTGCGGCCAGTTTCCTCCACAGCATCCCCCGGTCAACCTGGTCGAAGGCTGTGGCGAAATCTATAAAGGCGGCATTCAAGGCCATTCCCTTGCCTCTAGGATATTTTTCAATCAAGGTTTGTAGAACAGTGATGTTATCCAAAGTGCTGCGATGCTTACGGAACCACGCTTGCTCTACGGGTAAAAGGTCATTACCAAAAGCCCAATCCTGGAGGTGAAGAAGTATGCTCTTGGCAAACAGTTTTCCGGGTTCGTCCGGAAAGGAAATCTGCCTGAAGCTGGCAGGAGAGTTATTAGGGCCCTTTTTAGGTCTCGCTGAGTCAGCGCGCATGCGCTGCTTGGAGAGACATTTTCTATCTGAGTTTTCAAAGTGCTGCTGGCTGGCCTAGTGCTTGCGTGCACGTGAGCATGCACGCGCACAGCTGCCAGCTTTCAGCCCCGCACCACATTGCACACCACTCGCCAGCCTACTTTTGCCATCGCGTGCGCGCTTGTTCTACTTGTTTTACTTGTTATTACGTCCTGGGTCCAAATTGCTCCTTAAATGCTCAGTTGGCCTCCTGGCCCCTGCCGCTACCGGGTGCCTACGCCTACGTTCTGCCTTGTGATCACGGGGTTAATATCCGACGTGTGGGGTGACTGCGCCCTTCTGCTTTTTTTCCATTCACTGTATTTCTTCCCGGACTGCTCTTATTGACATTTCCCATGGTATTTGTTTCTGCTTTACAAGTGTGCGTTACTACTGGTAGGAGAGCATCTCTCCGGATTTGGGGGATACAGACGAGTTTATCATTAATTCATATGCTGGTGGTTGCAGTGTCATCCAGTCGCCACAAGAGGTCAGAAAAGCCATGAGCTATGTTCAGTATCTACCACCGTTTGTATATGAAATGTGCGACTAATTATTTAACAAGCATTGGCATACCCAATAGGTCTCGCTTTTGGGACCTTCTAAGTGTTTTGCCATGCAACAGTTGTTGTTGTACCAAGGATATTGAGCTGCATAACTAAATACTTATAAGGTCCCAAAAGCGAGACCTATTGGCTATGCCAATGCTTGTTATATAGTGGAACCACAATGCTTCCTTTCAAAGAGGACAAAATAATCCTGTAAGTATAGCAATAAGAAAAAAGCGGGTAAAGGAAATGAGCCCATTCTAAGATATCTTGTTTAAGGATGGCTATTGGTAGATCATCCAGGCCCATCCCTCCAGAGTATCTTGACCCTTTTTTATAAAACTCTATTTCCTAACAAGAAAGGGGGCCATAGGCATTCCCCGTGGAAGACTCAGAAATTGACTCTAAAATGAAGCTGTTCCGAGTATTTAATGCATATAACTGTGAAATATATTGGGTCCATTCTGCATCAGATATTAAGATGGCTTCTGCCTTAATTCTACTATCACAGTATTCAGCTATTAGAGCCCAATATTTGTGTGAGTCACTGGATTGTTCAACCTCTCACAACTTAATCCATTTGGAATCCCCCCCTACTTTCGGAAGCCTTCAGTCTGGTTCTTACCTGCTTTAATCTATTAATTTCCCTTCGCCTAGTCAATGATGCCTGCTTAAATTGTTCCCTTACTAAGTAATTTAGGGGAACTAGAGTGACTAAATATAGTTCCAACCAATCCTGAGGCCGACTCTGACTGACCCAACCCCTGAAGGTCTAATTAAGGGGCCAAATTGCAAGCACCTAAAGGGCATCTGCCGTCTATGAAGACTCAGTAGATAAATAACAAATATCAACTTTGCTATTCATCCACCGGTATCACATGTACCGTTAGCGCTCTTTACCATTCACTCAGTAGCGACTTCTTTCTCAATCAGAAGATTAGAAAATTCCACCTCGAGGGTAAGAGGGAAATTTGGAGGGCGTGTGGAAGAAAAACTTACAGTAAAGTGGAGTGGGGCAAAATAAGTCCGAACCTGGGGGCGACCACCTTGTAGTGGTACAAGCTGCACCAACCTAAGGCTGGCCGCTTCCGTGCCACCAAGGAGATGGATTACGGCCTAAGCCTCCTCAATGCCCAGGATACTCAATAAGCTTCAAACGGTGTCAACACTCCAGCTCAAAACGTCTGACAAATCATATGACCAATAGCCAAAGGCAGCAGATAGTAGAGTAACGCAGGAGGTCAAGAGACCGGCGACCAGGGCCAATAAATAGTCAACTCACAACTCACTACCACCTCTTAGCATGCAAGATTTGCAGAGTCCCACAAGGATCACTTTAACTGCATCCGCCGATTAGTCTATGGGGAATGCACACCTGACACTAAGCGCCCCAGAGGGACAGAACAGTGCAGGACTCCAGGACCCCCTGTGGTGGCACGAGCGGGGCCAGCTGATACCCCCCCCCCCTCCCCCCCACCCCGCAAGCCACTGGGGCTCAAAGGGCTCACTCCCTGCAGACGGCTAGGGCTACAGCGCATGCCAGCTTACAGGAGGTAGGCGGTATGGCTCTTTGGGTCGAGGTCGCTTACCTCCCTCAACACTCCTGGGAGGTCGGGCTCTCTATCCACCTCTCTGCCCCTATGCCTCTCTTCTCGGTGGTCCACAATGGGCCTCAATAGGCTTAATAGGCTCCCAGGCACTGTTTACACGCCCACTCCAGCCACCAACAAGAATGATAGAAATGTAATGTTGTCAATCCTGTCCGGACCTGGCCGAAATCCGAGCCAAAATTCGGGAGCCCAGAGCCTCGAGGAAACGGCACTTGCTGCTCGGCTTGGCCGCTTAGCCGCTCCGCGATCTTGGCATGCGATGTCAACACAAGCCTCCACAATAATTGTTTCCAACTAACTAGAGGCACAAGGTAGGTTTGCCCCAAATCTCTTCTACTTTTTAATCTTTATATCGAGCCCTTGGCGCACCAGTCAGGAGCAGATCCTACTATAGCCCCTTTCAAGTCAGCTAGATTGGAGGTCAAATTAGCCCTATATACATATGATATGTTAATATATAAAAGAAACCTGCAATCTGCAATACCTAGTTTGATAGTGAGGGCCGTGGATTTCGGCAAAATAATGGGGTATAGGGTTAATGTGGATAAGACTGAAGTTATGGATTGGAACCAGGGAAAGATCACTCGGGGCGAAAACACAAATGAGTCCCAATTGACAAAAGCCAATACCGCACAGCCACTAGGAATTACCACAGACTGATTTGCAAGTCTAGGGCGGATTATATTGCCTTTAAAATTAAAGCGAGCAGCAATCTTTCAAAAGCTATTTTCTCCGTTCTCAATGTTATGAGGAATCCAAAATCGGCAGGTGAACCTACTACCACTTCTAACACTCAGTGTGATATGCAGGCCAGACACTTCATGAACAAGGTGGAGAATATTTATAAAACTTTCCCAGCCTTAAGTGATAATATGAGCAGGACAGAAAGAGAACAGGACAAGGTGAATGGTAAAGGAGGGACACTCCTTTTCTTTCCTTTACTAGCTCTCACGGAGGTTGAGTCTCTATGAAAAAAATCAAATCAGGCTCCCCAGCAGACCCTATGAAACCGGATCAGTTCCGCAAATTTCATAAACATATTCTACCGGTCAGTGAGGAGCTGATTAACCTATCTCTGTCTAAGGTAACAGTACTGATTGCATGGAAGCATGCCAAAGTCGCTCCATTATTAAAAAAGCCCTCTATGGATGCCTCAAAACCCGAAAACTACTGTCCTATATCCCAGCATCCATATTTGGCTAAAGCCATTGATTCCTATGTGAATTCCATCCTAACGAAGTAAGACCAACAAGATACTGGACCCCTTACAAAAAGGGTTCAATTCACGCCACAGCACTGAATCCGCCTTGTTGGTGGTGACAAAGCATTTACGCTGCACTTTGGATGAAGGAAACTCCGTAGCTTTGATTCTCCTCGACCTCAGCGCCGCATTTGATACGCTGTCTCATGAGATTTTACTGTGTCGTTTGCAGGAGGTGAGGATAGGTGACAGGGCTCTGGCCTGATTCAAATCATTTCTGGAGGGCAGGACCCTTCAAGTTACTATACCCCTTACTTTTCTCTGGAACATGTTGTGCATTACGGAGTCCCGCAGGGATCAATGCTGAGTCCTATGCTCTTCAATATTTACCTACAACGTCTGGCAACAGTGGCAAAAAATAGAGGCTTATCATTGGTGTCATATGTGGATGACACCCAATTGGTTATATCGTCTTCCAAAAAAATGCAAACATAACTCATCAAATTTAAAGAAGATATGAATGCAATAGCAGACTGGTTAACAACTAACTGTCTACAGCTGAATGCCAGCAATTTTGAAATCTTGCTGCTAGGAAAGGATAGCCAGCTGTGGACAGAACAATGGTGACCAGGTGCTCTGGGGCCCGCACCACCACCCAAGGAAGTTGTGGAAAATCTGGGAGTTTGGGTGGACAGCCTCCTAACCTTCGGAATCCAAACTAAAGCTGTTGCAGGGACTTGTTTTGGGCTTCTACATGGAATCAAACCCTTGTTAGGGTTTTTTGGTTCAAAAACCTGCAAGATCATTATCCAAGTGATGATCTTATCTAGACTGGATTACTGCAACTGTCTTTATTTAGGCCAAATAAAGCCAGAATTCAGCACTTACAGAGGGTACAAAACACAGCAGCACGAGCCCTCTTTGTTCTTCCTAAATTTTCCACGGTGTCAATACACCTACACACATTACATTGGCTGGCAATTGATAAGAGAATATCTTTTAAGACCTTATGCTTTGCACATAAAATTCTCACAAAGCTAGCCCTACCTATTCTCTCCAGCCTGCTCGCGCCTTACTCACCGCGACGCACATTGCGCTCAGCAGCTCTACACTTAGCATGCATTCCTTGAGTCAATAGAGCACGAGCCGGGGGTCACTCCTTCAAAGCGTTGGCAGCTACACTATGGAACTCCCTACCTGTATCAATCAGAAACAACAACAACCATCTGGCCTTTAGAAAGGCCATAAAAACATGACTCTTCCGGAATTAATTTCACAGCCCCCATGATCAGTAGCCTGCAACGTACATCTCCTGTGAAAAACTTTAGCGCTGAGACACCGCATTGCTGGGGCAGCCATGCGCTGTACAAATCCTATAACATAACATAAGGATACTTAGGAATTTTAATAACTCAGAAATTGGAAGACATTCTGCGGGTTAACTGGAAATAAGTGAGCCAAGAGATCGAGAGACTCTTGGCAAGATGGTCCAATCTGCCACTTAACTTCTATGGTAGAGTCAATTTGATCAAGATGATTATTCTCTCAAAAATCACTTTTCTTTTTAACTCTATACCTCTTACTTTCCCGAGAGAGGGTATTGCTATATTGGTATGGCTTTATCTGGGACGCTAAGGGGTCCAGGATTGCCTGAAAAAAATGTAGGTGAAAGCTGGGGGCAGGGGGTCTGACTCTCCCTGACCTCCTAATGTATTGTTATGCATTCCATTTTGAAAACTTCCGTATGTTGGTTAATAAACCAGATCGATCTTCCATGGGTAGATTGTATGAGGCAATGCTTAGTGGATTGAGGCAGAGTCACTTTTGGCTTAAATATGGGGACCTTAAATACTTTAAAAAAAGGCTCAAGGTACGGAAAACAGAATTAAGAACATAGGTATATTTTCAAAACAGATTTAGTATCCTATATTATAAGTCTTCTGCACCAATCTGGGATACCCCGGGCACTCCAGATTGCTTGGTAGATCAGCTAAGCCGACTCTTAAAGCTAGCTGGCCTGACCTGCTGGGCCAATCTTAGAGCAGGATTGGGTTTGGTGGAGTGCTAAGGGCATGCATTAACTGTCAGTTAACAAGATTCAAATACTATGATCTTTGATCATGGTGGGCAATTTAAGAGTGGGTATAGGAGGAGGAGGAGCCATGGTTTGAACAGGTGATGAAGGATGGCCCCTTAAAGAAGGAAAAATCAGCGTGGGATTAGGCCTTTCTTGAGGCTGGAGACAGGAATATGCCAGATATAACCACAATTTGGCAAGGGGGAATCATGGAAGGAAACATAAGGCGATTATGGCAAGCATCCCTTTCCATATTATATGCTGTGGTGAAATCTGCCTCATTCAAGAGAAATCATCTGTTTGCAACACACAGGGTCCACTGGTCACCAATTAAGCTCTCAAAAATGGCCGGGAGAGAAATTGGATGTCCGAAGTGTAAGTCTCTAATGGCAGATGATATACATATGTTTATGCAATGCCCGATGATTGCCCCTTATTGGATTTCCGTATGCAACCTCATCAGTGAGGAGATAGTACGCCAAATTGAGGTAAGCCCTCAACTTATATTTTTGGGGATTAGCTCTGATGCAGGTTTAGAGGGAAATTCCCCAAAAATTAAATTAGTTTTTTTTATGTGACTGCTGGCAAGACAGGTGATATGTAGATTTTGAAAACCAGCTAGTGTTTCAGTTTTCACTGACTGCTAGAAATATCAAGCAAATAAGTCAGATGGATATAGCTTGTGACCCCCAAAGCCTAGAGAGGGTCTGGAAACATTATGTAAACTGGCGAGTAACAAGCAGGTCCAATGATTAAGCCATGTTTGCTGGGTCCTTCTGGCTTTCTTTCTCCCATGAGCCTGGGGAGGTCACACGGAACAGCAATATCCATGTGTGTGGGCAGACCATCCCTTTTCTTCCAGGGGAAGAGATCTGCGCCAGAGATGATGGGATGATGACTTAAACAAAACAAAAAAAACTACCAGAGGGTAAGCACAGGTTATCTCTGGTGTGCAACTGACCTACCCTGACGAGAGTAGTGGGTCCTACCTGGTTTAGATGCATACCCTAGCCAAACAGAAATCCCATTTCTAACAGATGGTGCCCCCAGAGCAGGTGATTCCAAATGCATTCCACCATGTTGTGGTAGCTGACAACAGAGAGGGTCACTACCCAGTAGCCCTTTTTAGGTCTCGCCTACGCAGCGCACATGCGCTGCATAGGAAAAGAGACCTTTAGCCATCGGCACAGCTTTGCGGGCAAAAAAGTGCACGTGTTGCATTGCTTCCAATGGCAACGCGTGCACGTCTGGTGATTCCCTTGCGGGAGCGAGCTTTCAAACCATGTGTTAATTACAAACATATGGTTTCTGCTCGCTCCCGCAAGGAAAACAGGCGCAAGCCCCGTCCTGTCTCCCCTCCCCCTGCTGCCTCCTTTCAGCCCGAGGCGCGCGCTCTTGTTGATGTGATGCGGTTGCAATTGTATACTGTTTGGATTACGCTGCTATTGTGTGTTTGGCAATGGTGTACTAATTGTTTGTCTATATGCACTGACGTTTCGTTCGCTGTAGGGTGCTTTTTAGCGCACGCCTCACTAAATTAACTTCTTTACAAATGTCCGATGTTTCCCAGTATTGACAAGAAACAATTATTGCCATCGTAGCGAGAAAGTTGGAGCAAGACACCTTAGGAGGGAGAGCCAACCAAAGTGTGGCTAATAATTGGGGGGGGGGGGTGCTGACATTAACTGCCTTGAAAGCCCATTAAAAAACTGACTTTGGGGTTTGTATGCACACGCATGTGCTCTCTACTCATCATAGCAGCCTCCCAGTGATAGCTGTAGGGTGCTTTTTAGCGCACGCCTCACTAAATTAACTTCTTTACAAATGTCCGATGTTCCCCAGCATTAATAAGAAACGATTATTGCCATCTTAGCGAGAAAGTTGGAGCAAGACACCTTAGGAGGGAGAGCCAACCAATGTGTGCTAATAATTGGGGGTGGTGTTGACATTAACTGCCTGTAAAGCCTGTTAAAAAACTGTCTTTGGGGTTTGTATGCACACGCATGTGCTCTCTACTCATCATAGCAGCCTCCCAGCGATAGTTATACTTCAATTGCCATGTAATGATCGTGGTTACAAAGAGGCGTGTAAATGCTTAGTGAATCCTGGCTGTACAGCCTCAGTTCGTCGTCACCCTGCTTCTCACAGCTCCTTATGTTCCCTGATTTGAACAGAATAACTGTGGTATACCCACCCATTCCAGCAGCCACTGTCATGGAAATGCGGCATGTCAGCTGGGTTTTGGATACAAACCCTCCTATTCAGAACTGTTTTTAATATCCTGAAAGTCCTATTTCATATTTGATTTTGTGTAAACCCTTTGCAGGAATCTGCATTGGGCAAGATCCACAGGTGGTGCAGTTGTAGTCGCATTTTATTCTCATAGATTTTCCTTCTTTCTAAGTCCATGGGGTTTCTCATGCACATTCACATCTGCTGCATGGTGTCATCTGTGCTGAAAGCTGGCACCCAGTTGCTGGTGCTTATTGTGAAGATTTCCACACTGGCAGCCTCTTGGGCAGGGAATTGTGAAAACAACTATGGTGTAGATTTTCCTGAAAAACATTACGTTCCCATAGCTCATTTTATCATCTTAGCTTAAAATGTTGTACTCTAGCCATTAATTACTTAGGACTCTTGTCACATTGGTAAACCTCATGCAACAGGGTTGTCCTTTGTTTTTGGGAGAGACAGTCTGGAAAGAACACAATAGTGTATGAAATTTGAAGTGCTGTGTGACTTTGTCCATCACAGCCTTTCTTTCATAGAATTTTTACTTCTAGCTCCACATCCTTACACCCGTGTTTTTAAAAAACAAACAAACAAAAAACAAGCATTGGCATAGCCAATAGGTGTCGCCTTTGGGACCTTGTAAGTAAAAATAAAAAAAAACTGTGCAAGACTTCACGTTTACATTGACTGCATCCTAAATACGAAGTAAACTTAAACATGAAGTCTTCTACTTCAGTTTTTTGTTTTTTTTTACTTACAAGGTCCCAAAGGCGAGACCTATTGGCTATGCCAATGCTTGTTTTATTTGAGTGGGTGGGGGTTCGGGTCTTCTGAAAGTTGCTGTTAGCCCGGCCATGCCTGTGGACTGTTTGTTGGGTAATGACCTTGAGCACACCATCTGGAAGAAAGTGGAACTCAAGGCTCATGTGGAGATGTTGGGGTTACCCGATTGGATGTGTGCAACAATAAGGTCCATAGCTGCCTAGGATGGGAGTCAAAAAGGGCTGGATCATGAAACAATGGCTCAGCCAGCTGCTAAAAAAGGTAAAGGCATAGGGCATGGAGAACCAGTCCCTGAGTGTCTTACTAGTGATGTTAATGGGACACTTGTGGTTGCGAACCCGGAACCCACTGAGGAGGGCACTGCTTCCCTTGGTGATCAGCCTACACCTGTTGGTTATAATGTTTAAGGAGGACCCACCAAGGAGGAGTTCTGAAGGGCACAGAGGGAGTGTTCAACACTTGAAGGCATGAAGAAACAGGATGAAGCCCAAACAGCAGGTGATGTCTTTGGGAGTTATCACATTCACTGCCTCCTTTACAGCGAGCCTATGGCCAAGGGCCCAGGTGGTCTCCCTATGCTACAGGGCCTTCCTACTAGAGCTGGTTCTCGAGATTACCTTGGTAGGACAGCTGGGCAAAGAGAAGACCTTTGCAAGTCTTGTCCTACATTTGTATTGACTTAAGATCAAGAATTCCTCAGATGCATTATGCAGGATTTGTGTAATCTGCCAGGCCAGTGGGAAGACAGGGCAGAGGCTGAAACCCCCTTTCAATCCCTTGTCTGTCATTGGCACACCCTTTGAGCAGGTGAGCATCGATATTTTTGGGCCTATGGTGTCTCAGACTGCATCAGGTACAGGTTTGTCTTGGTTCTGGAGGATAATGCCAGTAGGTATCCAGAGGAAATCCCTTTGAGGACCATGACTGTACCTGCAGTGACAAAGGCCCTGATAGGGAATTTTACCAGAGTGGGTCTCCCCAAAGAAGTTGTGTCTGACAGGGGCACAAACTTAATGTTTGCATACATGCAGTCAATGTGGAAGGAATGTGGGGTAGCCTACACGTTCTCCACTCCTTGCCATCCACAATGGGTTTATTGAGAGATTCAACAAGACCCTGAAGGACATAATTAGAGGCCTACCTGAGGCTTTGAGGAATAAGTGAGACATCCTCTTGGTATGCTTGTTGTTTGCCTACAGGGGGATACCACCGAAGGGAGTGGGCTCCAACATCTGTACGGGCACCCTGTTAGAGGACTTCTGAGTTTGGTCAAGGAAGGGTGGGAGCAATCTCCCAAGAAGATTCCACAGAATGTGGTGAGATATATGCTGGCCTTCAGGAGCCAACTAACTAAGTTGTGAAAACAAGCTTCGGACAACTTAGAAGCCAGTCAGGCTGTAATAAAAGAGTGGTATGACCATAGTTCTACCACTGTGGAATTGCAGCCTGGGCAGAAAGTGTAGGTTATGGAACCTGTAGAAACCAGGGCCCGTCTGGACCATTGTACTGGGCGCTATGAGGTGATTGAGAAGAATGTTAAGGCTACCTACCTAACATAAGACCTCCAGGCAATCCCACAGGGTACTTCATCTCAATCGCCTCAAACCCCACTTTGAGAGGTCTGAGATCACTATGCTGTTAGTGACAGATGGAGAAGAGGAGGAGGAGAGTGAACTCACCCTGACTTCTTAGGCTTCAAGGAGAAATATGGGCTTGTAGAAGGAGTAATCCTTTCCCCCAGCCTAACTCCTGAACAGCAGAGCGACTGCCACCAAGTGTTGGGACACTACTTCTCTCTTTTCTTCCTTCTTGCAGGGACTACCCACCTGTGTATCCATAATATGGACACAGGGGATAACCTCCCTGTTAAGAGTAAATCTTACAGGTTGTAGGATGAGTGAGAGCCAGCATTAAAAGTGAAGTCTCTGGGAGGAGCCTAGCGCGGGACCAAGATGGCCGCGTGAGCACAGAGCTCCCGCAACCCTCGTTCCCTCCGGCAATTATCCTGGAAAAATCCTGTGTCAAATATCCGGAATACTGGAGATGAACTACTGCTGAGGCGAGCGTCGTTGTCCGGACTGAAATCGTACACCGGAGACCGAAGTTGTGACAGGTTGAAGTTTGCGGCCTATCCCCCGGGAGGTGCCCGGGTCTCGCTTTGGCATGGGCCCGGACACTAATTGAACAACAGGGGCCGTGTGCGGTGCGGATCATCGGTGGGGGGCTGTTTCCACTTTCACTTTCGTTTTCTCTCACAATTACGTGCCTCGGCCCGCGAGTGTCTTGGACAACAGTTGCCTGTAGCTCGGCCTGCACATGCATGGGCTTGCATCGGAGACCCGGATCCAGCGGACCTCGTGTCAATTGCGTGGCTAAGCGGCCTGTTTTTGACGCTGACTGTTCCGGGGTTGAGGATGTCGACCAAATCGGAGGCCGACAAACAGAAGCCCAAGAATACCAGGCGGGGGGGCTACACCCAAACCAACAATATGGATCGCTATGCCCAGCAAAAGGGATCGCCAAGCGGACCGGGGAAGCTACAGGAATCATTGGGAGACGGCTCGGTCCCCGCACCTGAATTGACACTGCAAGATATTATGGGCGCCATTGAGGAGATGAAGTCCTCTATTGGGCAACAGTTTGAGACCCTGGCACACAAAGTGGACACCATCTCAGTCGACGTTAATTTGCTCCGCGCTGACCTGGGGAAAACTAATGAGAGAGTAAAATCATTGGACCAAAAAACCACTAGCCTCACGGGGGACGTCTCTTATCTGCAAATAGAGGTCCGCACGCTGAGGACTACCAACGACCTCATTGCCCGCAAGATGGAGGATTTTGAAGGCCGGGCGAGGCGCAATAACGTGCGCATAGTTGGCGTTCCGGAGAAATCGGAGGAGCAATCGGCGGACCTGTTTGTCGAGGACTTGGTGCTTAACCATCTGGCGCCTAAGGGCCTCAGCAAGTTCTTTGCGGTCGAGCGGGCCCACCGAGTCCCGGGCGGGAGGCCCAAGGTGGGAGCCCCCCCGAGACCGATCATCGCCAAGATCTTCAACTTCAGGGACCGCGATGCCATTCTGCAGGCGTCACGGGGGTCCGGACCGGTTACTTTCCAGAACACTGCAGTGAGTTTTTATCCTGACTTCACCCAGGCGGTGCAGAAGCAACGGCAGAGTTTCCTGGGGGTTAAGAGGAGGCTACGTGAGAGGGGCCTGAAGTATGCCATGCTCTTCCCAGCCAAGTTGCGCGTCGAGTACGAAGAACGAACCTTTTTCTTTGACTTGCCAGACGAGGTTGGGGAATGGCTCGACACATTGCCTCAGCGGCGGACTAGCGGGGATCATGCTGGCGGAGTGGAAGGAGGCCATGTCGCAAAAGAGTGAGGACTCTGGTGATCGACCATTCTGGCCAAGCTCGGGACAGTGGTTCGCTGATTTGTTTTCATTGCTAGCTATTGTCCGGGGGTGGCGAGGGCACAATGGGATCTCTTTCCTCCTACGGGGTTTCTTCTTGTAGATTAGCTTCTGCTAGGGCGACAGGCACACTGCAAGTTGGGGGGGCTTTTAGGCTTATGCAGGTGTGCAGGGTGGGGGATGGTTTGGGCTTGTTGGAGTGTTTGTTGTTTTTCATTTTGCAAGGTATCGCAATGCAAGTCTCGTGTGCTGCCCTCGGGGATGGGCGGGGGTCTCTTGCCATTTTGTGATGGGGGTAGGGGTTTGAATATACTTAGTTGGAATGTTAATGGCTTGGGGGATCGTATTAAGCGGGGGATTGTTCTGCAATTTCTGAAGAGGTGCTCTCCTGACATAGTTTTGCTGCAGGAGACGCACCTGATAGGCAACACGTGTCATGCTCTCAATAGAAAGGGTTATAAATTCATCGCCCACTCTGGGTTTTCCTCGGGATCTCGGGGGGCTGGAATACTTGTTCGGACCTCGCTGCCGTTGGAGATTGATTCTACTACTGTTGATGAGAGGGGGTGCTTTGCGGCGGCTGCGGGGAGATGGGAGGGCAGGACACTGGTTTTGGTTTCTGTTTATGTCCCTCCTGGCCTGCAGGCCGCCACATTTGCCGACTTGGGGAGGGCCATGTTGGATCTCCCCGAGGGAGTGTTGGTAATGGGTGGTGACCTTAATGCAGTTGGTTCCGGATTACTAGACAGACATCCGCCAAGGGACCCCGGGGGGGCGCAGAGATGGCTCCCAGATTTTACTGATACACTAGGTTTGGTTGACTGCTGGAGGCTGCTACACCCCGCTCAGCGGCAATATACCTTTCACTCTGGGGCGCACGGCAGTCTCTCTAGAATAGATTATATTCTCACCTTGGCTGCCCACGCTTCCTTGGTGTCCGAGGCTAGGCACATGGCCAGGGGCATCTCCGATCACTCGCCGGTGTGGATTAGTATGGATTTTGGCCGTGGCGCGGCAGGTAGGGTTGCCCCTATTAACCCCTGGTATTTCCGTGACCCTAAGACTCGTGGCGCGTTGTTGAAAGCTGTTGATCTTTACTTTTCGGAGAACCTTGGCTCGGTTACCTCCGCGGTGTCTTTGTGGGAAGCGTTTAAAACAGTACTGAGAGGGGAGGCCCTCTCCTTGATAGCGGATGTCAAACGTCGGAGAGATGCGGAGGTGGCGCAGATCGAGGCTGAGACAGTGGCATTAGAGTCTGTCCTGGAAGACGAGGTTACGGCGGAAACACTGCATAAGTTGAGATTAAAACAGTCTGAATATAAAGCACTGGTGACAAACGCGGCTAAGGTTCTTAGCAGGGACCAACAAGGGCGATTGTATGATGTGGGCGACAAGGCTGGGAAATTAATAGCGTGGTTAGACAGGAAAGAACGAGTGAATAGAGTTGTGCCAGAAATACTGACGGATGGCGGGGATATTGTCACAGAACCCGATGGGATAGTCCAGTGTTTCGCGGACCACTTTCGCATGGTCTATACGTCTGTGTCGGACAAGCCGGAGGAAGACTCGCATGAACTGCTGCGAGACATTGCCCTGCCTTGTCTACCCGACGTCGACAGGGAGGACCTTGATGGTGACATCACCGCGGATGAGGTTGCAGTTGCTATCCGCTCACTACGCCCGGGCAAGGCCTCGGGCCCAAATGGCTTGCCGGTCGAGTTGTATAAACTCAGACCGGATAAGATTGCTCCGTATTTGCGAGATATGTTTGTAGAGGCGCGGGAGCATGGGTGTCTTCCATTTGATCAACGTCTGGCGACAATAGTGGTTATACATAAAGATGGCAAGCCCCGGAACAGATGCGGATCGTATAGGCCGATCTCCCTACTCAACGCTGAGCCCAAAATCCTCGCCAAACTGTTGGCTAACCGTCTGATCAGGGTCATTGGGGACTTGATCCACCCGGACCAATCCGGGCTTATCCCACACCGCAACACTGCGTTGAACCTCAGGCGACTTCATGGCGCGCTCGCAAGGGTTGAGACGCTGCGGGAGTCGGCCATTTTGGTGTCACTCGACGCCACGATGGCTTTCGACACTGTGGAATGGCCATATCTGTGGGCAGCGCTCACAAAATTCGGCTTCGGACCAGGTTTTATAGGCTGGATTAGGCTACTTTATGAGGAACCTTTGGCTAAAATCGCGGTGAACGGTAGGGCGTCATCTCCGTTCGAGCTTGGGAGGGGCACCCGGCAGGGTTGTCCTCTGTCGCCACTACTGTTCGCTCTCGCCCTTGAGCCGCTGGCGGCATGGATTAGATGGCAGCCAGACATAAGAGGGATCCGATGGTCGCCAGACCACGAGGACCGCATTTCTTTGTATGCAGACGACATTTTGTTATACTTGACCTCGCCTCGGAAATCCCTCATAGTGGTCTGTGACGTTTTGAAGTCTTTTGGTAGTAACTCGGGTCTCGCCATTAATTGGGGAAAGTCGTACCTATATGTTCTCAGTGGGGACACCCCTGCCGTCCCGCGGGATTGCTCCATCAAGATCGCCCAGCGGGGCTTTCTGTACTTGGGGATATATATTTCCACAGACCCCTCTGTCCGATACGAGAAGAACCTCCTCCCTCCGCTGTCACGCTTGAGACGGGATGTTGCGGGTTGGAGGCGGCTACCGCTCTCCCTCCTAGGCCGCACCGCATTGTTTAAAATGATGTCTCATCCCCGGATTCTCTACGCCTTACAGAACACCCTAGAGTTAGTTCCTGCCTGTTATTTTCGTGAGGTGGAGAGCCTCCAGCGATCGCTGTTATGGGACGGTCGACCGCGTATAGCTATAGCAAAGTTGACCCTTCCATGGTATGACGGGGGGATAGCACTCCCTGACATCAGAAGATATTATTGGGCTACCCAATTGGGAGCGATCAACCATGGGGTTTACGGTCCGGCGTTGAACCCTGGGTTTGCTATGGATCGGTGGCTGTTGCGCGGGGGTAATTACCTTAAGGCGCTGTATTCCAAATCATTGGATGGGTCCCTCACAGGACCGACCAAGACGGCAGTGCATGTGTGGAAGGCGGTTACAAACTCGTTGGGCTGGAAGGACATACTTACCCAGGCTACTCCGCTTTTTGAATCCGATATATTAGGGAAATTATGGCACAAGAAAGGGTTTGAGAAGTGGGACCTAATTGGGATTTCTAGAGTTGGGGATTTGCTGACTAAGGGTAAGGTGAAATCGTTTGAGACGCTGCAGACGGAGTACGAATTAGGGGGTACTGAATACTTTCGATATGCCCAGGTGCGTCACGCTCTGCTATCTGTTCATGCCGAGGGGGAGGCCGTGCCTGAGTCTTCTCCTTTGGAGGATCGGATTCTGGAATGTCATATGCCAGAGAGTACAATCTCCTTGATTTACAAGAAGCTTGTAAATGTCCGGACCGACCTCCTCCTTGATGTGCAAGAAAAATGGACTAGGGATGGTCTCGAACTGGACGATGAGGACTGGCAATATGCCGTCTCCTCTCCGAAGGAGGTTGCGATCCCGGCTAGACTGAGGCTGGTGCAGCTTAAGATACTTCACAGGGTTTATGTCACGGGACCCCGCCTGATTCATATGGGTTTCTCTGACGATGGCTTATGCAAGAGAGGCTGTGGGATGTTGGGCACCTTTCTACACATTATTTGGGAGTGTGGGGAGATCGTAGAGTTCTGGAAACAAATTCATGATGTGATGGAAGAGGTCACGGGTATCGCACTCTTCCCGGAGGCAAGACGATGCCTGTTGAATGTCTGGGGCCCCACCGACTACGATGCCGCTCAGACCCAATGGGTGACTCTGGGGAATATGGTGGCGAAGCGAGATATTGCGCAGCTGTGGGGATCCCAGAGACCTCCCACCTTGGTAACATGGATGGAAAATATGGACTGGGGCATGTTCCGGGAGAAAACGGTGTACAGTGCCCGGGGTCGCCCTAAGAAGTGGCATAAGATATGGGGGCAATGGAACCATTATAGGGGAGATATTTGTGTGCCCCCGGTTGCTGAGATGCTCGATGTGCAACTTTCCCCCTAGCTCTACTCCCAACTATATACGTAAACTGTTTATAACCTGGAGTCCGTACCCCTGCTTTCCCCTCACTTCTTTGGCGTGGTGTACCGCTCCGCTGATGGGAGTGGGACCTCGCCCCAGCTGAGAACTGGCGCATGCTTATTATATGCTTTGCCTTGCTCGTGTTTTTATTTTTTGGTTTACATTAAAACTAAACCTTTGTTACTCCTGATGTACAGATATGGACCTTCCTACGTATTGTTCCCATCGTGCTGCCAAACCTCCGGGATGTCGGCTGAATAGCTGTGTACCATGTTGACGTAAATAAAGGTTTTTAAAAAAAAAATTAAAAAAAAAGTGAAGTCTCTAACATGCTGGAGTTGGGGGTGATAGAACCCTCGAGTAGCCTCTGGTCCAGTCCTGTGGTTCTGGTACCAAAAGCTGCCCCACCGGCATCACACCTGAACTGAGGTTCTGTGTGGATTATAGAGGGCTAAACTCATTGACTAAGACAGATGTTCATCCCATCCCCTTGACTGATGAGCTGATTGACTGGTTAGGGGATGCCCAGTACTCAAGTACCTATGAGCTTACATCAGGTACTGGCAGATCGCCCTAACAGAAGGTGCTAAGGAGAGATTACCCTTCTCCACTACATAGGGCCACTACCAATTTTGTGTGAAGCCCTTTGAACTCAAAAATGTCCCTTCCAACTTCAGGAGCTTGGTGAACCAGGTCCTTGCAGGTATGGAGGCCTTCTCAGCTGCTGATCTGGATGACATAGCTGTCTTCAGCAGCAGTTGGAAGGGCCACCTTTTTCACCTCCAGAAAGTGCTTCAAGCTCTGCAACAGGTAGGCCTGACTATCAAAGCCGATAATTGCCAGATAGGGCAGGGGTCTGTGGTGTACCTGGGATACCCAGTGGGCAGGGGGTAAGGTTCAGCCTCCCCAGGCCAAGATAGAGACTATCATGGCCTGGGAGCCCCTCAATAACCAAGACTGAGGTCAGAGCATTCTTGGACCTCACTGGGTACAGCAGGAGGTTTGTCAAGGTATACAGCACTATTGTTGCCCCCTTGATAGAGCTGACTTCTGAGAAGGAGCTTAGAAATGTGATTAGAACAGAGCCATGTAAAACTGCATTTGGTTTCCTGAAGCAGATCATGTGCACAGCCTCTGTGCTCAGGGCCCCTGCCTTCTCCAAGGAGTTTATCATTCAAACAGATTCCCCAGTACATGGCGTAGGGTGGTTTTATCACAGCTTAATGAAGATAGCCTGGAACAACCTGCAGTCTTCATCTCTAAGAGGTTACTCTCCAGTGAACAGAGGTAGAGTGCTATAGAGAGAAAAGCTTTTGCTGTGGTCTGGGCACTGAAGACGTTGAGGCCATACCTGTTTGGCACTCACTCCCTGATGCATACTGACCAGAGGCCCCTCAGGTGGCTCATGCAAATGAGGGGTGAGAAGCCAAAATTGTCGAGGTGGTCCATTTCGCTACAGGATATAGAATTCAGGGTGGAACACAGACCAGGGGTAGACCACACCAATGCTGACAGTCTATTCAGGTTTTTCTGCCTTAAGGATGAAAGCTCCCTAGAGGTTGGGTGGATCTGTCCACTTTCAGCTGGGGGACACATGTTAGAACTGTCATCCTTAGGATGGCCTTTTTACAAATGTTTTGTCTGCTTACCTCCACTTTTTGCTGTATCTTTTTGTTGGCCTTAGGACTCTGAACACTTTACCACTGCTGGCCAGTGCTAAAGTGCATGTGCTGCATTCCTAAACATGGTGACATTGGTGTATACCTGATTGGCATAAATAGTATACTTATATGTCCCTTGTAAAGTGGAATAACATATACCCAGGGCCTGTAATCTAAATTCTATTAGTGGGCCTGCAGCGCTGCTTGTGCCACCCACACAAGTAGCCTTTCAAACCTGTCTCAGGCCTGCCATTGCAAGGCCTGTGAATGTAGTTTACAGCCACTTCAACGTGGTATTTAAAACCACTTGCTGAGCCTTAAATTCCTCTTTTATTACACATAGGTCACCCCTAAACTAAGTAGGCCTATGGGCAGGGTGCAATGTAACTAAAAGGTAGGACGTGTACTTTTAAGTATTCTGTGTCCTGGAAGGGACAAACAGCTAAATTCATTTTTCACTACTGAGAGGCCTACTCCTCTCATAGGCTAGCATTGGAAATTCCTTAAAACACTTTAAAGCTGTAATTCCTGATTAGAAAGAAGTAGCTACATCAAGTTTTTATATAGTTGGAATTGTAATGATAAATCCTTTTTACTGTTTTAGACATGGCACTTTTAGAAAGTGGGCATTTCTCTCCTCTTTCTGCTCTGTGAGCTTTGCGGCCTGTCTTCAATACATGTATGGGATGGGTGACAGCTACACTTTGTGCATTCCCTCTAGACAACCACAAACACAGGAAGGGTGGGTGTAACAGAGAACTCATCTGCATCCCTCTACATTTTGATAGCTCTTACTGGACAGAAATAGGTAGGAGAGCTGACACTTATACCTGAATAGGCAGTGTCCTGTCTCCCACACAAACGGCTGATTATACCCCCAACCCCCAACAGATAGCCTGGCAGACAGAGCTGTGATGATAGGGGACCTGTGCACTTCAAGGGCTTGCTTTGAACTCACCCCAACTTCAGAGGCACAACTGGGTATACCTACTGAGGGTCTGACCCTACTAAGACAGTACACTACTGGCCCTGTGAAGAACTCTGCCAGAAGTAAAGAGTGCTGTGCTAAAATGATTGTCACTGTGCCTAACTGCTACCCTGAAAGAACTGCACTCTGTTTTGCTGAGCTGGCCAGATGCCGGCTGATCTCTGCACTACTGAGGACAAGGACTGGACACATCTCACTTGAACCCAGAGTGACTCCAAGGGCTTGCCCCTTGTTCTGAAGTCTCTGGCGATCAAAAACCTCCTTCAACTCTGCAACAGCACCTGGACTCTGCCATCTGTGAGTCCTGCCCTGCAAAGTGGTGCGAAACCAGTCCTAGGCCCTGGAACGGTGATTTCTGATGTCCGTAGCCACTAAAATCGACGCAGTGTAGGAGAGTAGGATCTGCTTCACATGGTACCTTTTTGCTGGTGTTTCACTGTTTTTCGACCTTAGTCTGGCTGTGGCCCTGCTAATCAGGACCCCAGCCTAGCTGCTTCCTATCTAAAATGGTTTCCATGTACATTAGGTACATCTCTAATTGGATTCTGGAGTGCCTTATAAGCCCCTAGTATATGGTATACTATGTACCTAGGGCATAGGTACCTCAGAGGCCTACCAAGGGCTGAAGCGTGTATCATGCCACCCCTGGGAAGCACTCCAAAATGACACCACAGGTTTGCTACTGCAGCCTGGGTAAGATGGAGCCTGCATCCCTTACAGTGGTATAGGCTACCTATATCACTACCATTGCACACACATATAAAACCTATAAGTCACTCCTATGGCAGGCCTTGACAATCCTGAAGCCAGAGTGCTTGGTTTTTATGTGAGAGGGTGCCCCTGCATGAGCAGAGCCCCTTTGCAGCGTTTGGAGTACCTCCTCTGATGCTGTTTGTGGTGCAGCCGGACCATATACTCTTAAGTGCATTATAACCTCTCGGTAAATGCTAACTTTGGACTGGCTGCACGGAAACATGTTGTGTTTGGTGGCAAACGCTTTGGAATACTACAACCCCGCCAGTTCTGGTGGCGGGGGTAGCATTCCACCCTTCTAGAGGGAGAGACATGTTCACACTGGTCTACACGGTAAAGACTTTCTAAAGCCCTGGCATCACAAAATGGATGCCACAGACACAGGTCTGGCCTCCTGCTGCTGACCGAAACTCCGGCAGGGGAGGCCTGGACAATAGGTTTCCTGTTCCAGGGAGGTGTAACCACCTCCCCAGACAGGCAGATGTGTATTGGGGCTGGGCGGGAGCACTCTCTGGTGCTTTGAAGTCCTGCACTGGGGGCACACTTGGTGTCCCTGTGCATAGTCAAGTTCAAACCGGTTGCAAGGGCTACCTGCCCCTGCTCTGGCACGAAACTGGACAAAGGAAATGGGTGTAACCACCCCTCTTTCCAAACCCTCCCATAGGTGGGTCCCTAGAGTATGTCCAAACCCCAAACTTAGTATAAGTATGGGAACCCAGTCCTAGAGACTTTAGATAACCCTGGACGAAACTCTGCAACATATATCCTGGACCTTCGACTAGAAGACTGAAGAAATCTCCCTTGGGGTCAAGGAGTGACTCCCCTGCTTGGCAGGCACCAAAGAAGCAAGTGTCCGGTCTGCATCTCTGAAGCTCCCGCCGGACGCCGAAGTCTTTGCATCACCAGAGGTGGATTTCCAGACTTCCCCAAGGCTACCCTGAGTCCACAGCAAAGCTGAGGCACGTGGCTATCATGGATGACGTGGAACCGTGACCCCTGGACACCGTGAACTTTTGCCGGTCCATCATCTTCCTGGTCTTCCTCGAAGTTGTGCTTTGGGCTTCGAGTAGCCCCAGCCTTGGGCATCTACAGCACCGAAGATCTCAGGCCTCCACTCCACGAGTGACCCGTGGGCCAGTTTCCAGGGCGACTGCTCGAGGCTCCTTCGCGATCGCTAGCCTGTTGGCTAGTGGTTCCCCACGAGGGCAACTCCTCTTCGGATTGGGCTTTCCTGGTTGCTCCAGACGTGCCCTGACTTGCCCTTGCTGGGTGAGTCCTCTAGACCGTGCTGGTCTGCACCGACGTCTTTCTTCTATTTCCACTTGACTTGCCGTTGCCATGGCTTGTTGGGTCCATTCTGGTCGCCGACATCGCAGCACTCAACAAACTTCGTGGGACAGCTCGAATCCAGCTCCTGGTCATCGTCGACGCCTCCTGGACCTCGTGGCTGAAGAGTCAAGACACCCGTCAACTCACCAGAAGCACCCGACATTTGTGGGCATTGGACTATCGTGCCCCTGGTCACTGGTAAGTGACCCAGACTCTGTCCCCTCTGCTTTCAGGCTCCTTCCATCCACGATCCAGGCTTGGGTCTCTTCGGACACTTCTCCTCTTCACGGCAGCAGCACTTCTTTGCCAGCTTCCATTGACAACGACGCCGCGACCTGACACCATTTGACACCTATGCACCCGGCTTCCCTTGGTGTGGTAACTCGAGTACTCCGGTGCTCCCGTGGGTGTTGGCCCTAGACACCTCTAAGTTCAAAAGGGTTTTGCTTGTAGTCGTCCTCTAAGTGTCCTTAAACTCTTAATTTCCAACCGCGACTTTCCCCATAGAAGTTAACGGCGATTCGCGGCTGTGTTCTCACACTGCACGTGTCCCCCGTGGGTCCCCTGTGTCACTGCCTTGGGTGGTTTCTTGTGGTACAAGCACTTCTACAGGCTCTAGGCCTTGTGTCTAGTTCAGTCGTGGTTCTTATACCACTTTATTGGTATATGGTTTGGTACGCCCCTAGGGCCCAAATGTGTATTTGTGCTATTACTGTTGAATACTGACTTGTAACTTAAGTACTTCAAACTCTAACCTCATAAAGAGACTAGAGGGGTGTGCTCTATCTTAAATACATATATTTTAAATATATACCTGGTGTGGTTGTCCTTTCATTTGGTCATTCAAGAGATTATAGACTGGTAAAACAAGCTGCTTTACATTCCTTCAAGACTTAGCCTGAAGGCTGCTCTCCATAGCTACCACTAGGATAGCTTTCAATAAAAGTTGTCTTTAACCTATCACCATAAGGGGTTGTTTGGACCGATACAGGGTGCCCACTATAACTAGTGGACAGCATATATCAGGCTACCTTCTCGCACGCAGTAACGACTTTGCGCTGATCGGAACTGACACATTGCCCTTCTATGCCAACGCCAATCGATGACATTGCGTCAACAGATTATGCAGCTCGACAACGATGGACAGTGCAGCTCGATGACAAAATAAGCTGCATCGTAAAGGGGGTCATTGACAAAGCCTTCATCAACTGCGCGGATCGGTGGTAATGCTTCGCCTCCATTCACCGGATCAACAACAACATGGTGCTTCCTTGACTCCTCGGGTCGAGTCTTCGTCATCGGCACTTGCTTCATCCAAGGTACTTTTTCAGCGGAATCTGCATGAGTCCTGCAGCGGGCCTGCCCTCCATTGCAGTTGGCCATAAATTTGGATTTACCCATGTCCAACACAACCTCATGTAACCCCCAAGCGCTAGTTGACTCTAAGCAGTACTTTTTGATTTAGTCTTTAAAAATTAATAATTACTGTTTTTCTTATTGGATTTTTATCGTTTTAGTCTTGTTTTAGTCATAAATATTATCTATTGTTCTAAACCTGTGTAGAGTATTTTTGTGGTGTTTTCATTGTGTTACTGTGTGTTGCACAAATACATTACACATTGCTTCTTTAGATAAGTCTTACTGCTCTGTGACAAGCGACCAGAGGGCATATTTTAGTGTGTATCTAGCTTACCCTGACTATGATTGTGGTCCCTACTTGGACAGGGTGCATACCTCTGCCAACTAGAGACCCAATTTCTAACAGTTATACATTAATCTGCTGACTAATTTGCTTCCAAACTGTATGAAGCCTGGGTGGTGTCCCATTACTTACCTGAAGTACTTTGAGTTCTAGTTTTCCTCATCGCAAGCCTTACTTATGTGAAGGAAGGCCTCACCTGGGGACAGATAATCCTACACTATATATCTGGGAAAAACACTGTTTATCAATCCATAAACAGATCCTGAACCATTCTTTCCTTTCTATTTTACGGCCCTTTCTCTCCTCAATAACAGTTTCCCACACCCGAACATACAAAATACATGAACCAGCCAGCATCTTTGCAGTGTTCCCACTGGAGGACATCTGATGGGAGGGAGGGTGGTAAGAGGAAAGGGACAATAAAGTCTAAGAATCGGAGTAATGAAGATTACCGTTATGTAATCAGGACATTACTACTCGTCCGAATCCTATGTTGAGTGTTCAGTTGGTGGGATGACTGACGCTGTTGACTCCAGGTTTGATTTGCAGCTTAAATAAAGGGCCTTAGAGTTCCTAAACAACAGCATAGGACTATATCAAATCATATTTTATGGCCACAAGAAGCAGGGTTTTATTTTATATTTTGTCAATATTGCAGCCTTGAAAAAGACTTTTGGGATGAAAAACATGTCAGCTGCCGAATATGTTGGTGTGAACTGTACTGTCGAATCAAGATCATCCAATATACCTGAAGTGTTGAAAATAAAGGAAAACAGAAAACGCATGGACGGTCCTCTCATAATATTAATATATTTAACAGAAGTTTAGTGCGTTCCATTGTCTTAAATTATTACTTTGTTGTGATTGTAATTTATATTCAAATGAACAACTTAACTGGTAGCAGGGAGATTGAATACTGTTTGGAGCACCTGACATATCAGAAATTCAGATGGGTGTTGGGCTTGGAGCTTGATTTGGATGATGTTAACCCTTACTTTCAAGTATATTAGATGCACAATTGTTTTACAACCACAGCTACCAGTGAATGTGTGATTTTACTCCCTCTGGAAATCCAAGATGTGAAATGGGTCCCATGACTTTCAGTGAAGACTTCAACCCCTACACCAAAGCTTAAAGTGAAATGAGTGTTTGGCATAGCGGGCAAACATGGGTGGACAATGGGAACCCAGAATGGACTGAGCTACCCCCATGGAACATCCCTCCCTCAGCAACACTACCCTTTCAACCTCAAATCAACCTCACACTCATGAGACAAAGACAGCGGAGTAACTACACAGGAAGGAAAGAAGTACGCTGAAAAGAGGAGTGGAATAAAAGGTGGTCATGGGAACACATTGTGAATTTGAAGGACGCCAGAAACCGAGGTTGGTGAGTCCCCTATGGGAGCACCAGTCACCATCACTACCTAACCCTGAATCTTCTCCAGCACCCTTGGGTAGTGGTGCTATGTCTGACAAACTAACTGTAACGGCTGCTATTTCTGAGGCTACTTCAGATGGCCTGGATAAGTTTTATTCCTTGACGGAGGATTCACGATCAGGGACCTCTGAATCAGAGGCTGCGCTCAGTGATTCAGACCTTATTGACACTACATCAGGGTCTAGCACAGTTGAAGCACCAGAAACAACTCGGAAATGCCATAAAAATTCACAGAGGTCTACAAAAGTGGCTAAGGGCCCCAAGCAGGCTAAAAAAAAAAAGAACGGTGCTTCTGGCTTAAAATGGGATTATTCAGACACTGGTAGGATCTGCCCTCTCGGACAAGCTTCAAACCTGGGTGGCATCTCTCCTCCGGAACAGCTAGGGGAATCCATAACAACAATGGATAAATCGATTGCAAGCCTCATTCTGGAGACTATTAAAGATCATCAGTCAGAGACTAGAGCAGATGGGAAAAAGCTAAAACAGGGCACAAAAAAATTGGAAGGGGCTATTCGAAAAGTAGGACGCACATGTGGTGAAATTTGTGAAAGGCTGGATTCTACGGAATTAAGAACTGTCGCTGTTGAGAAAGATCTGGCGGCTGTGAGAGAGCAAACAAAGACCCATGAGACTCAATTGTCTGATGTAATGTGGAAACTGGAGGACTTGGAAAATCGCCAGCGTCGAAATAATCTCCGAGTCTTGGGGATTAAGGAAGGCATGGAGGGGGAAGATATTCGGGGGTTTATGTTGGGTCTCTTCAAGGAGTCCTTCCCAGAGCTCATTGGTTGGGACTGGGACCGCGAGATCCAGAGACTACACAGGTTTCCTTTTGTTCGTCATAATGTGCCTAAGAGAGATACTAGCCAACCGAGGTCAATCTTGTTTTTTTTTGGCAATTTTTCTTTGAGACAGGCCATCTTTGAGAAAGTCCATCCAGAGACTAGACGACAGTTTAATGGGGCCTCTTTTTTCGTACATCCTGATTTCTGCCATATAACTGTGGAGCGCAGATGGCGTCTAAGGCAGTTAATCAAGCCATTCCAAGATTCTGGGTTCGAAGCTTTCTTGTTGGCCCCAGCAAGGTTAAAAACGATTGTTAAAGGGGCTGTTAGATTTTTTACATCAGAAATTCAGGCCAAAGAGTACTTGGTACAAGTTCAGGAGGAGAAGAGAAAGACTTAGGAGGAATATTTTGGTTTAATTCTTTCTCTATATATGATTGATGATTCTGAGTAATATTCTGGATAACATAGGGAGCAGTATGTTTGGCTAAATGGAAGGAAAGGGAGGGGAAAAAAAAGGGGGGGAAAGGACAAAAAAAAACAAGTGGGGGGGTTAAGAGGCTCCAGGGCGTTCAGAGTTGGCCCTATCACACAGACCGGTGTGGTCTGGCTGCTCTGATATGGAGGGGGTGGGGGAGGGTTGTAAGGCTCAAGGGAGGGGGAGCAGGGGTGGGTGGGAGGCACTGGGGTTTTTTTTTCTTTGGGGGCTGAAAGCAAAACACACGCTAAAAAAAATTGTATTCTTTTTGTATGTTTGTGCTATTTAAAAGTAAATTGGAAAAAAATTTGAAAGACACTAGGTGGGTAAGGGGGAAAAAGATATATAATAATTTTCATGATGATTTTATACCGACGCTTTTGACCAGGATTAATAATTTGTATACGAACCATATGATCATTTTGGGTGGATTGTGTGTTTATGATCATGCCTAAACTGTGCATTGCAACTGTATATATCTGCGGCCTAAATGATGGAGTCAAGAGAAGAAGAATTCAAGAAGACCTTAAAGTTTTACATGCAGACTAGATCTGTCTCCAAGAGACTCATGTACCTTGCAATGATTATAAAATATTAGATTCGCTGGGCTTTAATTTAATGGCTCATACAACACAAGGCGTCAGGACTAAAGGGGTAGCAATTTTGACAAAAAATAAAGACATTACAGGAGTGAGAAGAAATGTGGATAAACAAGGCAGATGGATAATTATCGAAGTTAGAAGTGGAGCTGGTATGTTTACTCTGTGCTCAATATATGTGTAAAGATCTTCCCCAACACAGAGATTGAAGTTGGTAATCTTTATTTGTAGTACACAGGATAGATACCTCCAGCTTGCTCTTCCAGCTTTGCAATCTTAACAATCCCACTTCAAACATCAACATTCTATCCTAGCAACAAGCCTTACATTCTACTATTGAATAAACTCTACACATCTTCCCCCTTACATATATTACAAAAATAAAATGAATAAGAAAATAGCAATTTATGCATCAAGAAATGAACCACATTAACACTCGTGGAATGAGATTAATCATGCACATCCTGATCAGGAGCACGACATTTGGAAACATTTCCTGTACTCCAAGCGGAACCATCCGTCAAAATAAGAATGTTCTTCTTCACCACTCTAACTTGCATAGGCTGTGAAAACTTGCTCTCTCCTTTGATAACAATTCCCCCACGCTTAATAGCCACCCAATCTCCAACTTTTATGTCATGATCTTTAACACCTTTCCGGGTATTATAATGCCACGCTACAGTTTTCTGTTGTTCTGTAACATCATTCTTGACTGCACTACGATCAACCCATACACACTCCTTATTCTTAAGCCAACCTGGAATCTCTTTCACACCCGGTTCTCGCCCTTTAAGAGAGATAAAAGGAGAAACACCTGTCACTGAATGTGGTGTAACTCTATACGACCACACTAATTTCTTCAGTTCTTCCGACCACGACAAGCCATTGGAAATAGAGAGTTGGATGTTCTCCATTATCAACCTATTGATCCTTTCTACTAAACCATTTGCTTGGGGTCTGAATAGTGCAACTTTCTCATGATTGATTCCCATTTTGGAGAGAAATTCTTTCATTTTGTTGGAAACTAACTGAACTCCATTATCTGATACAAGTGTTTTTGGCATACCTTCATTTATGAACACTCTTTCCATAAAACCAATTACCTTCTCAGTTTCGATGCAGTCCGTACTCTAAACAACAAACCACTTAGAGAGGTAATCTACCAGAACCATTAAGAATTTGCTCCGAGAGCCAAGCTTCAAAATGGGACCCAGAAAATCAATTGCCACTCTTTCCCATGGACGACTAGGAAATTCCGGACATGCAAGTGGTGGTTGCCTTACAATTTTCGTCTTGTCACTTCTGGCACACGCATAACAATCCTTGACAAGCCCTTCAACCTCATTATCCATGCCCGGCCACCAAAACGACTGCCGGACACGTCTTTTGGTCATATTTCTACCTAAGTGTCCTTCATGAGCTTTGTTTATTATCTTGCGTCTGAGACTATCTGGCGGTACCAATTTATTTCTTCTCCACAAATTCCCCTCACTTACACTCAATTCTGCCCCTACATTCCAATAACTTCTGAAACGAGTGTCTTGACTATAACTCTCTTTCCATCCTGCCGACACGCATACCATTGCTTCCTGTAACACCTTATCATCTAACATTGCGCCCTCCCATTGTTCTTTATCAAATGCTTGCTCTTCATTACACTTAATCGCATTTACACCGTCATCCAAATCTCCTTCAATGGCATCCACTGGCATTCTGGATAGGTAATCAGCCACAACATTCTTCAAACCTCTCATGTACTCCATTTCAAAATTATATTCAATCACAGATAGAATCCACCTAGAAATCCTCGGAGTGACATTTCCTTCCAATCCCCTACCACCTTTAAACAAATGCACTAAGGGTTTGTGATCTGTGCGGACCTTAAAAGGCAACCCCCAAACAAAATTACGAAAATGTTTTATGTCCCAGCAACATGCCAAGGCCTCCTTTTCAATGACCGAATAAGATACCTCTGCCCCTTGAAGTCTCCTTGACGCAAACCCAATAATCCTTTCATCACCATTATACACTTGAGTTAAAACTGCTCCAATGCCAACAGCACTAGCATCTGTGGTGACAAATGTCTTGGCATTTACATTGAAGTGTCCTAAAGTAGGAGCATGGAGTATACAGTACTTTATATGTTTGAATGCTTTGTCACACTCCTCATTCCAATCAAATACAACGCCATTTTTCATTAATTGCCTTAAGGGTTCCACTATTTCTGTAAATCCACTCACAAATTTGGAGCAATATTCCGCTACTCCTAGAAAGGACTTCAGTTGTTCCTTATTGATCGGAATAGGAGCATCATTAATGGCGGACACAATGCTTTTCTTAGGTTTGATTCCTGCCTCAGATATCTCATGACCCAAATACGTCACACAACTTTTCCTCAGCTGACACTTTTCTCTTTTTATAGTCAGCCCATGCCTTTCCATACGTTTTAAAACTTCCTCCATTACTGCGTCATGATGTTCACCATTTCTCCCTATAACTAACACGTCATCCTGAAAGAATAGAACATTCTCAACTCCTGCAAATACTTGTTGCATGACTCTTTGGAACACCGCCGAGGCAGATGCCAGGCAGAATGGCATCCTGCAATAGCGGAAAGCACCTAATGGGGTTAAAAACGAAGTAAGGTGACTTGATTCCTCACTGAGGTCAATTTGGTGATAAGCTGACGACATGTCAATAACACTGAAAAGCACTCCACCTCCCATAGCAGTCAACATTTCAGAAATGTTAGGTAGCGGCTGCCTATCTACCCATATGTTCCTATTCAAGTCGTGCAAGTCCACACACAAACAAATTTTATTTCCATCCTTGGGGGCGACTACAATGGGCGCCAACCATTCTGAGGCCTCAATGGGCTCGATAATCCTTTGGCTTAACAATTTATTCAACTCGTCTTGAAGAGGACCTGTCATTAGATGGGGAACATTCCTCACTTTATGGACAACTGCATGCTCATCTGATAAACGTTATTAGGTTGCCCATCACCCATTCCCAGGGAAATTTCAGGAAGATTTTCGTACAAACGTCGCCCTTCAACGCCTAAATGATGGAGTAAAATGGCCTGTCTGTATATGGGTCCATATTTGTCAGCCCCAGTTGCTAATATATATGTTAAGAATAACTTCTTCCATTCTTTCCAAGGAATGGGAGGGTCACCAGGTGTTGGAAGAAAGGAAGGAGGCGCTGCTAACCCCTGATCTGCCATAGTAGTACTGGTTAATCAATCACATTATATATATAGTTCACCTGAAAAAAAAATGGTTAGTTAACACTAAAGGAATATATATGTCAATATATTGTGAATTATAAGTTATTGAAGGGCTCCAATGAAGCGTTTAAGAGGAGGCGGTTGAAACAGCACCGCAGGAAGATGAAAGCGCTGAAATGTTATCCCAACTAGTTAAAATGGCTGCCGTGCGTGTAATACGTTGTTTTCTATAGTCGATTGGGCGTGTTGTACAAAAAAGAACAATTCCTTGTCACAGTATGCGCACATGCGTTATGCAGACAAGTTGAAGCGTTTCCAGGAAGATGATGAGCGTGTTGCGTCGCGAGGAGACTCCACGAGGAAAATCCAAGGTAAGTTGAAAGACGCTTGCCCCAACGTTCATATGCCAGCAATAACCATGCATGTGATAATCATAATAATCGCCCACGAAATCGGCAAGGACTGGATTTTCAATGTTGTAAACACGAAAAGAACCCAGAGCGTACACCATGCAATTCCCAAGACGCTGAAGGCAAACTCGAGGTTGTCGCGCAAATCGCGCACGTTGAACACCCAAATTAAACGTAGATTGCCCAATCCTTAAAGTTTCAATTAAGGAGAACTTTGTAGCATTTTACGAAGTACGTTTTGTAGACGTTTGGGGATATTTTCTTAGCGTAATGAGTGTTGGAAGAGCTAAATGAGGTTGAAGAAGATGCAGGATACTAGCAAGATACACAGTACATACCAGGAGATGGGTATCTTGATCATTTATCCAAGGAATTAGCCAGTTCTTCTTCTTTAAGTAGTGGGTTCTTCTTGATAAAAACTCAGTGGTTTATGCAGGGGTGGAGGTACTCGCAGTCTGCCCCCTGCGCAGCTCAAGTCCGTCGTCGCCAGTGTAAAGATCTTCCCCAACACAGAGATTGAAGTTGGTAATCTTTATTTGTAGTACACAGGATAGATACCTCCAGCTTGCTCTTCCAGCTTTGCAATCTTAACAATCCCACTTCAAACATCAACATTCTATCCTAGAAACAAGCCTTACATTCTACTATTGAATAAACTCTACACAATGCCCCTGTTTTACATGACCCTTCGGTGTTAAATATTTTAGCTCTGGAGCTCCCGTCCTGAGCCTTATATAATTTGTGGTGATCTTAATATCAACGGAACAAAATATATGATTAATCAAGCAGTAGGAGCAAATAGGAACCGCAAACCTCAATCTTCTAATGCACTTAAAAATGTGATTAAAGACATTGGCTTAGTTGATGTATGGCCCAGTTTGAGAAATTCAGAGTTTGGATATACCTACTTCTCTGCGCCTCATCTTAAATTTGCTAGATTAGACTATTTTCTGGTGTCCCCCTCTCTCATGAAGGATGCTAAGATTGATATATTCCCAAGGATAATGTCGGATCATAATCCTCTGTTTTTTTAATTTTCCGTGTCAGGAGTGAGAGTAAGACAGAATAAGTGGACTTTTGAGAAAGCATTGCTCACTGACCATGATTATGTGAGGCACATGAAACAATGGATGGCTGAATTCTTTTATTTTAATAAAGGTAGTGCAGCCCCGGGAATAATTTGGGATGCTTTTAAAGCATCTGTGAGAGGGGAGACATTGCGATACAGCCTGATTAAGCAGAAAAAGTGCTCAGAACAAGTTAAAGGTTATTATCAGAAAATTGCTTTGCTAGAGATGGAATTGATTGAGGCCGTCAATAAAGGCTGGGATTATACAAAGGTGACCGATTTGATAATGGTGACTAAAGCTTCACTGAATGATTTTTATTTGGATAAAACAGCCGGGAAGTATTTGGCGAAAAAGCAACAATGCTATGAGTACAGTGAGACAACTGGTCGAATATTAGCAGTTAAGGCGAGGCAACAAATTGCTATGGGTCATATTAAACGGATTAGGAATCTTCAGGGAGACATAGTCACGGACCCTATAGAAATTAGGGAAGCCTTCAAAAAGTATTACGAGGAGTTATACACTGCTGCCGATATACCTGTGGAAACAGAGAGGTCATACGAAAATGAATTTTTACCTAAAATAAAAATATCTCGGGAGGAAGCTCTTTCCTTGGGTATAGAAATTTCGCAGGAGGAGCTTCATTTAGCTGTACAAGACCTTCCATCAGGTAAGGCCACTGGCACGGATGGTTTACCATTAGAATTTTATAAGATTTTCTTTAGCGAAGTAGGGGCCGCGGTATTAAGGCTATTCAAGGAAGTTAGGAATGGGGCAGCACCACCAGCATCTTGGGGGGCCGCTAATATTATTATTTTCTTAAAAAAGGGGAAGGATTCTTTGAATTTGGGTTCTTATAGATCCATCACATTACTAAATAGTGACACAAAGCTATATTCTAAAATATTTGCATCTCGTCTTAATAAAATCATGCCACAATTAGTGACAGCCTGGCAACATGGTTTTATCCAAGGGAGAGGGACGGACGACCATATCAGGCACCTTATTGCTTTAATTGATGCAACAGAAGTTCTTAGGAAACCCATGGCCGTGGCTCTGTTAGATGCCGAGAAGGCTTTTGACCGCGTTTCATGGGAATTCCTTTGGAAGTGCTTGGAAGCTAATGGGCTGGGGCTGGAGTTTATCGCAGCCATTCAGGTATTAAATGCCAAACCTACTGCACGCTTACAAATGATGGGGGGGGGGGAGTCTGAATCGTTTTTTATAGAAAGAGGAACGAGGCAGGGGTGTCCTTCCTCCCCTCTGCTGTTTGTGTTATATATACATCCTTTTTTGCGCTGTTTGGAGTCTTCCCCCAATATCTCCCCAATTACGTTGCATGGCTGGGCGGTCAAAATAATGGCATATGCCGATGATGTGGCAATAATTACATCAGAGTCCGATAAAACCATTGCAGAAGTTGAGCTATTGGCTGACCGATTTGGCTCACTTTCAGGCTATCGACTGAATAGAGCAAAGACTCCGATTTCGGCCAACAGATATACTACTACTGCCGATAGTAGGCTGGTTGATGAGGCTACATATTTAAGGATACACATAAAAGCAAAGATTGATGATATTATCGATATAAACCTTGCCCCTATAATTGGAAAAATAAAAAATGATATGCACCGATGGGATAATTTAAAACTATCTATAATTGGCCGATGTAACTTGGTTAAAATGACCATTTTGCCAAAATTATTATATATTTTTCGTACGATCCCGCTCGAAATATCCAACGACTGGTTTAAGTTAATAGAGCGGGAGATCACTAGGTTTATATGGTCATACAAACGCACACGGAGATCGAATATTTACCTATCCCTGCCTAGAGACAGGGGAGGTCTTGGTCTACCCAATTTTAAACTTTATTATTTAGCAGCTTCTCTGCATTACTACTGGCCACTTTTCGGCGCCGTGAAAAAAAGGGAAATTGCAATAGATTCTAATTCTGTACCATCAATTTTTGAATATTTAATCGGCCCATGCGCTAATGGTTGTCTATTAAAAATTTATGAACCTAGCTATTACAAGAAGGCTCGCTTTAAGACCCTATTGGCGGCATTTCAAAATTGGACTGGTATTAGGAAGAAAATGGGGATTGGTAGATACAGCAGATATACACCATTGATAGAAAATAAGCAGATGCCTGATTCTTTGTCAGACTGGCATCTACATAGATGGGAAAAACTAGGGGTTCATAGGATAGGCGATCTTTTAAAAGGAGAATATATTGCATCCTTTGAGGAATTGAGAATTAAATTTAATATAGATCATCGAGATTTTTTAAACTTTTTACAAATAAGAGACTTCCTTCTTAAGAAAGCTGGTGGTGCAAAGGGATTTTCAGCTATACCACTTATGGAAGTCTTAAGTCATACATCTAAATTTACAATTTCTTCTCTTTATAGTTTACTACTGAGAAATGCTACAGATGATCTTGAAAAACATGCATTGAAATGGCAGGTTAGGATTGATGTCTTAGATTCATGCTTTATAAAATCTATAGAAATGGGCATTCTGGTTTTGAGATCTGCCAATTTGCGGGCACAACATTATAAGACTTTGTTTGACTTGTATATCACACCCGCGAAAATTGCTAAATGGGGGGCATAGAAGGGACTCACTGCTTTAGATGTAAAGCTTATGAAGCAGATATAACTCATATTTTTGCAACATGCCCCGTTTTGGACCCACTAAGAAAAGAAATTATAATATTTTTGTCAACTGTGTTGAAAAAAAAGAAATTATACTCTCACCTCAGTTAATGATGCTTGGGGTAACGACACAAGATAGTCATAATAATGAATTTTTATTTATATCTATGGCAGTGCTGAGACTATGTATTTCTTCAGCATGGCTGGATCCCTCTCCCCCTACTTTTTTGCAATGGAAAACACGGTTGGTTCATATTTTTAATCTTGAAAGAGCACTTTACTCACAAAAGGGCAAAAAGAACAGAGTATTAGGAATGAAGATATGGAATCCTTTAAAAGATTGGGAGGATGGTCTAACTCAGTAATTATGATTAGAGTGTATGATTTATATCTTGATTCTTTTCTTCCTCTTTTCCACTTATGCAGATGTTGATTTTTTTGGGGATTTTTTTTCTTCGATGATGATCACTGTCAGAACTAAGATGTGGTTAGAAAATATGTGTTTTTGCGTTCTGTATTTTCGTTTTTTTTTTTAACTAATATTAATTTTAAAAAAATGTAAAAAATTAAAAAAAAAAAAAAAAGGAAGTGGGTAATGAGAAGGAGAGCCTACCGTAGTCCTATATTCTTGCGGGAGGACTGGGCATAACACCCCCATGCCTCTGCCCACCCAGCCACCACATAAAACTGCAGAAGAAGGGCATTGGCCAGGGACGCAATGAGATTTAGTCAAAGGCGACACAACCAGTCTGAGAGATTCGGAAAACCTCCTGTGACAGGACATACGTGACTGAAGACATAAAGACCCTACTGCACCAGTCTGTCAAATAACTGTCCTTCACCAGGAGATGAGGCACTCAGAAAGAAGAGATGGATTTCCACTCATGAGCAAAGGTTCTGAGCCACCTGAGCTAGCAGGACCACCTGGCTCTCTCCTGGCCATTTATGTACACTTTCACCTCCTGGTTGTCTGTGTGAATAAGAACAGCTTCAAATTATAGGTTAGAGGCAATCTGATGAAGTGCCTGAATAATGCCTGAAATTCCAGGCCCTCCAAGGTATCCCCATACCCCATGACTCAAGGACCAGGACAACCAGAGTTTGGGGACAGCAGAATACCCACCTGCAGGAGTGGCAAAACCAACCATCAGCTCAGGGCACATGCAAGTTCTGAGATCACCATAATCAGTGCCTTGTGACCTACATTCTCTGATCCCAAAGAGACAATAAAAGCAAAGCAATAATTTTATCAAAGACAGGCCCAAACAGCAACTGCTGTTGTAACAGCCAAGAAGACCTGAAGCCTAAGCTTTTGTGAAGGCAGTGCAGCCAGACACAACACAGGAGATCACAGACTACCCCAAAGGCAACCGCTCCGGCCGCCGCCCTCAACAGGGCCATTCAAAACTGAGCCCCAATGAAAAGCGTCTCCCAAGCAGGGATCCCAACCTCATCAAATGACTGCAGACTTTCTTCATGTCGAATTCCGCCTTAGAAACATAAAGAGCAAAGATTAGCTAGTCATCTAAATACGAGACGGAAGAAGAGTTGCTGACAGGCCCAATGGAAGGATGCAGTTCATATATTGGCAGAGCCCCACGGCAAGCTTCAAGTAGGGTTGACTACCAGGGTGCATGGAGACATTCAGAAAATAACACAGTTGTACTCACTTACATTCAGAAAATAACACAGTTGTACTCACTTTGGAACAATGCATTCCTATGGGAGAAAACACATAAATGTATAGAAAATCGTGTAGGTGGCTCTCTGGGTTCACCTTCTGGTGTTAGGGTAGTAGCAAGCCCAGGTCCAATGTTCCACCAGCAGATCATCTGGAGCGTCCCGGATTTGGCTGGGAGCAGGGTGCAGGAGTTATTAGTAGCAGGCGCTACAAAGGGGGCTACCTCGAAACAGGCTGCACAGGGGGACTTGTAGGCAAGTCCGAGGGATCCCCAATGAGGGATCAGGTCGCAAAGGGTCTCAGGAGCATGGGAGCACAGCTGGTTCGTTGATACCCAGGCCGAGCGAGCTTGGTGCAGAGCAGGTTGGTCAGTCGGGCTCTGTGCATCAAAATGGTCTTTGCGGTCAGAGGCAAGCAGGTTGCATGGACGGACGATTTCTGGACAGCTAGGCCACTCATGGAGAAGGTCTCAGGGGTTCTGACATCTGTCAACGGGTGCTTGCTTCCTGGGCAGTTGGAGTCTGGAGTGGACTCTTTTAGTCGGGATTGGTCACTGGTTGAAGCGGTACCCCAGGGATTGGTATGGCATGTCTCCGGTAGGTCCTGGTGTCTTCACACTCGATTGGGAGACAGATCTGACCTCCCAGAGCATTAGTACCTCTTCCTAGCTGGCTGCGGCATCAGTCAGGCCAGGGAAATGGACTCTGTGGGTATGGTGCCTGTGGAATGGAGGGGAGTAGCTTCTCTACTACAAGGGAGTTCTTGTGTGATTGTCGAAGGGCTGGAGGTCCTGCTGGGTTCTTTGAGTCCTCACAGCGGAAGGATGAGACAGCTCACCAGGATTGTTGAGTTTGGCAGGGGCAGGCTCTCAAAGTCCATAGCAGGCACTAGGTCCTTGGGTTTCAGCAGCTCTTCCTTGTCCATTTCTTGCTTGCCCCCCTGGGTATAATGTTTTTCACAAACCCCGTTTATCAGGGAGAGGAGGAGGGTTGGGAGTAATCTTCGAAGATAAATGGAACTTCACCCCTCTTGAATTAGATGAGGCCGAAGGGTTCGAACTCCTGGGGTTTTCCTTAAGGGAAGCTCACGGTCATCTATTAACCGGTATGCTTTGCTACAGACCCCCAGGAGGACCTAACTCTAAGTGCTCTGTCCTGATTGATGTGGTGTGTAACCTAGCCTTGACACACTCTAAACTGATCATCCTGGGTGATTTCAACTTGTGGGCTGATGGCCCGCTGGACACGGCGTTTAAGGAATTGTCGGAAGCTTGCGCAAGCTTCGATATGCTCCAGCTGGTGTTGCAACCTACGCACCAGGGTGGACATATATTAGATCTACTGTTTGCTAATTCCAACATGGCTACAATTACAGATGTTCTACCACTGTGCTGGACTGATCATAGTCTGGTAAATTTTAGGCTTACTCTGCCTAATGTGTGTTGTAAAATCTATCATCAGAGACAATATCGGCTGGGCAGAGAATGGGCCACATTGACTAAGCTTAAGAATTCCTTGCATTGGAATGACTTAGACAGCCTGGACCCCAGTAGGTCGGTGGACTGGAATTACCAATTCCACTGTGTGCAGATCCGAGACAGGCTTGATAAGCATATTCCTGCAAAGAAGTTAAAAAAGAGAGAGAAACCCTCAGCCCCCTGGTTTAACGAGAAATTGCGAGCACTCAGGATGGGTTGTAAAGTGGCCGAAAAAGCCTGGAGAAAAGGATATAGTGATTCAGATAAAAATGCTTTTAAGAATCAACTTAATCTGTACAAAAACACTATAGCGAAAACTAAAGCCGAGTTTTTTGCTAATACCATTCTTCTAGCAGCTAATAGCACCAAAGCTATATTCAGCTTAGTAAAGGGTCTGTCTAAACCTGACTGTGCTAATAAAAAAAATCCTGTTACTCAAGCTCTATGCGATGAGTTAGCTTCCTATCTGGAGGATAAAATCAACAAGATAGTTAGGGATTTTGATCCACCAACAGCTGTGGAAGAACCTGATCCTCAGTTGTCCAATGCTGAGCAGTGTTCTCTGCCATCACCAGACTCTAAGCCCAGCAACCCTACCATTTTAAAACACTGCCAGCATACTCTGGATTGCTTTCGCATTCCGGACGAGGAAACATTTGATACCTTAGCCAGGGGTGTCTCCTCTGGGTCCCCCCTGTACCCCCTTCCCCACAGAATCTGGAAGGAATACGGGGCCGAGCTCTTTCCCTATTTACGACAGATCTGTGGTCTATCCTTGAGTACGGGGGAGGTCCCTAAAAACTGGAAGGAAGCAGTTGTGACCCCTAAAAAAAAACACACTTGACCCCGGGTGTGTTGCCAACTATCGGCCGATTTCCTTATTGCCATATCCTGTTAAAATTCTGGAATGCATCGTCAGTAAGTCTCTATCACAGTATCTTGAGGAGTATTCGCTCCTTGACGAGATGCAATTTGGCTTTCGGCCCAAGCACGGTACTGAAACAGCACTTGTTACCGTGCTTGATGATATGAGGATGCGGGCGGACAGTGGCCAGTCAGTGATCTTGGTGCTGTTGGACATGTCAGCGTCTTTTAACACTGTAAACCACGGTATACTGTTAGAGAGACTTAAAGACCAGGGTGTGACCGGTCGCGCCCTTGACTGGCTTTGTTCTTATCTAACAGACAGGACACAGACAGTGTGCCTTCAGCTGTTTTCCGCTAACAAGTCTTCCTTACGACAGGGGGTCCCACAGAGCTCAGGGATTAGTCCTTTGCTCTTTAACATCTATTTGCAGCCTCTCATTCCGCTTATTAGATCTTTTGGAGTGGAGGTGGTGAATTACGCGGATGATACCCAGCTTGTGTTTTCCTTGGAAGGGAATGATTCCATTTCCTTGGAAAGATTTCACGAGTGTATGACTAGCACCACGAAGTGGCTTAACCTCTTCTGTGCCCATGACGAGATAGTCTCGTCATGGAGCACGGTCGCGCTGTGCCCATGACGAGACTATCTCGTCATGAAACCCGCCCACTAATGTAACGCCCGGCACAGGAGGGGGAAAGGGCGTGGCACAGTAGAGGTTAAGAAGAACTGGTTACAATTTAACAGCTCTAAAACGGAAGTGGTCCTGTGTTCTTCCAGAAGATCTGATCAGTCTGTTTTACCCATCTTTCAGCTGTCCCCTACTGGCGCACATATTACCCCTTCTAGCACAGTACACAATCTGGGGGTGAGGGTGGATCAGGACCTCCAACTGAATTCTCAGGTTAACAAAACGGTTGGCACTTGCTTCTTGCTAATCCGAGTGCTGAGAAAGATCCTCCCTTTTTTGCCTAACTCTGCTAGAACGCAGGTTGTGAGATGCGTAATTCTCAGCAGACTTGATTACTGCAACTCTCTATATCTGGGTGCACCTAACACCCTTATCGGGAAGCTGTATAGAATACAGGCCATTGCATCGAAATTCGCTTTAAATAGGCAGCGAGGGACCTCAACCACATTAGCCTTGCGAGATTTGCATTGGCTGCCGATCCACCAGCGAATTCAATTCAAAGCTCTATGCACTGTCTTTAGGGCAGCTCATGGAATGGGCCCTAAGAACCTGCAATGAAAATTCAGTTGGTATTCTCCAACTAAAGACCTTCGTTCTGCTTCTGCATTTCTGATGAATGTAGTCAGGTTCAGGCGGTCCAGAACAGGTGGCAGATCCTTCTCTGCCGTTGCTTCTCGGCTATGGAACGCTCTCCCTTTGGATCTACGTCAGGTCCAAAGTCTTATGGATTTCAGGAAAAAGTTGAAAATATTTTTATTCCCTAGGCTGGAGTAATTTTTCCTTCTGATATTATCTCTCTTTTCCTCCCTTCCTGTGTCACACCTCGGCTGCCCCTTTTAACTTCTGGTGGGGACTCTCCTTTCTAAGTGCCAGGATACCCGTCGGGTGATAGAGCGCTATATAAGCACCTCATTACATTACATTACATTACAGGTCCATCAAATATGAAGTTCAGGGTTGAGGGGTGCCACTTAAATACTAAATTTGGGGGCATTAAAGGGGGGGCCAGGTAGTAGACAAAAGGCTACCTACCTTCGGGGTAGCTACAACCTCCATGTGACCACTTCCTGAGGGAAGGGACACAACCCTGACCCTTATAGGCTAATTCACTCCACTACAAGATGGAGGAAATTGAAAAATGGGCTCGAAATCACCTGCCCTACCTTGGGGTGGTGCTGGCTGAATGTAGGCACACCTCCTGATCTTACTAATTTTCCTTTCTGTCCTCCCACCAAAAGTGGAGGCAGGACAGGTGGGTTGGCATGTTACACTACTTGGAGGAGCCTGGGTCACATTTCAAAGGTGGCATTGCCTTAGAAACTTCCCGCCTTGGAATGCAATTAATGCCTGGATGAGGTGTAAAGTACCTCCACCTAGACCAGGCATAGTTCCTGGCCTCTGAGAGTGAAGGCTCTCACCCCATGAGGTCAGAAACATGTCTAGTGGTGGCAGGCTGGCTGAGACTAGTCAAGAGACCACACTAGTAGTTGGTAGGTTTCCAGGGGACACCTGTAAGGTGACCTCTGTGAGCATTTATTAATAAATCCAACACTGGCATCTAGCCCTGCCAAGCGCCACGCATCAGGGGTTAGACTTAAGCATTTTAGTGCTGATAGCCGCATCACCATACTGAAATGCATTAGTCATGCAATTATGGCACCCCCAAGGCCACCCAAGGCACTGGCATGCCACCATGCATTTGAAGGAATGATTGCACTGTGCTGCCCAGCTGCATGCTCTGTTCTCACAACTGTGGCCACCAGAATCTTAAAGTGGGCCGAGAAACTAATGAATTCCCATTTATAAGGCAGTTGAAGTCGAGGCAGTTGAAGTCCTGCCGCTAGGCTTAAGAGGGGGAGAGTGGATACCATTGAGGGAGAAAGGTTGTACCCAGTGCTGGTAGGAGATGGAGGACCACAGGATAGGAACAGAAGGACAAATCCTTGGGGAGAGGATGCGGTCTAACGGCTAGGGCAGTCGACCTCAAATCTGGGGAAATGGGTTCGAGTCTCGGCAATGACGTTCAACATCCTGTGATTCTGGGCAAATCACTTAATCTACCCATGCCTAACAAAAACGAATGTGTTCTTGCGTAACGCAACTGGTGCTAATATAAAGAGCTCTGATACCCAATACCTTCGGGTTAAGTTTGTACTATATAAAACGGGAGTGACAGTAGTGATAATGAAGACAGCTTGTTGGATCAGTTGTTGGCTGAGCGCCCACCTACCCTATAGTGCACAATGGGTGAGGGGGGACAAAGCACTGAAAGTACTGAGAATGAGGGAAGTGTCTCAGCCCCAGTGGCTCTTGATCCAGGGGTCATGGGAATGATATCGGCAGGAGTAGGGTGGGTGGGAAAGTACATCTCGGGAGGTATAGAACAGAATAGTGTTAAAGCTGCTTCAGGGTTGCAGTACTCTCACAGACTCTTCCCGTACCAGTTACCATTGGCCCTGTTGTTCCTGTTTATGACCCAGGCCCAGTCTGTCAGAGAGAATCCATACATGCCGAAGGGAACGGTTTGGGAAGAATGGGGAGCATGAATAGGAATTGTCATCCTTTAGTGCCTATGGAATCCAGTTCTCCTTTAGCGACCACTGCCGACCCTTCTGGAGTACGGATTGGCTCCAGTACCATAAGGCCTATACCTATGGTAAGCACCAGTTCAGATCTGCAAATGTGGAAAACTCCTGTGAAAGGACCAAGCGGCATGACTCAAGAAGCAAGCACAAGTCAGGGAATCACGGTTGAGGGACCATAATAACAGCAAGGAGAGCCAGACTAGTAAGTCAAGTAAGGGTACCATCAAGGCTGCAATGAAGGTGAAGCTAGTTGATGTGGTAAGGATAAAGGCTGAATAAGAGGAAATCATCAGTGGGAGTCTGCCTTTAGACAGAATAGAGACCTATGAGTCAGATGACTTGGTGTTTAGGGCTAAGGATGTCACCAGGAGGGCAAGATAAGCCCATGAGAGGTTGCCGGAGTTGGCTCAGAGGTATGGGGTAGATTTATCCCGAACAAAGGCATTACAGGGAAATCACAGGCCTACTTACAGTGACCCAGAGTTAGAGGAAACAAGAGTGACTGGATTGAGAATGAACATTCGGGAGCTGGTAATAGGAATAAGGGCTTGGTGTATGCTGGATGAGTGGGAGGAGAGATGTTCAAAAAAGAAGAGTGTAAGAAAGGTGACAAGTGGGATGCCATCTCCAGGAGTGGGAACATAGGAAGTAGGGGCATATCCGTTACGGGAAGTGCCTAGTGGAGGACACGTACATGTTTCCTGGAGTCGTGGTGACCTTGCTGCGTTCACAAATGATTTTCCCATATTAAGAGAGAAACCTCCTGAGTGGTACAAACAAGTCAATCACTTTGTTAAGATCTCGAAAGTGTAGTGGATCAATTTAAACACCTTGTTCAAAATTGTGGTTCCTAGCGATCTATGGTCTGCTTGTAGGTTAGCTGTTTAGTGGCCTATTGCTGAACCCAAGAGGGGCTCAGTAACTCATGGTCATTAGCGGATGGTCATGAAGAAGAACGATCAGGTGATCACATTGTTGCAGAACAAAATAGCCCCACAGGATATCGATTGGGTCAAGATAGATCGAACTACTCAGGAGCCTAAAGAATCAGTACATGCCTATTATGAAAGGCTGTTACAAGTCTTCGAACAGTACATTGGATTAGATATACTCGACCCTAAAGACATGGGACAATTTGTGTCCAAATGTGTAACTGCACTGAGGCCAGAGATCAGTCTAGTGATCCAACAGCACCTAATCGGTTGGCAAAACGAATCTGTAGACGAAATGCTAAGGTATGCATGGTTTTGCAGTGATGAGGTGGACTCGAAACATAGGAGGATAAAGGAAAAATTGATGTTAGTCCAAATGCGTAATGGCCATAAAGAAGAGCAGGTGCAGGCAATGATGGGAGCTGTGACTCATGGTCAGGGGAATGCCTCAGGAGGTGTACTAGCATAACCAGTCATGAGGTCACCGGGACAGGAAAGAGGGAGAGGTAGCCCTATAGATCCGAAGACAGGGATAGATGTTGCAACCCTAAAAAAGACCACTGCCTGTCATTAGGTCTCGTTGAGACCAGCGCATGCGCTGTCTCGGAGAGAAATTTTGTATGTGGGATTTTCAAAGTGCTGCTGGCTGGCCTAATGCTTGCGTTCACGCGATCGTGCACGCGCGCAGCCGGCCGCCAGCAGCACTTTGAAAAACTCGTGCGTCAACGCGAACACTTTCGCTTTCAGAGCGATCGCGATCACGATGACGCACGCGCACACACAACTCCCGCTTCTCCCCCTCCCCCACCACATATTGCGTCTCCGGCCGCTCGCGCACGGCCAATGCGTGTCAAAATACTTGTCTTTCTCTCGGACCAGTTGCAGATCAAGCCCTATGTCGCTTTTAAAGTCCTGACATATTGGGAATTTGTGAAGCTGATGGCTCTCTTTCCCTTCAAGCTCCTGGCACAGTTGAAGGGCGTGCGCAAACCCCTTTGGTAGATTTGGCCCCAGCTGGAATGTGTTCTGCGGAGGTTTGACTTTTTTTCCTTTCCCCGGCAGTCTGCCTTTCTTCTTGCACAGGGACAGGTCAAGTCCATTGTTTTCTTCATGCTCCAAACATATTGGCGCTACAACAGTACAGAAGGCGCTCACCCTGCCGATGGTAAATAGTCTTTAATGTCTCTAACTCATGCTCACAGAGCCTACATGTGCATAGCGCTACCAGCCTCTTCTGCACGCAGCATGTGCATAGCGCTACCAGCCTCTTCTGCGCGCTAAAAGTGCTTGAAGTAGTCCGCACTGTCTTAGGATCACAATAGGCGTCACTGTTACGTGCATTTTAGCGGAATCCCCACAAACTGTGTAGCTTGTAGCCATACAGAGAGAAGTGGCACGCAAGGCCACACGGCGACGGTTCTGAGGTATGAATGAAACGCTTCTGGGCTCTGTATTTGTAAAGACAAGATCACACTGCGCGTCTACAAAGAGCCAGGAATAGGAAACATGCTTGCCGAATCTGACTGCATTATTCACCCTCACCTTTCTCATACTGCCCTCCCATTCCGGAAGTGAGGTAATTAACCTACCCTTTCTCCCACACTATTTGTGGTACATATGAACGATGTTTGCAGCCTGAATGGACAGGGCCCAAGCCCGATAAAAGCACGCAGCACTTAGAGGCAAGCAATGCTTAATTTCCCCCTCCTAGAAAAGTAGATCATAATGAAAGCATAGGACGTGCAGCGCAGATGCGAAAATAAATGAATGTAAGGCAATATAGCGCATATTGGGAATTTGTGAAGCTGATGGCTCTCTTTCCCTTCAAGCTCCTGGCACAGTTGCAGGGCGTGCGCAAACTCCTTTGGTAGATTTGGCCACAGCTGGAATGTGTTCTGCGGAGGTTTGACTTTTTTTCCTTTCCCCGGCAGTCTGCCTTTCTTCTTGCACAGGGACAGGTCAAGTCCATTGTTTTCTTCATGCTCCAAACATATTGGCGCTACAACAGTACAGAAGGCGCTCACCCTGCTGAGGGTAAATAGTCTTTAATGTCTCTAACTCATGCTCACAGAGCCTACATGTGCATAGAGCTACCAGCCTCTTCTGCACGCAGCATGTGCATAGCGCTTCCAGCCTCTTCTGCGCGCTAAAAGTGCTTGAAGTAGTCCGCACTGTCTTAGGATCACAATAGGCGTCACTGTTACGTGCATTTTTGCGGAATCCCCACAAACTGTCTAGCTTGTAGCCATACAGAGAGAAGTGGCACGCAAGGCCACACGGCCACGGTTTTGAGGTATGAATGAAACGCTTCTGGGCTCTGTATTTGTAAAGACAAGATCACACTGCGCGTCTACAAAGAGCCAGGAATAGGACACATGATTGCCGAATCTGACTGCATTATTCACCCTCACCTTCCTCATACTGCCCTCCCATTCCGGAAGTGAGGTAATTAACCTACCCTTTCTCCCACCCCATTTGTGGTACATATGAACAATGTTTGCAGCCTGAATGGACAGGGCCCAAGCCCGAAAAAAAAAAGAACGCAGCACTTAGAGGGAAGCAATGCTTAATTTCCCCTCCTAGAAAAGTAGATCATAATGAAAGCATAGGACGTGCAGCGCAGATGCGAAAATAAATGAATGTAAGGCAATATAGCGTATTGTAATGGGGGAAATACACTTTAATATGCTCCGACATAATAGAACCCCTTTAATAGCACCTTTAAAGCGACAATAGTGGTAAGTTGTCTAAATAAATATCAAAAAGTCATAACTTGCAGCCAAGATGATATCAATAAGTAACAACAATCACAGCCCGGGCCCAGCCCGGCCGCCGCTGGTGTTTAATCGTGATGCATCACCACTGCTGGCAGAACACTGCCACGGGCCCACGGCAGTCGCGTTTATCGCGACCGAAATTACAGGCAGTCCTGAGATCTGTCGCGATCAGAAACCAAACAAGCATTGGCATAGCCAATAGGTCTCGCCTTTGGGACCTTATAAGTGTTTACCCATGCAACAGTTGATGTTGTTGCACCAATGATATTGTGCTGCATAACTAAATACTTATAAGGTCTCAAAGGCGAGACCTATTGGCTATGCCAATGCTTGTTTTTGTCATAAGTTTGAGCATTGAAAGTGCGAGTGTCACCTTAATCCTGCAAACCACATAGCAGGGAGGAGAATTTGTACAGGTAGCAGATGGTGTGGATTAATTACAGACAGTGGAAAGGCCAAGATCATTTAATGCGAGAGGGAGTCAGAACAAATTAGTACACATACCTCAACCTCCGACAATTCCACAGGCCAGTTGGACATAACACCAGGTGGCCTTAATGGAGTTGCTAGATGGATTTGATCCGGACCTGTCCTTATGACAGTGCCAGAGAGGGGAGGAAGACTGTACACTTGGCTCAATCTTAGAGATAGACCAGAGTGGACCATACATAGAAGCAGACGTAGATGGTCATCTGTTGGACTCTTCCCTTTTTGGCTAAAGTTCCTTAAACATTTTGACTTCCTTCTAGACCTTTATCTGACATAATGTTGCCGACTTAGATGCTTTGGGCACTTTGCCACTGCTGATCAGTGTCAAAGTGCAAGTGCTCCCTGTATAAAGTGTTATGGTAATTGGTTGTCCATAATTGGTATGTTTGCCTTACTAGTAAAGTCCCTAGTAAAGTGCACTATGTGTGCCAGGGCTGGTAATGCAAATGCTACTAGTGGGCCTGCAGCACTAATAGTGCCACCCACACAAGTAGCCCTAAAGAGAGAGCTCAGGCCTGCCACTGCAGTGCCTGCGCGCAGTTTGTTAACTGCCTTGTTATCCCGACAAGTGCACCCATTTGCCAGGCCTTACCTTCCCTTTTTATGCACATCAGACACCCCTATAGTAGGCCCAAGGTACCCCCCTGGGCAAGGTGCAGTGTATGTGAAAGGTAGGACATGTACTGAGGTGTGTACCATGTCCTAACAGTGAAAGGCTGCCAAATTCATTTTTCACTGTGCAGGGACATCTTGCCCATAGGACAGAATTGGGAATGCTGTGTTCCATGTTTCCAGCATATCGTCCCATAGGCATAAGATGGAAAGCTGGAGTTTAGTGTGCCTGAACTCAGAATTTAATAACACATCTTCTTGTGAAGATGGTTTTTAAATTGTGTGCATAGAAACCTAGTTTTTAAATGTGGCTGGTTTCTTGTCTTATACCATCTTGTGTGCCTCTGCCTGATTGTATATTGCCTGCCTGGGTTTAGATGTGACAGGGTCTGGGAAGTGTCCTGACCCCAGGGAGGAGAAGGTGAGACAGCAAAAGCCTGGGCCTGCATTTGATGTAGATGGGAGGAGTAGCTCCCTGGATTTGAAGAGGGCTGTGTTGCTGCCACAAAATGATGAATCCACCTCCTGCTGACAGTCTGGGCCCCAGATCCCCACTATCAAAGAAAGAAGGTGTGCCCTGGCAGGAAGGCAACCAGAACTGGTTAGGACTGGGCTCAGATCCCCCTGAACACAAAGACTTTAAAGGCATTTAGGGGTATAAATGTAAGAGCTGAAACCCCTGAACTCAAGACTACAATCCATACTGAAAAAGGATAGAACCTACTTTGTGTTCAAGAGGAACCTCTGCCAAGGAAGAACAGCTGAAGAGAAGGACTGCCCTTGCTGTGTGTTCTGGGGCTGGCCTGCAGTTTACTGGTTTGACTAGGGAGAGGACAAGGGACTTTGCTGTGTGCTGTGTCCCCCTAGTTGTGAGGACTTTGCTCTGTGCTGTGTCCTGAAGTAGCGTGTCTCCAAGGCCCGAGGAGAGCTGGTCCCCTGTTGTTGAAACTCAGGAAAACAAAAGTTTCCAACTGTGTCTCAGCAACGTTGCGTGCGTGGTGCTCTTGCACGCCTGAGACCGCCGTGTGGTCCATGGTACCGTTTACGAGGTGCCCCGTGATCGCATTGCCCCCGCTGCGTGAAACATCGTCCACGCTGCTATATTGCTGTTTGTGGCCCGAGCCCTCATTGTAACTGAGGTTGTGAGTGAGGCTCACTGCCGCCGGCCCGAGCCGCAACGTGCTAAAGGATTGCTTGAAGCTAAGGAAGCTACAAGGTGAAAGGGATCAAGATCATTGTTCATCGAAAGGAATCTGCTCAAGATCATCAGCGACGGAGAAGGCACCGCTGTAACCTGTCCGGCTACAGCGCCGCCTAGCAACAGAGGCGCAAAGTGATCGGGATCGCCCAGCAGGACGTCCGACAGGCAGCGCACCCCCCTAGGTAAGGCTTGAACTCCAGTCGGGAGCTGCAAGAGTGTGTGGCCTGGGGAGGCGTGCAGGAGGAGTACAGGAGTGCTCCGAGCTCTCTCCCGCTGCACCGCATTAGACGCGCTGAGTTCCCGAGCGGCCCGGACCTGCCCAGCAGGACCGGTGCCACCCCTGTAAGTCTATGACCGTTGTCTCTGCGGTTAGGGCCTAGCGGGGGCCCGAGCTGACTGCACAGATTGCATCACGAACTGCATTATTATTGCATTACGAACTGCCTGATTCTTGCATCGCGAATCACATTATTATTGCATTACGAACTGCCTGATTCTTGCATCACGAACCACATTAATATTGCATTACGAACTGCCTGATTCTTGCATTAAGGACTGTACTATTATTACATTACAAACTGCATAGCCTTGCATTAGGACTACATTGAAGATCGTAAATTGCTCATTAATACCGCAAGAACCTACAAGTGATTGCTGGCCTAGTAACCAGCCAAGTGAATTATTACGAATACGCATACGTTGGTTTTCTATCGTTTGGTCTCATCGTATTCCTTTTTATAAAGATACTGTTATTTTTATGAAACCAGTGTGGTGTCCATTTGTGGTGTTATCACTGTGTTACTGGGAGTGTGGTTGCAAATACTTTACACATTGCCTTGGAGATAAGCCCGGCTGCTCGTGCCAAGCTACCAGGGGGTGAGCAGGGGTTATCTAAAGGTGTGTCCCTCCTTACCCTGACTAGAAGCAAGGGTCCATATTTGGACTAAGTACCTACCACAGCCAACTAGAGACCCCGAGTTCTAACATTGGTGGTCAGCAGTTGGGGATTTGAACGTGTATTTGCAACTGACTCACAGTGAGCGTGTACATCACTAGTTTAGCGCAGACCACGACGCAACCACATATTGTGTTTTGATATTTGGTTCTATTTTTGAGAGACCTTTAAGCCACACATCATGTCTCAAAGGCATCAAGAAGCCAGTGAGGCTGCAGAATTGGAATTCGACATTGAGGCATTGCTTACCTACAAAGTTGATCAATTGAGGCAATTCTAAAGAGCTTTGGGATATCCCATGAAACTAGCGCCAAGAAGGAGGAGCTGGAAATGGCCTTGAGGGCCAGGTGGGAAGCCAAAGAGGCTAAGGAGACAGGTGATGCTGAGGTGGATGAGGATGACCCAGGGAATGGATTTGGCCCACAGGATTTGCCAGTGGAAGCACCAGCCTCAGGGCCTGGTAGTAACCATTCAGGTAGGATCTTTTCCCCAGAGGAGCTGGAGGAAAACCAAAGGGTCAGGGAGCATGAGTTGGAGGTTTTACAACTTAGGGCTCAAGCAGAGGAGAAAAAGCTGCTCATTCAAAGTGAAAAGCGAGCAGAGCAGAGCAACAACGCTCTCGCCTTGGAGGAGAAAAATATTATCTTAGCTCATGAGTTAAGCATGATGGAACTGGACATACAGGCTAAACAGGTGGAGTCCAGTTCGAATGGTGGCAGCGCACAACCAGTGCCAGTGGGTAAAGTGTACATTCCCAAAGAATGAGTGCGAGATTACCAAAGGGGTGATGATATTTATGCGTGGTTTACGGCATATGAGATCAAATTGAGGATGAACGAGGTGCCTGAGAAGCATTGGGGGGCAGGCCTATGGAAACACTTTGCGGCTTCTGGGAGGGCTGTTTTACCACCCTTAGAGAGGGCGGGAACCCTGACCTACACCAATATGAAGGAGGCTTTATGCCTCATGTATGAGCTCACTCCTGAACAGTACAGGCAGAAATTCAGGAACTTCAAGGAACTGAAATCCAGTCCTCGGGGTGCGGGAGTGGATGAGTACACGTGTGCACTGGATAATTGGGTGATGGTTAGCACGACGACTGATTGGAAGGGATTGCTCACTTTGGGCCCCAGGGAGCCTCGGCTCAGTAATCATTTTTCAGAGTTGTGCCAACACCTGTTAGAGTGTGAGCTCTTCGATTCCCAGGAGCTTGCACCAGAAACAGATCTCTGGTTAAGAGACAGAGGGTCTGAAGAGGCAATAAAGGGGAATCCCAGCAGCGACTCAGAGATATTTCGGTCCCATGGGAGGGAAGAAGGACAGAGTGACGCAGTCAGGTCCCAGAGAAGTGTGGGGGGGGTGCAGGCTAGCACCCTGTCCCAAAGGAGAGGGAGAGAGTGTAAGCGGCGTCCCCAGGGGTCCCAGCCTCACCCCAGAGACTGGAGGGCTCCTTAGGAGAACACCCGGTTGGAGGTCTAGAACCTACTTGCCAGCTGTGCAAGGAAGAACACCTAACATCAGAAGGTGGTAGGGCGTCTGTAACCAGAGCTCCCACGGAACCTGAAGTTTGTGGGTGCCATTCCTAAGTGGCAGGCCCAGAAGTCTAGACAAAAGGTTGAGAGGGGGTGTTCCCCAGTAGGAAAACCCGTGGGTCAGGGCCCAGCCAGAAGGGGTGGGTCCCCTAGAAGTCACCAGGGTAACCCCACCTGGAGTTGGCAAGGGACAAGCACCCCTAGGGGGCCCGACTGCCAGGAAGTATCAGTGGAGTAGCTTAGTTGGCCCAGGAAGTTGTAACCAAGGGAACCCCCAGGGGTCAGGGAAGCATAGAACAGGAGGGTGTCCCTGCGGTAGCAGGCCCACGTCCGGGTTCTATCGCCCCAAGCAGGGAAGTCCATCAAGGTAGTGATTGGCCTACCCTGGCTTTAGGCTGGTAGGGGATTGTGTTGGACTTGGCCCTTTTTGGCTAAAGTTCCCTAAACTTTTTGCCTTCCTCCTAGACCTTTTTCTGACATAATGTTGCTGACTTAGATGCTTTGGGCACTTTGCCACTGCTGATCAGTGTCAAAGTGCAAGTGCTCCCTGTATAAAGTGTTATGGTAATTGGTTGTCCATAATTGGTATGTTTGCCTTACTAGTAAAGTCCCTAGTAAAGTGCACTATGTGTGCCAGGGCTGGTAATGCAAATGCTACTAGTGGGCCTGCAGCACTAATTGTGCCACCCACACAAGTAGCCCTAAAGAGAGATCTCAGGCCTGTCACTGCAGTGCCTGCGCGCAGTTTGTTAACTGCCTTGCTGTCCTGACAAGTGCACCCACTTGCCAGGCCTTACCTTCCCTTTTTATGCACATCAGACACCCCTATACTAGGCCCAAGGTACCCCCCTGGGCAGGGTGCAGTGTATGTGAAAGGTAGGACATGTACTGAGGTGTGTACCATGTTCTGACAGTGAAAGGCTGCCAAATTTGTTTTTCACTGTTGGCCATCTTGTCCATAGGACAGAATGGGGAATGCGGTGTCCCATGTTTCCAGCATATCTTCCCATAGGCATAAGATGGAGAGGTGGTGTTTAGTGTGCCTGAACTCAGAATTTAATAACACATCTTTGTGTGAAGATTGTTTTTAAATTGTGTGCTTAGAAACCACATTTTTAAAAGTGGCTGGTTTCTTGTCTTAAACCATCTTGTGTGCCTCTGCCTGGTTGTATATTGCCTGCCTGGGTGTAGATGTGACAGGGTCTGGGAAGTGTCCTGATCCCAGGGAGGAGAAGGTGAGACAGCAACAGCCTGGGCCTGCATTTGATGTAGGGGGGGAGGAGTAGCCCCCTGGATGTGAAGAGGGCTGTGTTGCTGCCACAAAAGGATGGCTCCACCTCCTGCTGTGCATCTGGGCCCAGGAATCCCACTATCAAAGGAAGAAGGTGATGCCCTGGCAGGAAGGCACCCAGAACTGGTTTGGACTGGGCTCAGAGCCCCCCGAACACAAAGGCTTCAAAGGCATTAAGGGGTATGAATGTAAGAGCTGAAACCCCTGAACTCAAGACTGCAATCCATACTGAAAAAGGATTGAACCTACTTTGTGATCAAGAGGAACCTCTGCCAAGGAAGAACAGCTGAAGAGACTGAAGAGAAGGACTGCCCTTGCAGTGTGTTCTGGGGCTGGCCTGCAGTTTGCTGGTTTGACTAAGGAGAAGACAAGGGACTTTGGTCTGTGCTGTGTCCTGAAGTAGCATGTCTCCAAGGGACCGAGGAGAGCTGGTCCCCTGTTGTGGAAACTCAGGAACACAAAAGTTTCCAACCGTGTCTCAGCGACGCTGTGTGCGTGTTGCCCTTGCATGCCTGAGACTGCTGTGTGGTCCATGGTACTGGTTAACAAGGTGCCCCGGGATCACATTGCCCCCGCAGCATGAAACATCGTCCACGCTGCTGTAGTGCTGTTTGTGGCCCGAGCCGTCTTCGTAACTGAGGCTGTGAGTGAGGATCTCCACCCCCGGCCCGAGCCGCAGCGTGCTAAAGGATTTCTTGAAGCTAAGGATGCTGCAAGGTGAGAGGTATCGTGATTGTTGTTCATCGAAAGGAACCTGCTCAAGATCATCAGCGACGGAGAAGGCAGCACCGTAACCTGTCCGGCTACAGCGCCGCCTACCAACAGAGCCGCAACGTGATCGAGATCGCCCAGCAGGACGTCTGATGAGCGAGGAGAGAGAGAGAGAGGCAGCGCACCCCCCCCCCCCCAGGTAAGGCTTGGACTCCGGTCAGGAGCCGCAAGCGTGTGTGGACTTGGGAGGGGTGCAGGAGGAATAGAGGAGTGCTGCGAGCTCTCTACCGCTGCACCGCGTTAGACGCGCTGAGTCCCCGAGCGGCCCGGACCTGCCCAGCAGGGCCACCCCTGTAAGTCTATGACCGTTGTCTCTGCTGTTGGGGCCTAGTAGGGGCCCGAGGTGACCGCACAGATTACATCACGAACCGTATTATTATTGCATTACAAACTGCCTGATTCTTGCATTGCGAATCGCATTATTATTGCATTACGAACTGCCTGATTCTTGCATCAAGAACCAAATTATTATTGCATTACGAACTGCCTGATTCTTGCATTACAAATTGCATTATTATTGCAGTAGTAACTGCCTGATTCTTGCATTAAGGACTGTCCTAATATTACATTACGAACTGCATAGCCTTGCATTAGGACTGCATTGGAGATCATAAATTGCTCATTAATACCGCAAGAACCTACCATTGATTGCTGGCCTAGTAACTGGCCAAGTGAATTATTACGAATACACATATGTTGGTTTTCTATCGTTTGGTCTCATCGTATTCCTTTTTATAAATATACTGTTATTTTTATGAAACCAGTTTGGTGTCCATTTGTGGTGTTATCATTGTGTTACTGGGAGTATGGTTGCAAGTACTTTACACATTGCCTTGGAGATTGTTAGACAGGCACTATTGGCGTGGGTCTCCCTTCCAATTTTTTGATGTTGCCTCATATATTTTTGCTGGTTTTAGATGCGTTGGGCAGTGTGCCACTGCCTATCAGTGCCACAGTGCAAGTGCTCCCTATTGTAAATTTATGTATGGATTAGTGACTCCATGATTGGATTATTTGATTTACTGGTCAGACCCTAGTACAGTGCACCATGGGTGCCCAGGGATTGTAAATCAAATGCTGCTAGTGAGCACCATTTGCCACCCACCAAAGCAGCCTGTAAAGTGTGTCTCAGGCCTGCCATTGCAGAGCCTATGTGCAGTCTGGTACTGCCATGTTGACTGGCCAAGTGCCCTCACTTGCCAGTCCCTAAACCTTCCCTTCTCTTCATATCAGACACCCCTAAGGTAGGCCCAAGGGCAGGGTGCATTGTAAGTAAAAGGAAGGACATGCCCTGATGTGTGTGGCATGTCCTAATAGTGAATTACAGCCATTTTCGTTTTTCATTATTGCAAGGCTGCCTGTTTCCCAAAGGCCAGAACGGTCAGTTTGATTATAACACCTTATAATCCTAACTGACATAGGGAACATGGTAGAAATTCGAGTTTAGTATGCCTGAACTCAGAATGATAAAATACATCTTTTAGTGAACTTGGTTTTAACATTCTCTGTTTGAAAATACCACTTTTAGAAAGTAGGTATTTTCTTGCCTAACTATCCAAGCCTGCCTCTGCTAGGTTGTGTATTCCATGTCTGGTTTGTGAGTGACAGGGGCTGGGGGATTCCAGGAGACACGGTGAGTCAGCACAAGGCTGAATAGAGAGATCTGCATGTAGAGTGGTGGGAGGAGTTGCACCTGGGACCTGAATAGGGCTGTGCCTGCCTTCCACAATGCTGGCTCCACCTCCTGTGGTGTGTCTGATGTCCCTGGCCCACACTGTCAAAGGAAAGAAGGAGTCCTGTAAACAGAGTGCTCCAAGACTGACCAGAACTGGTTTGGACTAGGCAAAGGCCTCTCTGCCTTCAGAGAACAAAGAGAATATGAGTATAAATACTGGGGCCCAGATCCCAAGACTTTAGATCACTTCTGGGAAACAAGAAGCACCTTTGCTGAGGAAAGGAACCAGAGAGAGAGACTGCAGCAAGAGACTATCCCTATGCTGTGTGCTGTTTGAGGATTGGCCTGCAGTGGTTACCTGATTGTCAAAGAAAGGAGAAAGGACTTTGTGCTACTTTCATCAACTTGTAAGAAGATCTCCAAGGGCTTGAACTAGAGCTTGCCTCCTGCCTGAAGTCTCAGGGATACAAGACTTCACCAACCAGCTCCCCTGAGTTCCCTTGCTAGGAATCTGAAGTGCCTGCTGTTGAGCTGGGCCTTCTGAGAGACTGCGTGTCGCTGGGAGCTGGAAGTGTGACTCAAGACGAAGATGCGTGTCACCGCCGCAGCAGCTGTCGTCACATCGCTGAGGAAGCGTGCCGCCGCTGCCGTAGTCCCCATTGCATCGCTGAAGCACCTCGCATCACCGAAAAAGAGTGTCGCCATCGCAGCAGATGCCGTCGCATCACCAGAGAAGCGTGTCGCTGCCGCAGCAGCTGTCGTGGCATTGCTGCGGAAGCGTGTTGCCGCTGTCGCCATCGCATCGCCGAAGCGCTCCGCATCACTGGAGAAGAGTGTCGCGGTCGCAGCAGATGCCATCGCATCACCAGAGATACGTGTCGCAGGGCCTGTCGCGGCTCAAGAAGATTCACCAAGTCGCCGCACGGCCGTTGGGAATGCAGGCATCACCCCTTTGTTGTTGCAACATCAAGAAGACGCCATTTTTGTTCACTGCACTGGGTCGTCATCACATCACGGCGTTGCTAGTCGTATCGCCACAGAAGCGCAGTAAGAAACCAATGCATCACCTCCCCACGCGGTGAAGAACTGACCCATCACCTCCTCTCCGGTAAGGAACCGACGCATCACCTTCCCCTACGCAGCAGTAGGGAACCGACGCATCACCTCCCCCAAAGCAAGGAACCGACGCATCACCGTTCTTGCGTGTAAGGAACCGAAGCATCACCTTCCCTGCAACTCTTTTGTTTGTATCACGTTACACATCCAAAAGTACATTGAACGCTAAGTGTTGCATTAACTATCTAAAGAGAACTAAGCTATTTCTACCATTTTTAAAGTATAGTATTGTGGATTTCTGTCGTTTGTGGTCTCGTGTTAAGTCTATATAAAGATACTTATTTTTTATAATACAACCTGTGTGGTGTTCATCTGTAGTGTTGTCACTGTATTACTGTATGTGTTCACAAATGCTTTACACACTGCCTCTGAGATAGGCCTGTCTACTTGTGCCAAGCTACCAAGGGGTGAACAGGGGTTATTTTAGGAGTGTACCCCCTTACCCTGACTAGACGTAAGGGCCCCTATTTGGGCAAAGGTACCTACCTCTGCCAACTAGAGACCCCCAAATCTAACAGACATAAGCCTGGCTGTTCGTGCCAAGCTACCAGTGGGTGAGCAGGGGTTATCTAATGGTGTGTCCCTCTTTACCCTGACTAGAAGCAAGGGTCCCTATTTGAACTAAGGTACCTACCTCAGCCAACTAGAGACCCCCAGTTCTAACATCATCCCATTACATTCTTGATTGATACTGGCACTACCCGTTTTACTGTGAGATCTGCATTAGTCCCAAACCTGCCCCTCTCTAGAAAATCGAACTAACTTGTAGGAGTCTCTAATAAGAGAATGACTAACCCTTTCTACGGCAGAGGTGCCGGTGAAAATTGGAACCTTTCAAGATCACCATCAGTTCGTGGTGTGTGCTTCGAGTCCTGTATGTTTGTTAGGTTGTCAACTATTGTGCAAACTGAGTTCTCCCATTTACTGCCCACCAAAGGGAATTGATATGCAGACTATTGATGAGGACATTACTTTCAAATTGGCAAACCAGAACCTTTGTACTGCCATGTTTCCTTTACTGACAGTAGAAGACATGCTGCTGGATCTCAGAGACTCCGTCTCTCCAGTGGTGTGGGATATCTCAGGAGAGGAGATTGGACTGATTTGAGGAGTCGAGCCAGTCCGCATACAGGGTCAAGCCAAATGTAGAGTTTCTGAAAACACATCAGTACAATCTGACCCCAGAAACGGTGGCAGGAATTACACCTATAATTGAATTCATGATTGTGCAGGACATCCTAAAGGAGATCATGGGAAGTTTGTACAATTCTCCTATTATGGGGTTGCAGAAGCCAAGTGGGAAATATCACATTGTCCATGAGCTTAGGAAAATCAATAGTATAGTGATTCCATGTTGTCCCAAATCTATCTGTAATCCTATTTCAGATTCCTTGCGAAGGTGAAGGGTTCAAGGTGTTTGACCTCTGCCAGGCTTTTTTTTTCAATTCCATTTTACGAGGAAAGACAATTTTTATTTGCTTTCTGTCTGGAGAACCGTGTCTTAACATGGTGTTATATCCCTCAAGGGTACACTGAAAGTCCATCTATATTCACCAGATCCTGAAAAAGAACCTTGAGAGTCTGATGCTGCCTCGAAACTCAGTGTTGGTCCAATACATTGATCCTTTCTCATCGCGTCCGAGACGCAGGATGCTTGCAGGGACGATACCATTGCCTTACTGAACCATCTCGCTGACAATAGGCATGAGGTGTCTCCCAGTAAGCTTCAGTACTGTCTGAATGAAGTACAGTAGTTGGGCCATCAAATCGAAAAAGGCAAAAGGAAGGTGTCACCAGAAAAAGTGGAGGCGATCATGAAAATGAATCCGCCTAGTATGCGAAAAGAGTTCCGAATTTTCTTGGGATTGGTTGGCTACTGTCAACAGTGGATTCCTAATATTTCCCTGATGGTGAAACCTTTGTAGATGCTGACTCTTAAGGATGTGTGTGATCCGATCCCCTGGAATAATGATTGTCTACTTGCCTTCCTGGAGTTGAGAGAGTGCCTGTGTTGCTCCAGCTTTAGGAATGCCTGATTACAACAAAAGGTTTTCGCTGTTCTGCCACGAGAGGGAAGGTTTTGCTCAATCTGCACTCACACAGACACATGGAGATGCCCGTAGACCAGTGGCCTATGTCTCAGCTACACCTAGATCCTGTAGCTTCAGTGTTGCCCAGATGTCTCAAATCTGTTGCTGCAACCGGTGACAGTACTAAACAATGTGAAAGCATTGTGATGGGTCACCCTCTTACAGTATATTTACCACACTCAGTTGAGCATTTGTTGACAAGAACCACAATGCAGCATTTGACCAATAATAGATTGACAAGGTATGAGCAGGTGCTTCTTGACGCTGAAAACGTTACTCTGAAGCACAGTTCTGTGTTAAATCCTTCTCCCTTGTTACCCCTTCCAAGTGCTGATGGGGAAGAATGTGAAGAGCATGACTGTCTCGATGTCACAAAACTTTGTACGAAACCGAGACCAGACATTGTCGATAAACCATTGTCTGATCCTGATCAAGTCCTTTTTGTTGATGGTTCATTCTGAAGGGACAATGAAGGAAAAGCTGAGAGCAGTGTTTGCTGTTTGTACCATTTCTGGAGAGGTGGAAGCTGTTTGGTTACAGAGAGTACACTCAGCACAAGTGGCGGAAATCATTGCCTTGACCCGTGCATTTTGCGTCTCTGAATAAATCCGATTTACAATCTATACCGATACCCAGTACAGTTTTGGTGTGGTTCATGATTTCGGACAGCTAAGGTCGCAGAGAGGGTTCCTGACATCATCTGGGTCCCCTGTAAGAAATGAGGAGTATGTGAGACAACTGTTGGAGGCTTTACAACTGCCCAGAGGAGTGGCTGTTGTTAAGTGCACCGCCCATGGAATGGGAAATTATTTTGTTACTAAAGGAAATAGGTATTCTGACGAGGTTGCATGCTACTGTGCTTTTCATGCATGTGTTTTCAATGGAGAATATACAGGCGAGAGTACAGAGAAGACCAAACTCAACATAATGCTAGCAGCTGCTGACACTTAGGACAAAATGAGGCATTTGCGAATGGAGGTCACAGAGGAGTAACAAGCGGGTTGGATCATAACAGGATGTGAGAAAGGGAAAGACCATATTTGCGTGTCAGCTGATGGCAGAGCAGTATTTCTGGATTGCTTGTTACATCCAATGGCGGGGAAAACTCATGGAGCTGCTCACATAGGAAGGGATGCGATGGTGAGATTGTTCACACAGACTTGGTTCAATCCGAGGTTTCAAGTGATTGCGGAAGCTGTGTGTCATTGGTGCATCACGTGCCAACAGATGAATGCTGGGAAGAAGACGGTTGTTGCCTTGAGCCACACTGGCAGTTCAGGGGGTCCTTTTAATCGGATCCAAATTAATTTTGTTGAGATGCCTTCGTGCAATGGGTTGAGATACATTCTGGCTGTTGTGTGCATGTTTTCTCGATGGGCCGAGGCCTACCCAACTTGGAGGTGTGATAGCCTCACAGTAGCTAGGTTGTTGCTGAGAGAACTCATTCCTAGATTCAGATCTCCAACTACATTGGAGTTGGATAGAGGCACGCATTTCCACAACGAGGTTATGAAGTGGCTGTGCACCGCTTTGAATGTGGATCACAGACTACATTGTAGCTACAGGCCAGAAGCATCATGAATGGTGCCTTGAAATCGAAGTTGACTAAAGTGTGTGTTTCGACATCTTTGATGTGGCCTGATGATTTATCTTTAGTACTGAGTCTGCACAGCATACCTGACAGGAAAACTGGGTTATCGTCCCACTAAATACTTATGGGAAGAGTGATGCTCGTGCCTGCCATGTCTGCTACAGTGTTAGTGACCATCTCAGATGATGTGGTCCTTGACTACTGTAAGAAATTGGCTGACGTGGTTCATTCTGTGTCTCATCAGGTTGAAGCAGCAACTGCACAGACTTCAAAGTATCTCTCCATGACCTGAAACGAGGAGATTGGGCTCTCATCAGAAAGTTTATGAGGAAAAACTGTCTTGATTCTCGTTGGTGTGACCCATATCAAGTGATAATGAGACAACAACTGCTGTGAAGTGTGGCGGAGTGCCAAATTGTGTCCATGTCTCTCACACCCGACGAGTCCTAAGTCCCTCTGATGAACCAGCTACTCTCCAAGAAGAACTTAAAGCAGTGACCGAGGGGTCACGGGAGAGACAAGCCAAGCTGTAGAGGTACCTGAAGAGGCTGGATACACACCAGGTCGATCTGAGGGTGTCAGGCTACACAAGACCCTGGTATAGACTCTGAGGGAGACGTTGCGAGTGACAGCAAGTCTGAATTAGTGGAAGAGACTGGTGTGACAAGTGGTTGTGTGCAGTTAAGGAAGCAAGATGCTGCAGGTGGGACCTGGCCTGTGAGACATAGAAGAAAGAACCTGAGATTTGCATCTGAAGGAGAGCTTGCACCAATAAGTGAATCTTCAGAGTACAATTTGAGTGAGACCGAGCAAAACACATAAGGTGCCAGAAGTAGCAGGAGAACTTGAGTACGTTGTCGGAGATTTTCCTCTCCGAAGTGGACTTATCTGGTTGCAAATGCTGGGGAGAGTGAGGTCTGAGATCTGGGTGATAGTTGTCGAGATCTTGCTGAGACTTCCTGGGATTGAAGCAAATGCACTTCTGTCATTGACTGTTCCATTTCCACCAAGGCTAAGCGGCTTATAAACTCTGATTATTGAAGACATTGAATTCACAAGGTTTGGGGCACCACAGTCTCCTCAAGAGCTTGCTGCATTAAGAGCTGAACTGTTACAATGAGTTATTGAGGAGATTGGCTCTGACCTGATAAAGTGTGAACTGAATTTTGAACTGTAAATAATTTGATTGGAGAAGATAACCTAGGCCCGAGTGGAAGAATACATTTAGGGATATCCATTTAGAAGAAGAAGAAAGAGGACTAGGGAGGTCTTCTGAGCTGTGTAAATACTGTAAAACAGAGACTGTTGAAAAGAAATTGTCAAGATTAAAAAATAAAAGTTGCTAGAGAACGTTATCATACGTGGATAGAGGTGGAGAAAAGAGAATATGTGTGTTGATCCTCTTTTGAACTGTGATCCGAGCTACTCGAAAATGGAGTCTGGAAATTCAAATCGTAGGCACAAATGCATTGTAGATGCACTCATTGTAGGGGCAGTTGTAGTAATAGCTGTAGTCATTATAGAGTCAATTTTACGTTCACCTGAGAGAAAAGAGCATGAGGTGGGGGCACACAGGACATATGCACCTACACTGCTGTCTCTGAATACTAGGATTTTAGAAAGGCTTAATAGAGCAAACAAGTTGCTTCCTTCATGTAGACCTATCCAAAGGTGATTATACATTGAATGCTTATGCTAGGTTGCTATACGAATATATGTGGACACTATGGAAATTAGAGATTGCTATGTCAGGCCTCGAAAAATCCAAAACTTTTACTAGACCTGCAGGTCTAGTGACTTAAATAATCTACTCTACCTAATTATAATGCTCTGGACCCATAAACTGCTTTCAAATTATGTGATCCAGGACAAGTATTTTAAGTCACTGAGACGCCATTTTCTTCTTTGTCACATATGAGAGCACCTTCAAATACGTGAGTTCAACATATCTGCTGAACAGCGAACTCTTGTTTGGTGTAATGGACCAAACTTTTGCTCCACATATAATACAAATCTAGCCACATATAGGATACACATGACCGCTTGTAGTGCTAAAGGCACTCTTGTAGTCTGACACCCTGTAATCACCTTTGACTACCATTATTTTAACTGACTTTAGTGTGTTTTTTAATCCTAGCTTGGATGTGCGATGGGCCATGTTAGATCTGGGGGTCTCTAGTTGGCAGGGTAGGTACCACTGTCCAAGTAGGGACCCTTGCTTCTAGTCAGGGAAAGGGGGATACACTGTTAAGATAACCCCTGCTCACCCTCTAGGTAGCTTGGCCTGAGCAGTCTAGGCTATCAAAGGCAATGTGTAAAGTATTTGTACCAACACTCACAGTGATACAGTGAAAACACCACAGATTTACTCCACACCAGTTTTAGAAAAATAAGGTATCTTTACTAAAAACTTCACAAGACCAAATACTACAGACAAACCAACATATAATTCAAAAAGGTTACTTTAAAGATAGTTCAAGAGTTTGCAGAAAGTACTCCAGGATGTAAAAGTCAGTGTGATGCACAATGCGACTCTCAATGCACAAAATGCGACACTTTCGTGCCCAACAGTACCTGTAGTTGCGATATGGTTCCCAAAAGCTATAACAAGGAAGATGGCAAAGGCGATGCAATACTCCTGAGATCCTGGGGAGGCTTTACAGCAGCCCTGCTTCACGCAGCAGAGGTGGATGCGCCGGCTCCGATCTGTAGGGGGAGGATGCGATGACTTTGGCTTTCGTTGCGTAGGTTTCTTAGGGGGAAGCTTCACGCACAGGTTCGATGCGACACTCTTCGATATGGCACGATGCGCGGCGCAGCGTTGACTTCCGGCGCCGCAACTCTCAATGCACCACGGAACGGGACTCTGCGTCGACGCACGCAGCGACTGGATACTTTCACGCACCGGCAGTGGTGCGGCCCGCAAACTGGTTCTGCGACGACCCTCGCAGCGTCAGGAATCTTCTCGCACCGGGACGATGCTCGACGCACTCGGCGATGCGGGGACTCCGGGTGCTGCGATGACGCCGCGATGAAATTTTCCACGCACTCTCGCTCTTGCGACACGCAATTGGATGATGCGTTGGGTACCAGTTACTCTTTTTCACGCTTCTGCTTCCCAGCTCCCAAACACAGCAAAACGACCTCCTGAGGCCCCAAGACTGGGCAAGCACTCCAAGGCAGGTCAGAACTCCTTCAGCAGAGTTCCAGGGGAGCTGGTGGTGAAGTCCTTTTGTTCCTGGGACTTCTTAACAGGGAGCCAGCTCTTCTCAGGCCCTTGGAGATCAGAATCAAAAGAAGGGGACACAGCAAACTCCTTCCCCTCTCCTTGGCAGCAAAGCAAAACAGCAAGCAGGCAGTCTTCTCCTCTTCAGTCCTTTTCAGCTTTCTCCTTGGCAGAGGTTTCTTCTTAGTTCCAAAGTGATCTAAAGTTTAGGTGTCTGGGGTCCTCTTCTTATACCCCTCCAAGTCTTTGTCTCTCTTTGTTCCAGTGGGGGGATTCCCCTGCTCAAACCGGTTCCTGGGTGTGCTCTGCTCTGGAGCACCTGGTTCCTTTCAGAGTGAGGGGCAGGGTCGTTAGACGCTCAGCAGGAGGTGGAGCCTTCTTTGTGCCAGCAGAGGCAGAGTCCTCAGCCTGGCCAGCAGGGGGTGGAGCCAGCATTGTGCTGGCAGAGGCAGCCCTACTCAAACCAAGGGACTACTCTTCCCACCCATCTAAAGCAGATCTCCCTATTCACCCTGCTGCTGACTCATCCAGGCTCCTGGAGCCACCTAGCCCATCACATGACACCAGTCAGCCAACCAGCACACAGGCACACAGGAAGGTTAAACAGGAGAATAGCTACTTTCTAAAAAGTGCTATTCTCACACAGTGAATTTAAAAACCATCTTGCTAAAAAGATGTATAATTAAATTCTGAACACAAAGATACCAAACTTGGATTTTCTATCTTGCCCTTATGGGAAGATAGGCATGTAAACAGCCTCCCCCATTCTATCCCATGGGCAAGATAGCCTCTCAGCAGTGAAAAACGAAAATGGCTGTAATTCACTACCAGGGCATGTTACACACCTCAGTACATGCCCTACCTTTCAAGATACACTGCACCCAGCCCAGGGGGGTACCTAGGGCCACCATAGGGATGCCTGACATGTACAGAAAGGGAAGGATAAGGCCTGGTCAGTGGGTGCACTGGCCAGGTCGACATGGCAGTCCTGGACTGCACATAGGCACTGCAAGCAGGCCTAAGACATCATTTTAGCGCTACTTCTGTGGGTGGCACAATCAGTGCTGCAGCCCACTAGTAGCATTTGAATCACCAGCCCTGGCACACCCAGTGCACTTTATTAGGGGCTAACAGGTGAAACAAATATGCCAATCATGGATAATCAATCAATATAACAATTTATACAGAGAGCATATGCACTTTAGCACTGATCAGCAGTGGTAAAGTGCCCAGAGTCCTATTGCCAACAACCACGGGTCAGAAAAAATAAAGGAGGAAGAAGCAAAAAGTTTGAGGATAACCCTGCAAAAAGGGCCGTTTCCAACAGGCCAGCATTTGCCTTGCCACTCTTACAAGTTTCTTTCTTGTAATCATGCTGTCTTTCAGTGGGAGCTGTCACGGAGTAGGACAGCCTTGCCAAGAACAGAGGTGTGGAATGTACTTTTTGGTCTCGAAATGCAGTGTTGTGGGCAGTGATGCACACATGTGCTCAGTGTTGTACATTGAGAGATGAAGTATGTGAATCTATAAGCAGTTGCGCACAATCGTGCATTGTGTTGTACATTGATGAGAATGATGACGTTCTTACTATTGGCTTTGACATGGCCTCATGTCATCCTTTTTCCTGACTCTGCCTTGCTTCAGCTTTTCTGCGTGCACAGCAGTGCTTGCAAGTTGTTTGGGTTATTCACATTCAAGGATTGGTTTTTGTTTAATGTATCCTGAAGGCTTCGTGAGCTTCGTCAAGATAAAGGCTGGAACATGCGAGATTTGGAGAAGGGGATGTGAGAACTCCTTCTTACCATGAGACTGCTTGCTTGGAACCTGGCCAGTTCTAGTAAGATTCCTCTGGCCGGGGGAGGTATTTCCCGAACCTTCTAGTGTGCTTTGAGATCATAAAGCTGAGAGTTGTTGACTCAGAAACCAGGGGTTTGGAATCCGAGTGGGGACAGACGCGTCTACCTCAGAGCGTGGACCCTGGTCGCTGAGGCTCTCAATCACGGCTGTTTAACTTCTCTAGTCAGGAGTGGGCTGAGATGCAGTGTTTGCACCAGGTAAAGTATTGAGTTTTGGTTATTGCCATTGTGATGTTTGGCCAGTGGCTTGGATCATTTGATGTGTTTTCTCTGTGAAGTGTGAGTGAGTCAAGGTGCACCTCCAAAGTAATCATTTGATGTGTGTGAGTATATATATATATATATATATATATATATATATATATATATATATATATATATATATATATATATATATATATATATTCACTCAAAAAACCATAGGTTTCACACATGTTATAGTTAGGTGGACATTTCACTCGTATAAAACCAATGAAATTCCACCGTTATAGTTAGTTCAGATAACTATAACTCGCGCGCCCGCGGTCCAGTGCTCATGACGTCACATATTTCATCACTCATAACATGGTCAGTGGCATCACTCATGACATCACTGATGACATCATCCTTGTGATAGAGTGGCGGTCGCGCGAGTTATAGTTATCTGAACTAACTATAACGGTGGAATTTCATTGGTTTTTTTACGAGTGAAATGTCCACCTAACTATAACATGTGTGAAACCTATGGTTTTTTAAGTGAATTTGCAAGGTTTTTTAAATGCTAATTCCTAACTATAACGTGCCTGAAATCTATGGTTTTTTAAGTGAATTTGTACTGTTTTTTAAATGCTAATTTTTGTTTTAATGCTTTTTCACCGTGCGCGCACGGTGAAAAAACGGTGCACTGTGCACCGTGCGCGCACCCCGCGATTTTTTCCCCAAAAACATAAAATGTTTTTTCACCCATCGGGGTCCTTTAGGGACCCTTGACAAAGGCTAGGGGGTCAGGGACTCTCTACCCTGCCCCCTTTTCACGTTCGCCACCTTCCTTTTTCCCTGTCGCACACAAAACAAACAAAATGGCGGCCGACACTTCCTGATTTCGTCCAATTCGAACGTTGACTGACATGTAACCACCAATCAGAATTACGCTTGCGCACGTTAGGGTGCGCGCCTATAGATATTTATGTACTTTTAACTGCAATTTTCTCAGGAACTACTGAACAGATTGACTCCATATATGCAAAAGGCACATGCCTGACCTGAAGACTACCTCTCTGCCAAATTTCATGTAATTCTGTTCAGCCGTTCGGGCTGTACCTTCGACTAAAAAGGTCCTATGGGAAAATGCATGGGGAAAACGCGTTTTGGGACCCCCCTTTTTTCTCGGCCCCCGCTTGACGAATCACCCCGAGACTTTCAGGGTAGGAGCTGAGCGGAGCGCCCCATTAGTTTTGAAAATTTCGCGAGGATTCGTCAACCGGCGCCAAAGTTATTCAAAATAGAATTTTCAGATTTCCTATGGAAACACGGTCCTAACTATAACTATCTACTGGCGACCGCCAGTAGATAATATATATATATATATATATATATATATATATATATATATATATATATATATATATACAAATTGCACAAATTGCTCAATTTGCACAAGTTTGTCCAATGTTGCACATACAGGTGTTCATTATTACAACATGAATTACTCTTGACCTGTTTTCGCCTTTTGGTTTAACCTTAAAATTAGATTGCGCTTATTATATGTGTTTTCTTTGTTTTTAAGGATTTTTTAACCAATTGTAAATATGTGCTCGCTGTACTGATGTTGATTTTTCATTCATTCATGAATTTCCTCGTCTGTAGACTCAAATTGTAAATATGTACATATTTTTTCCATGTCTACTGTGTTATTTACGCACTAGCCAATCGTGTGACATTTCTTATCTGCACTAGCACTTTAAAATCAAACCTGCTGAGCCTTGGCATCATGTGATCAAGGCCTCCCGTAGGCTGAAACGCGTCATGCTGGCATTGCTGTGAGATAAAATAAACAAGCATTGGCATAGCCAATAAGTCTCGCCTTTGGGACCTTATAAGTGTTTAGCCATGCAACAGTTGCATAACTAAATACTTATAAGGTCCCAAAAGCGAGAACTATTGGCTATGCCAAGCGGCCGTGCGGCCGCGAAAGTGATCGCAATCGCGATAAAACATCAAAGCGGCTGTGAAAGTGAAAGTAATTGCGTCAAGCGCGGCGCGCGCGCCCGCGCACATGCACTGTAGCTCTAGGCTGGCCTGGTAGCACTTTTTGGAGCCCTCTCAATAAGTCTCGCCAGACCAGCGCATGCGCTGGGTCAGGCGAGACCTAAAAACTACTCACTCGCTTCCTGGGTCAGTGTTCGTCTGTTCCTGCTCTCCTCGTGACTGCTGGGTGGCAGGAGTGTTTATGGCGAAGTTCTTCGTTATCTACTTTACCGGTTTTGCTTCTCCGGTATTCTAGCTGACCCCTCCTTCGTAACGGGCTAAGCAGCAGGAAGCAGTTCTTTCGGTGCTCCGGAAGGTCCTCTTTGTTCCGGTCAGGATCAGCTGCTACAGCCCCCGCACCTCCCGTATCACTCCCGGAATCGGCAGCGGAGCCGCGATGCTGAGTGTCGGATGACATCGCAAGCACAAAGGTATTCGCACCGTGAGGGAGCTTTTGGTTTTATTGTGCGGTGAAGGAGTGCTGGGGATTTGGACATTTTCTGATTTTCTTAATTTGCCCGTTGATCCCGTGAGTTTACATTAGTGTATCATTACACACAGCGCCATGTCTACAGACGCCTTGAGGAGCAGGGAGGAGGCGGCCATGGATATGTTCGATGACTCACCGGCTGGTGGGTCGCTTACTTTCACTCAAACAGTTGTTACAAACAGTGTAACATCTAGTCAACGTGATATTTTTAGACGTCTGGAAAAACTGATGAAGGCTGAACAAGCCAAATGGTGGGAGCACCGCTCCTTGAGTCGTTATCTAGAGGTGCGGCGTATACCCCGTGGGCTCCGTATAATGCTTGCACCAAGCTATGAGCAACCCGACCCCAATATGCTCAATGAGTGGGCTGAATGTAACTTGGAGTCCTCACGCAAGCTTGTGATTATTTTGGTTAAGTATGCGGAGAGTGACCGTGCAGCACTGCAGACTCAAATCGATATTGTCAATGAGGAAATTCTTGCCTTAGATACTTCTATCGATTGCACTAAATTCAGGGAGGAGATGGTTTCGCGACTTCGCAAAGAGGAGGAAATTATAAAAAAACGCAAGGCATTTAAATTCCAGCGTGATAAAATCGACTTTCAACAAGGTCGGATTTTTACTTTCGCTAGGAAGTTTGATGCTATCAAAGCCTCCAAATTGCCCTCAACGTAATTGCCATCCGAGCCAGGTTCCAGTGCCAACCAAACACATCAAGTGGCATCTTCAATCTCGGACCTTAGCTCGATACCTGATAGTGAGTCTGACAGTGAGCGCAATAGAAACCTACCGCAATTGGGGTTTACCAAACATTCCCTAGCGCAAGAGGTGGACTGCTTGCGACAAGACCGGCGCGAAACGTTAAGACCGAGACGTCTAAATCCCAGCAGCGCAAAAGAACCAACCAAAAGCGCAGAGCGCGCCGACAAGCAGTCTCCAAGCGCCAAGCCAAAAAGAAAGAACAACAGAAGATGGATCAAACATTAGATGAGCAACGTGTGGAAGATGTCCAAAGCGGCTCTGCATCTGTTCTCAATCTTTCAGGTATCCAACTGAGCCAAGCTGAGATTAAAATTCTACATTTGGGCCTTTCCTACAGTCCAGCCAGCAACTTCAGCTACTCTAGAACACGGATTGACCTTTACAAATTCATCCGTAAGTTGAAATTACAAAAGTATTTTTTGCTCAACCCCTCAGTTTCGCGACTTCAACCTTCACCTAATGTCACTAAGCTACAAGGACTGTGTGTTAGTGACCTTGATCTACTGCAAGATTTACAACATCTACACGATGAGGATCCTAGTTCTGATCATATGAATGAAGGATTGGTTCCCAACTTGCCTAGCTTTACCGAATTTAAGCCTAAATCAACATTCACCCCCTTGATGCTGCATGACAATCTAGATATTTTTCACGAACTGTCCATAGCTGGTATCAAAAAATTGTATACATCTACGCTACATGAAAAATTTCAACACACCGCACAGAACAGTTGTTACATCCAGTTGGTTAAAAAACTGCAGGCAAATGATAACATCATAATCCGCCAATCAGATAAAGGTGGAAATGTGGTGCTTTGGCCACGAGAACTTTATCTAGAGGAAGCCCATAACCAACTCAACGATCCTCTGTGCTACAAACGGTGTGAAGCATCAGCGATGAAAAAAGCACAAAACGATTTCTATTCTCGTTTGGTCGCCTGGAGAAGTACTGGTCTATTGAGTCAGGATGAACTTAAATTTCTTAAAAACGATCACCCAGTCACCCCGGTGATCTATTTCATCCCGAAAGTGCACAAGAACTCTGTTAAGCCTCCAGGCAGACCTATCATCTCAGCCTGTGGGGGCTTATTGGAAAATACGTCTGTTTACATTGATGGTTTCTTGCAGGAACATGTCAGAGCCTTACCCTCCTTTGTTCAGGACACAGGCGATTTTCTAAGAAAAATTGCAGACACAACATGGGACACTACTTTTTGGTTGATAACACTTGATGTAACAGCTCTTTACACCAGCATTCATCATTCTGATGGTCTGAAAGCAATTACCCATTATTTGGGGACTAGACCTATTGTGTTAGCCAACCATAATAAGATGCTATTAGCTATGATTTCGTTTTGTCTGCATAACAACTTCTTTATGTTCGGTAACCAGTATTTCCAACAGGTCAGAGGTGTTGCCATGGGGGCCTGTTTTTCTCCCAGCTATGCCTGTTTGCATATGGGCTGCTGGGAGGAACAGGTCCTCTTTGGCCAACATCATGACATCTTCTCCAAGCATGTGATTGTATGGCTTCGCTATATCGATGATATTTTCCTGATATGGCAAGGTACTAAACAGCTAGCTCTTGATTTCATTGATTCACTTAACATCAACACTTTGAACCTCCACTTCACTTCCAACATCAGTCAGGAATCGGTGTTTTTCCTAGATGTAGAGATCGTTGTCGGCAATAATCACTTAGTGACACGACTTTTTAGGAAACCCACTGCGGGCAACACCGTGTTGCATGCTACCAGCCATCATCCGGCGCACCTCATACGCAGCATACCCTACGGGGAGATGTTGCGTATCAGGCGCATCTGTAGCACAGAATTGGAGTGTGCCAAAGCGCAACAAGCTAGCAAAACACGCTTCTTGGCTAGAGGTTACACTGCTGCCATGATTGACAGTGCAGTCCTGAAAGCCAATCGTATTCCTAGAAGTGAGGTTCTAAAGAAGGCAGTACCTAGTGGCACAGTGACGCAAAATAAGCAACCGGTCAGATTGATTGTGACCTACAATCGCCAGCATCAGGCCCTACGCAAAATCCTTAAGAAGAATTGGAGCCTTGTTTGTAATGACCCTGTCATTGGGGATCTGATGTCAGCTAGCCCAGTCATTACATTCAGGAAAGCCCGTTCCATGAATGATGCTTTGGTCAAGTCCAGTCCTGAGATCATTTCTACTAAATCATAGTTACAGGCCAGCAAGGGTTTCAAGCGTTGTTCTAGTTGTAAAGCTTGCAGGCATGGGTCCAGCAAAATGGAGTTTCGTACTCCATTTTGTGATATTCCTCGCCCCATCACCAAACTTCTTACCTGCAAGACTGAATTTGCAGTGTATGTCCTGGAGTGTCCGTGTGGCCTGCAATATGTTGGTAGTACCAAATTGCAGGTCCACAAGCGGATACTCCAGCACATCCGTGCTATAAACGGTAGTGATGCCTCCTACCCCGTTGCACGCCATTTCAAGGAGCGTCATGACAACAAAAGTGAACTTCTCAGATTTTATGTCATTGACTCAGTGCTCCCTTTGAGACGGGGAGGTAACCGTGAGGCCCTACTTTGTGCGCTGGAAACCCGTTATATCCTAGAATTGGATACTAAGACACTTATAGGCCTCAATTCTAGTGAAGATTTTTTCACCTGTCTCTAAACCATGTTTCTTCACCAGTCTTCCAGAGGTTTTCTACTGTTTTTGTAAAAATGGCCAGCCTCCATAACTATTTTTTATTCAGGAATTTTATACCACAGTTTTTTTACATACAATTTTTTATTGTATCATTATGTTGGCACTTTGCACATTGCACTATACCATGATTGGCATACTAATGTAGACATGGTAGTATCCATTAAGGATGGTTTTCTCTTTTGTATGCCTACTGACTATCAAACATCATGTGGACTCTACCCACTTGGGTATTATTTGCACAAATTGCTCAATTTGCACAAGTTTGTCCAATGTTGCACATACAGGTGTTCATTATTACAACATGAATTACTCTTGACCTGTTTTCGCCTTTTGGTTTAACCTTAAAATTAGATTGCACTTATTATATGTGTTTTCTTTGTTTTTAAGGATTTTTTAACCAATTGTAAATAGGTGCTCGCTGTACTGATGTTGATTTTTCATTCATTCATGAATTTCCTCGTCTGTAGACTCAAATTGTAAATATATAGATATTTTTTCCATGTCTACTATGCTATTTACGCGCTAGCCAATCGTGTGACATTTCTTATCTGCACTAGCACTTTAAAATCAAACCTGCTTAGCCTCGGCGTCATGTGATCAAGGCCTCCCGTAGGCTGAAACGCGTCATGCTGGCATTGCTGTGAGACAAAATAAAAAACTACTCACTCGCTTCCTGGGTCAGTGTTCGTCTGTTCCTGCTCTCCTCGTGACTGTTGGCTGGCAGGAGTGTTTATGGCGAAGTTCTTCGTTATATATATATCTATATACATCTTTCTGATCTCTTGCAGGATGTCCTAGTATATTTGCTTGAGTCTTATTTCATAATATTTGCTGCTGCATATAAACATATATATCTTTTTGTGTATTTGAATCTTGTGCATGTGGTATCTGGGAAAGCCTTTAGAGAGCATTGTGTAAAATAAAACCCCAAGCCTTATTCTAAAAGAGAGAGTCCTTGCATTTTGTAAAATAAAACCCTTTTCTAAAGGTGCTGTGTTAAAGTCTTTTGCTTCGCCGGGTGTTGAGCCATCGTGTGGGAGCTGTATTATCTGATAGGCCCAAGCAAGACACCGCTGACTTGCCTCCGTTCATTAACCTCATTGTCATCAGGGCTGGGGAGGAGGGTTTCTCAACTTATGTTTAAAAACTGTCACTTTTAATAAATGCATAACTAAAGCATAAAGTAGCAGCACACTGTAATTTGCAATCAGCTGATTTTACATTACAATTCTCACAGAATTTCTAACTGACATGTGGTTTTAAAACTATATAGTGTACACTATCTGGAAATCAAGATTCTGCAAATATTTTCAATTGCACATTACCAAGTAAAGTGTTCTGATTTGTTTTGATCCTCTGTGAATCTTTGTTTGCATCATGCTTCTGAATTACAAAAAAATGTTCTTTCATAATTCCTGATATATTTTAAAATAATTGTACTATTAATTTACAAGCTGTTTAAATGTTGTTTTAGGAAATAAACTGACATTGTACAACCTTTTGTTTCACAATTATTGCCAGATAACTCACTTGAAAAAAATCACTAACTATAATAAGAGAAAGAAAAGTAAAAAACATTTTCCAGGAACAGATAAGCAACACTTAGTAAAAAGACAAACTGAGGTTTGACCTCTGTCCTTGAACAGACAGCAAATGTGTCAAGACATAAACAAGATTTAAACGCGTCTTTATGGCTCATTCACTTTCTGAATGAACAGAACACCTGTTCCTTCCAGGTTAAGTTAACTCGCCAGCACAGACGAGTAAATGCTAAAAATATCTCAACCTGATAAAATCTCACTCGACATTGCGAGTGGGTGAGTGGATTTTTCGAGGCTTGTATGTGTGCATGCAGTTATATGCCTCAGTCGAAGAGGGAATACAGTGCCATCACTTACCCTTGACTTATGGTATTAATTGTAGTCTACTCCTTAGTATGTTTTATGGAAAAGGCCATTATGAGTTCTACTTTTCAAATTAGGACGTGGTACTTTCAGAAATACCTGTATATAAACATCTGAATAAGTACGATACCCAAAAGAGAGTAGAAAGAATGGAAAATCATTTCTCACCAATTATGACACTAGACACTGCTTACCCGCATAGACATAACTTAACATGCATACTAACGGATATAGAAAAGAAATGTATAGATCAAGTAGAAGATAGACATAGGGGATTAGTTAATAATGTTGACAACAAGGACAAGGATTCTGATTGGACCAAGGAGGAGTTAGCTCACAAGGCTAGGGAAAGTTCTGGTCCTATAGCTTTGGACTGGCAACAATGAGGCAAGCTTTGCCTACGTCAAGATGAGAGTAGTTACAATTCACTATTTGTGGGACAGAGAGTGTGTGATCATATTTTCCTGGTCAATGGTCAATGGTCATTGGAAGACGTTTTTGCAAGAGTCCGTTGAAATGGTACCGGGAGCATATTTTGTGTGTGCAAAGAATGCATATGTTCGGTTGCTGAGCAAATCGTATGGTACTTGTTATTTGGCGGTTGGGTTTTCAAAAATATACCATGTGGATGACTTGGAGAGTTCCGAAGAGAAATCGAACAGTACAGAAAATCATGGATTGAGTGCAGGAGATGTTGTGGGAGATATATTTGGAGCGATAATACCTATTTTGGGAGTATTGTTGAATGACCACAAGATTGGAAGGCTGTCTACCATAGTGGGTAAGTTATCTGTCAACACGGCTCAGTCTTTATTACTTACAGATGGGAAGATGGTTACGATAAGGGTGATGGAGATGCAAAATAGCCTTCCATTAGATGTGTTACTTGCAAAAGAGGGCGGAGTGTGTCAGATGCTGAAGGTCCCACAGTGTTGTACTTAAATCCCTGATAGAAGTAAAGATCTGAGAGGATATATTAGTAGCATCACTGATATACATCATGAAATACAGTACTTGGCAGATGAAGGCGCTTGGGATACGATTGGGAAGGGCTTTGGCGCATTTGGAAAATGGTTTGTAGATTTGGGAAGTGGAATCTTTGGATACATCCTGAAAACAATAATGATCACTATAATATGTATCATTGTCTTGGTAGGGAGAATAAGGGCATATAAATGGCACAAAGCGAGGCAATTGGAGAACTCCTTAAGAGAAAGAGAGAGAAGGATAGAAAGACTACAGGACAGTTACTATTGGAATTTGAAACAAATTGAGGAGTTCAGACAGAGAAGATTAGCTACGACATCTGTTTAGGTCGGTCTACTCTGCAGGAATCAACGTCATCAGAGGGGGGCGGAAATCTTATTTGATTTGTAAGGGTGCATCATAATGATGTGCAGAGCACATCCGCATATAAACCTGCAATTATATCAACGTGAGGTGTTAGAATTGTAATATGTATTAACGTAACTATGTGACATAGTTTAGGTTATTGACAAGTAGTATGGAGAATTAACGTAGGAAATGGATGTGAACCAGCATAAAACGTTAACATGAAGAACTTGTGTTGTGAAGTTGACACCACTCATATACTGAATGTGTTTAACAATTACATTTCTATAATTTGGTAAATGTGTTAGTTAAAACGCAATAGAGTTATGCCAATCTGTAATGTTTAAAGTAATACGTTCTTATGTTAGCTAAAATCAGAGGCCTGAAATGCAAGTCCCTGACAGATCTCGCTTTAGAATTGATAGTTTGAATTTCATGTGCACTGTAGAACCTGTTCTTTCTCAGGTTTGCATTACAGGTGGAGAGGCATTCATTAGGAGAAAGTAATGTATTTGCTTTAGTAGCTAGGCAATGAGAGAAGTTACAGTTACATAGTTTGGAGGTGATAAAAAAGGAGACAAATGTGTATGGTAGAAGGCATGGGAACCAAGGACAAATTGTTGCAAATGAGCTAAACAGAGAACACAGTGGAAAAGTACTCGCATGACTGTACTCATTGTGGACTACGCGCACGCAGTGCATTATGGGAAAGCTACCTATGGATAACTGATTGTTGGAATTAGGGAAAGTTCCCACTTCTTTCTTGCCTTTGGAAAGATAGCATCTCAGAACGAGCTCTTTCCTTTGTGATAGTGGCTTTATGCTACTTGAGCCATTTCAATGGTGGAGAGGCTTCTTAGGGAGACTCCATGAACTGACACCTTTCCTTTTCACTGAAAATGCTTATGTAGGGATGTCATCCTAGCGATATAGTACGGATAGATTTAATGCTCTTCACTCACCAACCCTCAATGCAGGGAAATTTGGACTCATGCTTTCTGATTCTTTATATCCTATTTCTTGAATTAATAGTTTTGTTCATGCTGCATCGTTTAAATTGGATGCATAGGTTTGGCTTCATACTAATTCCTTTATATTTCTATACCCTCGTGTTGAGGTATCTCTATGTCCACATATTTTTTGTTTTGTAATAAATTGACTAACCTTATATACAGGGGAAGCTCCTCCACTAGGGCATAGGAGCATCGCCGCACTGCTTCTCACAGTGCAAGAAGCAGAAACATAAAATGGTAATAGCTTTCCGTTATTACCATTTTATGTTTGGTTGCAGGACAGGGGAGGAGAGTTGTGCCTGCCCACTCCTGAGTGGGCAAAGACCTTTTCTCCATGTGCAGCCTACATGGAGAAAATGGCCTCCCCATAAGCCGCTGGCTGGGCGGCGTCTCGACCAATCACAACGCTGCTTGAGCAGCATTGTGATTGGCTTAGGGGAGGGAGGGAGCCTGGCTGCCTACTTCTGCTTCCTGTTTCTGTGGAACAGGAGAGCAGAGAAAACGCGAGACACAGCCGGCGGACAGGTAAGTTTAATTATATATATATATATTTTTTAATTAAATCAACCACCTGTCTCCCCCGCACGATCCCCCCCGCCTGCACGGGGCCCTGCTCCCTGCGCGACTCCGGCACGGGCTCCAACCGCGAGCGATGCCGGCCGTTACTGCTTATATAGTTGTCCGTGGATTATTATGTATCAAAGACAGTCATTGGCTAATCAACTGTGTATTAACAATTTTTCTCCCCTGGCATTTACACTTTCATGTCGCTAAAAAGAACCATTGGAGTGTGTCTCTAGAAATAATGGGGCCAGTCCTTTCAGCATAATGCTATAGTTACATTAAAAAACAAGCATTGGCATAGCCAATAGGTCTCTCCTTTGGGACCTTATAAGTGTTTAGCCATGCAACAGTTGCATAACTAAATACTTATAAGGTCCCAAAAGCGAGACCTATTGGCTATGCCAAGCGGCCGTGTGGCCGCAAAAGTGAAAGTGATCGTGATCAAACATCAAAGCGGCCCTGCCGCCGGAAAGTGAAAGTAATCGCGGTAAAGCGTGGCGCGCGTGCCCGCGCACATGCACTGTAGCTCTAGGCTGGCCTGGTAGCACTTTTTGGAGGCCTCTCAATAAGTCTCGCCAGACCAGCGCATGCGCTGGGTCAGGCGAGACCTAAAAATCACCCTCCTCATGCCCCTTAGCTAGGTGGGCCGCAAAAGTGTGTCATTTTAAAAGTTGGACCGTGGACCTAAAATTTTTTGAGAGAACTGTAGTATAGGTCAGCAGCACGGTACTTGAAAGAGAATTTTGTCTTTGATCCTCTCTATTTGCTGAAAGACTCGTTTAGAAGCGGTTTAGACAGCTCTAAAAACGCTTGTGACTTATTTTGCCGATTTTAGATCAAATAAGAGGCAAATAATGCGGGCTTTAGGTGATTATTTTCCTATTTTTTACAAAGTCTTGAGGATTTTCCATTTTTTTTTACAAGATTTTATTTCTCCAATTTTGTTTACTAGCCTCCATATAAAATACCAGTTACAAGACTAAACCTCTGGCCAGGCTGTAACCATAGGCTCAGCCAGGCACCCGAGGGCCCCTGAGCACACCACGGCCGCTGCAGTTATGCCTGGCCTGTGCCTCTTTAAGAGCTCGGCGAGGGCGGTGCTGCGCCGGGAACGAGGAGGAATCACTTCCAGGTCCGGTAGAGCAGCTGTTTGTCAGTGTCTCGCCTGTGTTTACGTTAGCGATCCCCGGGAATCCCCCGGTCTTCGGGGAGCGGCGGCGGGTACACGGTGGCTTCGTTCCTTCCTGGCTGCGCGTGACGGGGAGACGCTAGCGGCGCTCCGCCTCTCCCGGCGAGGCTGAGATGCGCTGACGCCTGTTGCTAGGTCACTCGCCGGTGCATCGCTTCCTGGGTACACGGGGAAACTGTTCGAACACCGGACCGGGCGGCGGTCCTTATTACCTACGCAGCGGCAGTGGGGCGACGGGCCCGCGGGGCTGCGGCGCAGAGTCCATGGTAAGTGCCGGCAACGACCAGAGCGAATTGGGGAAGGTGAGGGTACTGTTGTCGTGTGAAACGGCACTTCACGCTGGCACGGAAAGGGGAGGTGTCTAAATACAGTACCGTGTACAAGCAGCACATCATGTAAACCTGAGTGGGAGGTACTCATCGTAAACATTACACACGACTTATAAACACATAAAACACAAGACCGCTGACAGCAACACATTCTTACACACGTTGATCGACCTTTGTGTACCCGCTTTAGTGCCACGCCTTTCTTGTTTGGAGTTTAGGTCCTCTTCGAGTGATCGAACTGACGTCACTTCGAGGCAGTGTGGGGGTGGAAAGCCTGGCTCATGTTCTAGCTCCTAAGGTCTCGTTATGTAACCGAAAGCAAAAACGCCTTGGTGCATATTGTGAAACGACGAGTTCTTATCTGTAAATAGAACTTACTGCGGCATTAATCACATGGGCTAGAGCCCTAGCTGGGCGGCGAGATAAAGTGTATAGTCAAAATCGTTCAAATGGTTTTGTTTATATATGTAGATTGGTACCAATAGCGTTATCTCCGTATACATATGGAACATCTTATTAAACTGATATAAAAAATAACTCCCAGTTTCAAATTCTTGTTTATTGTTTACCAGCTGGGAAGTAAGTATTATTACAGTGGACATCGAAGGTTTGCAGTTAACAAATCAGTTCAAACCAGAGATCTTAGATTTCAAGATAACTCTCACCTATTATTATTTGCACGCGCCGGGGCACTACATTTAGCCGATAATGTTTGCCAGGATCTTTCAGTGTATAAATGCCTTACCGTTGCACTATACTAATTTGAGCACGGTCGCTCAAGTAATACAATGCCCTGTAACTCAGCAATTATTTTTCCACACAAAACCTTTCTCTCTTCGTCTCTGCTGCCCGCTGTGTATTTACTTTTACTTAATTGATAACATCCTGTGACTTTGTAAAAAGGGAAGTTTTTTTCAAGTTTCAAATCATTCTTCATTATAGTGATTATCAATGATCTGTTTTTTCGATCTGTTTCCATACCTGAGAAGCTTTGATCCAAGTTATGGTTCAGACTACCTTGATTTATGCTGACAGTATATACTGTGTGGTTCTATCCTCGGAGAAGTGTTTGAATAATGTTAGGGAAATGAGTGTGTCGGGGGTGGAAAAAGTAAGAGCCAGACGTGTCATAGTTGGCGGTGCTAGGCATGATATCAGTGTGAACATCCCCAGCCTATGGAGAAGCTTTAGGGCCTTCATGATATAATAAAACAGCGAAGATATGAAGGTCGATTTCAGAGGATTGCATCATTGCCTTCCCATTTTCATTCAGGGTGATGTACAGCCCATATTTCTGTTTGTGCAAATATGACACAGGTATTGATCCCTCCTAGTGGATTTTTATGGTATTTGATTCTTAAGAGAAGAAGAATAGTGTAATACGCCATAAAGTTGTGGCCTGAGTTTTAAACAAGTTTGGTAATTTTAAAGGAGCGTAGTCTTGAGACTTGTAATTGTCACTGGGTAAGGTTTCCAGGTTGTACATTAAGACTTTGTATTTGTGCTATCAGCGTGTAGTGTTGGAAAGGCTAAGAAAAATGTGATCGGAGGTGCTGTTGCATGCATCCTTTAACTCTGCTAAGATATGAAGTGCCATTTGTTTTAGGTTTGGTCTCACAAAAAGAATGAAATAGCAGCATCTTGAAGAGTGGGAAACCGGGGGGTAATGGCGAGACATGGAGGATGCGGGGAGAAACAGATCAGTCAGTACACAGAGAAAATCCAGTAGTAAGATACCAGTTTAGATGTTAAAGGTGTGCATCAGTTTTGATGCTCATTGGGTTGAAAAGGCAGACTCACCTTTGGTATATTATCCTGAAGTATACAAAGAAGTGATGGATGGAATGCTTGAATTAATCACCGCTACTGGTAATTGCTCAGGAACGCATCACAGTCCATCATTATTTTGCACACCATGCCACCTCAGTTTAGACCCCAACATATGTAAATCAGTTTTGACCCTGCTCCAATGGGAAGAGGCTAGCCCAAACCTCCAGGCCAGGTTCTTCCTGAACCAGAACACAAGCAGCTTGGGACTGGTTTCACTCTTATGAGGTCTCGTCAGACAGCTATAGCTTGGTTAAAGTGTCATGGTGTGTATGGGACTCACTTTTGGGCATACCTGTTCCTCTTAGGGTGTTACACTGAAGATCCAAAAAATGAGTTTGGAAAACATCTAAGAACATAAATCCCGTTTAGAAGTAAATTCATCCTTGGGAAAACTATGCAGCACTTTGGCATTACATTTAGGAGCAAAAACACATGGAGTTACAAATGTGCAACGATGAAAATGAAACACTGCTTTGGCCTGCTGTGAATAACACTTTCTTCAAAGGGCTGACCTAAAGCCCCTCTATGTTGGATATTCAAGACATGCTGCGGCACACTTTTAAAGCTGTCTTTAGCTACATTTAAAATTGTTTTATACTTTGAAAACCTAATCGCTTCATGTTTATGACGCTGAAAATTGCATTTCCTTCAAGGAAATACAGCTGTGTCAATGTTTTCGACTGAAAACCAAAATCTAATATACCCTATGATTGCTAGACTGCATTGTCAGCGGTTACTTGTTAAAATCAACATTCTTGCATGTGTTAAAGTATGAAAATAAGAATAATTACAAGCTGGAGTCATGGTTCAGTTCATATTGAAAAACACATTTCATGTGACATGATAGAGATACTACTGAGTAAGCTAGTAACTTGCCACAGAATATAAAAGGTACGACGTGTCACAGACGATGGAAATCCCCCAGACTACTGCGTGGTCCATGGCCAAAAAAAGGTACGTTGTTCTGGGCTCAGTGTCTCAAACTGGAGCTATGCTGTGGGAACCAGAATATGTGATTCTCTGTGACTACACTGAGGTATAGCTGCAAAGTCAACAATATAAACTGTGCCAATATGCTGAAATGACTATTGTTCAGATACATTTTACTTAAACAAAATTGATGTCCTTCGTTATAAAATGTTTTCTGTGATGCCAGTCCCAGAGTTTACAGTTTCTGAATAAAAGTACACTTACCAGATCACTAAATCAGCCAGTTTTCTGAATTGCTACCTGGATTGGTTCGAGCTGGAAAAGCAGCAACTTGTGTCTCCAACTCGTGTGCAAAATGTGAACAATGGTATAACGAAGCTGCTCATCTTTAAATGTATGCATGAGGATCGTAGTAAAGAACAGCTATTGGAACCCCCTGAAGTCAGATTGCACGAACTGATGGGGTCTGTGGTCTCATTATGTTGGTTTACAAGTTTGAAGCAATGGTGAAGTGAAGAAAGGTACGTTTCTTTAGAATATAACGGGCCTAAGAGATGGAACTCTCCATCGTGTTTAGGTATCTAACCGTTCTGCATTCAATTGCAGCAAGTGTTTTTACCACTCCGTTACACACACATGGCTGGAGTACTCTCCTTTTGGATGTGATAACAAGATACAGGCAAGTGATATCCTGGCTTATGGAGCACACTATACGATAAAAAGGGGAGCTGATTATAAGCTTATCATAGAAATACTGAAGAACTTGTGTTTGACCGTTTACGTTCTGCCTGTTGTAAAACCGATGTTTGGTGACAGCAGCCATGACGAAGCAACCAACAAACAAAATGCCTGCAAAGGTAATTAAAGAAAGGCCCTAGTTCGGGTCCTAATAATAATGGCCACCCAGCGTGGCAGAGCGACAACAAGAATTGAGACAAACAAAAGTCCAAAACAGGTGAGATTTAATCAAACTGATCAGTTACATTTATTTTTCTGTATTTTTCAACCCATTATATCATGTATACATCGGTGTATTACAAAACATCATTCCATAATTCACCTGAGTATAATATTTCTGTCCCACACATCTCATTCAAAAACAGCAATCATACTATCATACATTCCGCAACAACATCATTCTATATATCAAAAACACACAAATTATATTCATGAGATAAAAAAGACATCAACATAATGACTCTGCCATATATTAATTGAATAACACAGTGGCAGTAGGCATCCACAATGAATGGGTAGTGAAGTTTCAGCTACCCGGTAGCGTTAAACGCCAACACGCCTTTCGGTGTCAATCCCCAGCCGGGGCTACACCTTCATCAGGGCGAGGATGGATCAATAGTGTGGGACAAGCACACCTACAATCATAAAAAAAAAAAAATTATATGGACAATTTTCAAAATAGAGTTTGTACATTCAAAGTCAACAATTCAATATTCAACAACTTGATTTCTCAATTCAAATCTCAACAGGTTAATTTCTCAATTCAGGTCTGCCACAAAGGACAAGGCTCATACGTATGATGGATATAATCTACTGAGTAACTGGAATAGACTGCGCTATAGATATGTAATACCAAAGAAAAAATTAAAATGGTGTATAAAGATAATTTATCACACGAAACGATATAGTGAATGAACAGTGAGTCGTGTATAGTCCTCAAAGCCGTATAGTTCAACAGGATAAGATATGGCACCAAAGAAAATAATGAAAAAGAGTTCAGAAAAAATGAAAAAGAATAAGAAAACACCCAATTAGCGTGATAAAAAAACAACAAAAAAAGACAAAAAGATGTGTGAGACAAATTGTCCCCCGTCTCCAACAAAGGGGCATTCTCATATATAGTGCCATGGGATACCTGGCAGTAGGATTCTTTTAGGATGATCAAGAGATGGCAAATGCCACTCAGGGCTAGTGGTGACTTCAGGAACTGAGAAATCGCCTTAGTTAATTCTAAGGAGCAAAATCAGGGGAGCTGGATGTTAAAAAGGGAGAGAAACAGAATAATTACTGCACTTGTGAACCCAGTTAAATATAGGGTGCATGTGTTAGTAGTAAAGGCGCAAAAACACCTACCTATCGAAATCCACTGTATTTGTATCCTGAAGAAAAGGATCAAGTGGGTCCAGAAGGCGGACGTAATCGTGCTTAAAGTGATCTCGAATAGTTTGATTGGTCAGTGATAGAGACTGAATGTGGATATTCAACTCCGGGCACGATTCGGTATCTGGATAACGACAAGGAAGGTGCACAATTGTGAATAAGTGGCAGTAAGTAAGTTAGAAAAAATAGTGATAGAAGCAGACTTGATCGGTTATGCCGCCGTCTACTTGATCCTCACGGAGGACAACCAGGGAAGTACTTGTAGCCCATCTAGAGGTAAGAGGCTACATGCTATCAAAAGATAATATTCTACTATGTCCGAACACCCAGAGATATACGATAAAACGGCCGTCTATTTCCGTCAGGAAGGGTGACAACAGTGTTACAACTGGGCAGTATACAATGATCCAGGAGATACTGCGGTAATATAAATGAGCAAACAGGTGCCAAGGCATAAGGAAAGAGGATTTATTCAATAGTGGCCAGATACAATCTTTAGACCAGTAAGGGAGTCATCTGAAAAATAGATAAATCGAGGTCTCATCAAGGAAAGCTAACCCCAAGGCTGGCGTACGACAGAATTAATGAATCCTGGCAAGTCGAGTTGAAGCTTACCTGGATATGTGGGCAGACTTTAAATGCATCCGTCTGAAGACTCGGCAACTCCGTGCGGAAACGCCATCCTCGAGTAAATAGCAGTTCACTAGAAGGTATACTCGCGTTATTAACCATTTCCGGGAGCCGGCGGGCCAATCGGGCACTATCGCTCGGCAAAGACTAAAGCTAGAAAGAGGACTACGTGGATTATCGACTATTCTAAATAACATGGGGGCCATCTTGTATTCCTAACATGCGTTTAATTATGTGAGGAATATCCGCAATATTGATATCTTCAGCAAGAAAATGGGAAGGCAACGCGGGGAAGGGAAGGGGGAGGGGGGAAGAAGGACGAAGGAACACCACTAAAGAGATACATAGTATCAAAATAAGGAATAATAATTCCTAGAAATGATGATAAAAATCATATATATGTCAAAGACCAATCATATATAAGCAGCACAAAATATGCAGGATGACCTTTCAGAAAATGTACCTTCATGGTGTAGAAAACAAATAAATGAGTGGATCCAAAGTGGATCCTGGTGAGACAGCCACAAGAATTTTTTATATATATATATATATATATATATATAATCTACTGGCGGTTGCCAGTAGATAGTTATAGTTAGGACCGTGTTTCCATAGGAAATCTGAAAATTCTATTTGGAATAACTTTGGCGCCGGTTGACGAATCCTCGCAAATTTTTCAAAACTAATGGGACGCTCCGCTCCTACCCTGAAAGTCTCGGGGGGGATTCGTCAAGCGGGGGCTGAGAAAAAAGGGGTTCCCAAAACGCGTTTTCCCCATGCATTTTCCCATAGGACCTTTAGTCCGAGCTACAGCCCGAACGGCTGAACAGAATTATGTGAAATTTGGCAGAGAGGTAGCCCTCAGGTCAGGGATGTGGCTTTTGAAGGTCTCGTGTAAATTTGTTCAGTATTTCCTGAGAAAATAGCATTTAAATCAATATATATATATCTGTGGGCGCGCTCCGAGCGCTTACGGTAAGCTTACCGTACGCGTACGGTGCCGTGTGCGAGCGCGATTCTGATTGGTTGATAGATCAAAGTAAACATTCGAATCGGTCGAAACCAGGAAGTATCGGCCGCCATTTTCTGTCTCTCGCACTGAAAAACAAAGGTTGATAACATGAAAAGGGGGCAACGAAGTGCCCACAGCGCGCGCACGGTGCGCGAAGCGCACCGAGCGCGCAAAAATTAAAAATAAATACATAAGTTAGCATTTAAAAAACCGTACAAATTCACTGAAAAAACCATAGGTTTCACACACGTTATAGTTAGGAATTAGCATTTAAAAAACCTTGCAAATTCACTTAAAAAACCATAGGTTTCACACAAGTTATAGTTAGCTGTACATTTCACTCGTAAAAAACCAATGAAATTCCACGTTATAGTTAGATCAGGTAACTATAACTTGCGCGCCCACAATAAACTGCTGATGACGTCACATAGTACATCACTCATGACATGGTCAGTGACATCACTCATGACATCAATGATGACATCTGAAATTACACATTGTGGATTGCGATCGCGCAAGTTATAGTTACCTGATCTAACTATAACGTGGAATTTCATTTGTTTTTTACGAGTGAAATGTACAGCTAACTATAACATGTGTGAAACCTATGGTTTTTTTAAGTGAATTTGCAAGGTTTTGTAAATGATAATTCCTAACTATAACGTGTGTGAAACCTATGGTTTTTTCAGTGAATTTGTAAGTTTTTTTAAATGCTAAGTTATGTATTTATTTTTCTGGTTTTTCACTATGCGCACACCCTGCGCGCACGGTGCGCTTCGCGCTGTGGTCGCTCGGTGCGCTTCGCGCACCGAGCGCCCACGTTGCGCAGTCCATGCCGTGCGCGCCTCGCCTTTTTTTACGCAGTAACATTTGTTTTTTTCTCCCTTGTGGGTCCTTTAATTTATTTAATAAATGTGATTGTTACTACTTTATTTTATTTTATTTTTTTGTGTTTGCCGTGCGTGTACGGTAAGCTTACCGTACGCGTACCCCGCGATTTTTAAAAAAAATTATTACATTTATTTTTCGTACTTTTGGGTCCTTCTTGGACTCCCTGACAAACACTAGGGGGTCTGCAACTCTCTTCGTTGCCCCCGTTTCACGTTCCCCACCTTTGTTTCTCAGTGCGAGAGACAGAAAATGGCGGCCGACACTTCCTGATTTCGACCGATTCGAATGTTTACAGTCATGTAACCACCAATCAGAATTGAGCTCGCGCACGGCACCGTACGCGTACGGTAAGCTTACGGTAAGCGCACGGAGCGCGCTTACAGATATATATATTGATTTAAATGCTATTTTCTCAGGACCTACTGAACAGATTTACACCAGACTTACAAAAGGCACATCCTTGACCTGAGGACTACCTCTCTGCCAAATTTCAAGTAATTCTGTTCAGCCGTTCGGGCTGTAGCTGTGTCTAAAGGTCCTATGGAAAAATGCATGGGGAAAACGCGTTTTGGGACCCCCTTTTTTCTCAGCCCCCGCTTTACGAATCCCCCCGAGAATTTCAGGGTAGGAGCGGAGCGTAGCGCCCCATTAGTTTTGAAAATTTCGCGAGGATTCGTCGACCGGCGCCAAAGTTATTCCAAATAGAATGTTGCGGATTTCCTATGGAAACACGGTCCTAACTATAACTATCTACTGGCGACCGCCAGTAGATTTTATATATATATATATGAATCTGGGTACAGATATGAAAAAAGTAAATGGATAAAGACAAGGCATTCTTTGCAAGGCTGGGTTAAAAAAGGTTTTTATGAGCTTAACCAGTTCCAAAGTGCCAACCCAAGAGCAGCCATGACGTAGTCAGATGTGTATGTACCTAACTGACGAAACGCGTGTTGACTACAGAAGTTACCGGAGTGACTATGAAGTGTATTAAGAACATCAAATGAAATGTGAAAAATAAAGGAAAAAACAAAAAAAACTTTTGGTACTCGTATATCAGTGTTTGAATATTAGCTGCTCAGGGGTTGCATTTACTTAGTGTTTCATATGTGTTTGTGTAATTGTTCTGCTTGGGTTTTCGGATCAGATAGAACTCGCTCATCAGAGCCTCACTAACCCAGCCAGAACGTTACCCCCTCCCTAGAACCTATTTACAATTCTACAACCACATATATCTATCATCTAAGGACAGGGGATTCCTACTATGCATACCAAGATCTCACAATCGGCGGCCTCGTGATCCCATACGGATCCAGACCTTTCTGCCCATACGACAGTATCACAAGTGGCGGCCTCGCGGTCCCATACGAACCCAGACCTCTCTGCCCATACGACAGTATCACAAGTGGCGGCCTCGCGGTCCCATACGAACCCAGACCTCTCTGCCCATACGACAGTATCAGCACAATCGGCGGCCTCGCGATCCCCTACGAATCCAGACCTCTCTGCCCATACGACAGTATCACAAGTGGCGGCCTCGCGGTCCCATACGAACCCAGACCTCTCTGCCCATACGACAGTATCAGCACAATCGGCGGCCTCGCGATCCCCTACGAATCCAGACCTCTGTGCCCATACGACAGTATCACAAGTGGCGGCCTCGCGGTCCCATACGAACCCAGACCTCTCTGCCCATACGACAGTATCAGCACAATCGGCGGCCTCGCGATCCCCTACGAATCCAGACCTCTCTGCCCATACGACAGTATCACAAGTGGCGGCCTCGCGGTCCCATACGAACCCAGACCTCTCTGCCCATACGACAGTATCAGCACAATCGGCGGCCTCGCGATCCCCTACGAATCCAGACCTCTCTACCTAGACGGCAGTCTCATACGACAGTTCATCCTATGATCACCATAACATACAAAGAGGGAATCAGTCTCACTATTCATCAGATCACACAAGGATTGCCAGTTCGGGCATAGCCTGTTCTCGGGTGTGAGGGGCTCCTCTTTCCCTTATTCAGTTACCACTTACCTGATCAGGGTTAACATCTGTTCATGTAGCCGCAGCTGACTAGAAGAATAGGCTACCCTCTTATACAAGAACACGCAGCACATGTTGGTTCACTACAAACTGGATACTTTATTACTCATTGCATACACAATCACATAACATTACGATATGACACATAACCTGCAAAGAAAAGTGAAAGATTAAATTGTACACTCTAATAAGAAAGGGTCGACATCACCTTGGTAGTATGTAGCCTGCACTCAGTGGTCATCTAGGCTCCCTTCTCGTCTGTGCCTCGGCTCGCCTGGAATCACCCTTCTCCGAGTCACTGGGACCTCTTCCTTATCGGCTACTCTCTCCTCTCTGGCTATTCTGTTAGGAAAGCATCTGTCTCTCAGTTCTTCTCCGCCTTCCAGATGGCGTCTGTCTTCCCTGGAATAAGTAGTAGCTTTACTGCTAACGGCTAGATGCCGCCTACGGACTGAACATGTAACTGCCTCCGACTTTCACTAATATAGAGGTGCATTTCCTCATGGAAAATTCCGGCCCGTAACCTGCCGCCCACCAAATTCTTGTACCTCCCCGTACCAAGGACACGTTCCCAGCCGGCCGGCCTGATGTAGTGTCTTCGGCATGAAGAAAAATACAATCCTTCGATAAGGGCCGGCCTGAACCGGTTCTCTCCAAGCGAATAACACCTCATAACTAAAACATTACTCTTGACCTAGAAGAATCCCAAGCTGCCGGAGCAGAAAGAAAGATGGAGTCTCTCCCGTTTGAGGCCTACCAGGCCTGAATTCAGCACGGCTCCATGAAATACCCTCACTACAGGACAGGTTATCCCTAATACTAACGAATCTATCCCCTAGGCTATGTGTGCAAGCCCTGATCTATGGGGAAGAGCACAGAATCATGTCGAAGTGCCTAGTAAATAGGCTCCATTCACTACTCTAACCCTTAGGCTTGAATGGTAAGAGACTGAAGTCACATTCAATCACTTGTTAACACAAGAAGGCCAGGAAAATCGAGCAGAACATTAATAGTGGGGGGAAATGTACATGATAGGATAGGAGTCATTTTCACATGTAATTTTAAAACTAATTATCTGAAAGGAAAAAAGCAACATCACAGAAAGTGGAACATTATTATTTTATGCACTTGCAGACCCTGATATCCTTGAGGATTGTTTTGATACAAGGTTTATAAAAGTTAAGAAAGATTGTAGCATTTGTGGAACTTAAAGCCTCTACCTCTATCACTATCAACCCTATTGATGTGTACAAAAAGCCAGCATAACGTGTTTTGCCTTCATCCTCCTGTTTACCAATTTTTTTTTTGGGTCTTAGGACTCTGTGCACTTTACCACTGCTAATCTGTGCCAAAGTGCTTGTGCTTTCCCCTTCATATATGGGAAAATTGGCCTACACCTAATTAGCACATTTAATTTTATTGTAGCCAAGGCCTGTAACTTAAATGCTGCTAAAACCTAATGTGCCACTCACTAAAGGGGTAATCTAAAAACATGCATTAGGCCTGTCATTGAACAGAGCACAAGCCTGTAGTGCAGTTTTAGACTGCCATTTCGACTTGACAAAATAAAGCTTTTGCCAAGTCTGAAGGTGCATTGTAGTTATGAAGCAGGGCATGTGCACTTAAGTTTTATATGACTTAGTAGAGAAAAACTCCTAAAGTCATTTTCAGTGTTGTAAGGCTTATCTCTCCCGTTGACTAACACTGGGTTAACTTATTTCATTTAATACGTTTTACCTATACTGCTGGTCAGTGCCAAAGTGCAAGTGCTCCCTATTGTAATTTGTTGTAATGGATTAGTGACTCCATAATTGGCTATTTGATTTACTTGTCAGACCCTAGTACAGTGCACCATGGGTGCCCAGGGCCTGTAAATCAAATGCTGCTGGTGGGCTTTCAGTACTGGTTGTGCCACCCACAGAAGCAGCTTGTAAAATGTGGCTGAGGCCTGCCATCGCAGAGCCTGTGTGTAGTCTGGGACTGCCATGTCGACTTGGCAAGTGCACCCACTTGCCAGTCCCTAAACCTTCCCTTTTCTACATGTTAGTCATCCCTAAGGTAGGCCCAAGGTACTCCTGTGGGCAGGGCACATTGTATGTGAAAGGTAGGACATGCCCTGATGTGTATGGCATGTCCTGATAGTGAATTACAGCCAATTTAGTTTTTCACTGTTGCAAGGCTATCTGTTCACATAGCCCAGAATGGGCAGTTTGATTATAACATCTTATAAACCTAACTGACCCCAGGAACAAGGTAGAAAAATGAGTTTAGTATGCCTGAACTCAGAATGTTAAAATACATCTTTTAGTGTGTGATTTTTACAGTCTGTGTTTGAAAATACCACTTTTAGAAAGTAGGTATTTTCTTGTCTAACCATCCAGTATGCCACTGCTATGTTTGTGTATTACATGTCTGGTTTGTGAGTGATGGGGGGTGCTGGAGAGGGCTTTTGCCCCAGCAGTCTGATGAGTCAGGAGCTGGGCTGAATAGATCTCGGTTGACTAGAGAGTAGGGGGACCAGATTTCCTTTCAGCCACCTGGGCAAGGTCTGCTTTAAACAATGCGGTCTCCACCTCCTGCCAGGAAGCTGCATCAGGGAGGACAGAACTTGTTTTGACTAGGTACAGACACTCTCTGCCTTCAGAGAACAAATACTTTGTGTGTATAAAAAGAGGGGCCCAGACCCCAGAACTTTAGATCACTTCTGGGAATCAAGACAAACCTTTGCCAAGGAGACAAACCAAGGAAGCTGAAGGAGGAGACTGTCCCTGCACTGGTTACTGTTTGGGGTTGGCCTGCAGTGTTTACTTATTGCCAAGGAAAGGAGGAGATGAACTTTGTGTGTATTTGATCATCTTGAGAAAGATCTCCATGGGCTTGAAGCTGAGCTTGTCTCCTGTTCTGAAGTCTCAGGGATACAAAGATTTCACCACCAGCTCCCCTGAATTCCCTTGCTGGGAATTCCGCCTGCAGAGAGGTGCCTGCTGCTGTTTTAGGACCTCTGGAGACTGCGTGTTGCTGGGAGCTGGAAGCACGACTCAACGAGGAAGAAGCATGTCGCCGCCACAGCTGTTGCCGTCGCATCGCTGAAGGAGCGTGTTGCGGGGCCTGTCGCGGCTCAAGAAGCCACCGATTTTGCCGAACTGCCGCCGGGCATGCACGCATCGCATCGCATCCAAGACTTCGCACCACATCAAATACGCCATCTTGTCGCGTCGCACCGGATCGTCGCAACGTAACCGGGACGCAGTAAGAAATCGAGCATCAACTCCCCACGCAGTAAGGAAGCGATGCGCTACCTCCCATGTGCAAAATCAACTATTGATGGACAGAATGCAGATCAATGTCATACATTCACCCCAGTACAGAGATCTGGGCCTAAATCCATAGTTTCTTTGCTCACCATGCCATTCCAGTTTGGACTCAGCCATATGCAAATCAGTCTTGATCCTGTGCCCAATAGGAACAGTCCAGCCCGAACTGCAAGGCCAGGTCCTCCCTGGACTGGAAACAAGCATCCTAGGACCGGTTTCGGGGTTTCACCCCTCTTCAGCCAGGATAGCTTGATTCCAGTGGCATGGAGAGCACAGGACTCACGTCTGAGCATACCCGTCCCACCTGTATCCGAATACTTTTAGGTGCACTGTTTTCACAATTCTTGCACCTGAGGTATACGTTAATGGCACTTCTTCATTTGAGCACCAAGCTTTCCGCTTGATTCTACAGCGTTTGATTACGAGTTGACCATCAACATTTACAATTCTTTCATGTTTTGTCTTTTGTTTGTGTGTCTTTTTAATTCCAGAATAAACTCGTTTCTCTCCACCACGATAACTCTTGGCGGACTTTTCACTGTATATATTTTTCACACAGTAGTCCACGGTAGGGTGAACCTTAGCGCGCTCACACCACCGGGACTCTGCACTCCCACTCTGGTCCTGACGAAAGCCTGTTGAACATTCATTTAGGCAGAAACATGTTGACCGCCACTGAGTGAAACCGGTCTTCTATTTTTTTGACCTTCACTCTTTTTTAATATTTCCAATTAGCAAAACCAATAAATTCACTTTTTTGACTCAATTGGAAGTTTTTAAATTCACTGTCACCTCACACGAACCCCGCTCCGCAGTAACCTGGCGTTGCAGCACACTGGGATGGCATTCGGCCATACCCAGTGGAGCCCGATTATGAAGCATGTCACCAACCAGGTTGGCGAGTGAGGGCTTTATACAAAACCTGTATTATCTTTGTAGGTTCTTGTTCCTCTCAACAACATATATGTTTGTTTTGAGCCTGTAGACCTATGCTCTTTTGATGCAAAGTAGCCCTGTTTATATCACACTGACTTTGTTGTTTTTGAGTTCATTCCCTTGAGGGGAGTAGTTGTGTTGTTCCCTTCCTCTCTCGTTGTTTACGTACAGTTGGAGATAGCCTGTGAGTGCGTTTGAGGACAAAGGGCTATTCCAGAGCCAAGGGACATTCCAAAGCTGCTGTTTGTGGCTTACGGAGTCAAAGAAGGAAAGTAAAGAGGCTAAATCTGAAAGTAGACCAGATGGATTGCTGCATACAACTGCCTTTTAACAACCAGTGTGGTCTGGTATTGAAATCCAAGCTAGACAGACTACACCTTTCGTTCTTCCAAGGTCAATGAATAGCATTGGATTGAGCAGTGTTAGTCTGTTATTTATAAATGCTTCAAAAGAGCACAAGTAATGCGTGAAGCACTACAATAGCAAGAACAAGTAATGGTTAATAAGGGAGATCTCAGGAAATGCTAGGATGCAGGACTGTAGAATGTGGTTGAGCTGGTAAAAGTTCAGTGAGTAGTAAGAGGAAACGATGGTGTTGGGCAAAAGCAGCTGAATGATACGCTGCAAATATGGAGGGCATCCGAGAAAAGCACGAGGCATCTTGCATAAAGTGGAAGAGATATTGGGAGAAAAGTATCCAGATACCTGTGAACAGGTAAGACTGCTACGGTTTGGCTGTGGAAGTCTGACAGTCGACGTTAGTCTAGGCTCGGGCTCAAGGTAAGCAGGTCATGCATGGTAAGGCCCAAAGTGTAATAGCTGATCGGTTACTTGACTAGGAATAGAATTGTATGAGGCCAGGAAACTGGGGAAGAGAAGAAGTAGAAGGAATGGGCAGCTTGGGGCAAGGCATACCACCAACCAGTGAAGACAAGAAGGACTTGTACTCTTTCTAAGGGAAACCTGCACTCTGAAGCAAATGCCTTTGAGACAAAGCAGTAAAAGGAACCTTGAGTATTTGGAAACGCCTCCCACTTTGGCGCTCACTGCCTACCTCTCAGCTAACCTTGTGAGGTGGGGACCCGTTGCCCACTTGTCTAATATGGTGTTGTTTTTCTGATCTCAGTAAATGCCTCCGTCTTGAAACCACCCTTCCTACAAGGGGCATGTCACATTTATGAACCCAGCCTCTGTTATGCTGCAGCTGTGCTAAAGAGGCCCCCTCTCAGCCTACAGCACATCAGTTTATCACTGCTGCTTCGCAGCAGTCAATCTGGCCGCCCGTGAACACTGTTGGAGCCACGTTGACGATTTTACAGATTAAGAGTCGCTTGCACTGAATTTTGCATTGCCTACTCTCCGCTCATCGTTGCGCCAGTTCGGACATCAAAAGTAATCAGGATCCTCTTTATATTTTCTCTCCTGACTTTTTTTTGATTGGTCCAGACCGCGTGCGACAGGAGATCTTCTAGGTTTTTCTAACTGTTCCTTGCAAACAAGGGTCATAATCTCCCCCCCCATCACCGGTGCTGGCGACAACAATGTCCATTTCCACCTCCCTGATATCTGCAAGCACAAAATTGCTCACTGCTGCATCTAGACATAGCTTGATCTGAAATAACTGACTTGTGACTGTATTAGGTGCACGAGAGCAAAAGAGAATGCCTGTGTGTAGACCATAAAATCTCTTGTCCGCAACAGGACTCCTCATGTCCAGGGAGTTGGGCGATACAAATTCCACACACCTGTCTTAGCACTACAGCGAACACAGCCCGCAGTGACTGCCAGTATGAAAGTCAAACGAGGACATGATCTATGTGCTGTAACTATGACTGTCTGCGACACTCAATCTGCTCTTTGCACCGAAAACCTCTTTCTTGTAACCGCCTCCCATGAGAAAGGAACTCTTTGCCTGAGACTCGAAGGTAACTTTTTAGCAGGACCAACCAGGTACCTTTATCCAACCCGTGCTCATCACGGCAGCCTGAACTTCTAACTTTCCCCAGTCTAGCCGGACCCGATGACTGCGGGTGGTGCTTTGTGCTTTTTGGTGTTGTTTTCTCTAAAAACTTTAAAATTGAAAATTCCTCGGTTCGCCGGATTGGATTTTTTTGTCATTCTGGTATCTTTGTATTTATTAAAAATTACTTTTTCTAAATTGGTTTGGGATTTTTCTTGTGTTGTTTTTAGGTCTCGGCTAGCGAAGGCTGCGCTTGCGCAGTCTCGGCTAGCGAAGGCTGCGCTTGCGCAGTCTCGCTCGCGAGATTTAATGAGTTTGAGAAGTGGGTCTTGAACCCGCCTCTCTTCTCTCCTCTTCTCCATTGGCTGGCCTCTGAAATACTGGTCAGCCATTGGAGAAGAGCATTGTCTCTCCAAACAAGCCCAGTCTTTTTCGGATTTGGGCGTGTTTTTTGCGATTCTTTCTCTCCTCTGGAATGTAAACATTCCAGCCAATGGCAAGAGGAGAGAAAGAAAAACACGCCCCCGAATCCGAAAACGCCGCTGCGTTTCTCCGAGGCATTTCTGCTTGACCTCGGAGAAAGGCGGCGGTGTTACACACATTCGTGGTTTGTTTGGGGTGGTTTGACATTTCCTTGTGTTGAGTTTACCCTTAGTCTTTCGAACGTTTTGAGGATTTAGTGGTAAGTGAATTTGAATACATTTCACAGTTTCAAGTCATTTTTGCCAAATTTGACTAAACTTTGCAAAAAAAAAATGTTTTGCCATTTGCACGCCCCTCCCTCTCAGGCTAGGCCACAGGCACTGGTGGCCGGGTGCCCTGGCAGACAGAGTTGCACATTTCCATCTGTGTGTCAGATTGTGCACGTGCACCTAATTGCTTTTGTGCAAAGGCTCGCATTACCCGTCACAAGCAGGTGGTGACTTCATGTCACTGCGCCTCGCGCGCGCTTTGTTCTGAAGACACTTCCTGCTCAGAGAGTCACCAGCCAGACACAGAGCCGTCTCTGCTAATTAGTGGATGAAATCTGAGAGGGGATTTTTTATGATCCGTCATTGTCCAATTAATGGAGCCTCTCGCATTATTTTGCAGTTCGCGAAGGCGAAGCCCGTTTGCTGTCAATTAAAGGGTGGCATCTGCTCAGAGTGTGGGCACATGTGTCATCACCAGCGCGAGCTGGCCTGGCAGACTTCACCAGGGCAGTGCCAGGCGGCTGGACCTCACGCCGCGGGCAAGACCAGTATCTGACGGGTGGGCGTCTCAGCATCCAGCCCTGTGAGCCGGCTGGAGCTTGGACCCCGGACCTCAGCCAGCCGTGTGTGTGGCCCTTTCACAGCGGCACTTAGAAGCCAACTTAACGTGAGGATTTGATATATGTATGCGGTCTGAATCACAAAGGGAAATATTTCCTGATTGACAGGTTGGGTTTTTCAATGTTCCACTCAGTGTCACTCCTTTATACATTCAGAGCGTCCATAAAGTTAATATCACAAAACATAGTTTTCCGGTCTTTTTGTTTTGATTTATGTGTTTATTATCTTAATAACTTTTGTATCTTATGTCTGCTTTTTGTTCCTCTGCTGCCTAGTGGCAGTGCATTGGAATTATGCGGCAAGAGAGGATCAAATTATGCAACAAAATTGGAGATTTTCTGCTGTAAGAAAGGGCAAATTATGGCGCAGAACGCAGCACATTTTGTGGCAGTATTGCTTCACTATTTTCTCTTATGTTAACGTTGTCTGTGCAAAGGTTTCACCTCCGTATCTGCTTAACAAATATATGCGGCAAACAGCACCCGGATGCTGACTTCATAACTGATGCAAACGGCTCACTATTGTACGGCAGTGTTTTTGCTAACTTTTGATACGTTTCAGCTAGAAACAATCTCTTTTTCACAAACTGCTAATTACTCTGGAGAATATGGATACTGCGGCAAGTGTGGCAAAGCCAGAACTATGCGGAAAACACTGCAGACGCAGAATGTCACGATTGCAGTAGCCCTGTTAGGGGCCCATTCCGACAGAGGGTGAGTGATTTGAGACATTCCTCTGCCACCCCAAGACCCACCACCTGGGGGGAATCTCTGCAGCTATATATGCTCGCTTAATATATTTTCATATTTAAATGTTATGGTTCACTGACAAGTAAAGGTCCTGGCCTCGTTCGTGGCCAATAAACTACAACATCACATCCATAAATACAGGACACCGGCAGGCCTCTGGCATTCACATAAAATGACTTTTTAACCACAAGCAAATGCGAGAGAGTTTTTATTGGTGAACTCTGTGATGGCTTCTTTCGGAGAAATTGCCCCTTCCGGTTAACTGCAGGTCACATCAACGGTTCACCACTTCATCACGGGGGACATAGCCATCTGCAAGTCAAACTGACCATCATGTGAGGACCTCGCGACCCCTGGGGGCAGACTTCCGCCCCCACCTCACAATTCTCTGATGTATGTAATTATCTCCCAATCCCAGCCTCTCTGGCTGTCGGGCCTGGCTTTCTCGATTCTAATTAATTACAGTTGTTTCAGCGGGGGAATAAACTCGGTGAACTGACCTGTTTGTGTGATAATCTACGGTGGCCTGTGAGGGCCTCCTCCGTCCATGTCTATGCACAGGGCGGGGCAGCGGGTGTGAGAGAGGATGGGTTTCAGTTGGGGAGCCCTACGTCGGTTCAGGGGGGCCGGCTCCATGCCAGATGTTCAGGTTAACCGCTGGCTCCATAGACATTCCCAGTGCAGCATCACTGGGGGACGATTCACAAAGCCATCTGTGCAAGTTCAACTTCCGTGCACCAAGGGCTCGTTTGACTAGTTTGAGCAATTCACAAAGGGGGCCTAGCATATGTAGTCCATTCACACGTGTGTAATATCGCTGCATGAGTAAATCCTTCTAGGGGATGGAAGTGGGCATTTCATTGCATGGATACCCTGGACGGGTTGAACCCCTCACAAACTCCCAAATTTAAGGATACAGATTACAAACCTACCTTAAATATAAAAATATTTATCCTGGGTGATAAGAATTAAAATTGAACAAGGATGGTTGTATTTCTCCACGAGGGTTTCCCACTCGGTACAACTGGACATGCCGAAAAGCCCCTACGTCAGCAAAGTTGCAGATTCACAGTTTACGGCAGAACACCTGGAAACCAGCGACTGATGGAGGTGTCGAGTAAAATTTGTGAATTCCCAAAATGCCTAAATCTACACACAGGAAAAATATATGCCTGTTTATGTAGTTTGTTACAGCTGAGGTGTCCACCATAGGTTACCTAGTAGGTAGATGTTGAGCATTAGGGACTGAGCAGGTTACCAGTTGAGGCATCTCCCCTAAAAGGAGTTTGCTGCTTCGTGGGATTGAGAAAACAATCTCTAAAATTAATGTCTGCTTCACTTAGAACGAAGGGACCTTCAGTCCTTGCTCCTGTATTTGGGTGTATGTTGGTGGCTCTATTTGTGTGTGGGTTGTTCTATGTGAGTGGCTCTGTGGGTGGCTCTGTGTGTGTGGGTGGCTTTGTGTGTGGCTCTGTGTGGGTGAAAATGCAATAGGTCTCGCATTCGAGAGTGATTAAGCTATTGACATTGTAAATAACAATGCTGTTTCTTTAAATGTTTTACAAACAAAAACATAAACAAAAATAATGTCATGAGCAATGCCAATAACTCTAACTTTAACAATGCCGAGACCATTGCATTGTAAATGCTTGTTACTTTATTACTGTTGGTGTACTGCATAAACACTTAACACATTTCCTCTGAGTTAAGCCGTGCGGCCTTTGTGCCAAAATACCAAAGGGTTAATGTAATTACGTGACTTTTGTAGCTCACTCTGACAAGGATTGTGGTTGTTGCAGTCAACCATTAACCCATTTTCTTACAGATACTTAAGCCAGGTTTCCTTCCTTTTTGTGCCAAATGTTGCATATTTTAAAGATTCCCATAGCTTGGAAGGGTCTAGGACAATGACTAAAATATGACAAGTGTTCGTTTTATCCATACAATAGAAAAACTAAACTGCAAGAAAGTGTTTGTTTTTAAAAACAGCCTTGAACGCTAGACGTACACCAGAATTGCCACCTTTCTAGGAGGCCTTGAATCAGCTCCCATCGTGGGGAAGTATCTGAGTTCTGAGGCATGCTGCTTATTTAGTAGTGGGGTGCCCCAGGTGGCAGAAATGCTGGCCCACATAGTGATCAATTGCCAAAGCCTGTCACCGCCAATATCGTGCTGCAGCCATGCCATCGAACACCTGTGTAGTAATACATTGGCTCTATTGCTTTCATTGCTGTAGAAACCATTTGAAGCATGATCCCAGATAGAGCTTGACAGATATTCTGGCTTTTCACTCATGTCCCTTGTTCAATACCTTTTTCTTTTGGTTATGAAACTGGCAAAGGGTTTTCCACCACATTAAAGAGTAAAATGCTTCTGGTGAAAGCACCAGAAGCCTTTTTTTTTTAAAGAAAAAGAAACATCAGGATGTTAGGGAACAGCTTCCAGAGTTTTTTATGTTTAGCTATGGCTCACAACACACTGATGTCAGATTAAATAAAAGTGATGGTGCAATTAGTGCTTAGAGATGGCGGAGAAGTGGTGCAGGGGGGAGGTGGCAGAGAGGCATAATGCTATCTCTCCAGAACTGGTGTGTGTGGAACAGGTGCTGCTGGAAATCTGTAAAGGAGACAACACAGCACCTCGCAGAATTGGATTCTCACTTGGGAAATCACACTGGGGCAGCAATCAGCCCGCTAGACCACCAGGGAAGGCGCTTGTGGGAGCAGCATCCCCTCTGAAAATGATCAAGTGCTGGCCCCACTCAAATATCTAAAAACAGTCTGATCCTCTCAAGGAGCCTTGCAGGGAGGGGATCACCACAATCTGCAACCGCCTAAGTGGGCCAAAAGGCCCAGCATGAGAGAGAGATTTTAAAATGAAAATATGTGATGGGAATGGCAAAGTCTTGGAGGTGTGAGGGGTGGGGAGGACTGCTTTTCTCAATGACAAGAGCTCTCCCCTCAAACAGTCATTCTGCCCCTCTGTGGGAAGACTGTTAGTGCCACATTTAATAAAAAAAATAAAATAAAAGGAGGGGTAGCCATCGCAGGGTGAAGGTGCCCCACACTGGCATTGCACCGTGCCCCTCACTAGAACAGACTCTGCAATCTTTTTGCCTTTCTGCAGATGGGAGGGCAGAAGAAATTCCTATCATCCTGCGTTCCCACACTTCAACCAATAAAAAAGGTACCCGTCTTGTGTGGCTGCTCTCCGTGGCGGCTCTGCCGCTATGGCGGAGGTGCGTCAATCAATCAATCATGCGTTTGTTAAGCGCTACTACTCACCCGTGAGGGTCTCAAGGCGCTGGGGGAGGGGGGTTTTGCAGGTTCCAGTCCATCAAGGAGGAGGTTGTTGGGATTGCCGGTTCCAATCTCGGCGAACTACAAATATGGCCGCCGCCGCTCACCCAGACGCATGTGCGGAGGGAGGTCAGGTGTGTTAAAGCCTAGCCTCCCTCGACTGATGACGCTTCGCGCTCTTCCGGACATTCTATGAGTCACCGCCTCAACTTACCTGACTCTCCTGGACGTGGCTCCTCTTCGTTGGTTTCGGCGCTCGGGACAGCATCAGTGTACAGATCTTCTTCTACGGTAACGTCGTGCATTCAGTTCTCCCTGATCGGCGCTGCTAAGGCGGCTTCTATTGGCGGTCCTGGTTCCAGTTGGCATTCTCGACAAGCGTCCTCCTTATGAAGATATTCTGAGAATCTGCCATAAGGCATTCTAAGCTTTAATGGTAACAGTGCTCTCGCACTGCTTTTTTCTTTTATTTACTAATTTTTTTTATATTACTTACCTAATTCTGCTCCTGGCACTGTGGGGATCCGTCCCTTTTTTTTCTTTTATGAAACCTATGGCAAAGAGGAGATATACCTGAAGACAAGGTTATGTTTTGTTTCTTACACGGTGGTGTCAGGCTTCTAATTACCAAGCAAGACGTAACATAAGGTGGGCTTTGATTTCTACACAGAAGTTTACCTGTTTACTTGTTATTTGTTTTACAAGATTTGCATTCCTTAGTATTGTTTTTTGTTTATTCCAGAATCTGATAGAAGTCTCACACATTATCAAGAGGAAGGGATATACAGATTTAAGTCTCATTAGTGCAAGGTAGGAAAAACATTCCACAAGGAGATTAAAAGGGAGATATAGACTGAAGAGTCTTGTATATTAACTTATTCTTTGCACTTATTCCCTTCCTATAGCCTCGTTCTTCGTCCTGACGGGTCCTGTGTCACTGGGAGTATCGACGAGGGATCTTTACCCTATTCCTTGCTTTGTTACCCTTCTTCCCCAGGTTACCATTGACACTTTGACTTGGTTGGGTGCAATAGGTGGCTTAGGGAAGTAGTGGATTGTGCTTCATGTCCCTGACGTTCCTGCGAGCAGACAGTGAATTCTGACAGAGCGCGAAGCCATAAAAAGAAAGCTATTGTTTCGCCTGAACCTCATGGACAATCAGGTGACTCTTACAGACCTAGCACATATTATAGGTAGCTTACAAAAGGAAACGCAGGCCCTTTCAGCAACAGTAGATAATATACAGCGGGGACAGAGGTCTGAGCCTGGAATGAGTAACTTGGTCGGGACTCCATTCACCCCTACTCCGACATCTAGTACCGGTCATCCGGTGATACAAGTCACCACTCCACAGTCCATTCCATTACACTCCCCCCCCCCCCCCCCCCCCCCTCCCAGCGGTTTCTGGGGGATCCAGCCAACTTGCCTTCATTAGTCAATGTCAACTACACTTTATGTGTAAGGCTTCTTGCTTCCCAACGCATCAAGCGAAGGTGGCTTTTGTTATATCCTACCTGGGGGGTGGGGGGGTCTGCCGCAAATTGGGCCATACCCTTAATAGAAGGAAATGATCCTCTACTACAGAATTACTCTGCTTTCAAAAACGAATTTAAGAAATTATTTGATAGACATTCCTTCGTACATTCAGTGGACACTGAGCTTCTCAACTTAAAACAGGGAACCAAAGACTTGGCTACTTATATCTCTACATTTAACAGGTAAGTGGCAGAAGCCGGGTGTCCCTAGGAGAAGCGTGGTACTTTGTTTTATCGCGGTTTGAGAGACGATTTAAAGGACATGCTAGCTTAGGTTGTTGATCTGCCCAAGTCTTGCTCCGCTCTTATAGACCTTGTTGTTAAATTGGATCATGGACTATCGGAAAGAAAGAGAGCAAGAGGCAGGCCAGAAGGGCGAGTCTTTCCCTACAAAGAAAACAAAAGTTAATTTGAAAAGACAACCGAAGAGCCTGAACCCATGCAAATAGGGAGCTAAAGGGGGGCCTCTTAGTGAAGATGAAAGAAAACAAAGACGAGGGAAGAAGTTGTGTTTGTATTGTGGAAAGCAGGGACATTTTCTTAGGGATTGTCCTGTAAAACCAAAACCGGCAAAACAGTCGGTAAACTAGGAAACCCGAGGCCTCACGAGACAAAGGCTTCGGGTACTTCAGGAATGATTGTCTCACAAATACCATCTGTACCAAGTCATTTTTTCCTTTCTTCACATCTCGTATGGGGACAACAAGTTACAGATGTACAGGTAATGGTGGATTCGGGTGCTTCAGGCAACTTTATGGACACACAGTGGGCTCAGGAGAAGACCATTCGTAGGGTGTCTAAAGAGTCATGGGAAGAGGTCACTACTATAGAAGGGAGTAAGTTAAAATCCGGTCCCATTACCCATGCTACCATAGACATGACGTTAGTCATTCAGGAAAAACACAATGAGCTCATTGCCTTTGACCTCATATGCTCCCCTCAGTTTCCAGCTATCTTAGGGTTACCCTGGTTGCGTCCACATTGCCCACTTATCAATTGGAAAGCAATGACACTAGCTTTCAATTCCCATTCTTGTAAGGCTCATCTTCTTCCTGATTTAACCAGTACGGAGATGGTTGGTGCCCTTACTAGTTTTGAGGAACTTGAATTACCTTTGGTGTATCAGGATCTCAGAGAAGTATTCGATAGTGAAAAAGCTACAAGCCTTCCACCTCATAGATCTTTTGATTGCAGAATAGACCTATTACCTGAAGCCCGCATACCCTGTAGTAGGGTGTATTCCCTAACAGAGAAGGAAAACTTGTATCTAAGGGACTATCTAGACGAAATGTTACGAATAGGCTTTATCCGCCCTTCCAGATCTCCAGTTTCCTCGTCTTGTTTTTTTTTATACCTAAAAGAGAGGGAGGTCTTAGATGCTGCATAGATTATAGAGCAGTGAACGCCATCACTGTCAAGAATAGGTATCCTTTGCCATTAATATCTTTGATCAGATAAAGGATGCTCAAATCTTCACCAAACTTGATTTAAGAGGAGCTTACCATCTTGTGAGAATTAAGGAAGGGGACGAGTGGAAGACAATCTTTTGCACAAAATTTGGGTTATACGAATATTTAGTGATGCCCTTCGGGTTGTGTAACGCCACTTCTGCTTTCCAGTTCTTTATTAATGAGATCTTACAGGATATGTTAGACTTGTTTGTTATCGCTTACATTGACGACCTCTTAATTTATTCCTCATCTCAGCAAGAACATGAAATTCATGTTAGAGTTCTTGAACGCTTGCGAGACAACCATTTATATTGCAAACTAGAAGAGTGCTGCTTCCATACTAGGGAAGTAAGTTTTCTTGGATTCGTGTTAACACATCAGGGAATCAGTATGGACCTGCAGAAGGTGGAAGCTATTGCGTCTTGTCAAGCACCACAAAATGTAAAAGAGATCCCGAGTTTTCTTGGTTTTGCTAACTTTTACAGAAGCTTTATTAGTAATTTTTCTGATGTAGTTTCACCCGTAACTAGGTTGTTAAAGAAAGGGGTTAAGTTTTGCTGGACAGCTAAGGCAGAAAAGGCTTTTACTACATTGAAGAACGCCTTTACTAAGGCACCTATCCTACGACATCCAGACCCTTCCCGACCTTTTGTAGTTGAGGCTGATGCCTCTCAAGTGGCTGTGGGAGGGGTTCTTTCCCAGACAGATCCTAAGACTGGACACCTTCATCTTATAGCATATTATTCTCGAACACTAACTCTAGCTGAACAAAACTATACCACTGGTGACAAGGAATTATTAGCCATTAAAAGGGTGTTTGAGGAATGGAGACAATATTTACTGGGAGCGAATCATAGAATACCTGTCCTCACAGATCATCGTAATTTAAAATTCTTGAAATCCGCCAGGGCTCTATCTATGAGACAACTACGTTGGACTCAATTCTTTAATGATTATGATTTCTTGATACAGTTCCAAGCAGGAAAACGAAACAGCAAAGCAGATGCTTTATCCCGCTTAGGCTATGAAAGTACAGAATTACAGGGTGACCCTCCCCATAATAGCCAGAGAAAAAATAATTGGTACCCTAAGTTCATTCGAAATCCTCGAAGTCGCCCATGTCTCGGGACCACTTTTCCCTGAGTGCCACGTGTGGATCAGGTAAATTGTTTACTAATTTTCGGTAGGTAAAGGAAGTCGCCCGCTTATGCATGTAGTCTGTCAGCAGCCTATCCTCTAGGGGGGTGGCCTCAGGAACCTCAGTGCCGGATGGCAAGACTGCCTGTAATGCATGTTTTATTTGCAGATATCAAAAGATTCCAGAGGGCGCTAATTCATACTGCGTTTGAAGATGCTCAAATGTAATCACCTCCCCCTTGTGCCACATGTCGCCCACCGTGGAAGAAGATGAGAGCTGTTAAAGATGAACAAGCATCCTCAGCTATGAAACAAACAGTAGAGAATCAAGAGGTCACTAGAGAGCAGGATCTGTTTTATGTTCAAGGGGGTATGGTTCCCCCCCACCCATGAATTGAGGTTACAGGCATTCGAGTGGAGCCGTGCTCATCCTCTAGCAGGAAGGACATCCAGGGTACAAGAAGACACTGGACCTATTAAAAAGACACTTTTGGTGGCCTAGTATGGGGAGGGACGCAAAACACTATGTGCAGACATGTCATGTATGTGCCCAAGGAAAAGCCTCACACCAAAGCCCCGCAGGGTTGTTGCAGCCTTTACCTACACCGCCTAGTCCCTGGCATACTGTATCTTTAGATTTTATAGTAGATTTACCCAAGACAGCTCAGGGGAATACTACTCTTCTTGTAGTAGTAGACTTACTAACCAAGATGGCGCATTTCGTCCCATTGAAAGCTCTCCCCACATCACGGGTTTTAGCCTCTGTGTTTGTTCAGCAAATAGTACGTTTACATGGCCTTCCATCCATACTGATATCAGATAGGGGAGCCCAGTTCATCTCTAGATTCTGGAAGGGGTTAGGAGCCTTATTTCAGATAGAAGTGCGATTATCCTCTAGTCACCACCCTCAAACAGATGGCCAAACGGAGAGAGTAAACCAATGCTTCGAGCAATATATCAGGTGCCAAGCCTTATACTCTCTCACCGACTGGGACGAGATAGTATGGATCGCGGAGTTTTCCTATAACAGTTGCCACTCATCCACTTCTTACTCCCCTTTCTATTGCAAATATGGTTTTCACCCGCGAACTATACTATCACCACAGTCTTCTTCTTGTTCTGCCCCTGCAGCCACAGACTTTATAAAAGAATTACAAGATATACACAAGACAGCACGGATTACATTAGAAAACGCCAAAGCAAGTTATAAAAAGAGGGCGGATTCTCACAGACGCACAGAGCCTGGATATAAACACGGCTTGGTTATCCTCTAAATATTTAATGTTGAGAGGGTCTTGCAAATTTTAACCTCGGTATATAGATATGTAAGGTGGTGAACCATGTTGCTATGAAGTTAGATCTTCTGGCTCCTCTGAAAATCCATCCAATATTCCAGAAGAACCCAGTACGCTTCTCCCCAAGGTTCCAGTCCCTATGATGGTGGATGGAGAACCGGAGTATGAAGTCGGGGCGATTATTGACTCGCGTAGAGTTCGACGCCAGCTCCAATATTTGATACATTGGAAAGGTTATGGTGTTGAGGAACGTACTTGGGAGCCGGCCAGCCAGATACACGCCCCTCGGCTATTACGTATGTTCCATAGACAACATCCTGAAAAACCCAAGCCGGTTGGAGGGATCGTGGGGGTGGGGGGGTGTGCTGTCGGGATTGCTGGTTCCAATCCTGGCGAACTACAAATATGGCCACCGCTGCTCACCCAGATGCTTGCGCGGAGGGAGGTCAGGTGTGTTAAAGCCTAGCCTCCCTCGACTGATGACGCTTTGCGCTCTTCCGGACATTCTATGATTCACCGCCTCCACTTACCTGAATCTCCTGGACGCGGCTCCTCTTCATTGGTTTCGGCGTTCGGGGCAGCGTCAGTGTACAGATCTTCTACGGTAACGCCGCGCATTCAGTTCTCCCTGATCGGCGCTCCTACGGCGGCTTCTATTGGCGGTCCAGGTTCCGGGTGGCATTCTCGGCGGCGTCTTACTCGTTGCGTCTGCAGTTCTCCCTGATTGCCGCTCCTACGGCGGCTTCTATTGGCGGTCCAGGTTCTAGTTGGCATTCTCGACAAGCGTCCTCCTTATGAAGATATTCTGAGAATCTGCAATAAGACATTCTAAGCTTTAACGGTAACAGCGCTCTCCCGCTCCTTTTTTCTTTTATTTACAAATTTTTTATATTACTTACCTAATTCTACTCCTGGCACTGTAGGGATCCGTCCCTTTTTTATTTTATTAAACCTATGACAAAGAGGAGATGTACCTGAAGACAAGGTTACGTTTTGTTTCTTACACGGTGGTGTCAGGCTTCTAATTACCAAGCAAGACGTAACATGAGGTGGGCTTTGATTTCTACACAGAAGTTTACCTATTTACTTGTTATTTGTTTTACAAGGTTTGCATTCCGTAGTCTTGTTTTTTGTTTATTCCAGAATCTGATAGAAGTCTCACACATTATCCAGAGGAAGGGATATACAGATTTAAGTCTCATTAGTGCAAGGTAGGAAAAACATTCCACAAGGAGATTAAAAGGGAGATATAGACTGAAGAGTCTTGTATATTAACTTATTCTTTGCACTTATTCCCTTCCTATAGCCTCGTTTTTCGTCCTGACGGGTCCTGTGTCACTGGGAGTATCGACGAGGGATCTTTACCCTATTCCTTGCTTTGTTACCCTTCTTCCCCAGGTTACCATTGACACTTTGACTTGGTTGGGTGCAATAGGTGGCTTAGGGAAGTAGTGGATTGTGCTTCATGTCCCTGACGTTCCTGCGAGCAGACAGTGAATTCTGACAGAGGTCTGTCGAAGAGCCAGGTTTTGAGGTTTCTTGTGAAGATTGGGAGAGATGTTGTCTGTCTGAGGTGGAGAGGGAGGGCGTTCCAGGCTCTGGCCGCGAGGAAGGAGAAGGAACGACCGCCTGATCTGGTCTATGTGGTGCTGGGGACTGCGGCGTAGGAGAGCTGGGCTGATCGTAGGGTCCTTTGGGGGTGCGTGGAATTTGAGTCGGCTGTTCAGGTATGCTGGTCTGGTGTCGTGGAGGCCCTTATGAGCATGGGTGAGCATCTTGAAGGTGACTCTAGCTTCGATGGGGAACCAGTGGAGTGTTTGCAGATGCTGGGAGATGTGTCAGTGTCCTGGCAGGATGAGGACCAGTCTTGCGACGGCGTTATGGATGTGTTGTAGCTTGCGTGTGAGTTTTTTGTTTATTCTGGCGTAGAGTGCGTGCCGTTGTCGAGTCTGCTGGTGACCAGGGCGTGAGTGACAGTCTTTCTGTGTTCGAGGGGGATCCATTTGAAGGTCTTGTGTAGGAGGTGGAGGGTGTGGAGCAGGAGGACGAGACGGCGTTGATCTGGCGGTCCATTTTGAGTTCGGAGTCCAGGATGATTCCCAGGTTGCGTGTGTGGTCGGATTTCCGAGGGCGGGGGGCCACCAGGTGTCGTTCCAGGCGTCAGGGTGTGGGCCCATGATGAGTACTTATGTTTTGTTGGTGTTTAGTTGAAGGCAGCTGTTTTTCATCCATATGGCGACTGCTTTCATGCCTTCTCGAAATTTTTGTCTGCGGTGTTGGGTTAGTTGGATAGGGAGAGGATAAATTGGGTGTCGTCTGCGTATGACAGAATGTTGAGTCCGTAGGTTCCGACGGTGGGGGCGAGCGGAGCCATGTAGACGTTTAAGAGCATAGAGCTGAGGGATGACCCCTGGGGGGTTCTGCAGGTGGTTGGTGTAGGGTCTGAGAGGGAAAGGGGGGGCGGGAGTCTGACCCGCTGCATTCTGTCGGAGAGGGAGGAGCGGATCCAGTCAAGGGCCTGGTTTTGAATCCCTGCGTCGTGGAGTCTGTGTATTAGGGTGCGGTGAGAGACTGTGTCGAACGCTGCCGAGAGGTCGAGGAGGATGAGGGCTGCTGTTTCTCCTTTGTCCAGTAGGGTGCCGATGTCGTTTGTTGCAGCGAGGAGGGTGGTTTCAGTGCTGTGGTTTTTTCTGAAGCCGGATTGGGAGGAGTCGAGGATGTTGTGCTCTTCGATGAGTGTGGCGAGTTGGCTGCTGATGGCTTTCTCGATGACTTTCGCTGGGAAGGGGAGCAGGGAGATCGGTTTGTAGTTTTTGAGGTCGGTGGGGTCTGCCAAGGGTTTCTTTAGGAGGGGATTGATCTCAGCGTGTTTCCAGTCGTCGGGGAACGATGCGGTTGCCAGGGAGCAGTTGATGGTGTGGCGGAGCATGGGTGCGATGGTGTCGGCGGCTCTGTTGAAAATGTGGTGGGGGCAGGGGGTCCGTGGGGGCCCCGGAGTGGATTGAGTTTATCGTCTTTAGTGTGTCTTTGGTGGTGAGGGCTGTCCAGTAGTCGATCTTTGGCTTCATGGCGTCGGGGGTGGTTGGTGAGGGTTCAGTGTGTTGGTTGTCTTCATCGAAGTTGTCATAGATGCTCTTGATTTTGTGGTGGAAAAAGGTGCTCAGTTTGTCGCAGAGGTCTTGTGAGGGTGGGATGTTGGTGGATTTGCTGGTAGGTTGGGCGAACTCCTTGATGATGTTGAAGAGTTCTTTGCTGTTGTGTGTGTGTGTGTGGGTGGAGATTCTGTCTTCGATCGCTTTTTTTCCGTGTTTTTCCGATGAGTTGGTGGTGGACTTTGGTGGCGGCTCTGAAGTTGTTGTGGGCTTCTGTGGATTTGGTGTTCCTCCAGTCCTTTTCGAGGCAGCGGCAGGTGCATCTGGACTCTCTAAGTTCGGTGGTAACCCATCTAGCTTTCTTGGCGTGGGTGTTAATTATTTTTCTTGAGACGGGTTAAGGTGCTGGTGCTGTTGGTGATCTATCTGTGCAGGGTTTGGGCCGCGGCGTTGGGGTCGTCGTTTTCCGTGACGGTAGGGGTGGAGTTGCTGAGTGAAGAGGTTAATTGGTCGTCGGTGATTCTGGTCCAATTTCTTCGTGGGAGCAGCTGCTGGTGTCTGTGGATGGTGGGTGTTCCGAAGGTGAAGTGGACGCATCAATGGTCGGTCCATGGGAGTTCTGTGGTGTGGCTGAAGGTGATGGAGTTTCCCGTTGTGAAGAGGGGGGTCGTGGGTGTTTCCTGCTGAGTGTGTGTGTTTGGTCATGATCTGGCGAAGTCCAATGCTGGTAGTCGAGGTGGAAGTTGAGGTCTCCCAGCAGGGTGTAGTTGGTGGATGCGATGACCTGCGGGGAGATGATGTCCATGATGGATTCGGCAAAAGGGGATCCAGTGGGTTGGTAGATGAGGATTCCTCGGAGGGTGGTGGTGGGGCTGGCCAGTATCTTGAAGTGAAGGTGTTCCATCAAGTCTGTGTGTTCGTCGGGGAGTGTGCTCAGGCGGAGGGTGGATTTGTGGACGATGGCGATTCCTCCTCCCGGGCGGTTGGGGCGGTCCTTCCTGGAGATCAGGTATCCTTGGGGGATGGTGATGGCGATGTCCGGTCCCGAGGAGTTGTTAGTCCATGTTTCTGTGAGGAACACTACATCCGGGGTGGTGCTGTCGAGGAGGTCCCAGATTTCGGTGGTGGGTTTGTGGAGGGATCGTACGTTGAGGATGCATTGCAGGGTATTCGGTTCGGGGTGTGTTCTTGTGGGCGGGTCCGTGTTCCCGGCGGTGCTGTAGGTTTGATGGCAGTGGTGACAGCTGAAGGGTCCGTGGGTGTCGGCTGGCGAAGCTAGCTTGCAGTTATTGTTGCGGCCTGGGTTGAGTGCATGGAGTGCTGCTCGGTCGTAGCGTTGACGGGGTGGAGGTCCAGGGTTCCTGGCGCTGGTCAGGTCACGGATGGGCGCAGACTTTGCCATTTCCATCACATATTTTCATTTTAAAATATTCCTCTCGTGCTGGGCCTTTTGGCCCACTTAGGGAGTTGCAGATTGTGGTGATCCCTCTCCCCGCAAGACTCCTTGAGAGGATCAGGCAGACTGTTTTTAGATATTTGAGTGGGGCCAGCACTTGATTATCTTCAGAGGGGCTGCTGCTCCCCCAAGCCCCTTCCCTGGTGGTCTAGCGGGTTGATTGCTGCCCCGGTGTGATTCCCTAAGTGGGGATCCACTTCTGAGAGGTGCTGTGTTGTCTCCTTTACAGATTTCCAGCAGTGCCTGTTCCACACACATCAGTTGTGGAGAGATAGCATTATGCCTCTCTGTCAGCTCCCCCCCGCCCCCCCCCCCCCCAGCCCTCTTCTCCGCCATCTCTAAGCACTAATCGCACCATTACTTTTATTTAATCTGGCATCAGTGTGTTGTGAGCCATAGCTAAACATAAAAAACTCTAGAAGCTGTTCCCTAACATCCTGACGTTTCTTTTTCTCAAAAAAAAAAAAAAGCTTCTGATTTCCTTTTTAATGTGGTGGAAAACCCTTTGCCCGTTTCACAACCAAAATGAAAAGGTATTGAACAAGGGACATGAGTGAACGGCCAGGTTATCTGTCAAGCTCTATCTAGGATCAGGCTTCAAATGGTTTCTACAGCAAAGAAAGCAATAGAGCCAATTTATTAGGTCTCGCCTGAGCCAGCGCTTTAGCGCTGCTCTGGCGAGTGTTTTAGTAAGCGGGATTTGGCAGTGCAAACCAGTGGCTTTTCAGGCCTCTAGCTACAGTGCATGTGCGCCGGGCTCGTGCACCATTTGTCTGCCGCGTGGCCACTGAGAACATCAAAGCGGCCGCGAAAGTGCACACCATATGCTCTGCTCGCATCTCCCTCCTCCCTTTTCAGAACATGGTTCGCGGCGCGCGCTTGTTTTCTTTTACCAGTTCTTTTCGGTATTTCATTCTCTCTGGCTCCATCAGAAATTATTTCTTGAGTCTTTTTTGCTTCTTTTTTTTTTTCAGTTTGAATTACTCTTTTTATTTCCCCATAATAATTTCCTATTCTTGTTTTTGTTGGCATTGGGAACCCCATCACACCAGCTACTCACCCTTCCCACAAACACGTGCTTACCTTCTTCATGATCATGCCCACCCACGCTTTCAAGTCCTGCTGCTTGCAGTTCCCTGACCTATGTTTGTATATCTCAAAGTTTTTTAAATAAAGATTTTTGGTGATGGAAAAAAAATAAAAATCTGTCTTGGATGGATGGCTTTCACCCCATTTCTATTCTTTTTGGAACGCCTGCTGCTTAAAAAGCTGCAAACTGCGTTATCCATTTGCACTCTCATTTCTTTCCTTTCATGTTCCTTTTCCTTCGCTGGTGTTCACGAAGGCATTGATAATCCCTTCTTTCTGCCTGTTAACGGCTTCCCCCCTCCCTCCTCACACTTTGAGCCCACCCTCCAAGCACACACGCATAGCTGTGGGCTTCTCATGGCTGAGAGACCTTGCACTGCGAAACCCCCCTCCAGCACTCCCCCCTGCCTGCCTCTATTTACTCCAGCAGCGGCGGCATGTGCAGGTGATTAACCCTTTCTTTCCTCCTTGTTTTAGAAGCTCCTAAACCATTAACTCAAGAGTCTAAGCTACAAAAGCGTATTTAAATTCTTCAGCTTATGCACGGTCATAAGACAATTGTCTGCAAGGTTCAGTTAAATTGCGTCTACGAACTTGCATGATTGTTAGCCACTTGGGGTCCTATTAGAGATAGACCGTCCAGGAGGCAGGGGCGTAGTGGGTTTGGATTGTGTTTCAGACTGGTATTTGAGCCCTCTTCCCGTGCATGCAATTACTACTTCTCAGCCCCGTAATGAACAAGCATTGGAATAGCCAATAGGTCTCTCTTTTGGGACCTTATAAGTATTTAGTTATGCAACTGTTGCATGGCTAAACACTTATAAGGTCCCAAAGGCGAGACCTATTGGCTATGCCAATGCTTGTTACTACATAGGTGTTAGATGGCATGGCTGCAGCACGATATTGGCCAGCTCTGTTTATATTTTTGCATGTGTTAGAGCTCTTAAGAAATAATAGGAAAAAAGAAGTTACAGAAAACAATCTGTCCCATGATCCCTTGGACTAGTTTTTTGTAGGTGACTGTTGGAAATTGGGTTACTGGTTTTGGGGTGGGGGGTAGAGTGATGCACTCCTACTCAAGCAGCAAACATAATCTTTGTCAGGGTGAAACACAAGCAAACCCCAAATTGACCTGTGCTTAACCCTCTGGTAGCTTGGCACTGAAACAGTCAAGCTTAATTTAGAAACAATGTGTAACATATGTAATCAGTGCTTAAGACAGTAATAAAGTGAATACACAAGACAAATTCCACACCAACTTCGAAAAATTTAGTAAAGTTTTATCAAGTATTTGAGGCTAAACCAGCAAAAATCCAGTCAGTAGAACAGGAGATATGCAATGTTAAAGATTTAAGTGAAAATAGTGCTTAAAGCACAAGGTACCAACTGTGGTTATCTGGCTGCGCTGGACAGGGACAAAGTCACAAGTTCAGGCCGACTGCGATGTGGTTTCGGCTGGAAATAAGGACCAAGTTAGGACCGCTGAACAAAGTGCCTTAAATCTTAGTTTACAGAACATTGCGAGATCCTGTGTCGTGGATGCATCATACATCGGCAGTTCCGGAAGCTACAGTGGGTGATACAGAGCCCTGGATTGTCATCATGGATGCCGTTAATGAGGCGCTTGCAATACGAACACCTATGTCGAGAATGCATCGTGCAGTGGTGGTTCAGAGGAGACTGGGCTGCAATGCGAGGCCCGGCATCGGGGATTCTTTGCACTTCAGTGGTTCCAATGCGGCTGTGAGGAGATGCATCACTCTACGCCTGTTCTGCTTACAGGGCTACAGCTGGGCAGGCCCACTTCCAGGGGCCCAGGGTTGGGGTGGCACCACTTGTGGGGGCCAAGACTCCCAACCGGTAGAGTCAAGATGCTGGTTTCAAGGTGGTTGGAGCCATTTCTGTCCCTGAGGCTCTGATCAGGAGGCCTGCCAACAAGCCCTTGCAGTCACTCTGGTGGTCCTGGTATCAAGATACAGGTCCAGTCCTTTTAGTCCGCAACAGGGTAGCAGTCCTTCTTGCGGAGCAGCACAGTAGCCCCTCTGAGTCTTCCACAGTTCCAGAGGTGTACTGAAGATCTGGGTCTGAGGATCCAATATTTATACCAGGTGCCAGCTTTGAAGTAGAAGAAGGTTCAGGAGGTTTTCACCTCAAGTGGTGCTTAGAATTTCCTTCCTCCCTGCCCTGGCACCAGCTCGTCTGGGGTCACATAAGGCTAATGTCAAGCCTTTTGTGAGTGTGCTCAGGCAGAGCCTTAGTGATGTGCAGGTGTTATAGGTGACAGCTCCTCCCCCTCATCAAGTCAGATGGCCCGTCCTGCCAATACCTATTGCCCTTTGTTTGTGTGGGAGCAATGCACGAAGGCCAGCCACAGCTAGTCATGTCACCCAGGATACAGGCAGCAGGTACCAAATAGTAAGGACAAGAGAAGGCCAACTTTCTACAAGTAGCATTTTCAGAATTGTGACTTAAAATCCATGTTTACCATTAAAGAGGGTTTTGGATTACAGTTCCATAGATTCCAAACTTGACATTCCTCCCAGCCCCCAATTGAAAGTTATCACTTATTACATGTAATATGAGAACAATATGTCATCATATGGAACAGGGAGGCCTCAGTAGTAAATAACCTATTTAGAGGTTTTTCACTACTAGGACTTGTAAAACCTAAAAGTACATGTCTAAATTTTGAAAGACAGTGCAACCGTACCATTTTGGCTATGTAGAACCTAGCCTAGGGGTGGCTTATGTGTTAAACCTTTTGCCAGGCCTATACCTTTCTTTTTATTTTTCCAGGTTGAAATGGCAGTGTAAAGCTGCACACACCAGCTGCAATGGCAGCCTGGAACGTGTTTTAAGGCTACTAAAGCTAGTAGCACAATACGTGCTGTAGGCCCACTAGTGGCATTAACTTTACAGGCCCTGGGTACATGCAGTACCACCTACCTAGGGACGTGCAAGTAAATTAAATATGCAATTTGGGGGTAAGCCAATTTTACCAGTTTAAAGGAGAGATCACAAGCACTCTAGTGCTGGTTCGTAGTGGTAAAAAGTGCAGATTCCTAAGGCTAATAAAAACTAGATCTGTGAAAATGGAGGAGTAAGGCAACAAATTTTGGGGGAAACGATCCTGAGGCTTACCGGTCTAGCAATACTAACATCGTGCACTGGCAACATCTTGTCACTCACTTACAACAGAGACAATTTCTAATGTGGGATCAACCATTGCTTTTACTTCTGGTGTAGTGGGCCATAACAAACTGTGATTGACATCTAATCAGACAAATGGGTAAAGGTTACTCACCAAAAGCCTCGAAATTTAATTATTCGACCTATTTTGATTTAAAAAAAAATTTGAGACAGCTAAAACTGGCTTAAAGGCTTGACCTAAAAATTGCTTGTGTTAAATCCTTCTCAGTCAGTGTTTATTTGAAGATGTTTACGTGGGGTGAAGACCTAAGTCAGCTTCAGGGTGAGCTGCAAACGTTTGTTGCAAGAAGTCCTTGCCTACACAAAACTTTCTCTTCAGAAAACTGAATAATCGGTGAAGCTTCTGCGCTTGTCTGTTTTGGCTGTTGTATTCATAAATGTTTTGTAGTGTTGAAGGGTTTACGCTACTTCAATCATCCTTTTAGTATGAATTAATTAATGGAAAACAAAGAGAATATACCATAATGCATCTCTGTTCATTTTTTTTGTAAAGGGGATGTTGTTGAATATGCAACATAGCTGCACTATGTTGGTATAGCTTGCTGGGTATTTGCCCTTACAGGGTTTATGTGACAATGTGAAAACAGCTCTTAGGAAACAAATGCATTTATATATTTTTTTAAAGTAGGTTTGCATATTGATTTACAATATATAATACGAAGTGTATGACTTCTGTTTTAATGAGATGACTCTACTTAAATCTCCAAGTATGCAAATAAATGAGTTCTCTCCCTTTATGTTAGTATATTGATAGGCACTCCCTAATGGCGTTGTTGTTTTATGTTCTTTTTAACCTCTTTCTTTAAATTTGTCTCCTTTTTTCAAGGTTATGTGGAGCACAATAACGGGAAATACATTTGATAGACCCAACAGGAGTTTCTCACCATTCCTCCTTTTTTTAAATTAATTAATGTTTTTTTTTTTTTTTTTTTTTTAACCCCTTCCCCACTCATGACGGAACCGCTCCGTCATGAGCCACGGTCGCCGTGTGCTCATGACGGAGTGGTTCCGTCATGCTGCGGCCGTTGGCGGCCGCGCTGCCCACGCGGCGCTAATTCCCCGCCTGTGCGGGCGATTAGCGCAGTGGGCGGAGTCATGACGGAACCACTCCGTCATGAGCACAGCTCAACCGCGGCTCATGACGGAGTGGTTCCGTCATGAGCACCGCGCCGCCGCGCTGCCCCCAAACCCCCCCCAGCGCTGCGGCGGAATTCCCGCCGCAGCGAAAGGGTTAATACTTGAATGTTATCATAAACATTATCTAGAAGAAACAATGCAGCCACAGGAACTCTAATATCTTCTCCAACACCCTGGTTAAAACATTATGTCTAGAAAAGGATAATGTCAAGCCTGTCTAGTCCCTGTGACAATGCTTAAAAAGCACATTTCTGCACCAAAAAAAACCCCAAACGTAAATGTACTGCTGCTGTTCTGTACTTCCACTGTCTGTATGAGGAACACTTGCACTGCTGCTTACTTTACATCTGTTATGTCGCTAAGGAACCTAGAACTTCTGCTCCCCTTATTAATTTTCATGTAAAATGTGTGTGGGTGCCACTGGCATTTCTGGTGTACCTGGATTCGGTGTGAGGGAAGCTTATTTAGCTTTTTTTCCAAATATTCCTATCTGCAGTGGTTGTTGTCATCTTAGTATTAGAAGAGAGAATCTGGTATGCCCTTCACCTGTATTTCTGTATTTGTAATTTTCATTGACGAGTCTAAGTCACATTTTATTACTTTGAGAAGTCTTGCCCTGAGCCTGTGTTTCTCTTTGTGTCAAGTTAGTGTGTGAGGTTCCAAGCACGCATTTGTGAAGGGAACATATCGCTTATGAAGGAGACCTAGTGGAGGGTTGAAGTAGGCAGGGGCGTAGCTTCAGAGGGGAGTTCGGGATATAACACATGAGTCGGGTATGCTATGCCCATTTATTTTTTTTAACACAGGAACTTAAATATATATAGTGACCTGCTTATTAAAAAAGTAGTAAATGTTTATGTGTAGAAGTACTCTTTGAATGGTTCCAAATTAGCTATTTGATATTTGTCAGTAGTAGTCTTAGAAAGCTGTACCAGTTTCAGGCTCCAGGTATACTACTGACAATCAAACACCTAAAAGGTGATTAGACCTTTTATTTTTTTTAAATCCTGACTTATTTTTCAGAAAGAAACCCCTCAAAGCAGTAGTTTGTTTGTTTTTGAAAAAGAGAAACAAATGACTAATTTTTATTTTTTACTGTCCCTCACTGCCAGGGATTACCTGATGGTGACAGTCTGGAAAAATCTCTAATGCACAAAGAGAGGGACGGAGAGCTTGAGTAAAAGAAGTCCAGTACCCCTGCTCCCAAGGCAGTATGTCAAAATCACTAGAGAGTAACTGTTCCTGTAAATAACGCTGGCCTATTCGGCTATGGAGAGTGTGAAGAAAAGGGGAAAGTTGATAGTCATACGTCTACATAGATGAATATAAGGTTGGATGGAAGGAAAATGAGAATTCCTCAAATTTGAAGAGTTGCCCTGCCTTCTCTAGCCGCACTTCCTCCGGCAGCAAGTGGTTGAAGGCAGATACTAATGCCATTAAGCAGAAGGTCAATGTGAGTTCGCCATCTCTATTTAGCTCTTTACTAATACTGAGGAGTGAGATTTTGTTGCTCTGGCCATCGAATAGGTGATCGTTCCTAGCATTACCAAACAGTCAACTTTCACTCCTGTTTTTCTTTGCTAAAGGTAACTTTCTGAGATGTTTGCTTATGCCATTGAGGCATCCCTTGAAATTATTTGGGGTAAGCACAGTGTTCTTAGTCACCAGTGTTGTGTATGAACCACGGTACCCTCAATCTATAAGGGTTTTCTAACGTTTTTCAACAATGCATTACCACAACGCCTTACTGTAACGTTGCAAAGCAATTTCATGCAACGCATATGTATGGAATTAAATACAGGTGTTCACGCAGCGCAGACTGATACAGCTAACTACGTAATAATCATGTTCTAGGTTGACACTATCCCTATCTCACCATATGTCCTTTCCATTTATCTTTTTATTTGTTTAGGTTGGATTTACACGTAGAAGTGGTCTTAAACGAAAGGGTACAGACACACCACGACCACTCACTTGATTCAGGTTCAAATACCAGGGTGCATTGTTTATTTATTTTAAACCCCTGTATAACATTTATCTTTGTTCTTTAACTTTTTTCCGGTCCTGATGAAACTCCGAAGGAGCAAATAGGGACCAACAGGGCGTGAAACATGTCGACGACATTACTTTTGATCACTTTTCACCTCTTTTGAGAAAACTAACCGGTCCTCCTCACTGGAGCAAGGGTACTCTAGTTCTTCTCTCTTGTTTTTAATCATACCAAACGCACCCACGCATAAATACTACCAAGGGTACGGTTACGTTATTTTTAATTCACTTGCACACTCCCCACATACCCGCACTCACCAGTGCGGTGCTCCTCTCATAAGATCTCTGCTAAAGAGCCCTCTCTCGCGGGGCCCATGGGGAACTGTAGCGCCACCCCCACGAGGAGCTAAACGCCCGATGATGAAGCATGACACCTTAACGGGTTTGTGAGGGCAACTCTTCAAATTTGAGGGATTCTCCTTTTCCCTCCATTCAATCTTAATCTATTTAGACGGATAACTAATAATTACATTTAATCAGTTTAGTAATGGAAAATGTTTTATTTCAGACAGTGTAATGGCATTAAATTAGATCCATACCTGACTGGTCTATTGTACAACTTGTTTCTGTTTTATATGGTAAAAATATAAATAATATGGCACTTGTGCACGCTAAATATTGTATTATTATTTTGTGCAAATAGGCAGCAATTAAGCCTGTCAACAGTGAAAAGAATATTTACAATAAGAAAGCCTTCAGATTCAATTCCCAACTTATTTCATGGAGCTAATGAGTAACCTGTTCATGTCAAATGCACATGCTATACCAACACACACCTCTAGGACTTGTGTAACATGACTTTATTACCGTTAACTTAAAGATGCATTTTATTTTATTTTATTTTATTTATTTGTAAAGCGCCTGAATCGCCCCCAAGGGATATCTCCGCGCTATAGGATTGCTGCTGCCAGCAACAGAAAAGAGAAGGTTTTAAGGAGCCTTCTAAACTGTAGGTGATATAGGCATTGGCAAGTGGACAGGGAGTGTGTTCCAAGAGAATGGGGCCAGGTGGGAGAAAGCTTTACCACCTAAGTGGGATTTTTTTATAGCGAGGAACAGCAAGGAGAGATTTGGACCCTGATCGAAGAGACCTGGGCGGCATACATTTGGTAAATTTATCTGCTAAGTAACTGGGTCCTTTGCCATTCAAAGATTTGTGCACAATGCAGCAGATCTTGAACCTAATCCGCATCCGCACCGGAAGCCAATGTAGCTGTCGCAGAAGAGAGATTGAGGCTGTTCGCGGGGGCATTGGATACCAGGCGAGCTGCAGTGTTCTGGACTACTTTCTGTCTGTTTCAGGATGCTTCATTTGCTGAAATCAGCAGGGCATTGCAATAGTCCAGGCGGCTTAACACTAGTGCCTGGATAAGAGTTTTTTGCGTGTTTAGAGGCAGAAAGGGAAATGCCGTCTCGAGAAGACCTAGCACATGAAAACATGACCCAACAGTAGATGTAACGTGCTTCTTCACTATCCATTTCTGGTCCAGACGGACACCCAGATTTTTAATCACTAATTTGGGAGTCAGTGTAATGCCCAATTCCTCTGGCCATCTCCTAGGAGATCACCTCGACGATGCTTCTCCAAACAGCATGATCTCAGTTTTCCCTGCATTAAGCTGGAGGAAGTTATCTCTCATCCAGCCAGCGATGGTCATCATACCCTCTGAAAAAGTAGTCTGGGCATTTGGATTGTTCTTATCAAAGGAAAGTAGGAGCTGAGTATCATCAGCATAAGACATTGGAATAAATCCTAAATTCCTTAGTAATCCCACTAAGGGAGCAACATAGATGTTAAATAGGGTGGGGCTCACAAAGGAGCCCTGCAGTACTCTCTTAGTCAGTTTAGAAGTCTTTCAGCAGAAAGGGCCAATATTGATAGTGTCTGAGTCAGACAGAAAGATCGTCATCCATTGCAAAGCGCTCCCCTGGAGGCCAATTTCCCTAAGTCTCCTGAGCAGAATCTAATGGGAAATCTTATCGAAGGCTGCCGATAAGTCAAGCAACACCAGAAGCACCACTTGTCCGTTGACCAGGGACATTCTAATGTTTTCAGTAACTTCAATCAAAACAGACTCTGTACTGTGCTTGACTTTTTTGTACCTTTTTTAACTTCTATTTGTAATACTATTCTTATTTTTGTTTGTTTAACCATATCAATTATAGAGCAGCTAAATTCCATTTGAAACCTAATTTGACTCTCCTTTTAATTTGCTCCATTGTATTTTGTTTCTCAACAGGAGGAGGCATCACCAAGGTCTTTGCTTGACATCTGCCTACAATTTTTGAGTGCAAACCTAGAGCAGTTTTGCTCGGAAAGACCAGATGGCACGTTTTGCTTCCAGGAGCCAACGATCTTTCCACAGGAAGTGGCTGACCGACTTCTACAGACAATGGCATTTCAGAGTAATTCTGCAATATTATTAACTATAATTTTGTAAATGTAAAATGTTGAAATGTGGTTTTCTCAGAGTAGATTGATAACCCTTCTACATAGGTTTCAGTTGACCGTGGATGTGTCCTGGACCACATTTGGCTTCTGCTCCCCTTCTGATGGGTATCTGCTTAAGGATGCACACACATTTGTCTAGAATACTGTCACACATGCATGGCTCATGAAACTTAGCTTATTCGATTGAAAGTAAGTACGTAACAGACATTTGTGAAAGCGCAAACTTTCACTTTACAGGTATCTTGGTGCTATCAACCCTTGCCGGTTCCAACAGTGCAATTGTCACTCTTCTGCATCAATCTACTCAGAGTAAACCATTATAGCCCACCAACTATTTTGGAAAGGGCCAGTTTTTCAAGCCCTTCCTAAAACCAGAAGAGATCAAACTAGCTCTAACGGGAGCTGGAAGCGTATTCCACAGTTGAGCTTCCTTTACCTGGAAAATTCTTCCGCCCAACCTAACACTCCTGAATTTCGGTACACACACTAAATTGGCAGAGGCAGATCGGTGATTTCCTTCGAGGACCATATCGTCCAAAGGCCTATGTACCGATAGTGGGCCTGTCCTGTTTAGGGCCTTGTAGACCACAACCGTCCATTTTAAAAATTAGCTCTCTTTAGGTGCAAAAAGATGAATCCCATCTGGATTTGTTCAATGCAAGCTTTGCTGCCATTGTTTTTACTGTATATAGCCTTTTTATCAGGTACTCCAGAGTCCCAAAGTCCATTACAGTAGATGATTCTACTTAGAATTATACTCTGGACTACTAGCTTTCTTGTGCTGGGGCAGTAGTTTGACAATTTTCTTGAAGACCGAAACAAGTACCTGCTTTTTTGTTGATGTGTTTCTATGGTTAATTTCTCATCTATGTATATTCCAAAATTGTGCACTACCTGGGCTGTTATAAGGTTATCAGTGCTAGTCCAAGGCCAAAAATCCTTCGGGAGACAGTGCAGCTCTTAGGAGGGTAAAGAACTTTTCAGACATCTTGCCATCTCATTTCGGGCATCTGTGTAGCCCTTCTGCTGGAGTGTGATTATTTTCATCTAAGGCCTGAATTGGCTGCGATCATCTGCATAGTTTACAAACGAGATCCCCTAAGATTTAATGAGGATCAGCAGCGGTCATAGATAAATATTAAGGAGTATAGGGTTTAACGCAGACCCCTGTCGTACCCCATGATCTATTCTCTTATATTTCGAGTGAAAGGGCGGGAGTGAAATTGCTTGGGATCTTTTGTCAGGTAGGATTCAATCCACTACAGTAATGTCCCTTCTGTTCCTATTTCCTTCAGCCTAAGGATTAGTGTCTGGTGGTTAATTGTGTCAAACACAGCTGCCAGATCTAATAATGTCAGAACTACTGTTTGACATCTGTCCACCATCATCCCTAGCTCATCTTAGGCCAGAATAAATGCTGATTCTGTGCCATGAGCTGGACTGAAGCCCAATTGTCCAGTCTCCAGAATTTTATGATTTTCCAGGTAGCAAGCAATTTCTTTGCCAATGTATTTCTCCATTATATTTATACATATTTTACAATAGTTGCTGGGATATTTTCTATCTATATTCGTTCTATTCAATCTATTTGTTATGTTATGTTATTTTATATCGCGCACAGATACTCAAGAGTGTCCCGGCACAGAGCCATAACGAGGTTTGAAGAGTGAAATGTAGACCGAGATGTGTTTTCAAGAGCTTTCTAAAAGCCAATGGATCCTTGATGTTGCGAAGAGCAGAGGGAAGGGCATTCCATGCCACAGAAGCTTTCCGGGCGAGAGAGATGCCACCTAACCTCCTGGCATTTAAAGCGGGGAGCCAGAAGTTGAGACGAGGTGCGCAATTGTCTCAGATGGGCATAGAAAGAGAAGCGTTTCTGCAGGTAGGTAGGGCATTGACCGTAGAGAGCCCGATGGGCAATGACTAAAGATTTAAACTTAACCCTAACAGCCATGGGAAGCCGGTGCAATGAGCGCAGATGGTGGCTCATACAACTTCTGGAGGGCAAGTCAAGTAGAAGCCTGGCTGCCGCATTCTGGACCACCTGAAGCTTTTTCAGCAGGTAGCCAGGAATGCCCACATAGAATGCCTACATTTGTTGCATTACAAATGTAAGTTCTGCTAATTGTTGCTCTGGATGGGCCTGGAATAGACCTCACAAAGTGGTGGTAATGTGTACATTGGTAATGGAGGGTACACTGCGCGTTTGCTTCCCTCTTAGTAATGCATTCATAAGCCCCACTTGAGTGAACCACGTGCCTGATATTGTTCCGCTCTCTGGTTGCTAGACAGATCTGGTTATTAAGCCTTCTCCCCATGATGATGTTATCGGGTCTTGCATTGTGAATTTTCAACCCTGCAATGCGCCAGGCAAGCAGTGGTGATGGGGCTCTGGAGGATCAGTGGATTCTTTCAAGCCAGACATGGAGTTGTGAAAATTCACCAAACCCAGCAAGACTAGTCCCCCAATTCCCAGAGCAGTCCCTGATTACGTGCTTTTCTCTTCCTGGTGATCTTCTGTGGTCTAATCTCAGAATCTCGAATCCACCGCTCACAGTGCCATGGTATTTTGCAACAAAGTATTCTGATGCAGCACACCAACAGTCTTTGTTGGCTGAGACCCTAGATGTAGAACAGAAAACACCATATCCTATTTTCATCTGTATTAGAGGCTATTCCAAAAGAACTGATAGTGATCGGTTCAATTGTTCAATTGGTGTGCTTTTTTCTGGTTTTGTGGTGTGCGAGGTAGTCTTTCTTTGGGCCAAAGGATTGGTACTGAAGCCCTTTTGCCTGGAACCCTGCCTTGCTTCATGAGCTCTGTGGTGAGACAGTTCAATTTCAGATGGAAACCAGCACCAGCACATTTTACATAAAGATTTGAACAGATGTGAACCTTATATACTCTCAGGTGAGGCTCTGAATGTGTTTATCTGCAACTTGCTTCTTAGGATCTCCTTGCAAGGTCAAGTTCTACTGGGAGTACAAAACGCAGATGACTTGCAAAAGACCTTGGTTGGAACTTCAGCCCTATGTGAATATGGCTTAAGGACTAAGGGAAACATTACATAATACATCAGTTTGCCATGGAATAAACAAAAAAGGCCCACCTCACCATCCATGGTTCATGGTCTCAAACTTCTGGTATATTTTCAGTAAGCCAGTTTCACACCTTTCCCCCACCCACCTCTTTACCCCACACCCCTAACCCTTTTCAGTGTTCACCAAAGATTTTGGTTTGGCCCTCTCTGATTGGTTTCCAGACCTTTTTTTTTATTTGTATTGCACCACTTTAAGGCTATATTATGGATCAGATCTTGTTGAGGAACCGAAGCAAGGTCCTTAATCACAATCTAACCACCAGGACGTCCTGCAGTATGATCCTATAATTCTTCTAGAAAAAACAATTGACATATTTATGGAATCCATTGCAACTTTAAATCTGAAATGACGGGCCAGACATGATTTTTTTTTTTAAACAAACTTTATTAAGCTTTTTCATGGGAAGGTACATCGTATTACCAATTGCAGTGATCACATTAGTTATCTATAAGGCATAGGGTACCATATAGGCATTTTGTGCAATCTGTACATAATGGAGCATAGGTTACGATACATTCCGATAATGTCACCAGACAGCTAGGAAGGTCACCAGTCCAGTACATTGTTGTGTACTACCTTCCCAGCCGTCAAGGTATTGTATTCGAGGAGAGCGGTGTCCGCACAACTGTCCCGCAACTCCCAATCCCACCCTGAACCCACCCTCCGGAACCAACCATGCCACAAAAAAGAATTCCTAGTCTGGGGGCCATAGAGCATACCCCGGGGGTGGGAGGGGGGGACTGGGGGAAAGGGGGGGGACCGGGGGAGAAGGTAACCACCCTCAAGCGTGTGGCAGGGGAAGGAAGAAGGTCGATCTGTGCAGTAAGAGAGGGGGAACTAAATGAATAAACAAGAACCCTCCCATGGAGTGGGGGGGGGGGGGGGCGGTGAGCGACGGGCCAGACATGATACTTAGCTTGTAAAGCTAATCTTGTAGAGTGTGAAGAAGAAGCAATACCACCATAAATGTAACGTGTTAAGCATTGGCAGAGCCAGTAGGTCTATCGTTGGCAGCTAACCTTTTGGCTTTGGAAGTTGTTTTGTTCTGTCGTGTTTTTTTTGTAAAACATATTTTTGTGGAAGCTGCAGAGCCTTTATCAATCCTATAAAAAAATTAGCTGAAGGCAAAAATATATTAGTTTGCTAAAAAAGCAAACACTTCCATAGTAGGGCCTGGCACTGAAGTGACCTACTTATTTGTTATAAAGAACCATTTAAAATGAACACAGTCTGTTACATTGTGAAATAACAGCAGTCAGATAAACAAAGGCCACTCCAAAAGGAATTTACCACAGTAGTAGCAGTGATAAAGCTGGAATGCGCTTACATCAAATACAGCATGAAGAGCTGGTTGAAAGTGTGCTGCTATCACACCGGGCTCCAGACTCAATGGCAACACTAAAGTAATAATAAAATAAAAACAAATATTGGCTGTGAAGGGAGTTACCTTGTGTGTGGATGCTCTCCGTGTGAAAGTGCAAAATGCAGGCACTCAAAGCGAAGTTGGCCAATGGCTGAAGTAGGCTGAGCCACTACCCCATGCTGTCTGCTGTACTTTGTGGAAGCAAAATTAGAATGACACAACAGACCAATGGATGAAGAGAGCTGAAAGCTGCTTTACGTAACCATTTTATACATATGATTTTAGTAAAATCAAAAAGTCTTAGCTGATGCCAGACCCAAATAGACATACACCCTTCCTTTCGATTTCACACATTGGCAGCTAAAGCTTACATAAACACCATCACGCGGAACCTTCAATTCCTTTTATTTTTAGGTCTCACTGAGCCAGCGCAAAATTTAGTAAACGGGCTTTTGAAAGTGCTGCCAGAGGCTTTTCCTGGCCTCAAGCTTGCGTGCACGAGCGCGTGCGCAGCCGCCATGTGGGTTTCTGTCAAGGCTCACTAAGCCTTGCGTGCCTCTCTCCGTGCTTCAATTCCCTCCCCCTCCCACACCACAGATCGCGTCCTCTGCTGGCTTCCACCCCCCCCCCCCCCACCCCGCCTCTCTAAACTGCAGCAGGCCAACACAACTCCCGGCCTTGTTTTTTTTTTTTTTTACTTTGAGTGCGAGGCGCACGCGCGGCCAATGCTTGTTAGAGAGGGGACTCCGTTCCCCATGCCGGAGGTCAGAGGGGTTCAGTCGTGTCACCTGATGCTGCAGCACTGTAGCGTCTTACGTTTACAAACACTGTGGGTGTCACTTGGCCTTGGGGCATTTAGAAAACCCTCCTTCCCAAGGGCAGCCTTCTCTTTGTCAAAAAGGTCCTAATCGGAGAAGTACAGAGAACTTCACACCATTAAACCTTCCATCACTGAACGAACTGCAAATGTGCATGCTTTCGTGACCTAAAGTTGGCACAGAGCACCAGCAGAAAACAAACCTGCCTTAACAGCGACTTTTATTGATAAAACAATATGCCCAGCACATTTTGTTTGTTCTCTAAACGCAATTGAAAGAGGCTTAACAAGTTCAAAACCTCTGTTTAAAATATAAATAGTGTCCCATTTCTGCATTTTTACATGGATACATGGAAAACCCTACATCTAATTTGAAAAAAGTTAAACAAAACACAAGGCATGACTTATTGTGACGTCACTTTCTGTGAGTTATTCTGAATTAAATCTGCAAATTAGCCTTGGAACTTGTGCCCTTGTGCCATCTCTGGAGCGTGTATTCCTAGCAAATTCTTTGTGGGTTTCTTGTGTACTCGCCCTCTCTCTCAACTTGTGCTCCTGTCCCCATGTGCTTTCCTAGTGCACTCTCAAAGTGTTTTATGTGTGCACAGTACCTCTCCCTTTGTATTTGCGCGTGCCAGCACTCGGTATATTTTCCGTATGCATGTGCTAACTACGGTGCCAGGTGTGTCCTTTCTCATAGGGGTGCGCGCAGCATGGGCTCTCCCAGTGTCCGCGCCCTGTGCACCCTGGGCGCGAGGGCCTGGGTCCCCCCTTTGTAATCCTTCCTGCGGTGATCTGCGCAGCCTGTGCTCACTCTCGTGTCCCTTGGAGCGCTCACTCTGTACATGCGCGGTTCCCTCTGTGGCTGGTCTCTGACTGTTGAGGCTTTAATTGAGGAAAGAAAAGTGCAGGTACTCCCCCAATTGGTTGGCTGCGGAGATGGGGCAGCGTTTGCAGTGGGGTTAAGGGAGGGGCCTTGGTGGGGCTTCGAGCAGGGCAAGGATGGGATCAGATTTTGAAGGAGTGCGTCTGGAAGTGGTGGGGCCTGACAAGTGGGTTTCCTCAGTCACACGGTCAGGGACTCAGATGCAGGACATCCAGGTAGTGAGTGGACACTGCTCACGTTACCGCAGAGTAAAAGGTTCAGTCGGGCACATATAGGTGGCCAGTGAGCGTTCATCACAGGTGGATACATAGGGTAGTGAATGGCTGTCCTCAGCTCACACCGAGAGTCAGTGGCAGACACGCACAGGATTCTGCGGTAGCTCTGGCCACGTACCTTGCTGGCGCGGTACTCGTGGGGCGAGTCATGTGTCAGAAAGGGCCTTGACTTTGGGACTGCATGTTTGAGGATTGGAGTGTCTTGTTTCTTTCCAATTATTGGGGTTTCTTTATTTGTAGTCCGGAAGGGCATGCAAGGGATGTCGACAGTCTCTAGGGAGGGAAGTTCTACAGGGAGGCAGTCGGAGACTGGTGGGAGCTGTGCTGGACTGCTGACCATCTTGGTGGAGCTGCGTTAATGCAACACAGCCCTTTTGAAAGTCCTACAGGCTCAGCATCATAACAGTGGAGACAAGGATGCGATGTACAGACCTCCTGCTTGTCCTCCCAATCCGTCCTGAACCCCTTGGCTCTCTGCAGCTACCTCCCTGGTCTTCTCACATTAGTCCTGGGGACAGTGGCTGCCAATAGCAAGATCCTGCAGATGATGGCCACAGGCTACCAGCAGAACCCCTGTTGGAATGGAGTGCTTCTCTTATTAGAGGCAGGGATGAATCTTTGGGTCTTTGTCATCTTTTTATCAGGGGTGGAGACAAGACACAAAACAAGGAGCACACACTTTGTCTCACTGGCACTCGCACACACAGGCTGAAGAACTCACACATAGAATTCAGCACAGGGGACGCACCCCACATCATACATACAGTGTGTTCAACAGAGTAGGGTTTGTTAGGGCCCTGTCCTGTTAGTGTGATGCATAGCCTACAATCCCCTAAGCAGTGGGCCACCTGTCACTATGAAGACCGGGCTCTGCTGCATATTTCGACTGTCGCCTACCACAGGGATTCGCTGCCAGACAGAAGCATAGATAGGCTTTGTCCTGACAGCCCGTTCATTATAATCCTCTCCCACAATCCCTGCACCTGACGCTGCTTCAGCAGTCCAAGACCATTAAAGAAAGTAAGGGACGTTATGCTGTGCACAATGTGGGCGGGGTCAAAGGGTTGGCTAAAAAAACAAAATATTCTGTAACTTTTTGGGGTCTTTCACCTTCATGTATGTAAATATAAAATAACGCACTGCTTAAATGTTAAACAAATGCAAATTAAGTTAAACAGTGGGAAACTCACCAGTAGTTTTTGAAACCTCTATGAGAGGTCTGTGTCTGTAACCAGAGAGCCACTGTATTGAATCCTGCTTGGAGCAGGAGGGCGGGGAGGAGGGGACACAGGCCTCTACAGCCCCTGTCGTCCTGTGTTACTGGCCTTTAAAAAGAACACACTTCACAGCTCAGCTGGTAACTCCTTTCCAATACCACTCAAACACAATAAATCTGTGTCATCAGGTAGTGTAAAATGATTCCATTAATAGAGCAAATGCCGGCATCGGAGCTCCCTTTTTAGGTCGGGCCTGGGCAGCGCATGCGCTGCTCTTCAAGACATGCTGTATTAGAGTATGGACTTGAAGCTTCACCCACACTCCGCCCATATTTTTCATTAGCTTGTGTCATTGTCCTTTGTTAGTGCTGGCTTCTGATTCGTTGATAGGCTTGTTAGTCCCTCCTTAGTACTGCCTTGTCTTCATTTATTACCTCCCATGAGGACTGGCCCTTCTACTTCTGTGTTTACACGATATGTCTTATTTAATCTGTAAGCACTATTTTCTTTAACGAGTTTCTCCTACTGCCGGTACGACATACTTTCTTGCAACATTCAGCGTGCATGAAGCAGTCGGTTCTTTTAAATGAAATAGGTCTCACATTTACAAGAGTTTGAGCTATTGGCATTGCAAATGACAATGCCTTTTATGTATCTGTTAATTATCAAAACAGATAAATAAATGGCATTGTCATTTACAATGCCAATAGCTTAAACTCTCACAAATGCGAAACCTATTGCATTGCAAATGCTTGTTTTGTTTGTGGTGGAGTAAGGATTTAGTAGGAATTTCTGTTCAGTGAAGAGCAGTAGTTGACAATTGAACCAGTGCACAGTTATGGCTTGAGGTATGCAACCTGGATTTTTACCTATGTTGGTTTGTATCACATAAAGTGGAGTACATGAAAGACTGATCTTTTCTGTCTCTGTTTTCCACAGAAATTAGAAGTCTTCTCGCAAAAGTGGTGTTTCAGTTCCATTTCATTCAGTGCATAACATTACTAGGATGTTATAACCGGCATTGCAGATGTCTGGTGTTAACGGGGATGGTGTGCTCGCCGTAGTCAAAGACATCAAAATGTCTATGCAAAGTGTTTGTTATAGTCTAAGAAGAAAGGAAGATTCAGTTTCCAGCAGGTTACCTCACAGTGGTTTTTTTGCAGAAAACTGAGCCACCAGAAAGTTAAGATCTCTTGGGGTACCAAGGGCTAATTCTACAAGCTGGAAAGTGGCTACTGAAGCTTTTGCGTTTTCTTCCTTTGCTAGAAATGTGCCCGTCAGCAGCATTGAAGGTCTGTGCATACTGGCTGGTGGTGATATTTGTAAGATTTTGATGCCTGTGCTATTTTTCAGATAAAACAAGTGCCAATTCCCAACCCTTTTCGCGCCTTCATTTCTAAGAGTTGCTGTTGCACACTTAATTAAGCTTATTCTAGTTGGTTGGTTCAATTGCTAAGTGATTGCGCAAGCGCTTTCCAGGTCTGTAAGTGACTCTTCCGTTCTCCCGTATTCAGAAGCTTGTAATATGTACACGAGTGGGAAAATTAATCTGAATGGCTAAATTGGTGCTGCACATCCTGGGATGTGAGATTATAGCTTTAAATTTAAATATTCGTTATGGGAAGCTCCTTAAGGCAAAACAAATGTTATAATTGGGTTAGATAATATCTTTAAATGTTAATGGAATTTACCCTTTATACAGTCTGATGTAGTGGGAGCAAATAGTTCTAAGCTAATAAGAGGGGAATCATGCCTCTAGAGAACTTTTGATGTAAGTACCTTTTATATATTTAATGCAAAAGCTTTTAAAAGTTTATACTCCGCAGTAGATCGGACAACACTGTGAACATTTGCACTGAAATTCATAGTCCTTTTGAGGGCCGAGCTAGCGCATGCATCTTGCTTGCAAGACACTACTGTTTACAAAAAGGACTTGGAGCCCGCCCACTACTCACCGTTTGTTGCATACACTCTCACTCTTCTTTGCAGCCTCCTTAATTGACCAGTGCAGGCTAAACTTTATTTCCGATCATTTCTGTGGACTGAACAAAGCACAGTTTGATTCAAGTTAATCAGTACCTGTCTGCTGCTCCTGATGTGATTGAGGTACTTTTTCTTCCCTCCTCCCACTCTCTCCCCCCCCCCACCCCCAACACTATTACACTGTTTTTCTTTGCAGTTCTCTTTAGTGATTTCCCCAGAATCACAGGATGTTGCGACAACGCTGAACCTAAAATAGACGACTCTGGACATTATCCCACATCCTCTAGCCTTTCTTGTTGTGTCCCTTGCTTTGTTCAAATCAAAACCGCAACAACTGCTCATGCTGGTGCTTTATTTTGGGGCCGCCACAGTGGGACTTTACGGCGATCCGTGTCTTTGTCAAAATTCGGAGGCAGGCTGCCTAGTGATGGAGTGCTTTTCTTCTCTGGCGTCTCGTCGCTTGCTTGGAGGCGTTAACATGCAAAAATGCACCATCCAGATGACTGTGTGTATCCCCCAGAACTCTCCCTACCGCCAGCTTCTTCTCTGATGCTTGGTGTTCATTACAAATGCCAGTAAATATCATTGAATACATACAAGCATGTGCCCATCAGAATAAATGTGATATCCCCAGAACAAGTGCTGGATGCACAGCAGGCAAAGTTTTGTGCCACAGGTCAAATAGTCTGTGATACATTGTTAACCAGTGGAAAATTGTGAGCAAAAATAAAGGATTTATGCTTTAAATACTTTGCCAAGAAATTGATTACTGGGTAATGTCTCTACTCCAATCAATACCCCATTCTAACATTTATTTATTGATTTGCTGCAGTCAGAGAATTTCCCAAATACAACATGGGAGAGGATGTGCCGTTATGGCCAGAGCTACCAACTTTAGAGCTGGAGAATCTGGTTCATGTCTTGGCATCGGCTCAACATCCTGTGATTCTGTGCAAATCACTTAATCCTGGTGCATAACAAAAATTGATGTGTTGGTGTGTCGTGTAATGTAACTGAAGCTCATGTAAAGCAGTTCAGTACCTTTGGGTCTTGTTTGTTTCATATAAAGCCGCAAAAAAGAAACAAACACTATTTCTTAGAAATCTTTCCTCTTTGTACTTTTTGGAAATGGTGTGCAGTATAGCCAGGGTATTCGTCTAATGAACATTGGTTGTATTGGCACTGTTTTGAGAATGTGTTTTTTAATAGTGATGAAACCTGCGTTCGCCAACATGCTTGCTGTGTTGGTTTCACTGTGTTAAGATCGGCTATAAATACACTTTGCACACACAGTATAAATTGTGTGCCAGTCTGGTATAAGGTATGGTGCTATTGCTCAATCGGTGTTAGTCAAAGGAGGCCTCCATGCCATCTATGTAATACGTTCAGCTGCCACCCAGGTATTTTATCCTGCAATTTGTTCTCACTAAAAAGCAAAACTACTAGTCCCGGAATGCTATGCTCTGGTAGTTAAAATGCCTGGACAGACTTGAGTGTCATAATCTTCCTTGGCAGCAATGGAAGAGGTAGCCGCTCTGTGGGGTTATGTGCATCCGCTTCTACTTCAAACACGTGTTTTCATGCTAAGTTCAGAGCGAATCTCAGCGCCTGGGAATAGCTTATGCATTGTGAAGCATTTAGAAATGCAGCTGGTGGAGAGCCCGTTACGCTTTCTTCTCCAGCTACAGCCACATTTTGAAGGGGTGAACACACCATAGCTGAGACAATCCTCTGGAAAGGCTTCCAGACGACTCCAAGTCACCAGTGATGCAATAAACAAATTCTGTGCTTTACTTTTACATATTGTTGTTTGTGTGTGTATATTTAACAGACGCAAATCAGGACTACAAGTCCCAGAATGCATTATGGATTGGAGCACTGAGGACTTGAAGTTAGCTCAGTAGCATTAGCTTGTGGTACCATGATCTTCAGCCCCTCTTGAGCTGTGGTGCCTAAATGTTTGTTCATGTTTATTCGGTGCAAAGGGACATGGTGTGGGCATTTAATGAGATGAAGTGAAAGTTCATTGACCAGTATTAAAGCTCCTGGTCTCCGCCGTCCATGTACATTAACCAAGGGATACTGTTGAACAATCTAATGCTTTCTGGGAGTTGAAATCTTGGTTCACGTTGATTGGTTGAACCATCCTGAAAAGATAAAGATGTGAATTGAAAGCTAGGACTGGTATATGTGGTCGTACTTCATCTAGCCCTCCGGTTGGGGCAGTCGTCTAGACTACTGCTGTTAGGAAAAAGCGCTGTCTTGTTCTCTGTTCTGTCAATCATGAAAAAATAGACATTAGGACAAACAATGTGCTTTATGGCCATGACGATATTGCCAGCTTCAATCACAGTTGGCGGGATCCCTAGAAGCCAGAAATAGGTTTAAATACGGGAGGTTCTCGTTGATAAATGTTTGACTACAGAAGCCCCCCGCCTCAGGGATCCGTTTGATCTTATTTTGGTAACTAACAATATTGTTACCAGCTTGTGGGTTCGTAAGTACGGTCGTTTCACCTACATGCACAGCACACCTTAGCGTGTGTGCTGAAAATCACCCCTTCACTCACGTTGCATCAAAAAAAAAAATCTGCCATAGCATGGTCCTGAAGAAAGCCTCATTTAATTACCGAGAGGCTGAAACATCTCGACCTTTTTTTATAAAGAGATATAGAAGATCATTTATATCTTCACAATATCTCACCTTGATTTTAATGTGTCCTAAGGCCCTATAAATAAACCACTACTCATTTGGGCACTTTGGAGACATTTTTAACAACACCACTGCTTAGAAGACACTTTTTTAACACTCACACCGTCACCAAAATCCCACTCTGCTGTAATCAGGCGCTGTAGCCCAGCTGGGTTCCATTTGGCAGGCCAGCTGGGAACCCTATGATGAAGCATGTCACCAACCAGGTTGGTGGGTGAGGGTTCTTCTAACAACTTTAATGGTTTTCTGCACTCTAGTACTTCATATCAAATCGGAAGTATTTCAAAGATAAACCTACGGGTCCGTCCAAGTTGTTCTATTCAGCTTCAATCACAGCCATGTCTGACAAGTGTGCTGCGTGTCATGAATGACAAAACTGGCTGTTAACAGCGCTGCACCTGTGTAATAGGAAAAGCGAAACTGCAAGACTTCAAAGGTGAAGTGCTGTTGGCCCAAAAAACAGGCCTACCTAATAAGTCGTGCTGGGGATAGCGGGCTCACAGATGGCAGTTTGGAATTTTACAGCTACATACCCTATACCCTATTCATGGTATACACAGCACTTTTGCTGCTAGCTTTACCTGAGAGGCCAATGATTGAGTAAGCACAAAATGTAAAAACTCTCTCTTACTCTCCAATAAGCAGGTGTGGGCAAGTTACAAAAAAAACTCTGTGGAGTTCTGCAAGTGGCAGAGTGCAGTGCGAACTGCCGATAGTGCTGGTCTTTCTGCTGCTCTGGTAGAAATTCAACCCGAGCAGCAGCTCGCGCTCACAAACTTACTGTTCGCAGTTTCGAGTGGGGGAAAAGCTCTGCTGCACTATGCGAAGCGTAGTTTTCTGCGCTCCGCGAGCTCAGCAGAGCACGAAGTGCAGAAAACGCACCAAACAGAGTGGAGTTCACCGCCCAGGCCTACGAATAAGATTTGTGCACTTGAACGGGAACTTCAAAGAAGACTACAGAGCTGATGGTGAACAAACATTTAAAGTGGCCTTTTAAGGTAGTTTCTTGGCACTGTGTAACATCTGTCAGTTAGTCTGTTCTGCATTTATGTATATGACTGAAGAAAGAGTATTGTTTCCATGAAGTACCTCAAGTATTCACTCGTATGCAGATTTCAGAATGATGTCGACAGTCATGAGTGCTGTAACCAAAGTGTGTGTCCTACTCGAACACGAATTGTAAGGTAGCAGTAAGCACACAAAAGGCAGGATTGTCTCTAGCAAAATGTGTACATGTTGAAAATAAAAAAAGTTCATTAAAAAGAATCACAAGAAGGGTTGGGAATTCAAAACAAAAGTTGGGTAAATATAGTTCTAAAATATTTAGTGTTTTGCGTGCATTTCTGCCAAGTGTCCATATGTTGAGTTTTTTAATTTAAGCCTCTTCTACCATTTTCCCATCAGCAGAGTTGATGTTGGTTTTAAAAGCCAGGACTGACTGAGAGCGTCTTACATAGCTTGTATCCTTTCAGCATTAATGCTTATATTATTTTAAGGCTTTCTTAATGTTTTGTTATGCCAGTACATTGTTTCTAATGATGGGACATAACACTTTGGTGAAAAACAAGTTGTAATGATGGTGGTTAACATGTTAGTTTAAAGTAACATGTTCTTGCCGTACCCCTCTGTGATCTTGTACAGCAAAAAAGTGAATGATGGACTTGTTTGATTTAATGTTTTTGGAATTCCTCTGCATAGCGTCCATACCACTGTTGTTTAGTTCATCTGTGCCATTACAGAACGGGACAAATTACATGCCAGTTATTTTGGTTTGGACTGTGCAAGAGCATAAAATGAACTCTAGTAAAATGCAGGTGCAGCAATATTTTTGCAGCAGGTGCAGTAGATCGGGCCCAGAGTTGTGAGGGGACAACTGCACCCTACTTTTCGTTGTCATCTACCCAAACAAGAATAGGACATGTTACAACTCAAACTTTTACAACTCATGCCTTTACAACGCAGTTTTTACATCGCCATTACAACGCATGATTTTACAACGAATGCCATCACAACGCATTTTTAGAAACTAGACTTACAACTAATACCATTACGACGCATACCATTACAATGCATAATACCTTTAGGGCAACAGTAGTGTAAGTGTTGGATAGTGTAAGGGTAAAAATTACTATTCCCACTCCAGTGAGTGCAACAGTAGGCTAAGTGTTGGATAGTGTAGGGTTAAAAATTACTATTTCCCATTACTTACCTTATAATGCGTTGTAATGGTATGCGTTGTAATGGTATGCGATGTAAATGATTTTGCGTTGAAATGAACGCATTGTAAAGGTAGTGTGTTGTAATGACTGCATTGTAATGGTTGTTTTCCCCCCTAACAAGGGATGGTCCAATTTTTAGGTCTCACCTGAGGCAATGCATGCGCTGTTTCTTGCAGCTATTTTTCTTCGAAACAAAAATCGGTTTAGAGCCCACTCATTACTTACCAGTGGTAGGCTGCTTGTTACTCTCCTTTTTAGGTCGAGCCTGGGCAAAGCATTCGCTGCTGTGCGAGGCATGCTGTATCGAGGTTTGGACTTGAAGCACCGCTCACTCATCACCCACATTTTTCATTGGCTTGTGTCATTGTCCTTTGAAAACTGGCTTTATATTGTTCAATAGGCTTAGTAGTACGGCCTTGTCTCATTTTGTAACCTCCCATCAGGACATCCCCTGTTAAATGTGGTGTTACTCAGTAGGCTTTAATTACAGCCTCTGAGCACTATTTGGTTAAATGGTTTTCTCTGGCAGGACTGTTTGTTACTATTTGTTCAGTTTTTGGTTTACAAATTGCCCGTACGGTGCTTTCACTTTAATGTCGGCCCCGTCCCTTTCTTTAGACAAGGCTAGTCTAAAGGAAGGTGCGCGGCCGCAATTAAAGTGAAACCGCAGCATGGGGCACTTTTATAATAAAAAGCATTTGCAATAGGTCTTGCATTTGCAAAAGTTTAGGCTATTGATATTGTCCTTTACAATGACAATAGCTCAAACTCTCGTAAATGCGAGACCTATTGCATTGCAAATGCTTGTTTTTACTCATCATTGGTAGGCTTGCTCATCACTCTCCTTTCTCTTCCTTTTATTGGTTGATGGCAGCGGGTTTCATTTTGCCCGTCTCGCTTGCTTTAGACGGCTTGGGGAGGATTTTGGCTTCAGTTCTTAAGATTCGATACACTTTTATTATACTATAGATTACTGCGGAAGTTGGTTTTTTTTTTTTTTTAAACAAGCCAATGTTTTAATGCTACACATGACAATTAATTCCGTTGGCTATGTTACCGTGATTTTTAATACTTCTTGGTGAAATGCATGCTTGTCATAGCCTTACACGGCCTAGGAGAGAGGCCTAGGAGAGAGCCAGCTGAGTGTGGTGTCTCACCGTCTTTCTTTCATCTGCACTCTGCAACCACAACCCTCTGAAAGGTTAAACTCTGATTTTCTAGAATTTCGCCTTTTGGTTGTCGCACTGAGTCTGTCATATAAGATTTGGTAAACTGCAGTTCTCAGTTCCTTGTAGTTCTGTTTACTTTCTGAGGGTCAGTGCTTTTTTGGTGCACAGGTAAACGTACTCCCTCCATTAAAAAAAAAAAATCCCACATGGACACTGTGTGGTACCAGTATGTTTGTGCCTGACACCAGTAAACCAGTAGCTTTCATCACAAACTGTCACTGACCACAGAAATAAATAAGCATTGGCAAAGCCAATAGGTCGTGTGTATGCAAGATCTATTTGCTTTGTCAATGTTTCTTAGCCATGTTGCAACATGGCTGAAGGTAAAGTAACAAAAGCTCCTACACAGCCATCGTTGAGCGTGTCATAACTTAAATTTTTTTACTATTAGCCATGCTCCACGGAAGCTAGCACCGCTGTACAATATGGCTAAAAAACATTGCCAAATCCAATAAATCTTGCTTAAACGAGACCAACTAGCTTTGCCAGTGCTTGTTTTCTTTTGTTGCTTGTATATGTTCATGTTCTACAAATGGAATTGCAAGCCTACTAAACATGTGCCTTGATAAGATAGGTAATGCTTATGCGACTGAGGTTTGCTGCCGTGTTTGGGGTAATGTAAATGCAGGAGCTGCAATCTGATGTGAGTCAAAAGTTTTGCATTAAATTACATTTTGTTAAGTACGTTTAAGGCAAATGAACATGGTGAAGATACTGATGAGAAATTAAAAAGGTTTACTACTAGTATAGACTGTGTAGTCTGATGCTTGATAAATCTATTATTGGTGTAGTTTAGCATGGGAACAAACATTAGTGGAGTGTAGTCTTAATTTACACTATGGATTTACTGAAATACAATATTTATTTTCCTTGGCAAAGCACCCGACTTGGTTTACAACCTAAGTTACGGCAAACTGCGGATACAATTAACTGCAAAAGTTGCATGACTAGTTGTTTATATACCCCTGAATTTTTTGCAGATTTCAAAATGCTTGTGCTGTAGCATTCATTACCGATCTAACAAAATGCAATTGTTTTCCTACAGGACAGCTAAATGAGGTAACAGTAGGAATTTTTCGTGGTAACCAGATGCGCCTGAAGCGAGCATGTATCCGCAAAGCAAAGATCTCTGCTGTGGCTTTTAAAAAGGCATTCTGTCACCACAAGCTTGTGGAGTTGGATGCTACTGGTGTTAATGCAGACATTACGATCACAGACATTATAACAGGACTCAGTAGTAGTAAATGGATCCAGCAAAACCTTCAGTGTCTAGTGCTGAACTCTTTAACACTTTCCCTGGAAGATCCTTATGAAAGATGCTTCAGCCAGTTGTCTGGCCTACGTGCACTGAGCGTTACCAATGTTTTGTTCTACAATGAAGACTTGGCGGAAGTTGCTTCTCTGCCGAAGCTTGAAAGTCTGGATATATCAAACACGTCTGTAACTGATATCTCTGCTCTGCTGACTTGTAAGGACCGACTTAAATCTTTAACCATTCACCACTTGAAGTGCTTGAAAATGACAACCACACAAATTTTGGATGTTATCCGAGAACTCAAATATTTGACTCACCTCGATATTTCAGATGATAAACAATTTACATCAGACATAGCCTTTCGCCTGCTTGAACAAAAAGACATCCTGTGTAACCTGATGTCGTTGGACATTTCTGGTAGAAAACATGTTACTGACAAAGCTGTTGAAGCGTTCATTGAACAGAGACCCAGAATGCACTTTGTGGGACTGCTCGCAACGGAGGCTGGGTACTCTGAGTTACTTTCCGGAGATGGCAATGTGAAGGTTTGGAAACGTTTTTTTAATATTATAAGATGACTATTGTGTCTTGCAAAAAAATGTTGTTTTCAGTTTTTTGTAAACCTTTGCTTATAAAATGATTTGATCATGGGTTCAAAGTACAGTGACCAAATTAATTCTTGGTTGTCAAAGCATTCTCATTCATGTCTTGCTATGTGTAATCCCACTTGTTTGTCATCTTTATGGACTGACTGGTGGAAGTTTAGGTCACCATTTTACCACTTTCCCTTCTTCCCAGAAAACTTCATTGTAATAGTGAAGGCAGATCTATCTGTTACAAAGGACAGTACTACTTTGTGACACAGTTTGTAGTAATGAAGTCCAATAGGCAAGATGTCGTTTTAGTAGATTTATTAAGATAAGTTAAAGGTAGATGAGTTTCTGTGTTGCAGTCCTACCAGGACCATCCTGCCTGCTCCTCAGCCATTGCCCCAACTGTCACACTACACCTCACAGGCACCCAAACATTTCATTCCGCATCATCACACCAACTTCCATTCATCACACAGCACACTCGCACTGGACTGAGCAGGGAGGGAGATTATAACAGGATATTAACATGAACAGGATACTACATATCCCCCTTTCTTATATAACAGAAGCATAAATCTGGTTACCTAAAAGAAGATATAACAAGAAGAACCATCAAAAGGAATAAAGGTAAATTACACAAATGATGCTAAATATATGCAATAACAATTAAACAAAGAGGAAAGAGTGAAAAGATGCGTAGAAGTAAATGAAGAGGGAGCAATAGATAACATATAAACAATAGAGAAAGCCCATCCTCCCCTTCAATATATTTAAAAAGAGTTGAATAAAATTAAGAGGCATAAGAACCAACATATTAGCAGATTGACATAAGCTTACCTATAGTTACCCCCCTCACACACACACCCGCTGCCCAAACAGGCATGGAAGAAGGCATGGCACAAAACGACAAGAACTAACCGGTTGCCTTACACCCCTACACTCAAAGAAACATAGGCACTGTCCCCTCCTATTATAGAAGAATATGGTTACACTACAATGAGGGGAAAGACTATAGACAAAGAATGTCCAACAACAAATCTAGTCCAGATTCCAAGGATGCAAAGAAAATATAACATCACAAGGCGAACTGAACAAGCAGGAAAAGAGAGAAAATGAATAAGACTACAAAAAGTATCACTCATCATCCCGCATTTCCATGTTAAAAATGAAAACCGTAATTGCATAACTCAACAAGCAATAAGTGTAGACACAGAAAACTGTACCCTAGAAAGGAATACCAGATATGAAGAATAAAAATCAGTGCTGAGAAAAATGGGGCAAAAGCCCATTAAGACACCCCATGATACAGAGTGAGGGTCAAAAACATGGAACAATGTGATAGAAACTCACAAATATGTCCCTTGTTTAAAGGTTAGCAACGTGAACCAATGTAAATGGGACTAAACCCATTACCCCAACCCTCATGACAGGACTAGCAGAAATGGGACTGCAAATTAATAAAGACACACCCTGTGTGAGGATTTAATGAACAACGAGTACGTGTAAATGGGACTAACACCCTTGCCTAACCCTGACATAAGGGTAGGAAGCTAATCTAAATGGGACTATAACCCATAAAAAGATACCCTGGGTAGGGGGTTAACAACGTGAACATGCATAAATGGGAAACACACCCATTTAGGCAAATGTACTGTGAGAAATGGGGCTAGTACCCATTCCCGTCCCTCATGTAAGGGAGAGTAAATTGTAAAGTACATCGAAGCGAAATGAACCCATAGAACAATCCCATGCAGGATATGAGCAGCAAAGCAGCTATGTATCACAATATTAGATGGAATGTACAGCTCCCAGAAGGTTGTAGTGAGCGTACTCCAGACTGCAGTAGAAAATCCAAAGTCCATGCTGACTGTCAACATTTAGGGTGTGCGTGTCACTGGAATCCTCTGTCACATGCCAGAGTTCATAAGCAGACAAGCTTGGCTCTTGCCGATTAAGGTGGGGTGACAACGAAAAATAGATGGACCCATGAGTCAGAGTCGTGAGATTCTTTTAGCGCAATACGCAAAAACTTGGATGAAAAACAGCTATGGTGCTAATCTCGACCCAGATGCTACAGTAGAGAAGTAAAGAATGGAAACCAAACTTTGTAGAAGAAAATACCACTTCCGACCCACCTCCGCGGCATCCACTGTCATGTCTGTGTTTTTTTTTTTTTTTTCCACCACACAGTATTCGGCAAAGACATGACTATACCTCTCGTTGGCACCGATTGTTAGAGCTCCGTAGCTTTACAGCAGATGACAAGATAAAACAAGCATTGGCATAGCCAATAGGTCTTGCCTTTGGGACCTTATAAGTTTAGCCATGCATCAGATTATCCCCTATTAGCTTTCCCACACAGTCAACATTTTGGCAATATTTCAGGGGAGAAGCAAAAGGGTGAGTGGGGAGAAGATGTAATTAAGGGCGTGGCTTAAATATACGCAGGCTAAAAATCTGTACATAGCATAGTGTGCCGCCCAACTAGTATTTTGCTGCTTCTGTCTTTGCATACAGATATACAATACTGATACAACACGTAACATTACACGTACAACAAGCTAGGGCCATTGGCTTTGCTAATGGTTGTTGTTTGGGCTGCTTTGGGTTCCCAGTCTGGCCCTGCCTATAGTGCACAGAAGGAGGGTCTGTTGGTTCTTAAGAAGCTGCAAGTGCCCATAGAATGGGAATGAGAGGCCTCAGCAGGCAGAATGTGGTAGCCACATCTCTTATGTAGACCCAGTAGTGGAAAGAATGGGAAGGCCCCCCTCTCTGAGAGAGCCTGGGAGGTGGAGTGTAACTGAACCCTAAGAGATCCTAAGTGTACGAATCCCACAAGGCTGGCAGAGCAGGGACACAGCTATCTATGGGGATAACTTGAAAAAGGATATAAAGAGAAGAATAAGGGGCAAGAGATGAGGATGAGAAATATGCCAGAGAGAGAAGGAGATATGGGCAAGTGAGAGACCGGAGAAGGGAAGAGATTGGCAAAGAAAATGATTAGGAAGGAGAAACCCTGAAAGGGACGAATGAAATGAGAGGGGAAACAGATAGGGTAAGGGAGGAGACTAGGAAAGAGGCAGAATGGGGAACTTGGAAAATTGTGACAAGGGATGCACCTAATATTAGTGCTTAAGAAAAATAAGGACAAAAACAGCCAATAAACACCCTACACACTGGCTGCTCAGACCAGCCCATGGGGCTTGATGACCTTATAGAGCAGCCCGATCCTGGTATCCATGGTTGTGAGGGACCCACTGCCCCCAAATTAAACCCTTATTTTAACCTCTGCTCCGGGTGCGTATGGGCGCATTTTCAGTGATTGAATTAGAGCCTGTGAGACCCTTACAGCACGAGGCCCTGGGGTAAGGCACAGCACAGAAACGCACTACAGGGTGGTCTGGAGAAGAGAAAGCTGTTCACCGGTTATGAACGGTCAAGTTGTAAGTTTCAGGAAAGGACGCCTCGTGTCTCTTTCCATTCCGCTTCCTGCGCTAGAAATAGAGCCTCGCTGAGCTGTGTTGGTAAATATTATCACTAAGCACGCCGAGCTGCAGTGACTCTGCCCTTCACCTGCAGCATAGTAATTCAACAAACTAACATGTTAGGGCCTTCAAATTAACATGTTGCGTAATTATGCTAGTCCTAAGCAAGCCTACATCACAGAAATTCGAAAACAGAAAGCCTCAAACGGTAAGTAGGAAATGCTATGTTATGTAGCATAGCACTTACCAGAATGTCCAATTAGCGGTCCTAAATCCTGAAAGTAAAACATTGAGTGAAAATTCAGTCATGGGTGAGGGTAACAATCCATGTCAGATGGGTCAGAGACAAAGCGAGTCAGTCTGTAATTCAGTGGGGTAACTATACCGCTAAAAGGCTTAGCGAAGTTGCTGTATATTAAGGGACTGCGTGCATCTGGTCATAATACCACGGGTGACAAAAGCGATTGAAGTGATGCTGAAAGAAAATATGAGTCAGTCTATTATACAGGGGAATTGATGGAGTTGCTGCCGGTTCATTGGCTACGTGCATACCGGTCATAATACACCGTGTGGAAAAAGTGAGCAGAATAATGCAGACAGGAAGAAATACAAGTTAATTTATTACACAGGAGCGCTGGGCATAAGTATGGGAAAGGGTTTCTAGTAGCCGACTTACCGGAAAGTAAAGAGCGACGCAGTCTCTGCGGTCCCAGGAACAAATGAGTTCTGTGGTCGCCACGTTGTGTTAAATGGCCCGGAATCCGACGTCAGAACACATCTAGAGTCATCCGCTGCAAGTTAAACAAGCTGGTAATGTCTGTGTAAACAAAACGTGCGGGCGCGAATTGCAACAGCACATTGGAGAGGCGGAGCGAGGCGCACGCGCTTAATAGCAAGCTGGTGGCTGCCTTTGGTGGCACTTTAAAAACCTGCTTACTAAATGTCTCGCCAGACCAGCGCCTGCGCTGGCTCTAGCGAGACCTAAAAAATTTCCAGCACTTACAAGGAGCAGTGCCGGATGGCTCCCGGCACGTCCATACTGAAAAGCGTCCTGGAGTAGCTTGAGAAGCTGCCTAGCAACGAAGATGTTGATTCGATGGCTCCACGCAACAACAAAGTGAAGGTATGAATGCGCACGCTATAACGGTCTCGTGGCTCCTATTTCAAACCGCGAAGCAGCGGTTTAACGGCTCACACTACAGACCTGTCTCAGATGAGGAAACAAATCATGGACCAAAACTGTCTCACATCTGATGTCCCGCTCCATTCGCCGCTACCGCGACCATACTATGCATTCCTAGCAGTTGAATCACACTTAAAATAGGTGGCATAATAAATCACTGTTGCCTCCTTGTGTTGCCAGACAAAAAGTCAGTCACTACGTTTTCTTCGTTGACAGACTGAAATTTAAGGCAGCACGTTGGCAAAATTTTGAGCACGTTCTTTTCTTGTGAAAACGCATAGACCTTTGAGAAGCCTAAAAAATGCCTCACTTGTAAAAATTAATTAATGTTGAACTTAATCATTCTCAGTTGGAGGCAAGAAATGTGACCGAGAATGTTCTTTAGCTCAGAAAGTTGAAGTACTTGAGCTCACACAAGTTGACACAGAAGCAAAACTCTGTGACCTCCAAAAGGACCAAAGCATCACCTCAAAGCATGGTTCACGCCGACACATTCCTTTGCACTATGTAGAGCCCAATGACTGGTCAAATTGCATCTTGTTCACCAAATAGCTTTAATTTTCTGTTGAAATAAGCGTACACTAGACTGGTGTAACTTCCCTTGATAACCAAACGTCCAAATAATGTTAATAAGCACTGCATACCTAGGCTAGGGCTGTCCGATGGGTAGGACAGTGGTGGGGCTGCGAGGCGTTGTGCTTCATTTTCACTGCTTTCTGTGGACAGCTTTGATATTCTGTGTACTACTTCAGGCTTTCTTGTGGATGCTTATGCTTTTTTGTGAATTCCTCCTCTTTGAAATCTTTTTAACGCTGCCGGCATATGAAGGCTCAGTAGATTGCTTCATCTTTTAATCTTCTTTTAATATCCAGGTTTCAGGAAGTCCGGATGTAACACATGGGTTAGTCACCAAATCATCGCCCAAAATACTTAGTAATAAAGTCCAACAGGCAAGATGTAGTTTTAGTTGATTTTTTAAAGATAAATTACAGGTAGATGAGTACTTGTGTAGCAGCCCCACCAGGATCATCACACCAACATTCCACGTGCTACACAGTGCATTGACACTGGGCTGAGCAGGGAGGGAGACCATAACAGGATATTAACATGAACGAGAGCGAGCGAGAGAGAAAAAACATTTCTTTTTCCATTTGACTGTTCTCCAAGTATTGACTTTGCATGTGTTTTCAATGGCAAGAAGCTTCTCAACCTTTTGAGGGAATTATATCTCACATTTACTTGGCCATAAAATAGCAGAAGATTCCGCCATGGTAAAATGTAATACCCTGCTGGAGTTGTAGGCAGATCAACACTGATAAGCTTCAGTTGCTGATGGCTTCATAAGCTTCAGTTGCTGATGGTTTCCCAAATATGAATCCGCTTACAAGTGGCGAGGGAATCTGACTACAGATTCAAGGTGGACACATTTTCTGCTACGGCTCAGTATTTTTGTACTTATTTCTTTCTATTATAATTAAGCCCTAGGGAATAATTGTGTGGACTTAAATTTACTTGGCAGAATTCTGCATTGAATTCCCCATTCTGTGGAGTTCAGAACACGCATTTACCAACTGCTACAACCAGGTGGTAAGTGTGTGCTACGAGACCAGGTTGGGTGTTGGGATAATAAGAGAGAGAGAGAGGGAGAGGTTGCCTTATTTCTTGGCAAAGAGTTGGGCTGCACAGAAACCCTTTCACAAGATGATTTTTCTGGCTAGTAATATCTGGTCTGTTCCTCTCACACCCAAAATATGTGGATACAGGATCACTGGGAATTGTGATTTGCACAATTCTCCTCAGGGAACCAATGTCTTTTACATTTCGGGGGATATAATATCTTCACTTTCTGTGGTCAGCTTGAATTTACAGTTTTATTAGTTTATGGGAACTAGGATGGGTATTTTCTCAAGTTTGTACCAACGTAGCTTTCATTTGAAAGTGCCTTTAATACTTGTAGATATAAACCTTTTTACTGCAAATAGCATTGTTTGTAAACTGAAACATCTTTCTAGATTCCCTGAAATCCAAGTGATTCCAGAACAGAAACTTATCATTCAGTAATAAGTTCAATAATGCTTTTTGTGTGTTGGACCCATTGTCTTCTGTCTCAATTGGCAGAGTATCTCCTTTACAATGTGAGATTTTCTTCAGAATTCATCTTTTTCCAGTGCAGTAGTATTTTTATTTTGTGGAATTACCCTTGGCTGTGTGAGTGATTAGTCTGAAGAGACGATGTGGCTAAGTTTATTTTGATTTATTTATTTTTGAATTTGTATATAGCACAGACCTGGCCCAAATGTATTGGAGTGCTTTACAAGAGAGCAGAAAGTAAGTTCTAATAAGCAAACATCATAAAACAACCTAAGAGCACCAGGAAACAGAGAAAAAACAGTTCATACCAGCAGGGACATTCCAAAATAAGAAATAGTTAGCTTACTAGCATAGTAAACCAGTAACTTGTAACCATGTGAGCAAATGGAGCAAACCTTTCCTACCAGTAAAGACAGAGCAAGTCAACATAGGAGATGCTGCAGTAGTACCAATTTTAACCAAAGTGCCTCTCAAATAAGAGGATTTTGGGGTCTCTTTTGAATGTGAGCTCACAAAGGGGTGGTGGGAGGATGTTCAATATCTTTTTTTGCACTACTGGAGAATGCCAGTCTTGTGTGGCATTCTTGCCTGGAAGGTGGAGGTTTGAGCAGGAGGGACTCGGTGCTTCTTGATCTTCTTTTAGCTCCAAAGACTTTCAGTTTTCGAGCCAAGTAGGAGGGAGTGGTGCTGTGAAGGAATTTGAGTCATGCATTTAGTAATAAATTGGGCTCTTGCATCGATGTGGAGTCCTTGCAAGTTGCGAAGAATAGGAGAGATGCAGGGGAATTTCCTGTGGCATGTCACAAAGCGGGCAACTACGTGGAGCATTGCTCTCTGAGGAGATGGATATGCTTTAGGGAGACCAAAGTGGAGTGAGTTACCAAAATTAAGTGTGGAAAGAACAAGTGTCTGGTCGACAGATTTCAAGTCCTGTTCAGGAATAAACTGTCAAAAACCCCAGAACAGACTTTCGTGGTTTGCCTCTTTGGCCATGGCTGAGATTTGCCTCTGGCGGTCTAGAAAGTTGTCAAAGATAAATTCCACCAACTTTGGTGGTCTGCGCAATGGTCTGATTACAGTTATGGGGACAAAAGGATTCCAGCCACTGCCACTCTTAGATTGGGGGAGGAGGGGTTGAATTTTTTTTGTGTGAGATTATTGGAAATTCAGTTTCACTGATTACATCTTAAATCATCCACAGAACCAGTTACACCCCCATACAACCTCTCACACAACCACTCACATACCCGTTAATAAAACCATACAAGTACTCCCACCCCCATCCATGCACTAGTACAGCCACTCCCACTAGTGAGCAGAGTTGAACTTAAGAGAGTTGTGGTGCAATAACTCAGACACAGCATTCTTGTCCTGGTGAAAGGAATCAAAAGCAGGCCCTTACCTGTCCTTGGTAATAATGAGTTACAGCTCATCGCATTGTTCATTCACTGAAGACCAAAACATTTTACCAACTGACTAAGGCACGAATATAAATATTTAAAGGACTAGTTTAGAGCTAACGCCTGAGAAACTCCTTGGTGCGGGGACTTACTATCTGGCAGAAACTGAGTGAGGTATTCTGCCTGGCACGTACTAACCTGGTAGGATCTGCACCACTGAGCAACGCTCCCCCAGCACCTATCTAATGCAGCTAGCTTAAAAGGATTATAGAAAGGTACAAAATGATTTGGTGATGTTGGTTAGACTTCACCATGCAATACTATCACAAACACCAAAGGTGGTCCTTGGATTCACACTAATAAATGATATCCTTAGCTCAGTCGTGGTAAACTGGCAAAGAGCATTCAGGCTTTAGTAGAGAGGTACATGTGTTAAGCATTTCAGAGTACCAACATGAACGATAAAGAATTTACATTACTGCAGGACATTTGTATTGCGGTCAATGGGAAAAGTGATTGTGGCAATCAGTGACTTGCAGGTCGACTTGAGTTGTAGCCGCTGAGATAAAAGGTTCCCAGGACCAGGCCACAAGTCAGTTAAGTTTTACCTGGCCCATGGAGCCTGGGTGCAGAATTGTCCTGGCTGTCCCTGGTGCTGAACGGGAGCCACAGGAGAGCTGCTTTTACCACAGACATGGTGCTGCGGGAGAACAGGGTGTAAAAGGTGGACAAGTACTCCGTTGCTGATGTCAGATGAAGGTTTTATAGTGTCCTCTAGGTGCATTGTCGAATAAAGAGGTCAGTTTCCGGGCTGGCGACCAATAAGCTTTGGCAGTGTTAAGCTCAGCAGGGAGCTTCTTTGATGTCCGGGGGAACACAGTATTCAGGCTGAAACTTTTTGGAAGGGAGGGCTACAGTTACCACAATGCATTTGACCATCTGCTTTTGGCCGATCCCTTGGCGGGCCCGATTGGCAACGATTCTTCAGATTTGGACAATTTATTTACCTGCAGTTTACAGGGAACTAGTGCCACTAGTCCAAGGGAGTCTGAGGTTGCTTCTGGCTCACAGTGGTCCCTCTGTCTGGGGGAACCACCCTTTTTCCTAGGATGAGCATCTGTGATGCAGTTCCAAGAGCTTTGCCACAGGTGCAGAGTATCCCTCTCTTGGGTGGTGCAAGTCCTGTTGTCACAGACACGGGTCTGTTCTTTGTCCTATTTAATGCAGGTTGAATCAGAACTGGAGTTCTGGTGTCCGGGGTGGCCCTTAAATCCTAGATTTAGGGGCATGAGGGGTGTGGGTGCAATGACCAATGGGCTACAAACCCATCAGCTTACCTGCCCTGAGGTGACCACATCTGGGGGTATAGGTCACCTTTTCTATCAAGAACCCATTATTTCTACCACTTTTAAAAATAGCAGGTCTTCCTTAGGTGTACAAACCAGGCAGCTCACCCTAGACGTGTGGCTAACCTTCTGGGGGTGTACCCCTGCAGACTACCTAATTTTCCCACCTGCTTGGCTGCAAATGTTTCTGGGGCAAGGGGATGTCTGTTCATTCCTCTGGGAGACAGCCTGGATGCTTATCCAAGGAGGTACAGCCTTTGAAGCTCCCCGCCTAAATGTGCCACTTCACTACCCCTCCTTAGAGGGAGGAGGTGTGACCGTCTACCTGCGCAGTTCTTTGTTCCTAACTCCTTGGAGTGGTCACCCTGCCTGGCAGTAGGTCAGAATCCTGTCTTAGCGACAGCAAGCTCTAGCTGCCAGCCAGAGCACGGAGAAGCTGGGGCAGCCAACTGGGTGCATTCCACATCACCTTCAACACAAAATTTGTTTCAGAGGTGAGAAGGCGCGTTGTTTGATACCAAATTCTATATATATTTAGGGAGTATCCTAATGGAGCTAGCGCCCCTGGGTCTGTTCTCGTGCAAACCCATGTTATCCTATGGACCGTCTATCACTGCACTTCACTTTAATGGTAAAGGTCACTATAGAGGCATATAAGCTTACACTTACATGCCCACAAACTTAATACACTGCACTCTGTCTCCTGGGCTTGGGGCGCCTTCTTTAGGAGTGACTGCCATATATTAAAAGCAGTGCATCGACTTTGCTTCACATGGTGAGGTCAATGTCGAAATGGAGCCATTTATACAGTTCCTGCAGTCTGCAATGTTGGACCTTCTGTCAGTAGATTGCCCAAGTGACTCAGGGTGGCAAAACCAGTGCTGTAAACCCTGAGGAGCCCTTTATCACCCATGCCCTGAATACCACTGGTACCATATACTAGGGACTTATAAGGGGGGGGGGGTTAAAATACTTGTTAAGTTGGAGTTGCCAATTTACACACCTCTGTTTTAGTGAGAGAGAGCGCTCACTTGCACTGGAGTCTGGTTAGCAGGCTTCAGTGCGCTGTCTGATTCGAAAACCAGCATGTAGTAGCCCAAATGGTGGGTAAAAGTGGGGGGACATCGGCAAAAAGACCAGTTTTCTTACAAGAATCGCATGAGACATCGTATCAAATGCTGTGGACCGGTCCAAAATACACCAGAGCTGATGGCTCGGCCCTGTCCGTCTGCATTTGTAAATCATCAACTACTGCCACCTGAGCAGATTCTGCTGTGTAATGAACCAAAACGTGATTGAACAGGGTCCAGAAAGGCTGACGGGAGTGGATTGATATATTTTTCCATTATCTTGACTGCAAAAGGCAGCAAAGACATTGGTTGAAAGTTTGATAGTATAGACTTGTCAGAATTACTTTTCTTCAACATGGGCACAATTGGAGCTTTTTTCCATGCCTCCGGTACACTACGGCTCCTTGCAAAAGTATCCAATAATGGTTGCGCACGGGCCTCTGATAGCCTCTGAATTTGCCTTCTGCTGGGCTCGCAGAAGAGAATATAAAGGGGAGACAGATGATATAGAGCTTGTAATGGAAATAACATGTTCAAGGAATTAGGCTTCCACTGGTCCACACCGGGCCCTTGATTAAACAAATCAGTTCAAGTAGGGGCCTCCTTAGACGGCAAACCAGAAGTGCCGACCAGGACCTCTTATACAGGTTCCAGTGAAAAAGTGAATCCCACCCGGTGTCTCATGGGCCATGCACCCCTTAATATTCACTATACTGTTCAGGACCCCTGCATCTGGCTCAAGTAAGGAAGTAATTGAAACCTCAGAAGCAAGCTCATGAAGGGAGTAGGTACACCCGGCACCAATTAAGTAAGAATTGCAGAGATTTTATGATCAGCAAATTTGGCTAACTTGTCTGCTAACTCCTGAGTGTACTCAATAATAGCAGACATACATTTAGAGAAGAAAAATCACAGACAATTCGGAACATTTCCTTAAAGGAAATATCAGCCACCAGAATTTTATTGGCATAGAATTCCATCTTAACCACAGTAATAAGTTTTTTTTATAATGTCTCAATTCCTTCCTCAGTGCATCTCTTGCAGTCAGCAAGTGATCTTGTTGCCATAGCCTTTCCTCTTTTTTGCATTCTGTGGGAAAGTAAGATCTGCTTTCATGATTACCCCCACTTTTTGCTTCATGTAATGCTGTTTCTGACTAGTCTGACTGTGATCCTGCTAATCAGTACCCTAGTCTCTGTGCTTTCTCCCCTATATTGGTTTGGTAAGTACTTGGGTACATCCCTGATTGGACACTGGTGTACACTTATCAGTCCCTAGTATATGGTAGTAAGGTACCCAGGGCATAGGTACACCAGGGTCCCCCATGGGCTGAAGCATGCATTATGCCACCCATGGGAGACCACTCAGTTTGCAACGACAGGCCTGCCATTGCAGCCTGTGTAAGCTGGTTCTAACACCACTTACTAAAGATATAGGTTTACATATATCTAGGGCCACTATACTTAAAACCTATAAGTGACCCCTAAGGCTGGCCCTACAATCCTAAAGGCAGGGTGTTTGGTTGCAAGTAGGAGGGTGCCCCTGCATGAGCAGGACATCCCTACAGCCCATGGAGTCCATTCTCCCGGGTTGTAAGTGAGGCAGCCATATGACATATAGTGGGGCACCGCGTCATTACGCGGTGCCCATCTCGCAACTGGCTGCAACGAATCCTATCATGTTTGGTATCAAACATGTTGAAATCATACCTTTACACCGTAAACAGTGTGGGAGGTATGATTCCATGCACCATAAATCTCCTCTGGGAGGCACTCGGTGCTCCCGGTACCAGTCTTCAGACCCGGACAGCAAGCTAGGGGTGCCGCCGGCCAGAGACACTTTACTGCCCTCCTGCTGGGCCAAGCTCGGGCAGGGGAAGACAGAACAATAGGTATCCTATCACAGGGAGGTGTGACCACCTCCCTGACAGGATTTAGTGTATTGGGGTAGGGTGGGAGCGCTTGCCAGCACCACATAGTCTGCATGCGGACATTTGGTGCCCTCCATGCATAGTCCAGTTCAGGGAGCTGTTGGCTCCCGCTCTGGCGCAAACCTGGACAAAGGTCAGGGGAGTATCCACTCCCTTGTCCAGCCCCTCCTTAGGTAGGGACCCCTGTATCGTCCCAACCCTTTCATTAGGGTGCTTAAGGGCTTACCTGAGGATGGGTCCGTAGATTCGTCATGGGACAAGATAAAATTCCGACACCACTTCTACCATCTGGGCCCTTTGGACTGCGCTGGACTTCGCTTTGGGCATCAAGGCTGCAACCGAGGAGACTCCTGTTGCTCCTAATCTCTTTGCCCTGCTCGTCTGCTGCAACGTTCATGCTTGTGCACCATACAGGAACCTTCCAAGATCTGTGGGAATCCAAAACACCTGAAGAAATCTCCCTTGAAGTGAAGGAGTCACTTCCCTGCATCTGCAGGCACTGCAACTAAGCTGCCAGTCTGCTGATCTTGAGCTCCCACAGATGCCAAAAAGCTCAGAGAAACAGGTGGTGGTTCTAAACATCCCTCGAGGCCTGCCCTCTCACCAAGTTTGAGGCCAGTATCACTTGTCTGAGCCGAAGGAACTGAACCCTGTACACCACGTCGACTTGCAGTTGCAAAGGCTTGTTGGCTTCCTTCCACCAAGATCTTCGGGCTCCAAGTGGCCCCAACCTCAAGCATCTCCACTGGCCAAGATCTTCATCCTGACTGTATCTTCTTGCTTCGTGGGCTAGCATCTTTGGCGAGTTGCTCGAGGTCCTCTTGTGACTCCAGTGCCTCAGGCCTTTGGGTCCTCTTGAGGGTCATCTTCATATTCTTTGGGCTCCTCTGCCTGCTTGGGGCCTGTCCTGACTCCCCTGCTTGTGGTGAGTCACCTGGACCTTGCTGGTCCCGACATTTCACCTTCTTCGCTTTCCCCGTTGTTTGCAGTTGCCAATGCTTGTTGGTGCTCCCGACAAACACCAAACCCTCGACATCCGATGTGGGACAGCTCGGGAATGGCTCCTGGTCTTCCACTGCGTCGCCTGGTCCTCACAGCTGCAGCATCAAGGTCATCGTCAACTCTCCGGCAGCAGCCGACATTGGTGGGGATTCGTCTTCTGTGCCTCCTGGTCACTCCCAAGTGGCTTAGACTCGGTCCCCTCTGCTTTCAGGTACTTCTCAACTTGAATCCACCTTTGGGCTCCACCGGACACTTTCTCCTTCTCCTGCAGCGGCATCTGCCTGAAGTCCTCCATTGGGTTCCACAGCGGTTTCTGACGCCACTTCACACCTATGCACTCAACTCCCCTAGGGCAGGTATCCTGGTTCCTAAGGTATCCACAGGTGGGGTGGCTCCTAAACCTTCTGTCTTCTACGGGGTTTCTTCAGGGTTCACTCAAAGTTCCTTCTTTAAAATTGCAACCACAACTTACCCATTGACTTGCATTGATCTTGCGGTCGTGTTCCCACTCTGCACATGGCCTCCGTGGGGCTCCTGATTACTTACCTTGGATGGTTCCTTGGGTCTACGTCTTCTGGGTATAGTCTTGACTCGAGTCGTGGTTCGCATTCCACTATTTTAGTATATGTTTTGCCCCCACCCCCTCCCTCCCCCCTGGTGACCGCTGTTTAATTCCGTGCTACTGATCTGTTTCTATTAAAGTATTGTGGTGCTTTGCGGTATCTCCGGCAGTGAGAGTTATATAATAAATGCATATTTGTATTAATACACTGTGTGGTTCTTTTCCACTTAATCTATATCAATATGATTATGTTCTGGTAAAACAAGCTACTTTACAATCCTTCTGGACTAAGCCTGAAAGCTGCTCTCCACAGCTACCACTTAGAAAGTTTTCTAAGACCACTGAAATCGCCATAAGGGTTGTCTGTATTGGTGCAAGGTGCCCACTTACGTAAGTGTACACCATATATACTAAGCCAGCTTCTCACACATTCCCACTTCACTTCCTTGGGGAGGGCGTGTACCATGAGGCATTTGAAGTGGCCATTATGGTTTTATATTTTTTGAGGTAAGACTGTGTTTAAAGCTGATCCACCTACTGAAGACAGGTAAGGTAATTATCTTTATTGCATGATTAATAAAAATCTTTTATAGCCCTCCACGGTAGTGACCATTCTTCCCTTGTGGTTGGATTCCATAAGACAGAAGGTCAGGAATATGAATGGTATACCAAGAGCATTTCTTCCGTGGTTTTTCTTAGTGATTTGCCTTTGTTCACCGCTCTAGGAACTAATTTTATGGTGAAAGGGACACGAAAAGTGTCCATCCAAGCTTAGGGACCACTGTCCTTCTAGTGTATTAACTCTTCACGGCCAAAAATGATCAAGCGTATGGCCTTTGCCATGAGTAGAGCCCTGAACTGCCAGGGTTAAATCAAAGGTGGCCTAATCATTGAGGAATCTGTTGGCCAAAAGACTTAAAAGCGGATTTGCCCATACATCAAAGTCCCCGACAAATACTAAATCTGCATGCAACAGAAAACGTGGGAGCATTATTTAAGGAAAGGATCAATAAAGGAATCAGCTGGGCCAGATGACCGGTAACCAACTATCCCACTTACCAATGCAGAGGCTGGGGATGAGTGAATAAAACTCAAAATCTCAACATGGGGAAAATCCTGTATATTCAGTTTTTTGGTTGAATATATATCCTTGACAATTATTGTGATACCGCCCCTGCGTTGATTACGGCGTGTGCACTGCCTTAAAGTGAAACCTGAAGGGCACATTGCCATCAACTACTGCTTACTAGTATCTGATAACTATCTGTGATAAATAAAGCATCAAAAACACATGAACTAGGAGCTGATTGATTTCTATAAGATAACAAACAAACAACGCGCACACTCATTGAGTCAGAAACGTCCATTTGGGTATTCCCTGATTGCTGTCCTGGTATGCCCCACAGACGTGATTGTTCTCCTTGTAGTGCACTTGGTAACCTAAGATGTCCCAACTCCAAATTTACCTCTACTGGCAAGTGGTTTTGAACATCACCTGTGGCCTTCTGATCTAAGTGCAGGGCATATGACGTATTTGTACATTGTATGAATTCATCCTGGCCAAGCCTGTTGGCTTGGCTGGATGAATATGTTATAAAGGCATATGAGCTTCCCTATAGAATCTCACCTAGGGTCTGTCGAGCTATTCTTCGGAAAAAGGACCAGCATGACTGCCGCTGTGAGTGGCTGGTGTGTGGGTGGGGGCAGACTGGCTTGCCTTTGGTGCACCCGCTGTGCTACGGCACAGCTGTGTTGTTTATATGGCCTTTTGAGCCAGTCAATGCTGAAAAACCACTAGAACCCTACACTCATAAGCTTTTGCAATGCAATAGGCTTTGCAGTTGCGAGACTTAGAGCTATTGGCATTGTAATGAAAATGTATTTTACCTTTGTGTTTTGTTTTGGAGTGTAGGGGATGTTTGTGGTGTGGAGTGGAATTATGTGGGTTGTATTGGAAATGTAAGTTATGGAATTGAACGGGGTGTAAATATGTGGAGTGTATTTGTGTAGTGGAATTATGTTGCAGAGTGAATAGACGTGGTGAGAGCTGCATAGAATAGATAGAAAGAAGATACACTGGAGTAGGTGTTATGAAACCTCAGTTGGTTAATGCAGTCACTGAATTATTTCCTTCTTGGCGCAGTGGTGGATAGTGACTTTTGTATTCTAGTACTTCAAGATACCAGCATGCGACTGAAAGCACTGTGATTATGCACATTGTTTTAAAATTGTATTATGCATAGTATAACAGAACTGCAGCAAAAGTTGCTTATATTTGGTGTTTATTGTAAAGCAAGGGGTAACCTTCCATTCCAGGAATTTTTAGCTATTTCAAGATATTTTTAGAGCTGCTTATAGCTCAAAAAATTGTCATTTCTGATATATGTCCCTTTCCATGCACCTTATTGCCTTCGATTTACTTGCAAGAAAGTGTCACATATTTGGCTATTGAATGTTATTTAGAAGTGCACTGAAACCATGGAAATGTCAGAGATAAGCAATTTGAAACCTCCGCAGTTGCGTAGCAGTGGTAAAATGCACAGAGTCCTAAGGCTAAGAAAAACTAATTTTGATGCCGACCTATGTTGTTAATTTCCTTAATAAAGCTGCATTCTTTACGCAGGGTGAACCAATTGATGTGCAAATAATCGTAGAAGTTTGCACACACCTCTTTTTAACCATGTGGTAGCCGCAGATGTATTTTACTCCTTATGAATGCTGAACTATGGGTTGCAGAAGTCAGCATGGCCAGAAGTCAGCTGACAAGCCTCAGGGCGGGTCAGTTGTGTACCTGAAGTGCAATAGTGAAAGTTTGTGTCCATCGATGTATTTGTATCTGCCTAGTTTCAAGTCAAGTCAAGATAGCTTTATTCGATTTCAGTATAAAAACCATAAAAGCAACATGAAAATACATACATATTAAAAAATACTACATTAAGAAAAAAGTGTTACAGCTTTATATACGGCTTAGTCGAGTTACTCAACAAAAAAAAACAGGCTCTGCCTTAGTTCATCGACAGTCTACACCTAATAGCAAATTTTAAAAACTTAGCTAAGGCATTAATGGTTATTTCATCTTGGAGTAAGAGCAGTTTCAGAAAAGCAGGCCTACACTGCCTGAATCCCCAGGACTTCAGTAGGGGCATCAAATATAGCCTTCTTCCCCATGAATAAAATTTACAAAATAGGACACAGTGTATTTGCGATTGTGTTGCAACATTATCACAGGGACACTTAATTAGATGTGAAGACCAATCATTTCTAGCTGGGAAAGTTATTAATCTAAAATAAGATCCAACTCTCAGACGGGCTAACAGCATCCTGTCATAACTGGGAAAATCGGGGGACAGGTACAACTGTAGACCAGGGGCCTGTAGCAGTGAATTATGTTGGAGTACTGATTTCTTGCTTATTTCATCACACCAGCGTCGATTTTCCAGGAAGTCAAGGCACCTTTGTTTGTAATCCTTCCTGGACATCGAGTTTAATGAACCAGGGTTTTCAAAGAAGGCTGGGTGTCCCATCTTAATCATAAATTCTTTTATGTAAGCAATCCAGGGAATATCCATGCATCTTTCTAATTTAAGACAGTCAATCAAAATAGATCTATTAAAGACAGTTTCCTCTTTAGTCCATATCTTGTGCCATAACAGTAAGGGGCTAACTTTAATCAAATCTGAAATGTATGGCAGGTCTAATTCTTTATGACAGATATATGTGGGGGACGAATTTGGGACCGCCAAGAGATAGCGCAGAAAGGAATTTTCTCTTACTTGGATCTCTTGACAGTCAGCAATGCCCCATAGGCCAGAACCATATATTGCGGTTGAAATGCATTTGGCGTTATAAATGTCCATTAAAATGCGTGCAGGCCTACCCCCCAATTTGTTGGAAAACTGTTTTACTGCTCCTAGTGCACGGGCGAAAGCAAGGTTTCTACTCCTAATCGCTGCTTTCCAGGAACCTTTTTCATTAAAAACAACCCCTAAGTATGAGAAGGTACTTGTAAGAGCTATCTTGGACTTTTCGATAAAAACATTACAGGGGAGTTTTTTCTTCGAGGAGCAGCACATGGAAAAGGTTTTCCCAATATTTACTTTTAGTCCTCTAGTACTCATAAACAGTGTAAAACAGGTTAGAGCTTTTTGGAGGCCCAATTGGGTTCTCGCCATGATAACTGCGTCGTCCGCATATAGTAAAATGGGAACCGCCGTGCCATCAATTAAAGGATAGTCTACATTTTGTGTGGTTAAAAATTCCGCCACACCATTTATGTATAAATTAAAAAGAAATGGTGCCAGGATACACCCCTGTCGGACTCCTTTGTTTATTGGGAACTTAGTAGAACATTCTCCTTTAATTCCAAATCGAACCTTTGCACCAGCCCCCCTGTATAATTCTTTGATGAAATTAAGGATGTTTATATCAATACCCAAGCCTGTCAAGGTATCCCATAGTACCTCATGGTTCAGACAATCGAAAGCAGAACTTAAATCAATGAACGTCATAAAAAGATTACCTTTTTTTGCCGTCATGTATTTGCCGATAATTAGGGCCAGATTTAGTCCCTGTTCGATTGTACCTAGGCCTGTTTTGAAACCATATTGGAACTTGGAAAGGATAACCTTTTCCTCTGCCCAGGAATTTAATCTGTTTAAGATTACCCTGCCTGCCACTTTCATCAATGTGTCAAGTAAGGAAATAGGCCTATAGCATTTAGGGTCGTTTCGATCACCCTTTTTAAAAATAGGCACAACTATTGCTTCTTGCCAGGTCGATGGAAAGCCGATAGTATTAAAACTATTTAAAACATTGGTCAAGAGAGGAGACCATAGGGATAATGTATTTTTATATATATCAATAGGGACTCCGTCCGGGCCGGGAGCTTTATTTCTCGAACTTTCTAATAGTGCCAATTCTACTTCCAGGACAGAGAACGAAATGCTAATAGGAAAAGAAGTGGAAGGGGCAGGGTCAGATGAAAGCTGATGATTGTATGGTATAAAGACTGTGACGGGAAGAACATCTTCTTTATATAATTCAGTGAAATGTTCCACCCAAGTTGGTCCGTCGATAGCAAGCTCTACCTTGTCTGTTTTTCTATCTACAAAAAAGGGAGCATTTACTGCTTTCCAGAAGGCAGTGCTATCTCTCAACTTGCTGGCCTTTGTTAGGGTCTCCCACGCAAGCTCTTTCAACTCCTGTTTCCGATTTTTCAGGCAGGTTCTATAAGCTAATCTCGCAGATCTGACTGCTGGCAAGTCTTTCGGTGTTTCCTTTAAGATCCGCTTTAAAAACGAATGTGCTTTAGTGCAGTCAGAATTAAACCATCCCTCCGTTTTTTCTCTCGTCCCTGTCCGAGATGTTCCTGTCAGTTTTTCACTAATGTACAGAGTAATCTGGTTAAAAGCATTTGCAATCATGTGCGGGTCGGGATTTTCCTCCAAACATGTCTTGATATTGTTATAATGTTCCTTAATTAAATTTTGGAGAAAGTTTATAGGATCTACTTTATTCCATTTTAATACATAGCCGTTTTGTCTCGCCAAAGAAAGGGCATGGTGATATAAGTTTTCGGCTACGTTATTTCCCGATCTAATACACAGCTCAATATCAAAAGTTGTGCTGATCGGATAATGGTCGCTCATCACAGTATCCAGTGTTAAGAAAGACCGTACAATATGGTGGTGAAAAGTAGAAATCAATATATAGTCTATTACAGACTGTAAACCACGCCCATTAAATGTAGGTTGAAAAGCAACCGGGGGCTTACAAAGTTCATTTGCGAACCCCATGTTCAAGTCAAAAATTAGGGCATTAAACAAATTTCCCAAAGAGGTATGCTCAAAATGTGTGCATGGTTCGCCAGATAGGTTAACCATACCACAAATACCTGAGTCACTTAGGGGGCATAAGTGACAGTTAAAGTCGCCCAGCAGTATGATACACGTATCATTTTGTTCGTGGTTAAGGCTAAGCGAACGTAAACAGTCAATTAGATCTTCCAAAATTTTTTGCTGTGATTCCTTTGGGATATTGTTATACAAATTCACCACAATAAAAGATCGTTTCCCGCCTGCCATTAGGCTGAGAACCTGAAAACTATTGTGCCCCGGTGTAATGTGTTGTTTAATGGACAGAATAGTTGTATTAGAGATATAGGTGCAGAGGCCCCCAGAACACCTGCCTCTCCGTGACTGAATGGCGGGGGTGAAGTATGTTCGATAGCCTGAGATATGGGTCTCAGTTAGTTCCCAGCATTCCTGAAGACAGATAATGTCATATTCCGCAATTAAATCGCGAAATATGGGGTCATTTACCTTACTTGCTAATCCCGCTATATTCCATGAGAGGAAAGACAATTCCCCTCTTGGTTTTTCCCCTTGGGGTTTTAGATTTTGGGGGTAATCCAGAGAGGGTTCTATTTCACTCACGCACGGGTTATTTTCAAAGTCATTATTTAATAATGGGCTAGGTAATAGAGATACTGTTTGGGTTATTAAAGGCTGATTGTCCCTTAACTCATCAGTTTCCACTAGGGAGGCAGATATCCTGGGGTTGCTATTAATGTGTGATTTGTCTGTACCAGGATAGTGGACGTTAGAGCCTCGGTTCTTCTGAAAAAGTCAATCCACCATCTCCAAACAATCAAATCTATTAAAAGTTGGTATGCCTTTCCAGGTATCCCTAGATGAACAATCTCTGATGTGCTGCCTTTCCCAACGCCTATTGACTATACCGCAATCCCGAGTGCCCACCCTAATCCAATTTTCGTTACTGCGAAAATGATGGTAGGGAGAAGTGGGTGGATAAAAGAAGGAAAGGCGTTTAGGTAAGATACCCTCGTTGCTTAAATTGGTGTCCCAAGAGCAAATATAGTCGACTGTGTCTGGGTTATCAAAATTAACCAAAACACAGTCGCCCGATATCGATTTACTTCCCGGACCCACCCAGGGTACCCTACGGACCATTAAGATCTTGCTATGTCTATTAGATGGTAAAGGTCGGTTAATATTTAACCAGTGTTGAGCTTTATTTTTTAATGATCCGGTTGTCTCTTCATATTCCTCCTTCAATTCAGGGACTCCTGTCAGTATTACCACATATGGTGAGGCTTCTGGGGGTAAACTAATACTTGGGTTTCCTAGATTTGCTCCCCAGGTAGGATGTTTGGCAGTATTGGACTCCTGTACCAAATTTGTGGGGGCGTTTTTTTTAATAGCCACATTTATTATATTATCTGTCATAGTGGATGTCGATTTAGTTACCTTTCTTTCAGGGACCATTGACTTAAGAATCGGGGGGGTCGGTAAAGATGATTTTGGGCGGGTTAAACTTTCGCTTTCATTCTGTGATATCACTGGATTTGGCTGGAATTTTGAGGCTTTAGACAAATCCATTAACTGTCCCTCAATCCGTTTCAACCTGGTCTCTATAGGAGAAAGAAAGATTTTAAAAAGCTCCTTAATGTGTTCGGCTAAATGGTAATCAGGTTCAAAAATATCATGGTTTATGTCAGTTACAAAAGAGGCCCCCCCATTATTCGGCTCCAAATTGACTACAGTTTCTATTGGACATTCTCTTATGGGTAAATCCTTAGACTGCTGTCCTTTGAGTGCTGCAGACCTGAGTGAGAGTTTACTCTCCCCTTTCTTCGCTATGGCAGTAGGTTTTTTTGATGTCTTGGACTTTTTTGTGGTATTATCCTTTATCTTGTTCCGAGGGTGTTTTGGTAATTTTGTCGTTTTTAAACCAGCTCGCTTACTAGCATCTCGCGACTGCTCAATTATCGAATCCTGGGATGATAAATCAATACTCAATAACTCAGAAACAAGGAGTGGAGATCTCTCTAATTGAGTAGGAGATAATGAATCCACCATTGATGGTGAAAGGTCCACGGTATTTGGGATGCTATGTAAATCTACCTGTATTACATTCGTGGTTACCTTATTGCTTTGTGGAACGGGAGTTTTAACTGTAGCAATGTGTCCCATAGACGAACGCCGTGCTAATAAAAGATCTTGTGAGACTCTCCGTTCCATAATTGCAATTCCTTGATCAATTACTGAGTTTGCTCTAACAATAAAATTATCTATGGGGCCAGTAATGTTTGATACATCCACATTTAACCTACTCTTGTTCCCTCTGGTATTTGCCATCTATAACAATGAATAAATATACAGCTATCAAAAGATAAGCACTTAGTCCTGGAAATAAATTTTACCCGTAAATGTTACTGGTCAACTGGACATTAGACGTTAGAGGGGGGGCCCGGTCCGGTCTTGCTCGGTCTGGAACGGGCATGAACGGGCCCGCCCTTGGCCCGGGCTTCGCCCGGCGCGCGTCCCGCGCTGCGTCAGCGAGTTCCAATTGTATAGTGCAGGTAGGCGGGCAAACAGGCGAGGGGGGAGTGTCCGGGAAGAGGCAGCAGCTGTTTGAAATCTTCACGCTGCAAGCGCCTCGCAGTCCCTCACACCCTTTCGAAGCGCCCAACAAAATCCATACACAAAGGGTTCAAGAATCCTGGCACGAGCGGCACCCGCGGAGCGGGGGCCGCGAATCAGCTTTCAAAGACAAAGGGTTCAGGAATCCTGACACGAGCGGCACCCGAGAAGCGGGGGCCGCAAGTCAGCTTTTAAAGACAGGTAGGCGGGCAAACAGGCGAGGGGGGAGTGTCCGGGAAGAGGCAGCAGCTGTTTGAAATCTTCACGCTGCAAGCGCCTCGCAGTCCCTCACACCCTTTCGAAGCGCCCAACAAAATCCATACACAAAGGGTTCAAGAATCCTGGCACGAGCGGCACCCGCGGAGCGGGGGCCGCGAATCAGCTTTCAAAGACAAAGGGTTCAGGAATCCTGACACGAGCGGCACCCGAGAAGCGGGGGCCGCAAGTCAGCTTTTAAAGACAGGTAGGCGGGCAAACAGGCGAGGGGGGAGTGTCCGGGAAGAGGCAGCAGCTGTTTGAAATCTTCACGCTGCAAGCGCCTCGCAGTCCCTCACACCCTTTCGAAGCGCCCAACAAAATCCATACACAAAGGGTTCAAGATTCCTGGCACGAGCGGCACCCGCGGAGCGGGGGCCGCGAATCAGCTTTCAAAGACAAAGGGTTCAGGAATCCTGACACGAGCGGCACCCGAGAAGCGGGGGCCGCAAGTCAGCTTTTAAAGACAGGTAGGCGGGCAAACAGGCGAGGGGGGAGTGTCCGGGAAGAGGCAGCAGCTGTTTGAAATCTTCACGCTGCAAGCGCCTCGCAGTCCCTCACACCCTTTCGAAGCGCCCAACAAAATCCATACACAAAGGGTTCAAGAATCCTGGCACGAGCGGCACCCGCGGAGCGGGGGCCGCGAATCAGCTTTCAAAGACAAAGGGTTCAGGAATCCTGACACGAGCGGCACCCGAGAAGCGGGGGCCGCAAGTCATCTTTTAAAGACAGGTAGGCGGGCAAACAGGCGAGGGGGGAGTGTCCGGGAAGAGGCAGCAGCTGTTTGAAATCTTCACGCTGCAAGCGCCTCGCAGTCCCTCACACCCTTTCGAAGCGCCCAACAAAATCCATACACAAAGGGTTCAAGAATCCTGGCACGAGCGGCACCCGCGGAGCGGGGGCCGCGAATCAGCTTTCAAAGACAAAGGGTTCAGGAATCCTGACACGAGCCTAGTTTTTAAATTGGTTTTAGTGATTAACTACCTAGGGCCAGCTAAGCCATCAATGGTAGGGATAGGAGAGCCAGAGCTGGTGATTCCGTCTTCCATGTGGACTGTTGTTTTATGACCTTTAATAACGTGGCAACAGAAAAGACAGGATTGGCAAACAAAAGCACACAGGAGAGAGCGGATAATGCATACTTGTGGGGGAGAAAATCACACGACAGACGATGGGTAGAAAACAGATACTCTCTCATGGAGTGCTGTAGATAAACCTTTTTTTTTTTTTTATAAACTATTTCCCTAACCAACAACAACCAAAAAGAATTAAATCACTTTCTTTTGCCAGTGACAAACTAATTTACTCACGCCTCTTGTACTCCCTAATATCTATCTGCATTTTTAATTCCATCTGTCTCCTGGCTTTAATATGCCTAAACAAACTTAGCCATAAAGCTTAATGAGTGTTAGGTGAAGTGTGTACGGTTTATTTGCCACAATATTTAAAAATGAAATGTTACGCGCCATGTAGGCTGCATGCAGCCTTCATGGAGAAAACGGCCTCCCCATAGAAGCCTGTGCGGTCGGCGTCCCAGCCAATCGCAATGCTGCCATTGCAGCGTTGAATGGCTAAGGTGAGGAGACGGTGGCTGCCTGCTTCCTAGGACTCTGAGGTATGCGAAGCGGGACCGGACCGGGCAGACGAGGAGAGTTGTAATAATTTTTTTATTTATTTAACAAACTCCCCACCAACCCCCCCTCCTCCCCCCCCCACAGTAACAGAAATCAGGTTTGGCGCTATTATAAAGAGCTTCTTTGGCTTAAGAAAGAATTAGAAAGCCTAAGCCAATTAAAAACAGAGCAAGTAATTAAGGCAGTTGGTTTGGAAGGTATGTGCCTCTGCAGAGTGGAGTTGGAGACGACCAGCAAGTGTTTCCTCGATCCCAGTCTGGGCACCGATCATCCCGAAGACCGAAAGTTAGTATGGGAAGTGTGTGAATGCGCTGCCCTTGCCCCTGATAACATTTCTATGATGAAAGCAATACGCTGTACGTTCCACTACGAAGTGCTGCACTTTGCAAATCACACGAGTGCACTATAGCAGGCAAAATTAATATTACCAGAGGAACTATTTTAACCCTGTGATAAGGTTCTGTGTCTTTCACTTTATTCTAACTGCAACCACCCGCTCACTAGTCGCGACGCAGCGTCATGAACTTGTCATTAATCATACTGCGACGGACCTTGGTATGCATTTTACCGATAGCATGACACAGGAATTATCACGCATGTTACGTGACCTCTTTCTTGGTGGGTATCTCTGCTCCCCATTGAGAAAATCTTCAGTGTGAGGTAGTTGAAAGAACATGACACAACACACAGACTGCGTAATAACTGCGTACTCTCCATATAAATGTGAAGCATTATCCTGCTCCACACCCAACCAGAAGCTACTTTACGTAATTTTGCGGTGCACTTTTCTGTGAAATGTACACAGAAGCTCTACAATTAAATATACAAGTCTTGCACAATTCGATGGATTTCATAGTCAGGACTTCTTTTATTTCATAATTCGAAATAGCAATATTGCGATGTCCTTCTGTTTTTGCCAATATGCTTCGTAATATTTAAAATCACTTCAACAGGGGAAAAAAACCTGTTTAATTAGACTGTAAAATCTAGTCCTATCGCACACTTCAACCCGGTCTTAATTCAGTCCTTTTGAATCTAGCAGATGACTGAGCATTGCGCATAGACTTGCTTGCTTACTCAATGTGGCGCAAGAATTGAACTTGTAATCCCCAAAACAGGGCTGGGAGCAAGTACATACGAAGTACTGTCTTATGTTTTTCCGCATCAGAGGGTGGGCATGACTGTCTCTGTCTGTAACTCGTGGGTGCACGCCCGTACTTGCACGTCAGTGTAGATTTCTCTACTTTCTGCTTGGTTGGGTAACCCAGGGCTTTTCTCTTTCCTCAAAGCCTCAAGGCAGTTTACACAATCACAACATGCTGTTTACTATAAAACCTTCTGAATGTTCCGCATCTTACCTCAAACATCCTTTGGCAAGCGTCCAGTAACGTGGCTGGACGGGAATAGTAAACCAGCCCAAGGGAAAACGAGCATTGATCAGTGCAAGAAAATATGCTATAGCCAATAGAACTGGGGGAAAAGTAAGTGGCCCGCGCAGGAACCAATGAAAACCGAGGAAAGAAAGGGCACGACCTAAACCCCTTTGCAGTCCGTACCTAGAAAACAAGCCCAATCCCCCTTAAAATGAATCCCAAACCCACCAAATATCCTTCTAGAAAAATCCCAACTGACAGTGGAGATCAAGAAGTACAAAAAGACTAATTAAAAAAAAAATAGAAGCAACAGAGTGGGAGCCACAGTGGAGGAGGCAGCAGTAACACAACTGTGGCATTAAGAGGAGGTGGGAGGAAAAATGCTACATTTCAATGTAAGAATCTAGGATGCTGAAGCTAAACACAGACAAACAGTAACAGAGCAGAAAACCAAGAAAACAAGCATTTCCAATGCAATAGGTCTCGCATTTACGCGAGTTTCAGCTATTGGCATTGTAAATGACAATGCCTTTTATTTATGTTTTTAAAACCTAAATAAAAGGCATTGTCATTTACAATGCCAATGGCTTCAACTCTCGTAAATGCGAGACCTATTGCATTGCAAATGCTTGTTATCTATAGCAGATAGTAGCAGTCCTTCCCTGCATTCTAAAGAATGTTTAAGGACTGGTAATCACACAGTCCTACCCATAAGGACAGCATATGTACCCTCTGGTCAATGTCGAAGACAACTGTCTCTCCATGTAGGCGTAGCACAGACCGCAAGCCCTTGGATACTGTTGCCAGACTAGAGACTGAAATTGACTACTATTTGTGCTAAGTCGTTCTGTAACTACTAGGTGACAAACAGTCTCATTACATTGTGACTATCGAAAAAGAGCACGGATCCCTTTTAGCTTCATCAGTCCTCACGTAAGGCAGCATTCATAACGAACAAGAATGAATGGCAATCCAGAGGAAATTAAAAAAGAGAACTTAAAAAGAGAGTGAATGGCGGTCCTTAATGCAACTCCTTAACCGGGATCTACGCATATCATCATCTTTATTTGTTTAATGAAATTTCTGTAACGTCCAAAAGCGTCATTCATATTAGCAGGGCTTGAAAATATTCCGCATTTATGTTCCTAGTCGCCTGCAATTCCCTCATAATACTCAGTGTCCCTGTCACCGACCTACAAATGGGAGGGGAGCCGTGGCACAAGCTTTACAGTGCTTGGGACAAACAAAGTATGCAGTGCGATGCAGTGGACGTTTTTTGATTTACAACAAACTAACAGTTATTGCTGTCTGGGAGTGGGAAGGGGCGGAACACTAACGTCAGCCGGCTCTAGAGTGGGACAGATAGGCATGAAGGGGGGTCAATAAACTGCATTTGGAAGCTCTTTGAAGGGGAAGTGCTTCACTTGAGTGACTGGAGACAATCACAGCTCATACATGCATGCCCTACATGTCACTCCACCATTTGCTACGGGCCAGGTCTCAAGAGAATTCATGGAAACCGCTGCATGTTTATTCCGGCCGAAAATGGAGACAGAAACCTTAGGATGCAGAGCCGACACCTTCTGGAGCAGCAGCACTGAATCACTCAAAGAAAGGGACCCGCTGTTGTGTTTATAAACAAATGCCTCTGTAGCATGGAAGTAGCAAACAAAGGTACATTAAAGCGGTCCCGATATTAAAATGAGCTATTTTTGGACGAATGTGCACAGGGATTTACTCACAGTGAAGGGACCCAGTACCATACGGTACGCTATGGTGGTGCATGGAGTAAAATGTAATACCAGTTTAACAGACAAATGGGAAGTCCACTTACCAAAAGTCCTTCTGTACTGATTGTTTTATTTCTATATTTTTTAAAAATTAGTGAAGATACAGCTGAAGTTGTCTCTATGCCAGACAAAACAAGCCCGCGAGTGATGCGCGCGCACTGCAAATAATTCAAGGAATGCAGCAGGCACAGTGCAGGGCCACTGCTCGCTCCCGAGCTCCTAGGCCAGGGGAGAGAGAAGGCGGGACATGCACCCGCCTTTGGCCAATTGCGTGCTGTCTTTCTTAGAAAGATGTACGCAAAGGCCAATAGCGTGTGAGCAAAAAAAAATCACATGCTCAAGCGTGTGGTCCGAGTTCGAAGTCCTTACTAGAAGCCTCGCAGAGTAGCGCATGTGCGTTGGCTCAGGCGAGACCTAAAAATAATCCCCCAAAGAACAATACAGGACCATAGCCGAATGAGACAGTACTAAGTCAGTCCTCTGTGGGAGGAACAGAAGAGAGAAAGGAGGGACAAAGAGGCAGGACTGACCACTAGCAAGCAAGGATTTTCAAAGGACAATGACTTACACAAATGAAAAGCAATTGCAAGAAGGTGAATGGAGTTAAGCCCACATACTGATTACAGCAGGTATCAAAGAGACTGCACATGCACTGTCTAGCTCGACCTAAAAATGGCCTTTTGTTATTGGCCCTCTGGTGCACTTCGTGAGTGTCCGTGCAGATAAAACTTAATTACCCCCCACAAGTCAACCTGAGGCCCCCACCACTAATGCAAGCAGCAGAAGGAGACACACAAATTAAGATACAAGCCAATAGGGAGGGCGTCCCAGAAACAACTATACTGCTTGAACTTCGTGACCAAAATGTATTCATTAGTACCTTGAAGGATTTCATAGCAGGAAATGAATTATTTTGTATCTTTTAAAAAGCATCATATACAACATGCAGAAAATGCTCTTATAAACCAATTTATGCCATTGTATGCTATCTTTATTTTGAAACCAAAGTAAATCACTTTTTGTACCTTTTTTCAAATGCTCCATTGTAAATTCTTACCTAGCCTTTATTATACATCTGCAAAACTCCGCTTCTGTGGACTGGAGGTAGACCTGGAATACACTGCCGTTATTCAGTATCTCACTTTATACATAAAAATGAACTATAACAATAGATTGAGCACTGACCATGAACAAACATTTACTTTGAAGATGTGTCTAGCATTGTGAAATAAACAAACGTGAATTATTAAGGAACCTATATCTAGAAAATGGATAGTCAACAAATTCATGGAAGACTTTTTCTCTAAATTACAAGCCAAGAAGTGAGACTAGCTACTAAATTGAGCCCTGAAGAAGCGCAGTGTGCGCGAAACACGTTTTGGCATTACTGTGATACCTATATGTAAATCTGACTACAAAGAAAATAAGAATAAACATCAAAAGATGAATGAATAAGAAGACTTATTTTTGATGCTTAAAATATGAATTTGTGATTATCTCAGATTTGTTTGTGTTGAATATAAGATTAGCACTGGTGGGGACCAGTGTCTGAGATTGCTGGCGCCGGGCAATTAACCTGCAACCCAATTTGTATTATAACATAAAACTGAACTAAGCCTGAGATTGCTAGATACGGGCAGGTGATCTTCACTTCCTTACCAGAGACCACAGTTTACACATTAGACCCCTCCTCACTTAGGAATGGTCTGCAACATATTGCATCAGTGTCATTTTGTCTATTCATGGGTAAATTGCGTTTGGACTATTATTGGTAAAACAGAGGGGTGGCTCTGTGCTGGCATCGAAGCCTTACTCCAATAGTCAGAAAATGGGTAAAAGATTTAATATAAGGAAACATCTGGCACATCTTAATCTTCTTCTCCCACAGTGCTCTCAAACCCAAATCTATCTTGCTTGCTCTCTGTAATCATCTGCTAAAAAAAGAAGTGGTAGGAAATGGGGCATAACACACGAACATTGCAGGGTGCTGCACCTGTAAGACCAAGCACTGCAATTAACGCCAACATTGATGTCGATAGTCACAACCATCCTGATGAAATTAAACCAAGGTTCTATGTCTGCACCCTTATGCACAAAATCTAATTTAGCAATCTGATGAACTGGTACCTTTACTCACCATCTCTTTACCTCACCCTCCACAACCCTGCTGTGGGGTCTGGAATTGTTTGAAAAATCCTCTTGTCTAAGGGACAAAATTGTACAGAAATCTACTGTCCCTGCAAAGAAATCTCCTTGACTTACCTCTTCACTAAATCAATAAGATGGACAGGCAAAAGTGCATTTTAGCCATTCAAGCGCCTAATACATTGAAGCTGCTATTTAGGAGAACAGAGTCAACAAAGATGTTGCATTTAGGAATCTAAAATTACACATAATCATAGTGTACGTTGTACTGGTGAATCATTATTACATATTTACAGGATAACCTTTCTTCATTAGGTAGTTGCAAAGAATATAAAAGGCATATCGCAAAGCATTTGAGACCCAAGCTATAGTCGGGGGTCGTTATGAATGCAATCTGTGATAGTGTCTAGAATAGCATGTCCTGCTCAAAAAAGCAGGACTTTTCTAGCTGTCATTGGAAGGGTAGGAGACCATTCCTTGTTCAATAAAGGTTTGGTCTGTAAATTTCAGCCCCACTTAGATCAAAGCATCATCTTTAAAAGTGTGTAAAGTTTTCATTTGGATGAATCAAACTCAATGACAAGATTGAAAACCCCTGCAGCCCTTTTAGGGAGGGGAACACACTTGAGTCTATGCCATAGAAGTCTTACCAACATTACACAGGCAGTCCTAAATGCACTATTGGGGACTGCAGTGCCCTTTGGAACATGTGGAAAAATCACTAAGCCTGAAGTTTTGCTGCACCAGAGATATCTAGCTAAGCATCTCGAAGAAAGAGTCTGCAGCAGCTTGAAAGGAAGACCCATCATGAGAGTCCACTGCTATGCTGGTTGGCTGGTCCGTAATATCTTCAACACGCCCAAGACTCATTTTAAGTTATACAGGCTCATAACACAGTGCCTGGCACTCTGAAAGGAGAACACAAACTGACAATCCAGGAGGGGTTAAGTCGATGCCATGAGTGAATTACCCTGCCACTGCTTGCTAAATGGAACTAATACAAGAAGATTTAATATACTGAATTGCACACAATCTAAAATAACATGTCCGTGGATGACATCGAGTCCAGGGAAGTACCATTGCTTCTCTTATGGATGTTGTTAGTTTCCACAGGCTCTCAACACATCAAGGTACTAACAGCAGGAATTTTTGTCTTTGAAAGTGAGTTACTACATATGTGTTGTGCCAGTGATTGACCTCAGTAATAGAAACCTGAATGTTACAATTGAATGGTGGCAAGCTTATGCAACAAATTTAAGACAGAAAAGTCACCTTGGGGAGGGTTGTTTTAACCCCTTCGGTGCTCATGACGGAATGGTTCCGTCATGACCCACGGTTGAGCTGTGCTCATGACGGAACCATTCCGTCATGACCACACCCGCGCAAGATTCCGTCAGCACAGCGGCGGAATCTGCGCAGCATCGAAGGGGTTAATAGGCATTATGAACAACTCAGGGTTTCTTTCAGTAGGCCAGTTACGGACGTGGTCAACACTTGCTGCAAGAGTCATTCTCCTGTCAAGACCGTCTATCCTGAAAAAAATTGTTGTATGTCAGAGTATTGTTGGCAGATATTGTGTTCTAAAAATTGTTTATAGAATTATTGCTCCATTGGGTCAACAGTATTCTGGTATAACTAAAACATACAGATCACTCTATCTGGGGCCAGAGGGTAGAAGTTTGTTTACCTTTTGCTTCTGTGTGGCGATGTCCTGGAACTTCCTCTTCAGTAATGTTTGTCCATCAATAAAGTTGATTGTGGCTTGATCTACTTGTAAAGATCATGTATGCAGTGTGATCTGGCCCCAAACACTGTGTTTTTAATCTAAAACGGTCATCTTTGAAGATCTTTGACTCTGAAGACTAGCATTTTTTTTTAAAATAAAGTCACTGCGGTGTAACAGGAAACATGGAGCAACATAAGGAATGGAGCTTACAGGACACATCTCCCAGCGTTTTTTCAACGGGTCCCAGGTTAATTTTGCTAGAAGTAACAACCTGTTTGTTTTTAAACATTGCCCCTCTCAGCTGGAGACTAGAGACTGACCTAGAAAACTATGGGGACATTTTGAGAGGGCATAGGTGCATACATGGGGGAGTTGAGCAACCAGAATAGTTTTTGGATCATTTTTACTTTGTGGTCTGTAGATGCACTCTCGCCTCATTTTGTCCCAGAAAGACATCTCAAGTCCTCTGGTCAAGAGATTTAGAGGAAGGCGTGGTTATGGAACAGAGTTAGAAATCGGTGACAACTTAACGAAAGGGTGTTTGGAAGACAACAGAAGGAGAGATGGGAAGAGTGGAGATTTTTGGACATTTACAAGAGCAGGAGGAGGGATGGATATTCTGATAGGATTGGGGGGGAAAAAAAGAGAAATTTCAGTAAACACCATAGTAAACTTGGCACTCAGGAAAATATGTGGTGGTTGGACCAGTATTCAACCTACAAAAACTAACAACATCCAAATGATATGATTAGTGATTCACAAACCCTGGTAGGCATCTCCCTAAAGACAGCAGCCAGTACATGTCCATAAGACCACTGAGGCAAGTACTGTGCCTGTTCAACAAACACAGCAAGGTTAAAAGGAAGCAACACGCAGTGTCTTCCAGTTCGTAACATGATCAAAGAGTGCTTGACACACAAACATAACATGGAACACCCCTGCCATCACTTGTATGACAGAGGTTTTTTTTGTTTGAATTTGTTTATTAGGGTTTTGCATACAACATTCCATAATATACATCAAATATATCATTGCCGAACTATTTTTACATCATTGGGAAGTAGCATTCCTATTTATAAAGGGTGATTGCATGTGTTGCCTAGTCCCTGGAACCTCTTGACATTGCTTAAAGCGGACGTCTATTACTGGTTTGTTCCAATAGGCTGTAGCGTGTGCCAGTGCGACTGTGCCGATGTGTCACGCAGCAGCTAGGGTTAGGTCGTTCTCTCTATTTCAATCTGTGTAGCTCTTCCCCTATGACATGTGTAAGCATCTATTCTGTTTAATTAGTGTATCGGCTTTTGAACTGCCGATGGAATTAACTATGAACTGTGGGGAGGAGAGGAAAAGCGGTAAAAGAGAAAATAAAAGGAGGGAATAACTCCCAAAAAAAAAGGGTGGAGAAAAATTGATAAGAGGAACATGAGGGGGGGGGGGAGATGTAGGGTGGGCAAGGTGAAGCTGTCCTGGTGGGTGGCGTATTGACCGAGTGCAGGCGCGCTGGAGGTGTCCTGAGGTGATCTAGGGAGAGAGCGGGCCGCTGGACGGGCGAGCAAGAAGGTCGGGGAGTGTCACCCATCCCCCCTGGTTGATTCTTCTACTTGTCTATGGTACCGCTATCACTATCGTTGGGTCCTGAGTTGCGGGGCGATTGGGGGGAGTTTGAGGCGCGTGCTGCGTCATTTCCCGTGTTTCATCTTCTGCTCTCTCCTGTTTAAAGTGGATTAGGAGCTGTGCCCACTCCATGGATATTGGGTGTTTACGGGTGCCCTTCACCTCCTCCTCTCGTAGTGTCTCTTCCTCTGCTGCACCCCATTTGAGTAGTGCTCCCACCCAAGCAGCTTCCGAGGGCCCTGCGGGGGCTCTCCAATGCATAGCTATGTTCCTTTTCGCTAAGAGAATGGCCAGGGATGCGAACCTCCGTTGTACTTTTACGATTTTCTTTTTCTGGAATATCCCCAGAGCGCACGCTTCCCACGTAGAAATGTTCGGGAGATTGGTCGTCGATCGGAGTGCATAATGCACCCTGTCCCAATACCCTTGTATGGATGGACAGGGCCAGAACATATGTTTGAAATCTGCTTCTGATGCTTGATAGCGGGGGCACTGGAATTGCGCATCGGGGTAGAACCGGTGAAGTTTATCCGGTGTGAGATACGCTCGATGCAGGATATTAAACTGTATGTTTTCGAATCGCGCGTTCCTGGATACCTTTTTGGGAAATTCCAGGGCTTGGCGCCATTCTGTGTCGTCTTCCCAAGTCTCCCGAAGCCCGTCCAAGGAAACATTCGTCAATTCCCCGATGCCTTTGTAATGCCATGTGATTAGGTGCCCACCTGTTCCCATGCGCAGCACCGTGTGCAATACTGGATGTGTCGAGGGCTCCCCGTCCCTCCAATTCCAGCATTGGCTGCCGCTATCTAAGATTTGTCTGTGGCGTAAAAACTGCCCACGTGGGAGGTCATACCATTCGACCAACTGATGATAGGTCTTCAGGTGATCTTCGTGGAACAACGCCTCCAGCTCTGTAATGCCATGATCGGTCCATATTCGAAGGGCCCCCACAGTGTAGTACCCACCCTTCCGGGGGAATCCCACCAGGGGAAGCAAGGGGGAGTATAGCGGTTGGCCCCCCGACATACGATGTATCCGCATCATACATCTGCCTGCTACCTTAACCTACAGCGGGTGCGTGCGTGCCGGCTTAGAGCCTGGCAATAGCATTCGTCTGATCGCAGGAAGGGGCAGCCTGCCACTCTCGGTGATTGTCTCTCCCACGTGCCTCTCTGCCGTCCAGTGGGACAACCATTGGAGCTGTGCCGCGAGGAAATATGATTTGAAGGAAGGAGCTCCTAGTCCTCCGCCCGCCGTGGGTAGGTATAGTGTGCGCAGCGCCACTCTATGGCGACCGCCTCCCCAAATCAGGGCTGTCAACAGCGTATCTAACTCCCGGAAGAAGGAGCGCGGTGGGATTATTGGGAGGTTCGCGAAGTAGTAAAGCATTCTCGGTACCATGATCATTTTCGCTATGGCTACCCATCCGATGGGAGCCAGTGGCAACGTCTTCCAGAAGCCCACCGCAGACCCGCCACTGCCCTACGATGGTTACCCTCGAAGAGGTCCTCGGGGGAGTGGTACAGTCGCACTCCCAAATATCTGGGGGCAGTCGCGTCCCATGACAGTGTCTGGGCGCCCAGCATTATCTCCGAGGGCGCTATTTGGGCTCCCAAAGGGAAGACCGATGATTTCCCCCAGTTTACTTTGAGCCCCGAGGCCTCCCCGAACTCCTGCAACGTGGTCCATATTGGGGTGAGGTCATCCGAGAAATCACGAACATATATCAGGAGGTCGTCCGCGTATAGCGACACGCAATGGGTTGTATCCGCAATGGGAATCCCCCATGTTTCTCCCTCCCGTTGTAATCTTATGGCCAAGGGTTCCATCGCTAGAGCGAAAAGGAGAGGGGAGAGGGGGCATCCCTGCCTAGTCCCTCGTGACACCTGGAATGGGGCCGACATGAGTTTACCAACTCGCATCCTGGAGGTGAGACCTCTATACAGGAGCTGGGTGTATGCCATGAGCGTGGGACCGACATCTATGCGCTGCAGGACCGCAAATAGGTAGGGCCACAATAGGGTGTCGAAATCCAGAATCAGGCATGCTGCTCGGGGGAATCGCTCTTTCACCTGATCCTGGATATGAAACAATCGGCGCAGATTATGTGAGGTATTGCGTCGGGGAACAAGCCTGCATTGGTCAGGATGTACCAATGCCGGAAGTATTTAGCTGTATCGGGCTGTTAAGATTTTCCCCAGGATCTTGCAGTCTGCATTCAGGAGCGTAATCGGTCGGTAGGAAGCCGGGAGTGTGGGGTCTCTATGTGGCTTCAGGAAGGTCACTAGGATCGACGTCCGAAGGGATTCTGGGAGTATCTTTCTGGCTAATGCCTCTTCGTATATGGAAGCCAGCCGGGGCACCAGTTGAGCCGCAAATGTACTCTAGTACTCAAGTGGGAATCCGTCTGTGCCCGGCGCTTTCTTGCGAGCCAAAGACTTAATCGCTTGTTTTATACCAGCGGGCGTGACCTTCTTCTCTAGTTCCTTCTTGTCTGCGGGGGGGACCCTGGGCATGGGCGAAAGGCCTAGGAATTGGGCAAGGTCTCTCGACAGCTCAGTACGTGGGGCCCGGTATATTTCCGCGTAGTAGTCGTGGAAAATGTGCAATATGTCGATTTGAGAGTGTTTGGGCTGTCCGTCTGAGGCCATAAGTTCTGTAATGAGGTGCGGTGTTGTGTCGTGTTTGACTAACCAAGCCAAGAGTGACCCCGTTCTATTACCCTCCCGGTGTGTCTTAGCCGCATATGCGCGAAAGATGCATTTGCGCAGATCCCGCATAGTTTCTGCATGGGAGGATTTTGCCGTGGACAATTGAGCCGATGTGGCTTTCCCCTGGTCTATACTTTTCGATATTTCTTCTAGCTTAGACTCTGCCTTTTGTAAGGCACTTTCCAACACTCTTCTGACCCCCACCACCTGCTGAATGCAATGACCTCTAGCGCTAACCTTAAATGCGTCCCACTCTATTAATCTGGAGGAAGCCGTGCCATCGTTCCGCAGAAAGTGTTCCTGTATGTACTCTCCATGGGTTTGACAGAATGCCGGGTCAGTGAGACACTCTTGGGGCAACCTCCACGTTGGGATTGGGGGATGAGGCTGTCGCCACCTGAGGACCACTGTGTGCGCATCATGATCCGATACTATTCTACCCATATAGTCTGTGTCTTGTACTTTGGGTAAAAGTGGTGCGGAGCACAGGAACCTGTCCAGCCTGACTCTCAGATTGTGCGGGATGGAGTGAAAGGAGTAAAGCTTCGTTGTTGGGTTACGCGCCCTCCAGACATCCGTCAGCGCCCACCTATCTGCCCATCTGCGGAAGCGTGCAGCTTGCGTGTATGCCGGTGAGTGTATCTGCGGGGGGTGGGATCTATCTAGGTGTGGGTCCAGTGCAATTGTAATCCCCTCCCAGGAGCCACGGGATTGATGTATAGTGTGCCAGTGCGTTCGTGAGTCTGTCCCAGTATCGGTCTTGCTCTGTGTTGGGAGCGTATATACTTCCTATGAGTAGCTGTTGGCCCTCTAGGAGCCCTATCAACATTGCGTAGCGCCCTTCTTTGTCTGTTAGTCTAGTCTACTCTTTGAATGGCACCCCTGGTCTGACCCACACTAACGTGCCCCTGGCAAATGCAGAATACGTCGTGGCGCATATAATTTCCCGCCATTTTGTCTGTAACCGGTCCACCTCCCCCGCTGTCAGGTGTGTCTCTTGTAAGACAGCGACGTGAGCCTGCTGTCTCTTTATATATGCATAGATAGAGTACCTCTTACGGGCCGTGTGCATCCCCCTGACGTTCAGCGTGATGAATTTTATGTCTGTGTTAGGGATTCTGCGAGACATATTGCAAAAGGTTGGGTTTGCGTGTTCGTGATGTACTGCAACTCCCACATCCATCGCGCCCGCCCCGTCGCCCGCCACCCACCCACCACCTGCAATGTGTATTGTCCATGACCGCTGTCTTGCCCTTTCGAGGATACTTGGGGAATAAACGAAGGGGAAGAAGGGGTAAACTGCAACAAAGGGGAACAGTCCCAATGCAAAGGGCTTATCACACGAGGCGATTTGCCCAAACCGGTTTTCATGCTGAAACTTTAGTTCGTATCGGAGGGGGTGGTAGCGACGTAAAGTCCCAGCTCTCGCCTTTGTGGCTGCCCGTATGTTGTTGTTATCGAGGATGTGCCTGCCCGCACTATGACTGTTTGTAGTGATCCGAGTTCGGTTGAAATGTTTTTCCCTGCTTCTGCGGTTATGTCTCATCCAGATGGGTTTGATCTTGCGTCGTCGAGCTCAAGTACCATTCTATTCGTATTCATCCTGGGTAGAGGTCGTATCAGTCCCCTTGCGCGCTCTGGTTTTGACGACCCTTCATATGAGTGTGTCTGCAGTCTGGGGGGTCACCATTGGGGGTGTCACCGAGCCCTCTCGAGACCTGGGTGTTGCACTTTCCTCGTCGTCCAAACTGAACAGGTGCGGGCCTCTCTCTAAGTCTGATCCCCTCTCTTGGGGACTCAACGTGGCTACTGCTTGTAGTGCTTTCCTGCGCTCTGCGATGATCTGAGCTAGGTCCGGTGAGCTAGCTGTGGTGGCTCCGGAGCGCGTGCTGGGTTGCCTGAGGGAGACCCTCCGGGGTCGGCATCCCGATCGTCCGGGTGGCTTATCCGTGTGTTGGTTGGTACCGTCTCCAGGGCGCCGTGTGCGTTGTTCCACCCAGGTTTCCGCTTCCCTTGGATCCGTGAAGAAGTGTGTCGTTCCATCATATATGATTTTGAGTCGGGCCGGAAAGAGGAGGGCGTATTGTATGTTCTTTAGGCGTAGGAAGCGTTTCACCGCGAGAAAGGTAGCTCTTTGTTGCTGGACCGCGCGCGAGTCATCCGGGAACAGCATGACCTGTTTGTCTTCTATTTGTAGTCTCCCGTGCTGTCTGGCTGCCCGAAGAATAGTATCTCTATCTTGATAATGGAGTAGCTTCATCAGGAATGGGCGAGGGGGCATGCCCGGCTGTGGTTTGCGTGCTGGAACCCTGTGAGCCCTTTCCACCGAGAAGTAGGCGGTAAGATCTTTTGTAGGCGTGAACGTTGTTATCCAGGTAGTAATATATTTGATCGGATTCGACCCTTCTATTCCCTCTGGCAGATTCATAACGCGAATATTACTCCTTCGGGAGCGGCCTTCTAAATCGTCCGTTTTATCTTCCAGTGTCTTTATCCGCGATTGGAGGTCTTTCAGTATATTGTGTTGTTGTTGCAGCTGCGGTTCCATGGTTTGGACCGTTTGTTCACTTTTCGCAACTTTATCCGCCAATTTTCCGTGGTCGTCACGTAGGAGACTGAGGTCTGACGCCAGTTCACCGAACTTGCCCTCCAATGTCACTCGGGAGTGTTCAATAGCCGCTAGGACCTGGTCCAGCTTCCTGGACATGGGGTCTTCGGTGGTGGGCTCTGCTCTTGGTTGAGGACCTGCCGGGATCGAGGGGGGTCGCCCTCTGTTGGTTTGGGGCCTGTGGTGCTCCCACCGCGCGTGGACGACCCATGGTGGGGGTGGGGGTAGGATTGGGCTTGGGGGGGTGGCGGGGGCGGGTTTCCCTTCCCTTCCCTTCCCGTTCCGATATTGAACCACGTTCGGTGGTGCACACCTTTGGCGCGGCTGAGGTCACTCCTGGGGTCCCCCGCTGGTTTTCTCCCCCACCGGTCACGTACCTCTTCCTCCGGGATAAGCACACCAGATCGCTGTTCCACTGGTGCTCTGTCCCTGAGAGGCGAACTTGGGTCCCAATGAGGCCCTCCCCGTTCAAGTGGAGCTTGGTTCCGTCCGTGTGGGTGAGGGAGCCCAATCCCCGATAAGGAGGCGTCTCGCCTGTAGTTGCGGGCGCCAAGGAGATCAGGCCGGTCCCGGGCGGCGAAACAGGTGCTCGTCTGGGGTGTGGGAGGTGGTCCTGGGGGCCCCAGCTTTGATTGTGTTCCCAGTGTCTTGCTAGCTCCAACACTGCATGCTGCGTGGAGTCCCCACCTTCTGTGCTCTCCTGGGGCCTGTCACCCCCAATGTATTCTGGGCATAGGGGGAAGCCGACCGCTTTCTCCCCATGTGGACTGTTTTTGACTGCTGCTCAGGGCGCGTGGCGATTCATGCACTGGAGCACACTTTACTTCCCCACGAGTATCCAGTCCGCAAGTGTCATGTTCTCTTCGCAGGGTCCCCGTGCTCACCCGTCTCTTACGCTATCGTGGGCCGGGCGCCGATCCACACCCGGGGGCTCCGCTCGTCTACTTGGGCAGCTGTTTGGAGACCCACGTCTCATCCCCTCGCATCGGCCATGCACTCTGAGGGACTCTCGCTGTCATTCCGCAGTCAGCCGCGTGTAAAGTGGCTCACCTGCTGAAATGCCGGTCCGCCGTTCGGGAGCCGCGGGGGGGGGAGATTCCCCTGTCACTGCTCTCACTTGGCTCCGGTCGGGTCCCCCAGGCAGTCGCGCGCGCGAGGGGGGCGACCTCCAACTACCCAGCGCGCGGTGATTTTTCAGCCTCTCCGGGTGTCAGCTGGGGCGGCTCTGCATCCGCCTCGCCCGCGGGACCTCAGTGGTGGTGGTGCCGCCCTCCGGAGGAGTCAGTTGCGCCCTTAAGTGCAGCAGTCACCCCGTCTCTTCGGGACGCTCCAGGAACAGTGCGCGGGGCCGCCATTTTGTCTTGCGATATCCGGCGAGCCCCCGCTCGGGGCTTCAGCGACCCCTGCGGCTTCAGACTCGGGGATTCCGAGTTCACCGGGGCCGTCGCTGCTGTCTCGCGGTTCGAAGCTGTGATTTCTAGGGCTGGCAGGTGCTTGGGGCAGGCATTAATGGCGCGTACACGGGCCGCCGGGCAGGAGCCTCAGGGAGAAGAGTCCGCCATCTTGGCTGGCTCGGCCACGCCCCCCACTTGTATGACAGAGGTGACCACACTTGGAGAAGTTCACTGTAGTGTTAAATGGGATCTAGAGATGGAAAAGTGATACACAGTGACTCAGTGCTGACCAAGAGGTTACACTTGGAGACTGATTTGATGAGGTGGGGAGAGGGGGTGGTGGTATGGTGAGTTACCTAAGAAGGCAGTGTTGTTCTGAGGGACAGTTACACAGGGATACCGTTGTGACAAATGGGTTACTTTGAGAACCAGTGATGGTCGATTGGTTCGCAAGAGATGGGAGAGGTGTTAAGGAACCACTGATGACTTGAGGGAAGGAAACAGGATAGAGCTGGAGATAGGCTGATATTTTACAGAAGGGGGATGAGTTGGGAGTTACAGTTAGAAAAAGGAGATGAGTAAGACCGAGAACTAGATAGATGGTAGAGAGCAACAAGATAATTGAGGTCAGTAGGGCAGGGAAATGGTGGTTTTACACCTGGAGTATGAGGGGGACAGAGGTGAACAAAAGAAAGAGTAAAAGTTGGCTATAGATGTTTGAGGATTTTGATCCAAAGGAAGAGAAGCAAGGCGACTTAGATATGAAAAGAGATATTGCATGAGGTTTAGACTTTGCACAAGCCTGGGAACTTGATCAATGGCAGAAGGTTGAGACAGAGAAAGGAGACAAGTAGAACAGGGAATTAAAAAAAATGGGTGCTGAAACAGTGTGAGAAAGTGGCTCTGTATATACTGTTCCCAAATAGGTACAGGGTGTACAGAGTCCACAGTCCCCAGAGGTTTGGCAGAGGCTAAAGTTGGATATAACCTTACTCTCTAAAGTGGTAGCTTGGTCGAGCAGTAAGGCAGTATCGGAGGACCGTGTAAAGCATTTGTTGCTCACACTCAGCCAGCAAAGGGTCTCACACACTCAATAACTGAACTCTAGGCCAATGGTTTATATATAAAAAATATATGCTTGTTTTATTTTAGAACCAACAATAGGTATTAAAATATACTTTCTCAGAACAAGATGCTTTATATAAATACTTTTGCAATATGCAATTGAGTTTTGTAGAAAGTTACAAGTGGTTGCAATAGGCAACACAATTCTAAACACAATAATGCATTGAGTTCAATGGAAGTTTCAAGTTATTTGCCACAGATTACTTTTAGGATTACTTTTGGAATTCCAGGACTGGATCCTAGATTCAGTCCTGGGTCAGTACTTGGAATCAAGTGATAAAAGTCGACTTAATTACTGTGATGATTTTTAGACAATATTTTGCTATTTTAAAAGTTGACACTTAGAAAATATTTCATAGAAAGCAGTCAATGATACCCTATGGCAGAAAATTCAAGTTGCAGGTATAGTATTTATTTGTTTATTTATTTGAAAAGTTTTATACAGCGCTTCAAGACCCGGGGGTAGCAGAGCGCTTTACATGAGCATTAAGATTCCAGTTTGTACAGTAGATTCAGCTGGATCGAACAAAGTATACAGACATTGCACATTTAGCAAAAAACACTTCTTAAATAATCAAAATAAACTAACAGATATGGCCAGGAGTAGAACGAAAATTTCACTGCAGACAATTAACACAGAAACAATAAAAAAGGCAAGGGAGCTAAAGAAGGGCAGTTTACCCAGGACAAGGCTTTCGTTTATGCAGTTAAATGGGATAGGGCTGATCAGATGTACATTGACCAAAACATGCAGCACCGCTCAAATTAGGAAAGGGGGAGAGGGAGAGATTGGGTCCGTTAAGTGAGGAAGAGAAGAAAAAATCGAGTGAAATAGGGTGGAAAGTAGCAAACGAGAAGGGAAGGGAGCAACGAGTTTGGGGGAGAGTTGGGGAGGAGCTAGAGGTAAGTGTTAAATGGATGGACGGTAGCATTAGAGTGGAGAAAAAAAGTCAAGGAGGGAGAGAGAGGGGAGAGGAGTCAGACATAAAAAGACTGTCAGGGGGGAATGAATACCGGGGGATGAATAAAGGGTAGAATGCAGCGAATACGGACCCCAGAATTTGCAAAGAAGGTGGGATTTGAGGTCTTTTTTAAAGCTGTGGTACGAGGGGTTGCAGCGCAGGTCTCTGGGGAGGGCATTCCAGATGTTTAGGGCGTTTCCCGAGAAGGAACGGGATTGTGTAGAGCACCTATTTGATAGGGGGGGGACGAGAAGAATAGCATTAGAGCTTCTCGTCTGCCGGGCGCAGCCCGCTTTTTCAAGTTTGTCGGAGAGATATAGTGGGGTTTGTTGATGGAGGGCTTTGTGTGTAATGCAAGCAGTCTTGTATGTTGATCTTCCCTCAACGGGTAGCCAGTTTAGGGCCTTGAGGGCTGCGGAGATGTGGTCAAAGCGCTTGCAGTCGGTGATTAACCTGGCGGCGGAGTTAAGTACAGATCTGAGGGGAGCAAGGTGTGTTTTGGGGATTCCAGTGAGGATAGCATTACCATAGTCTATTTTGGAGAGGACTAGGGATTGGACAACCCATTTAAAGTCGTCAGAAGGAATGAAGGTTTTGAGTTTTTTTTAGATGACGGAGGGTGCAGAGAGCTCCTTTTGCCGCATTCTTAATGTGGTTGTTAAGAGTGAGTTTATTGTCGATAGTGAAGCCAAGAGATTTTGCTGAGTTAGATAAGGAGAGCGACCAGTTCAGGGCATTGAGGTCAGAGAAGCCAGCCTTGAATAGGGAGCTTGTTGTTTTTGGGTGAGAAGAGAACGATTTCGGTTTTATTAGGGTTAAGTTTGAGGTGATCGAAGAAGAACAAGGATTGGATCATACTCAGGGCATTGTTAAGGTGAAGAATATCGGAGTGGGATTTAATCTTGTAGTACAGTTGGGTGTCGTCCGCGTAGAGATGGTAGTTAATTCCTGCTTGTTTCAGAATTAGGGTAAGGGGTTCCATAAAGAGGTTGAAGAGGGAGGGAGAGAGAATGGAGCCCTGGGGTACGCCTAGGGAGACCGGCGTGGGGTTGGAGAGGCAGTCCTTGATTTTGATTTGTTGTGTTCTGTGTTGGAGAAAGGAGGAGAACCATTTGAGGGCTAGACCGTTGATGCCAAAACGGGTTTTGAGTGAGTGAAGTAGCGAGTCGTGGTTAACTGTATCGAAGGCAGCGGAGAGGTCAAGGAGAATGAGAAGGCAGGACTACCCATTATCAAGGAACCGGTGAAGGTCGTCGACAATCTTGAGCATGGCTGTTTCCGTGCTGCATCCTTTTCTGAAACCGGATTGCAACGGGTCAAGTAGTTGGAAATTGTCGATGTGATTGTCGAGTTGTCGGAGAGCACATTTTTCCAGGACTTTAGATAGCAGTGGGAGGTTCGAAATGGGGCGAAAGTTGTTAGGGTCATTCGGGTCGGCTGATGGGTTTTTGAGGGTGTGAGTGATTTGACCGAGCTGGAGAGAGCCAGGGACAGACCCCGCGGCAAAGGAGGAGTTAATGATTGAAGTCCAGTAAGGGGCGATGATGTGTTTGAGGTCCTGGACGAGGCTGGGGGGGAGGGGATCTTTGGAGTGCGAAGAAGGTTTAAGTTTAGAGATGATGTTGAGGACTTCCTGTTCAGTGACAGGATGGAAATTTTGCCAGAAGCCATTATTTTTCAGCTGTAAAATGGAGGGGAAGGAAACAGGAGAGGTAGAAACAGGACTATGTGTTGGAGTGCTGGGATGAAGGTGCGGGGTCGACGTGGGCGAGAGGGCTGAAAAGATAACACCCGCAGGAAGAAGGGTAGGCGAGGCAGGGGTAGGGAGGAAAGATTGCTCTATTTTTGTGATTTTCTCAGAGAAGAAGTTGGCAATTTCTGCACATCTCTCAGAGGAGGCAATCCGCTCCGGGGGGGCAGAAGATGTTTGTTTTCTAACGATATTGAACAGTTCTCTGGGCCTATTTTTGGCGCGATGAAGCTGGGAACGAAAAAAACTAGCCTTTTCCTTGAAGATGTGTTTCTTGTATTTCGATCTTGCTGATCTGAGAAGTGCGAGGTGGGAGGGGGAGGGGTGTTGTCTCCATGTTCTTTCCGTTTGTCTAAGAGAGCGTCTTTCATTATTCAGATCAGAGTTGAACCAAGAGTTGGATGGGATGCTTCTTTGTTTTTTTAGTTTGGGAGGGGCCAAGTGATCCAGCACCTCATTGACTGTCTTGTTAAAATGCTCCGTGAGCTCGTTGGCATTGTGGGATAGAGGGGTGAGCAGGAGTTGGGCTTGGAGTTCAGATTCAAGAACGTCTGAGGGAATTTGACTAAGGTTTCTGGACCATTTTAAGGGTTTGGAGATTTTTGTTGGTGGAGCGGGATTAGTTACGATCTTAAAAAGGATGAGGTGATGGTCCGACCAGTCAGTGGGAGTGATGCTGGAAAGGGATGTAAGGTCGCTGTCAGAAATGATAGCGTCAAGAGTTGCTCCTTTGATGTGGGTTGGATGTTGACAGTTGTTTGAGATCATTAATCTCTAGGAGGTTACTGAGGCGCATGACGATAGGATCCTCTAAATTGTTCCAATGGATGTTGAAGTCAACTAGGAAGAGATTTTTGGAGTTTGAAAGAGAGGATAGTGAGATGAAGTCGGACAGTTCTTCGGCAAAGAGAAGCATTTCGCCCGGCGGGTGGTAGATGTTGTGCAGTCGGATGGGGGGGGGGGGGCGCCCTGTATCTAGAGTTCAGCACCAAGGTATTCAAAGGTTTGGTGGTCAGAGTCTTTTAGAAGGGAGAGATTAAGGACGTTTTTATATATTATGGCTAGACCGCCACCGTTCTTTACGGGTCTAGTATGTTCTCGTTACTTTTGCAATCCAGTACTGGGTGCCTAGACTCAGTACTGGGACCTTTATCCAAAACAGGTAAGTAATTACGTTTTCAGATATTATACGATTTTTAAAGAATATTTAAAGATTGCAGAAATTGACACAGAAGGAATTTCACAGAAAAACAGTCAACGATTTCCTATGGGAGAAAATTGGGTTACTGGTAAGTACAGTTGTAAGTATTTTTCAGAGTCAGTGCTGGGCACCAAGATCCAGCACTGGAGCTCACCTAAGAGCAGGTGAGTATTTTCGTTTTCGTTACTCGGCTGATTTTTGGTGAATATTTTAAGATTTGAAAAGTCCACACTAAGAAGAAATTTCAGGAAAAGCCAGTCAATGTTACCCTATAGCGAATATTGAGTTATCGGTTTAAAGGTAAGTACTCGACTGGCAGAGTTAAGGTTCTGGGCATAGACTCGGGGGTCTCCCAGGGTCAGGTAGGTACAGTTGGTTCACCCTCAGCAGCACTAGGGCGGCCGGGTGCAGAGAGAGTTAGGCCCAATGTTATCCTATGAGGGATAGGGGGGGCCTTGGTTGGTGGCTGCTGACTAGCAGGCCACGCGGCTGTGGGAGCTGGGCTCCTGGTCACTTACTCAGGGCAAGTGGGGAAGTAGATAGGTGTAGAGGTTGCACTGCCAGTGCCACTCGGGTGGCTGGGTGCAGGGTGCAGGGTGCTTTTGAGCCTTCGGGCGCACATTTGATTTCATTGGGAAATCTCCGGTTTAGAAAAAGACTGCAAGCTCGGGGACGAGGATTCTTCAGGTGCCACCACCACTTCGAGAGGTAAGTTGGGTAGTTGGAGGATAGGTAGGTACCCCGGGATTGGGCACAGGGGGCCACGGGGCGCCGGGGTGCTTTTGGTGTCGGGAAATCTTACCCTCTGTTGATCGCGGTTGGGGGGGGCACCTTGTTCTGAGGCTGCAGGCTTCTTCAGGAGTGTCGAGGGAGGTCCTTGGGTGCCGGACTCGGGAGCACAGTTGCCGTGGGGCCGTCCTCGTGGTCTTTGTTCACTCCGGCACAGGCCAAGCTTGGCTGGTGCAGAGTGTGCTGGGTTCGCGGTTCCGGGCTGCTGCCTGGTATTAGAAGTAGATTTTGAGTAGAGCCTCTACTCATGGGAGTGCCAGGGGTTTAGAGTCAAAAGGTAGCCAGGTCCTCTGGGGTTTGTGAGGTTGCTGGTCACAAGAGATGCCGGGTTGGAGCAGGAGCAGGTTCGAGGGTCGATAGGCCGGTAGGACTGGGGCCAAAGCAGTTTTGTGTCTTCCTCTTCTTAGCAGCTGCAGGGCAGGTCTTCTTTCTTCTAGCTCTTCTTCAGATTTTGGAATCTGGGGAAGGAAGGTTCAGGGTGCCCCTAAATACTAGATTTAGGGGCGTTGCAGGTAGGTGAAGGGCAGGGACCAATGGGTCCCTGTCCTGGGGGGGGGGGGAGGAGTAGTCTAGTTCTGATAGGGTAGGGCTTTCCATCTTCAAGATGGCGAGAGCCCGGATATGTGCTTCACCTCGCCTCCCCCCACCTGGGGTTGGCAGGCTGGCACATCCCCTGTCCTTGTTTGGGGTTTCCGGCAAAGCTTCCAGCCAGAGTGGGGGGTTGCAGTGGCTTGTGGAAGCTCACAAGGCGGCATGCCTTTGAAGCTTCCCCCTACCCATCTTGGGGGAGGAGATTTATCACCTCGCCCAGGATGTGCATTGTTGCAGGCCCAGGAGAGCAGGGGCTCTCATACCCAGGGGTCCAGCAACATGTCTGCTGTGTGGCAGCCTGGGCAGCCTCAGAACAGACGTGGATCGTAGGTTAGGTTTTAGGGAGCATCTCTAAGAAGCCCTCTGGGGTGCTTGGTACATTAAATGCCACACTGGCATCAGTGTGGGTTTAATGTGCTGAGAAGTTTGATGCCAAACTTCTCAGTCTTCAGTGTTGCCATTTTGGTGCTGTGGAGTTCGTGTTTGACGAGCTCTCCGCACCATGTACTCTTTAAATGGCAGCACTGCACTTACAGTGCCCAGGAATGGACCTGGGTACTATAGGGGCACAGGGCTCCTGCTCCTGTGCCCACACCATTGGCATAGGGCACCCAGCTAGAGGGGTGGCTGATATATGCCATGGCAGTGTAGGTGATGGGCATGGCACACAGGGATGTGTGCCATGTCGACTCTTTGTTTTGTCTTGCACCCAGACACCCAGCCTGCAAGGGCAGTGTGTGTGTGTAAGGGTACAGGGCCCCTAAGGGTGGCACAATGTGTGCTGCTGTCCTTAGAGGCCTTCCCTGGTCACAAGGCCCTGGGTACCTAGGGTACCATTTACCAGGGGCTGACATGTGGCCAGGGTTTGCTAATTTGTGTTTTGTGTTTTTAGGGAAGGAACATAGGCCCTGGGCACCTGATTGGCAGGAGTCCAGGGCACACTCAGTCAAAGTACATTCAGCAATTCAGCAAAAAGTGGGGGCATACCATGCAAGAAAGATGGCACTTTCTCACAAACAGGAGAAGGAAGGGTCCTAGACACAGGTTGATCTGGTTGGTGTGTTAAGTGGCAGAAGTTCTGTAGTTTGTGCTTTTGTGATTTCTGCTATAAAGCACACTGCTTAAGTACACATTCACTTTGTTCTGCTGCCTGTCCGGAGAGGTTGCAATATTAGCCGTTTCTGATTTTTACAGCTTCTAACGGGACCTTCTCCATGTAGTGTTTTCACTTGCTTTTCACGTGATTACTTTCCAACAGAAAAAAAGTATTCTTCCTGGCTGCCCGAGGGATAAAAGACGTAGGTGTGGTACCATTTCGAGCTCTGCTCCTTTGGAAGATGTAGCTGTTATAGACAAACCGGGGCACTTGGAAGAGAAAGGCCAACACAACAGAAATGACAGACTTCTAGGCTCAGGGTGACATTTACTGCCTGAAAGCCACAAGTATTGCTTTTGTGAAGTGACAGAGGGCCTCACCAATCTATCTACTCTAAGCAGGATTTCGTTGCGCACAATTACATTACTATGTTTGTTTTCCTCTGTACACTTTTATTCCTATCCACTGCATAAACAAACTATCCAACCATATATGCTCCTATACTTTTTTTTTTTAAAACCTCCTGGTACAATCGAGGTAACCATTCCACTTATCTGCCTTATCTTGGCATGCAGTGCACCAGGCTGTTGTGGGAATACAGCGTATCACCTGCTAAGTAAGGGTGCTGAGCCTTAAACCTCGATTCACCACCACTTAGCCACGTGTGATTCTGAGCAAGTATTTCATTTTCCTCATCCTCCATTTCCTAATCTAATCTAAAGATTGATAGTGCTTAGAAAAGCTTAACTCCTTTTAATAAGTGCTACCAAAAACAACAAACTTGCTAAACAGCACAAGAGCACTGTGTTTAACCTGAACTTTAATAGTGTTTGCAGGGAATAGTAGAGACAAAAAGAGCTTTCAGAAACTTGCTTGTTGTTGCTGTAAATTAGATAAAATGTGTGATATTGCAATGCCTGTGGACGTGGCTATTTTCAGTGTGATCGGAGCTATAGTCCCTGAGGTTGCATCATATAGCAGATGTTCATGGATTCCTTTTGTCCTGGCTATTGAGGAAATCACCCTCAATCTAGCGCCCCATTGCTGCTTTAAAGTCCGGCTTCACGCTTGCATAGAACAGCACAGAAAGCCCCTCAAAGTGCAAGGTTTTGATGACATCTTATCACGGACATTAAGGCTTAGGCTTTTAGTGTGGGGTAAATGAATCACTGCAAACCTGCCTGCAAAGGCAAACTCTGCCTTGCCCCTTCAGTATTCTTTTTCTGGCCTCTCGTTACTGAGTGCTGGTGAAGGGATAAGTGCAGAGCACCTAGTTCTCTGAACAGAAGGCACTTGCAAGCAGCACCACCCAATAAGCCATAGGGGAAAGAAAAAACATAGTTGTAGGAAGCTGGCTCTTAATGTGATATATCAAGAACCTGATCTACCTAGTAAAGGGTTCAGGGGTTCCCTTATGAGTGGACAGAGGCTTGCTATGCAATCCCAAAGTGCTCTATTAGGGGGTACCGTGTTTTGAACAGCCCTAGGTTTAACACAGGGGAGTGCAAGACATTTGAAATTGCAGTAAATGACTCGCAAGACTCAAGAAGGAGGAGATCCACACCAATTTATAAAAATAGCTAGTATCTTTATATATGTTTAGGCATCAGAGAAAAATCTTTCAGTTAAGTAAGGTTTTAAATATACATTATTTTCATTTAAAAGAGTTCTGCAATGTTATCCTACGGAAGATAGAACAAGTTCTGCAAACAGATATAGTACAGCGACTTACAAGACAATCTCCAGGACTTAACGCAAGTGGTGGACAAGGTCCAAGGCAGCACCAACAGAACCCTAGTAGCGGCAGGGTGCAAAACAGCATCGAGAGCCCAATAGGTTTCGATGGAGATCGTTCACTGTGGCAAGAGGCTGCAGACTCTAGCTGGAAGGCCAGTCGGGGTGAACCAACATGGGGGTTCAAGGCTTGTGAAGCTTGGGGACAAGGGACACCTGGGGTCCTCTTTTCCACAGCCTGGGGGGAAGTGAATGCAGGTTTGTCTTTAGGCATTGGGTTTTCTTACCAGTAGCAGTTGAGTGGGGCCTGTGTGCAGAGGCAGCAGGCGACGTTTGGGATTCCACGAGGGGGGAAACCACAATGGACTGGAGGGCTAGGGGACCTCTTTGACACCGGTGGTCCACTTCAACTTGGGCCCGAGGCAATCGGTGCAGTCGTGGCTTCAGGTGTCTTTTTTTTTTTATTTTTTGGTTCCTGAATCCTCAGAGGCTTTGCTTTTGGAGATCCTGCAGGTTTAAGGGAACAGTTCAGCTCTTCTTCCTGAGGTCGGTCTTTATCAAAGGCAGGCAGTCCTCCCAAGGTGCTGGAGTCAACAGCTGCAGGACGAGTCGACTTTGGTGCGGTTCTCAACGAGGGACGCAGGGTTGGTACTAGGTGAGCTGCTTCTTCTCTCCTCTCTGGGTTTGTGTCTCTTTGGTGTCCTCCTCTTCTTAAATCATCAGGATTTACTTCCCTGGTGCCAGGGACTCCCCTAAATACTGAATGTAAGGGTGTTAGGGGAGTGTAGGGTAGTAGCCAATGGGCTACTGACCCTTGAGGTCTCTACGCCCCTTATAAGACCACTTCCTGTGTATGCCATCACAAAAATGGCTACTTCTGAAAACTCTTGTCCACCTCACAGTAGCCCACCTTAGGGGTTGTACTAGCCTGGAGGTGGCACGCCTACCTGACTATCAAATTTTTCTGCCTGCCCAGGTGCCAAGGGGATCCTGGACAAAAGGTGGCGTCTTCCTCTCCTGTGAGGAGAACCAGATTCACATTCTAAATGCGGTAGCTCTTTGAAGCTTTCCAGGCCAGGGAGGCGAATCAGCAGGTCATCCTGTGAGAGGGGGTGTTAGACCCCCTTCCCAGACATGCTTTCGTTCTAGGTCTCCTGAGAGCAAAAGGCTCTCACCCTAGGAGGTCAGATCAGCGTCTTGGGTGGCAGGCTGGCCTGGTTTTCAGGGGGCACCTCTAAGGTGCCCCTTGGGTGCATGTATTGGTAAATCCAACACTGGCATCGGTGTGGGTTTACCAATACAAGATGTTCGATACCAAACATCCCTATTTTCAGCGAAGCCATCATGTAGCTGGGGAACTCGTTTTCACCAGCGTGTTTTAAAATGGCTTCCTTGGTCACATGTACTGGCTCTAATATGACTGCCCAGAACAGAGGCAAATCTGCTCAAGCAGATATCCCCTCACATATAATATTCAGCACCCTGCCTTAGGGCTGTCAGACCTGCTGTAGTGGTGACGTACGAATATCACAAGCAGTTTAAGGGCACATGGCACCCCAAGGATGTGTGACATGTGTTTTCACTTTTGTCTGCACCAAGACACACAGCCTGTGATAGCAGCCCTGAATGTGCTTTGTCTGGATCAATGTGCTTGGTGAAGGGTCCCTTAGGCTTAGTACCTCAGTCCCCTATGAGCCAGGGACTTACAGGAGTTCTAAAGGTTTTCCTAATTGCGGGAACAATTGTACAGTTTTGGGAAAGAGCTCTGGCACTGGGGACCTGGTTAGCAGGAACTCAGTGCATTTACCAGGCAAAAAGTGGGGGAACCATGTCAGTAAGGGGCAATGTCCTACAATAGCAGTCACTGGTTGAAATATATGGGTCTCATGGAAAGGAAATCAATGGGGGTGGGCTTGTAGGCTGCATGAGAGCCCAACAGGTAAAGTAAGGCACTTTAATGTAGATTTAGTTGAGACATAAGGAGGCTGAGGGGAACAGTGCAGAGGCTGCATGAGTGGTCTACTTGGGAGCAAAGGGAATAGTACAGGCTCTGGATGAGACATTAAGCATAGCGGGAAGGCATCGTGTGAAGGGAGGGGTCCAAGAGTTGCATGATGAGAAATCAAGAAGCTTTATTGCAAGCTTCGGATGCAAGAGGAGGGGAGCAACCTGGGTTTAGCATGAGAGGCTCAAGGGTGGATTAAAGAACAGAGGGCAAGGATCAGAAGGGTGAATAAAGCAATCGGGTAAATGCATGGAGCAGAGAAGCCAGCCTGTTACCTGCCATTGCTGTGGGTGTTCTGGAGCTGCAGAAGCTCCATGTTCGCCTCGTCCTCTTACGAAATTAAAGGGCCAGAGCAGGAGCCCAGAAGGCAAAAGAGAGCCCAGTAGCTCAATCAAAAACCTTTCACCTGACCTCTTCTTCCCTTCACAGCCAAAAAATGCCCAGAGCCAAACCCTGAGCTGGATTCACCAATAGAGAGGAAAGGTGTTAGTGGGGGTGGGCTCTGGGTCCAACTCATCCAATCCCAGTCATACATTTCAGAATGTGGTGGTATTCAGTTCATATTTCTGACTGGCTGTGGGCAATAGATTTGGATAGCTCGGTCTACTGTTACCATATTTTACTGTCTACTTGTCGGTTTGATATTTTGGGCATCGTGTGATGCAAATTACCCACCCCTGCCTTCTCCAATTCAGTAAATAGTTGGAACTTCTCTTTGAAGAACACTACATCAACATGAAGTAATAGTCCACAAGCCATCTCCCCCTAAAATCACTAGTTACCATACCCTTTCCTTCTACCCTGTATAGCTTTCTTCCTTTGGCAAGGTACATACATTTATATATAACCTATATATATTTCCATGTTGTTTGCCCTGCATTGAGGACTATTCTGCTGCAGATTATACGAAAATCCTTTGTTGAAAAACTGGCATTTCATCCTGATCTTTAACTCTGCCTTAAACCCCTTACTCATAGGCTCGCATTGAAATTCAAAGGTTATGCAGGGCTGCTGGATTTTTTAAATATTCTAATCACATGCGGCGCAGCAGAGAAGTAAATGTAAACTGTGTGTTTTAATTCCTGAGGCCCACCGGAAGACTTTTCAAAAATGAATCATGAGATGGCATTTTAATCACACAGGACCCACTGAAGGGTTGAATCTGCATGTAAGTGCACTACAAATTCCGGCATGCAATGTAAAATGAAACTCACTTGAGAGGCACACCCACGTGCATAAATTAGTGAGCATGCAGGGAAGCTGTTTGACTGTGGATTTCAATGCGAGCCTATGAGTAAGGGGTTTAGAAATCCGAAACGCGTCGGGCAGAATTAAAGATCAGGGTGAAATGCCAGTTTTTCAACAAAGGATTTTCATATCATCTGCAGCAGAGTGCGTCCTCAATGCAGGGCAAACAACATGGAGAAATATATATATATATATTTTTTTTCATCTGGATCTAAGCCAGCAGCCACAGTTCATATTGAATCTATATTTTTAACCATTAGGAGGTGAGAGCTCAAGGGCGTTAATTGTGTATCCCTATACAAATGGTGGATTGATTGAAGTCCGGATTTTGGATGACTAGCATCAAAGTGTTATTGAGAACTGAAAAAGAGTTGTGATATTGCATATTTGAATCCAAATTGGAAGCTTTAAGATCCTGAGGGAGACATTAAAGTGCATCAGAGCATTAAGGTTTTGCAATGGGGGCATTGGAGTCTCATAGGGAGAGTCTGCACATCAGTTTTGGAGATAGTGGCATCCAGGTACTAAATTTGGAGTAGAGGGCATCACAGACTTAAACCAGGTGGGCAATATCAGGTTACTAAAAGGTAGTTGGAAACAAGTATGCCTTAGAGGGCTTTTCGTGTCAAAGTGGGGGAGGAGAGCGCTAGAAAATGTGATAGTGCTGTACATGTGTTTTGGGAGTGTTGACTTGAGGTTGGTGGACTGGAGTGCTCTGATCAGAGCAGAGTGTCAGTTGGAGTATCGTAAATCTGAAGTTTGGTGGGTGTTCATGGGTGTTTCTAAGACTCTGGCTTATAGGGTTTGGGAAGATAGGATTTGAAGCACCAGCACTAAGAACTTTGGAGCACTGAGGTGGATCACACTGTAAATGCATTTTACATGATTATGACTAAAATGCACATTAAAAATAATTTTGCAAAAATGTCATGTCTGGCAGATATCTGTCATGATCTTGCTGGCAATTTATCCCAAAAATTGTATTTTAGGCTTTATTATTTTTGGAAATTTGTGGGTCTCACCTGAGATCTGTGATTTCAAGATGTCTGCATTTCACAAGATCTTGAGGAGGTCTTAACTGCTCTGATCATCTATTTGAGGATTAGAATTTTAGTCCGGAATTGCTCATCTCACATCTGCATGTCCAAGGTAAAAATATTGCTGCCTCATACATGCTTAAAGAGATTTGGGGCCTGATTTAGATCTTGGCGGTTGGGTTACACCGTCTCAACGGTGACGGATATCCTATCCGCCGAAATATAAATCCCATTATATCCTATGGGATTTACATTTCGGCGGACAGGATATCCGTCACTGTTGTGACGGTGTAAGCTACCTGCCAAGATCAAAATCGGGCTCTAAATTAACCTGTGCTTAACACTTTGTAGCTTGGCCCAAAAAGCAGTCAGGCCTAACTTGAAGGCAATGTGTAAAGTATTAATCAGCACACAAACCGTAATAAATTGGGAACACAACACAAAAATCTCACACCAATTTAAAAAAATAGGGTAAATTGTAATACAGTATTTGACACCAAATTACAAAAATCCAATCAGCAGAACCAGTTATGATTTTTTTAGGTTTTCAGATAAAAAATAACATCTAAAAGATAAAAGCTCCAACTGTGGACAACTTGTGCTAGACCCAAAGTCCTCTAAGAGTCCCTCCACAGGTCCAGAAAGTTAACTGAAGAGTTGGTCTGAGGTTCCCTTTTTAGGTCGAGCCTAGGCAGCGCATGCGCTGTCCCTTTGAGACATATTGTATACACTTTGTGGGCTTACACCCCGCGCATTTCTTTTTATTTGTGAGTTTGATTGTCCTATAAAAAGGCTTGCTTGCTAGTGGTTAATCTTTCCTCTCTGTCCCTCCTTGTTGTAATTTGTTTCCTTCCACAGACCAGGGCCTAACTACTGGTATCTTTCTACTTTGTGCTTTTGTATTTGTGTATGGGCACTATTTTTTTCTTTGATTCCTGCTGGTCTTTGACGCAGTTTCCCTTTTGGTGGGTTCTTTGTGGGAGCTTGAAGGCAAGGTGAATCTCCTTTATATATATTTTTTGTGACGAAGGATTTTAAAATCAAAAGGGGAGTCCGACAAGGTTGTATACTGGCCCCCTTTTTGTTTAATTTTTATATTAATGACTTGGATAGTTTTTTGCAGGAAGTAGGGGCCGATTGTCCCAGAGTGGGGCGCCGGGGTATCCCGGTCCTACTATATGTGGACAATGCGGTCCTTATATCTAGGACTGAAAGAGGTGTCCAAGCACTCTTAACTGCTTTTAAATCTTTTATGTCAGACAGGGATCTCACAATAAATAACTCCAAATCATTCATTATGCAGGTAGGCCAAACCCCAAAAAAGAATTTTCAATTTAATGTGAGCAATGAAAAGATTCCCATCTCTAGCACGTTCTCCTATCTGTGTCCTTTTTGACAACAAACTGAATTGGGGCCCGTACATTCTGAAAAAGAAAGGGGACTTTACTAGGGTGAACGCAGCTATCTTTAATTTTGCCTCGAAACTGGGGAAAAAGCCTACTGGTGCAATGTTGTAATTATATAATGCCAAATCCGTGGCTATGGCATCTTTTGGAAGTGAAATTTGGGGGTATAGCTCGGGTGAGCGGTTACAGATTGTGGAGAATACTTTCCTGTGTCTCCCACAAGGTACATCTAATTTAGCTGTTCATGAGGAGTTGGGGGTACAGTATATCAATGATATTTTTTCCCTGCGACCATTGATTTGCTGGTTAAAACTATGGTTAAACCCAGATATCCCCCTAACGCACAAGATCTTAAAAGATTGCTTATCTATGGATAACTCATCTGCTGTACCCTGGCTGAAATATATCAGGAAAGGTTTTTTAAGCTTAGGGCGGGGTGAGCTATTCGAAACTACCGAATGTATTATTAAGGGGGATGTGGAGGCAACAAAAACAGCCTTCATGATGGACAGGAAAATGATGAGGGAAGCTAAGGAGGCACAGAAATCAAGCGTCAGGACTTTTCTTATGTTAACAACTCCACACACTGAGCCTTACCTAATGGGATCTCTGTCTTCTCATGAGAAAGTTTTATTAACATAGATTTCGGATGAATTTATTTCATCATTTGCTTGTCAGACCATATATTTCGTTTTTTAATAAAGAAGCAGCATCCTGCGGCTGCGACGGAAAGTCTCCGCAGGACATGCTGCATTTTATGTTTTTATGTAAATTTTACGAATTTCCCCGCAAACGCTATCTGGTCCCGCTTTTACAGAAACTTGATTTTTATCAGATCAGACCTGTCATGATGTATTTACAACTACTATGTAGTGATAGTATTCTTTCTGTATTAGAGTTTTTAAAGTCGGCTGTTAAATATAGAAAATGCCTGGATTTAAAATTCCTGCTAACTCAGCACTGATGTATCCTAATGATGAACTTATTCCCAATATTTACTCTTATTGTGTCGTACTTGTGTGTACTTTTATGGTTTGTTTTAACAAAACCGAAATAGCATTACCATTGTTTATTTTAGTTATTTAATTGGTGCTTGTGTTCACGCTTCTTAAAGATTGCTTCTCTAGCACACATCCATGACTCATTCGTAGCCCCTCCTTGCCTTACTCACCAATTGAAGAGCTGCCTCCTAGCTTCAGGGGAGCTCAGCCAAAGGTCAGGAAATTCCTGCCCAAACTATTTAAATGCCGGCTTCATAGCTGCGGGGAGCTGTAAGTGCATCGACTGTTCTGCGGATGGCTTCCTATTAAAATGAATATCCTTGTTTTGCTCTGTTGTGTTGATTGCTTTTACATCAAAACATGTTCAGCCGACTTGCTCCGAGCGCCATTGTAAACAGGGCTCTTAATCATGTTCGTATCTCATCACATTGCTTGAGACGGCGTTGAAAAAAAGGTGGCTGCACAACACAATGAATGTCGGGGGGAATGGTAATGAATTGTTGAATACTTTAAACAACTGCTTTGCTGTCACCATTATTACAGATTTGCGCCAATCTTCCTTGTATCTCGCTGGGTTATGTTTCATATATTATTGATACTTTGGAAATCGACATTGTTTCAGTTCTATAAATCCGATTTATTTACCACAATGTTACCGTTCCCATCTTTTGACAGACCTTTTTAACGAACAGTGCTATCCACAGGGGACATTTAATCACTGTAGGAAACTGGCTCTGTATATACTATACCAAAGTAAGGTACAGAGTCTAGGGAGTCCCCAGAGGTATAGCAGAGGCTAAATTAGATAATAACTAACCGCTCTTTCCATGGTAGTGTGGTCGAGCAGTTAGGCTTATCAAAAGAATGTGTTAAGCGTTTATTGTATTCACTCAATCAAGACTGATGGCACACACTCGGAGACAGAAAACAGACCAATTAGATAAGTATAAAATGGTATACTTCTATTTTGTAGAACCAAGCTGGACTTGGCACTGGCAAGTAAGAAATACTTTCAAAGTGAAAGATGTACAAAGAAATGCAATTGTGGATTGTATTTGAATCGATTACAGGTTTGTATTACTTTTGCAACTGTTTAAAATACAATAAGATTACTTTTGATTACTCTTGGGTTTCAGTTACTTTCAGTATGTGAGATGATAGGCCGAGATATACATTGGAGGTTGACACTTACAGAGAAGTACGACTATTCTTAAGTTGAAGCTTAGTTACTTTCTTTTCATACTAACCAGCAGGTCAAAACATTTTTAGTGACATAATTTGTAACATTGGTTCCTATAGGAAAAAGAGGATTAATGGTTCTCAGGTAAATAAATGACTTACTAGTAGGATTTTTGGGGGTTAGAACCAAGGGCCAGTTAGGCACTCCAATTGCACCACCAGCAGTACTGGTGCGGCCGGATGCAGAGTGCAGGGACCCAATGTTAGCCAGTAGGGCTAGGGGGCACTTTGGTTGAGGGCTGCTCACAGGCAGGCCACTTTGTCTTGGGGGCCAGGCTCCTAGGCTTAAGGTCAGGGCAAAAGTGATCCCAGGTTAGCCCCAAGTCCACACCACTAGCGGTGCAGGGTCGGCCGGGTGCAGGGTGCTTAGGAGGTGTCGGGAGCCCAATGCAATCCTATTGAGGTTGCTGGTTTTGGATTTTGGCTGCAGACTCGGTCCAGGAAGTCTTCCGGGAGGAACCAAAAGCTGGGCAGGTAAGTTGGAGGGCTCTGGGACGTAGGTGCCACCTCAGGTCCTCTTCTTGAGGGCACAGGGCAGTCGGATGCAGGGGTGTCTTTTGAGGTCAGATTCCATCTTACCGGGCTGTGAGAAAGTGCCATCTTTCTTGCATGGTATGCCCCCACTTTTTGCTGAATTGCTGAATGTAGTTTGACTGAGTGTGCCCTGGACTCCTGCCAATCAGGTGCCCAGGGCCTATGTTCCTTCCCTAAACAAAAACCTCAAAACCAAATTGGCAAACCCTAGCCACATGTCAGCCCCTGGTAAGTGGTACCCTAGGTACCCAGGGCCTTGTGACCAGGGAAGGCCTCTAAGGGCTGTATCACTCCTTGTGCCACCCTTAGATGCCCTGTACCCTAACACACACACTGCCCTGGCAGGCTGAGTGTCTGGGTACAAGACAAAACAGAGAGACGACATGGCACACATCCCTGTCAGGGCTCGACAAATCTAAAAAATCTTACTTGACCTGCAGGTCGAGTGAGTAGACTTTTGTACTCGACCTAACATCAATACACTCGACCCACAAATTGATCACATATGAATTTTTTTCAAAACATTTGCAGCGCCAACAACCCAAGAAAACGTTGGCCAACCAAATTAACAGCAAATTTTATTAATTTATCACCCAGTACCTCCCTAAGATGTGTGTATCAAAGTGCTGTGGTGAACGTTTCTGCGAACATACATAGCAAAAAATACCCCATAAACTTTAACATGTCACTGAAATAACATCCATGACACCATATCAGGCACTTACTTGTTAGTGAAGATGCTAATGCTCTGAGCTAAGGGTTGCGTTCTTCATATGCAACGCTGCCTTCTGTCCTTGCTATTCTGTCTTGAAATAACTTTGTGCAACAGGACCAATGTACTTGTATCAATCGAGGTTGAAACAGACTGAGCCATCGGTATTTATGGCCAGAGATCAAGTGCTTGTTCTTTCAAATATAGGGACAGTTTTGCATATTCATGGACCTGGAAGGCTGTTTCAATGTGATTGTCATTGTCCTGTGTTTCCTCTCAGCGAAAGCACTACTGTTCGGGATGAAAGTGTCAACTTTCGAGCTGTCCACTTGTATTTGCATTAGCGCTCCGTCAGCTTTGAGGCAGAACGTAGCTCATTTTGTAATCAGTTTGTGCTCCCAAGTCCTCAAAGTTTCATTTAGATGGCTGTAGCTGTGGCAGTGCTTAATTTGTATTTAAAAAAAAGTGCCAGGGCCTTTGTCAGGAGTCCCTTGGCAGTTCCGGCTGGACTGTTCCCATGAGGCACAGGGGTCAAGACTGATTTGCATATAGCCAGTCCTGAACTGGAGTGGCGAACAGTGAGCTAAAGAACGATGATGGATTCAACCCAGGTCTGTGACTGGGGGTGAGTGTCCCCAAAGTAGACAAACAGCTGCTCCACCATGGCAAATTGTAAGAAATATGGTCAAGACTGATTTGCATTTAGCCAGTCCTGAACTGGGGTGGCGAACAGTGAGCTAAAGAACGATGATGGATTCAACCCAGGTCTGTGACTGGGGGTGAGTGTCTCCAAAGTAGACAAACAGCTGTTCCACCATGGCAAATTGTCAGAAGTATCATTGACAGACACCAAACAGTGAATGGTAAAACACAACGCACCAGCATTTACTAACTTTTTAAGGAAAATGGTACTGATTTGAACATACAGAGTAGCAATAAACTCAGTCGCTATCTTCTGACTCAGTAACAGTCTTGTTTTGACAAGGATGTTTGTGGCCCATAATAGGTCTTGTTCCTGGATTTGCTGAAAGCCAATGCAAAACGGCTGGGTTTGGATCAAAAGTGTCTAACTCCGGCCCATCTACTTGGATTCGCATTAAAGCAGACTTGGCGTCACTTTTAAGGGACGTACGGAGCTCATTTTTTATTCGGTTCATGCTGCTAAACCCCCGTTCACATATTGCTGTTGTTGGACTGATGGAAAGCATGATTTCTAAAATTGGAAGGACATGTTTAACTTATTCTGGGCGTTTTTTCAATAGCTGAGTGAAGAGGGATACAGGCTTATGCGACGTCATCCGATGAAAGACGTACAGTTTAAAATCTAGCCACTCTCCAGAGGCAGACTGAATTTCTTCATCAGTAAGTACCTTTTTTGTAGCATGTAACAAGGTCCTCAAATTCTTGATCCCCAAAACCTCTAATCTTTTCAACAGAGTCTGGCCACAAAGTAAAATCAAAAATGTTAAACAAAGATTGCGGCTTGCCTGAGATGTGCTTCAGAAACCTGTCACTTATAAAAGAAAGAGCATTTTCTATTAACTCAGTAGTGTCTTCCCTGACACTAGTTTCATTAGAGCTGCCTTTTCTAGCAGGCTTTGCCTGTGTTAGTAACGGGACCCCTGCAAAATTTCCATCTTTAAAAAGCAATTGAAATTGTGTTAGTGCTTTTCCTGGCTTTGTTTTCAGCTGTATTAGCTTCTGTTGAAGCACCTTAATCCTTCTTGCAACTTCAGAAATAAGACTGTCTTCTTGTTGAAATGCCTTAGACACTTGCTGAAGCAGCTCTGTGAAGTCTATCATGAAGTGCAAGAAATAAAGAAACTTCTCTGATTTCATGTCATGAAGCAATCCTTTGGCTTTGTTTGAATATTCATCACTACCAGTCGCAAGGTGCTCAAGATGAAGTACTGTAGATTCCCAGTTTGTCTTAAGCGCTGTGCTGACTTGCTACCCATCTGATTTGCTGCAAGCCACCAAAATGTTTTAACTGCTCTTCCAGATTATCAGCTATCTCTTTAAGTTCCCTTCTCCGCTTAGGTGAATAATAATATAGTTTGAAACATCCTTTGAGCACCTCTTCAAATTTGGAAATGTATGAACTTTTTCTTTTAACATCACACACAGCAAGCTCTAGATTGTGAGCTACACAGTGCACAACTGCAATGTGATCGCAATTGTCCCATCCTTGATGTTTGGAGACTTCGTCCAGTAGCTGCTTCACAGCACCAGATTTACTACCGAGGTTCACAGCAGCTCCATCTGTATTCAGACCAATGCATTTCTGGCTCAGAATATCCAGAGATATGCCCATGCTTTCCAGGCCAACTATTAAAGCATTTTTCACTCATGCAGTGGAGTTTTTCATGCTGACAATGTCACACAGATGGGTAACAAGGGTGCCTTCACAAACGAATCGTACATAAATCAGTTCCTGTTCCTGAATTCCTTTGTCAGTTGACCCATCTGACAGAACACTGAGGAACCTAGCATTTTCTATCTGGGATCGAATTGTCATTTTTAGGGTCTCTGCAATTGCTATTACAAAGTTACGGCATGCATGATCATTCGTATAATTTTCGAAATTCCAGTCAGGATTGTTCTTTTTCTGCAGTGTGCAGAGTTTTGGAAACTTAATAAAAGCCTCACCTTCTTTTGCAAGATAATAGGCTGTATTAAATAAAATGTTTAAGTGACCGATATTTTTTTCATGCATTTTTGTGATCGATTTGGCTATGCAGGTCTCCTGTGGGTTTTGAATTGCAGCTTCATGTAATATGCTTTTTTCATGTGATGTGCTCTTGTTGTGCCATTCCAACGTCTCCCTTTTGAATTTTTCTGTCACACCAACATATAGGGAAGACTTAGTATCTGCGAGATGAGGAAATGTCCTGCAAACTCCACAATACAAAACTTGAGATGTTTTAAAACTGGTCTCGACTAGGACAGCTCCATTACTTTCCTTTTCTTCAATCCCTGCCCACTTGAAATCTTCAAGCCATTTCTGTTGTACAACACTCTGTCTGTTTGTTTGATCATACTCCCTTTGCTTTTGGTGGATTTCTTCTAATGACTTCCTTTTCCCAACTGCTGAACTCTCTCCTGCATTATTCAGTGGCGTTTTAGCTCCAGTGGGTTTTCCCAACCACAACCTGATGTCTGCCATTGCAGCTGCACTCTCTGCCTGTTGTCTGCCTTGTCCTCACTAGATAGCCAGCACTGCTTCTGTCCGCTCTGAGCTAGAATCAAAAACAATAACTGTAACTAATTTAAAATAACATGAAGTCTGTGTACAAACTACTAGGCTTAACATTTGCTTTCCATAATTAATTTAAAGATCATGGCTCCAATTACTTAATACTGCATGATCAGATCTGTAAAAGCACCCCAATTTGGAATGCGCTCTAAGCCATAATAATTGATGGTACTGAACGATGTGCAACACAACCAGTGCTTTCAACTGAATTAACTCGCTATCGGGACTAACCGGTCTGCTCTTGAGAAGTGCTGGTTCTAATATGTATTGCAGATGAGGGCAGGGTTATACCTGTAATTTCAGTAAAATTAAAAGGTCTTGCCTAACGGTTTAACTAAAGTCCGAACTGAAAAGAAATCCACTCAGCTTAAACTTATGTCTTAGCGCTTGCATCAAAAAACACACCAACAGTACTGGCTCCCTTACCCACTGAGAATGAGTAACTTACAGTCAGGATCCCCGAGACAGGACTGTGACGCTTGACATTTCTTGTATTGCTACCCTTCTTAATGAATAGATGCGAAACGGGTGTGCAAACCCTAAGCAAGGCAAAAGTTCTCAGTACAATTTTAAGATGGTAGGCAATAGGTCTCGCCTTTAGGACCTTATAAGTGTTTTACCATGCAAAAGTTGATGTTGTTGCACCAAGGATATTGTGCTGCATAAATACTTATAAGGTCCCAAAGACGAGACTATGCTTGTTTAGGGGGGCAGGTTACAGTATATTTGTTGGCCAGTGGGCAATGCAAGTGAGCAAGCTCAAACCACCCGGGGGTCACTCTGCAAGAAAAACAGTAAAATAAAGGGGCCAAATTGTGCATTTGCAGCCCTTTATGTCAGCGAAACGATCAAAAACTAATTTCAGAACATCTGCAGCTACTCATAATAGAGTTGCTTTGTGCAAGCTCACTCCTCTCAGTTAGTAGTATGGAAATTTCCCAGCCCTCATAACAAAACTCACTTTCAGACTGCCGAATTTACTTGCACAAATACTGCATTTGCTCCTTGGTGATGCAGGTGCGCGTGTGCCATTTTAACAGTTTGCTCTCATATGGGGCAACTTTCATTTTGGCACTGGACTACTAGGACACACCAGTTGTTCCGAATTCCCAAGACAGGATTTCCGCTACACAAATAAACGTACTATTAAGGTGGACTTACATCACAGCAATGCACCAACAACAAGACTAACAAAAGAAAAGGAGGCAAGGTCAACTTACCCACCACAGACACATGGGCTCACCAGCACGCCAGCTGCAACACTGCTTAAGCCAGGCAGGCACGCACATAGCAGTTAAAACGTCTCCGGTCAGGCACACTTACTGTCACATGTTCGAAAATCCTGCTCCCTAATAACCAGCATGCAGCAAAAATAAAAGCTACCAGGTCTCTCTGATCTGGACACAACCTTAATCATTCCAAAAAGTACTCCTGGCATAGGCACTGAAAACCAATACTCTAGTTTTAATGTGACATTGGGGTCTGCCCTGTGGATTCTAGCAGCTGAGGCTGTTCCCTGCAATTGCGCCATCTTTTTACGGAAACCACTCTGATAGTGAAGCTCACTCTCCCCTCCCAAGGCCTAACTCTGGGCCTAAACGTACTTTTTGGGGGGAAACTGGAGGTGTCGTAATTAGCGGTCACACAATCTGCACAATCCACACCTAGGTGATGAGTGACACTTTCTTGCGAGCAAAATCAAGCAATAAAGGTGAGGGAAACATACAAATATTCACAAATACACCCACTTGAGCAACGAGAAACAGTGTCAGCATAGTACATTCATCACACAATGTTCTAATGCAACTTGGATTATTATAAGCTCTCTGGGAAGACATTTCATTTAATTTCCTTTGTATCTTCAGATAACCCGTTCTCTTGTCCAGATTCAAGGGAAAGGCCGCTCTCTTTAAGGTCCCAGAATTAGCTACGGCCAGTGAGTGGTAATGAATTATACCTTCCTGTCACTTGAAGTTGCAAAAAAGTACTCCTCCAGCAATTAGGCCCCTGCCCCCCTGGGACCAAGCATTTGCTCCCATGCTTCAAATCTATTCTATGCAATGTGTACCGGTCGCTACATACGAGGCGGTAGATTGGGGCATCAGGGACTTTTCAGTAATTCAAACACAGGAAAGTTGCTTTTTTGAAAGCTTTTATCTGCCCCTCTTTCCACCCCACATTTCATTTGCCTTAGTGAGCTGGGTCTAAGCTACATAAAAGACAACATTCAAATCTTCCCCAGCTAATTGCCATCGATTTGGAAAAATGAGGCAGCGTCATTAACAAGAGATACAAGATTTGCAATGCAATAGATCTCGCATTACTGAGTTTGAGCTATTGGCGCGCCGTAGCATTATTTTTTGCAACGCCAATAGCTCAAACTTTCAGTTATTCGAGAACTACTGCATTGCAAATGCTTGTTTAGAAGGAAGGGCAGATTACAGCCCCTCTTCCTACCATTGTCTGCCTACATTTTATTCGGAGTATTTGCGCAAACTTGACCCGAAGGTATCGGAGCGCTTTACACGAGCACCAGTTGCGTTACATGAGGATGCATTCATTTTTGATAGGCACATGATGGAGATGAAATAATTTGCCCAGAATCACAGGATGTTGCGCGCATTCATTGAGATCCGGTGTTTAAAGAATGACTGTAACGCTAAAGAGTTTACTTTGAGTAAGGGAGGAATTCTAGGCTCCTCATTAAAAGTACTTCAGCAGCGCGAAAGAGAAAGATAAATTGTGGTGTCGGTACTTCCATAGTACCCTATGTAGTTAAAAATGCAGAGCAGAGAACCACAAAGAAATAATGCAAAATGGTGAGAAGAATCGTCTAATTTCATGAACATTCAATTCCTATGCGATCTGCGTTATATCCCCCAACATCACCATAATCATACATTAATGGAAAAAACTGCGACTCACCTCTCCTAGACGGCAAGCCAAATCGCCCTGCACTCCCGACTCCACTGAAGAGAGCGCGTGGTGGCGTGCTGCGTCACTGCTGCACTTTAAGCAGCATAGCGCGGGGGCAGGCCAAAATGAGGTCATGGGCCGTCATTGGTAGTTCTTTTCGCGCGCTACACGATTGACGGCCCTGGGACCCACAAAACGATAGGCAGCGCACCACACCACCACCACTATGTTAGGTGGTGCGTGCACCCTGCTGCCGCCTAGAGCCTTCACCGCACACCGCACCACCACTTGATTGGCGTCGTACCCTGCTGCCCCTTAGAGCCTTCACCGCACACCGCACCACCACTATGCTTGGTGGTTTGTGCTGCCCCCTAGAGCCTTTCACCTGCTACTGCAGTGGCAGATAGCACTCGCCAGGCCGGTCAAGTAGGCCTGAAAACTGGCTCGACCTTCACAAAAATCACTCGCATTTGCGAGCGGTCGAGTACATTTTTCGTGCCCTGCCTGTGTGCCATGCCCACAACCTACACTGCCCTGTCATACATCAGCCACCCCTCTAGATGGGTGCCCTATGCCAGTGGTGTGTGCACAGAGGCAGGAGCCCTGTGCCCCTACAGTACCCAGGTCCATTCCTGGGCCCTGTAAGTGCAGTGCTGCCATTTAAGAGTACATGGTGCTGGGAGCTTGTCAAACACGAACTCCACAGCACCATAATGGCAGCACTGAAGACTGGGAAGTTTGGTATCAAACTGCTCAGCACATTAAATCCACACTGATACCAGTGTGGGATTTAATGTACCAAGCACCACAGAGGGCATCTTAGAGAGGCCCCCTGAAACCTAACCTACAATCCACGTCTGTTCTGAGCCTGCCTAGGCTGACACACAGCAGACATGTTGCTGGACCCCTGGGTAGGAGAGCCACTGCTCTCCTGGGTCTGCAACAATGCACATCCTGGGCGAGGTGCATGCCGCCTCTGAGCTTCCCCAGGCCACTGCAACCCCCCACTCTGGCGGGAAGTTTGGCCGGAAACCCCAAATAAGGACAGGGGATGTGCCAGCCTGCCAACCCCACCCCTCAGGTGGGGGAGGCGAGGTGAAGCACATCCCCGGGCTCTCGCCATCTCCCTCAGGAGAGAGGCAGGATAGGGGGTGTACCCACCCCAGGACAGGGACTGCCCTTAATCTAGTATTTAGGGGCACCCTGAACCTCCCTTCCCCAGATTCCAAGATCCGAACAAGAGCTAGAAGAAAGAAGACCAGCCCTGCAGCTGCTAAGAAGAGGAAGACACCAACTGCTTTGGCCCCAACCCTACCGGCCTGTCGACTCTCGAACCTGCTCCTGCTCCAACCCGGCATCTCTTGTGGCCAGCAACCTCACAAACCCCGGAGGACCTGGCTACCTTTTGACTCTAAGCCCCCTGGGACTCCCATGAGTAGAGGCTCTACTCAAAACCTACTTCTAATCCCTGGCAGCAGCCCGGAACGGCGAACCCAGCACACTCTGCACCAGCCAAGCCTGGCCTGTGCCGGAGTGAACAAAGACCACGAGGACGACCCCATGGCGACTGTTACCCCGAGTCCGGCACCCAAGGACCTCCCTCGACACTCCTGAAGAAGCCTGCAGCCTCAGAACCAGGAGCCCCCCAACCGCGATCAACAGAGGGTAAGATTTCCCGACACCAAAAGGCACCCCCGCACCCGGTGCCCCACGGCCCCCTGTGCCCAATCCTGGGGTACCTACCTATCCTCCAACTACCCAACTTACCTCTCGAAGTGTTGGTGGCACCTGAAGAATCTTCAACCCCGAGCTTGCAGTCTTTTTCTAAACCAGAGATTTCCCATTGAAATCAATTGAGCGCCCGAAGGCTCAAAAGCACCCTGCACCCAGCCGACCGAGTGGCCCTGGCAGTGCAATCTCTACACCTATCTACTTCCCCACTTTCCCTGAGTAAGTGACCAGGAGCCCAGCTCCCACAGCCGCGTGGCTTGCTAGTCAGCAGCCACCAACCAAGGCCCCCCTATCATAGGATAACATTGGGCCTAACTCTCTCTGCACCCGGCCGCCCTTGTGCCGCTGAGGGTGAACCAACTGTACCTACCTGACCCTGGGAGACCCCTGAGTCTATAACCTTAACTCTGCCAGTCGAGTACTTACCTTTAAACCGATAACTCAATTTTCTCCATAGGGTAACATTGACTGGCTTATCGTGAAATTTCTTCTAAGTTTGGACTTTTCAAAACTTAAAATATTCACCAAAAATCAGCCGAGTAATGAAAACGAAAATACTCACCTGCTCCTAGGTGAGCTCCCAGTGCTGGATCTTGGTGCCCAGCACTGACTCTGAAAAATACTTACAACTGTACTTACCAGTAACCCAATTTTCAACTTGAATTTTCTGCCATAGGGAATCTTTGACTGTTTTCTATGAAATATTTTGTAAGTGTCAACTTTTAAAATAGCAAAATATTGTCTAAAAATCATCACAGTAATTAAGTCGACTTTTATCACTTGATTCCAAGTACTGAGCCAGGCCTGAATCTAGGATCCAGTCCTGGAATTCCAAAAGTAATCCTAAAAGTAATCTGTGGCAAATAACTTGAAACTTCCATTGAACTCAATACATTATTGTGTTTAGAATTGTGTTGCCTATTGCAACCACTGGTAACTTTCTACAAAAGTCAATTGCATATTGCAAAAGTATTTATATAAAGCATCTCATTCTGAGAAAGTATATTTTAATACCTATTGTTGGTTCTAAAATAAAACAAGCATATAGTTTTTATATATAAAACATTGGCCTAGAGTTCAGTTATTGAGTGTGAGACCATTTGCTGGCTGAGTGTGTGCAACAAATGCTTTACACTGTCCTCTGATACTGCCTTACTGCTCGACCAAGCTACCACTTTAGAGAGTAAGGTTATATCTAACTTTAACCTCTGCCAAACCTCTGGGGACTGTGGACTCTGTACACCCTGTACCTATTTGGGGACAGTATATACAGAGCCACTTTCTCACATGGGCCACTCGCGGTTGGAGGTGGGGTCTACGTGCAGAGGCTGCAGGTGACTTTTGGGAGTCCTACGAGGGGTCAGACCACGGTGGACTCTGACCCGGAGTGCTGGGTGACCTCGCTGGCATCAGTGGGACACTTGGACTCTGGCTGTAAACAGTGGTGGTTCAAGGCATTGAGTTTCTTTGTCCTCAGCAGTCTCAGAGTCTGCCTTGGGAGATTCTTTGAACAGAGCTGCTGTTCATAGGAGATCCCATCTTTGTTGAAGGCAGTCAGTCATCCCAGGGGTTCTGGAGGTCGCTGGCTGCAGGACTAGTCTACTTTTGGCGTAGGATCTCTGAAAACTGCAGACGGGCCGATAGGGCTGGCCAAGTCATTCCTTTTCTACAGTGTCCTCTGCTGTGCGCCGACTTCCGTCCTTCGTAGGTTGCAGGAATCTAGGGTGGCAAGGTTCAGGGTCCTCCTAAATACCAAATCTAGGGACGTTACAGGGGTGTGCAGGTCGGAACCAATTGGTCTCTTCCTTGATGTGAATACACCCCCTATTGGGCCACCGTCCAGTGGGAGGGGGCTATGAGCCTCTCTAATTGACTGGGTCCCCTCATATTCAAAATGGAGGGGACTGAGATGTTTGCTTCACCTCGCCTCCCCCACTTGAGGGGTGGGGTTGGCAAAGGTGGGCATTCCACTCTTTCTCACTTGGTTTTCCCGCCAATTCTCCCGCCCCAAGTGGCAGTCCGAACCGATGGGAGCCAGATTCTGGGGGCTGCAAAGTGCAGGGGCAGCTTACAAAGGCCTTTGAAGTGTCCTCTTCGTGGACCCAACCCATCCTTAGGGAGGAGGCATGACACCTCTGCCCAGGATAGGCTTTGTTTCTGGACCCAGAGAGTGGAGGCTCTCTACGCAGGGGTCCAGAAAGCTGCCTGGTGGTGGCAAATGGGCAGCTTTCATTCAGGAACCACACCAGGGCTGGTCGTTTTTCAAGGGGCATCTCTAAGATGACCCCTGAATGCATTTTACATTAAATCTCACACTGGCATCAGTGTGGGTTTAATGTGCTGAGAAGTTTGCTACCAAACTTCCCAGTTTTTAGTAAAGCCATTATGGAACTGTGGAAGTTGTAATGACCAGCTCCTAGACCATGTACTCTTTATGGCTATACTACACGTACAATGTCTAAGAATGGACTTGGATACTGTTGGGGCATAGGGCTTACCTGCAGGCTGGTGCACCCTGATAGAGGGGTGACTTACCTAGGCCTCATGCAGTGGGTTGCAGGCATGAAAAATAGGGATGTGTGCCGTGTCCACTCTTCACTGTTCTCTGCACCAAAACACGCAGCCTACAGTGGCAAGGTGTGGGTGTTAAGGTACAGGTTAGGCGGCACAACAGGTGCTGCAGCCCTATCTGGTGTTCTCTGGTCACAGTTCCCTTGGTTCCCAGGGTACCTTTTTTTCAAGGGGTTTACCTGTGGCCAGAGATGTGCCAAATGTGGATACAAGGAGCCTGATTGCATCAGATGTCAAGCAAAACGTGAGGGGAAGGGGGGTAACCGTGCAAAAAAAAGGGCACTTTCCTACTGCCAGTGATCTTTAGCAAGGACAAGAAAGGTTGGTAAATCAAAAATGCGGCCAACAAAAGCATTTTCAGAGGCGAGGCTTATTGGTTTTGTCAATGCTTTTTTTTTTAGCTGCATCTGGACTGTTAAAATGTTTAGCGTTCTTGTTCTATTTAAGTGCTGTTAGTGTTAATGATTTATTGAAAATGCACAAGGATAATGTGACAACGTAAATACATTTTACCTCTGCAAGGATGTGATATATAAATGGATGCAATGCACTGACTCAAAGGAAGTAGCCATAAAGACAAGTTTTCAGTGGCCTCATGTCTAGCGATGGAGAGAAGGATAAGTCTTATCTTTCTAGAAGCAGAGTTTGAACCCTCCGCAAGGTTTTAGTTGCCTGGGGAGGACTCTTTAAACTCTAGTGCGTGCTGTTCCTGTTAACGGAGTGCCCTGCCCATGATCTTTGAACATGTATTACTCAGCAGGTGCGCTCACCATCTCTGATGGAAGGAAATGTATGATATATTTTAAATGTTACTTTTCTAGACGATTGGCTGAAAATTTAATTCAGGTTTTTAATTAAATGTTTGCTCGCATAATACTTGATATTGCTTATATTTGACTTATTTTTGCTAGAGCATCTTTTATAGTCTGTTAGTGTGCCGTAAATCCTAGTAAAAATATATATTTGTAGTGGTCTTTGCTCCTCAGACCAACGTAAGATTTCCTACATATCAGAGTGTACCCTACAGAGTGTCAGGGAGGTTTGACATAGTCTCCGTAATGTCCATCTGTGCATAATACTCTCACAGAAAGGTTGGTTAGACCCCTGTACTGTTTTCCTCTTTTGTGGATTCATAGGCTAGGCACACAGCTCCAGGAGCCCGGAGAAACGTGATACAACACAGTCTGAGACGGGGGACTCCTGCAGCTAAGTTCTACATTTCTCTGAAAACTGATCCATTGACATAGCTAAATAGTTTGAGAGGTTGTATTAAAACATAATTGTTTCATACTTTATGATTTGAAAGTATTTAATGTGAAGTTTACCAGAATGTATCACAGTGAATTTACTATCCGAAATGTCAATTGGAATATTGACATTTTAAAAATGTAACTAATTCCATATATTTTTGTTCCTAAAGGTGTCTGGTGAAGCAAATCAAACTCAAATTGCAGAAGCGTTGAGGCGCTACAGTGAACGGTCGTTTTTTGTGAGAGAGGCGTTGTTCCATCTTTTCAGTCTAACACATGTCATGGACAAAGCAAACCCTGAAATGTTAAAGGTCAGATAACACCTGATGTATGTTCTTCTTTTTCTCCACGTAAATCTACATTTGCTCTAGTTGCTAAACTCTTTAGAGTTTTTCTGCATCTTATTGATTGATTAGTGTGGCGCAAAATCCCTTTGTAGATAATTGGGGAAGCGATATACAGATCTGTTTGGCACTGAGTGTTTGACTAGAACGTCCTAATTAATATAATTCGCTCTTTCTTTAGGAGCAAGAATCACCCCCTAAAATGATCTTTTTCTAGTTTCATGTGAGCAATTATTTCCTCTGCAAAGCTCTGCCACTGGTCTCAAAGAAGGTCCAAGGAGACTTGGCGCTGGATGTAGCCCACATACCTTGACAGGGCCATGAATATAGATTTGTAGATTTCTGGCTAAAGAAAGTTATCCATATCCCTGTAAGACGGTTCTTAACAAATGGATCAGTGCTGAAATTAAATTTCTATCTGTCTGTATCTATCTATCTTCCTATCATCTTTTGCAATCATAAAGTCATTCCTTCTATGTCAAGTGTTTCTGTTGCCTATTCTCGTTACCAGTGCGTTGTTGCGCCACATGAATGGAAGCTGAACCCCTCTGTCTCCAAGTTGATCTATAACAGCCATTACCGTCTTAAAACAATTGGGTCCAGGCCACCTTGATGTATGACTTTCTCGTGAAATAGTTTGAAATTTCTTAGTGTGTCGAACCCTCAGCGTTTTAACACTGTTTTACAACTCCATGAAAAGCTATCTCTGAGTAGGCTATCTGAAAGAAACACGTTAGTTATAGATTCATTACCTTAGAATTACCCCCAGGCATCAGACTGGATCCGGAAAGATTTTTCGTCAGCAGTACCTCTGCGCGTCGGAAGGTTGCGTCTGTCGGCTCCACGTTTGTCGTCGACATCATGGTCGCCGGGATGATGTCGCAGCAGCTACTTAGACGCCGCCCTCGTGCGCTGACGTCAGTTCTTTCTTTTTCCGCGCCATCCAGCGCAGATCCGGGAAGAGCGGTACCTCAGTCATTTTTTGACTCACTTTTTCTCGACTTTTGTCGACGTCTTGTTTGGAGTCTTCGACTGCGAACTGGTGCACGAGGGATGCCCGGCTTGAAGGCCTGCGGTTCCTGTAACCGACTGATGTCGGTGACGGATCCGCACCTCGTGTGCCTCTTTTGCCTGGAGCGCGACCATGACCCCAAGTCGTACTCCGACTGTCAGTTGTTGATGATGCCGAAGGCTTTGCGGGAACGGTCCCAAAAGCTGCATGAACGACGGCAGTTCGAGGTCCCGGTCGAGAGGGAGGTTGAGGGACCGCTCGCGGAGCCACCATCAGTCCGGCTGTAAGTCATCAAAGACTTCGCATTTGGGGTCGGGTAAGTCGAAGCATAAGAAGTCGAAGAAGCATCGTCGCTCTTCGCCTTCTCCTCGTCTGTTGGCCGACTCAACGAGGCGCACGGGTGGTGCCACTCCCGCACTGAAGGGTCGATTCTGAGCTTCCCTCCCTTTCCGGGACCCGGAGCGATGCCCGCCCAGCTTCGTATGTTCTACGAAGCGATGCATGCCATCTTTGGGCGGACCGACCCCGCTGGCGCGCCTTCTGGCCCCGCGGACTCGGTTGGGGGCCCTAGGTCTTCGCTTCCGGCTGCTCCGGCCCCTCTTGGATCCAGGCCTGGATCCGGATCGGTGCCGGTTGACCTTATTACGCCTCCACCGGCGCCGCTTCTGACTGCACCACTACAGACGGCACCACTACCATGCCCGATGCCGGTTGGCCCTCCGGCCGGCTTTGACCCCAGCCTCCTTCCTAACGTAGACACGGCACCGAACCGGCGTCGATCGACGCCGGATCCAGCGCCGCGTCGGGTTTTCGTGCCCCTGTTCACTTCTGGGGCCCCTTTCCAACCACAGTGGCAACCCGAGGACGATGAGGAGGACTGGGAGGGGTCAGGTGACCCTTTAACTGACCAGCGTGGTTCAGAGCAGGACTGGAGAGAGGAACTGAGGGACGCCAGTGGTCTTGACACTTCACCTGACCTTGGCATGTTGTCTCCTCCTACCATGACTACGAAGGAGGGAGCGTCATATGCTGTGGTGTTGCGTAGGGCGGCGAGGCTCTCCACCTCGAGCTTCCTACGGTGGAGGTCAGGACTAACATCCTGACTGAGGTGCTTCAACTGGCGGTGAGCTCTTCGGAGCCCCTGCCTCTGTTTAATGAAGCCCTCACTGACATCCTTTTGGGCACCTGGTCCAGGCCCAACACTGGTGCTCCGGTGGACAGGATGATCGCCCGACGCCACCGCCCGGCTCCGGGCGACCCTACTTTCCTCTTCCCAATACCACACCCCGGAGAGCTTGGTGGTCCAAGCATCGCCTTCCAAAAGCTCCTTCCCTGTAGCTCCACCGCTAAGGGAATTCAAGAAGCTGGACCATCTTGGCAAGAACTTTTTTTCTTCCGCCAGCTTAGGACTGCGGTCCGTAAACACTGCATGTCTCTTGGGCCGTTATTCGCACTCTGTGTTGGATACAGTGGCGCAAGTGCTGCCTCAGTGTCCGGAGGGAGAGACACAGCTAAGTTTACAATCCATTGTGGACTGTACAACCCCGACTCTCTTGGCAGGACCATTTCAACGTCGGTAGCACTCAGACGCTACGCCTGGATGAGGTCCTCCCTAACAGCAAGTGTGCGACATTCAAGCTCTGATTCTGATCTTTCAGCCCTTGTCCCGGGTTTCGGTCCGAATGACCCTGAGGCTGCTGGGCCTCATGGCCTCCTGCTGATCAATCATGCCAGGTGGCATATGCGGGCTCTGCAGTGGCATCTGAAGTTCCAGTGGGCGCTGCTTCAGGGGAATCTGTCCGATTTACGTCCAGATCTCGGGGGGCACTGCTCAACAACTGCAGTGGTGGCTCACGAACCAGTATTGGGACAGGGGCAGATCCCTCTCCCTTCCACAACCAGAATTCGCAGTAGTGACAGATGCCTCCCTTCTGGGATGGGGCGGCCACATGGGAGAGGCAGAGATAAGAGGCCTCTGGTCTCCAGCGGAGTCCGGGCTCCACATCAACCTTCTGGAGCTCTGGGCGATTCGTCTTGCACTGAGGGCATTCCTTCCCTCTGTCCGGGGAAGAGTAGTGCAGGTGTTCACGGAGAACACCACCGCCAAGTGGTATTGCAACAAACAGGGCGGGGTGGGGTCGTGTACCCTATGTCAAGAGGCCCTTCGCCTCTGGACATGGCTAGAACATCAAGGCACTTCCTTGGTGGTTCAACACCTGGCAGGTTCTCTGTATGCCATGGCGGACAAACTCAGCTGCAGGTGCATGATGGATCACGAATGACGTCTTCACTCAGAGGTGGTGCAAGTTCTATTTCAACAGTGGGGAGAGCCTTGGTTAGATCTATTCGCCACCAAAGAGAACGCGCAATGTCAGCATTTCTGCACATTGGATTTCCAAGGCTGCACTTGCTCGGCGACGCTTTTCGTCATGAGTGGAGTTACGGTCTGTTCTACGCCTTTCCGTCTATACCACTTCTGCCCAGAGGGCTGAAGAAGATCAGGCGCGACCGGGCCCAAGTCATTCTTGTGGCTCCGGATTGGGCACGAAGAGACTGCCTCTTCGGGAGGATCTTCTGTCGCAGCAGCAGGGAACTGTCCTCCACCCGAACCTGTCCAGTCTCCACCTCCTTGCGTGGAGATTGAGCAGCGGCAGTTGACTTCTTTCGACCTGCCTCCTGGAGTGTGTGACGTAATCTTTCCTGGTAGCCATCACTTCTGCTAGAAGGGTGAGTGAGCTCCAGGCTCTTTCCTCGAAACCTCCTTTCCTGTCTGTCCATTCGGACAAGGTGGTTCTCAGGACCCGTCCATCTTTTCCTCCTAAGGTGGTCACTGCATTCCACATCGGGCAGACCATTGCTTTGCCAACCTTCTTCCACCTCCGCATCCTTCAAAGGAAGAAGAGAGGCTCCACCGTCTGGACCCAAAACGGGTGCTCTCCTTCTATCTGGATCGCACAAAACAGTGGATGATCAACTGTTTGTTGGCTACGTCGGGCCGTACACAAACTCACCATTTCTCAGTTGGTTGTGTTGTGTTGTGTATTAAGGCTTGTTAGTCTCTAGCTAAAAAGGAGCATCCGGTGGGGCTGCGCTCACTCCACCAAGTCGACGGCAGCCACTACTGCCTTGGGAAGAGGAGTGCCTCTAAATGACATCTGTCAGGCGGCCACGTGGGCATCACTGCACACATTCACCAAACATTACTGCCTGGACAGCCAAGTCCGGAGAGATGGCTTCTTTGGCCGTTCCGTTCTCCAGGACTTTCTGGTGTGATCTTGGTTTGCAGAGCCACCACCGGGGTTGGTATTGCTGGGGTATCTATTCTAAGGTAAGGAATCTATAACTAATGTGTTTCTTTCAGATGCACAAGTTATTTACCTTCGGTAACGATATATCTGTAAGAAACATTAGTTAGTTATAGATTCCTTACCGCCCCAACCATACTCCCTGTTCTGCGAACTGATTTCTAGGGTTAAGGTCATCCTTTCAGGGCCCTAGTTTTGTGCACCAATGGTCAGTGTCTTGCATGGCTCTGAGTTTCTTCGCGGAAAGTCGTGTACAGAACTGACGTCCGCGCGCGAGGGCGGCGTCTAAATAGCTGCCGCAACATCATCCTGGCGACCACCACCACCACTACGAACGCTGAGCCGACCGACGCCACCTTCCGACGCGCAGTGGTACTACCGACGAAAAATCTTTCCGGATCCAGTCTTATGCCTGGGGGTAATGCTAAGGTAAGGAATCTATAACTGACTAATGTTTCTTACAGATATATCGTTACCGAAGGTAAGTAACTTGTGCTTTAGCTAGGTAAATCAAATTTTTGTCACTCCTTTGCGGCGCTTCAAACATAAATCTTGGAGATATGCAGGAAACAATTCTCCTTTCTCAGAAGAATTGGAAACTTCACCAACTTTTCCTTTATTTGCTGAACATGAAAGCTTTCTTCCTGGAGAACTTGTATTAAGCTCAAGTATTGGCTTTTTTCCGTTCTTGACAGGTCTGTATCCTGTCACCAACTGGCTGAACTGAAAACTATCTCTAATGCCAGCAATCTGGAGATTTGCACTCTGATACGTTACTGCATTTGTGTGTTCATTATAAATGCCAGGTCCCCATCGCTGCACTTATGCACACCCTCAAAATGTCCCTTTATACCAGCAAGTAGTGTGACTTGTACTTTGCTTATTTTGCAGTCTGTATTAATTTGAGCCTTTTATGATGTTTTATCCTTCATGCTCTTTCATGGGCTCATACAGCTTGTGTGTTCCTACTCTCCAGTGTTAAACTATGCACATGGTGCCACCAACAGCTTTCCCATATACCCTCTGTCTCTTGATTGGAACAGTAATGTGGTGGATGTCTGCACTTTTCTTGCCTTCATTAACATGAGATCCCTCGGAACCACTATGTGTGAATGCAAAATAGGGTACATTGATCTCTATAGATTCTGAATCCATCTGGAAGAAGTGAGAAAGTAGTTTGACCACTGGGTGCAGTACATAGTAGTTTTCTGCTAGCAAGTCATCCCTCGCCTAGGTACCTTTACGTGGAGCGAGTGAAGACGACCTCCATTTGTAAGTGGTGCGAGTAACCCCAGGTAAAAGCGAAAGTACCTCGTCAAAAGTTGTTTTTTTCTCGAGTATGAACATCTTATTCCAGTCCTTCTCTGTTGTCATGGTCCAGGGTATGTGTGTGAAATAACTGGGAGTGCAGGTCCCTTTGAGGATCAAACAGTCTTTTGTTCTGGAGACTCCGTTGCACAGTTGAGTTAGGCACATCTCTTTATTTGGGTGCACAGACCCAAAGCTACAATTGTACTGAGGAATTAAACCAGTCTCTCTCCTTCAGGGTGTGTTTTTGCGAGCCTTTGTACTAAAACAAACATACATAATTACATACGTACATACATACAGACTTCCTCCCTGGGCGTGGGTCAGAGGACCAAATATAATTTCATTGTGATGACTGTGGAAACCTCATGGAGGCTAGTCCAGTTTCTCTTATGGGCAGTCTATTGCAGATTCATAGTGATCGGTTAGGCCTGTCTCCTCAGTCTTCACGATCATTAGGTGAAGGTCTTAAAACTTGGAATTCAGGACACTGAATAATATTAAAGCAAGCTACATTTCTGAAATACTATCACCATTGTATTCAAAGGCGCTATTCAATAACCTTTTCTAGTGATATAATTCTTGGGTAATTACCAAGACCATTCACCAGTTCAGCATGAATTATATTACAATGTTGATGCTCAGTTATTCACACCCAGCGCGGAAATATTGCACCAGTAGGCTAATGGAATATTTCATTTAATGAAATATAAAAAACACCTTTTTTTAATTATTTGCTGTCATTCCTTCATTCGTTGTTTGTCTGCACAATTAATTTTATTGTGTTAGAGCCTACTCTTCATTCTTCATTCACGCTCTGAGGTACAATACTGCCATGGTTCCCGCCAGGAATGACTTTAAATTCTCTCCATGGAATAAAGTTTCAAAATGCAAATGTTAGGTCCTCGAACCTATTCTTCCTCCCAATAGCTCGGTTATTCTGCATGTCCTTGTTAACTTTTATCCTGCCAAGAGTCAAGCAAACTTTGGTCTTTGGTGTTCTGTATAGTGTCCGGTGCCAAATTATTAGTAGCGTGTGACTCTTTCTCTACATCTCCCTACCTCCCACAACTAAGCCCAGTTTTTGTGCTGTACAAGTGGCAGTTGAGAGGAAAAGTTCTGCTAGTCCTCAGGAGAGGCTCACCGCATGAAGCTCTGAAGGAAGGACTCTCCCAGTTTTCAGGCATAACATCTGTTCTCCTCAACCCACGACCACCCCAAGGCACCGATATTTTAGTAAACTGAGCCACTTGCCATTGTTCAGCTTTCCTCTGGATAGGACTTGGCTGCAGTCCTCCACCCAATCTCCATCTGGGTCCTGAGTCCTGTTCACTCGCATCAACTTGGCTCCTATATCACTCTCAAGATTACCAGTGGAAGACTCATGCTTTGGTTCGATACGGGCTACCCCACATGCATTTGCTTTTACTATGCTTTCAAGGCATGCATCTCTACCATTACATTTGCCTTCACTATGCTTCCAAGGCTTCTTGGATCTTCCGGTCTTCATCTTATGCTGCATTGCCATCCTTACTTTGTTGTTCTCATTCCTGTGGAGTCTATCCTCTGCCCTTAGAATTTGCTCTAAAATACAGCCCTAGCATATCACAATTACAATAAAATCCTACTAGAAAATAGGTTTTCGTTGCTCAGCTGTTATCAATTGTGCTTTATTTATCTTTTACTATTTTCGTCTTTTATGTCTTTTCATGCAAACAGTTTCACTATATATGAAGTGACACAAGTACATCATGAATTAATGAAATTGAATTTATTTCAAGAAAAGGAAAGCATGTGGTTCTGGAGAAACAAAACATTTCTCATGATAATTGTTTAATAAAAACAAATCAAAATTGTTTATGTTCATGCATTTCTTACTTTGAATAAAAGCAAACTGTTATTGCATTTATGCCTGTATTTCAGCTTGTGGTTATTGGCATGCGAAATCACCCCTCCAATTTACCAGTGCAGCTGGCAGCAAGTGCGTGTGTGTTTAACCTAACCAAGCAGGATTTGGCAGCAGGGATGCCTGTCAAACTGTTGGCTGATGTAACCCATTTACTCCTTGCGGCTATGGAACAGTTCCCAAATCACCAACAGGTAATGGACAACTTAGTCCTCTTCTTTTTAATGATCCATTTGTGCCACACTCTGAGTGCAGGGTTACATTGAATACGTGGAGTTATTTTTGTTCATTAGGTGATTTTCAACTGCACTGCACCTTATAGTCGATAAAATGAATAGTTAGCCTATTTGGTGTGTCCACCTGAAATATAAGGATCGACTAGGAACACTAAAACACTTTTAGATAGTGACTTTATGCATATCATTTATTTTAAAACAAATATATGTTTATATATAAGGCATGATCCTTTTTCTGCTAAAAGTCAATGCACTTGGAGAACCCATGTACTGACAAATCAGCAATAATCATTCCTACAGTCTGTATTCAACATGATATTCTATATGAATGAATCAATAGCTGGGCAGTTAAGCTTAACATGAAGTTCTATCAAATCTGTTTTATTCAAGGTGGCCCTCATTTTGCTGCTGCCGTTTAATTAAAACTAGGGATGTGGAAAATTAATTGCATCTGCTTTTCTGGTGACCTTTTATGGAGAATAAAAGAAAAGAAAAACATGTGATTCATGGGCAAGTCTCTGAGTTGGCACACCCTTACTTGCACATTGGCTTGATCTACCTTGAAACCTGACCCGCTTTAACCTGTGTATGTATTTAAATTTTGTAAGCTGAGGCTGGGACATGGTCAGAGCTTTTCACCACCCCGAAGCTATGGCGCTTTCCTGGGACCTGTGGAACACCATCATGAGTACTTTGCCACACTGCAGTCTGGCGAATGGAGCTGAACCCAGCGGCTGTGACCTGCAGGAGCTTTGAGCACAAGCCAATGCCAGGGTTTCTAAACGCTGACTGGCCAAACGTCCGACCCTCTGTCCTTTCGGTCAGCCAGTCACTTACCAGATGGGCGGATGTCCGGCCGGCGACCAGGTGGTCATTCACTACCTAGCAATCAGGGAAACCGCTACCCAGCGTTGCCATGCACAACCAGGCCAGTGCTCAGGAGGCCCTTCCGTGAGCCACTGACCGCTTACCTCCCAATCTTGAGGCACCTCTGCTGCTTCCTGTTCAGGCCAAGGGAGCATGCCCCCGATTCCTGAAACCAGGTGTGCTGAGCAAGGGCAGATAACAGGTGGTGAAGGCAGCCACCCTTGGAACTGTGCCCCCTCCCTCCGCCTGCATAGGGATACATTGGCCAGGCAACCACAGATGTAGACTAAAGCTTTGGTCAGGGAATGACTTTTAACAGCTCACAGCTAGGTAGCTCCGCTGCCACTTAGGAAACACTAACCCAGAAATAGGTTGCCTACTAATAATTTAGCACCAGGTGACCCAGAACATGTGGTACACTTTGGGTGATGGAGGCTGCCCTCTTTTGTCTGCACTCCAGTCCCCAAGCAAGCGGCTCTATGCGCTGGCCCAGAGGCAGGCTATCTGAAGCCTACAGAGGCTCCACGCTACTGCTCTGTCATTATGGTTAAGGGGAGATTCTGACTTAGAGGCATTCAGCTGTAATCCCACAAATTGTAGCTTTTCCTTCTTGGCTTCTCAGCCAAGCAAATATACCAAATGGTTGAACCTGCAGGATCACTTTTGCCACAATACCTCATCAGTTGGGTCAATCTAACCTGTCTCATGATACTCTTAAAGCAGCTTACATTCAAAATGTTTATTCGATTTCAACAAACTAAAGCCATAAACGACATCAACAATACATCAATCACATTGTAAAGATTTCCTTAGTCTGACAGCACCTGATAAAAAACAAACCAGATAAAAAGAAGTATGTGCATCAGACAATAGGTTCAAATAAAACTAAGCCAATCACACTTGTTTAAAATGTTTACCACCAAAAAAGGGAAAAAGGAAAAATTTCTGCAAGCTTTTATAAAAAGAGCAAAACCTCATGAAGAGCATAGTCTTTGTCTCAAAAGGCAATCACATCTACATGGTACAGAAATAGGATCAGAAGGAATCCCCCTGTGTACAACTAACTGATGATGAATTATATTGAGATTTGAAGCGGGTCAACAAAAACAATGATCGGGCATACCAAATGATAAATAAGGCTGTAATGTAGGTGAGGTTTTCAACAGGACATATGCTGTGTCTCAGGACCTATTCATTTCAAACCAGTCTCTCTCTTTTGATTTCAAGGCCATAAAAGCCGCCTTGTTCAAGGCAACTTCGCTACTAACTGGTTTCTGGGCAGGACATACCAGTCTGTCAAAGCATGTTTTGACATAATTTACCCATTCAATTTTATAGACCCGATTTGAAGGACAAACATTCCTTCAGAATCAAATGATTAAGGCCCTTTTCTGATCTGAACCAGACATACAGCCTCAATAACGAAGGCTGCAACTGCAAGGTATTAGACAAGAAGCTTAGCCCAAGCTACTCGTAAATAAAAATGAAAGGCAGCATTGAGGAAGGCAAAGGAGTCTCCTTAAAATCATGTTATTCATTACATGGAAGGTTGGTAGAGCCCCACGTTTTACTGCCATAATCGGCAATGAAAACATGGTTGGCTTTATAGATATCCAACATGACCTTGGTGGAGTTACGACTCAGCCTTTTAGAAAAAACAGAGGCTATGCTCCTGGCAAAAGTATTGTGTGTAGAAGCAACCAGAGGGGACAAGGTCATAGCCAAATCAAACAGCACTCCTAGATATGGGAAAGTTGCTATTCAACTGATAGTGTTGCCTTCATGAGATTTAATGAAATTGATGCCCAGATACAAACTGCTCATGAAGTGCGCAAACATATTTTAAAAACGCTCTAGCCCCAAAGCTGTACTAGATATGAGGACAGCATAAAGCAGCACTGGTCTGGTATCGATCGTAGGCCAATCTGAGGCATGCCCCTCACCCCACCGTTGACAAGTGCTTTTCCAAATGAATTTGATATACAGTAAATAAAAATGGCACCAAGCTACAAACTTGGTGCACCCCCGATTAAGAGTTAAGTGCATGGTGCATTCCCTATTGGACTCGACGAAAGCAGACCGGTTAAAGTGCAATTTGCACAACAAGTTAACAAGCCAAACCTCCATGCTCAAGCGCAAAATTATATCCCAAAGTTTCTCCCTGTTGACATGCTGAGCTTAGATCCATGAAAGCTAGATGTATGGCTTTTTGCTTGGGGACTGGATATTTATTTACAATAAGGTACAGGTAAAGACATTGTTCGACTGTCCCAAGGCCAGGCCACAAACAATACTGAACAGATAATATACTGCAATCATTGACCCCGATCAATAACCTGCTTCAGACCATTTGTCCTATGATCTTCACCACTGAACTAATCAAAGAAATGGGGCAGTAACAACCCAGATCAGTTCTTTTATTTTTCTTAAATACAAGCACTTTCACAGATGTGGACATCATCTTGGGTATAAACTGCCTAACAGCCCAATTGATGTAAAAGGTAATCAGGGCGGCCCGAGTACTGTTAGATTTTTAAAAAGGTCCATAGGCAGCCCGGGTGGGTGAAATTTTGCATGGGGCTTATTAAGGCCAAAGTTACACAAGTAACGTGTCTGCCACTGCCTACAATCTCAAAGGAAATATAAATCTTAAACAAAAATATATTTGTGTGTACATAAGGTTTACTTCTTCTAAACATTGCCTTTAATCATTACAACTGCTGTATGAAGAAAAGCAGTGTGTTCGTCATGAAGGAAAATGTTGACATGATATGCTATATGGCTTCCCTTTTTATATTGTAACTGTCTAACACATTTTTGTTTCTTTATATTTGTCGTACAGCTTCAGAAAAACTGCCTTTTGTCACTGTGCAGCGACCGGATTCTGCAAGATGTTCCTTTTAACAGGTAGGTATTTGAGTACCAATGTAAAGTGCTGCATTATTTTTTTCATGCAAACTCTTGATTTGCTTTTGTGCTTAGCTTCTACATTTTTTTTAAAACCAGTATAAACCACATAGGGATTGGTGTATGGTACTGTTAAAGTGCACATGGAAATTCCAAACGTCATTTCTTCCCTGAAGTAAAAAAAAAACATGATGTAGAGCATTTCAATCATTTATGCTCTTCTGTATTAAACAAGTTACTGATTTTTAGAAACTACTTCTGTAGGTAATTTAGGGCACATCTTTATTTCATTTAAAATGTCATTAAGATGCCTGTGAGTTGCAAGTGTAAATGCAGAATAGCATGTTAAATGTTTTTAAAACATTGGGTAGCGACACTTCAGTCAAATGGAGTGAGACTTGCTTGCACCATTCTATAGAATAAACCTTGAAAATAGATTCAATTTTACCGTAGCAACATAAAATGGAGTAATCGTGTATCATTTGCTAAGGCTTTGACTCGGCCAGCCTCTGCCATAAGGGCTGTACAAATCTAAGAAAAGATGTACTCCTAATAAAAGATTATGTAATGTTTTAGGAGAAGGCATTCAGTGGTGCCATCTTACGAATAAAGATGATGAGTGGGGATGACAAAAAATGAAACGAACCACAAATGGATCTAAGAGTGAAGACTATACTTGCTTGCATTTCTTGTGTCCAGTCCCTTACCTGCATATATAATCTATGTTAAAAATTTACTTCTCAGTATTATGCACGTGTGTTGTGAAAGTTCTCTTTATTGATTTGATCTCTGCTTTTGAGGATTGCATGTTACAAAACAGAATACCATGATGTAGGTTTAAAGAAATGGAGGTAAAACAAAGTGTTTATCAGGATTGTCTGTGGAAAATATAAAATGTAGAAGTAAAAGGTGATTTTTATATTAAGGGTTAATTAGATTATATGCACAATTTCACTAACCCCTAACGCTTGAATTCTCCATAACCCTAAGATTATTCCCCTTGCACCACATGTCTGGCACTTTTCGAATGGGGGGCGAGAAATAGCCCTGTTCTCCTGTACCATCTTCAAATGCCATTACTTAGAACTTTAATTGCAATAAGCGTACGTTATTCCTCTGTCCCTTACCACAACCCTGATAGAGCCTTATTCCACAGCAGATGCCATGCCGTAATCCAACCCAAACCAGAACATCTTCTGTTAGACCACCTCGTCCTCTAACCCTAATCCTAGCTTGCCCCTTGAAGTTAGCTTAAGTCTATCCCTTAAGTCAAAAAGAGGGGTAAAAAATGGGACATCACTCTGTTCTCACCTGACAATCAACACAATATAACAAAATCCAGATTAATCAGAATGGTGCTCATACAGAAAGAATGTTCACCCCACTTCCAAAATTTGGAACCACTAACAGGGTCCTGTACATTTTGTATAAACCAGTTGGCACACACAAGTCAGTACATAAGCATAATTTGCATTCATAATTTTTCACTCTTCTATTGTTTTCATTTAAATTCTGGACTCCACAGGTCAAAATGTAAATCTTGGCTTCCACAAGTCATTTATTTTGGTATATCCACAGAGCTTAATGTCACAGTAGCCAGCACGTGTTTTGCCAACAATTTTGACTTTATCAGGGTTAAAATGTTAAAGAAAATAACAATATAGACATAGACCTTGATGAAAAGATAAACAGTTAGAAGCAACATAATTGCCTCCACCACTATCTCAAAGTGTACTTTTATACCATGCGTACAATGTGACCAAATGCATGTGTATAGTTTGGGTAGGCATGCAAAATCAAAACAAATCTAGTGTTTGATACCAGAAATCAACGTCTCAAGTGACGTGTATAAGCATAACAACTGTCAAAATTATAAGAGACTAGTGACAACAAATTGTGATGAGAGAATATTATATTGCCCAATTCTACATTTCTTAGTAATCACAAGGTAGTGGTAATCATAAAAAAATCAAACCCACATGCCGGCGAAGAGCAGAAAGGACATTAGGCCCCATTACTTCAGATTCTTTGATAGGGTCAAAGCTAACAGCACAGTCGTGCTGTGATGAGGCACCACTGGATCTGGTATGACCTATATATGACAAAGTCTATCTTATCCCAGAATCAAACAAACCAGAGATAGACATTGTCATTAAGAATTTCATATATGATCTAAAAGAGTCTGAAAGGGATTACTCACCCTGTCCTGTCGAATTTAACACCTAAGCTGTGTATTCCTTTCATGTGTCAGCACACCAAATTATAAAACCTAAAAAGATCCCAATAGGTAATATTAATATCCTTCTCCACATGCTATTACAAGATCCTGTAACCCGTATATGTATTCAGATTTAAACTTACCAAAAAGCTAACCACTTCTTCGTATCAGAAGCGAGACGTAAATTATTTAAAACTGCAATTCCTCTTGCTTTGATTAAGCTCTGTATGAAATATACCCAAAGTGTACTGTCAGAAATAAAGGCTACCATGCGATATTGTTTCCAATTCTTTAAAACGTATCTTATGGACAATTTCAGAAACTTACCAATATCGAACGGTATCTAAACGCACAGAGTATTCAGCATTAGGTGGCATTTGGATGGTGGCATATATACATTCCAGCAATCCATTTCTCTTTGGTCGGGATCTGTGCATACCCCATTCATTGCCAATCTCTCCTTTTGCAACTACAAACCTCAACATACGAAACAGCTGAGCCCTCATTAAATCTATTTCACTCTGGATCACCACACAACAAATTACAGAGTTCAAGGAATCTCTTACCTGCGAATAGCAGCCGGTTCTATATGCCACGTCTCTCCAATAAGTTTGAATCTCACAGCACTGCCAACTCGTATGCAAAAACATACCCTCTTCCGAATAGTTTTTAAGCATTTGGGGGATTGGGCTCTACCCATTTTATGAAGTCGACTTCTTTTATAATATAATCTATGAAGGAATTTCAGTTGAATCGGGCATTGTCACTATTTTATGGCAACTTCTCTAATGCTTCCCAATCAGTGGTTTCCATGGGACCTACATCGCTCCCACGTAGTCCGCAGCTTCTGAAAATTGTCCAGTTTGTTGTTTGAGAGTTCTATAAATAAGCAAGCCCCAATTTTACTAGCTTCCCCCATAAGTATTATGCATTCCAAAGGGGTATTATTAAGGCAGGTCTAGACAGTCCACTGTTTCCGCTTATAGTGCATGTCTAAGTTGTGTGCATTTGTAGTTCTTGGTTTTGGATAAATCAAATTATTATTTTTGTGCCTGGGATATCTTCACCCCCCACATCCACAATATCTCCCACTTTGGATATACCTATTATTTTCCACTATTGTAACCCTGTCAGTTCGGCTACTTCTTTCAGCGTCCTTCCTTTCTACAGTGTGTTTTCTGAGCCCTCGATAATTATGAGCACTGTTTTATCTGTTAAATGCTTAAGTCACCAAACTTCTCCAAGCAGAGCACAGACAAACTGTGCCAATCATCTAGGTGCCTGATAGACCCCAGTAGGGAAAGTTGATCTATGCAGTTCATGGCACATAACATCATTAAACATCCTCCCCACTACATGGATCGAAGTGTCTTATTCCAGTAAGTTAGGGCCTATTTATCCAGGACTCTCTGCTGCAGGTGCGGTATATACTCATTACCATTATGATCCGTCCTCCCCATGAGCCCTGTATCCCTACATAATACCCCTGGGGTCTTACGATTTTTTGGTAATCTGAAAAGGGAGGGTTTTTGGCTAATATAGCTACTCCTCTAGAGTCTATTAAAAACACTGAAATACCTCGTGAAGAGGATTGACCCCTACTGAAACAGTTACACTCTGTACCTAATAAATGGATTTCCTACAGTAGCACAAGGTAGGGGTGAGTGTGTACAAATGTACTGAGCAACTATCACACTTTTGATCATGCAGCTCATGCCATTGAGGTTCCAGGAGAGTATTTGTAGTTTCCCCAACTTACGATAGACCTTCATTTTGAGAGGGAATGTATTCACTATAGTCCTCACAATCGGCCCTCACTCTTACCTTTAATGTATGTGATAGTTTGTTTTTTGATGTTCTAAATGTTTTTATCGAAGTCTCTCCAAGGCTCATAAAGAACTGTCCCCAATTCCCCCACCCCACTTTCCTAACTGCAAGTTCAGAACAACTTGTACCCCAACTACAGAAAAGCAGTTCATGCTGCCCGCTCCCATAATCCACACCTGTCTTCTTTCAGGGGTTCCCTCTTCTGTCATGTACCAAACTTGTTAACCTTGGTTAGGCCAAGGGTCTCACTGCCTCTCACAAATCTGAACTCATTGCTCCTCATCTCTGCTATCGCCACTTTCCTCTTGACAAGATGGGACCACAAGATGCAATCACCAGACTTTCATAAATCTATGGTGTTTATAGTTGTCATTGTCCTCCATCTCATTGGGTGCCAGACTTTCACCCCAACTGAAAGAGCATCCCACTTACCACATTGCTTCCCAGTTATGAGCGGAGTCCATTCCGGCCTATGATCAGCTGCCAGATTTCTTTTCCCGCGTACCCAGTCCCAAACTTTTTGAGGCTTATCAAAAAACACCATCTTGGAGTAAAAAACTACTTTCAGTCTCACAGGGAATATGAACATACACTAAATGTTCATTACTCTTGCGTTTTTTCTCACCTCTTCAGACGAGCTTCTCAATTTTTGTACCTTTTATCGCATAGTCTGGAAAAAACATATTTGCTCCCCTCCAGAGTCCATTCTTTCTCCTCTCTAGCCGATTTCCACATCGCGTTTGTCATGGAAATTGAGGAATTGGACAATCAATGGGCAGAGCGGGCCCCCCGGGGGCGGGCCAACTGATCGGCACCCCTTGAGCCTGTCCATGGAAAAAAAAAAGCAGAGTAAAAGTGATTCAAGGCCCATAATGCAGTGTATCCAATCTTACAAGAATTTTTCTGGGTGCGCCACCTCTTTCCCTTTGTGCATTCCCATGATGTGGAAGTTACACCTTGGCCTCCCCTCCACTTCGTCTACTCTGTCCTTGAAATGAAATAAATGAAATACCAGTATTTGTAAAGCGCACAGCTACCTCCGAAGTGGTGTCCTGGCTCTGGGGGCCATCGGGAAGATTAAGCGAGCTATTGCCCAGAGTGACATGGTGCTGGGCTAACCTGCCGCCGGCGCCTGGGATTGAACCGTTAACCCCATAGTACGGAGTCAGGCACCCTGTCCGCTGCGCCACACCTCTTCCACTTGAGAGAGCAAGTCCATCCAAACTATTAAAGGGCAAACCTTTGACCCTGGGAACCTGTGCTACTGATTGCAAAATAGGACAATGGTTCCCTTGGGGGAGGGGGGGGGGGTGTACTTATGCCTAAACCTCCAAGGTTAAATGTTGTAATCCAGAAACCATTGGCTCAAGTCATACAGTGTGTTTAATTGAATACATTGTATCCAATCTCAGGTGGTCAAAAAAACACGCAGTGAAAATGAATAGTGACACTTGTGAAAGGTTGTGGGTTGGTGCTGTGCAACAAATTGTATACAACATATATAGACATATGACAGGGGGCTGATGAAATGCTGATTCTGAACACTACTTCAAATAAGAGTATGGTGCGTGCATCATAACACTAGTCTTTTTTTGTCTTAAGTTTCAACCCTATCGAATGTAATTTGGCAGGGCCTTCATCAGGACAGCAAGAAATTGGTTGCACCCAGAACAAAAGGAAAAAAATCATCCATTCAAATCAATTCAAAACATTAATGTGAATTTGGTATATCGAGGTAGTCTGATATCGCCCAATTGCTGGAATCTGGTACCGTCTTAAGATAGGATAGACAAGACCTCCAGTGATCAGATGCACTTTGTAGACGCTATAAACATCCAAGCTGTCAAGAGAGCAGGTCGCATGGAGAACCAGGTGCTGGGACACCTGAGACGACTTCTTGTTCAACCTCCCTAACCATATCCACAACATTTCTCCAGTCCTCCCTTCTTAGCGCTACGTCTACTCCCACTTCTCCAATGCGAATCTCTAGTGCCGCACTTGTGCCTTTTGATTGCACACAGGATAGCTTCTGTGTCCGTCATTCCAAGAGACTGTGTTTCCTCATCTTGATCATTGTGTTTATCACCTGAAGTGACTTTGCCTCCACTCCTGCTCACGGAGGGCTGGGCACATTTGTGAAATTTGCCCAGGCTGGGTATCTGTGCTTTCTTCTTTTTACCATGTCCTTATGTTGCCATGTGGAGAGGCTGCAAGCCTTTTGCCACATGTTCCATCTGTCAGCAGCTTCTCACATTTTCCTAATGGTGTTGATCAGTCTCTCGGTTTGGGCCCATGACTTTCGCAGGGTTTGGCTACCATTCCAGCAAGGTGTCTGCCCTCTCTCTGCTCAACTCTGGCCAAAACCAGTCCTGACCTTGCAGGCCTCGCCGCTACCTCCCAATTGGCCGCCATTAACAACTGGCTGACTCTGGCGGGTGACGAGTTCGCCCCTCTGAGGCGGCTCACAGTTAAGCGGGCCCATGCAGCCAATCGATGGTTCACTTCAGACCTAAAAGGGAAGAAATTAGCTGCAAGGAGAGCCGAGCGAGCTTGGAGAAAAACTTACAGTCCCGAGTTAAAGACAATCTACTTGTCTGTCCTAAAAACCTATAAAAAGGGCATTCTTGAGGGCATTCTTGAGGCTAAAACTGATTTCTACACTAGCAGGATAATGGCAGCTGAGTCCCGCTCGAAGGAAATTTTCTCTACGGTCTATGAACTGGCATCATCCAGTCGAACTATGGCTACCATCCCCCCTCTCAGTCCCTCTGTAACTCGCTCAACGAGTTTTTTATTGATAAAGTGGCCAAAATCAAACTTAACATTCCCCCACCTTCCCTTTCATTTGCCAATCCCTCCCCCCCGCCCACGGCCCCCAAACTCAATTTTATTCCACTGTTAACTAATGACACACTTCCCCCACTACTTCGTCGAGTTAAATCGGGTTCTCCCCTAGACTTTGCCCCAGCCCATATTCTTAGGGAAATTTACTTAACCTGCCCTATTCCACCTCTGACCCTTCTCAACGACTCGCTAAGGGAAGGAACTGTTCCCAGCCCACACAAATCAGCGGTTGTAATACCCGTCATTAAAAAACCTGACGCTGATCCATCTTCCCCCTCCAATTATCGTCCCATTTCCCTTCTGCCTTATCTAGCAAAAGTCCTGGAAACCCACGTCACAACTACCTTAAGCACCCATGTAGAAACTAATCACTGCCTCTCTCCTTGTCAAGCTGGCTTTCGCCCCTTGCACTCCACCGAGAAAGTGGTGATCTCGGTAATGGACGAGCTGCGCGAGGGTATCGACACCAACCTTCCGCAAGCCCTGATCCTACTAGACCTGTCCGCCGCCTTTGATACGGTGGACCATTCCATCCTCCTGAACCGTGTCAGGGCGGCGGGCATAGAAGGCTTGGCCTTCTCGTGGATTGAGTCCTTCCTAACAGGGAGGGCCCAAGCGGTCCACTTGGCCGATTTCACCGCTGTCTCCCGTAAGGTGGAGTGTGAGGTTCCTCAGGGCTCATCACTTTCCCCCCTCCTATTTAATTTATACATTTATCCCCTCATTTTTTCGCTACAGCAGATGGAGGTCACGGTGTTCAACTACGCCGATGACCTCCAGCTAATCTTCAATCTTTCTAATCCCTCTTCATCTGCTCTTAACGTCCGGACAGTCATGACATTTATTCAGGATTGGACGAACTGCAACCACCTCAAACTCAACCCGGACAAGACCGAGTTAGTCCTGACCGGAGGTGGTTGCAGTCCATGGGCCCCATCCCATTGGCCCCTGTCACTTGGTGTTCCCCCTCTTCCCGTCCCTAAAGTCAAAACTCTCGGGATTCTCCTGAACTCACAACTTTCCGTCCATTCACAAGTTGGTTCAGTGGTCTCCGCTTGTTTTTTCTCACTAAGAATAATCAGGAAAGTCTCCCGTTTTTTTTCCTTATCTGCTTTAAAGATCATTGTGCTGGCCATGATACTATCACGAATTGACTACGGTAACATTATCTACAATGGGGCTCCTGCTTATGCGATTCACCGCTTGCAGCTGATACAGAATCAAGCTGCCCGCTTGATTCACGGCCTACTCAAATACCATTGAGCCACTCCATTGCTCAAAGCATTGCACTGGCTCCCGGTGAGAGAGCGCGCCCTCTTTAAACTTGGCTGCCTCACCTTTCAGGCTAGGTCGGGAACCGCCCCTGAGTTCATATGCTCTGCCATAAAATCCTATCTTCCAGGCCGAGAACTTCGCTCCACCCATATGGCTCTTTTGGCCATTCCTCGCTTCAAGAAACAGAAATCTGGCGGAGCGAAGTTCGCTGTTCTCGCCCCGCTCTTTTGGAATTCCCTTCCTGCTGTCCTTCGCACATCTCCTTCCTACGTACAGTTTCGGAAGGACCTCAAAACCTTTTTATTCGACCGAGCCTACAATGCCTAGCCTTCCACTGATGACGGCCACTGCATCACCCAAAGCGCCATGAAACCGCATGGTATAGGTGCGCTTAATAAATGCTTTTAAATTCAAATTCAAAGAGGGCAGTTGTCCTGGGCCCACCTTCCATTGGGCCCCCTGAGAAAGAAAAGTTTCTCTATCTCACCTCTTTCTGTTGCAATATTTCAACTGCTGACTTCCTGTCTCTACCTCAGACTATGTCTGTCTTTGCCAACTGTCATCTTAAAGATTTAGGGGGGTCATGAAAAGATACATTTCAGTGTTTTTGTGTCACCCCATTTCTGCATGTTTTTTGTCATAAGGCGGGCTAAAATTAGCAGAAAATGGGTAATCGAAATCAAAGTAGTTTTTTGCCATAATATGAGCTTCAACTAGCAGAAAACCTGGTAACAGAATGCAAAGCTGTTCTGAACAGGGGCTCACAAAATATTTTTTTACCAGAGTCCTCAACAATCCTTAAGATGACACTGCCCTACCCTAACCTAACCTCTGAAATATTTAAAATGATCTTCTTAAATCAAATCTCAGCTGTCAGTCATCTTGCATATTTTGCCTTTTGCTGGACTCTGTGTGTATTTTTGTTGGATTTAGAACACTGTTCTTTACCCCTACTAACCAGTAGTAAAGTTTCTGTGCTCCCCCTTTTAAATATGGTCAAATTGTCCTTTGGCACTGATTGACCTAATTAATTTACCTATAAGTCCCCTAGTATATGGTACAGTACTGTACCCAGCGCCTGTCAGTTGAATGTCGTTAGTGGACTGCAGCATCTATTGGGCCATCCACTACAGTGGCATTGCAAGCATGGCTTTAGGCCTACAATTTTAGCCTGACTGGAGAAGTGTATAAACTGAAACTCGATTTTCCAGAATAAAGCCTTTTGACAGGCTAAACCCTTCCTTTCAGATAATAACAAGTTCGAGGCATGTGGGCTGCTGAATTCATATCTGTGCATAGATCGCCGCCTAGTGTTGGGTCCGGATGATTGCACATTGTTGTCCTGGAAGAGTCTTCGAAGCATCCTGAGATGGGTGACTCCTCCCCTGGACCACAGTGCGCATGGGCATCCTCTCCATCCCCAGATTGTTTTTTTCCGCCATTGGGTTCGGATGCAACTATCTTAGCTCAACTTCGGAATACTTAGTTTAGGCCAAAAGGCCTATAGTTTTCGTCGGTACAGTTACCGTTCGGTGTCGACTACTAGTCCTAGTGCTCCACACCCTTTTTCAAACTTTCGATTCGACTTGGTCAAAACTTCGACGCTCCATCGACGATGGAATCGAGAACTCCGTTCAAGAGGTGTCCGTTGTGCCACGCCAAGTACCCTCACATCGACGTCCACCCGGTCTGTAACAAATGTCTCTCGCCGGATCACGACGAATCAAAATGCATGGCCTGCGCACGGTTCCGATCCAAGAAAACTCTATGGAACCGACGGGCAGCGAGACTCGAGGCCCACCAACATATTCAGCACCGAGGACGCCGAGAGCGTGGAAGAAATACTATCTAGCCCCGCTTCGGAGCATGGTTCCCGATCGGACGACGATGACGAAGAGCTCTTTCGACGTGAAGAAGCCGTCAACGAGGTAGGGGACATCGACGAAGCCTATGGGGCTGAAGAAGACAGCTCTCCCGAGGAGTTAGGCCAATCCGTCGAAACGGAGGCCGAAATTAGTCGTCAGGCTCCGGTCGAGGGATCGCCTTCGGGCCTTACCCAAGACCTAATCCATGGTTCCTCGGCCCCGCCTTCCGGCCCGGCACTGAACACTATGCAAGAGCCAATATTACCCAAGACGACCGGGTTGTTAAACCCAAAAACATCCATCGCTCCAGTCCCTTCAAAATCGAAAGCGAAAGTGGTGGTGGTCGGATCAATGGCGTCGAAACAGTCCGCTGGCCCGGCACCGACGCCGAAAAAAGTCGTCGGCTCCGAACGCGTACAGAAAGACTTCGGCGCCGAGCTCACCGCAGCAGACGCGGTCGACGCTCAGAAAAGGCGCGCCCTCGTGCACCACAAGGCACCGACACCTTCGGCACCGACACCGAAGCCCGTCGCCTCCGCAGTCAAAATGGCCGCCTCGGCAACGTCGACGCCTAAAGCACCGATGCCGAAGAAGTCCTCGACTACGTCGACTATCGATGCATCCCTTCGAGCCAGTGACCCCCTCCCGACAAAAAAGTCGGGGTCGGCCTCCACACCTACTACCAAGATGCCCACCAAACCACCATCTCAGTTTGCTGTGCAGCAGGTCTCTGCCTCTCTTCAACGTATCCGGGACCAGGTAGCCCTCCACTCTACCTCTGGTCCCCACACTACCTCACCCGGTACAGTGCACTCGGAGCCCACCAACATCACCTTTGGGCTGCCACCGACATCGGCACCAAAACTTTTTCAAATTCGGACACGTGTCCTCCACACACAGTCCACCGCCTCTGGCCTAACGGAACACGACCCTTCAGGGCCACAGTTTATCGACGCCAACACTGGCAGGCTCATGCTCCACAAGCGCAAGATCACGCCAGTCAGGGAAGAGGTGCCATACAAAATTCCTCTCAAACGCAAGCTACCGGTGGAGCAGGAACCAGTGTTGCAAGAACACTTCCATCCCCTCCCACTAGCTCCGCAGTCCTTTTCTCCAACCCCTTCTGAATCGGACACAATGCAGGAATATGGTGGGGACGAGACCATCTACCCCGGGGACGCAGATCCCGATGACACACAGGATCCTGATCAGGCATGGGATGACCCCACAGACCCAAGTGTCACGCCACATGCTCAGGATGCGCAACTCTACAATATTAAAACTTCTCCTACAGAGGACACGGCCGCATTTAATGCCCTTATCGAACGGGCAGCTGCTCATCATGAGGTGGAACTGCACTCTGACGCCATTGAGGAGGACTTCCTGCTTGACACTTTCGCATCTTCGGAAAGGACTGTCAAGACTCTGCCCATGCTTAAAGGGGTTCTGAAGCCTGCCAAAGACATTTTCAAGGACACCACAAGAGCCCGTGTGTTAAACCCAAGGATTGAAAAGAAATATAAGCCTGCACCTGGTGACCCTAAATACATTAGGGGTCAGTTGCCATTAGACTCTATGGTGGTTGCCAACGCTCGCAAAAGAGCCCACTCACAGACAACTGGTGATGCTCCTTCCCCCGACAAAGACTCAAAGGTCCTTGAAACATCGGGCAAACGTGTCGCAGCGCAAGCAGCCAATATCCTGCGCATCGCAAATACACAAGCACTCCTGGCACGTTATGACAGGTCACATTATGACACCCTAGAGTCACTGCTCCAACACCTACCAGAGGAGTATAAAGAGTCAGCAGAGCTCCTCATTAGAGAAGGACAACTCCTCACTAATGCGTCCATCAAATGCGCACTAGACGCAGCTGATACAGCGGCCAGGGCGATAAACACAAGTGTCATGTTACGACGCCATGCCTGGTTACGCATCTCAGGCTTCAAACCCGAGATCCAAAACAATATCCTCAACTTACCGGTTAACACAGAATTTTTATTTGGCCCAGACGTTGACACTACCCTAGAGAAAATAAAAAAAGACACGGATACTGCCAAATCTATGGGGGCGCTACAAAGCCAACAATTTCGTAGTGGCTCCTTTCGTCGCACTGGAAATAGGGGAACGTCACGGGGCCAGGGGTCACAACAACAGTATGCTAAAGGTAGCACACAGACCACCTACGACAAAAACAACAGGGGTGGATATCATGGATCCAGCGCCAAGGGTAGGGGACGTGGATATGGCAACACCAGGTCCTCCCCAAAAAACAAACAGTGACGCCCTCTCCCTACCCCCCGACCACTTAACACCTGTCGGGGGACGACTCCAGCTGTTCCTGCGCGCATGGAAGAACATCACCATGGACAGGTGGGTCAGGGACATCATTCAACATGGGTACTGTCTGGAACTAACTTCCACTCCACCCAACATACCACCAAAGCACCGTCCTATGTCAGCCGAACACTTAGATTTACTCCAGCAAGAAGTGCTTGCTATGCTCGCAAAAGGGGCCATAGAAGTAGTGCCCACCGCCCAGCAGGGCACAGGAGTGTACTCTCTGTACTTCTTGATCCCAAAAAAGGACGGCTCGCTCAGACCTATCCTAGACCTGCGACCCCTAAACCTATATATACTGTCGGAGCATTTCCATATGCTCACCCTCCAACAGGTTCTCCCACTACTCACTCAGGGGGATTTCCTAGCTACACTAGACCTGAAGGATGCATACTTCCACATACCAATACACCCTTCACACAGGAAATACCTCAGATTCACCATTCAAGGGAATCACTATCAGTTCAAAGTTCTCCCCTTCAGAGTAACAACAGCACCTAGGGTCTTTACCAAGTGCCTGGCGACAGTGGCCGCTCATCTGCGAAGACAAAATATTCACGTCTTCCCTTATTTGGACGACTGGCTAGTTCAGGCCAAATCAGCACAACAATGTGCCGCCCACATGTCCCACACCATTCACCTTCTTCACGATCTGGGATTCTCACTAAATTACCCAAAGTCAAGTCTCCAACCTGCGCACGTACAACAGTACTTAGGCGCTACAATCAACACTCTGGCTGCCACAGCTCAGCCAACTTTAATGAGAATCAACAGCATGCAACTACTGATCTCAAAATTCAAACCTCAACACTCCCTGCCGGCGCGAGTGTTCATGCAGTTGATAGGCATGATGGCCTCCTGCATCTTCATAGTCCCACACGCGAGACTACATATGCGCCCGCTTCAGGAGTGCTTAGCACGTCAGTGGAATCAGGCTCAAGGACAGTTGAAAGACCTAGTGTTGGTGAGCGGTCGGGCATACAACTCTCTGCATTGGTGGAATCCACAAAACCTTTGCAAGGGCCGACCGTTCCAAGAGCCTGTTCCACAAATAATACTGACAGCGGACGCGTCTCTCCAGGGATGGGGAGCTCATGTACTCAATTACACAGTGCAGGGACTATGGACTACACAACAAAAGAAGATGCACATCAACCTTCTGGAACTGATGGCAATCTTCCTGGCAATGAAAGCATTCAAAGTACACCTGTGCAACACGGTCGTGTTGATCCGGACGGACAACATGACTGCCATGTACTACATACAGAAGCAGTTGTCTCATCTGGCTCAGAGCATGTGGAAGTGGGCCATTCAGAGGAACATATTCCTCATGGCGGAACACCTCCCACGAGTGGGAGTTACACCCATCAGTGCTCCAACCGTACTTCCAGCAGTGGGGTCATCCAGAGATAGACCTATTCGCCACAAGGGAAAACGCAAAATGCCAAAGCTTTGCCGCCAGGTTCCCACATCCACAGTCGCAGGGCAATGCGATATGGATGAACTGGTCCGGCAGATTTGCGTACGCTTTTCCCCCAGCGCCGTTGATACCGCTAGTGGCACGCAAACTGCGACAGCACTCTCTGACACTCATCCTGGTTGCTCCAACATGGGCACGCCAGCCATGGTACACCACCTTTCTTGAACTTTCCGTGGTGCCGCATCAAAGGCTGCGGATCAAACCCGCGCTTTTGACGCAGAACCATGGAGAAATTCAACACCCAGATCCGCAACAGCTGAACCTGGCAATCTGGCTCCTGAAGTCTTAGAGTTTGGCTACCTAAACCTGCCACCTGACTGTATGGAGATCATTAAGGAAGCTAGGAGACCCACTACCAGAGCTTGCTATGCAGCCAAATGGAAGAGGTTTGTCATTTATTGCAACAACAACCACATTAACCCGCTAGACGCATCTATACAGAACATAATCTGCTATCTATTACACCTATACCGATGCAATCTGGCATACACCTCAATACATGTCCATTTAACAGCAATAGCAGCCTACCTCCAAAACAGGCAGCACCTCTCTTTATTCAGAGTGCCTGCCATCAAAGCCTTCTTAGAAGGACTTAAACGGGTGATTCCCCCAAGGCACCCCCCGGCACCGGTGTGGAACCTCAACTTGGTCCTCACCAGACTAATGGGTCCACCCTTTGAACCTCTCCATTCTTGTGAGATTCAATTCCTCACCTGGAAAGTGGCTTTCCTGGTTGCCATCACTTCCTTAAGAAGAGTTAGTGAACTCCAGGCACTAACCATTCAGGAGCCATTCATACAAGTTCACGCAAACCGGGTCGTACTACGTACCAACCCCAAGTTCATGCCTAAAGTAATATCGCAGTTCCACATGAACCAAACCATTGAACTGCCGGTTTTCTTCCAAAACCCACAAAATGTCGCTGAGAGGATGCTCCACACACTAGATGTCAAAAGGGCCCTCATGTACTATATTGACAGAACTAAAAACTTTAGGAAGACTAAACAACTCTTCGTTGCCTTCTCTCCACAACACAAAGGCAACGCCATTTCCAAAGCAGGTATAGCCAGATGGATCGTTAAATGTATCCAAATTTGTTATCAAAAAGCTAAACGCACATTAACGATTCCTCCACGAGCCCACTCAACACGGAAGTTAGGGGCGTCCATGGCTTTCCTGTGAAACATTCCTTTACAAGAAATATGTAGAGCAGCCACATGGTCCACTATACATACATTTACTAAACACTACTGTGTAGATGTACACTCAAAACAGCAGGCTGCTGTAGGACAGGCTGTTCTCAAAACTCTTTTTCAGACTGCTGCAGCTGGCACGGGTGGCCGCCGCTAATAGGAGGTACTGCTGTGTATTCTATGCACAGATATGAATTCAGCAGCCCACATGCCTCGAACTGATTATGCTACTTACCAGTATGCATCTGTTCTTGGCATGTAGGGCTGCTGACATTCATATCGCCCACCCTCCTCCCCGGCGCCTGTCGCAGCTGCAGCTCTCAGAATTACTGTATAGCATGGTCATCACTTCCTGTATCTACTCCATCACTGCCACAATGGCGAAAAACAATCTGGGGATGGAGAGGATGCCCATGCGCACTGTGGTCCAGGGGAGGAGTCACCCATCTCAGGATGCTTCGAAGACTCTTCCAGGACAACAATGTGCAATCATCCGGACCCAACACTAGGCGGCGATCTATGCACAGATATGAATGTCAGCAGCCCTACATGCCAAGAACAGATGCATAATCAGTTACACCAATGTAGGCCTTGCAATCCACAAGGTAGTGTAAATGGTATTTAAAACTAGGACATGTGGAAATGTAATAGTAACATGTCTTTACAGTGACTAGTACCTAGAAACTATTTTCACTGTGGCAGACATAGCTGTCCTATGTAGAAAACCACATCACAGATTAAAATACTAATACTCTATCTCTGGAATGGGACCAACTAGAAAAATATTTAGACAACTATTTTTAAAAGTTATTAAAAATCCAATGCAACTTTGAAGATGAATTTTTAATAAATATTGCGAAAAAGTAACTTTAACAAAGTTGTATTTTCTCATTCTGAAGTGCGGATTGATTCTCCAGCTTCACCCAGTCAGTAAATAGACATAAATAGATGTGAAATGTCTCCCACGAGCAAACAATAGGCTGATTTGAATGGGCAGAGATGGCTCCTCTAAACTCCACAGAATACGCTTGACAGGCCTGCTGGGTTCACATATAACACTTGGGGCAGAGAAAAGGAAGCCACAACAATTATTGTGGTTTAACTGTGTGGTTGCTGAATTACTCTGCTTTTGTCCTAGTAGACTTCTGTCTCTGGGTGTATTGTGGGTACAGTGGCTGCTTTAAACTGGATTTTAGTGTTTGATGTGGGAGGACACTAGGATTACCAAAGCACATTCCCGACACACTTCCACCCCTCAGGGCCCACATTTAGGGTGGTCAAAAACTTTCACCATCTTGAAAATGCTAAACATTGGTAGGGTTGCCCCAGGAACATTTATTCTATTGATTATGGTGTTCCCGGGAGTCATTCCCACCAAGTAGCTAACAGGCATAAATGTGGCACCTCCGGGCATGCATTTCAGAAAACTTCCTGGACCTGCAGAAGATCAGAAGAAGACTGAACCTGCTGTCTGTGGCCTGAGAGGAGCCCTGAACGATTGGACCTGCTCCCTCTTGTACGTATGCCAAAGAAGTTGACTCCAATGATGAGTTAGCGTACCTCCTGTATATCTTCAGGCAAACAAGCTACAAGAGGCCTTTTTCTGGATGTACCCAGCTTACCAGTGGCAACTGGACCTGGACCGCGTCCTTCTGTTGTCCTCTGCCTGACACCCCCGGAGTCTCTCAGTGCCTCCCTTGAGGTCCTTGGAAATTTAGAAGTGTGCTCCTGTGGTGGTTTGGGAAGTAAAGGACTAAGTCAGAAGGTGAAATCTGTTACCAGGACGAACATGCACGTATGCTCCATTGCGCTCCGTCTCAAATTGCGCCTTTGGTCCCGGTCTACAATGACCATTGACCATCATTGACGACTTGTGCTTTCTGGTGCCATTTCAACTTTAAAAAAAAAATCATATCTCCGGTTTCCCTCATTGAGTTTTTGTTGTTTTGGTGTCATTTGTTTATTATTTTTCTAATTCGGTTTGGGCTTTCTGTTGGTTTGTATTATACCAAGATAGTTCTTTCAAACTATTAGTGTAATTCTTGGCCTGGTCCTGAGCTTTTAATACCTCCTCCTAGTCCTTTCCGTTCCTTTCGGTGATTTGATTTAATTTAGGCACACAGGGATGTACTGCCAGGGATGGAGCCAAATCAGGGAAGAAGAGGAATTGGGCTTGGGCCTTGTGCATTGTCAGCTCTCACCCCCACATTTAAGTTTCGAACCTTGACAAGATTCATGCTTTTCCCAGTTGTGTCCAGTATAAGAGCTTGGACTACTGATATTTCTGCCGTAGGTAATTTTTTCTTATTCCAGATTTGACATTTTCATCTTCAAATCCTATTTTCCAGGTTTGAAGCTGCCAAACTTGTTATGCAGTGGTTGTGTAATCATGAAGATCAAACTATGCAAAGAATGGCTGTAGCAATCATTTCCATCCTGGCTGCAAAGGTACATTCTGATGTGTATCATTCCTAAATTGTATTAAATGTGTTGAATTTTCCAATTCTTATTTTACATTCTTTTTTTTTCCTTCAGCTGTTAACTGAGCAAACTGCTCAACTTGGTGCTGAACTTTTCATTGTCAAGGTGAGTACATTATCTATGCACAGTGTTCTTTTAAACTCATGCTGCTGTTTTTTAATCTCACTTTCAGAGAAATTTAGGATTTGATGTCTGATAAGGACAGCTGGGAGCATTCAGTCTGATATTGTTAGTGCCTCTCTTGACACCAAGCTATAAATAGGCTGCAATCCATATTTGATCTTTCCTCTTCAGTACTGTTGCCCTAGTGTACCCCCTACTCTGCTTTACAGAACAACATACTGTTTTTCTCTTTACCACCGAAGAATTCTAATAATAGTATGAACATGCAATAAATGGGCTAATATATACCCTCGTGCCTGTATATTATGAGGCTATGGCAATTAGCCAAGCATATGTGTGACCATATTGAACCATAAGGCAATAGGGAAAGTGCCATTATGAGGTTACAGACCTCCCGAGGTGACTTGAAATTTGCTTTTTGATGTACACTTGTAGTATGCATTATTATGCAGTAAATATTTTTTGCACCAACCCAAAATGTTTTCTGTTGTTCTTAGTAATTCATGAATAAGCGACCCAGTTAAAGTTTGTAATTCTGAGGCCTTTTGGGACTAGAAATCACAGAATGCAAGAAAACCAAACTCAATTCAGTTCTGCTCTCTGCTCCCTCTACGGGCTTGCCTGTGGCCTCTCTCAGGTGAGGCGGAGAGGTGGCCAAGCAACAGTAGTCGGAGCCTCATAGATTATTAATCATCATCAGAAGACTTTTGGAAGTGTCTGGAGACTTGGCAGCTGCATCAATCATAGCCCATCAGCATCTGCATGCATTTCTTTGAATCCGGAATGTCTCCACAAATGGTGTACAATCCTGGTTCCTTTTTCAAAGTGGCCGACTGAGAGCACTTGGTATCATGGTGTTCGAGGCATATGAGCTGCAGATCACACACTAAGGATAAGATCGCCATCTGGTGTTGGGCTCAGATGATTGCAGGTTGTTGTTGTCTTCGGAAGAAGTCTTTGGTCACGAGATTGGTGACTCCTCCCCTGGACAACAGTGCGCATGGGCTTCCACTCCATCCTCAGATAGTTTTTTTCCGCCATTGGGTTCGGATGAACTTTTTTCCGCTCCAGCAGAAAACTTATAAGCAATCACTACAACTCTCAAAATTTGAAACTCGACGTCGAAATCCATATTGGACCGAATCCGGACGCGGCTGATGGAAAGGACACCTTTTAAAAAATGCCCCCAATGTGGAGCAAAGTTTCCTCATAGCGATCACCACGAGGTCTGTAATTTGTGCCTTTCACCAGACCACAACGAATCCAGCTGTCCAGCCTGCGCCGCATTCCGTTCCAAGAAAACTATCCGGGACCGAAGAGCTCGACGCCATATCATGGCCAAGCCGGTTCCGGAACCAGAAGACATCTTTGCGCAGGATGTCCCTGACGACGACTCCGAAGATCTCCAGATCGTGTCCGAGGCCGACGATTCTGATCCGGGGCAGCCTGCGAGTACCAGCCCCACCTACCCCAACACCACCCAAAAAGACATTGGTCAAGACTCTGCCAGCTGGGCCCAGTCGCGATCAAAAAACATCTTCAGAAGCCCCGCCCTCGGGCCCGGCTCCGAAGAAAAGTAAGCCTGCAGGTGGCTCGGGCTCGAGCAAACCTCATGTAATTGTGCCTATAATACCTTCAGCACCGAAGCAGGCTCCGAGACCGAAATCTCCATCGGCCCCGAAACGTCACTCGGCACCGACATCTCCACCGGCACCGAAACGTTCTTCGGCGCCTAGGTCTCCACCGACACCAAAAGGCTCGTCGGCACCGAAAGGTCCTTCGGCACCGAAAGGTTCCTCGGCACCGAAAAATCCACCGGAACCGAAAAGTTCTTCGGCACCAAAAACATCCTCGGTGCCAAAACAAGTCCATAAAGAACAAAAATCAAAATCAGAAACCAAAAAGTCGGCGCCAAAGCCGCCTTCGGACAGTGAGGAACTCTTTCGGCCTGATCCAAAGCAAAAACGGATATACATAAATCCAAAAACTGGACATGTCACAGCGGTGCCCTACAAGAAAAGGAAGCTGGACACAACACCTCCTCCAGCACCTCCAAGGAAGAAGGACTGTGCCACTTCACCCATACGTCCTTCCTCTCCTACATTACCTCCTATTCCATCCCCCCCACCCCCACCGCCTTCACCTCTACCATCTCCTTCTCACACACCACCTCCACAGGATGATGATGATTTAGGGGGAGGGGGAGACCCAGATTTCTTTACTTATCCCACTGATCCTACTGATCCCTTTACACTCCCGGACACAGCACCAGTAGATGACTGGACTTACCCTATGCCTGATATACCTGACCCCACTCCATACCACTCAAAACCCTCCCCTCCTGATGACCATTTAGGGTTCGGTCAGCTTATAAACAGAGCAGCATCGTTTCATGGCGTCACCATGCACACAGACACTCCTGAGGAGGATTTTCTCCTCGACACTTTTGAGCAGTCGCAGAAAACAGTTCACATTCTACCCATGATTAAGGGAGTGATAAAGCATGCCAATTAGGTTTTTAAAGACCCTGTCAGGGCCGGGTTCTCAACCCCAGAATAGAAGAAAAATATAGACCGGCGCCACAAGATCCTGCGTACATCAAGGCGCAACTCCCCCTAGACTCACTAGTCGTATCAAATGACAGAAAGCGGGCGAACTCCCAAACAACCGGAGACACGCCGCCCCCAGACAAAGAGTCTAAACTCTTGGAGGCTTCCGGCAAAAGGGTTGCCGCACAAGCTGCTAACCACTGGCGTATTGCCAATACACAAGCCCTATTGGCTCGTTATGATAGAGCTCATTATGATCAACTAGAGGATCTCTTGCAACACCTGCCTGATCCATACAAAACACAGGCCACTGACCTCATCCAAGAGGGCAAACTAATATCCAATGCCTCCATTAAATGTGCATTAGACGCAGCGGACACCGCCTCTAGGGCAGTCAACACAAGCGTATTGCTTGGACGCCACGCATGGCTGCGCATTTCCGGCTTCAAGCCGGAAGTCCAAACCACCATTCTTGCTCAACCCTTTAATCAGGAGCAACTATTCGGGCCTGCAGTAGACACTGCCCTAGAAAAAATGAAGAAAGATAATGAGACTGCCAAATCTATGGGAGCATTGCAGTCTACTCAACCCAGAGGCTCCTTCTGTTGCTCCTTTTATAGAGGAGCTTCCAAAAATGTGGGAACAGACAACTCTTCCACCTTCAAAGCATCAGGTCAAACATCCCCTAACAGAGGATATTTTAGAGGAGGTTATCGGGGAAACAATACTAAAGGCCGAGGACGGGGCAATAACAACAACACCCGCACCTCTACAGCCACCAAACAGTGACTTGCCACCACTCCCCCCAGACCATTCCACTCCGGTCGGGGGAAGACTTCAACAGTTCCTACCTGTCTGGAATACCATCACTACAGACAGGTGGGCAAGACAAATTATCCAATCTGGCTACTGCCTCGAACTCATAAACCCACCCCCAAACATACCACCCAGGCACCGTCACATGACGTCTCACCACCTCACGCTCCTCAAACAAGAAATACAGTCTTTGCTTCAAAAACACGCAATAGAACCTGTTCCACTACAACATCAGGGCACAGGAGTATATTCCCTATACTTCCTCATTCCCAAAAAGGACAAAACCTTAAGACCCATACTGGACCTCAGACTACTAAACCAGTACATACAATCGGATCATTTCCACATGATCACTCTCTAACAGGTCCTTCCATTACTTCAACAAGGAGACTTCCTTGCCACATTAGACCTCAAGGACGCATATTTTCACATCCCTATGCATCCCGCTCACAGGAAGTATCTACGATTCGTGGTAGATGGTCAGCACTATCAGTTTACAGTTCTCCCATTCGGAGTAACAACTGCACCCAGGGTATTCACCAAATGCTTGGCAGTTGTGGCAGCATATCTCAGGAGACAAGAAATCCATGTCTTCCCCTATCTGGACGATTGGCTCATAAAAGCCAATACTCTAGACAAATGCGTTATCCACACTCACCGCACTATTCAAACCCTACACAACTTGGGATTTACCATCAACTATCCCAAATCTCAACTACAACCCTCCCAAGTACAACAATACCTGGGAGCCACCATAGACACATCCAAAGCCGTAGCTTATCCCAGCACAGCCAGGATAGCCAACATACAAAGTCTCATCAAGAAATTTCAAACACAACACTCTCTCCCCGCAAGAGTGTTCATGCAACTCTTAGGCATGATGGCGTCATGCATCTCCATAGTACCCTACGCACGCCTTCAAATGCGTCCCTTACAGGAATGTCTAGCACAACAGTGGAATCAGGCCCACGGACACCTTACCGATCTGGTGTTGGTGGACAGCCGCTCACTTCGCTCGCTGAAGTGGTGGAACACCATCAACCTGTCCAAAGGGCGGCCGTTCTTACAGCCTCTTCCACAAGTTGTGCTGACCACCGATGCATCTCTCACGGGGTGGGGAGCCCACCTCCTTCAACACACCACTCAGGGAAGGTGGACCACTCAACAAAAACAGCTCCACATCAATCACCTAGAACTTCTAGCGGTGTTCCTAGCACTGAAATCGTTCCAAGTGCATCTACAACACAAGACTGTCCTCATCCGCACGGACAACATGACCACAATGTATTACATACAGAAACAAGGAGGGACACATTCTATACAACTGTCCCAACTGGCGCAACAAATTTGGAGATGGGCAATTCCCCAAAACATCTACCTGCTAGCAGAACACCTCCCAGGGGTTCAGAACCAGGTGGCCGACCCCTTAAGTCGCCACACACAGCAGATACACGAATGGGAACTACACCCCAAAGTCTTACTCCCATTCTTCCAAAAGTGGGGACAACCAGACATAGACCTGTTTTTCTCCACACAAGAAAACGCAAACTGCCCAACCTTCGCCGCCAGGTTCCCACACCCACGGTCACAGGGCAATGCAATATGGATGAACTGGTCAGGCAGATTTGCGTACGCTTTTCCGCCTCTCCCACTCATTCCATTTGTTGTACGCAAACTGAAACAACAGTCGCTAACACTCATCCTAGTGGCTCCCACTTGGGCACGTCAACCCTGGTTCACCACACTTTTGGAACTATCGCTAGTTCCACATCAAAAACTGCATCTCTCCCCGGATCTTTTAACCCAGAACCACGGAGAAATCAGACACCCAGATCCTCAAACACTGAACTTGGCAATCTGGCTCCTGAAGTCTTAGAGTTCGGGTACCTCAACCTTCCTCCAGACTGTATGAATATCATAAAAGAAGCCAGAAGACCTACTACTAAGGCATGCTATGCTGCAAAATCGAAACGATTTGACATTTACTGCGCTAACAATGACATACAACCACTGGATGCTTCCATCCAAAACATCATTTGCTATTTACTACACTTGCAAAGATGCAATTTAGCGTATTCCTCTATACGTCTACATCTAGCGGCATTAGCAGCCTATTTGCAAAATAGACAACACCTGTCCCTCTTTAAGGTACCAGCCATTAAAGCATTTATGGAGGGTTTTAAAAGAATTATTCCTCCAAGGTTACCACCTTCCCCGGTGTGGAACCTTAATATTGTTCTAACAAGGCTCATGGGTCCCCCATTTGAACCAATGCACAAATGCGAACTGCAGTTCCTAACATGGAAAGTGGCTGTCCTCATCGCAATCACATCCCTGCGAAGAGTAAGTGAAATACAAGCCTTAACTCTCGAAGAACCCTTCCTACAACTACATCGGAACAAAGTGGTTCTTAGGACGAATCCAAAATTCCTCCCTAAAGTCATTTCCCCATTCCATCTAAACCAGTCAGTCGAACTGCCAGTCTTTTTCCCTAATCCAGACTCAGTAGCTGAGAGGGCACTTCATACCTTAGATGTTAAGAGAGCCTTGCTGTATTACATCGACAGAACCAAACCTTTTCGGAAAACCAAGCAACTGTTTGTTGCTTTCGCTCCACCACATAAAGGCAACCCTATTTCCAAATCGGGTATCGCCAGATGGATAGTGAAATGTATCCAAATATGTTACCAAAAAGCTAAACGTTCCCCCTAGGGCGCACTCCACGCGTAAAATAGGGGCTTCTATGGCATTCTTAGGGAACATCCCCTTAGAAGACATTTGCATAGCAGCCACATGGTCTACTACACACACCTTCACTAAGCATTACTGTGTTGATGTGCAATCCAAACAACAAGCTTCAGTAGGCCAAGCTGTCCTAAAAACTCTATTCCAAACTGCTGCAACTGATACAGGTGACCACCGCTAGGGGAGACACTGCTATATAGTCTATCCTTAGTGTGTGATCTGCAGCTCATATGCCTCGAACGGAATATGCTACTTTCCAGTATGCATCTGTTCTTGGCATGTAGAGCGGCAGAGCCACACACGCCCACGCGCCTCCCCGGGACCTGTATCCGTTCCAGCATTGTCTTAATTAGACACTACACATGGACATCCTTTCTCTTTACTTCTTATACACTCCATCGTTTCCCATCATGGCGAAAAACAATCTGAGGATGGAGTGGATGCCCATGCGCACTGGTGTCCAGGGGAGGAGTCACCAATCTCGTGACCAAAGACTTCTTCCGAAGATAACAACAACCTGCAATCATCCGAGCCCAACACCAGATGGCGATCTTATCCTTAGTGTGTGGCTCTGCAGCTCTAAATGCCAAGAACAGATGCATACTGGTAAGTAGCATATTCCTTTTGCAATATGAAAGGTGATGTGGGAGGTACGCTCATTTTGGAAAGGCAAGGGGTATTCACATTTAAACAAATCAAACTCCCCTTTCCTTTTACTCTAGAGGGAAAAGATCGATATCTTCAACCCCAATGATCTGTCCAGTCAGATCTGGATCACCCTGGAACCTTTAAAAACAAGCTTTTATAAGGTCTAATCTTACCAAGTTACCAAATTTACATTTTTATTTGTACACAATGCCCCATAGTTAAAAACAAAACAAGTTTAAACTGAATGTTCTATTTGTCTATTTTATTGATCAGCAAAGTATTTCATCAAAATATTTTAACACAAGTTATTAAAAACATTATTCATCACTTTTTATTAAAAACATACATTGTACATGATAAAATTAGGAAAAAACTGTCGACGTGGCGTTTCGGTGTTAAAAAAGATCGTCACCTCCTTCAGGACAATAATTTTTTCAATAATACAAAATTGTGTAAATAAAAATACAAACATTGTGTTAATAGCCAATCTATAGATACATTCCTTTGATCTGAAAGAAACACGTTAGTTAGATTCCTCACCTTAGAATATCCCCAGGCGTCAGACTGGATCCGGAAGATTTTTCGTCCGCAATACCCCTTGCGCGTCGCTAGGTGTCGTCTGCAGCTCTGCGTCCGTCGTCGGCGTCGTGCGCCGGAATGACGTCGTCGGAGTACTTAGACGCCGCCCTCGCGCGCTGATGTCAGTTCTTCTTTTTTCCACGCCGATCCGGGACAGCTACCCCTTTAGTCAATTTTTGACTAGCTTTTTGACTCTTTTTGGTCATTTCTCGACTCTGGTGCCGGTAGGATGCCTGGTTTCAAGGCCTGCGAAGACTGTCACCGACTGATGTCGGTGACCGATCATCACCGCCGGTGCCTGTACTGCTTGGGCCTCGACCACGACGCGGCGTCGTGCTCCGATTATATGGCCCTGACCTCGAAAGCTAGGCGGGAGTCGTCCCGCAAGCTTCTCGAGCTTCGCCACTCGGCTCCGCGCCGCGTTTGATCCCGGTCCAGGAGGAGGTCCAAGGATCGGTCGCGGAGCAGCACTCGACATAGTCACTCGTCTGGCTCGAAGTCTTCAGGTAAGTCGAGGCACTCCAAGAAGTCCAAGAAGCGACACCGCTCTTCGGACTCCCCTCGCCGGTCGCGCGACTCGGCCGAGGGTCTGGGTGGTTCCAAGTCCCCACACCCGACAGTCCCTGGGACTGACGCGACGCCGGCGGAGGTCAGTGCCTTCCTCTCGCCCATGAGGAGCCTGGCCCCGCCGTCGACGCCCACTGGCGCGCCTTCGGGCACCGCGGACTCGACTGGGCGACCTTGCGTGCCGGCGGCTCCGGCCCCGTTGGAGGCTCTGGCCCCGACGCCGCAGGTCCCCGAGGGGCCCGAGCCTGGGCCCCCGTCGACGCCGGTCGACCTCGTTACGCCTCCTCCGCCGGCACCGACACCGATACCACCCCCGACGCCGGCTCCGGTCGACGTCGATCCCCGGTTCAGCCCCTGTCCGGTCCCGACGCCGCATCCGACGCCGCTAGAGACACATATTGTCTATCGACCGGCTCCGATCATTCCTCCTGTTTACCAGGAATCGGATGACGGAGGCGACTGGGAGGGGTCTGATGACCCGATGGCCCTTCAGAGCCAACTTGCACAGGACTGGGCAGATGAACTGGGGGAGGCCAGTGGGTTGGATACCTCACCGGACACTGTATTCATCTCTCCTCCGACTGTGGCTTCGGAGGAGGGTGCAGCTTTTTCTGTGGTGCTGCGCAAGGCGGCCGAAGCCCTTGGGCTTGAGCTGCCTGCCGTGGCTGTGAGGACTAACATCCTCACTGAGGTGCTTCAGTCTGCCGCATGCTCCACTGAGCCTCTGCTGCCATTCAATGAGACCCTCACTGACGTTCTGCAGGGCACCTGGTCCAAGCCCTCCACAGTCACTCCTGTGGATAGGAACGTTGCCAGGCGCCACCGCCCTGCTCCGGGCGACCCCAGTTTTCTGTCCCAACACCCCACCCCCGAGAGTCTGGTTATCCAGGCCTCTACCTCCCAATCCTCCTTCCCGTCCGCTCCTCCGGACCGGGATTCCAAGAGACTGGAACAGTTTGGTAAGAAGCTGTTCTCTTCGCTCAGTTTGGGCCTGCGGTCTTTGAACACCGCCTGTCTCTTGGACCGTTATTCCCACTCTCTGTGGGATGCGGTGGAGGACGTGCTGCCACTGTGCCCGGAGGAGGTCCGGGCGCGGCTTTCCTCGGCCATGGCCGATGGGAGAGATGCAGCGCGCCATGCAATCCGATGTGGTCTTGACACTACGGACTCGCTGGGTAGGGCGATTTCTACCACGGTGGCGCTTCGACGTCACGCCTGGCTGCGGTCCACGTCTTTTTCAGGGGATGTCCAGAGCACCCTCATGGACATGCCTTTTGATGGCGCTCGCCTTTTTGGTGAGAAAGCGGACAGTGCGCTGGCTCGCTTCAAGGACTCCCGGGCTACGGCCACGTCCTTGGGCCTCTCGGCCCCGCGGCCCCAAACTTCTGCTTTTCGCTCCTTTCGTGGCCAAGGAAGGGGCACCTCCTCACGTCCGCCTAGCCACCGGCCGCAGAACCAACCTGCACGCGGACGTGGTTTCCGCCGAGGCGGTACTGGAGGACGACGCGGTCAGTCCACATCCACCCCGGCAGCATCCGCCTCAAAGCCTTCCTAGTCTGAGCTTTCAGGCCCATTCCACGCCAGTGGGCGGCAGAGTTCGCCATCACCTGCTCCACTGGCGGTCCATCACGTCGGACAGGTGGGTGCTGCAAATCGTCCGAAGGGGCTACTCCCTCCCCTTCGAGACGACCCCTCCAGCCATGCCACCGCAGCACCACCGTATCTCGGGGGATCATTTGAATCTTCTCCACGAGGAAGTTATGGCCCTCTTGGCCAAGGGGGCCGTCGAGCGCGTTCCGAGCCCAGAAGTAGGTCGTGGTTGTTATTCCCACTACTTTCTGGTCCCCAAGAAGGGCAAAGGGGGCCTACGCCCTATCTTGGACCTCCGGAACGTCAATGCCTTCCTCCGGAAGGAACGGTTCAAAATGTTAACTTTGGCTCAGGTTCTGGCTGCCCTCGACCCTGGAGACTGGATGGTAGCGTTGGACTTGCAGGACGCATATTTCCACATCCCCGTCCTGCCGGCGTTACCTGCGGTTCACGGTGGGTCAGGAGCACTTTCAGTTCACCGTGCTCCCCTTCGGCCTTACCAGTGCCCCTCGGGTGTTCACGAAAGTGATGGCGGTGGTCGCAGCTCATCTGCGCAGATCAGGGGTTCCAGTCTTCCCCTATCTCGACGACTGGTTGTTGAAGGCGGGCTCGCCCCAGGCAGTCGTCTCCCACCTCCAGACTACGGTGGATCTCCTGCATTTGCTGGGGTTTTCCATCAACGTGCCGGAGTCACACCTGAGCCCCTCTCAGCAGCTCCTCTTCATCGGAGCGGTTCTCGATTCGGCGCAGTTCCGGGTCCATCCACCGGAGCAGCGGGTCCGGGATATACAGGCCCTGATTCCCATTTTTCGGCCTCTATCCTGGGTTTCGGTCAGGCTAGTGTTGCGGCTTCTGGGGCTGATGGCCTCCTGCATCCTCCTAGTGGATCACGCCAGGCGGCGCATGCGGGCTCTGCAGTTGGACCTGAAGTTTCAGTGGGCCCAGCATCACGGCAACCTGTCCGACCATGTCTTGATCTCGGAGGGCACTGCACAGCAGTTGCAGTGGTGGCTCACGGACCGCGATTGGGTCACGGGCAAGAGCCTCTCCCTACCCCTTCCTGAGCATGTCGTAGTGACGGATGCGTCCCTCCTGGGATGGGGTGGCCATATGGGAGAGGCGGAGATCAGAGGCCTCTGGTCTCCGGCGGAGTCTCGCCTCCACATCAACTTGTTGGAGCTGAGAGCGATCCGACTTGCACTGAAAGCCTTCCTTCCCTTTGTCCGGGGAAGTGTCGTGCAGGTGTTCACGGACAACACCACCGCCATGTGGTATTGCAACAAACAGGGCGGGGTGGGGTCGTGGACCCTTTATCAGGAGGCTCTGCGCCTCTGGACATGGCTGGAACACCAGGGCATCACCCTGGTGGTTCAACATCTGGCGGGCTCTCTGAACGCCAGAGCAGACGAACTCAGCCGCCGGTGCATGATGGATCACGAATGGCGTCTGAACTCCGAGGTGGCGCAAGGTCTCTTTCAGCAGTGGGGAGAGCCTTGGTTAGATCTATTCGCCACCGACGAGAACGCGCAATGTCAGCAGTTCTGCACGTTGGAATTTCCAAGGCGGCACTCGCTCAGCGACGCTTTTCGTCGCGATTGGAGTTGCGGTCTGTTGTACGCCTTTCCGCCTATACCACTTCTGCCCAGAGTGCTGAAGAAGATCAGGCGCGACCGGGCCAAAGTCATCTTGGTGGCTCCGGATTGGGCACGAAGGTACTGGTATCCCGAGCTGCTCAGTATGTTGACTGATCCTCCGATACGTCTGCCCCTTCGGGAGGATCTTCTGTCGCAGCAGCAGGGGACGGTCCTCCACCCGAACCTGTCCAGCCTCCACCTCCATGCGTGGAGATTGAGCGGCGGCAGTTGATGCAATTTGACTTGCCTCCTGAAGTCTGTGATATCATTCTGGCAGCCAGGCGTCCCTCCACAAAGACGGTATACGCCTGCCGGTGGAACAAATTTGTGGCATGGTGCACAGCAAAGGCTGTGGATCCCCTTTCCGCCCCTCTTTCTGAGGTTCTCCTCTTTCTTCTTTCTTTGGCCCGGCAGGGCTCTGCCCTGGGCACCTTGAAAGGTTATCTTGCTGCCCTCTCTGCCTTCTTACGGCTTCCTGATCAGCCCTCTCTTTTCAAGTCCCCTGTAGTGTCACGCTTTCTTAAAGGCATTACTCACACGTTTCCTCCTGTCCTTTTCGTAATGCCTCAGTGGGACTTGAATCTTGTCTTGACATTCCTGATGTGCGCTCCCTTTGAGCCTCTTCACGATTGTCCTCTTCGTCTTCTAACTCTTAAGACTGCTTTCCTGGTAGCCATCACCTCGGCTAGACGGGTGAGTGAGCTCCAGGCTCTATCGTCCAAGCCTCCTTTTCTATCTGTTCATCCGGACAAGGTTGTCCTTCGGCCTCGTCCTTCCTTTCTACCGAAAGTGGTGACCCCCTTTCATCCTGGGCAATCTGTCACCTTGCCCACCTTCTTTCCGCCTCCGCACCCTTCCAAAGAGGAAGAGCGGCTCCACCGTCTGGACCCAAAACGTGCGCTCTCCTTTTATTTGGACCGCACGAAACAGTTCCGAGTGGACGACCTGCTTTTCGTTGGCTACGTGGGTGCAAAGAAGGGAAAAGCTGTGCACAAACAGACCATCTCCCGGTGGGCCGTTTTGTGTATAAAAATCTGTTATTCCTTGGCGAAAAAGGACCCTCCTGTTGGGCTGCGAGCCCATTCTACTCGGGCCACAGCGGCTACTACTGCTTTGGGACGGGGAGTCCCTTTGCAGGATATCTGTCAGGCAGCGACGTGGGCTTCGCTGCACACGTTTGCCAGGCACTATTGCCTAGACAGCCAAGTCCGGAGGGATGGATTCTTTGGCCGTTCTGTCCTCCAGGACTTTCTGGTGTGATCTTGGTTCGCAGACCCACCACCGGGGATGGTATTGCGTGGGTATCTATTCTAAGGTGAGGAATCTAACTAACGTGTTTCTTTCAGATGAACAAGTTACTTACCTTCGGTAACGATGTATCTGTAAGAAACATTAGTTAGTTAGATTCCTCACCGACCCACCCATCCTCCCCGTTCTGCGAACTGACATCTAGGGTTAAGGCTATCGCTTTCAGGGCCCTAGAACTTTTTTTTTTTTGCACCAGTGTCGGTCTCTTGCATGGTTCTGCGTTCCTGGCGCGGAAGGCTATGTACAAGAACTGACGTCAGCGCGCGAGGGCGGCGTCTAAGTACTCCGACGTCATTCCGGCGCACGACGGCGGACGCGGAGCCGCAGACGACGCCTAGCGACGCGCAAGAGGTATTGCTGATGAAAAATCTTCTGGATCCAGTCTGACGCCTGGGGATATTCTAAGGTGAAGAATCTAACTAACTAATGTTTCTTACAGATACATCGTTACCGAAGGTAAGTAACTTGTTCTTTTCTTACATTTTCTTCTAAATTAACAACCTAGACATTATTCTCAGAGCAGTATGCTCTGTCTGATGCAATTATTTACACTTTTGTTATCCCAAGTCTATTTGTATACATTTATACATTTGTAAAATCCTTCCAATTGTTTCATAAAAATAATCTTGTTGTATTTAAGCCATCTTGGGCTATGTAATTTCAAGAAGAAAGGGGGCATTCCTACATGCTACTAGTCTTGGGATCATGCCATGCATTCGTCACTTTGTTCATCATACATGTATCCATAAGGCCTAATTTCTTTTAGGCTCGAAGCCTCTACATGATTAAACACAAATCGCATTAGCGATGTGTTATTTGCATTACATTTGTCCTTATTGTATTTGGTAACTTGCAGATAAGTCCTTGAGCTGGAATATAGTGGTCTATTCCCTTCTTTTGACTATGGTATGAAAACATAACGAATGTCAGTGGACTACTGTCCCTGTCATGGGTTTAGTATGTAGCGTGGTGGTGGCTGCTTGTGTTTTTTTTCGTGAATCTGTAGTTGTCACCAGACCTTTCTATATGCCATGGTAGTGGAGGCCTACTGGCCCATTTCGTAAAGTTCAGCTGCTTCATGCAAATCCCGTCCTAGCACTAACTTCCCCATGCTTGCTTATGTGTAGATCTGTGTGAGACCTGCTTGCTGTATACATCATGTATGAGTGAGCCAGAGTAATGGAGGCCTCTTGGTTCTATTTTGGTCCATTTTGTTAAATGGCATAAGATGGAGGTGAACTTATTTTTACCAGACAGTAAAAATGGATTGCTGACATTGACTTCCATTTGGAAATTCAATTAGGTTTTTTGCAGGAGGACCTGTTATTGGGTCTTCCCGAGCCCTGCCGTTTGAACAATGGTGAGGGTGAAAGGTGGAAATGTTGTTCAGAGCGTGAAGGGTCCTTTGGGAGACGCCATAATGTTTTTTTTTATCTCTTCCTGATCACTGATAAGTGAAGCTGTTGATATCCTGGTACAGAATGCTCTCACCTCTTTGTGCCACTGTTGTGGGTGCTTCCACATGGAGAGGACTTGCCGCAAGTAGCATCAATCTACACAAAGGCTTAGTGTGGAAGACCGCTTTAAAAAGCACTCATGAAAGGAGAACCGACAGAGCAGCCAGAGAATATGCATCCTCTGCTAAGCCTGAGGGCTATTGTGCAACAAGAGCTGGTGTCTGCCTGATAGTCGACCTTCCAGCGGTGAGGGGACATCACTTGGAGTCTAGCCAGGATGGAAGACCTGTCTCCCTTTTCTGAAGAGCATGCAAGCTGACCTGCCTGAGAAGAAGGATGAAGTGAGCCAACCCTGCAGGAGGTGTTGACTGCCCTGGCAAGCAAAAAGTAGCTGTCCTCTGAGCTGTATGTCCATCCTCCCAGAAGAGATTGGAGAGATGGTAACAGACATGTTTCTTATTTGGAGCATCGTCATTTCTTGCCTGCAATGGCTTGTGCTGCGTCACCATACTGAAGTGTGCCCAAGCTGTCTTTCTGAAGCGGCATGACCAGGGCACTGCTGAAGTGTGCCCAAGTAGACTGCACCACTCTGATCGTGGACATCCATGCCACAGTGTCCTCTTAAAGAGTAGAGCCACTGCCACCTTACCACCATTGAAGCTCCAACGTCCGCTCTATGATCTGACACTGCCCAACTAACCATCCCTGAAGAGTGCCAGTGACCATCAAGCACTGGGTATGATGCCATATGCTGATAAGAACCAGTTCCAGGGTAGAAGCCCTGCAGCTGCTGTGTCCAAGAGGAGCTGGGATACTGCAAGCTCATGGTTCTCCTAGAGGAGAGACCAGACTTGTGCTGCAGTCCTAGCAGCGGCCAGCAGAGGGCTACGGCTTGTATTGGTAAGATAGACATTGGCACTAGTAACTGTAAAATGGAGTGCACAAACTCTAAACACCGGAGGGGTAGCATGGCACCTGTCCCTGAAACCTCTACACACCCTTTACATAGAATTAAGCGGTTGAGAAGAGGTACCTTTACATTCTGAGTACAATGGCCCCAGGTTAGTGCATTAGTGCATGTATATTGTAGTGTGTAGTATCTCTTTTTACATTTTTTTATTAGTGTATTAAAGTACTTTCTCTTCTAAAAAGGTAAGCACTGCTTTGGACAATTAGTTACTGTGCTACTTGATGATTGTTGAGTCTGTTGCTGCGTCTCATTGCTACCACTGAAAGTCTAGGGCTCATGCGTTTGTACTTGGCTCAGAGTCATATTATGAAAGACCCTGGGTTATCAAAGGCAAATGACACCGTCGACTTGGATGTGGCCCTGTAATCTCTTGAATGAAGTCAGACAGGCAGCACCTGGAAGGACAGACATTGCTGCAATTCAAGCCTGTCTGCTTTAAGGTAGCCTTTGTAATTGACATGGCTTTTTTTTTTACAACTAGTGAGGTGAGCGAAGAGCCAGGAGGGGTGATCTCACACATGAGCACAAAGTGATGGTGCTGCAGTGCTGTCCCTTACTTGTGAAATATACAATTGAGTAGTAACAAAATATTCACACTAGAGATGTCAGAATGTTATAAGAAAATAATGAACAGTAGTTTATAGAGAAAATAACCATATCTGATAGAGACTGTAGTTATTATTATAATATTTGAATTTGTAAGGCACAAATGCTACCCAGAGGTTTCCCGGCGCCAGCCTGAGAAGGACAGAGGAAGAAAAGATTTAGAATTAAAAAGGTTTTTGAATGAGTAAGCAGACACAGTTATTGATCAAATGGTCATGTGTTTACCAATTTGCGAAATAGCACATAGGCGGTTTCAGTGCGAAAAGACGGGGGAGAGAGAGTTCCATAATGAAGGGCCCACATAGGCAAAGGAGCGGGCCCCCATACGAGAAAGTTTGATCCTTGGCACTGAAAATTTCGCCTGGGTGGAGGATCTTAGAGAACGCAGTGGCTGATAGGGTTTACTAAGGCTTGTAGATACTGAGGGGCTGTACCAGATTCGATTTTGATCATAAAAGTTAGGGCCTTAAACTTAATCCGGTTCTCCACCCTGAGCCAGTGGAGATCTCTTAGGGCTCCAGAAACAGAGGCCGCTCTAGGAAGCTGACAGAGCAGCTTGCAGGTCACGTCCTTATTGGATCCAAGAACAAGCATTGAAAATGCAATAGGTCTTGCCTTTGATTAAGTTAAAGCCATTTGCTTTGCTAATGGTATTGTATAGCAAAGCAAATGGCTTTAACCTAATGAAAGGCGAAACCTATTGCATTTTTAATACTTGTTTATTTATTGAATGTATGATATCATGCCCAGCCACTCTTAAGGAAACTTCTTCTTTGGGAAAACAATGTACCTCATTTTTTCTGGCATTGATTTTCCCATCCGGACTTACTATGTCAAGGGATGAGCACCCCTTCAGAGCCTAGTCTTTCTCCACCAGTGAAGTAGGAGGAGGCGGCGGCAGAGATTGGATGCTTTCAATATTCTCATTGATGCAGTGCGTATGTGACGTTGATGCATCATTGCACAGCCATCTTGTAATGTTTTGTCATACATGATTCTTAATTTACCATTACAATATGGCAGACAGATTTTTTGGATTGGTAAATAAATATATGCAGAAATGACATGCAGTAAAAAAAACACATACACCGGTAGCAAAAGTTGTTTTTAAAAAATGTTAAAAAATATACAATAAAAATGCAGGATAGAAACTGACAAGCTTGGAAGCAAATGGTCTGGGAACAGTGCAAAGCTGCTGGTCTTTCGCAAAAGTGATGTAAAAAAACTTTCGAACATGTTAAACAAGCTGGCTCCGTGGAGCCGACGGGGGAAGGGAAAGTGAAAGCCGAGATGCGCGCGCTGTGTTACGCGAGCCTCCGGGGATAGGAGATGTGCACGCGTACGGAGTGCACAGCTCCTGTCTGTACGCGTGCACCTCTTCTGTTCGCGCGTGCCACCTCTTTTTTCCCTTCGCTAGAAAAACCGTCAATAATAGATCTCGCCAAGGCGAGCAGCGCACATGCGCTGCGTCGCCAGGCGAGACCTAAAAAGGACGTTACCGTAGTCTAATCTAGAGGTGACCATGGCCTGGACTACGTTTTTTTGGGCAGAGCACAGTAGCATCCACATAATTTTCCAAACCATTTCAAGATGGTGAAGCAGGATGCAGCAACCTTAACGGCTCTTGTTAATGCATAGAGAGTTGGTCGTTGAGAATAAAGCCAAGGTTGCAGACCTGATGAACGGGCTTGGGCAGGTTACCCATTACCGCAGGCCAATGTTGGCTGCTCCAGAGATCTTTATTTTCCCCCAGAATTAAGACCTCTGTTTTTTCACCGTTCAATTTAAGGAAGTTTGTTTGCCTCCAAGATGCAATTTTGCGCAGTCCTATGTGGAGAGCCGAAGGCTCAGTCTCGCTTTCCGTGGAGAGAGAAAAGATAATGTGGGTGTCGTCAGCATAAGAAAACAGAGACAACCCAGCCTCTTCCGCAATATCTGCCAAAGGTCTGACGTAGATATTAAATAGCAGCGGGCTAAGAATAGAGCCTTGGAGTACTCTGTAGGGAGAGGAATAGTTTTTAGAGCTGGCCGAGGGAAAAAAAACTTGGAATGATCGATCTGTAAGGAAAGAAGTGAGCCAATTCAATGCTGAACCTGTAAAGCCGCACTCAGATCTAATAGTATAAGAGCAGCGGTGCCTCCTCCATCCAGGCGGCGTCTAAGCACTTCTGTGACTGCCAGGAGTGTGGTTTCTGTGGAAAAATCTGCTCTAAAACCGGATTGAGAAAAGTGTAGAAAGTTTTGAGTTTCTACAAAATTAGATAGCTGCTTGTTTGTGTGTCTCTAAAATATTTGAAAAGACCGGAAGTAGAGAGATTGGTCTGTAATTAGCGGGCTGAGACGGGTCCGCGTTGGCCTTTTGCAACAGAGGAAGAACCATGGCATGTTTCCATTGTGGGGGGACGAATGCCTCCTGCAGGGAGGCATTCAAAAGCTCCATGATTATTGTGAGAGTGGGCTTCTCAAGCTGCTGTAGCACTTGGGTAGGGAGAGGATCGCACGGGGAGCCAGATTTGATACTTCCAAGATGCTTCATGAATGAGTTCAAGTCTAAAGGCAACCAAGAATCAAACGTTTTTGAGGGTGCCGGCACCCTATCCTTGCTGGCATCTGTAATACCGGCTGTTTGCGGGAGTACGGGTGCTAGGTAAAAGGTATTAGCCTGCTTATCCTTATTCAATTCAGAGTAACATTTTTCTACCTTATTGAGCAAGAATTTAGCTAAGTCGTCACATTGTGACTCATTGAGGCTAGGAGGAATGGGCTGAGTTTTTGAGCCAGATAATTCCTAAACCATATTGAACAGGGTCTCTGGAGCAATTCTGTGCTCCAGTGATCATAGAAGAGACCTATTCCAACCGGCAAAGCGAGTTATATTTACTTTTAGCTTTTTTATAGGCAAGTTTGGCATTAGACCCATAGTCCCTCCTCCAATGTCTCTCTAAGACTTTGCATTTAGTTTTCTCAGTTTTAAGTCTTTCTGTATACCAGGGGGCTGGAGGGCGATGGTTATTGAATCTCTTGATTGAGGGTGGGAGACAATCCTCAATCGCTTTTATAATCTAATTCTGAATGGCACCCAAGGCTGAGACTGACATTTGTCTAAAGGTGGGGGCATTGGAAGATAGGAGTTATTAAAAGCTTCCATATGCAATTTACCCCAGTTTCTAGTTAGCTTTCTATTGTCGGGTGCCATTGAGCCCGAGCTCTTCAGTGGCCCGAGCCTAAAGCCTACCGCAAAATGGTCAGACCAATCAAGTGGCACAGCTGCGGGCAGACAATATTTGCTAAACTAGAAAAAAATGGGGTTCGGCAGATGACCGGCTACATGGGTCGGACCAGAGTTCCACAAAGCAATGTTCATTGCTGCTAAATCAGAGATCAGAGTAGTGCTAGTCACACACTCCGAATCCTCCAAGTGTAAGTTGAGGTCACCAAAAATAGAAAAATTAGCGGTGGTGAGCAGAAAAAAGGCAATTAACTCTGGGAGAGATGAGGCCCATGGACCAAATGGCCCAGGGGAGCGATAAGCCAATATCCCTTTAAAGGGTGAAATTAGGGGTTAAAGAGAGCTTAAATAGGGCCGCTTCACAACCCAAAGAAGATAAACTTTCAAATTTGCATGTGTAGCACTTTTTGAAAATTATGACAATACCACCTCCTTTTTTAAAGTCTCTATCTCTCCGGACTATGGCATAGTTAAAAGGCAAAGCTGCAGCTACATCCGGTCCCGGGCTAGCCTGTAACCAAGTTTCGTCAAAAATAGGGCATCAGGCTGCTCACTGATCAATAAGTCAAAAATGTCGGATTTATATTTTGGAAGAGAGCGCAATTGATACTAAAAAAATGTAAAACACTAGTAGTTGTGGGATAGCCTTTAAACTGAGAACCCCCGAGTTGATCTGTGACAGTGCCCATATTACGAGAGCTATAGTCCTTATCTAGCTGTTTACGAAAGGAGAAGTTACAGCAAGGACACAGAGTTTCAGCTTCAGCTTCTATAGGGTGAAGTAGGACACATTCATGGGCCGGCAGAGTACGGTACTCAAAGAGTTTTTGCAGTGTAACATATGCATCCTCTACTCATTAAGCCAGGGGTCGTGGCCCCTGGTCCCGGATGGGCGCGAACGGGCGCAGACGGGCTTGCCTTTGTCGCGCAAGTGGCACACCCTCTGCGCGTCAGTTCCAGGGCCATTTAAGTAGAGAGGAAACAGGACGGCGTGCAGCGACTAGACCGCTGACCGGGAGGAGCGTGTGGCAAAAGAAAAATGGCCACCCGGGGCTAACAGACCCCGTAAAGTGCAGTCAAGTCAGTCGGTTTTAAAAAATACAATTAGGGCAACAATTAATTTCTAACACACAAGTTCAATTAATTAAAACCACAAAAGTTAAAAATGTAATAGCAGCAAAGTTAGGGATGGCGGCAAGAAATTATTGCGAGGAACCTACTCAGGCGCTGCACCTCCGTTCTCTGGCCCTTAAGTATGTCCCAGAATGTTATAAGAAAATATTGAACAGTAGTTTATAGTTTATAGAGAAAATAACCGTATCTGATAGAGACTGTAGTTATAGATTCCTTACCTTAGAATTAGCCCCAGGTGTCAGACTGGACCTGGAGATTTTTCTTTACCTGTACCCCTGCACGTCGGTAGGTGGCGTTGGTCGACTCCACATGCGTCGTTCTTTCTCTTTCCATGCCAGTCTTGCACAGATCCAGAGAGCGCTCCGCCTTAGTTAATTTTTGACTAACTTTTTCTCGACTTTTGTCGAATTCTTCTGAGTCTTACCGACTCCTGGTGTATGAGGGGTGTCCCATCGATAGACTGGGTTCAAGCCGTGCGAGGCCTGTAACTGCCTGATGTCAGTTACGGACCCTCACCTCCTGTGCCTCTGATGCCTGGAGCGCGACCACGACCCAAAGTCTTGCTCCGACTGTCTAGGCATGAATCCAAAGTCTATGTGGGAGCATTCCCGAAAGTTGTTGGAGGCCCGGCTGTAGGCTCTGCAGCGCTCGAGGTCCCGGTTGAAAGGAAAGTCTCTGGACCGGTCGCGGAACCATCACCATTATTCGACATCCAAGTCTTCGAGTTCTTCGGGTAAGTCTAAGCATAAGAAGAAGGCGAAGAAGCAGAGTCGCTCTTCGCCTTCTCCCTGGCGGTCGGCCAATGCGATGCCTTCTCCCTGGGAACGGCTCTGAGCTCCCCCCCTTTTCCCGGTGCCGGGGCGTCCCCTGCCCAGCTCCGCGCTTTCTACGAAGCGCTTCATGGCATCTTTGGGCAGCTCGACTCCTTTGGCGCACCTTCATGCCCCGTGGACTCAGCTGGGGGGCCCTGGTACTTTGATGCTGGCGGCTCTGGCACCGGAGGGCCCCTGAGGATCCAGGCCTGGATCTATGCCGGTCGACCTCACGGTACCTTCCCCAACGCCGATCCCAACGATGACGCCCCTGGCGCCGGTCGTGCTCCCGACTGGCGCCGACCCCAGCCTCACCCCCGACTTGGACATGGCGCCGGACCAACGTCGATCTGCGCCGGAGAGAACGTTTGTGCCTCTGTTCAGCCCTGGTGTTCCTTTCAGGCCTGACTGGCAACCACAGGAGGGTAAGGATGACTGGAAGGGGCCTACGGACCCTTTAGCTGGCCAACTTGATGAGCTGGACTGGAGAGAGGACCTGCGAGACGCCAGTGGTCTGGATACCTCCCCAGACCTTGGCATGCTTTCTCCCCCTACCATGGCTACGGAGGAGGGAGCCTCATATGCAGTGGTGTTGCGTAGGGCGGCTGAGGCCTTTGGCCTGGAGCTTCCTACGGTGGCAGTCAGGACTAACCTCCTGATAGAGGAGCCTCTTCGGAGTTCGTTCTTCCTTTTAATGAAGCCCTCATGGACGTGCTTCTGGGCACTTGGTCCCAGCACAAGGGATCCTACGGACAGGATGATTGCCCGACTCCACCGCCCAGCCCCGGGCGACCCACTTTTCCTCTCCCAACACCCGACCACCAAGAGTTTGGTAGTCCACGCCTCATCCTCTAAGGGCGCATGTCCTACTGCTCCCCCAGATAGGGAATCCAAGAAGCGGGTTCATCTTGGGAAGATGTTTTCTTCTGCCAGCTTACTGCTGTGGTCAGTGAATACCGCATGCCTCTTGTGCCTTTAAACCCATACAGTGTGGGATACGGTTGCACAGTGCCCAGAGGAGGCCCGGGCCGCTCTCCCACGTGCAGTGGCAGTGGGTAGAGACGCAGGCAAATTCACCATCAGATGTGGGCTGGATAATGCCAACTCACTGGGCAGAATAATTTCCATGTCAGTAGCCCTGAGGCGCTATGCCTGGTTGGGGACATCTGGATGTCCCATCCATGTTATTGGACATGTCCTTTGATGGCCGTCGCCTTTTCGGTGACAAGCGCTCGAGCGCTTCAAGGATTCCAGAGCTACGGCCAGATCCTTGGGCCTTTCTGCGACCTCTCGCTCCACACAGTCTGCTTTTAGCCCCTTTCGTGGCTACGGAAGGGGTGCCCCGCCACATTCGACCAAGGCTAGCCACCGGTTTACGCAAGCTGCCCAGCCTGTGCATGGCCGCGGACGTGGGGCCGGCGGGTGGGCATTCCACCTATAACCCCCCTGCAGCAGCCTCCAAACCCTCCTAGTTCGACCTTTCAGGGCCACCAGAGGCTAGTGGGCGGCAGTATTCGCCATTTTCTCCCCCACTGGCAGACCATCACGTCCGACAGGAGGGTTTTGCAGATAGTCCGAAGGGACTACTCCCTCCCCTTCGAGACTACCTCTCCATCCATGCCACCATCCTTCCATCGCATGTCGGAGGATCACTTGGCCCTTCTCTGCCAGGAAGTTGCAGCTCTCTTCGAAAGGGTCCTTGTGCCAGAAGTAGGTTACGGTTGCTACTCCCACTACTTTCTGGTACCCAAGAAGGACAAAGGCCTGCGTCCTATCTTAGACCTCAGGGCTCTTAACCGCATCCTCCGGATGGAGAAGTTCAAGATGCTCATGTTGGCTCAGGTCTTATCTGCCCTCATCCCTGAAGACTGGATGCTAGCGTTGGACTTGCAGGATGCGTATTTCCATATCCCTGTCCTGCCGGCCCACAGGTGTTGCCTACGGTTCGCGGTAGGCCAAAAGCAGTACACCATACTCCCCTTTGGCCTTACCAGTGCCCCTCGGGTGTTCACGAAAGTGATGGCAGTAGTCGCAGCTCATCTGCTCAGATCAGGGGTTCCAGTCTTCCCCCTATCTCGACGACTGGCTGTTGAAGGCGGGATTGCCCCTGGCTGTCGTCTCCCACTTCCAGACTATGGCGGACCTCCTGCACTCACTAGGGTTCACAATCACCGTGCCAAAGTCACACCTGAACCCCTCTCAAATGCTCCCTTTCATCAGGGTGGTTCTGGACACAGTGCAGTTCCGGGCCTATCCTCCGGAGCACCAAGTCCGGGATATTCGGGCTATGATACCCATGTTTCAGCCTCTATCCCGGATTTTGGTGAAAATGACCCTGAGGCTGCTTGGCCTCATGGCCTCCTGCATCCTGCTGGTGGATCATGCCGGATGGCATATGCGGGTTCTGCAGTGGGACCTGAGGTTCCAGTGTGCACAGCATCAAGGCAATCTTTCCGACTACGCCCAGATCTCTGAGGGGACTGCGCAACAACTGCAGTAGTGGCTAACGAAGCAAGCTTGATTCAGAGGCAGATCTCTCTCCCTTCCCAAACCCCAAATCACAGTGTTGACGGATGCGTCACTCCTGGGATGGGGCGGCCATCTGGGAGAGGTAGAGATCAGAGGCGTCTGGTCTCCGGCGGAGTCCGGGCCACATATCCACCCTCTGGAGCTCCGGGTGATTCGTCTGGTACTGAAGGCATTCCTTCCCTCCATACCGCCATGTGGTACTGCAACAAACTGGGCGGGTGGGGTCGTGGACCCAATATCAAGAGGCTCTTCGTCTCTGGACATGGCTGGAGCATCATGACCCTGGTGGTTTCACACCTGGCCGGTTCTCTGAATGCCAGGGCGGACGAACTCAGCTGCCGGTGTCTGGTTGATCACGAATGGCGTCTTCACTCGGAGGTGTTGCAAGGTCTCTTTCAGCTGTGGGGAGAGCCGTGATTAGATCAGTTTGCCGCCGGAGAGAACGCGCAATGCCAGCGTTGGAATTTCCAAGGCGGCCCTCGCTCGGTGGAACTTTGCGTCGCGAGTGGCACTGCGGCCTCCTGTACGCCTTTCCGTCTGTACCACTTCTGACCAGAGTGCTGAAGAAAATCAAGCGCGACCGAGCCCAAGTTATTTTTGTGGCTCCAGACTGGGCACGAAGAGTCTGGTACCCAGAGCTCTTCAGCATGGCCATCGATCCTCCGATCAGACTGCCTCTTCGGGGGGATCTTCTGTTGCAGCAACATGGGACGGTCCTCCAACAAGTTTGTGGCATGGTGCACAGCAAAGGCCGTGGACCCCCTTTCTGCCCCTCTTTTGGAGTTTCTCTTGTAAATACTTTCTTTGGCCCAGCTGGGCTCTGCACTGGGCACTCCTTTCAGCCTTATCTGCCTTTCTTCGCCTTCCTGATCAGCCTCCTCTTTTCAAGTCCCCTATTGTAAATAGATTTCTAAAGGGCATTAATCATCTCTTTTCTCCTTTTCCTTTCATAGTGCCCCAGTGGGACTTTAATCTTGTCTTGACATTTCTTATGTGTGCTCCCTTTGAGCCGCTACATAGCTGTCCTATCAGACTCCTTTGTCTGTAGACAGTCTTTCTTGTCGCCATCACCTCTGCTCTCAGAGTGAGTGAGCTTCAGGCTCTGTCCTCAAAACCTCCTTTTTTTGCTGTTCATCCGGACAAAGTAGTCCTTCGCAAAAGGCACTTTCTACTTCCCAAAGTGGTTACCTCTTTCCATATAGGACAGACGATCACTTTGCTCTCCTTCTTCTCACCTCCTCACCCTTCCAAGGAGGAGGAGGGACTCCACCGTCTGGACCCAAAACGTGCGCTGTCTTTCTATCTAAACCACACAAAAGATTTCAGGGTGGACGATCAACTCTTTGTTGGATATGTGGGGGCCAAGAAATGTCGGGCTGTGTAGAAACGCACCATCTCTCTATGGGTTGTCCTATGCATTAAGATCTGCTACTCCTTGGCGAAAAAGGAAGCCCCAGGGGGCTGCATACCCACTCCACTGGGGCTTCGGCAGCTACTACTGCCTTGGGGTGTGGAGTTCCATTTCTTGGCATCTGCCAGGCAGCCATGTCGGCATCTTTGCACATGTTCACCAAACATTATTGCCTGGACAGCCAAGTCCAGAGAGTTGGCTACTTTGGCCGTTCTGTTCTCCAGAACTTTCTGGTGTGAACTTGGTTTGCAGACCGTCCTCTGGGGTTGGCATTGACGGAGTATCTATTCTAAGGTAAGGAATCTATAACTGCAATCTCTTTCAGATGATCGAGTTACTTACCTTCGGTAACGGTGTATCTATAAGAGACATATGTTTGTGGATTCCTACCTCCCCACCCATCCTCCCCGTTCTGCAAACTGACTTCTAGAGATAGGGTCTCCCTTCCAGTGCCCTAGTTATTTGCACCAGTGGTCAGTGTCTTGCATGGCTCTGCGCTTCTGGCGTGGAAAGTCGTGTCAGAACTGACGTCAGCGTGCAGGAGCGGTGTCGAAGTATACACCGCAACTTCATTCCGGCGACCACAACGCCAATGACGGACGCGGACTCGACAGATGCCACCTACTGACGCGCAGGAGTACTGCTAAAGAAAAATCTCCGGACCCAGTCTGACGCCTGGGGGTAAGGTAAGGAATCTATAACTAACCTATGTCTCTTACAGAAACATCATTACCGAAGGTAAGTAGCTTGTTCATCAGGTTCCTTATTAGAATATTAATGTAGAGGGTTACAGAGGGTGAACAAAATTCCTAAATCTATAGTTTTTAGTACAGCTGATTACTTGAATGCATTCATAAACTGGTCTAAAAATGCTCTACAATTTACTGCGTAGTCGCAATATCCAATTACTTTTGGTATGCTTCTGCTTTCGTAAAATAGTGATGGTGTAAACTGCAAAATAGTGTGCACTGCAACTGTTTCTAAGCTTTAAATGTTTGGGGACAGCAATGTTGAATCCTGCATTCTTTGTGAAACTGTGAGGTTTCTCTGCTGTTGTAAACAAATCTCCAAGTTTAGGGGGAGAGGAATGAAAACTGTAAAAATCATATTTGCAGCAAGTAGGATTCGTGACAAAAGAACAAATCCGTAGTCCACTTGTAAATGATCGAAAATCTTCCAGGGATGAAGACTGCACTCTGAGTACTACTCTCATAAAAACATTTTTGGGAGAAATAGAATCTGTGACACTAACTTAATATGAAATCTATCTTTTGGCTTCCAAGTTCCCAACTCCGTGGCTGCATTCTGCAATCAACATTGGCACCTAGGATTTGAAGCCTACGCACAGTTGCCTGTTGGGTTAGTTTCAGTATGTCCTTGACATTTTACAGCTCTACCATTTCCCAAAAGAAAGGAAAAAAGTCCATATATATGTTACAGTCAAAGTGTGAAATCCCGGTATTGTATAGAATGCCTAGGTAATGTATAGAATGCCTGATGGTTTAGAGGCAAACTAGGAAATATAAGTTTTTGGTGAAAATGTTACATACTTTTCCTAGGCATTCTATACAATTCCTAGGCATTATACAGAATGACCAGTACCATTTACGCAAAGTGTTAAAAGGGCACAGGATGAGAAGCCTTACCGGAAAACAATGAAAGCAGAACTGAGATTGAAGTACTTGTTACACTAAGAAAGGTCGGAGTAACACGTGGAATTGTACTCACTTTTATTCTTCACACAAAAACACATTATATTTTGCCACTTTGATCTTGTACATACATTTCATGACTTAAAGAAGAATGCAAACAGAATATTGTTACCGGTGAAACACAAAGCAGAACTGGCATGACCTACTTGTTGCAGCAGGGAAGGCTAGAGTGACATTTTGATTTGCACTTAATTTTCTTTTTCACACAAAGGCACCTCATATTTTGGCATTTTGTCTTGCACATACACTTGACGAATCCTTGGCCACTTCCTGTGGACTAAGAAGTAGCTGCAGATCGGAGAGGTATTTCGTGATCAGGAACGTCTTCACTTCTCATTAAGTTCTTTGGACATACGGTGAATTGTGATCTGGCGTAGAGTTGCTTCAAGATTCCTTGTGCAGTTCCAAGTCGGTAAAAGCCATCTTCCGTCACGTTCATAACAACTGCCAAGAGATTGCGTGAGTCACCCCGCCCTTTGTCGACGTCGGGAATCAGAACTCGCACAGTGGCACCCAAAGGCACAGGAGGAATTTTTTTGTCAGTATCCCTTTTCATTTTTTTGGCCTGAATCTCAAGGTTCGATTTCGATTCCATTTTACTTTGGATAGCTTTCTCAATATTGAAGCAAACCTTGCACAAAATGCTAACCCCATAACCTTCTACTTCGTCGCCGTCATCATCTTTAGGAGAATGTCCACAGATGGCATGAACATTTCGGCCACACTTTCGACATGTATGAGCACCGCTGGTTTCTTTGAAGCAGACGCAACAGATAGCGGAAGAAGGATTTTCGGTAACGACGGAAATGGAAGGCTCTTCGATAACCATGGCTTCATCACTGTTTTGGTTTCCTCCATCATGGATTGCATTCTCAGCTACGTCTTCTGCAGGGAGCTGTGCCTCTTGCATTGATTCATCTCGTCTTTCTTCCTGCTGTTGTGTTGTTTGTACGCTCTCTATTATATTTTCGAGCTCTTCCTCAGTCTCTACGTCTTGTAAAACGTCGTCAGGCAAGGACGACGTCGAGAGACCTACTCTAGCTTTGCAGCCAAACAGAGCTTTGTATGGTGACCTCTTAATCCCAGAATGAAAAACTCTGTTCTTCATAAGTTGGACGAACTGCAATCCCTCACTCCAGCAGCTAGGTTTTTCATCTTGCATCCAAGCACACAGCATATTTTCAATGTCCTGATTAGCTCTTTCGACGCTCCCCTGACTTTGTGAGTGGTGCGGCTTACCATGGACGATCTTCAAGGTGAACCAATACTCCTTTAGGCTGCTTACCACATTGTTTGCAAATTCCCTGCCGTTTTCGGACTGTAGAATAGTTGGAGCACCAAGCAACGTAAATATGTCGACGAGCTTGTAGGCTACTTCTTGTAAAAAAAATGTAAAAATGTAAAAGCTACTTCTATAGCGCTGCTACCACTCCAGGGAGTATCTTGGCGCTCGCCCAACTCAGGTGTACGAGAAGGGGGGGGGGGAGTAGACACAGATTACATGCGGCACACTACATCTCAGACCATTGCTATACAAGCTGAATTGGACATAGAGTATACCCAAGTTTTTAATGCTTTCCTGTATTGGGTTTCATCCGACAAGGAGCGTAAGGAAAAGGGTAGCTTGTTCCATGCTTTAGCACCCAACACGAAGACAGATTTGCCACCTTTAGTTGTCAGCTTAAATTTAGGGATAGTCAGCAGGTTTTGGCCCGCAGATCTTAGACAACGTACCGGCTTGTATCGCTTAAAACCCTCAGTTAGATATTTAGGGCCTCGATGGTGAAAAGCCCTAAAGGTAATCAAGAGGACCTTAAAAAGAATTCTCTTTGCAATTGGTAGCCAGTGTAATGCATCCATTGCTGCAGAAGCTGATGATCTACGGGGCCAGCCTAATACTAGGCGGGCAGCTGCATGTTGGACCATTTGTAGTCTGTGAAGTACCGATCTGTTGGCTCCTGCATATAAACTGATGCAGTAGTCCAGCCTAGAAGTGATCAAGGCCACTGCAACAGTTTTCCTGGCTGACGGCGGCAGAAGATCAAAGAACTTGGTTATGTGAAAGCATGTGCCAGCTACTGCAACAGCTTGTTGTTTGAAGGACAGCTGATTGTCAAATTTAATGCCTAAGTTCCGGACTGATGTGATGGTATTGGGAGGAGTTACCTCACCATCCGGCCAACAACTTATCGGGGAAAACAGATTTTCTTTTCCGACCGGAAGGATTTCCGTCTTCTCGGCATTGCATTTAAGATGATTATCTGTCATCCATTTAAATGTTGCGGCTAGGCACTCTTTAAGATTTTCTTCGTCGGCACCTGCTCGATCCCTGTCTAGTACTAAGATAAGCTGGGTGTCGTCAGCATACGAGATAGTACTGATCTGGAAAGAAGTAATCAAATTAATCAGGGGAACCAGGTACAGATTAAAAAGTTTGGGACTCAAACTTGAACCCTGGGGGACTCCCGAGCTAAGGGCCTTAGCTTCAGATTGATACTGGCCCAATACTGTGATTTGGTGTCTATCTCTGTGAAAGTTTCTCAGCCAGGTCAGAGCTGTCCCCTCTACCCCCGCGGCAGCTAAACGGTCCGCCAAGATGTTATGCGAGACCGTATCAAACGCTGCCGACAGGTCAAGTAGAATTAGGACCGCCTTCTTTCCCTGGTCAATGGCCAAACGGAGAGTCTCAGTTGTAAACAATAAGGCAGACTCGGTAGAGTGTTTTGACCGGAACCCTGACTGATTATGATGTAAAATATCATTAGTTTCCAGGAAATTTGTGAGTTGGATGTTCACAAATTTTTCCGTTAATTTAGACATCACTGGAAGCAGGGAGATTGGGCGTAGGTTGGAGAGAGTGGTAGGGTCGGCAAGGTTTTTTTTCTGAAGTGGTTTGACCGCAGCAAGCTTCCAATCGCTAGGGACATCTGCCGTCGCTAAAGATGAATTAATAATACTGTTTACAATGGGGTTGATAGTTTCTGCCAGAGATTGTAAAGCCAAAGGAGGGCAAGGATCAAAGGGGGATCCGGATTTGCTCGCAAAAATGGCTTTAAGGGAGTCTTCAAGGGAGACAGGGGCGAAAGTGTCCAAACTAATTGGGGCCTTCACCCTCTCCCCTCTTTCATCTGCTTCTAAAATGGAGGGAGCTAGAGGAAAGGTTCTCACAATTTTAAGAATTTTATTCTCAAAGTAATCCGAGATCTCATTACATAGGATTTGAGAAGGTGGAATCTCCTGCGACAGGACAGAGGGATTCATAAAGTCCTTGACTATATTAAAGATTTCCTTTTGTCCTTGAGCTGCCGTTTCAATTGCCTGAAGATAGTAGGCTTTTTTGGCTGATTTTATATCTGCATGGTACTGTCTTCTGGCCTGTTTATAAGTGTCACGGGCAGTGATCTCATAATGCCTGCGCCACCGGCGTTCTAATGTTTTTATTTCCCCCAGTTTAACTCTCAGGGGTAATGTAAACCAAGGAGCCTTCATTTTCTTTTTAGTGGAATTTCTTATGTTGGAAGGACTTAGTTGATTGCCTATCATAGTTATCCAATCCCGCAGCTTTTGGTTATCAACAGAGGTGTTACCTGTTGGCGCCAGGGTGCCAATTCCAGGCGCATCCAACACATCAAGTCTACTGGATAATTGTTTCCAGTTAGGTTTACGAATCATGTTAGGAGTGGTGGTGTTATTTCTAATTCTATCCGACATTTTATGCAAAGATGGAATAGAGAACGGGATAAAGAAATGGTCAGACCAAATCTGGGGACAGGGAGGATTGACTATCAGATTGCTGGAATTAGAGCAAATACAGTCTAATAAGTGGCCACCCGAATGCGTATATTGATGAGTCAGAAGAGTGAGTCCTAGAATATTAATAATGTCCATAAAGCAGTCCACTCCAGAGGCTTTTGGAGAGTCAAGGTGCAAATTTAAATCACCCAGTATGGTAAAATTCGAGAATCTAAGTACCAGGTTGCTGAGTGCATCTCCCACACTTTCCAGGAATTCCTTAGGGGGGCCTGGGGGGCGATAAATGAGTACACCAGAAAATGTGAGTGAATCATGTATACCCAAAGAGAATGCTAACGCTTCCGCTCCTTTTATCTCGGCGAGTTCATGGGAGGAGCATTTTAGTGAGCTGCGATATGTAATGGCCAGGCCGCCTCCCCGTTTTTCCTTTCTATCTAGACGCTGAATAGAAAAATTCTCCGGGAGTGCGATAGCCAAGTCAGGATTACACCAAGGCTTAAGCCAAGTCTCGGTAATCAGAAGCCAATCGAGGTCATTGTCGGAAATGAGCTCCTGTATATTTTGCGCATTTTTACACAACGAACGGGCATTAATAAGACCACCTCGTAGTGTGGGGGAGGTAGGCGACGTTTCCGGGGACAATACAGACAGTGGCATGCCAATATATTTGTTCACACGCAGCAGAGACAAGGTCTACCGCCTATGACAGTCAACTGATGGACTCGTGCCAAATGATACGATCAGGGAAGCCCTACCTGCAGTGGGGTAGTATAGATAATGCTCAGAACGGAGAGTCTCCCGCCTCTGCGCCTCCGTTGCGCTGACGGGCGCAGACGGGCAAGACTCTGGCCCGACTCAGGCACGAGTCAGGCACTACCGCTGCGCGTCACCGCTGCGCGGTCCGACGTGAGCTTTAAGTAGTCACTCCCCTCCCTCCGGCTGAGCACTAGAGCGCTCATTCGCGATGTTTCCCGGAGGGAATTCCAATATGGCGTCAGGTAACAAATAAACAGCCGGTTCTGCCCGCTAAAACAGCGGTGAGTTTCCAATTTAAGTGCGGGTGTGTGGGCAAGTAGGAACAAGTAGGAGCAAGTTAAAAACGAGGTAAACTAAACCATATACGAACACAAATACAAAAAGGATTGTGGTTTTAAAAATTTAGGTAAAGTCCTGATCGCGCTTGCTTGAGCGCCGGTTTAAAATATACAGTGCTACGTTCTGTCAATTCTACTATCCTCAGCCACACTAGCCAAAGCTCGCCTTAAGTAGTCACTCCCCTCCCTCCGGCTGAGCACTAGAGCGCTCTGCGCGATGTTTCCCGGAGGGAATTCCAATATGGCGTCAGGTAACAAATAAACAGCCGGTTCTGCCCGCTAAAACAGCGGTGAGTTTCCAATTTAAGTGCGGGTGTGTGGGCAAGTAGGAACAAGTAGGAGCAAGTTAAAAACGAGGTAAACTAAACCATATACGAACACAAATACAAAAAGGATTGTGGTTTTAAAAATTTAGGTAAAGTCCTGATCGCGCTTGCTTGAGCGCCGGTTTAAAATATACAGTGCTACGTTCTGTCAATTCTACTATCCTCAGCCACACTAGCCAAAGCTCGCCTTAAGTAGTCACTCCCCTCCCTCCGGCTGAGCACTAGAGCGCTCTGCGCGATGTTTCCCGGGGGGAATTCCAATATGGCGTCAGGTAACAAATAAACAGCCGGTTCTGCCCGCTAAAACAGCGGTGAGTTTCCAATTTAAGTGCGGGTGTGTGGGCAAGTAGGAACAAGTAGGAGCAAGTTAAAAACGAGGTAAACTAAACCATATACGAACACAAATACAAAAAGGATTGTGGTTTTAAAAATTTAGGTAAAGTCCTGATCGCGCTTGCTTGAGCGCCGGTTTAAAATATACAGTGCTACGTTCTGTCAATTCTACTATCCTCTACTATCCGCTCTCTTTGATTTCAGAGCCCTGAAAACTACAAACTTAGTGAGATGATCTTGGTACACCATTATAAACTTGTACTCTCTGTCAGGATGGAACTGAATATCGATGAGATTGACCGGACAACGGGAGTTGAATTCAGAAAAAACCATTGGCATGACCACAACACCTTTTTTTAACACCTTTTTGCTTCTTCTGGCAAGGCTCACAAAGGTGAATGTACAGCTCAATATCATGACGGGTAATGTTCTTATACTTGGGTGAAAGTTCTTTCAACATCCTGTCCCGTCCTCCATGACCAATAGCCAAATGGGCCTTATGGAGTACGTCAAATAACTCTGAGTCCGTGACGTAAAACTGAATAGCACTCGTACCTTCTTTAACAGGATAGATCAACTTAGTTGTATAATAGACCATCATTACGTCAGTGTTTCACCAGCCAATAGTCCCGTGGTTCCTTCTAAATGGTCGTCTTAGCCTTTTTTACATCGTCCACTAACTTTTGGTAACTGGTTTCGGTTAGGAAAACACCGTTTTTAGCAGCATTGGCTCTTACTTGAGATAATTCATCGCAGAACCGTTGTTGCATGTCAGCATGGCGTGATTCCTGTCTTGGCACTACACTCCCTTCCGATATGGTGATACAAGAACCGGGAATGGATGACGGCAGAGCGTCTGTGGAACCTCAGCCGGATGCTATACACGACCTCTGACCCTGCTTGCAGGCAGGTCGCTCCCCACACCACCGCACGGCTGCCACCTGCTCTTTGCCCGGTTACTTTTCTGTCTCTGCCCCTCGCTTGCTGATAACTTGTGCTGTCTCTGGGATTAGGTCTATTATACACTTTGCCGGCAGACAATCCGACAAAGTATACAATGCCTAGGCAATGTATAAAATATCAATCATTTCATACTTTGACGTTCGATTTTAAGGCATTTTCAGGCATTCTATACATTACCTAGGCATTCTATAGAATGCGGGATTTCACACTTTGACTGGAACCTATACATAAAGAGATCTTGAAAGCCTAAACTCAGAAGCCACTGGCTGTGCTCATTTAAATGCTTCTCCCCAACCCCGTTTCTGCCTGCTCTTAATCTTTTCTATACCATGTATAAGTCTATATTTTTCTGATTTTATTTTTGAATTTGTCTTGAATTTTTAGTTTTGATTAAATCCCTGCATGTTTTAATTGTATTTTTTTTACCCCTTTTAGATATTTATTCTCCTATGTAATAAAATAATCTGTATCTGTGATTTGTTGAATGAAACTTTCCATTTGTCCTTCAAATGTCTAACTGCAATGAGATTGGCAAAAAGTACATTTCCAGATTCTGCAATCTTCTTAAACTCCAAGTTGTTTTTCCAGATCTTGTCCAGAAATTTATGAGGTACCCCTGGAGGTAATCCAATCTTTCTGGTGAAAGCATTTTATTTCTAATGTTTTGCAAATACCTACTTCATTTTTTTCAGACAAAATCTCCACAACTAGAGAAATAATTGTGACATCCTGTACAAATATTCAGGCTAGCATGCCGCTTCCATCTTTCTCCAAACCTCTTACTGTTACAGCATTTAATTACTTGTGGGCTAGAGTTGCCAGGTCACCCCATTATAGCACATTGCCACTAATTGCCTTTCCTTTGCAAATCCTTTGTATGAATTGGTGAAATTAAATTGGTGAAAGCGAAAATAAACCTCATTTCCAGAAGTCATTGATATGTTAAATGAAGACTTGGGACCGAAGACATGATGTCGGGCCAACACTGAGTCATGTGGCACATCTCTACCTTGTTGCCTCAGTTGTCCAACCATTATATGGCACAGCTTGCTACACATTAAAAATGCCATATAGTAGGTCTATGGGGTAATGGAAGGCACGGTAAAAAAAACTAGGTCATGGTAAGCAAAAGTGGCAGGAGAGATGGTGTTGCATCTCTGTTATTATCAGTATGTTTTTCTCACCACTCTTTGCGTAGGATACAAGATGAATAGCACATCAGATGTGTACACAAACACTTAGTTTTTGTCACAACACTTGCTTACGGAGGATGACTGAATGGATGGATGGATTGACCTTTTTGGTAGATAAAATATTTACATATACATTCAAAATAATTATTTCCAGTTTAAGAAAAGGCTAGAAATGGCCAATTTCATTAATATTTTTCATTAAAGATATCCAGTGATAGGAAAATAGTCACTACACTCAGTAACTAGAAAATATCACTCTTAAACCTTTTTTCAGAAAGGAAAGATAATGGGAATGCAGGACAATGCTAATAAGTAGGCTGCACACGCAAAACCCTAAATTTGGCCCAGAGCCTATTGCCTAGCCTTGCCCTTCCTTCTGTATCCCATCATGCCCCAGAGATGACTGTTAGATGAGTTGTTTCTTCTGGCTCCTGGCTACAGGATCCTAGAGCACTGAGCATGGGCTTTTTAAGTTTTTTCACTTAAAAATAAATTGAAATATAGTTTAAACCACCTTACTCAACATCCTTTGTTTTTTATGTGTTCTCTGACTGAAATCTTTTGATTTTCCAATCGCTATAAGTGAATGCATTCCAAAGTGCCCTGCCTGTGACGAGAAAAAGGACCCCTTGATCTCTGTATTACATATCCAAAGCAGGATCACCACACCCAAGACTGCGAACACTTTTTCAGAAGTTGTCCATGAGAACACAAAGGGGCATGTGGAAAATCAGACTGCACAGCCTGCATGTGAGGCTGCAGGAAGCAGATTCAGGACATTCCGAGGGGTGAGAATTTCAACCATCTACCTCTGCAAGCTAAATGGACTACCTAAGAGCTAGATCTAAGGAGCGCAGAAGAAAGGAGAGATGACGGCGTTCCCATTTGATATTGAGAACAGGTACTGTGGCAGCATGCTTGCTGATGGAGGATGGGACATCTGTGATGTCAAAGTCCTCATCATCGAGGAGACACAGTATGTCAATGTTGAAACCTCCTTCGATATTGGTTCTACCTACTGAATTTCAAACCTATGAGACCCTCTCAATCGATGTTTAAATAAATTGCATCTGAACCAAGGTGATCTTCCAAATCTTCTTCATAAGTGGGGCTTTCAGTGGATTTGCTCAGTCACCTCAAAAGGAGAAGAGTGCCACGGGTTTCTGATTCAGAGTACTCCAGAGTGTACTCTCTCCCATCAGAGATGTGACGCCTGTGTTAGGTTTATCGCCTAGTCATTCTCCAAGTAGGTCAGTCTCTTCTCGTTTCTCATCACCGCCACCTGCTACTCCTCTGTCTTTGCTGTCACTACATCGGCCGAAGTCACCAGTGATCCCTCAGGTTAACTCCCCTGCTGCCAAAAACAGCACCTGTGGATAATTAACACAAAAGGAGATAATCCACTAGATCTCCCAGGTCTTGTTCTCCTCCAAAGCACCCTATATGCCACAGTGAGAGGTCAAGTTTTCATATGACCTTTAGGAAACATGGTCGCACCCATTCATGGTCATCCTATACATAGATTGTTCCTCTATTAGGAACTAATCTCAGACGTTTTCTGACTCTCCGTCAATCAACACCATTAAAACCGTTAATAGGATATTATAAAGGGGAGCAGCAAACACCTGATCAGGATGCTCTTTTCCTTCACATGCCATTGTTCCTTTTTCTGCGGTTTCTCAACACAAGGCAGACCAGCATATGGATTCAGTTGGGAGTAAAGTGTGTGGTACAGGAGCCACGTGCATGAAAACAACAAGTGCCACAACCTTACTCAGCCACTAATGCAGATCTCTCTGGAACTCTTTCTAAAGATTTATAGAAAAACTGCAGAGAAAGGACAGGCAACATTTCAAAAGATTCTCCAAGAGGGAATGCTTATGCCCAGCTAGGTTATTACTGCTGCAGTAGATTCCTCAGACCTGGGACCTCCTTGATAGTGCCATAGTATTTGTCTTGGGCTCAATTCATGTTTAATGGTAACTGGGTTTATACAGAAAACTCAACAGAGCATCTTCAACCTCTCATTCACTGGCAATTGGATATTCAAATCACACCCAGATGTCAAGATGGCCCAGATGAAGTCTGACATGAACATCTTAAAGGCTGTAGGTCTTGGGAAGAAAAAGAATGCAGTTAGCGTGTGACCGGAGCTATTCCCACAGTGGGTTCAGTGGCACCCACAACATTATCAACAGCAGCTAAGTCAGCTTTAGAAGTATAGAAGACCTTTGAAAGGCAAAGGAGGCCAGCAGACCTTGGCTTCCAAAGCAAAACCTATGCCTAAAGCAATGAGGTGTTAATTCCCTTCACTCCATTGATCACTCTGGTAGGAGAAAGGGTATTTTAGGAGGAGAGGGGGACATGAGGGAGAAGTATTTCAAAACTTCTGTAAGATTGGCAGAATATTAAGAGATGCTTTGGTCTTGAATATGTTTTGGAATAGATATGAACTCAAGTTCAAGTCTTCTCCACCTTTTTATATCGCCAAATAAGTCTTTCCAACATCATCAGGATTTGTTTTGAAAGGAAGTAAACCCCTAACTTCAGAAGCTTGTGTTGGTGGATGTTCCTTTCCACAAAACAGGCACATAAATATATTCCTGCTCCTCTAGTGCAAAGAAAGGGCTGAAAGAAGAATTCACACCCAAACTTCATTTAAGACAAAAACAAATGAGTAAAGAAATAAATGTTTTCCATCTTAGCCACAAATTATAGTAAGGAACAGCAGTAGCATGCGTTGCATTTTATGATGTAAAGAAGTTACTCCTGTTGACTTTGGCATGTAGGTATTCATTATATGGTAGTTTGTTCCCCCTTGGGACCCTTTGGTTTCCTTTAAAGCATAAACCCACTCGGGGTTATTCACATTACTTTTCCTTATGAAGCTAAACTATCATGAAAGACCTTGTGATGCATTGTTGTAATTACAGGCATAGTACGATCAGAATTCACAACTGATCTCTTTCTGGTGCTCTTAGCATATTGTCACAACACTGTAGATCATTTGTTATCAAATTGCTTTCCTTTTATGTGTCATCCACTTACATGACTTGGTTCATGTCTCCTAATTTGATATGCCCTTTTATAACTGTTTCATTGAGACAAATATATAGAGGATATGGAGTGGGTGAGAGAGCAAAGGGTTAAACTGGGGCATGTGTGGGTTCACTAGTTTGAACCATGTATCTAGTCTTCTAACAGTACTGTACAGCGTAGCAGATTGGTAACTACAATGAGCGGAGTTACTGTTGCTTTTACCTATTCCAAATTATGTATTTATTGTCCTTTTTATTACTTTCCAGCAACTTCTTCAAATAGTGAAACAGAAGACAAATCAGAATTTAGTTGATACAACATTAAAATTCACTCTCAGTGCACTTTGGAACCTTACAGATGAATCTCCAACTACCTGCAGACACTTTATTGAAAACCAAGGCTTGGAGCTCTTTATGAAAGTTCTAGAGGTACTTTTCCACATTCTGTTTTATTTTCTGCTCCATTGTAGATGGCACTTTTTCACCCAAAAAATAACAACATTTTTACTCTTATAGGCCTTTCCATCAGAGTCCTCTATACAACAGAAAATACTCGGCCTCCTGGTAAGACATGGATACCTATTCGTATGTTTTGAGTGTGCAGCTGTGTTTGTATTTAGTTTGATACATTGGTCTAATGTGCTTACTTGTATGTCGGTCACATTTGGAGCATGTACTCAATCCACTGCAAAAACAGAATTGTGGGGAAGTGTTTAAATACTCTCCCCTAATCTATTTAGACACTATTGTCATATGTGTAAAATTGACTTGTACAACTTTGTCAACCATATTTAACAGGTGTGGGTGCTGTAATGCAAGACTTAAATGATCTGGAGTGACCGTGATTGTACAGTTTCACCCTCAGCTCCTAAATTAGTCACTCCTTCTACGCCTGCTGAATGTTTGTATTGCACTGGTCAAATAATTATTCCTCTCCTCTTGAGATGTAGGCAGTTTAGAAGAGAAACCTTTCTTGGTTGTGAGACTCTGGGCACATTTTGCAATGCTGTGAGCAGGAAGGATGAAGCCCTGCTACGAAAAATGTTGAATGACTATGCATCGGATTCTGGTGCAAGATTGAAAAGTGGATTTATTCCTTCCAGTTCTCACAGCTGCTTAAAACCCCTGTGACTAGTGAGATAACAATCTAAAGGGTTGTTTTAGGTCATAAATTGCCAACAATGTAGTGGACATCAAGTATCCCCTTGAGCGACTTGGGCAGGGCAGTGTGGCCATATTAGCAGTAAACTAGCTAATGCCCACTGTCTCTACAAAAAGTAGGGTAGAATCCCTAGATTTTCTAAAGGACCATTGTACTTGGTTAACAAAGTGTGTAATGTATGTATCTGTGAGTGTTTGTATGCTGAGTTGTCATTACTACAAATCCTCAATCCCAGCTGGATCCTTATAAAATTCATAGATATCTTTCTGGTCCTGATGAAGGCCATCTGACCCATGAGGCAAAAACATACCCGTAACATGTACACCAACATTGTGACGCAGCTCCCCGCATCCTCTTAGTACACTTTGTACCCATTTTTAGGGCTCGTGCCTGCGTTGCAGTGAGAGCCCTTTTGTATGGGGTTTTGAAAGCTGCTCACACGCTCATGCGTGTGAGCAGCTTTCCGCAGCTGCCATTGGCTTTTGCGTGCTTTTTAAAAAATAAAAAGGCCAGCATGCAATTGGGCAAAGGCGGGTGCATGTCCCGCCTTTGCTCCACCCATTCCCGACGGTGGCTAGCACGCGCAGCAGCGTGCGTTCGCCTCGCTGCCACGCTCCCTCCCCCCGCTCCTCTGTGGTGCGCGCGCACCACTAGTTTCAAATAGTAATTAAAGGAAGGGTCGTTATCCATAAGAAAAGATAGAGGTTGTAATAAAAATTATGCGTTCATAAGAAAGGACCGAAACAATCCCCTTCAAAGCTTTACTGCAATAGACCAGAAAAGTATTTACTGATGTGCTTCTCAGTAAAAACGCAAATAAGGTCAAGAAAAAAGTTATGCATTAAGAATCCAGCCTCTGAAAGAATCTTACATAGTCATATGATGCACATCAGAGCACGGCTCGCCCCTTTATTTAACAATCGCTCCTTGCTGCTCCAGAAACCTGTTATTCGGCACAGATTTCATGTTCAAGTATTTAAAACCACACTCTCCAAACGCTCCTCTAACTGATTCTGTGGCGCTCACTATCCGGTGTGTCTCCAAGGAAATGGCAGCCAAGAGAAAAGGTGTTTCCTACCTGAAAACAACAATTGGTCATACCATAGGTACGGTACAGCGGACTGCATTCCAGTGCCCTCCACCGATCATAGAACCTTATGAACGACCCCGGGCAAGCAGTGATTAACCTCACCCTCCTATCGTGTGCGACACCGCGCTGCTACAATCTTCACAGGTGTTATGTAAATACGCACACCGGCCGATGTGTGAACGCCCTCCTTATAGTCACACCCTCTTGAACAGCTGAGCCTTATTACTCCTGCTGGATCATGGAATTTGTAGTCTCATAGCCTGATCTAGTATCAAATACAAAACATCCGTTATTAAAAAACAAATGTTCAAGAGAATTATTGTTTCTTGTTTCTTTAGAGCTTTTAACCGCACAGACCCCCTGTCGGGCAGTTTTTTCCTATATTGTTTTTCGTTGATACTAGCTGTTTGGGTATTAGGATTTGTCGGTGGCAGCACCCAGTCCTTCCTTTGACAGAAAAAGAAATTGGTGATAGGGTTTCTGTTCCAACAAACTCTGAGTATACAACTGTCACAAATACCTGTCCCAGGATGGAAATAACAATCTCTCTTTTTTGCAACCTTACTTTATTTCTCATTAGCAGTGCAAGAGAATATACTTTGGAACAACACAATACAGAACTGCCGAAACAATGCCGACATTCCAATAGGTAATACAACACATTAGCATCTCGGCACTGCGAAGGGCAAAACCGCCAGAAAAGCAGACTTAAAGGGTCTCATCACTCTCCAGGAACGACAGTGGAACAAGTCTGCAATACCTCTATGTAGAAAATCTAAGAAGAAAGCATTATGGGGGGAGGAGAGCGGACGGCAGGGCATAGAGGTACTTGGGGGTTGCTAGGGGTTCAATCACAACACTATAAAGGCTAGAGGAAGTTTTTAAAGAGCCACAGGGATTGATTCCCCTATTCGGTAAACAATAACACACAAAGCAACCCCTGCGTCTGATACAGAAAGGAATGAGTACTATCAAAAAGTCCTTTTAAAGGATGGTTTCCCTTACCCACCTGTAGGTGGCATGCTTCATCAAAGGGTAACCTCCTTGGTAACCTAGTTTAAAAGCAGGCAATAACCTCTTCACTGAGAAGGAGGGGCTCAGGGATGTTTTGATGGAGAAAAGTGTACTAAATACCGTGGATGAGCTGGGAATGGTGAGGGGTGCAGAGCAAGAAAATTGTGATCTAAAAATAGCTCCAAGGTGCGCAAACAACTTTATTGGGGCGCCCCTGGGCCAGGAGTAAAATTAAGCCTCAACAGGAGGGAATCCAACCTGTCATTGTGTGGAAAAATAGGTCAACATGTTTCAGCCTGATACCCTCATTCAAGGTGTGGCGGCCTTCTTCAGGACCTTATAGAAGCTTCTGCAATAATGTGAAAAAAATTAAGGTAGTGCTAAATAAAAACCATTGGTGAAGTGGCTCCACTTAATCAGGGATCCACAGGTAGAAGTAGCTGAAATAAATAAATATATTGGTATAACATATGTCAGCATGAATTACTAACACTTAAGCATAATACTCATTCACTTTCTAAGATTTGCAGCGGTTAACACTGACCAGCAAACTCACATAGCCACACCCCAAAAACAATGCCTACAAGCAAATGTCCGGTACACATCGCCAACTTAACCTTGGCACAAACGCAAGGCGGCCTAACGTCCTACAGTGTTCAAAGGACATATGTGTATCCGCTGTCACTGGACATAAGTATGTCAGAGTACAGAAATTACAAAATCAAAAACACAGTTGACTCAAACACAACCCCCCATAGAGAATATGTGTGTATATATCATCATGTATTTGGACTTGGGAAGCCCTTTATAGTATTAATGGGCGAGCCTATTCAGCTATCTGTAGAAACCATATCCATTTGGTATTGTCAAGACGAAGGACAAAAAGAAAGGAAAAGGACCACTCGCAAGCTGTGAAATTAAACCCTCCCCATCATTAGGTTTTGGAAGGGAAAAAACAAACAGTGCCGGTCCACATACAGAGCCGTACCCATGCACTATTGTAACATAAATAACAACAAAGAGAAAAAATACCCCCCACAACTATAAGGGTAATCCCTACCAGGTGCAGGCAGAGCCCACCAAGTGGATTGTACAAATGCACTGCCAGTAACTGAAAGTGACACACGGTCAGTCGAGCGCAACACTATATTTAGCACTCACTCATAGGGATTAGTTAAGATGAACTCCGAAATCCTAGCTGTGCGTGCATATTAGCACCCTCAGCACGGAGTCCTTAACAGTAAACAATCACTGCGGACACAAACTGCCATGTGTAGGTGATGTCCATAGCATGGGAAACCCCACTTGTGTCGTTCCCCAATGTAAAAAATGAAGTTGGCAAATGGTTGCCAAATGTACCTTGCATTAAGGGCAGCCTGGCCATGGATTGTGCTGCGGATAGAAATAGACCGCCGTACGAGTCCAGTTCCTTTATTAAGTAACCGCCTACTTCAGTTTCAAGGGTGTGGGAAAGCGTTGTGTGTGTCAGTGTTATTGAGCCAATCACAGGTTTCTAGGGACTTGTAGTTCTTGAAGTCAGTACAAAAAAATCCTCGAGCTATAATGAAGCACAGGGGTTGGCAGGTTGCTAGGAGTTGTCATACCCGGGAGAAGTCAATATATCAGTCAGCTAAGAGAGACAACGCTTAATGCGTCAGCTGTGGAGGTAGTCCGCTAAACTCAGTGTTTCGATACCTCAGGGGTGGAAGTGAAAAACTAAGGATGTCACTGGCTATGTTCAGACTGAGGATGCAGTATCACTCTTGAGGAAGGGACCCAAGACTGCCTTGAAAGTGTGTAATTTATCATTAAGTTTGTATGTGCTACGCTTATGACAGACTATGCAGTGGAGTTCAAGCTGCCATTCATGGAAGGATCGCAGGGTGGGTGGTCACTTGTGGTAAAGTATACACAGCTTGACCTGTGGCTAGTGAAGTCGCCAACCGTCGATGTTTATGCAGTGACATATCAGGAATGTCTAGGATATCATGGATATAAGATGCTGTGCTTAGGGGAAGGAAAGATCAATGTAAGATTACATTGTCTGAGTCATCAGAACAATAGTATGTAGAATAAGTCGCCATAATCAGCACTACACCTCCAGCACAGGTCGTGGGGCAAGATGTTTGCCCGTTTGAGTTTCCAAGGGGACCAGTACCAATCAATCAGTGTCTTGAAATATATGAATTTTCATCAAGACTACCAGAGACGCAAGTCATGATCAAGAAGCACAGATGTCTATGGGTCTGGTGTGTAAGTCTCCATAGTAGCAGCTGCTACTGGAGTCCAGTAACTGTTAGGGAGTCAAGGACTTCAATAAGGAGATAACAATCTCAAAACCATGGACTCGGGGTGATGTCTTATCTCATCAACATGTGAGTATTCCATTTTTCCTTGGGGTTGTTACTTCTTTTGCAGAGGAACACAATCTTGATTTAAATGGATAACATATTTACTATAGATTAGGTGATAAAGCTGAAACCAGAGAACCTGAATGAGATTGATAGCTGTTATGGTGTAAGTGCATTTGTGTGTTTCCTTATTTGGATGTCACTTTGTAGATTGTGAGGCGAATGGAATTCCAAGTTTCAGTTATGCCTGGCATCTTGGAGAGGACTGTCACCAGGTTGTCTCTCCAATACAGCCTGTTTAAGTATTACTTTGTCTGGTGTACCAGTGTATCTTTCCACTGCAACAACAAGCCCCAGAATGGCCAAGACACATGGTTAGTCACAGAACTCGTTCATCTGTGAAAGAAGTCCGACAGAGGACACCATACATACCCGCTCAAATAAGTGCGTGGGGCAAAATCTTTTGCCAACTTCAAACATTGCTGGCTTTAACTGCTTTACTCCTGACAGATTCCAGCTTTAGAGAAATATAGAGAAGCAATCTGTAGGTCAGTGCACACTTTTCTAAAGTGCCATTGTCTGGATTCGGACATCAGGATGAAGACATAGATAGGCCAAGCATCATTTCATAATCTGTATAGTTAGCCTGCCTATTTCAAGCTATGTTTTTCATCTATCTGATCTCTTTCTCCAGATTCCATTGTTTAGCCTCTTAAATGCTAGCCCTTTTCTCTTCCCAGTGCTGAACACCTTTTTGATCTTTGGCAGGGTAGTTGGCACTTAATCCACCATAACCTTTTTTCCGCAAAAAAACACCTATCAAGCTACCAAGGGTTTGTGGTTTTCAAAAGAGGCAACCAAGCAAATGGCCAAAATGTGGCTTTTTCTTTAAATGGCAAAAGATGCTGTATGAAAAAGTGTGTGCTTTTTACTAAAATTGGCATCTGTCAAAGGTTTGCTGCACCAAGATTGTCCTCAACCCAGCTTTCAGAGACGGGCAACAATTTTAAAACCACAGTTATTTGCAGTTTTCTAAGTGGGGGTCATTATTTACTATTAATTTGGTCTCAGTCTACTTGCAGTTTATGGGGTTTTATCAAAACAATATTCTTAAAATCAAAACATAGTGATAATAAGTACAATAAATTGAATGGGTGTGCCACTGTTTCATCTGTAATTTAGTTTTTTGCCCTGAAGGCTAATCTGTAAAAGTAATGTACCATAACATCTGTCACACTCGTGATATCACGAGCCATCTATAGAGGTGCGGCTCATGATGATTTTTCATTGTTTCGATCATATATCAATTAATGATATAAAATTGAAAGAATAAAAATGCATATGAAGAAAAGTTATGCATTTTAAATGTGCCTAAAAAAAACTTGGGTATAGAGGTTAGGACTTTAAATTTGGGATTACTCAAGTGAATCTGAGAACAATTTTAAGAAATGTTCTTTTGTGCTCATGGAATTACATTTGAAAGTCAAATGTGTAAAAAAAACTTTATCGATAAGGACAAATGTACTATTCTGCATTCTTACACTTCTGATAAAAATAGTACCCCAGATGTGTGAGTGGGCCTATCTAATGAGTCAGGAAAAGTACAACAATCACACAGTGTCAGTGCCAAGAATTCCATCCGTTCTTGGGGTGGGCTTAGTTTTTGTATATGGGCCCATGATCGGGGGAATCCTACCAACCCTAAACATTTGTGAAAACTAGACACTTTAGGGAGTTCAATGTGGTATGATCTGGCTTAGATGCTTACTGTGGACAGTAATAGAGTTTCACACCTCATTCTTTGACAAGTACTGTAGGAGCCTGGTCCTAAATAGAGTATACTGTGCAAAGAGTCCAGGTATCCCTTAGGAGTGGACAGGGACTTGCTCTAGCAATCCCAAGGTGCTCTCCTAAGGGTAAGTGTGGTTGAGCAGCCTTAGGTTCATCAGAGAGGAGTGTGGGCATGTGAGAAATACATACACAGTCAATAAATGATGTACTGGATTCAATAAGGAGATCCAAATCAATTTATAAAATTAACACATATATATATATATATATATATATATATATATATATATATATATATATATATATATATATATATATATATATATATATATATATATATATATATATATATAATCAGACTCAGTACAATCAGGTAAGTACATTTCGAGATGAAAATACTTTACGTTTTCAAAAGTCGACACTTTTTGTGCAATTTTCAGAGGCTGTAATGTTATCCTATGGGAGGAAAATCAAATACGCATACAGGTAGAGTACAGAAATATGAGACCAATCTCCTGGACTTAAGGTGAGTATGAGGCAAGGTCCAAGGCAGCACCAAGTGGTCACACCAGGAGGCACTGGGGCTGCCGGGTGCAGAGGTGCAATGCAGCCTCGGGTGCCCAATGTTAGTCTATGGGGGTCGGTCTTCGAAAAAAGAGGCTGCAGGTTTGGACTTAAAGGCTAGTCCGGCTGAACCAATGGTGGGGGTGGGGAGGGAGTGTAGGGGCGGGTGCTCAGGCCTCACGATGCTCGGTACACCTGTGGTCCTGTTCTCCACGGGCCAGGGGCGACTGCTGCAGCGTTTTCCTGAGGCTTTGGGTTTTTGTCTTCGAGAGCACTCATGGTCAAGGGGGCCTGCAAACAGAGGCTGCAAGCAGCGTCGGGGACTCCACAGTAGGCAAGTCAAAGCTGGAATTGGTCTCTGGAGGGGCGGGGGAACCATGCTGGCACCTTTGGCCTAGTTCAGCTCAGACTGGGCAGCACGGGTGCAGTGGTGCTTTCCGGTATCAGGTTTTTGCAGTCCTGAGTCCTCACAGGCCTCTTGGGGTGTCTGCAGGATGCAGGGAAGCAGCTCTGCTGCTATGCGAGAGTTCCTGATTCCGGGGGGGGAAGTGCTGGCTGGTCTCCCAGGCTTTGGAAGTGAGCAGCTGCAGGACAAGTCGTCTTTGGTGCAATTGGCGAAGTCAGCAGGCATGCCGGCAGGGTTGGTGTCAAGTCAGTTGTTAGTCTTCTGTTCTTGCGACTCTTCATGTCCATCTTCTTTCAGGTTGGCAGGATCTGATTTTCTGGTGCCCGGTGCTCCCCTAAACACTGCATTTAGGTGCTTTTGGGAAGGGTAGCGTAGTAGCCAATGGGCTACCTGCCCATGGTGTCACTATGCCCCCTTTATGACCACTTCTTGTGAGAAGTGGACATATCCCTGTCCCAGAGTTCCTAAGTTTGCCACCAAGATGGCAGACTCTGAAATTTTGTGTTCACTTCAGGTAGCCCACCTTAGGGCTGGAACTAACCTGAAAGTGAACATTTCACATCCTTTCCTGTGAGGTAAGCCAGAAGCCAGATTTGAATGCCAAAGATGGTGGGCTCTTTAAAGCTCCTTGCATTTACGTGCTAATCTGCAGGTCTTCCTGTTGGAGTGAGGTGTAAACACCCTCTGCCTGAGCAAGTTTTGTTCCTGAGCTCCTAAGAGCAAAGACTCTCTCTCCCTTTCTCGGGTCTCAAGCTCTTCTGGGTTAGCAGACTGTATAATACCAGTCCATGAGCATATCAGTAGTTGGTAGGTTTGCAGGGGCACCTCTAAGGTTCCCTCTGGGTGCATATATAAATAAATCCAACACTGGAATCAGTGTGGCTTTATTAATAGATGTTTGATACCAAACATCTTTTGTTTCAGTGAACTCATCATGTAGTTGGGGAACTCATTTTCACCAGTGTCTATGACGTACTTAAAATGGATTCCCTGGTCACTTGTACTAGCAGTAATGGACTTGACCAACAAAGATGCATATCTGCTCATGCAGATATGTCCACACATGTAGTATATTGCACTCTGCCTTAGAGCTGTAGGCCTGCTGTAGGGGTGACTTACCTATATTGCATGCAGTGTCTGTGGGCATGGCATACAGTGATGTGTCCCATGTTGGGTTTTCACTTTTGTCTGCACCAAGACAAGCAGCCTGCAGTGGTAGTCTGTATGCGTTTGGTGAGGGATCCCTTAGGGTGGCACAATCCGTGCTGCAGTCCTTTAGGTCCCTCTTTAGCCTCTTGACCTAGACACCAGGGGTACAGTTTACTAGGGGCTTGCAGGGAGTTCTAAAAGTATTGCCAATTGGGAAACAAATGTACAGTTTTGGGAAAGAGATCTGGCACTGGGGACCTGGTTGCCAGTACAAATCACATCAAATGACAGGCAAAACGTGGGGGTGACCATGTAAAAAAGGGGCACTTTCCTAAAAGTACAAGCTCTGCATTTTCAAAATTGACTTTTCCTATCTGTTGCTGCAATGCTTTTACAAAAGTGTTGTCCATTTAGTCCTGCACCACCCACCACACTACATGAAATATGGGTTACTGCTCCTACAGCAGTGAGATTGTACATAATAGCCAGTTCAAAGTTGCAGAAGGACATCGATCTTCCAGTGGTATTCTGACATTGGGAAAACAGACAACCTATGCATTGTATGCTGCAAAATGGATCAGGTGCCTCGCCAACTTCTTGTATCAAATGAGTTTGATGGATTGCATCGTATAGCTGTAACAGCTGGCCACTTTTATCAACTACGCTCTTGCTATAGTCCGGTATTAAGTTTGGCTTATTCTCTTCTGACAACTTACCCCAAACCTGGGCAGGAAAAGTTCTGTCATCATAAATTGTAGTGAGCACATGCCCTTCCCATCTGTTCATTGATAGTAGTTTGTTGCAAACACGGCACTGACCATTTTGGCGCTGTTTACAATCCAGCTTTTGGGAAATCATTTGTGGTTACTTCAAATTGTCCCAAACACCGAAGTGACAATGTTGTACAGCTCACTTAGGAGCTGTGTTCTTTCATAGTAATTGTCTACATAAATGGCATTTGTGAAAGATGGAATTACAGGTTGAAATCATTACAGGTGTGGACAAATGAACACTTGCTGTGCTCTGCGTGGAACCTCTAGGCACTCTGTATTGTGCTTATGCCACTGTGTCAGTGGTGCAGGTTGAATTTTAAAAGGGACATTAGACATTTTACTGCCTTTCTGTGCATCATGGCCATGTCTTTCAGATTCACTTGAAGTCTCCATCTGATGGAACTCCAGCAAAGGAAAAATCACTTCCAGGATCTGATCCATAATTCTCATCATCCGACTTAGTCTCTGTTTCTCAAGCACCATGAGGGGCCACTCCTATTATTTGACTAAGAGCCCTGGAAGTAGTCCAACATTGACATGCCACATCTCTTTTCTTCTGTAAAAAGAAAAAAGCAACTACTGTGTGTAGGGTGCAGAGGTACTCGGAAATGTGTATGTACTGTGAATGATAGTGTTTGAGTGATGTGAGTGAAAAGTGAGTATTCACTGCAGGTGAGAATGGGATAAAAACTGTGACTAAAAAAAAATTAAAGGCAAAATCAAAACAGCCAAAAGTCACTGGAAATAACAAATTCTTTATCCAATAAGTATCTACATACAAAAACATAATCGAAATTGCAGAACCTGTTGCAGACACTAACTCATGTGCTTTCAAAACAGGATTACAATTGGGGGAAAAATGTTGCCCTGCAGAGGAGTTGTAGCCCACGATTTGTAAATATATCCGCAAATGTGGGAGAAAATTAAGCCGCATTGTACATCCAGTAATTATCATTCATTGCAAATTGCATGTGATTCCCTGTTCTTGGATCCACAAACAATAATCTGCTGCAGAAGGTGCCCCTACTAATATTTGCAGCCCATGTCTTTGCACAGTTTTAGGTGTGCAATATGCATCATGTTCTTGTCGACCGACAATCCGTGTTGGTTGGCATGTTCAGAGTGAATGTGTTAGTGCCATACTGCCATTCAATATGTTTTTTCTTCGCTATATGTTGCTTTTGGCTTTTTTTAATTGTATTTGTTGGAGCTTAATAACGTGTTCTTTAAAAAAATACAAATTGTGAGGAACTTTGCCACAATTCCTGCGTAAGAATACAGTCAGAAATAGGAAGAGACTCCAATTGCTAATGGTGTCTCTGCCGTCAGGCACAGAGCACAGTTGATGACCACAGTTGATGAAAAAAATGGCTTTCATTTTCTCTGATGTTCAGGGCACTATTCCCTTCCCAATAGGAGGCGATTAAGGTAATCCGGGCCCAATCAAGCCCCATGTGGAAGGGAAATGCTTCAAATACTATTTCATCGTCTTGGGTTGTTCCTTGTGCCAGATGTATTGCCACCCCAAACAAAGCAGTCACTGGTGCCTCATGGAAGGATTGCTGTTTGGGTTTTGCAGGCCCAGATGCTATCCACTTGCAGAAGTTTTTTGGCAAGGGGAGACACTTTGCTTTTCGGTGCTGCCTCTCTTTTGAATTATGTCTGTGGGGCAGTGCTGGGCTCCCGTGCACTTTCTTCAGAAAGAAAGAAATGGTGTTATATTTACTTGGAGGGGTAATCACCCCCGCCCATGCAAGAGAAAAGGTTATATATATTATTTGGTCCCCAGGGGAGTTTGCCCCTCTAAAATGCTCATATTTTTAGGATCACTTAAATGTTATGGCAAAAGTAAAAGGATATGCCTTGCAAGAAAGATGGCCCTTATTTCGTTTTTATAGTTATTAAACTACTTTGCAGAAGATAATTATCTTTTGAAAATTTGTTGCAGAATGTCACACTGATGCAGATGTACTCAGTATTGATGCATTCAGATGTATTCAGCAAAGATGCTAATGATGAAGTACCATGATTACAAGTAAATGACTTATTTCTTTTCAGAACAACATTGCTGAAGTGAAAGAGCTTCATTCTGAGCTAATGTGGAAGGAGTTTATAGACCACATAAGTAGATTATTACACAGCGCTGAAGTGGAAGTCAGTTACTTTGCAGCAGGAATCATTGCTCATTTAATATCCAGGGGAGAAGAGGCCTGGACGCTTACTGACGCTCTGAGGGATGACCTTCTTCAACAATTGGTAGGGTATTGGCTTACCTATTTAATTATAGAAAGGTTTGTTTGTTATTGCTTTTTCTATGAGTGTGTATTTTAACTAAAATATCACCATCTTCTTTTCCAGCACTCTACAATTTTGAGTTGGCCCACCCCAGAGTGTGAAATGGTAGCATACAGGTAACTTCTTACGATCTATTAACATTATAGTTCCTGACAGCTGAAGTTCCAAGGTAAAGATCCTTATATTAACTGTTCCCCCAATTAGTGAACTTTCTGTAGCATTTTCCAGTTTTTAATAATTGTTTTACTCCAGTTAATCACGCACATACAAATACACACAATCATAAATTCCATCTCTCATGCACCTGCTATATGTTGGTGCCCTTTTAATCTGAGCCACCCATAATGACTGGCAAGTTAGGGATATCACTATATCGGTAGGCGACAATCATAGGAATTGCCAGATGAATAAACTGTAATTTTTTATTTATTAACTAAACGTCCTTAATAGTCATTTATCTTCTCTGTAACACATTACATATTTTGCCCATTATACATCGAGGGTGTAGTAGGGTTCTTCCTGGAGTAAACAGTTATACAAGTGGCTTGAAACATGTTTGTGATAAGTACCACCAATATATCATCTAAGGAGCTTCAAATACTGGTATCATAAGATAACACATAAACCATTAGCACATGTGAGAGAAACACCTTTAACAAATGTGTATACCAGGTCATACTCAGACAGCTCCATGGAATAGGATACAGTGTGTCACATTACTTTGATGTCTACGGCTTACATATATGGGGCTAGAAAACATAATACCAAGCATAGTGGGCTTTCATTACCATTTGGGTCAAATCTTCTATGAGCAGTTTGTATGCAGGCTAATGATCAAGCTGTTCCTGCTCAGATTTGAAAACAGGAATTTCTGTTTTTGATTTCCCTGTGTTTGTATAACTTAAATTTTAGGGGAGGTTTCTTAGCTCCAGGGGATACTATAAATCTGAAATAAAATGACGGTTTATTCCTTGCAATAACCGTTTTTATTTGTCTTGGCATGCCCCCTTTCCCACGTAATTACACATAACTTTTTATTCACTAGAAAATCTGCATACATTTAATATACTTTTCCATTGCTGGTAGTACATCATTTATGTGTGCACTACCTTGCTTTCATGGGTATAATGCATTTGTGGATAATTTCCCAGATGTTCTGCTAAATGATTTTTCCAGTTGAAGACTGGAGGTATTTTGAAGAAATAAACATCTAACTCCATCTGGTACAACTAAACCACCTTTCTTGTGGACTACAAAATCTACCTGTTTTTTGCTCTTTGCATATTATATAGCAATAGCTTGCTCTCAACCTTCAAGATTGCTTGCCGGTGTTTGGATTGGACTGCTCTATAAAACAAACAAACTGGAATGAAAATCACCTTTCTGGTAGGGAGCCTACCAAACCAAGTTAGTTCCAGTTTACTCTACTTTTCTAGTTTAAAGAAAATTTTCTCGAAACCGCTAAATCTTCAGTTATAGAGAATAGAAGAAAAAGTAAGCCTGTGGGTGGGGTTAGATTGGTGCAGTTTGCTTAGGCACAAAGTATTTTCAGTCCCGCTGATATATACTGTTTGATCAAAAACCATTGCAGGTAGATCTTTAAGCAAGTCTTGCATGAAATAGATAATAACAAATACGTAAAAGGGAATCCTGTTCTCATGCACATTTAATAATAGGAGCTTAAAAATCGATTTTTCTTTTAGCCATTGCTCCAGAGGTTTGACTGATGCGAGAATATTACAGACAAGAAAGGACAAGATAGGAGCCCCTCTTTTGTAGGCCCTGTTTTGGGAGCTACAAAATTAGCAAGTATACATTTTTGGAATATGGGGTTATATTTCCATTTCCTCAATAGGAAATTGATATAAATATAGTGTAACTGGTTGAAAAGCTTTTGCGATCTAATGAAAAGCTCTGGGGTTGGGGAGTGCTGTTACATTGTGGTTCTTATGTGGTCTGAAATTTGACTAGCCATAAAAAACTGTGTTGTGGGCTTGAGTTAGTAGCTGGAGAACCTACTTTAATCTGGTGGTGAAGAACTTTGAAATTATCACAACATGTTAATTTAGGAACGCTCTGGGTTAATAAAACCTCCGCTCTGCCAGACTTTTCCCTGGTTTTGCTAATATAGGAAAAGCAAAGTCCTGCACTTACTTCTCCCACAACCTTGCAAGTGGTTATAGAGTTTGGTCAGGGGTGTTTTTGAATATGGAAACAAGTCTCACAATAACAATATGACTATAGAGGGATGAGATTGCAACAATAACAATTTCTTCTGAGATGTACCTCAGAGTTGGTTAAATTCTAATTGGTAAGCATTTAATTTCAGTTATTAACAAATCTGCCCCTCAGTAGAAATAATTAATCCCTAAATGGCTGTTGCTGATTCTGTAGGTTTTTAGGTGCCTAATTTCTTATGCTGCATCTCTAATGGCATAATTGTTGACCCAATTCTCCAAACGGAGATATCCAAGCAGCATTCAGTTTCAAGAATTCACCCTTAGTTTCTTTCCCAGCAACCCACATAGTGATCCAAAGAATATCTTCAGTGGCATTTTATTCAAAATATTGAATAATTGTGGTTTTACATAGACTCAAAAGAAATAAATATTTGTTCTGCATCGTATGATTCTCACCAAAGTCATAAATGTAGACAAGTCCTGTCTGTGTGTGGAGATCCCGGAAAATAAATAAATAAATAAACAACCATATATGCAAAAAAGGAAGCAGGAAATTCTGGGTATTTCCCAAGGTTTAGGTGGAGAGCAGCTCCCTATTAGAGCACCCTACAGCACCACCAACACTTTACATCTGCTCACTTCAGATATCTGTTGTTCTAGCAGAGATTTTAAGCATAAGGATTATCATAGCGCCACCCATGCCAAGCTAGAAAGTGATAGCCTGTTGAAATGTTTTTGCAGCCAAGTCTTCAAGCATAGAATTGGCTATACAGCATGCTTTCACTTGAAAAAACAAAGGTTACATTGAAATAAGTTAAAAACCAATACTTAAGAACCAAAACCGCACTGAAATTTGCCAGTAAAGGTTCAGTGAGCTAACTATACCTAACTCACTGATATGATACCATTGATGACATCACCGATGACCTCATCTGATGAATGTGATAGTCTGCTATACACTTTTCATACTGAATTGTATTAGCTAGCTACACCCAGACCCCATTTTCTGCCACCTCTCTAACCTTTTGAAACATGCAGGACATAAAGCATATCTGTGACCGCACCACGTCTAATAGAGAACATGATCTTTTTTTTAACTGGTTTTCTGGTACATAAGAAACATAATGTTTCTGTAGAAATGATCCAATCAACCTTAAATACCATTTAAAAGCATGTATGGTGATTACTTAACTTAAAGAGTTATACATTTTAAATACTTAATCTGACATAGGATTTTTAGTCAACAGATTCAGATCTAATGTTTAGCCACTGTTAAGGCATGCTTGCAAAAATATCTCACACAAATTTTTGAAATTAGCAGACTTTGTACACTATTACAACAGCACTTACAATCATTTTGTGACTTGAACAGTTTGTGTCACCCATAGATTATACATTCTTCAAAAATGTATACTGTGTCAGAATGGTCATTGAACTTCCAAAAATAAATATCTGTACCTTTTTATAAATTTCCAGTTTATATGAAACTTGCTGGTACAACCACATAACATACTATTCTTTAATATCAACATGTGCATAGAAATCCACAGTGGAATAATGTATTGTAAGCATAAGCTTTAGTTGTTCTCACATATTTGGCGACAGGGCTTTTGATTTAAGCTGCAACCTGTTTGTAACCGGGGTCTACCACTCACACTTAGTTGCACTCAGTCTCTACCTTGTGTAAATGAAGAACTGTTTTCACTTAAAAGTTTGCTATTAGTTCAACTGTGCACCATCTAAGTTTTACCATTCTGCATTAGACTTGTCTCCAGGACTGCACTATTATAATTTAATAGTTGCACATATGTACATACAGTCAATGTATGCTGTAAATGTTTGTGGGTCCTTTACTAATGACTTTCTTTTCTAAAATGATTGAGCAGTTTATGGAGTAATTGGAGGAGCAGTAGCTTGGACCCAACAGCCCAAAAGAGTTAACAGACTTCCATACAAGCCTTAGGACCTTTTCTTTTATTGAAATGTGCCTCAACATATTCTGCAGGTTGTGACCAATCAGTTAAGATTGACAAGCCCCTTTTAAAGTGGCCAATCAGAGAATATGTGGACACCTACTGTCAAGACATTGCTCACTTTTAAACTTCAGTTTCTCAAAAACCGCTGAACAGATTTACACCAAATCCCAAAAATAATCTGAGTAAATATCTAGCTCTCTGCCAAATTTGATGTAAATATGTTTAGCTGTTTTTTCTAAAACACCCCCCTTTTTCTCAGCCCCTGCTTACTGATGCTCAACATTTTATCACTCACTTGCAAGACCCCTCCCTGTTACACCCCTTGGTCAACTCCACACACCGTCGCTATGTATTATGGAGTGGATATCCTAGTCAGGCAACCAGCTGTGGTTGGTGAAACTGTTTTAACGGTTCATTTTCAAGCATCTACATCATCCACACTAGCTACAACTTGTAGGGGGTACTACTGTATCGTCTATGCTGATCATGTGTATCTTCAGCTACACATGCCATTAACGGAAAATGCTACCCTGTAAGCATCTTTTCGCAGCGTGTAGTGCTGTCGATTCACATGCTCCCACTCACCTCCCCTGAATTGTGGTGCTCGGATCACAGATATCTTCCTGTTCGAGGCATATGAGCTGTAGATTACACACTTTTGCATAGATCGCCATCTGGTGTTGGGCCCGGATGTTTGCAGTTTGTTTTTCCTCTTGGAAAGTCTTTGGAACTCACGAGGTCGGTGACTCCTCCCTTGGTTCATATTGCGCATGGGCTTCGGCTCCATCCTCAGATTGTTTTTTTCCGCCATCGGGCTCGGATGTAATACTTCGCGCTCCGGTTCCGAACATTTCCAGTTCGACGATCGAAGCGGAATCCTCGCTCTTCGCGGTATTGTTCAGATCCTGATCTCCTCAATCACCTTCTCTTCGACACACCTTCGATTCCAGTAGTCGACGGCGGCCTTTGGGCCTATCCAAGCTCCGGTCCTGTCTGATGGAAAGAACTCCATTCAAGAAGTGCCCTCGATGTGGGTCCAAATTCCCCCACACCGATCTTCATGAGGTGTGCAACCTCTGCCTCTCCCCTGAACACGAGGCTCGAGACTGTCCCGCCTGCAAGTCTTTCAGATCCAAAAAGACTATTCGAGATCGAAGGGCCAGACGAAACATGGAGCACTCCTCGACCTCCGTTCCAGTCGACCTCTTCGGGGACTACGTCGAAGCTCCGGGACAGCAGCACACCGAAGAGGACCTCGTTGGTGCTTCCGAAGCCGACGACTCGGATGTGGAGGACATCACCCCGGCGCAGAGGGTCGTGAGTAAAATACCCCCACCCACACCCGCGCCAACACCTAAAAAGGCTTCGGGCACGCCTTCGCCTCCGAGCCTAGGCAAGACCAAAGACAATGCTTCCAACACCCCACCTTCGGGCCCGGTGAAGAAGCCTGATAAGCCTTCCGGCGGCTCGGGCTCGAGCCAGCCTGCCAGCGGTGCCGATAAACATACATCTGAAAGAAACACGTTAGTTAGATTCCTCACCTTAGCCGTCAGACTGGATCCGGAAGATTTTTCGTCAGCAATACCCCTTGCGCGTCGCTAGGCGTCGTCTGCGGCTCCGCGTCCGTCGTCGGCGTCGTGCGCCGGAATGACGTCGTCGGAGTCCTTGGACGCCGCCCTCGCGCGCTGACGTCAGTTCTTCTTTTTTCCGCGCCAGTAAGCGCAGATCCGGGAGAGCTACCCCTTTTAGTCTTTTTTGACTAAGTTTTTTGATCCTTTTTGATCTTGTCTCGACTCCGGTGCCGGTAGGATGCCTGGTTTCAAAGCTTGTGCTGACTGTAACCGCTTGATGTCGGTTACGGATCATCACCGCCGGTGCCTTTACTGTTTGGGCCTCGACCACGACGCGGAGTCGTGTTCGGACTGCAAGGCCCTGACCTCGAAGGCTAGACGGGAGCGGTCCCGTAAGCTCCTCGAGATTCGCCACTCGGCTCCGCGCCCCTCTCGATCCCGGTCCAGGAGGAGGTTCAAGGATCGGTCGCGGAGCCGCAGCCGACGTCATCATCGCTCGTCTGGCTCCAAGTCTTCGGGTAAGTCGAAGCACTCCAAGAAGTGACACCGCTCTTCGGACTCCCCTCGCCGGTCGCGCGACTCGGCCGAGGGTCAGGGTGGTTCCACCCCCGCGGCTCCAGCGGAGCCGCAGGCGCCGCGCAAGTCCCCATACCCGCCGGTCCCTGGGACTGACGCGACGCCGGCGGAAGTCAGTGCCTTCCTCTCGGCCATGAGGAGCCTGGCTCCGCCGTCGACGCCCGCTGGCGCGCCTTCGGGCCCTGCGGACCCGACTGGGCAACCTTGCATGCCGGCGGCTCCGGCCCCGGCTCCGGCCCCCAACGCCCCGAGTCCCCGCCGACGCCGGTCGACCTCGTCACGCCTCCTCTGCCGGCGTCGACACCGGTTCCACCTCCGACGCCGGCTCCGCTCGGCGTCGAGCCCCAGTTGTGCCCCGCTCCGGATCCGGTGCCGTTGCGGCGTCGATGGACGCCGCGTACGGCGCCGTTAGAGACACATTATGTCTATCGTCCGGCTCCGCTCCTTCCTCCTGTTTACCAGGAATCGGATGACGGGGGCGAATGGGAGGGGTCCGAGGATCCTATGGCCGTTCAGGCTCAGCTGTCACAGGACTGGGCAGATGAACTGGGGGAGGCCAGTGGTCTGGATACCTCACCAGACACTGGATTCATCTCTCCTCCGACTGTGGCTTCGGAGGAGGGTGCTGCTTTCTCTGTGGTGCTGCGCAAGGCGGCCGCAGCCCGTGGGCTCGAGCTGCCTGCCGTGGCTGTGAGGACTAACGTCCTCACTGAGGTGCTTCAGTCTGCAGCAAGCTCCACTGAACCTCTGCTGCAATTCAATGAGGCCCTCATTGACGTTCTGCAGGGCACCTGGTCCAAGCCCTCCACAGTTCCTCCTGTGGACAGGAACGTCGCCAGGCGCCACCGCCCTGCTCCGGGCGACCCCAGTTTTCTGTCCCAACACCCCACCCCCGAGAGCCTGGTTATCCAGGCTTCTACCTCCCAATCCTCCTTCCCGACCGCTCCGCAGTACCGGGATTCCAAGAGACTGGAACAGTTTGGCAAAAAGCTGTTCTCCTCCCTTAGTTTGGGTCTGCGGTCCTTGAACACCGCCTGTCTTTTGGACCGTTATTCCCACTCTCTGTGGGATACGGTGGAGGACGTGCTGCCCCTGTGCCCGGAGGAGGCCCAGACACGACTTAGCCAGGCTCTGGCCGATGGGAGGGATGCAGCACGACATGCAATCCGATGTGGGCTTGACACTACGGACTCGCTGGGTACGGCGATTTCTACCACGGTGGCGCTTAGACGTCACGCCTGGCTGCGGTCCACGTCGTTTTCGGGGGATGTCCAGAGCACTCTCATGGACATGCCCTTTGATGGCACTCGCCTTTTTGGTGAGAAAGCGGACAGTGTGCTGAATCGCTTTAAGGACTCCCGGGCTACGGCCAAGTCCTTGGGCCTCTCGGCCCCGCGGTCGCAAACTTCCGCCTTTCGCCCCTTCCGTGGCCAAGGAAGGGGTGCCTCCTCACGTCCGCCTAGCCACCAGCCGCAGAACCAACCTGCGCGCGGTCGCGGACCTGGTTTCCGCCGAGGCGGTTCTGGAGGACGACGCGGTCAGCCCACATCCACCCCGGCAGCATCCGCCTCCAAGCCTTCCTAGTCCGAGCTTTCCGGCCCATTCCTCGCCAGTGGGCGGCAGAGTTCGCCATCACCTGCTCCACTGGCGTACCATCACTTCGGACAGGTGGGTGCTGCAAATCGTCCGAAGGGGCTACTCCCTCCCCTTCGAGATGACCCCTCCAGCCATGCCACCGCAGCACCACCGTATCTCGGAGGATCATTTGAATCTTCTGCGAGAGGAAGTTTCGGCCCTCTTGGCCAAAGAGGCCATCGAGCGCGTTCCGAGCCCAGAAGTAGGTCGTGGTTGTTATGCCCACTACTTTCTGGTTCCCAAGAAGGGCAAAGGGGGCCTACGCCCTATCTTGGACCTCAGGAACGTCAATGCCTTCCTCCGGAAGGAACGGTTCAAAATGTTGACTTTGGCTCAGGTTCTAGCTGCCCTCGACCCTGGAGACTGGATGGTAGCGTTGGACTTGCAGGACGCATATTTCCACATCCCCGTCCTGCCGGCCCACCGGCGTTACCTGCGGTTCACGGTGGGCCAGGAGCATTTTCAGTTCACCGTGCTCCCCTTCGGCCTCACCAGTGCCCCTCGGGTGTTCACGAAAGTGATGGCGGTGGTCGCAGCTCATCTGCGCAGATCAGGGGTTCCAGTCTTCCCCTATCTCGGCGACTGGTTGTTGAAGGCGGGCTCGCCCCAGGCAGTCGTCTCCCACCTCCAGACTACGGCGGATCTCCTGCATTTGCTGGGGTTTTCCATCAACGTGCCGAAGTCACACCTGAGTCCCTCTCAGAAGCTCCTCTTCATCGGAGCGGTTCTCGATTCGGCGCAGTTCCGGGTCTATCCGCCGGAACAGCGGGTCCGGGATATTCAGGCCCTGATTCCCATCTTTCGGCCTCTATCCTGGGTTTCGGTCAGGCTAGTGTTGCGGCTTCTGGGGCTGATGGCCTCCTGCATCCTCCTAGTGCATCACGCCAGGCGGCGCATGCGGGCTCTGCAGTGGGACCTGAAGTTTCAGTGGGCCCAGCATCACGGCAACCTGTCCGACCATGTCTTGATCTCGGAGGGCACTGCACAGCAGTTGCAGTGGTGGCTCACGGACAGCGATTGGGTCATGGGCAAGAGCCTCTCCCTTCCCCAACCGGATTATGTCGTAGTGACGGATGCGTCCCTCCTGGGATGGGGTGGCCATATGGGATAGGCGGAGATCAGAGGCCTCTGGTCTCCGGCGGAGTCTCGCCTCCACCTCAACCTGTTGGAGTTGAGAGCGATCCGACTTGCACTGAAAGCCTTCCTTCCCTCTGTCAGGGGAAGTGTCGTGCAGGTGTTCATGGACAACACCACCGCCATGTGGTATTGCAACAAACAGGGCGGGGTGGGGTCGTGGACCCTTTGTCAGGAGGCTCTGCGCCTCTGGACGTGGCTGGAACACCAGGGCGTCACCCTAGTGGTTCAACATCTGGCGGGCTCTCTTAACGCCAGAGCAGACAAACTCAGCCGCCGGTGCATGATGGATCACGAATGGCGTCTGAACTCCGAAGTGGCGCAAGGTCTCTTTCAGCAGTGGGGAGAGCCTTGGTTAGATCTATTCGCCACCGAAGAGAACGCGCAATGTCAGCAGTTCTGCGCGTTGGAATTTCCAAGGCGGCACTCGCTCGGCAACGCTTTACGTCACGAGTGGAGTTGCGGTCTGTTGTACGCCTTTCCGCCTATACCACTTCTGCCCAGAGTGCTGAAGAAGATCAGGCACGACCGGGCCCAAGTCATCTTGGTGGCCCCGAATTGGGCACGAAGGTACTGGTATCCCGAGCTACTCAGTATGTTGACCGATCCTCCGATACGTCTGCCCCTTCGGGAGGATCTTCTGTCGCAGCAGCAGGGGACGGTCCTCCACCCGAACCTGTCCAGCCTCCACCTCCATGCGTGGAGATTGAGCGGTGGCAGTTGATGCCATTTGACTTGCCTCCTGAAGTCTGTGATATCATTCTGGCAGCCAGGCGTCCCTCCACAAAGACGGTATACGCCTGCCGGTGGAACAGATTTGTGGCATGGTGCACAGCAAAGGCTGTGGATCCCCTTTCCGCCCCTCTTTCTGAGGTTCTCTTCTTTCTTTGGCCCGGCAGGGCTCTGCCCTGGGCACCTTGAAAGGTTATCTTGCTCCCTCTCTGCCTTCTTACGGATTCCTGATCAGCCTTCTCTTTTCAAGTCCCCTGTGGTTCAACGCTTTCTTAAAGGCATTACTCATACGTTCCCTCCTGTTCCTTTCGTAATGCCTCAGTGGGACTTGAATCTTGTTCTCACATTTCTGATGTGCGCTCCCTTTGAGCCTCTTCACAATTGTCCTCTTCGTCTTCTGACGCTTAAGACTGCTTTCCTGGTAGCCATCTCCTCGGCTAGACGGGTGAGTGAGCTCCAGGCTCTATCGTCCAAGCCTCCTTATCTCTCTGTTCATCCGGACAAGGTTGTCCTTCGGCCTCGTCCTTCTTTTCTACCGAAAGTGGTGAGTCCTTTTCATCTTGGGCAGTCTGTCACCTTGCCCACCTTCTTTCCGCCTCCGCATCCTTCCAAAGAGGAAGAGAGGCTCCACCGTCTGGACCCAAAGCGTGCGCTCTCTTTTTATTTGGACCGCACAAAACAGTTCCGGGTGGACGACCAACTTTTCGTTAGATACGTGGGTGCTAAGAAGGGAAAAGCTTTGCACAAACGGACCATCTCCCGGTGGGTCGTTTTGTGCATCAAAATCAGTTACTCCTTGGCTACTACTGCTTTGGGACGGGGAGTCCCGTTGCAGGACATCTGTCAGGCGGCTACGTGGGCTTCGCTACATACATTTGTCAGGCATTATTGCCTAGACAGCCAAGTCCGGAGGGATGGCTTCTTTGGCCGTTCTGTCCTCCAGGACTTTCTGGTGTGATCTTGGTTCGCAGACCCACCACCGGGGATGGTATTGCTTGGGTATCTATTCTAAGGTGAGGAATCTAACGTGTTTCTTTCAGATGAACAAGTTACTTACCTTCGGTAACGATGTATCTGTAAGAAACATTAGTTAGTTAGATTCCTCACCGACCCACCCATCCTCCCCGTTCTGCGAACTGACATCTAGGGTTAAGGCTATCCCTTTCAGGGCCCTAGAATTTTTTGGCACCAGTGTCGGTATCTTGCATGGCTTTGCGTTCCTGGCGCGGAAGGCTATGTACAAGAACTGACGTCAGCGCGCGAGGGCGGCGTCTAAGTACTCCGACGACGTCATAGGACGCGGAGCCGCAGATGACACCTAGCGACGCGCAAGAGGTATTGCTGACGAAAAATCTTCCGGATCCACTCTGACGCCTGGGGATATTCTAAGGTGAGGAATCTAACTAACTAATGTTTCTTACAGATACATCATTACCGAAGGTAAGTAACTTGTTCTTCGGCACCGAAAAAGAGATCGGTCTCTACATCGACACCGAGCTCCGCACCAAAGCCCTCGGTGTCGAAACCCAGCCTCTCGGTACCGACCAAACAGCATTAGGCCCTCGGCGCCATCCAAAAAATCAGAGGTTCCAAAAAAGCACGGCACGGACAAGCCTAAAAAGCCATCGGCCCCGAAACCTTCGGCGCTGACCGAACAACCATTGTCTCAAGAACTGTTTACACCGGATCTCTTGCAGAAGACACTCACCAAGGATCCAAAAACTGGACATTTGGCACTTTCTTCTAAAAAGAGACATTTGGACATTGCAGCTCCGCCTCCATCTCCAAAGAGGAAAGACTGTGCTACCTCCCCTTTCAGAGTGCCTTCCCCACCTCCTCCACCTCCGCCTTCTCCACCCCTGCCTCATCGCTCTCCGACCCCGTCTCCAGACCATGATGATCAGGGGGACCCATACTACGATCCAGCAGATGTGCCACAAGACCCCCACCCCTACAGGATCCCCAGATCCATGGGACGATTATAATAATCCAGACATTCCAGATGTCCCACAAGATGACCTTTATCCATCCAGGCCATCTCCACCAGAAGACTCATTAGGTTTTCACCACCTACTTCAGAGGGCGGCCAATTATCACGGGGTAGAGCTACACACTGACCCGGTAGAGGAAGATTTCCTCCTCGACACCTATGATACCGCACATAGGTCTACTTCTATACTACCTATGCTCAAAGGGGTAATAAAACATGCGCCAGAGGTTTTTAAAGACCCAGTCAGGGCTAGGGTCCTAAACCCACGCATAGAGAAAAAGTATAAAGCTGCCCCCACAGATCCTGCCTACATCAAAGGGCCAGCGCCACTGGATTCCCTAGTGGTATCCACTGCACGGAAGAGGTCAAATTCCCAGGTGTCAGGCGAAGCACCACCACCTGACTAAGAGTCAAAGCTACTGGACGCGTCAGGAAAGCGCACTGCGTCACAGGCAGCCAATATATGGCGTATCGCCAACACTCCAGCGCTATTGGCCAGATACGACAGAGCGCATTATGATGAACTAGAAACCATCATGCACCATCTCCCAGAAAAATACAGAAATAGGGCCAATGAATTAATTCAAGAGGGTAAGACCATAACGAACACCTCTATACGCTGTGCCTTAGACGCAGCAGACACAGCCTCCAGGGCCATTAACACTAGCGTCCTCCTCCGTCGCCATGCTTGGCTGAGAGTTTCAGGCTTTAAACCTGAGGTACAAGCCTCCATATTAAATCATCCATTTGATCAAGAACATCTATTCGGTCCAAAGGTAGATGAGGCCCTCGAGAAGATGAAGAAAGACACAGATGCGGCGAAATCTATGGGAGCCCTGCAGTCACACCCTCCTAGGCGCTCCTTTCGCCGCTCTTCCTTTCGGGGCACAGGCAGAGGCTACTCCTCAGATAGTGCGTCCACTTCCTACAAATCCCCTGCTCAATCCACCTCCACAAGGGGTTATCAAAGAGGCGGCTATAGGGGCAATAACAATAAAGGCAGAGGCAAAACAAATACCGCCCGCTCTGCCACACCGCCTACCCAATGACTTCCCTCTGCTCCCTCCAGACCATCCCACTCCGGTCGGGGCAGACTACAAAATTTCCTTCAAGTCTGGGAGTCCATCACATCAGACAAATGGGTGACTCAAATTATTCGTTCAGGGTACTGCCTAGAATTGACATCTACCCCCCCAACATTCCACCCAGGCAACGCCCAATGTCACAAGAACATTCCACGTTACTAAAACAGGAGGTAATCTCCCTCCTACAAAAGGAGGCGATAGAACAAGTCCCCGACAGTCAGCAAAATTTAGGGGTCTACTCCCTATATTTTCTGATACCAAAAAGAGACGAGACTCTACGACCTATCCTAGATTTCCGGCCTCTAAACACATACATACATTCGGACCATTTTCACATGGTAACACTTCAGCAGGTACTTCCGCTCCTCTCCCAGAACGACTTTCTCACCACACTGCACTCGAAAGACGCATACTTTCACATTCCGGTACACCATGCTCACAGAAAGTACCTCAGATTTGTAGTGGACGGGCAACACTACCAGTTCAAGGTGCTCCCATTCGGGGTCACAACAGCACCAAGGGTATTCACCAAGTGCCTAGCGGCAGTGGCGGCACACCTCAGAAGACAGCACATTCACGTCTTCCCATATTTGGACGACTGGCTAATAAAAGCCACGTCCTACAACCAATGTGTACATCACACCGCCACTACAATCCAACTACTTCACCAACTAGGTTTCACGGTGAACCACCAAAAGTCCCAGCTAATACCATCCTACACAAAGCAATACCTCGGTGCCACCATAGACACCTCAAAAGCCATAGCCTACCCCAATCCTGCCAGGATTGCAAGCATTCAGGCTTTGCGTCAAAGATTCATACCTCAACACTCTCTCCCAGCAAGAGTGTTTATGCAACTGATAGGGATGATGGCCTTTTACATTTTCATAGTGCCTCATGCAAGACTCCAGATGCGTCCACTCCAAGAGTGCTTAGCGCGCCAATGGAACCAGGCCCAGGGGCAACTGACAGATCTGGTGTTGGTAGACGGTCGCACCCATCGCTCTCTTCAGTGGTGGAACACCACAAATCTTTCCAGAGGTCGACCGTTTCTGGACCCGGTTCCACAAATAATCCTAACAGACTCATCGCTCTCCGGCTGGGGAGCTCATCTATTACACCTCACAGTGCAGGGCACATGGACGCCGCAACAAAAGTTACTCCACATCAACCATCTGGAGTTACTGGCAATCTTTCTAGCCCTAAAATCCTTTCACACACAGATTTTAGGCAAGGCAGTCCTTATTCGCACAGACAACATGACGGCCATGTACTACATTCAAAAACAAGGCGGCCCACACTCTCCACAGCTCTCTCAACTATCACAGAGGATATGGAGATGGGCAATTCCACACAAAATCTTTCTCCTAGCCCTCATGTCCCAGGAGTCCAAAACACCATGGCAGATCTGCTCAGCAGACAGACGCAGCAGATCCACGAGTGGGAACTCCACCCACAGGTTCTTCACCCGTTCTTTCAGATGTGGGGGCATCCACAGATAGACGTCTTCGCCACCCACGAAAACAAAAAATGCCCAAGCTTCGCCGCCAGATACCCACACCCATTGTCCAAAGGCAATGCGATATGGATGAACTGGTCAGGCAAATTTGCGTACGCCTTTCCACCTCTCCCACTAATTCCATTAGTGGTGCGAAAGCTACAACAGCACTCCCTCACACTGATTCTAGTAGCTCCAACATGGGCCAGACAACCGTGGTACACCACGCTGCTGGAACTCTCGGTAGTGCCACACCAAAAGTTACACCTCTCATCATGCCTCCTAACCCAGAACCATGGAGAGATCAGACACCCGGACCCAACTCAGCTCAACCTTGCGATCTGGCTCCTGAGATCCTAGAATTCGGATACCTTCACCTTCCCCCTGACTGTATGAACGTCATCAGAGAAGCTAGACTCCCTACCACTAGAGCCTGCTACGCTGCAAAGTGGAAAAGATTTGTTGTTTATTGCCATAACAACACAATCAACCCTCTAGACGTATCGATACAGCACATCATATGCTACTTGCTCCATCTACACAGGTGTAACCTAGCATATACATCCATTCGGCTTCACCTCGCAGCAATTGCCGCTTACCTACAGAACAGACAGCACCTATCACTTTTCAGAGTGCCTGCCATTAAAGCCTTCATGGAAGGCCTCAAACGAATAATTCCCCCCAGAGTACCACCCTCACCTGTGTGGAACTTAAATATAGTCCTTACAAGGCTAATGGGACCGCCTTTCGAACCTTTGCATAAATGCGAACTGCAATTTCTCACATGGAAAACAGCTTTTCTTGTAGCCATCGCTTCCCTTAGAAGGGTCAGTGAGATACAAGCACTTACTATACAAGAACCTTTTCTCCAAATGCACCAGAACAAGCTTTGCCTCCATACCAACCCAAAATTCCTACCCAAAGTCATTTCCCTCTTCCATCTAAACCAATCGGTAGAATTACCGTTTTTTTTCTCGCAACCTCAAACTGTTGCAGAAAGGGTCTACACACGCTAGATGTTAAAAGGGCTTACTTTACTATATCCAGAGAACACAACCTTTCAGAAAGACCAAACAACTGTTTGTCTCTTTCTCTCCACCACACAAAGGCAACCCCATCTCTAAATCAGGGATAGCTAGGTGGATTGTAAAATGCATACAGATTTGCTACCACAAGGCAAAACGAACGCTATCTGTTCCCCCCTAAAGCCCACTCTACACGAAAGATAGGGGCTTCTATGGCTTTTCTAGGGAACATCCCATTAGATGATATCTACAAGGCAGCTACATGGTCAACACCGCACACTTTCACTAAACATTACTGTGTAGATGTGCAAACCAAGCAACAAGCTAGTGTGGGCCAGGCTGTACTAAAAACACTATTTCAAACCACTGCATCAGATACCGGTAGTCGCCGCTAGGGTTGGGAACTGCTATATAGTCTATGCAAAAGTGTATAATCTGCTGCTCATATGCCTCGAACGGAATATGCTACTTACCAGTATGCATCTGTTCTTGGCATGTAGAGCTGCAGATCTACACACGCCCACCCGCCTCCCCGGCTACCTGTATCTGTTCCAGTCTATCTTATTTAGATACAACACATATGGGTTTCTTCACTATTATTACTACGCTCCATCTTTCCCTGTTGGCGAAAAACAATCTGAGGATGGAGCCGAAGCCCATGCGCAATACGAACCAAGGGAGGAGTCACCGACCTCGTGACTTCCAAAGACTTTCCAAGAGGAAAAAAAACTGCAAACATCCGGGCCCAACACCAGATGGCGATCTATGCAAAAGTGTGTAGATCTGCAGCTCTACGTGCCAAGAACAGATGCATACTGGTAAGTAGCATATTCCTTATTAACTAGCTTCCTTTTGAAATCCTCACGTGCACCATGTCTTGTTTACTCACCGGACACGCTACATTCACCCCGTGTGTGAAAAACAATTTAACATGAAGCCCTTGCACATCACCAACTAAGGGTGGAATCGCCATATACATTGAGACTTGAAAGACTTCTTCGAAGAAAAACTTGCAAGCGTCTGAGGGTAATACTAGGTGGCAGGAGTATGCAGATCATGTGAATCTACAGCACTGCAAGCTACAAACAGATGGTTACAGAGTAAGATTTTCCTTCCCCAGTATTGCCTGCTCCTTCCGGAACTCCATTCCTGACCAAGCTATGCATACCTGTCAATTACTTGCCTTTCAGAAAGATTTAAAAATTGATCTGTTGTTCTGTTTAAGTAAGCTTCCCCGTCACCTTCCATTAGCACTTATTTCAACCTTGGATTTTTGGTACCATATAAAAAAGCTGATTGATTGACGTTGCACTGCTGCTCGAAATTAAAAGCCAGACCAGAAGCACTTCATGAAACCCCTCCCCATGGACTTCAATCTTGCTCAAACCCAACCTGTGTAAATCTTCATATTTGAATAAAACTTAAAATATCCAGAGCTATGTATAATTCCTTTTCTGTCTCAAAGGCTCCATAGACCTTGATATAGGATTACAGGCAGATAACTCTTTTAATAATAATTTGTGGGGCACATGCTGGTACATTACTGCTAATGTACGTTTTTATTAAATTGATTTTTGGTTGGTGGTTGAAAGCAGCTTCCCAAGGCAGTGTTTCTACATGATTCACCCTATTAGGCAAAGGGTTTGTGGGAATAGCAGTGGGTAAGCAAGAGATGCCTACATGTATAACCTCTTTGGGCTCACATTTCTTTAGTTCCGACTATGAGGCAGCTTTGTGTTGAAAGCCAATAGTGCATTATCCTCATCATATAAACTTTATTTCGGTTATTGCGACCATAAACGTGCAAGTGCATACAGTACAGAAATTAGATGCGACATGCATGGCAAGAATTCATTAAATACATAAGTTGTCAATATGATTTGTGCCTTTTAGTTATAAAAATTTAAGACAACGGTTAAAAAGATACAAAATGTGTTGTCATTTGCACCAATGAAAGTCATATTTTCCTGCAGTGTGCATTAAAGTAAAAAAAAGATGTTATGATACAATCATATACAATGTTTTTTAACTTAAAATTTCTATAGTGAGCAAATAGCTGCTACGCTTAGGAAGAAATTAATTATTGCACCATCTACCAGGGAAAGACCTATTGACTTAAGCGATGCTAGATTCAAACGTAGTGAAGTAGATTTCCTTGCAGAAGTCTCACGGTGGATTGATTTACTTGCTTCTTTTGGACAAAGAGCTGCTCATTTTAAAATTTATATCCCTCTTGGGGATACACTCCAGAATATGACAATAGGTCATTAGTGTTCCCTTTACTTATCATCTAAAAAGTTCCTATTTTGTTTATATTGAAGTCAGGGTTTTTATGACTGGAGATGGGATTGTTGTGGGATGAGGGGTTGAATAAGTTGGATTGTCTCCTTAATTGTATTGGTCATCTTAGTAGTACATCAGCCATTAATTAGTCTTTCACCATTGACTGTATGTCTATTGGCTGTCCACATCCATCCTTTCATCATTCGTTCACTGTACACTGTCGGCCCTCCATTTTATGTACATTTACCGTCCATTTTGTGATATCGCATCTGTAACCCATTTGTGCCAGTTTGGTATGTCCTCCACTGTTTGATTCATCTCAAATTCCAAGACCAATCTTTGCTGCACCATGTACCCATTCATTACTCAAGACACCACTTCACTCGCTTTGCACAGTACTCCCTCTGACCCCTGGATTGTGACACTGTATCACATTGGTGATACCCATGACATGAAACAATCTCCCAGATGTCTCCTTCATAACTAGAGACAACATGAAATGGTAGCCTTTGCATTGGAACTACAATGTGGTAGAGGTGAAATGTTATTAAATCAAATCACAAAACTGATTTGTCATATAGGAAAGGATAGGGCTTGGAATACAAAATAAAAAAAATTCCTCTCCATTAAAGACAAACTTTGAAACGTGCAAGCCACACATTTAGCAAGCTTACTGGGCACAGCTTTAGTTAAACTGGAGAACAATAATAGCACACTCAGGTCCTCAAAAGATGCACAGCTATAAAGAAAATGTGTCGGGTCCTCCTTCTCCAACCCAGGAAGGCGACAAGTAAGACTCATTAAAGCGCTTACCATGTTCAGCGTCTGAACATTTCTCAATGAGGGGGAAAATAGTTAAGTAAGTAAACATAGGAAGGTTAGCATGAAATGAAGCTTCAAATAATTACTTGCATACCATTGAGGGACTTTCAAAACTCAACCCATGTATTTCAAACTAAATAATTATTCTTTGTCTCCTCCATTTTTTTTTTAAAGATTTACCAGAAACTGCCCAATGTTAATTAAAATAATTTGTGTCTACCTCCACTCACTGTCATACAGTGTGAGTTTAGTTTATCTATCTTTGGCTTCCAACTTCATTTATCATCTAAAACAGCACCTAAACTATCTCACTGTCTCACTTGTTCAGTAACCCCTGTAGCGATATACCACTTGAACTTCTCAACTCTACCAAAGCCCATGACTTTACTTTTCTTCAGATTTATGAAAATACTGATTTTTATTAAAGACATCAGGGTTGCAAGTAATTTCTGCTGTCCTGCCAGGCTAGAATAGAACAGTTCTAAATCTTATGAATATTTGAGGACTTAGAACCAGGCTTAGTCAGAAAACATGACTTTTCTACCATAACTGGAAAGTCTGACATACATTGAATAGCATGAAAGAAATTGAGTTTTGATTGAGAAGGGTTTTAACCCCCTCAATCAACAGCCACAGTCCTTGTTAGGGTGAACCACAAGAGTCACTAAATAAACCTAAGTTTAACACTCTGGTTTCTTGGCACAAAAGCCATCAGGCTTAACTTGGAGTTACTGTTTTGAGTATTTATCTAGTATTGGTATCTTTCATAGATCCACATGTTTGATTCATCCTCGCCGTCGAGGTGGGAGTCTCACCGACACCGGTGATAATTCAAGTATGTGAACCTATGAAAAATACCAATACTGGATAACTGAAGTTACAGGTAAGTTATCCAGTATTGGATCTTTCATAGATTCACATGCTTGAATCATCCCTGCGGTCGGTGAGACTCCCACCTCGACGGCAGGGATGATTCAGGCATGTGAATCTATGAAAGATACCAATACTGGATAACTGAAGTTAGAGGTAAGTAACTCATTTTCGTATGCAGCACCCAAACAGTAAGAAAGTGAAAACACAAGATATATGCCACACTAATTTAGAAAAATGCAATATATTTTAATAAATAAAATGAGACTGAAACAACAAACATTCGTTCAGGAGAACCGAAAATATGCAATTTTAAAACTTTAAATAAAAATAGTGCCAAGAATCAGAAAGCGCTAACTGTGGGTATCTGATAGACTGTTAGTGTCTCAAGTTCCGACTGACTACAGTGGATACAGTGACCAGGTTAGTTCCACTAAAAAGGTTACCTTCTCAGAGTCCTGCATGCAGAGTTCAAAACTTCAGCATTTCACAGGAGGAGCTCAACTGATGCCAGCCAAGTTTCTAGGACCTGAGGAGGTACCTGTTTGAGGAACCCACTCGAGCAGGGCTGAGACAGGGCCATTTGCAGCAGGTCAGCTGGGCAGTTGCAGTGAGGCCTCTGGAGCTTGTTGTGTCCCTGTAGGTCTGAACAGGTCGTCAGCCAACTGATCCTTGGAGTTACGCAGGTTGTCTTGGGAGAAGGTGTCTGGTCTTCCTTGTCAGAGAGCAGAGCAGGGCAGGCCTCAAGCAACAGGGGAATCCTCTGGGGAACAAGGCATGCCTCAAGCAGTAAGACAGTGCTCTGGGGTATGAGGCAGTCCTCTTTCTGTAATGTCCACAGTTCCAGGAGTGTGCTAATGAGTAGCTCAAGAAGGGCACTATTTATACCTGGTGCCACCCTTTGAAGTGGGGGAAACTTGTAGTCCACCCCACATCTACTTCTGGAACTTTCCTTTTTTCCCATTTCTTGCCCTGCCCAGGCTCCAGGAGGTCCAGGGTAACAAAAGGCTGGTGTTAAGTTCCTTTGTGAGTGTGCTGGACGCAGCCCCTTGAAATTTTAGTGGAGCAAGGAACAGCTCCGCCCACCCCATTTTGGCAGGGAATCCCTATCCCAGCTACACCCAGGTCCTGCTTGTGCCCTATATGCATTCCTGATGAGGGGAGCAAGTAACAGACTCAGATAGCTGGAAACTCTTAGAATGCCTCAAATGTTAGGGCATAAAAATGCCGGCTTTCTAAAAGTGGCTTTTTCAAAATTGTAATCTAAACTTCAACCTAACCATTAAAGAGTAGTTTAAATTACAATTCATTTGAGCCCAAACATAAAATTTCTACTTTTTCCCATTGAAACGTTAGCACTTACTAAATGTTAAAAGGTAACCCAATGTTATTCATTATGAGAAGTAGGCCTAACGGTAGTGAAAAACGAATAGTTTGTTTTTCACTGCCATGACATATAAAACATATACGTACATGTCCAAGTTTTGAAATGCAGTGCACTGTGCCTTATGAGCTGTCTAGGGTCTACCTTAATTAGGGGTGATTTTTTCTATTAACCGGAGGTTGAGTCCTGGCTGAAGATTTATTTTGCCACGTTGAATTGTCAGTTTAAAACTGCACACAGGCTGCAGTGGCAGGTCTGAGACATATTTTAAAGGGGTACTTAAGTAGGTGGCACAATAAGTAATGCAAGCTCACCTGTGGCATTTTATCTCCAGGGGCCCAGGGTACATTTAATACCACTTAACTAGGGACTTCTAAGTACATTAAATATGAGCATTGGGTGTAAACCAATTTTACTATGTTTAAAGGTGAGAGGTCAAGTGATTTAGCAGTGGTAAAGTGCACAGTCCTAATGCAAACAAAAACTAACTTCAGCAGCCAGGAGAGAAGGCCAAACGTTTTGAGGAAGACCTGTTGGGTCTAAGAGCCAAGATAAAACCTTGTTGCAACTTATTGTCGGTGCCAAAATACTTGTATACCTTCCATCATGACATGGCTTTTGCTTAACCCAAGTCACCCATGCCAGGGCAATTTGACTTTCCCCAAAGTTTTGAGCCATCAATAATGAAGCTTACCAAATACATTACTGAAATCAATAAAGCAGCAATCCAACAGCATGTCTTTTTTTTTTCTTCTCTGAAGTCCACCGAAGTCCAATGCAAGATATCCCATTCTGACAGCAAATTATTCAAATGTGCAAACCAGGATTTGGTCAAAACCTTTCCATTTAGTTCCAGCAGGGCATTCATTTTAAATGTATTTACATCACTTTTGTACTTTTATTTTGAAACAGTGCCATTAGACGGCCCCTCCATACATAAGGATAACTCTTTATACCAACACCCATTGAAAAAGAGGGATAATTACTTTCACCCAAAGCTTCAAAGTGTTCTGTAGCACCTCTAGCGCTGGGCCATTTAGACCTTGGGCCCTAAAAGAATAAGAATCTTTGATTAAAATCTCTACATGTTGTCCATATAGTATAGGGAGACACCAGATAGCTGCATCTTTGTGTAGTGGGGACCGACTGACCAGTTCTTTCTCCATTTAAGTGTAGATGATGGTTTATTTATGGGAATTAGGAAATAATACGGTCTGTGTAAGTGTCCTGAGGGTTCAACATTCCACTTTTTATAAAACAAATGTATAGGTTGCTTGTGAATAAATTATTTGATTTCTAAAGTGCATGGCAACCTAAAGGGCTTAGTGGCACAGATACCGACAGGCAGCTGCATTACACTTCAAAAATAATTGCAGTACTGGTACTTGACACCAGCCAGACTGAATGAAGGGAACCCGGACCGTAGCCCAACTTGCTGGGGAGGCTGTGACGAGGAGGGTACACTGACCCACTGTATTGCCTTGCCCACTTGTGTAATCTAAACTTACGCACACCACTTACTTACACAGAAACTCCAACACTCCTCTGGAGGTAAAATGAGCTTTATTCGTATCGTAGACAAGGGCAATAAGTCACTGAAGCTAGTAAGTTCTTAGGCACCAAGTGAAACAATGAATACACCACACGATATATATACAAATACGAGATCTTGAATATAGAAATATAAACAGTTAATGTACCAAGCACCTCACCAGATGCGTCTGCACCGGAGTCTTCAACATCCCTGGCCAAGCACCGAAAACACCAAGTCGGGAACCCTGTAGAGACTGGGGCACAGGAAGTAATCTCTCCGGGCACCAAAGTCGTCCTGCGAGTGCGTCCACTCCAAGACTGAGTTTCTGAGCTCCACCCCACAGACACCGCTTTTTATAGTTAAATCAACACGTTCGAGAACCCTCTGGCAGGCGATCTCGCCCATCTATCCATCATAGGTGCTGGCCGCATCTCTGCGTCAGATCCACCCATACAGACCTGGCCAGATTCTGCTTGGGTGCGCCGAGGCAAAAGACATTCCTTTCCCTGTCTCCGACCTTGGAGAGCCTTGCACAGCGCATCCTCCCGCTGTCCTAGAGATAAGCATAGAATGCACAAAAACAAGCTCAATTTACAAAATAACCTCACAAGGTATGTCTTGCACCAGCTCGTACTGGTTTACGCGAAAAACATGTTTGTTACTGCTGAAGTGTAACTACAGGTCAAAGCAGCCCAAAATGGAGATGCACTGCAACAAAATGGAAGACCAGAGCATCACATGGAATCGAGGTCAATATGCCGTTTAGCACGTGTAACGTGTAAAATGGCAAATGCAATACATTCCACCCCTTGACCCTCGATTCACCCATCATATCCCATTGGCCTAAATGCTATGGATCTGGGACGAAGAAAGGAGAGAAGATTAGGAATACATTGAATACAACAACATAATGAAATAGAAACACAAATAAGCACTACGATAACACCCAAGATATAACGTAGCTGTCCAAATTTAGTTAACCACCCAAACAACCAATCCCACCATCCTTGATTAGCGTTTTGGGTGACACCTTTCACTAAATCTTTTAAAGCATTAATATGCTCATGGATAGATGTAGAATGATCAGATAAATTGAAACAACAGAGTCCATCAAAGTCCTAGCAACCGTGGTTGTGTTTTAACAACAAATAGTCCACAGTTGCCCTATTCTGCAAAACAGCTTTTTTCGTTCCTTGAACATCTAATAACAATCAGCTAAAGCAGCAGAAGTATGATTGAGATTCTTCACAATTAAACAGGCAAGCTTAGCAATAGTTCTTGCATTATAAACGGACAGTCCTGGCACTCCTACAATGGAAATAGCCAAGCTAGTATACTCTGCTCTAGAAAGCAAGTCAATATTGGAGTCACAATCCTCAGGTAATTGAACAGCTGCTCTAGAAGAGCGAATATGTGTGACAGAATGCATGGGAAAAAGAATAAGACTTAATCGTGATAAGGCACAAGGTCCTCCGGTTATATTAGCTGGTATGTAAGTGTATGAAATATTGCAGCACGAGAACAGCCATCCCTTAGATAATTTCACATGGTTAATATGGCTAGCGGTTAATACTGTATGATTACAGACCATATGATTGGTAACATTACTGCAAAAGCTGTCATGTCGTGACTGACCTAATGTTTGTTGATCAGTGGTCAATTGTGTGCTTTTCTCTAGTTTTAATTGGCCACACTTGCCAATTTTGGCAGGGTCACAAGTTAGTTGATAGCAAACATCTCCAGTAGTGATGTTGTAGGTAACAATACTCGTCATGTTTCTCCAGAGGTTATCTGTAACCTCCGGACAAAAACGACAGTACTCATATAGACTCAGATGTGTTTGAACATCAGTTTCCTCCACTACCCTATCAAAGTTAGTTTGGTTGAAGATGTGCAGAAGCACACGTGCAGGGGTAGGTACGGCAACAAGACAAGTGGATATAATATCAGCTGTACTCTGAAGATTTCTCATACAGAAGTGGGAAGTGTTCAGCACATTCCCGGCCAAGTAGGTCCAGATGTTATCCGGTTGCTGCAACAATGCTGTCATCCGACTCGGGCGGTTGATCTCCTTCGGCATCCCCGGGCCCTCCCGGACCCCTCCGGACACGCCCAAACACAGACCACTCAGCGCAAGCATCGCAGCGGCAAGCCATGCTGTGATCTAGAAACCGAAAACAAACTGGTATAATCACTCTCGTAAATAACATTTTTCAGCAGGTACATTTTCCCACTTTTCCTGTCCGGGTCTCATGATGACAAGGATATTATCCTTTCCCTTAGCGATTAGTTCTGCAGGTTCAGGAGGTTTGTTTGGGGACTCTACCCATACTTTCGCCCCTGGGTTCTTGTCAGTGGATCCAAACCCGCCCTTTCCTCGCACAGTTAGAAGGGCTGGGGCCGTCCCCTTCATGACATTTACTCCATAAACCGGCATGATGACCATTTGGGCAACTCCATCACCGGGTTGCACAATCAGCTCATTGTCTCCACTGTTCAATAGAATAACTTTGATCTCCCCCTGGTAATCGGCAGCGACCACCCCTCCCAGAACCTGGATGCCTTTAAGGGCAAGTCCAGATCGAGGAGCGATCAGTCCGAAATGCTCTGGGGGAATTTGAACTCCCAATTCCTGTCTCAATCAAGGTAATGTCTCGTGGTTGCAATCAATAGAGTTTCAGGGCATGTAAATCAAGACCAACAACCTCTGGTGTGGCACAATATGGAGCTAAAGCTCCGGGAGCTGTCTCCCAGTACAGAATCGTGTTTGTGGCCACATGGGGCTTGATCTGTAAAGCTGGGGTCAACATGCGCATTAAAGGAGTTTCTGCATTGGCAAGGGGTCGGTTGTTCAAAATTTGCAATGCATCAGACAAGTGATCCCTCCACCCCTTCAATGACCCATCAGACAACGTTTTCAACTGCTCTTTCAACAAACCATTCATTCTCTCAATCAAACCCGCTGCCTGTGGGTAGTAGGGTATGTGATAGATCCACTCAATGTTATGCTGCACACAAAAATCTTGCACCATCTTTCCTTTAAAGTGTGACCCATTGTCACTCTGGACCTGCAAAGGAATTCCGTAATACAAAATCAACAAATTCAAAGTTTTCAGAGTGTTAGACTGGGTTGCTCTCTTACATGGAAAGGCGATGAGATAGCCAGAATAGGTATCCACCACCGTGCATGCATACTGACACTGATACTTAACCAGACCCCACCGCCAAAGCAAGTCATCAAAAAAGCATATTGGGTCTGGATAAAGGGAGAGGAAGCAAGAAACCCTAAGAGAGGTTCTCTCACTAACTTGGTTCTTGAGCATAAGCTGGTGGCAAAATCTGAGCAATACCTTGATTATATTCAATGCCCCCGCGATAGAACGCTCTACATGAAGTTTAGGTTTGGGTCCCTCCCACTTAATTCTTGGGTTGCAGGGTGGAATTGTCAGGCTCCAACATCTGCTGACTGCCCTGGGTGCCCTGCCCCTAGTGAATCCATTCCCCATTTCCTCTTTGCATGCCCAATGTACAGGGCGGCCAGGAGGAAGTGGCTCAGACCCATTTGCAGGAATCTGGGGTTTGAGAATTATAGGGTGGCACTCCGCTTCCTCTCAACTGATGCCTCGTCCCTGGTGGTGGTCTGCGGGGTAGCCAAATTTTTGGGGTGTGCCCGGTTGATCCGTTCCAAACTGTTAAAATCTCACAAGAGCCCGGTCATTGGAGACCCATGAGCATTCGTCCCTGTTACATCTTGAACTGTTTCTATGTTTTATCATCTGCCTATAATCACTTTTTTAAATCTTTTAATATCTGTTGTATATAAATGGATTTTAGGATGCTCGTAAATGTACATACTTTTATGATATTTTTTATATCGAATAAAGTGATACAACAACAAGCATACTGACATCCTCGACTCATTGGCATTGGCCTGATGAAATCAATTTGCCATATTTGCCCTGGCAACTTCCCTCTGCCTAGTTGGCCTCTCACTACCTGCGGAACCGGTCTGTGTTGGGTATGCTGACAAACGGGACAGTGAATGATCGCAGTTTTAATCAATTCTAGGGGAATACACATCCCTCTACTTTCTGCCCACCTGCTAGTGGCTCGCTCGCCCGAATGTCCGCTTTTCTGATGCGCCCATTTAGCCATGCCCACCAAGTCAGAATCCTGCGTCGCCACCTCAGCTTCACGAATCTTCGCATCTTGGTCTGCAAAGGAATTGCACCAACGCTCTAGTGAGTCAGCCGGGCAATGAGCATCAACATGATAAACTGTGACTGTACTCTGGGACAACAATTCCCAAATCTCCTGCCACAACTCCTTTCCCCAAACCTCCCTATTGTGAATCATCCAATTGTGAGCATGCCATGTGGGAAGCCAAGTGGCTAACCCATTGGCCGTAGACCATGAATCAGTATAAATGTGACATGTACCAGGGAGCTCTTGCTTTAAAGCCTGGTAAACCACATACAATTCTGCGAACTGACTACTTCTTCCCTCTCCAGTAGTCGACAGCAACTTTTTGGTCACAGGATTGTATGACACCGCCTTCCAATGTCTCTTGGTCCCTACATATCTGGCTGAGCCATCTGTAAACCACACATGCTTTTTGTCTTCCGCGGACAACTTTGAGAATGGCCCGCCCCATTTCACTGGGGACTCTCGTACTCTGGGTACATCTTGCAACATTTCTGCATCTGCTACTGGAGTCTGTGCCACTTGCTCATGCAGCACTTTGGTACCTTTAGGACCCACTCGTGCTCTGTCTTGTTTGTACCACTTCCACTTTATGACGCTAGCCTCCTGTGCATGCCCAATCCTGTGTGTCTTGGGTGAGCTCATCACCCATTGCGTGATAGGAATTTCAGGTCTCAAAAATACATTGTGCCCCAGGGTTAATTGCTCGGTATCCACCAGAGCCCAATAACATGCCAACAACTGCTTTTCAAAAGGAGTGTACCGCTCTCCAGCATCAGGTCGTTTCTTTGTCCAAAACCCTAGGGGGACCTTCTGTCTCCCCTGTTTTTGCCACAGGCTCCAGGTCGCATACTGATCCTGGACTGTTACATTCAAATCAATGCTTCCCTCTCGTATGGGCCATAGATCCAGGGCACGCTGTATAGCCTCCTTCGCTGACTCAAATGCCTGTTGCTGGGCCTCCCCCCACTCAAACTCATGCTTCTTCCGTGTAACCTTGTACAGAGGGGCCAAGATCTGACTCAAATGGGGAATGTGCTGTCTCCAAAAATCAAACAATCCAATGAAACGCTGCGCCTCCTTCCTGTTTCGCGGCACTGCAAACTCCTTGATCTTTTGCCTTACTTGTGGCAGCACTTCTCTATGCCCCTGATGCCACTGAATACCTAAAAACTTCACACTCTGGGAGGGTCCCTGCACCTTCTCTGGGTTAATCACCCTCCCTTTGCTTTGCAAATGCTCTACAATTCTGTCTAGTTGAGCCAGCACCTGTTCTTGGGTCTCTCCTTGAACCAACACATCATCAATGTAATGGCAAAGTTGTACTCCAGGAATAACTGACACCTCATCCAAATGCTCTGCCACCAACCGGTGACAGATTGTGGGGCTATGTAAATACCCCTGTGGCAAAGATTGGAATGTGAACTGCCTACCATTCCATGAGAAGGAGAATTGTTCCTGGGACTCGGGAGCAATTGGAATCGTGAAAAAAGCATTGGCAATATTAAGCGCCGCATACCATGTCCCATTGTGTTTCTGAATTTTCTCAATCAAAGTGATGGTGTCGGGGACCGCGGCTGTCAACGGGGGCGTAAGCTTATTCAGCTCGTGGTAATCAACAGTCATACGCCAGCTTCCATCCGGTTTGCGCACGGGCCACACAGGGTTATGCCACGCCGTGGTAACCGGTCTCACCACCCCCGCCTCCACCAAGTCCCGTATGGTTGCGGTAATCTCATCATGTCCCCCTGGGATCCTGTACTGCTTCATGTGAACCACTTTTGTTGCTTGGGGCACCTTCACTGGGGGAATCTTCAAGCGCCCCACCCTCACAGCAGCCACCGAGAGGTACTGCTTTGACCCAAACTGATAGCATCCGTCATCTAAATATAGGGTCATACCTTTCAAAATGTCAATACCAATAATGTACTCGGGAATGGGCACAATCAAGACAGTGTATGCTCTCTTGGGAAGTCTGCCTATTTTCATCTGAATTACCGTTTGCACTGCTGGTGTCTCCTGTCCACCCAAACCCGTGATAGTAAAACACTGTCCTTTAAATTTTCGTGGATTGCCATGTATCAACGTGGCCTCCGCTCCGGTGTCTACTGAAGCCCGCACCTCCTGAACGTTTCTATTTTTCCAATAGATCTCAACCCTCACATGCAGTCTATTATCTTTGCGAGCCCATCCCTGCACCGGAGCTTGGCTCATTTCCTAATCTAATTTTCTCCTGCGCAGCTATGTATCTGCCCGGCGCAGGTCCCGGCGCAGATCTGAATACAATGTCGGGTAATCCTTAGGGAACAACTCCTCCTCTTCCCGGTCCCCATCTGAATCTGTGCAATCTCGGTCCCAACCTTTCTCTTTTGTCACTTTCACATGAGATTCCCTCTCTCTCTCTCTCTCTCTCTCTCCTGACTTGCTTTGTCGTGCTTCTCCTCAGACTCTGCTTCCCTACGACTTACTTTCTTGTTATCTTTTCTATTCACATGCCTACTCCCCTCCTTCTTATCCAGTCCTCGCTTACAGTACATTTCCCACATACTTTTGGTCTTAATACCATCAATCTCACTCCTTGACACCCCATCCTTTAACAGCGCCAAAAACATATCACGTCGGGTTACTCGGTTGTTGTCAGTGCGGGACTCTGAGCGCGAAGCCCTGTCTGGCTTGTTCCACTCCCCAAGCTCTCCCAACTCACGGATCGCCTCAACTACTTCTCCTATGGTATTACCAGTTTGGTTAATCAACAAAGTTATTATCACCGTTTTGTATGCGTGGGGTGCCAAACAAATGATTTTATTCCGTATTGACACAGTCATTCTCTGACCCACCAAATCATGCGCCTCACCTATAAGGATTGCCAACTTCATTCCCTCCTCTTTAATTCTCTGCATGGCATCTCTCAGGGTGAACCATGGATTTTCATTCCCGGGCCAGTCTGACTCTGTGGGATACCTGTAACCACGTCCCTGCGCTGCTACTTGCAACAGGGTAATTTGGTCATTACCATTGTAATTCCGAAAATGTCCCTGCACAGTGGGATCAGTACTGAGAGTGCAAAATTTGGCAGCATCTCCACTGTCTAACATTACTCCAGAAGCGCCTTGATCATAGAGGCGCACCATCCAAGTTAATAGTGCCTCGCCAGACTTCTGTCTAAATCCTTCTAAAACACCACTGATCTCCTGCTGAGTAAAATCCTCCAGACTATTTAACATAACCCCATCCGGGTTATGTGGACTGGATTGAAGTTTCCGTCTTAGAATGGGCTGCACTTCCACTCTCTTGCTATTCTTTACCTCCCCCTCCTGTCTTTCTCTCTGAAAAGGCTGCTCTCCTTCTGAGGAGAACTCTGATGATTCCCAGATGTTAGAGTCCCAGGTGGATGGATCAAAATCTAAGTCTGCTTTGGCAATCGCTAAATGGACTGTTCGAGGCATATGAGCTGCAGATCACACACTAAGGATAAGATCGCCATCTGGTGTTGGGCTCGGATGATTGCACGTTGTTGTTGTCATTGGAAGAAGTCTTTGGTCACGAGATTGGTGACTCCTCCCCTGGACAACAGTGCGCATGGGCATCCACTCCATCCTCAGATTGTTTTTTTCCGCCATTGGGTTCGGATAAACTTTTTTCCGCTCCAGCAGAAAACTTCTAGCAATCAGACCAACTCTCAAAATTTGAAAACTCGATGTCGAAATCCACATCGGACCGGATTCGGACGCGGCTGATGGAAAGGACACCTTTTAATAAATGCCCCCAATGTGGAGCAAAGTTTCCTCATAGTGATCACCACGAGGTCTGTAATTTGTGCCTTTCACCAGACCACAACGAATCCAGCTTTCCAGCCTGTGCCGCATTCCGTTCGAAGAAAACTATCCGGGACCGAAGAGCTCAACGCCATATCATGGCCAAGCCGGTTCCGGAACCAGAAGACATCTTTGCACAGGATGTCCCTGACGACAAATCCGAAGATCTCCAGATCGTGTCCGAGGCCGACGATTCTGATCCGGGGCAACCTGTGAGTACCAGCCCCCCTACCCCAACACCACCCAAAAAGACATTGGTCAAGACTCTGCCAGCTGGGCCCAGTCGCGATCCAAAAACATCTTCAGAAGCCCCGCCCTCGGGCCCGGCTCCGAAGAAAAGTAAGCCTGCAGGTGGCTCGGGCTCGAGCAAACCTCATGTCATTGTGCCTATAATACCTTCGGCACCGAAGCAGGCTCCGAGACCGAAATCTCCATCGGCCCCGAAACGTCACTCGGCACCGACATCTCCACCGGCACCGAAACGTTCTTCGGCGCCGAGGTCTCCACCGACACCGAAAGGTTCTTCGGCACCGAAAAATCCACTGGAACCGAAAAGTTCTTCGGCACCCAAAACATCCTCGGTGCCAAAACAAGTCCATAAAGAACAAAAATCAAAAACAGAAACAAAAAAGTCGGCGCCAAAGCCGCCTTCGGACAGTGAGGAACTCTTTCGGCCTGATCCAAAGCAAAAACGGATTTACATAAATCCAAAAACTGGATATGTCACAGCGGTGCCCTACAAGAAAAGGAAGCTGGACACAACACCTCCTCCAGCACCTCCAAAGAAGAAGGACTGTGCCACTTCACCCATACGTCCTTCCTCTCCTACATTACCTCCTATTCCATCCCCCCACCCCCACCGCCTTCACCTCTACCATCTCCTTCTCACACACCACCTCCACAGGATGATGATCTAGGGGGAGGGGTAGACCCAGATTTCTTTACTGATCCCACTGATCCTACTGATCACTTTACACTCCCGGACACAGCACCAGTAGATGACTGGACTTACCCTATGCCTGATATGCCTGACCCCACTCCATACCCCTCAAAACCCTCCCCTCCTGATGACCATTTAGGGTTCGGTCAGCTTATAAACAGAGCGGCATTGTTTCATGGCGTCACCATGCACACCGACACTCTTGAGGAGGATTTTCTCCTCGACACTTTTGAGCAGTCGCAGAAGATAGTTCACATTCTACCCATGATTAAGGGAGTGATAAAGCATGCCAATGAGGTTTTTAAAGACCCTGTCAGGGCCAGGGTTCTCAACCCCAGAATAGAAAAAAAATACAGACTGGCGCCACAAGATCCTGCGTACATCAAGGCGCAACTCCCCCTAGACTCACTAGTCGTATCAAATGCCAGAAAGCGGGCGAACTCCCAAACAACCGGAGACACGCCGCCCCCAGACAAAGAGTCTAAACTCTTGGAGGCTTCCGGCAAAAGGGTTGCCGCACAAGCTGCTAACCACTGGCGTATTGCCAATACACAAGCCCTATTGGCTCGTTATGATAGAGCTCATTATGATCAACTAGAGGATCTCTTGCAACACCTGCCTGATCCATACAAAACACAGGCCACTGACCTCATCCAAGAGGGCAAACTAATATCCAATGCCTCCATTAAATGTGCATTAGACGCAGCGGACACCGCCTCTAGGGCAGTCAACACAAGCGTATTGCTTAGACGCCACGCATGGCTGCGCATTTCCGGCTTCAAGCCGGAAGTCCAAACCACCATTCTTGCTCAACCCTTTAATCAGGAGCAACTATTCGGGCCTGCAGTAGACACTGCCCTAGAAAAAATGAAGAAAGATAATGAGACTGCCAAATCTATGGGAGCATTGCAGTCTACTCAACCCAGAGGCTCCTTTCGTCGCTCCTCTTATAGAGGAGCTTCCAAAAATGTGGGAACAGACAACTCTTCCACCTTCAAAGCATCAGGTCAAACATCCCCTAACAGAGGATATTTTAGAGGAGGTTATCGGGGAAACGATACTAAAGGCCGAGGAAGGGGCAACAATAACAACACCCGCACCTCTCCAGCCACCAAACAGTGACTTGCCACCACTCCCCCCAGACCATTCCACTCCGGTCGGGGGAAGACTTCAACAGTTCCTACTTGTCTTGAATACCATCACTACAGACAGGTGGGTAAGACAAATTATCCAATCTGGCTACTGCCTCTAACTCATAAACCCACCCCCAAACATACCACCCAGGCACTGTCCCATGACGTCTCACCACCTCACGCTCCTCAAACATGAAATACAGTCTTTGCTTCAAAAACACGCAATAGAACCTGTTCCACTACAACATCAGGGCACAGGAGTATATTCCCTATACTTCCTCATTCCCAAAAAGGACAAAACCTTAAGACCCATACTGGACCTCAGACTACTAAACCAGTACATACAATCGGATCATTTCCACATGATCACTCTCCAACAGGTCCTTCCATTACTTCAACAAGGAGACTTCCTTGCCACATTAGACCTCAAGGACGCATATTTTCACATCCCTATGCATCCCGCTCACAGGAAGTATCTACGATTCGTGGTAGACGGTCAGCACTATCAGTTTACAGTTCTCCCATTCGGAGTAACAACCGCACTAAGGGAATTCACCAAATGCTTGGCAGTTGTGGCAGCGTATCTCAGGAGACAACAAATCCATGTCTTCCCCTATCTGGACGATTTGCTCATAAAAGCCAATACTCTAGACAAATGCGTTTTCCACACTCACCGCACTATTCAAACCCTACACAACTTGGGATTTTCCATCAACTACCCAAAATCTCAACTACAACCCTCCCATGTAAATCAATACCTGGGAGCCACCATAAACACATCCAAAGCCATAGCTTATCCCAGCACAGCCAGGATAGCCAACATACAGAGTCTCATCAAAAAATTTCAAACACAACACTCTCTCCCCGCAAGAGTGTTCATGCAACTCTTAGGCATGATGGCGTCATGCATCTCCATAGTACCCCACGCACGCCTTCAAATGCGTCCCTTACAGGAATGTCTAGCACAACAGTGGAACCAGGCCCACAGACAACTTACCGATCTGGTGTTGGTGGACAGCCGCTCACTTCGCTCGCTGAAGTGGTGGAACACCATCAACCTGTCCAAAGGGTGGCCGTTCTTAGAGCCTCTAACACAAGTTGTGCTGACCACCGACGCATCTCTCACAGGGTGGGGAGCCCACCTCCTTCAACACACCACTCAGGGCAGGTGGACCACTCAACAAAAACAGCTCCACATCAATCACCTAGAACTTCTAGCGGTGTTCCTAGCACTGAAATCCTTCCAAGTGCATCTACAACACAAGAGTGTCCTCATCCGCACGGACAACATGACCACAATGTATTACATACAGAAACAAGGAGGGACACATTCTCTACAACTGTCCCAACTTGCGCAACAAATCTGGAGATGGGCAATTCCCCAAAAGATCTACCTGCTAGCAGAACACCTCCCAGGGGTTCAGAACCAGGTGGCCGACCTATTAAGTCGCCACACACAGCAGATACACGAATGGGAACTACACCCCAAAGTCTTACTCCCATTCTTCCAAAAGTGGGGATAACCAGACATAGACCTGTTCGCCACACAAGAAAACGCAAAATGCCCAACCTTCGTCGCCAGGTTCCCACACCCACGGTCAAAGGGCAATGCAATATGGATGAACTGGTCAGGCAGATTTGCGTACGCTTTTCCGCCTCTCCCACTCATTCCATTTGTGGTACGCAAACTGAAACAACAGTCGCTAACACTCATCCTAGTAGCTCCCACTTGGGCACGTCAACCCTTGTTCACCACACTTTTGGAACTATCGCTAGTTCCACATCAAAAACTGCGTCTCTCCCCGGATCTTTTAACCCAGAACCATGGAGAAATCAGACACCCAGATCCTCAAACACTGAACTTGGCAAACTGGCTCCTGAAGTCGCTGGGCCCGATTCACAGAATTAACTTAAGACAAAATCCTAAACTTAGTACCATTTTGGTATTCACAGAATGCACTTACTACTTCTGGTATTCACAGAATGAACTTACTACTTTTGCGATTCACAGAATAAACTTACTACTTTTGCTATTCACAGAATGGATTTACGACTACTAACTTTACGTCCGCACTCGGGCCGGAGCTTCCGGCCCGGAGGCGGAGCTTCCGGCCCAGAGGCGGGGCTTCTGGCCCGGAGGCGGAGCTTCCGGGCCAGAGGTGTGGATTCCGGCCAGTGGCGGAGATTTAACCATGGCCAAAATCTCCACCTCTGGGCCGGAAGCCCCACCTCCAGGCCAGAAGCCCCGCCTCCGGGCCGGAATTTCCGGCCCGAGTGCGGATGTAAAGTTAGTAGTCGTAAATCCATTCTGTGAATAGCAAAAGTAGTAAGTTTATTCTGTGAATCGCAAAAGTAGTAAGTTCATTCTGTGAATACCAGAAGTAGTAAGTGCATTCTGTGAATACCAAAATTGTACTAAGTTTAGGATTTTGTCTTAAGTTTGTTCTGTGAATCGAGCCCTTAGAGTTCGGGTACCTCAACCTTCCTCCAGACTGTATGAATATCATTAAAGAAGCCAGAAGACCTACTACTAGGGCATGCTATGCTGCAAAATGGAAACGATTTGACATTTACTGCGCTAACAATGACATACAACCACTGGATGCTTCCATCCAAAACATCATTTGCTATTTACTCCACTTGCAAAGATGCAATTTAGAGTATTCCTCTATACGTCTACATCTAGCGGCATTAGCAGCCTATTTGCACAATAGACAACACCTGTCCCTCTTTAAGGTACTAGCCATTAAAGCATTTATGGAGGGTCTTAAACGAATTATTCCTCCAAGGTTACCACCTTCCCCGGTGTGGAACCTTAATATTGTTCTAACAAGGCTCATGGGTCCCCCATTTGAACCAATGCACAAATGCGAACTGCAGTTCCTAACATGGAAAGTGGCTTTCCTCATCGCAATCACATCCCTGCGAAGAGTAAGTGAAATACAAGCTTTAACTCTCGAAGAACCCTTCCTACAACTACATCGTAACAAAGTGGTTCTTAGGACGAATCCAAAATTCCTCCCTAAAGTCATTTCCCCTTTCCATCTAAACCAGTCAGTCGAACTGCCAGTCTTCTTCCCTAATCCAGACTCAGTAGCTGAGAGGGCACTTCATACCTTAGATGTTAAGAGAGCCTTGCTGTATTACATCGACAGAACCAAACCTTTTCGGAAAACCAAGCAACTGTTTGTTGCTTTCGCTCCACCACATAAAGGCAACCCTATTTCCAAATTGGGTATCGCCAGGTGGATAGTCAAATGTATCCAAATATGTTACCAAAAAGCTAAACGCACTCTTACCGTTCCCCCTAGGGCGCACTCCACGTGTAAAATAGGGGCTTCTATGGCATTCTTAGGGAACATCCTCTTAGAAGACATTTGCAAAGCAGCCACATGGTCTACTACACACACCTTCACTAAGCATTACTGTGTTGATGTGCAATCCAAACAACAAGCTTCAGTAGGCCAAGCTGTCCTAAAAACTCTATTCCAAACTGCTGCAACTGATACAGGTGACCACCGCTAGGGGAGACACTGCTATATAGTCTATCCTTAGTGTGTGATCTGCAGCTCGAACGGAATATGCTACTTACCAGTATGCATCTGTTCTTGGCATGTAGAGCTGCAGAGCCACACACGCCCACCCGCCTCCCCGAGACCTGTATCCGTTCCAGCATTGTCTTAATTAGACACTACACATGGACATCCTTTCTCTTTACTTCTTATACACTCCATCATTTCCCATCATGGCGAAAAACAATCTGAGAATGGAGTGGATGCCCATGCGCACTGTTGTCCAGGGGAGGAGTCACCAATCTCGTGACCAAAGACTTCTTCCGAAGACAACAACAACCTGCAATCATCCGAGCCCAACACCAGATGGCGATCTTATCCTTAGTGTGTGGCTCTGCAGCTCTACATGCCAAGAACAGATGCATACTGGTAAGTAGCATATTCCTTTCGCTTTCTCACTCTACCCCTCCTTTTCCTGTATCTGTATTCAGCGACACGGACTGCAGCCCGTTCTGCTATAGTCTGATATGTTTCTAATTTGTCTTGTAATAGCTTATTCTGACAGGAGAGCATCGTAGACCTATTCTTAGCTTCAACGAGTTGTTTTTCTAAGCTCAACTGTTCCCGCTGGAGAGATAAGCATTTGTCAAAAACTTGACGGTTGGCATGCAACAGAGCCCAACCTCTGCAGCTCACTGCATATAATTCTTTACCTTTTTCCACTGGAACCTTCTATAAACAATTTAAAACATCTTCTGGCATTGCTTCGCCCAAACAGTCAAACCAGCTCTCACTTAATCCTGTGCTTTTAGAATACTCACGCGCCAACGCAGAGTATGGCGTCGCCTCCCATCCAGGAATTTGCATGGGGGCAAAAGGAATTTCACTTGGTGCCAAGGAACCAAAACCACCTTTCGTCTTTTTAAACCTGTTCCTACCTGCATTATTTACGTATCCTGCCCGACTACGCCAAAATGTATTGCCTTGTCCACTTGTGTAATCTAAACTTACGCACACCACTTACTTACACAGAAACTCCAACACTCCTCTGGAGGTAAAATGAGCTTTATTAGTATCGTAGACAAGGGCAATAAGTCACTGAAGCTAGTAAGTTCTTAGGCACCAAGTGAAACCATGAATACACCACACTATATATATACAAATATGAGATCTTGAATATAGATATATAAAAAGTTAATGTACAAAGCACCTCACCAGATGCGTCTGCACCGGAGTCTTCAACATCCCTGGCCAAGCACCGAAAACACCAAGTCGGGAACCCTGTAGAGACTGGGGCACAGGAAGTAATATCTCCAGGCACCAATGTCGTCCCGCGATTGCGTCCACTCCAAGACTAAGTTCCTGAGCTCCACCCCACAGACACCGCTTTTTATAGTTAAATCAACACGTTCGAGAACCCTCTGGCAGGCGTTCTCGCCCGTCTATCCATCATAGGTGTTGGCCGCATCTCTGCGTCAGATCCACCCATACAGACCTGGCCAGATTCTGCTTGGGTGCGCCGAGGCAAAAGACATTCCTTTCCCTGTCTCCGACCTTGGAGAGCCTTGCACAGCGCATCCTCCCTCTGTCCTAGAGATAAACATAGAATGCACAAAAACAAGCTCAAGGTACAAAATAACCTCACGAGGTATGTCTTGCACCAGCTCGTACTGGTTTACGTGAAAAACATGTTTGTTACTGCTGAAGTGTAACTACAGGTCAAAGCAGCACAAAATGGAGATGCAATGCAACAAAATGGAAGACCAGAGCATCACATGGAATCGAGGTCAATATGCAGTTTAGCACGTGTAACGTGTAAAATGGCAAATGCAATACACCCACCTGCTCTGGGACTGTAAGGAAATGACGGGATACTGGACTGCCATCCTAGACGACATCGACAAACAATTTGAGACTGAAACACCCCGCCTCCCTGCCTATACACTATTGGGGCTCCCTAACCCACTCACTTATCCACTGAAGTCGACCAAAGGGAAACAGATGGGCCTAGCGATGGGAGCAGCTGTCCAACACATACTCTCCCGATGGGGCACACAGACCCGACCGACACACACAGGATTGTTACACAAATTATGGTACATCCTTGGTATGGAAAGAATCCAAGCCACTCTAACGAACTCAGCAGACTCATTTAGTACCACCTGGCGTCCACTATTGTCCCTGTTAGCGTTGGAATTCAATGAAGTAACATGTCCAAAATACCTCCGCCTTCTTCGGCTCACCCAAGTTCAGTCGGCAGTAGCGACCAACTAATATGTTGTACGAAGTTGACCTTCCACACAGAGACCTAATGAGGTCTAGATTCAACACACCGGTTCAGGGTTGGGGGGTTGTGAGAGGGGGAGTGTTTGGGAGTCTTTGTTCTTTTAGGCCTTTTCTACTGTTTGGTGGGTTCAGAACCATATCCTTCTCTGACAGCTCAGGCTTCCAACCGCACTGAAGAAACTCAGTTGGGCTCTCACGGGTATAATGTGGCCGGGCTGGATGGGGGAGACCAAGTTGATGAAACACTGGAATGCCCGCTGTATGTAATGTGCTCTTTTATTTGCCTGAAAATCAATGAAACAAAGTTGACCATAAAAAGAATTGAAGAAGCAAATGTTTTTAAGGCCCTGGTCGAGGAACAGGTAGTTCCAGTGCTTAGGAGGTCATGTGTCAAAAGGAAAGTCTTCCTGCACAGGCCCTTATGATACATGGATTAATCAGTAGACATGCAAAATGGGGGCTATGAGGTATGACTGCAGAATCTGGGAAAGGACTAAACTTTCACGTAATTAGAAAATCCTGTGGGAGGATATGCAGGCATATGGAATGGGCCCTCTCCTCTATAGCTAGTAGAGCTCTGAATGCTTCCATTACATGATCAGGTTTATAGAAGTTACTGTTCATCCTGACAACAAACTTATTCTTGCAGTTTAGGACTGTCAATAAATAAGCAGATAGATCTTGGTACAGGTGGCTGCTGGTGTCAACTGTGCAGAGAACAAAATCCGCAACAGTAGATGCCGAATTGGTGTTTTGGGTGGAATGAGAGAGTTTTCATGAAGGAGCCCAAGCATATGGAAGCAAAAGTTAGCCACAGCACCTGAGCCTACGATATGCGTCTCATCACGGAGTTGGACAAAACTGTTCCTGCCTCTGCTCTAAGATTGGAAAATGTGTGGAGGCCATCTACCAAAGGATAGGACACAGCTTTCTGAATACAATAGTGGCATCAGATAGAGGATGGACATGAATGTTAAAATGTATAAATGACATGGAGTAGCCCTGCAGTACACCAGACTGAATGTCTGAATTATTTGATGCTTTGACGCCTTGTCAGGGGTAGTAAGCGCTATATAAATGCAATTACAATACAATACAGTACCTGAAAAGAACAGAGCGAAAAGATCCGCTAGCAAATGATTGAGATAGTTTCTACACTGTGCAACTAACCCATCTCCATTAATCTGACTCAAAACGCCATGGTGCACGGCCTCATGAGGTGGACTGATCTAAGAGCATCACTACCACTGCAGCACCAACAAGCATGGACCTGACCTTGTCCAGGACTATATGAGGAATTTGTGCTGCATCATTCTTGCCGACTCGCTTTTAACTCTCTGCACTTCAATATCTAATTAAACAACTGCAGATGTACATGGTGAAATGCCGATCAGCGGGCAAGAGAGAGAGCAGGGGCACGGTGGGGCAACTCGGACACCACAGGGAAAACACAGGTCTCGAGAGTGAGACCATGTTTGTCCTGCCGTGAAATGTCCGCAAATCGTCAAGGACCATGAAAATGCATACCTTCCTCTTCTGTCCCAGGTGAAAGCCCATTTGCCAAGCATCCTAGTCCCTGGGTATCTCATTTGGAGCAATACTCCCAGTGAGACCCCATGAACTGAAATCATTAATACAGATAGAACCATATGAACTTGAGGCAATACTCCAGTTTCATGGGTGCAGCAGTCCAGACAATGCATCATCCTTTTCTCTGCAGTTGTGTAGCTTAAACTCGGCCCAAGGACATAGGAATGCTTTGCATGAGCATCAGATTTCATTGAACTAGGTCAGATTGATTTTCTTTTTCTTTTTTTAGGCAGGGGAAATTACATGATATGCCCAGAATCAAACGATATTGAGCAGATGCTGAGATTTGACCCTTGTTTCCCAGTTCCAAAGTCGGCAGCTCTGGCTGTTAGTTCTCATATCGTCTTAGGTCCAGATCTCTTAGTAGTGACCTCCCCTGTAAGCAGATAAAGCTCCATGGAAGGGCGAGAGATCTACTCCTTATGCCGTATTTTCATTGTGATGTTCGTATTTGACAGTAACCAATACTGATGTATGTGATGCATTCTTAATTACACATTAACGTTGAGGGATAGGTCTGGCTAAATTGCATAATAATGCAAAATCTAAGGGCGGCATATGATCCAGAGGCTTGTGTAGATAGTTTAAGGTTTGCAAGGTCCTCGTATAGCCTATAATCTCTACCGATTTACTCAATATAGATGCCTATGTTTCTGTCCACTCTTCCTCATCTTTCTACCAGGAATCAATGCCTGGTTCTGTTGCACTTGAACATTTCATTGCTATTCTGTGTTTGCTAGCACTGCGACTAGTTTCAGCGTTTGTTTGTCATCCTAGTTTGGTTTGAATAATGATGTACCTTATACCCCATGAGCTCATTAGAGCTAAATAAAGTCTAAGATTGCCTTTTGATAATGTGTACAATTCATATTTATATATCCAGTCCTTCTAGTTTAATTTTGTGTGCCTCTGTACTTTAGCTTTCCTTTTACCTTGCCTTCAAGCAAGTCATTTTTTGCCTACTTTGAGGCCAGTATGGCACCGCAAGATGAACTAGGCAACATTACACAATACAAATCTTCTACTGTTACACTTTTCTGGATTGGAAAGGGTCTTGTATTCTGTGCAAGTTGTTTCCCTGTCTTATTCGTTATCTGGAACACATAATTGAAATTTGTTACTGACTGAGCTTTGTTTGTGTTAAGAGGGCCTTTTCCTGGATTTGGCCTGTCCATTATAATGTTGGGTTTTGGTGATCAACTACTTTCTCGAAGTAGCTGCATTAGAAAAAACAAATTTATTATTCAAATAATATTTAGAAGGTAAAAGATTTCCTTATGTTACACTTTTTTGATTAATTGTTTAATATTTACATTTGAAATAGCCAGATTAGAACAGTTCAGTACATTAATAAAATATAGGATCTGTGTTGATGCTTATTACCACACAAAGTAAAGATCGTATTGTGATTTTAGGAATCATTCTGAACGTGGTCAGCCTATTCATTATAATATTAATTTCTTTTTACCTGCCCACTAAAGTAAAAATGCAAACCTAGTTGTGATGTTTCTAGGCTTTGACTGCTTTAAAATAATATCTTAACGGGCAATTTCCTTTACAAATGTAAGTTTTATCCAGTTATTGTGCAAAGGTACCATTTAATCATTACTATCTAAACCATAAGAAGCCCTGCCAGCCAGCCATAATGTAATTGGTAAGCACAGAGGTCACAAACTGCAGTTAAGTTACATTAGTTGCACTTTGCTATCTGATGATTATAGTTCTGTATTCAGTTACACATACCATAGCTGAAGTCTTGTCAGCAAAAATACAAATGTATGCAATATTTCCTATATTTTAGGTCCTTCAATCCATTTTTCCCACTACTTGGCTGCTTCAGTACTCCTGGTGTCCAACTCTGGGCAGTCTGGGCCTTACAGCACGTGTGCAGCAAAAATTGTAAGTAGTTCTCTTTTACAACATCTTGTGCACACAGACCTTTATTTTTAACTTCAGAAGGGGGAACATTTTCATTATGCTAATTTTAGCATATCCTCAATTGTATTGGCTTAACTTTACATTATATGCATCTTTTATGTCTGTGTTTACGTTTACTCCCCCCTTGTCTCAGTATGTCTTTGGAACCTTCCCTAGAATGTTGATCAGTGATCAAATAAAATTCAGTTAGGAATGGATGTACTTATGCTGACATTTTTGATAATCTTCATTGCTTTGAACCAAATCTTACTTTTACAACTTTAGTCATTTTCCACTTATACATTGAAGAATGAATGAATGCGGATTTATAGAGCGCATAGTTACCCGAAAGCATCCCAGCGCTAAGCCGAAACAGAGAGACCAGAGGGGGTATCAGGGAAAAGGAAGGGGTCAAGGGAAGAGGTAGGTTTTTAGGAGTTTCCGAAATCGCAGATGGCAGGGTTCGATCCTGAGTTTGAAGGGAAGGGAATTCCATAGCTTGGCTGTGTTGACTGAGAATCGCCGTCCTCCTGCACGTGTGTTTTTTTACTCTGGGCACTGTGGCTAGGCGTTCATGATCTGAGCGGAGTGGTCTGTTGGCTTTGTAGGGCACGACTATGTTCTTTAGGATGGGGGGGGGGCCTTATCCTGCAACAATTTGTGTGCCAAACATAGGGATTTAAACTTTACCCTTACGCGTATTGGGAGCCAATGCAAAAGTTTAAGTGCTGGTTTGGCTGATGTTCTGGCTGGGGTGCCCGTGAGAAGCCGTGCTGCAGCGTTCTGGATCTGTTGGAGTTTGTTAAAAGTGGTTTCCGGTGCCCAAAGGAAGATGGCATTGCTGTAATCCAATCTGGACAGGATAAGTCCTTGGATAAGCAGCTTCCGAGAGGGCTGTGGGAGGAGAGGCAGGACTTTCCGAGCCGATCGAAGGAGGCCGAAGCAGGTTCCTGCCATTTGTTTTGCTTGGGTCTTAAATGAGAGGTCCTGTTCCATCCAGATCCCCAGACTTTTGATCTCATTTTTTGGGGAGGGGGGCTCCCCCAAACAGGTGGGCCAGATGTATGGAGGGAGGGTGGATCCTTTATGCCCTAGTAGCATAATCTGTCTTAGACCCGTTCAGTTTCAGGGAGGATTCACACATCCAGGTAAATATTTTTGATAGGCAGGTGTGGAGGGAGCCCGGTCCGTGGTCGGGTTGGGATAGAGATACGACCAGTTGGGTGTCGTCAGCGTAGCTCACGATTTTAACACCAAACGGGGCGACTACCTCCTCCAGTGGGGCCATGTACACATTAAATAATGTGGGGCTTAAGGAGGAGCCTTGTGGTACCCCACACTGGAGGGGGATTGCCGCTGATCGGGAGTTATTTTCCCACACCTGAAAGGTGCGGTTTCTCAAAAATGACGTGATCCAGGACAAGGCTGTCCCTGTTACCCCTATGTCTGTCAGTCGCTGAATGAGGACCTGGTGGTTAACCGTATCGAAGGCCGCGCTTAGATCCAGGAGGATCACTGCCACTGATCCTTCTGAATCCAAAATGCATCTGGCCTCCTCAACGACTGCCAGAAGGGCGGTGTCCGTGCCCTGTCCCGGGCGAAAGCCAGTTTGCAATTTCCGGAGAAGGCCGTTAGACTCCAGGAAATGGGAGAGTTTTTTATTGACTATCCTGTCCGTGACTTTGCTAAGTCCGGGGAGTAGGGAGATTGGCCTATAATTGGCCAGATCCGCTGGATCTAGGAGCGGCTTTTTAAGAAGGGCTTTAACAATGGCTCTCTTCCAGCCAGGAGGGACTACTCCTTGCAGAAGCGAGGCGTTAATTAGGTCGGTGACTGGTGTGGCGATGGTGGGTGCAATCATTTTTAGAATCCGTATGGGTACCGAGTCGCTAGGAGAGCCACTTTTGATGATGGCCAAAGTTTTGAGTACCTCGTCCACTGACACTGGACCAAAGGTATCCAGCTGAATGGCTGGTTTTGCTGGATGGCAGCTTAAGTCTATTCCATGATTGACTTGGGGCAGGGTAGTTAAGATACTCTGAATTTTAGCGTCAAAGTAGTTTGCCAATTTGTTGCATTTGGCCTCAGAGGTGTCTTGAGCCAAAGGGGGGTCCGGCACCTTGAGCAATTCCTTAACTATGAGGAAAGTTTCTCTAGAGGAGTTGGAAGAGTTTTTAATTCTTTCATTGAAGAAATGCCTCTTAGTATTGCGCAGGGCCGTCTTGTATGTTCTCATGGCGGTGCGATATTCATCTTTCCTGGATCTCGCCCAGTCTTTCCTCCAGGAGCGCTCCAGTTTTTTACATCCTTTCCTTAGTAATTTCAGCTCGGGAGTAAACCAAGGGGCAGAGTCAGCTCTCTTCTCCTTTTTCTGGGTGCTTCTCTTGGGAAGAATAGAGTCGAGTGAATTGGTGAGCCAGTTAGCAAGGTTCGAGTCTGCAGTCACAGGGTCAAAAGCAAGGGGGGGTAGGACTGTTCTAGTATGGAGGTCCAGTCTTCAACAGAGAGTTTGGACCAGGCTCTGTCCATAACACGCGTCTTGGGGGGTTGGGGAGGCATGGCTCTAATTTGCCAGAAGAAGGGGACCAAAAAGTGGTCAGTCCATGGGAGAGGGTGGGGAGGTGTGGCCTTAAGCGCGTGGATGTTGGTGAAAATCGGGTCAAGCAGATGACCTTTGTTGTGTGTCGCCTCAGAATTGACAAGTCTCAAGTCATAGGAGGTGAGGTCGAGGTGGAGATCAGTCGCCACCGAGTCCTGGGGGTCAGTGAAATGGAGATTGAGATCTCCCAGAATCGTGAAGTTGGGGGTAGAGGCTGCTAGTACAGTGACGGTTTCTATCAGGGCACTAACAAAGCGATTAGGGCATCCCGGTGGGCGGTATACGAGTAGGCCAGAGAGGGAGACTGTGGGTGATATTTGTATAGAAAAATGACAGCTCTCGCAGTCTTCTGTGCCGCTATCTTTTGCCCTGCATAAAAATGTATCCCTATATAATATAGCAAGACCGCCTCCTCTACCAAGGGGCCTGTTCTGGAAGTGGATAAGGAATCCTTGGGGGAGGGCACTTACGATATCGGCTTCAGAATTGAGTGTCAGCCACGTTTCCGTAAGGAACAGGATATCTAGCTTGTGGTCCTGGATTAGTAGATTAATCTCTAGGGAGTGTTTCGGGAGGGATCTACAGTTCAGGAGGGCCATTTGAAGGGAGTAGTGCTTATCGGTAGGAGGGGGAGAACTGCATAGGTCGCAGTTGAGGAAGACCTTTTCCCCTTTATGAATATAGTGACAGTTAGAATTTTTAGAGGGTCTGAGTGACATGAGGTCTCTTTGAGTATAGCTGTATCGATCCGATGTGGAATCGGGCATAGGTTCACTAGGTGATGAGGATGACCGTTTCTCTCCAAGGGATGATTGTGGACACCGTCCCTGATTATTGCTGTTATCAGCTCTTAGAGGATCCTTCATATTTCCCTGACAAAGGCTTTCCCTCCGTGGGCACAGTGTATATCCAAGATACCTCGACCTACCACTCCACATTGCTGCTGAAGGCTGTTCTGAGCGTTTGTATTTATATGCACCCTTTGAATTGTGGGCTTCAAAGTGCACGTCTCTCTGTGAGACACCTGGTGCTTACATTGATTGATAGTATTCTGGTGTGGTTTGTCAGTCTTCCCTGCACCTCGCCTTAGGTAGTTACTTTAACTGTGGTGCCAGCTTTGGATAACAGCTGCTATGAAGACTTTCTTCACCAGTTGTGTCATCATTTTACCTATTGACACTCCTGTTTCGATAATCCGTCTGCCGAGATCTTAATCAGGCCCATAGTTACTTCTTAGCCTGACTAAGGGAATAGCGTTGGGGTCAAGTTTGATATCCAAAGCAATTTGGTGAGGAATTCAAGGAACGCTTTACCCCTTCACAGAAACCAACACCTTTTATTTTGCAGTCTGACCTCCTGAAATGTGTCTGCTTCCAAGTAACTGCTAAGGTCGATGGTCTTGACACTGTAACCCCTGGAACTACATCAGGTTCATTCAAATCAACTTTATCCAGAAATGTTTGATTGATCACCTCACCAAAGATTAAAGAAAGCCATGCACCTATCTACCAGAATGAGTAAAGGTTACAGGCTGCTGAAATCTTTGACCCTGAAAATGCAACCCTAAATTAGAATATGTCAGATGGATCATATGCTTGCTAGAAAGAGCTTTAAACTCACTATACTGAAAGGAGAGTGAAAGGATTGACAAGCCAGAAAGCAAAGCTCAATCGGTTAGTGCTAATCATTAAAATAATAACACAAAGTAGTAAAAAGAAATATATTTTGAGAGCCCTGAGGAAGCAGGTGACCCTGAACATGTGTTGGCTGTTTTGGATAATCTAACAGATCATGTTTCTGAAGACTGTGAAAAATGAAATGTTTTAATGGTTAAGAATAAAGTCTGAAAGTAATCAAGAAGCTACTGTGGTTGTGTGAATAGTCACGGATTTGAACAATTTTGGAATCCTATGAATGTCATGACCTCTAAGAACATATATCTATAGGTTCCCCAAATTCAATGAATCTGATAGGTACATCTAGCCGCAGAGTCCTTAACTTAGAGTATCCTCCATGTGCCAGTCTGCATCCGGAGATTGATCAGCAGTACCTCTGCGTGCCGGGGACGGCGTCACATGGCTCCGCCCTGATGTCGTCCACAGATATGACATCAGTGGAGGCATACAAGTCCCTCCCGACGCACTGACGTCAGTTTCCTACTTTTCCGCTCCTGCGACGCAAATTCAGGAGAAGCGGTTCCTCTTGCCTGTTTAGTTTTTAGGCCTTACCTACGCCTTTTTGCGTCTCGGAACAGTGTGCTGATGCCTTTGGGCTTCAAATCGTGTGAGACCTGTATGCGGCAGATGTCGGTGACGGATCCGCACGCGATCTGTATGTGGTGCCTGGGTGAACACCACGACTCAGTGGAGTGCGACACCTGTCAGAAGCTGAAGCCAAAGTCCCTGCGGGAACGTAGGATGAAATTGTTGTCCTATTCGGAGTCCAAGCTTCACCGGTCTCCGTCTCAAGCCGGAGCTCCGGTCCGGGGCAGGTCTCGGAGTCGTTCCTGATGATGTCGCTCACCTTCCTCAGTTAAGCGCAAGAAGAAGTCACGGGAGCCTCACATGGTCATGACGTTGGTGCCCGCTTCTCCCGGTCTTTACCGGACACGGGCCCACAAAAGTTGACCCCCGCCTACCCCCTCATTTCCTGGCATGGGGGCGACTAGAACCCAGATAGAAGCCTATTTCCAGGCTTTGCAGGCCATCTTTGGGTCGACCCCTCTCCATGGCATGCCTTTGGGTCCCACAGAGGTGGTAGGGACTTAAGTTGGGAGCTGGCCGGCGGGTTCGCCCTGGGTGTCAATCGAGTACCCTGACCCCAGTCTCAGAGTCGCTGCAACATCGGGAGTCCGGTGGCGCCTCCCATTCACACGTCGGGCCGCAGACCACCAACAGCGTCGGGGCACAGCCCTGTGGGGCTCCCTGCGATGATGTCTGTGGCCACAGCAGGGGACATGTCCCTGAGTCGACGCCGTCCCACTCCACAGTCTACCATCATGGTGGATGTTGGGTCGACGCCGGCCCGACTCCGGTCATCAGAGTCTCCTTCAACGTTAGTTGATGAGGCGCTGTCTCAACGTCGGAGATTGCCTTTCCTCCTCCTTTGCCAATGGTGGATGAGGCCCCTGGGGATTCATCCCGCCAGTGTTGCTTACGTGTTCCTCGGAACATGTTGATGTGGAGCATCTGCAGGCCCTTGGGCATCCTCTGGCTACGGAGTCTTTGGCTTTTGCTGGACGTGAAGGCCCCTAAGGGCTGCAGCACTTATTGTGCCACCCTTAGAGGCCTTCTACCCTGACACAAACACACTGCCCTTGCAGGCTGAGTGTCTGGGTGTAGAACAAAACAGAGAGTCGACATGGCACATATCCCTGTGCCATGCCCACAACACACACTGCCCTGGCATACTTCAGCCACCCCTCTAGCTGGGTGCTCTATGCCAGTGGTGTGGGTACAGGAGCATGAGCCCTGTGCCCCTACAGTACCCAGGTCCATTCCTGGGCACTGTAAGTGCAGTGCTGCCATTTAAGAGTATATGGTGCTGGGAGATCGTCAACACGAACTCCACAGCACCATGATGGCTCCACTGAAGACTGAGAAGTTTGGTATCAAACTTCTCAGCACATTAAACCCGCACTGATGCCAGTGTAGGATTTAATATTCAATGCACGATAGAGGGCATCTTAGAGATGCCCCCTGAAACTAACCTACAATCCACGTCTTGTCTGAGGGGCTGCCTAGGCTGCCACACAGCAGACATGTTGCTGGACCCCTGGGTAGAGAGCCATCCGCTCTCCTGGGCCTGCAACAATGCACATCCTGGGTGAGGTGCTAGGTCTCCTCCCCCAGGATGGGCAGGGGAAGCTTCAAAGGCATGCCGCCTTTGTGAGCTGCTCCAGGCCACTTGCTGTACTCAGCAACTGGCCCCTACCGGTTCTAAACCCCCACTCCGGCGGGAAGACTGGCTGGAAACCCCAAGGAAGGACACTGGGTGTGCCAGCCTCTGCCAACCCCACCCCTCAGGTGGGGGAGGCGAGGTGAAGCACATCTCCGGGCTCTCGCCATCTTGAAGATGGGGACCCCTGCCCAATCAGGACTAGGCCAATGCCCCCCTCCCACAGGAGAGTGGCAGGATAGGGGGTGTACCCAGGGCAGGGACCCAGTGGGCCCTGCCCTTTACCTACCTGTAACGTCCCTAAATTTAGTATTTAGGGGCACCCTGAACCTTCCTTCCTTAGATCCAGATTCCGAAACAGCAAAGAAGATCAAGAAGCAAGAAGACCTGACGTGCAGCTGCTAACAAGAGGAAGACACCAACTGCTTTGGCCCCAGCCCTACCGGCATGTCGACCCTCGAACCTGCTCCTGCTAAATCCCGGCATCTCCCGTGGCCAGCAACCTCACAAATCCCGGAGGACCTGGCTACCTTGTGACTCTTAGGCATCTGGGACTCCAACGAGCAGTGGTACTGCTCAAAACAAGTAATTGACCCCTGGCATCAGCAAGGAACCTCAAACCCTGCACACTCTGCACCCGCCAAGCCTGGCCTGTGCTGGAGTGTACAAAGACCCCCCCACCCCCCTGCCGACTGAGACCCCGATTCCAGCACCCAAGGACCCAACTTGACACTCCTGACGACACCTGCAGCCTCAGAACCAGGGACCCCCCTCCCCCCACCCCCCCCCAACCGCGAACAACAGAGGGTAAGATTTCCCGACACCAGAAGGCACCCCGGCGCCCTGCAGCCCCCTGTGCCCAACTCCTGGGTACCTACCTATCCTCCAACTACCCAACTTACCTCTCAAAGTGGTGGTCGCACCTGAAGAATCTTCGTCCCCGAGCTTGCAGCCTTTGTTCGTTCTTGAGCTTCTCCATTGCAATCCATTGAGCTCCCGACGGCTCAAAAGCACCCAGCCGCCCAAGTGGCCCTGGCAGTGCAACTTCTACTCTAACCTACTTCCCCATTTGCCCTGAGCAAGTGACCAGGAGCCCAGCTCCCACAGCCGCGTGGCCTGCTAGCCAGCAGCCACCAACCAATGGCCCCCTGCCTCCCGTAGGATAACATTGGGCCTACCTCACTCTGCACCCGGCTGCCCTTGTGCCACTGAGGGTGTAACAACTGTACTTACCTGACCCTGGGAGACCCCTGATTCTATGCCCAGAACCTTAACTCTGCCAGTTGAGTACTTATCCAAAAGCCGACAACTCACTTTTCTTCCAAAGGGTAACATTGACTGGTTTCACTTGAAAATTCTTCTAACTGTGGAGTTTCTTAAACTTTAAAATATTCACCTAAAATCAACAGAGTAACGAAATCGAAAATACTCACTTGCTATTAGGAGAGATCCCAGTGCTGGATTTTGGTGCCCAGCACTGACCCTGAAAAGTAATTTTCTTCCATAGGAAGCTATTGACTGTTTTTCTGTGAAATTTCTTCTAAGTGTCGATTTTTGCAAACTACAAATATTCTTTAAAAATCGTACCAACTGTGAAAACTTAATTACTTACCTGTTTTAGATGGATGTCCCAGTACTGAGCCTAGGAGCCTAGCACTGGATTACAAAAGTAACGAGAACATGCTTTACCTGCAACTTGAATTTCCTTCCATAGGATAACATGGCCTGGTTTTTGCTGAAAAAGTTTGGCGATTTTGCACACTTACAAATATTCGTTAAAAATCGCCTGTATAACCTAAACGCATTCTCTCAACTGCTTACAGGTGGTACACTAGTGCTGGATCCTTACCTGCTAAGTGAATTTCCTCCCATAGGATAACATTGGTGATTTTATTAGAAAAAGTTTCTAAGTGTCAACTATTAAAATTCCAAAATATTGCTTAAAAATCACAACAGTAACTAAAACTTATTTACTCAACGGTTTCGAGGAACTGTCCCAGGACTGAATCTAGGATCCAGTCCTGGAGTTAGAAAAGTAATCCTAAAAGTAATCAATTGCATTTACGTATAATTGTGTTTGAATTGTGCTGCCAATTGCAACAAGCTGTAACTATTGAATTCAAGACTATTGCCTATTGAAAAGTATTTAACTAAAGCATCTCATTCTGAGAAAGTATATTTTGTTACCTATTGTTGGTTCTAAAATAAAACAACCTTATATTTTTATATACAAACCATTGGCCTAGAGTTCAGTTCTTGAGTGTGTGAGACCATTTGCTGACTGTGTACAACAAATGCTTTACACTGTCCTCTGATACTGCCTTACTGCTCGACCAAGCTACCACTTTAGAGAGTAAGGTTATATCTAACTTTAGCCTCTGCCAAACCTCTGGGGACTATGGACTGTGTACACACTGTACCTATTTGGGAACAGTATATACAGAGCCACTTTTCTACACGCTGTGGGTCTCCCATGGTCCGCACTGTCTGCATATGTGTGTCTCCTTGTAGTCATGGTTTTGTATATCTCTACATGGGTGATATCTGTGTCTACACTTGTCACTCTTGGCATCCACTGTTGTGCATGCTTATTTTGTACTCTCTGACTCAGTCATGCTATTTTGTCCTTCCTCTGGGACTTTTACTCTTTGCAGATCCATGGGACCCTGCACACAGTTCTGCTTCTAATCCTGCTTACAGAGGCCTATGGATTTTCTTCCACTATGCACTGGCCGTTCTGGTTTCTGTGATTTCTCTTCGTCACTTCTTGGACGGTGAAAGTTTTGTGCTGTCCTCTGGTGAACTGTGTTGCCATTCCCTTTTTTTTGTTCATGCTCCTTTTCGGAGCTTTAGGGGTCTAGGATCAGTAACGCTTGCACTTGCTGTCTCCACCTGTCTTATTCAATCTTTATTGACGGATTAGTTTCCTTTGGAACTTAGTGGGGTTCAATCGCAGACCCTCCTCCAATGGTGTATAGCTTTGGTATCTATTCTAAGTTAAGGAATCTGTGGCTAGATGTCTCTGTCAGATGAACAAGTTACTTACCTTCGGTAACAATGTATCTGGTAGAGACACAGTCTAGCCGCAGATTCCTTAATGCCCACCCATTCTCCCTGTTCTGCGAGGACCTTTCCAGGTGGGGGTCTTACCCATTGGTCTTTCTACCAGTGGTTTCTGTCTTCATGCGTGTTAGTCTACTTCACATCCTTCCCAGGTCAGGAGGTCCTATGGTGTTTTACCTGTTGCTTCTCCACCCATTCTCATTTTGGGTGGTGGGCTCTTTTTCCATCCACGCTCTTGCACCCTGGTTCTTTCTGGAGTGGAGATTGGTTATGTCCCTCTTCCCTCCCTCCCCCCGATTCTAGTTGAATATACTACAAGTCAATTGTATGTATGTATGTGTGTATATATGTATATATGTATATGTATATGTATATTATCTACTGGCGGTCGCCAGTAGATAGTTATAGTTGGGACCGAGTTTCCATAGGAAATCTGAAAATTCTATTTTGAATAACTTTGGCGCCGGTTGACGAATCCTCACGAAATTTTCAAAACTAATGGGGCGCTCCGCTCAGCTCCTACCCTGAAAGTCTCGGGGTGAATCGTCAAGCGGGGGCTGAGAAAAAAGGGGGGTCCCAAAACACTTTTTCCCCTGCATTTTCCCATAGGACCTTTAGTCGAAGGTACAGCCCGAACGGCTGAACAGAATTACTTGAAATTTGGCAAAGAGGTAGTCCTCACGTCAGGCATGTGCCTTTTGCATATATGGTGTCAATCTGTTCAGTAGTTCCTGAGAAAATTGCAGTTAAAAGTACATAAATATCTATAAGCGCGCACCATAACGTGCATGAGCGTAATTCTGATTGGTGGTTACGTGTCAGTCAACATTCGAATCGGTCGAAATCAGGAAGTGTCGTTCGCCATTTTGTGTGTGACAGTGAAAAAGAAAGGTGGAGAACGTGAAAAGGGGGCAGGGTAGAGAGTTCTTGAACCCCTAGCCTTTGTCAGGGGGTCCCTGAAGGACCCCGAAGGGTGAAAAAAACATTTTATTTTATTTTCAAAAAATCGTGGGGTGCACGCACGGTGCGCGCACGGTGAAAAACCCATAAAAAAAAAACATTTTAAACGAGCCATTCCATATTACAGGATACAGTCAATCTATAACTATATACATAGGTAGTTTATTGTAAAATAAATATATAAAAAATATAATAATACATACATAAATTAGCATTTAATAAACCTTATAAATTCACTTAAAAAACCATAGGTTTCACACACGTTATAGTTGGGAATTAGCATGTAAAAAACCTTGCAAATTCACATAAAAAACCATAGGTTTCACACATTTTACAATTAGCTGGACATTTCACTCGTAAAAAACCATTGAAATTCCCCCGTTATAGTTAGTTCAGATAACTATAACTCGCGCGACCGCCACTCTATCACAAGGATGATGTCATCAATGATGTCATGCGTGATGTCACTGACCATGTCATGAGTGATGTAATATATGACGTCATCAGCAGTGGATTGCGGGCGCGCGAGTTATAGTTATCTGAAGTAACTATAACGGGGGAATTTCAATGGTTTTTTACGAGTGAAATGTCCAGCTAACTATAACATGTGTGAATATATATATATATATATATATATATGTATTCACTGAAAAAAACCATAGGTTTCACACACGTTATAGTTAGGATTTAGCATTTAAAAAACCTTGCAAATTCAGTGAAAAAACCATAGGTTTCACACACGTTATAGTTAGCGGACATTTTACTCATAAAAAACCAATGAAATTCCCCCGTTATAGTTAGTTAAGCTAACTATAACTCGCGCACCCGCAATCCACTGCTGATGACGTAACATATTACATCACTCATGACATGGTCAGTGACATCACTCATGACATCACTGATGACATCTCAAATGACATCACTGATGACATCATCCAGTGAATGTGTTTTTTTCTGAAAATTAAATATGTTTTATATATGTATATCTCAAGGTTGATGGAAGAATAAATGGGTATATAAGTGTCTAAAAGGATGATTTGTTTTTGAAAAATTGATTGTGTAACTGACTGATTAAGTGTATCTTAGTGAATACATGGCTTAATGCGTAATGTTTAAATATGTAATTTTCTGTATCAGTCTCTCACTTTGTGTATAAGTGTCTGCATGGGTTGGTGAGTAGCTATATGGGTGTTTATATTGGATTTTAGGTTGTTTTTTGAGTATCAGTCTGAGTGTCTGCATGGTTCGGTGGGGGGTTTAACGTAGTGCATAGGTGCATGAATGATTGTCTGTCTGGTTGTATGTTTTGAAGACAGCATGTGTGCATGACTGTATGGTTTGATGAGTGTGTGTATGGGTGTGTTAGTGAGTGAATGACTGTCTCAATAGTGTCTTTATGAGTTACATAATATGTTTTAAAGAAGTATATTTGACTATTGTTGTATATAAGTGAGTATATGTGAGAGTGAGAGATTGAAATAGTTCCTGTATGAATAAGTATGCGTTTTTATTAGTGATTATTTAAAAGAGTAAGTATGTGTAAGTTTCTGTAGAAGTACGTGTTGAGGTGTGTGTATAACTGAATATGCAAGTAAATGGATGTTTGATTCTTTATTAGCATGAGTGACTATGTGTGTGAGTAACTCTATGGATGAGTGGCAATGTGTAACAGGATGTATAGGTGTATGAGTACATATGATGAGTGAGTACATGTATGAGTGACTGTATAGGACTGTTGGTGAATCAGTAGATGTGTATGTGGATCTTAGAATTACTGAATAGGTTGTTGTAACTGGTATTGGTATGTCCATTGTTTTGAAAATTGTAGTCTCTATTTTTGAATGTGTGTATCAAAGGTTATATTAGGGTGAGAGGAGGTCTACCACTCTGTCACAAGGATGATGTCATCAGTGATGTCATTTGAGATGTCATCAGTGATGTCATGAGTGATGTCACTGACCATGTCATGAGTGATGTAATATGTTACGTCATCAGCAGTGGATTGCGGGTGCGCGAGTTATAGTTAGCTTAACTAACTATAACGGGGGAATTTCATTGGGTTTTTATGAGTAAAATGTCCGCTAACTATAACGTGTGTGAAACCTATGGTTTTTTCAGTGAATTTGCAAGGTTTTTTAAATGCTAATTCCTAACTATAACATGTGTGAAACCTATGGTTTTTTCAGTGAATTTGCAAGGTTTTTTAAATGCTAATTTCTAACTATAACGTGTGTGAAACCCATGGTTTTTTCAGTGAATTTGCATGTTTTTTTAAATGCTAATTCTTACCTATAACATGTGATTCCCATGATTTTTTCATTGATTTTGTATGATTTTTTTATTATAAATTCTTATATTAAATGTGTTTTTTTAAAAAAAAAAAGCAATTTTTTTTTTTTAACTTTATATTCTCTTAAAACACTGTTTTAAAAAAAAAAAATTCTGCAATATATTAATTTTTCTCTTTTTTTTTTTTTACCACACAGGTAAGATATATTAGTATAACATAGAAATTATTTTTTTCCTTTTTTTTTTTTTTTTTTTTAGTGCGCGTACGGTAAGCGTACGGTTTACGTAATGTTTGTAATTTATCTACTCTTTTTGCGTATAGTTACGCAATTTGCGTAGCCGTGCGTACTGCGTATGGGGCGCGTAAGCGTGTACGCTACACGCGGAAGTGTTGGGGAGGGACTGTTATGCGCATGCGCGCGAGCGCGTGTCTTTTTTACGCGCATGCGTACTTTTACCGTAAGCGTAACGTAAGTGTAACGTACGCGCACGGTGGGTCATGTGATCATGAAACAAAACTTTTGATTGGTTCAAAGTAGTTTCAGTTCTAGAACTCTCCTACACCACACCCATTCCCCTCATTTCTGCTTGTGATCCCTTAGGAGAAGGAGCTGACTTGTCTTTGTGATACGATGGCAGACCAGCACTCTTCTGCTGAGAGTGAGGCTAGCAGCACCACCATCAGGCAGAGAAAGAGGAAACAGAAGAGCTCTTTTATATGGGAGTATTTTACTTTTCCTGAGGGCGAGAAAAAAGTCAATGCTGCCTTGGTGACATGCAAGCTGTGCCAGCGTGTACTTTCGAGAGGTAATCCCAACAAGAAGTATTCCTTCGGGAATCACACTATGTTGAGACACCTTGAGGATGTACATCCTAGGACACATGCACGACATACTAGAGGCAACCCTTCAGTAAGTCGAGCAAGCACATCCACAGCAGCTCAGCCGAGTCCTTCTTCGGAAGCTCAGCAGAGCCCTTCATCTGTGGGGGCAGATTCACCTTTTTCTGATCCTGTGGAAACGAACCATCGGTTTGCGAGGGTTACTATGCGGTGTTCATTTTGCCATGGTCTAATTGTTCATAGGGAGACCAGTGTTCCCCTCATTAACCTCTTCAATGCCTATGACCAGCTGGTCTCGTCATGGGCCGCGGTTGCGCTGTGCCCATGACGAGACCAGCTCGTCATAAACCCCGCCCGCTAATGAAAGCGCCGGCACAGGGCGGGGAAAGGGGCGGGCACTGAAGGGGTTAACTACAAAATAGACCAGCACATTTGTCCTACCAGCTAATGTTCCCATTCTTCCTTTCCTCTGTCCCTGCATGAACACAACGGCTCTTTTAAGAGCCAACCTTACCTCTCAACTTTTTTTTATTTTTTCTTTAAAACTTTTTTTTTTTTTTTTTACCGTACGCGTACGGTAAGCGTATTTTTTTTTTTTTTTAAAAACACTAAAAATCAATTACCACATCTCAAGATCCTTGAGGAATTAATAACTAAATACTAAAAATCTGTTTGAGGAGAAGTGGAACATACATCTAAAAGTTTTCTAATTTCAGTAGCACTTTCTATTTGAGTTTTATCATTACTCAGCTTTTGAAAAAGGAGACTCAACTCAGAACAGAATCTTTTTGTCTGATTTACTATTATCTGCTCTTGCAAACTTTCCAGATAAAATGCAACATTCAGCACTACATTAGCGTAGCAGTTGACACCAGAGCTATTTTCAAAATGACATCCTACAACCTCTTCTTCATTTTCCTTTTTCTTTTTGCTTGCAATTACATCACTCCTCTTTTTTTCCTCCTCTCTACATCCTCATTACAGATATTCTCAATTCTCCTTTTACGAGAAACTACACGTTTCTCTAACACAGGATACTGACCTAAATGAGGAGCATAGGTTCTTCTTAATCTATTATACTCCTTTACACAGTTTGTATCAGCACTAACTTTTGAATCATCAAAGTCTATCATGAATAAACCAGATAATGTTTTCACTCGTGACAAAGCTACATAAGCCATACCTTCTTTGAACACAGTTGAACCAATGTTTACAAATGCACAATCTACAGTCAATCCTTGAGACTTGTGAATAGTTACAGCATATGCTAGAGAAAACGGAAACTGTTTCCTTTGTACATATAAGTCTTTCACAAGCATGAAACGAACTGTACAACGACAAATGTCTATAACTTCTTCTATCTGATCAAATTTTATTTTTAAACATTCTATTCCATCTTTTTTCTGATAATTAATAAAACCCACAACTCTTCCCATAGCTCCATTAACTAAACCTTTTTCAACATCCAAATTTCTCCTTAAAAATACTCTACAGTTCATGCAAACATATAGATTTTTTTCTAATCCAGCAGTTTTGGAAATGTTCTTCTCTAGTGAATCCAATTTATTTTTCAGTTTGCCTGTTAATGTGATAGTAATTCTTCCATCCTGAATTTTGTCCACTGCTTCCAATTTCCTGATATCTTCCTTTTCCAATTTCAAAAGCTCCTCATTGAATATTGAGCATTCACGTAGAGTTGGCATTAAGCAGATGACACTTTTCTTTTCTGCTATGTTCTTGTATATCTTCTCTGCAACTATTTCTTCCTTTGGAAATAAATTATGTAGCAACCGACTCTGTAATGCTTTTGTGCCAGCTTCAGTGAGTAGTCCAATCCTGATATCTTTCAGAATACTTCCATATTCTTCATCGTTTGCTTGCCTCATATTAGTAGTAAGTTCCTTGTACTCAAAGAAGGACCAAATATTTGCAATACCAAAGCTTCCCAATGACTTCTTTGTGTCTTCATGCGTCACAGTATTAAACACTGGTTGTCCTTTAACTGGAGTAAGCTGTAGAAGATCCCCAAAAACTATGACATGTTTTCCACCAAATAACACGTCATAGTCTGTCCTTAGAATTTGCTGCATTCTTAAATGCACAAAGGCAAGCATTAAGTTTGATACCATGCTCACCTCATCAATAATGAGAACTTGCATCTTCTTCAATACTCTTGAAACTTCCAAGCATGCTTCTCCAGTTAGCTTGTGGTATTGTATTTTGTTCTCATGCTCCACTGGTAACATTAGCAAACGATGTAAGGTGATTCCTTTTATGTTATATGCTGCTAACCCAGTTGGAGCAGTAACCACACAAGACAAAGTTGAATCCGTTTTTTGCTGTAGGTAGCTTCTGATGACTTTTATTAAGAAACTTTTTCCAGTTCCAGCTTGTCCGCTTACATACATCCTGATTGGATGAAATGATGTGCATGAGCACTCTTTTTTTACATGTAGAAATCCGTGATCAATTTTGTTTCTGATCTCTTCATAAATTTGTTGCTGCTCTTCATTCAGTTGTCTTTCCAAATTTGGTAAGTCTATAAATTCTTCTTGAGCTTGATTCATAGCCGTTTCCACTTCATTCATGGCTATTGCAGCTTCATTTTCAACGATTGGTTGTCCTAGGGGATCTTGACTGAGTGTTCCTGAACTTTGGCTGTCTTGAGAACTGTCTCTAGCTACTTCAGCTGCAATTGTAGTTTCCTGTTCAATTTCTTCATTTAACATCTGCACATAAGTTGTGAATGTACTGCATTGTATGCTGTCTTTGCAAGCATTAAATGAATCTTCATAGCTTTGAAATTCTCCCAGTAGTTCATCCTCTGTACGCCATGGTTTAAACAGCTGTAAAAGAGCCAAGTAGTAAAATTCCTTTTTGTCAGTAGTGTCGCAACTCAGCTTCCTGTGATTTATCAAACTTCCTTTTGTTTGCTTCACCAAACATCCTTCCTCACCAATGACTTTATATTTTCCATTGTTGATGTCTTCTGTGGCTTTCCGTGAATAAATGTAGTTCTGCAGCACTTCATAGAGACACATGTTCTCTAGATGATGACTTCTCTTGGGATAATATGTGTCCAACATGTTTGATTTCAAAATATCTGTACTTTCTGGGTCATTCTCGGCCAAATATTCAATTTCTCCAACAGATTTCAGTACCCGATTTCTCATTGCTGCAAGGCCTAAACTTGCCCAAATTATTCTTCTTGATTTCGAGTAGAGACTTGCAGAAGATAACCTATCTGAACATTCGTAGGATCCAATTTCTCGATGCGATAACATCTTTAAACTGAAACTGTACAGCTTCTTACTGACAGTCTTCTCGTGAGAAATCTCTTCCCACATTTCTTTCAATTCAGTTTTTTCAGATTTAGTTATGTAAGACGTTACATTTCGAGCAACAGCAATGGAATTGTCAGCTACATACTGTATATCCATGTTAGCATTCCACATGGATAAAATGACTGGGTTGTAGTCATTTATATTTTTTGATTCTTCTTTTCTTTTAAGGTTGTAGGTATTCTTAGGTGATTTTCTTGTAATAGTGTGTCTCACAGATGACATAAAACTGTTTACTCTTCCATTTGAAAGAACAGGTCTAGGAAATCCAAATCGACATTTAGTGTAGTATTTATCTTTGCTCTTGTATTTCCGTCGACAGTATTTTCCACACCGATGACTTTGGAAACGTAAAACTTGCTCCTTTAACTTTTTCTCTTCTGTGCTTTTTGGTATAGCACATGTTGCATATTCTTCAATGAAAGATAACACTGCTTCATCAGTATCTGTTCCAAACTTTGGGGCATCCTTGATCCACAACAGCATATGAATATGAGGAGCACCTCTTGCCTGGTACTCTTTTCTCCAAAAGAAATCCTCTACTTCTACAAGAGGTGGATTTTTTTTATTGCAGATGAAGGACATCATAGCCTCAAATCTATGATTGAAATATCTGCAAACATTAACCGGATCCAATGAGCACAGTTCTCCTGCTGTCTTGTATTCGATGTTTTTAATGTTTGAATTTGCCTCTCGTAGAAAATCCAGTAAATCATCCCAAGCGTACTCAGCACAGCTTAGGCTAAGGAACCATGTTGGTGTTCCTAAATTCTGTAACATGCATTTTAATTCACCATGGCGTCGGTACCAATATTCATTTGTCCCACGCTGACAAGCCATCAGATTGATCAGTTGTGTTTCCAAATGATCATCTCGGTGCTGCACTTTCTTCATAAAATCCTTAGCAGACACATTTCGTAAATGTACTCCACTTTTTAAAATGTGATTTACTGCATATGATAATGCAGACAAGTCGCTTTCAAATAAAAGATGGAACAAATAAGGAATACTTTGTCGAAATCTGGGATCTTCTGCATATAGTCTTGTAGTTCGATACTCAGAAGCTGGAATCTGTTCTGGACGTTCATCGTATCGTCCTCCTTTTCCTGTAGGAAACAGCTGGGGAAAACATCGAGCTTCCAAGCTCTCCTCCCATACACTCACGGGAGTTCCTTTTGCTTTCTTCATCTGAAACAGATCAATATTGTCTCCCATAACTTCTTTTGAATGAAGAGGATGTATGCTAAAATGTTCATAAATTTCTTCTTCCTTTGACTTGTCCACCTTTTCAATTTGTCCAGTTGGTGTTTCTGTGTCTTCTTGTAAATCTTCTTCTTCTTCTTCTATATAAATTGATTCATACCATTTGTTATTCCTTTTCAAATACAAATTTGCTCTTTGTACTTTCCGTACATCTACCAGCTCCTGCCAAATCTTCTTATTCTTTGTAGGTACACCATTAACCAGAATAACTAATGGTTCAGTTTCCAAAGTATCTGCATCAATAGTTTCCATATTTTTTATCAAATCCAAGAGCAAATACACCACTCTACCTTTTAAACCTCTCAGTAAATCTGAAGGAGGTAATTTACCAGTTTTGGGCTCCATACGTACTATGGTCTGGAACGGATGAACACATTGAATAAGTATAGACTCATATGTATTTAATTCAGAAAGTTCGGCAGGAATAACATCCAATTCTAAATTATTATGTACAGCTCTGGTCGGCATTCTATTTTCCTCTAACTTGTTGTAACAGTATTTACAAATACGCTGATCTTCACCCAATTCAAAACAATTTTCAAGAAATATATATGTGGCAAAATCCTTCCACTTATAATTATCTTCATTTTCACTTTTTCTGTAGAGATCAACATTCCTGGTTTGTTTTCTATAATGAGTTCTGCGGCAACAAATACAAGTAATATTTGGTCTTTCATTAGAGATTATTGCAAATTTTGTTATGTGATCATTAAATGTCTTACTTACAGAGGGTTCTGCATTCTCTTCCACTTCTTCCTCATTTACTGTGTCCTTTTCTGCACTGTCTTGTTCAGGACCAAAGTAACAAAACTGAATTTCATCAGTAACCTTCTGTACATCTGATACCGATCCACGGAACAGAGCCCTATTCAATTCATCTAACTTTATTGCTGGACTTTTAGCAAAATACAACCGTCTCACAAACTTTCTCATTTCAGTATGATAAACAGCCAGCATCCTAAAATGATGAAAAACACTTTTACACACTTTTCTAGATAGACAAGCCAGAGAATGACCCTGCAAACCAGTATTCTCTCTCACTCTGCATGGATCTAGACTTTGAAGCACCTTAATCTTCTGTTTTACACTTTTTTTTACTATATTCTCTTAGAAACTCACGAAATTTATCAATAGATTCCTGACGCACAGTGCAAATACTACTACAATTCCAAGTGTACACTGGGGCTTTAGGACGTCTCCCCATAGCCTCATCCGCCATCACTTGTACCTCATCTCTTGGAACCATTTTCTCCTTCTCCATTATACAACCATTTTTCACTTCGTAAGCACGACCTCTGGTGTCAACTGCATGCAGCAAACTATTACTTTGAAAATAACTCTCTTCATTAAAAAAAGGTTCACTACTTGAACTATGCATCCATTCTCCTAAAAACACTTTACAAAAGTTTGTTCTTTTCACTACTCTTTTCCTTTTGCTTTGTGATTTCAGTACATTAACCATTTTATCTAATGTACGCATCCTATTCAAAATTAAAATGAATAGTTTCCTTTTTAATTCTAATGCCTTTGCTGCAATGGCTTCAATTTCTTTTTTTCTCTTATAAAATGTAGCCTTTTGCTTATATTTCTTCACATCCTTTATCAAATTGGACATAACTCTTCTCTGAAACATTTTTCTACGTATCTCTTTAAACGCTGTTTTTCTGTTTAAGTTAATCTTTATTGTTTCTGAAGGTATATTTGCATTAACTAAATGCTCAATTTTTTTCTGTTTTCTATTTAAAACATTCTTTCCAGTACAGACATTTTGTACATTTTTCCTTTTTTTGAAGATGTTCTTTAAAAAATCTTTTGTCTGCTTACCAGAAGACTTTCTCTTTTTCCCAACATGAGCATCTCCAACTAACTTAGGTCCTCCAGTTGTCTTCAAATATAGTTTTTTTTTGTGGTTTTTCCTTAGTCTGGATTTTGTAGGCATCTTAAATTTTGTTCACTGCTCTTCAGCAATACCTGAAAAAAACTAAAAAAAAATTCCTTTATTTTATTTAAATATATTACTACATTTTTTATGATCTTTTCAAATCTTAAAATACTATGTACCCCTTTCCTACAAGTGAAAATCACAATTACACCTTCACAAATTAAATATCTAAAAACAATTCCTGTGTGCACACAGTCATGGTTTGAAATTAGGCAGAAAACGAAATTTCTGTGCCAATTGGAAAGCACACTTCCTACTGCTTTTTTGGCAAGTGATAAGTACTTTTACAGTCTGACACATTTCGAATCCACTTTTCAGATTCTTAAAAAAGCACATGTCTAAACAGCTTTTTCAGACCAGAAACATGTGTAACCTGGGTGACTGACTACACTCCAGCAAGGGCAACCAACCTTAGTGATGCTAAATGTATTTGCATTACTGACTGCAACCTCAAACCCCACTCGGTTGTGAATACTGTGCATGATTCCACAGGATAAGCAGCTGGGTGTGTGCTAAGAGTCTGCTTCTGCAGAAAAAATTGCTCCCCCTTTCCATCTAATGCAAATGTAAAATTACCAGAGTAATACGCAATAAATCTCTGTCTGTAATTCCTCTTTGCACACAGAGTCATGGTTTCATATTAGTCAGAAAACGAAATTTCTTTGCCAATTTGAAAGCACACTTACTACCCTTTTTTTTGCAAGTGATAAGTACTTTTACAGTCTGACACATTTCTAATCCACTTTTCAGATTCTTAAAAAAGCACATGTCCAAACAGCTTTTTCAGACCAGAAACATGTGTAACCTGGGTGACTGACTACACTCCAGCAAGGGCAACCAGCCTTAGTGATGCTGAATGTATTTGCATTACTGACTGGAAACTCAAACCCTAAAAGTATTCCTCATTTATAACAATACACCTTATTTTATGGTGAAAACATAGTCCATATTATTTTACATGTTCCTCACATTTAAATTTCTCCCAAAACACAAAACGATAAACGCAACTTCAACAAAAGGAATTCCAATTCTATTATTCATTTCTTAATTTACCATATACATCCCCTCTCAAACTCATAACTCACCTTTAAAAATAGTTAGTTGTGAAAGAAATGTGGCACTCAAACAGCAGATTATCAGAGCCAGGATCTCTGTTCTGTACACCTCTCTCCTCTCAGCAGAACCAGATAATGGCAATGTTTCCCTCTCTTTTTCCACACATATACATGTTAGTTTCAAATCTCAGTGCTTCCCCCTTTTTTTCAAATGTAATCACACATTTCTATTGGATGAAAACCAACCCTTTTCCAAAAGTACCCTTCCCCCAACTTGACTTCAGCCTAGTACCCTTCCCCCAACTTGACTTCTGCCTGCTACCATAGCAACTGCTCTTGAAACACTGCTGTGTAGAGTTAGGTCAGAAGTTCACCACAAAATGTTTCATTTCCAAAGAGCAGGAGTGCTTGACTTTTCAAACCTAACAGCAAATCCATAGTACTGTTCTTTGGTAACACATTTTTCTGTACCAATACAAAACATGCTTCTATAAATTTACACATACAGCCTAGTTTTTAGTGTAGAATGGTATGAAACAGCCAATCAGTTCTTTAAAAAAAAAAAAAAATATGTATACCTCCATTTCCAAACTGTCTTTCATTTCTTTTTACCATTCTACTGAATTACACCTCCTGAGTGCATCCAGATCTCCTTGGAAGATGTTCACAGTGTGGATTGTAGGGCACAGCTATGTCTTCTGGAGTGAAAAGTATGCAGAGAAAACAGGTATGGTGAGAGACCTTGCTTTGCCAAATGTAGACATTAAATGGATTGGTCAGAGAGGGTTAAAGTGGCACCAATTGATGCCATTGGTGAAATCCTTCATGCAAATCCAACTCCCTGACCTCATAATAGTGCACTGTGGTGGCAATGACCTAGGCACTTTGACTGGGGTAGGTCTGGAAATGCTTATGAAGGAGACCTTTGCACAACTGTTTTCACTTTTCCCTAAAACTGCCTTTGCATATTCTAACATATGCCAAAGGCAAAAATGGAACTGGTCCAATCATTTTTGTCCGCAGATTGACAAAGCAAGAAAGCACGTCAACAAATCTGTTTCTGCTTTCCTCCGAGACTATGGTATGGGTTCCATTTACCACAACAACTTGCGTTACAACATGCAAGACATTTATAGAGGAGATGGTGTACACTTCACTGATGAAGGGAACAGAGTCTTCCTCTTGAACCTTAGACTCTGCATCGGTACTTACTTGTAGATACCACTAAAAAATCAAATCACTTCATTAACACAACGGCTCTTTTTAGAGCCCCCTAATATCTAAACACTTAAATCTGAATTTTATCTCTTTTTTTATTTATTTTTTCTACCGTACGCGTATGGTAAGCTTACCGTACGCGTACCCCGCGATTTTTTTTTAAAATTAATAAATGTTTTTTTTGTACTTTTCTGTCCTTCTTTGACCCCCTTTCAAATGTTAGGGGGTCTGTAACTCTCTTCCTTGCCCCCTTTTCAAGTTATCACCCTTTTTTTTTTCTGTGCGAAACACACAAAATGGCGGCCGCCGCTTCCTGGTTTCGACCGATTCGAATGTTTACTAAGATCGAACAGCCAATCAGAATCGCGCTCGCGCACGTCACCGTACGCGTACGGTAAGCTTACCGTAAGCGCACGGTAAGCGCACCGTAAGCTGCCACAGATATATATATTGATTTAAATGCTATTTTCTCAGGAACTACTGAACAGATTTACACCAGACCTACAAAAGGCACTTCCTTGACCTGAGGACTACCTCTCTGCCAAATTTCAAGTAACTCTGTTCAGCCGTTCGGGCTGTAGCTGTGTCTAAAGGTCCTATGGAAAAATGCATGGGAAAAACGTGTTTTGGGACCCCCCTTTTTTCTCAGCGCCCGCTTGACGAATCCCCCCAAGACTTTCAGGGTAGGAGCGGAGCGTAGCGCCCCACCTATTTTGAAAATTTCGCGAGGATTCGTCGACCGGCGCCAAAGTTATTCCAAATAGAATGTTGCGGATTTCCTATGGAAACAGGGTCCTAACTATAACTACCTACTGGCGACCGCCAGTAGGTAATATATGTGTATATATATATATTCACTGAAAAAACCATAGGTTTCACACACGTTATAGTTAGGAATTAGCATTTAAAAAACCTTGCAAATTCACTTAAAAAACCATAGGTTTCACACATGTTATAGTTAGCTGGGCATTTTCCTCATGAAAAACCAATGAAATTCCCCCGTTATAGTTAGTGCAGGCAACTATAACTCACGCGACCGTAATCCGCTGCTGATGACGTCAGATATTACATCACTGTATTTACACATTTATATACCCATGTCTTCTTCCTTTTTTTTTTAGCTATACATATATTTATTTATTTTTTTCAGAAAGACACATATGTCATCAGTGATGTAATATCTGACGTCATCAGCAGCGGATTACGGTCGCGTGAGTTATAGTTGCCTGCACTAACTATAACGGGGGAATTTCATTGGTTTTTCATGAGGAAAATGTCCAGCTAACTATACCATGTGTGAAACCTATGGTTTTTTAAGTGAATTTGCAAGGTTTTTTAAATGCTAATTCCTAACTATAACGTGTGTGAAACCTATGGTTTTTTCAGTGAATTTGTAAGTTTTATAAAATGCTAAGTTACTTTACGCCGTTCGTGCCGTGCGCGCACGGTGCGCTTCACCTGCATAGCGATAGTTAATACAGACTTAATGTTGGATAATTTCTGAGCCAAACATCTTGTCTACCTGCCACCAAAAGACTCCCATTCATTGTCCTAGAGCAAAAAGCTTAGGGGAAAGGATGTATCATATGATCAAGAGGTGCATTCAGAGGGCTTGTATGACAGATTTTATATTGTAAAAAGTCCTCCATGATATGTTATAGTCTTACCACATTGCCACAAACAGTATCACTTGGGTGTCTCCTCTTGTTTCTCTTTAGTAGGCAGCCAAGAACTAAACTTCTATCCATCTTGCTTTGTGGCAGAAAGTTTGTATGGGTTTAAAGATAGGAGGTAGTTGATGATGTATTTTCACACCAAGAAAGATTTGGTGCTTAGAGTCAAAAAGCAGAAATGATGTATTGGGCTCTGGTCCAGAGGCAGTATCTGCAAGGGGAATAAAGGCTGTTTGTTTTCATGCTTTGTGAGAATGGTGCGAATGAAATATGTTGTGGTGTTAGAAAATGGCCACACATGGTACATTTGGACAGGCTTTACATACATCAAGTCCAGCATTTATAATGTGAAGTCACACTTCCAAGAGAAATCCAAATCTTCCTCTAAGGCAAAGAGACTGTGGTTGAATGGCCTCCCTTCATTGGGGTACAGTTGTGTTATGCATTTAAGGAAGTTCCCTGTTGATGTACATATAATTCAAGTCTTTGTTTAGATGTACTCTTTCATCAGTAGCCTGTCCTCACATGGTTCACCAATCCTGTCCTCTTTCCTCCTTCCCTTTGTATGTTTTTGGAGCCTTCCCTAGAATGTTGATATATGGTCAAACGGAATGCACTTAGGAGTGGGTGAAGACGTGCGGACTTCTTTGGCCTTGTACATTGTTGTAAAATAAATCTTTGTTTCTGCAGTTTAAAGCGTTTTCTTCTCAATTATTGGCGAATACATGAACTACATTCAGTATTTAAGCAAAACAGTAATATACTATCAGTTCACCCTGGACACATGAGCTTAAAGACAAACTGCGCGTATTGTGGAAGTGTCATAGAAGTCTGTGCTAGGAAAGCCTAATGTGGTCTTCACTTTTCATTGTGACGTTAGTCATCAGCACTAAACAGCACTGATGTATGTGATGTATTCTTAATCACCCATTAGCGTTGAGGGATGTCTGTGCTAAATTGCATAATGAATGCAAAATCTAAGGGCGGCACGTGGTTCGTGAAGGAGGCCCCAGAGCAAACGAGGCGGATGCCTTTGGTTATCTCGGCTGGCTGAACAGATAGTTAATTTTATTTTGCAGCCGTCGTATGTATCTGCTACCGGGGCATCTGCTGGGCGAGCTAACTGTTTTGCAAACTTATTGAGCAGAAATGAAGGTGTGCATGAACATCTGAGGAAACAATATTTTCTCAACCACTTCTGCAAACAAAGAATCCTGCCCATGGATATTGTCATAACTTGCAAAATACATAAACGACCAACGCTACTCCTGAAACCCACCGCACCAGTCACTGTGCATAGACTGCTCAGGGACATTTGCCTAATGGTCTCTCTTGTTGCCAAGTCTAGAACAATGACCCCCATTGCTGAAATGTCAGGATGATTGTTCATTGATTCAGCAAGTTACGCAGTGAGGAAGACTTTCTAAGCACAGACGGAGGGTACATCTGTGGGTGTGTGTGCAGAACTTGTATAAGCAAAATACCTGCTGTAAAAAAATGGAATGTTTTGCAGCGTGAATAGTTTTCTGGATTCACATGCTGTGCATTATTCCGCCATCTAGTGGTTGGGTCTGGAATTCTTTTTTTTTTTTCTTTTCTTGTATTGGTTGCTGTCGACCACCATTTGGTGCCAGGTACGTCCCCTGTGTGACGTCAGACGATATCCTGGAGGTCGACGTGCGTGGTAGCCATCTTCAGATTCTTTTTTTCCACCGCTGGGTCTGGAAGCAAGAAGAGAAGTGCCAAAAACCCAAAAAACTTCAAGAAAGAAGAAGTTTGTCGAAGAAATAACAACCAACATAGACGTCTGACACGAAGAGGACCACTCCGGTCCACAAATGGCGATGTAGGGGTCATGGAGAATACCCCCTTCAAATTCAGTGCCACCGTAAATACGCACACCGCGATCCGCACGACGTCTGCAACCTCTGCTTGACCGCAATTCACCAGGACAAGGACTGTGAGGCCTGCGCAGCGTTCCTGCCCAAGGCGCAAAAGAACACGCCAGAAGCAATGGCAGGCCCACTACGCCTCAATGTCGCAAGCATCGAAGAAAACTTCCATGAGAGACCTAGGGTTCTCCAGCGACGAGGAAGAACACGGAGCACCAGTGGAGTCGACGCACAAGGGATCAGACGTTGAGGTCCTTGAAGGAGACTCCGAAAAATTCCACGCCGAAAAGAAGGCGAGAGACCCAAAAAAGAAGATGGAAAAGGTAAGACCCCTTAAAAATCCGTCGGAACCCAAGGGCCACGAACACAAGGCGCACAAGGCAGCCCCGACGCCGACCAAAAAGGTGATTGAGGGTCAGCCGCGATTGAAAGAATCCCAAGGGACCCAACCAAAGGTCACCGAGGAGGCAAAAGTGCAAAAAGCTCCGAAGCCACGTGTCAACATCGGACCCGCGAAAGAGGGCACAACACCATTGAAGACAATCGTAGAGGTTGGAAAGAAAAGAATTACCCGTCCTCAGACGCCGAGAGGGCCCTCGAGGTCGAAAAGAAAAGGAAGAGACTTGAGGGTGAGATGGCAGCAATCCTGCAAAACAAAAGGGATTTCAACAACTCACTCAAGGAGTTTTAATCCCAAAGGCAAAAGTGACCGAACCGGACTACGTCGACGCTGAAGAGGCAAAAGATGCCGAGGGAGAGGAAGAGGGTTTCTTCGACTACCCTCCAACCCCGGAAACTCGAGGAAGAACCCGAGGAATATGGAGACATTCCCGAAGACGAGGAAGACTCAGAAAATTTCAAGGACACAGAGAGCCCAGAAGAAGAGATTTGCAACTACCCTTCGAAAGCTTCACCACCAGTTGACATAGCTTTCTACAGTGACATTGTCAAAAGGGCAGCAAATCAATTTAGAGTACCCTTAGAGGAGGAGAAAGGGGACACATGTTTCTTGCTAGAAACACTGGCACCAGCTACAAAAGGGACACAATACCTGCCTGTGCTGCCCAGTACCCTCGACCAAGGGAAAGACGCATTCAAAGAACCAGCTTCAAACAAGGGGGTAACCCCAAGAGTAGAGAAAAAATAAAAACCCTCCTCAAAGGACCCCAAATATATTCAGAGAAGTACAGTACCTGACTCCATTATTGTCACCACAGCCAGGAGGAGACCCAATGCAGACTCCAACACAGGACCACCGCCTGAAAAAGAAAGTAAGAGGATGGACATGGTGGGGAGGAGAATGGAGAAAGAGGCAGCAACACAATGGCACATTGCTAACTCAAATGCCCTGCTAAATAGGTATGGCCACCAACAGTTGGATGAAATAGAGGACATTTTAAACGAACTTCCAGAAGAAGACAAAAAGAGAGCAAAATCTATTGTACAGGAGGGAAAAAACGTGGCTTACACCTGTCTAAAATTAGCTTTGGATGCAGCAGACACTGCTAGTCTGCAGATGTGCACAGGAACCATACTGAGAAGACCTGCCTGGCTCAGGATCTCCAGGTTCAAGCAGGAAGTTCAAACCTCAATCAATCAATCAGGGGATTGTGAGCGCGCTACTCGCCTGTGAGAGTCTCAAGGCCCTGGAGGGGGGGAGGGGGGGGGGGGGGGGAGCGCAGATCTGTTTAGCCGAAGAGCCAGGTCTTGAGGGTCTTCCTGAAGGTGTTCAGGGAGCTCGTTCCAGGTTTTGGCCGCAATGTGAGAGAGGGATCTTCCGCCTGTTCTGGCTCTGTGGATGCGCAGGATATAGGCTAGTGTGAGGTTGGAAGATCAGAGGTTTCTTTTGGGTACGTGGAAGTTGATTCTGTTGTTGAGGTATTTATGTCCGGTGTTCTGTAGGCATTTGTAGGCGTGGGTGAGGATTTTGAAGGTGACTCTTTTCTCCACGGGGAGCCAGTGGAGACGTCGACGGTGTTGGCTGATGTGTTCGTGCCGGGAGATGCCGAGGACAAGTCTGGTGTCTGTGTTCTGTATCATCTGGAGTTTGAGGATGTGACAAGGGGGGGTCGGAACGGGATGAAGAAAGAACAATTGTAGACTGGTGGAGTCCGACACCCCTACTTTCCCCTCTTGTTCCCCTGCAGCCGGATGACTGGACCTCATCAACCCACGATTCGAAGTTTCATCACACAGAAGGATATGGCGGGCCCTTTAACTGGGATTGCCTGGAAGAGATAGACACTCCCCCACCTAGTGACGTCATCCCGCTCAGGCCAATAAGGGGTTGGAGTTCCCCACCACTGGTGTGTGGCTACACCAGAGAGAGGAAAGCGGAAGACGCCAAAAACGAGGAGAGCAGACCCGTACAGAGAGACGTTTGGAGCCATGCTGTCGGAACATCGGACGCCCCGGGAGAGCCAGGAGCCCAACGGCACCGCTCTTCGCCCAGCCACGCTCCAGTAGGAGCGTGGCTTACCCAGGTACGAGCGCATGTCGCGGGCTGGGTCGGGAGGAGGGAGAACCCCGCAAAATAGCCTGGGGTCCCTTTCGATATTAAAACCTGCGTGTGTCCTTCCCCTTGCCCTCTCACTCCACTCCTACCGCCGTGCACCCTCACTATTACAGTAGAAGTGATTCACAAGTGCCTTCCTCACACCCTTTCCCTTACAAAGTATACACTGCTTCACTACACTTACAACTCCTCTCTCCTTCTTTTCATGAGACGGAGCTGAAGCTATTCCCCTACAGACGACGTCAGGACGGGGTAAAGACCAGGAGAAGAGAGACCCCCTAACGAAGGAAGTAGTTCTCGGAGTGGACTCTTGACCTTTAACCCTGGCTTCCCTTAGAAGGCGTGTATTAGGGAAAATAAAACCTTCATTGCCTCGAGTCAGCGTACGTGTTCCTTATTCCATCCCGCAACAAGTGGTGGAGAATTCGGGGACTATAGCATCACCCATCAGTAACCCCATGATGGATGCCCTGATACAGCACCTAGTAAAGGGACAAGAGAAGCTAGAGTGGGCAGTCGAAAGACAGATGACGTTGGCGCAGGCCGATTGCGACGTCTTCAAAAATACCATATCAGCACAGATGAAGGGGATACAGAAAATGGTATCAAAAGCACCCTCCCCCGTGTCCAGAGACTATCGGGGTACCGCTCCTGGGCCTTCTGGGGTATCGTTACAGAAGTACGTACACGGGAAGGACCCAGACGCCTTTTTGGTAAACTTTGAGCGCGCAGCCCGTGCATGTGCCTGGCCTGATGAAAAATGGCCCTTCTTCTTAGCCCCTTACTAACCGGAGAAGCACAGGCTGCATATCAAGTGGCAAACGCCACTGGAGTTACCTCATATGCGGAAATTAAAGACGTGATCTTAGACCACCTTGGTCTTGACGCAGAAGCATATAGAGTATGTTTTAGAAGGGAAAAAGGACTGGTGTGAGAAAACCCCAAAACACTGTATTTTCGCCTCAAGATGGCCGCGGATAAATGGCTTCGTCCCTCCACGAGTACTAAGGAGGAAATCATGAACCGCATATTTTTAGAACGGTTTCTTGAAGCCCTACCTTACAACACACAGAGATGGCTAAGCCAGCACTCCCATCTTACCCCTGAACAAGCGATTGACATGGCTACGACCCACTCTCGAAGGCTGATAAGAAAATACGATCTTCGCTCGAACCTGTTAAACCCAAACTCGCCAAGACCGAGATCCCCACTTTCCAGGGCCCCCAGTGTTTCGACTGTGGGGAATGGGGCCATATCGCTCGCCTCTGTCCCCGGCATAAACCAGCGGAGGAGCCCATGGAAGTGGGATATATCCCTAAAGCCATCTTATATACTGCTGAGATGGGAGGCGTGTTCCATGTAAGTGTACAGGTGAATGGGAGGGAGGTAAAAGCACTCCTAGATTCCGGGTGTAAACAATCCGTTATATTACAGACTCTCGTACATCCCAGTCAAGGTATCCCCCACATTTTGGTACACATTAAATGCGTGCATGGGGATGTTAGACCTTATCCTTTGGCTTCTGTGGTCTTGTATCCTAAACTGACCTCCCCCTGTAGAGTTAAGGTAGGGGTCGTAGGGGCCTTACCTGAAGACCTGATCATAGGCACAGACAACCCTGAATTCCTGACCCTTTTTCAGCACACTTTGTCCACACATCAGGCGTGTTCCTCTAAACCCCAAAGCGCCCACCTTACTCCAGAACCATGGATAATGGATCGAAGCTTTAAGTTTGCCCAAGCCAATGACGGTACTTTGTTCAATGCCTGGAAATCCGCCCGCGTAAACTAGAGTAACCCCTCTCGCACCTACCCCCGGTTTCTCATACAGGAAGGACTGTTGTATCGACAGGGAAACCCCGACGATCAGCCACAACTTTTGGTCCCCAAGACCTTTAGGGACCAAATACTCTTTTTCGCTCATTCACATCTTACAGCAGGGCATACGGGAACCGAAAAAACGACGCAAAACATCTTTAGGAACTTCTTCTGGCCAGACATCTACAAAGACATTCAAACCCATTGCCAGCAGTGTGTGATATGTCAAAAGAAGAACATACAACGACCACCCACCATTCCCTTGCAGCCTTTGCCGATTGTGGGGACTCCATTCGAGAGGGTTGGAACAGACCTCATTGAAACCCTACCAAAAACCCAAAAAGGGAACCAGTACGCCCTCGTTATAGTGGACTACGTGACCCGTTTCCCGGAGGCCTTGCCTCTAACGGCACCTACCACCTGGAACATCGCTGATAGGATGGTAGAGCTCTTCTCGAGGGTGGGATTCCCAAAAGAGATCCTCACGGAACAAGGCACACCCTTTGTATCCTGGCTGATGAGGGAGGTATGTCGCTCCTTGGATTTAATTCAAATCCGGACGTCCGTCTATCATCCCCAGGCAGACGGACTCTTAGAACGATATAACAGGACGTTGAAGACCACATTGAAGAAGATGCTCTCAGTAGAAGGTAGAGAGTGGGATCGCCTGCTACCCCTGGCCTTATACGTAATCTGAGCACAGTCCAGAGCAGCTTGGGGTGCTCGTCCTTCGAGCTCCTCTATGGAAGGCAACGACGGTCCTTGTTAGATGTGACGAAAGACACGTGGGAACAGGAAGAAACCACAGAGACTCGAACGGTACTAGAATACACCCAACAGCTAAAAACCAAAATTGGAAAACTCCGTGAGATAGCGTACTCGCACCTAGAACACCGTAAGTAACAGCAGAAGGCCTTCTACGACAAGGGAAAAAAATGGAGAAAACTTACCTTAGACGATTGGGCACTAGTTCTCCTCCCTTCTTCTACTAGGAAGTTCCAGTCCGAGTTGCTAGGCCCCTACAAAGTCGTAAAAATTATAGGGAAGACGACATATCAGCTACAGATAACCCCGACAAAAAGGCATACCTATCACATAAACTTATTAAAAAAAATGGTTGGGCCCCCATACCCAAAAATGCCCACCTGACCCTACCGACCCACGAACTCCTAGGAAACACATTGGGGGAACTGGTCATCAATGAGGAGCTCACTGGGAAAGAACAGGAAGAATTGCTCACAACCCTACAGCCTTCCACATTTTCTAATATCCCAGGAAAAACAGATCTGGCCGAGCATTGTATAGAAACGATCCCGGGGAAGATCGTCAAGCAACGTCCATACCGGATACCTGCAGCCAAAAGGGACATGATACGAAAAGAGGTACAATATATGCTTCTCTTCGGCGTCATAAGACCCTACAGAAGCAACTGGTCCTCCCCAATAGTAATGGTAACGAAACCCGACGGATCCACCCGGTTCTGTTTGGATTTCCATGCCTTGAACAACATCTCCACTTTTGACACATATCCGTTCCCTAGGGTCGATGAATTGATCGAAAAGCTGGGGGATGCTAAGTACATCACTACCATTGACCTGACCAAGGGATATTGGCAGGTACCCCTAAGGGAAGAAGACCGGCACAAGACAGCCTTTTCCACTCCAGACGGCCTATATGAGTTTAATGTGCTCCCCTTTGGGCTTCATGGAGCGCCAGCTACATTTCAGCGATTAATGAATACCGTCTTACAAGACCACCAGTCGTTCTGTTCGGCCTACTTGGATGACATTGTGGTCTTCAGTGATACGTGGGAGACGCACCTAAAGCATCTCCAGACCATCCTTCGTGCCCTCGAACGAGCTGGGCTGCTTGTCCACTCCAAGAAATCCAGAATAGCATTTCAGAAAGTACGTTACCTAGGCTACTTGCTAGGAGACGGGGCAATAGCACCTCAGAAAGAAAAGATTAGAGCCATTGCGGAAACACCATTCCCCCACTACCAGAAGAGAAATGAGAGCCTTTTTAGGTCTGGTAGGGTACTACCGCCGTTTCATCCCACAGTTCTCAGAAATAGCGGCACCCCTAACAGACACCCTAAGGAAAGAAACAAGCCCCTGTTGCCAACCAAACCACCCAAATGATAGATGCCTTCCATGCTCTGAAACACTCCATCACATACAGTACAATCCTATCTGCTCCCGACTTCAACAAACCCTTCATCTTGCACACGGATGCATCAAACTATGGCCTGGGTGCCGTACTGTCCCAGGTAGCAGATGATGGGATTGAACACCCAGTGTTGTACATAAGCAGGAAGTTGTTTTCTAGGGAGACCAAGTACCCCACCATTGAACGGGAGTGTCTGGCTATTACGTGGGCAATAGACAAACTCCGCTATTACCCCGAGGGCCGACCATTCACCTTGTACACGGACCATGCCCCTCTGCAATGGATGGCCCGGAACAAGGCTCAGAACCCTAGGATCCTCAGTTGGTTTTTATCCCTACAACCCTTTTCCTTTAAAGTGTTACATAGAAAAGGGAAGGACAATGGGAACGCTGATTTTTCTATCTCGAGTGTTCCCTCTCCCCGATCGGGAGAATCGAAGGGGGGAGGGGAAATGTGACAAGGGGGGTCGGAACGGGATGAATAAAGAACAATTGTGAACTGGTGGAGCCCGACACCCCTACTTTCCCCTCTTGTTCCCCTGCAGCCGGATGACTGGACCTCATCAACCCGCGATACGAAGTTTCATCATACAGTAGGATACGGCGGGCCCTTTAGCTGGGATTGCCCAGAAGAGATAGACATTACCCCACCCAGTGACGTCATCCCGCTCAGGCCAATAAGGGGTTTTAGTTTCCCACCGCTGGTGTGTGGCTACACCGGAGAGAGGAAAGCGGAAGACTAGGAAGACACCAAGAACGAGGAGAGCAAACCTGTACAGAGAGACATTTGGAGCCGTGCTGTCGGAACATCGAACGCACCGGGAGAGCCAGGAGGCCAACGGCACCGCTCTTCGCCCAGCCACGCTCCAGGAGGAGCGTGGATTACCCAGGTACGAGCACGTCTCGCGGGCTGGGTCGGGAGGAGGGAGAACCCCGCAAATTAGCCTGGGGTCCCTTTCGATATTAAAACCTGCGTGTGTCCTTCCCCTTGCACTCTCACTCCACTCCTACCGCCGTGCACCCTCACTATTACAGTAGAAGTGATTCACGAGTGCCTTCCTCACACCCTTTCCCTTACAAAGTATACACTGCTTCACAACACTTACAACTCCTCTCTCCTTCCTTTCATGAGACGGAGCTGAAGCTGTTCCCCTACAGACGACGTCAGGACGGGAGAGCAGCGTAAAGACCAGGAGAAGAGAAACCCCCTAACGAAGGACGACCTTTAACCCTGGCTTCCCATAGAAGGCGTGTATTAGGAAAAATAAAACCTTCATTGCCTCGAGTCAGCGTACGTGTTCCTTATTCCATCCCGCAACAGCGGAGTAGGGACTTGTTTATGCCGGCGTAGAGTGCATTTCCATTGTCCAGTCTGCTGGTGATGAGCGCATGGGTGACCGTCTTCCTTGACTCGGAGGGGATCCATTTGAAAGTCTTGCAGAGGGTGTTGAAGCAGCTGGAGGTGATGGTGTTGACCTGTCGGTTCATGGTTAGGGATGAGTCGAGTAATATGTCGAGGTTTCTGGCGTGGTCTGAGGGGCTAGGTGGACTTCCAAAGGCGGTCGACACCCAGGTGTTGTCCAATGCTGAAGGGGTGGTTCTGAGGACGAGGACTTATGTCTTCTCGGCATTGAGTTTAGGCAGCTGTTGGTCATCCAGACTGTGACACCCTGCATTCCTTTCTGGAAGTTGATTCTGGCAGTGGTGGGGTCATGGGTGAGGGAGAGGATGAGCTAGGTGTCGTCAGCGTAGAATACAATGTTGAGGCAGTGTTGTCGGACAATGGCGGCGAGGGGGGCCGCGTAGATGTTGAAGAGGGTCGGGCTTAGTGAGGACCCCTGTGGGACTCCGCAGGTGATTTCCTTGGTATCGGAGAGGAAGGGTGGCAGTCTAATTCTTTGGCTTCTTCCGGTGAGGAATGATCGGATCCAGTCTAGGGTTGTTACTTGTATGCGGGCGTCGTGTAGTCTAGCGACGAGTGTACGGTGGGAGACGGTGTTTAAGTCTGCTGATAGGCTGAGTAGGATAAGGGTTGAGGAGTGGCCTTGGACCAGGAGGGCGCAGATGTCGTCTGTGGCCACGAGTGGGGCGTTCCCGGTGCTTTGGTTGATATGGAATTCGGATTGGGACGGGATGAGGACGGCTTTGTCTTCGATGAAAGCAATTGCCAAAGCCAATAGATCCAAAAGGCAAGACCATATTGGCTTTGCCAGTGCTTGTTATATGGCTGCAACATCACTTCCTAGGAATTTATGCAGTTTGAGACCGTACATGAACGGCACCAACTGGCTTGAGGTGACTCCACATTGCTGGAAACCATTTCTAGGTCTGGTTTGACTCTTGCAAAGAGAAATGTAAGGAATCCAAGAGTGTTGTCTTATCTTACTACAGGTAAGTAACTTGTTATTTGTATGTTTATGTAGGCAATTTAAAAAGTGTGGCTTCAACTATAAAGCAGACTATCAATGAACATAATGGGGACTTATGCAATTAGTGAAGAGGGAGGAATTTAAAGGTGGTAGAAAGGTAATATTTGGAGGGGGCATGGCTAAGCGCCGGCGAAAATGGCCGCTTAGTTCGAGGCTCCGCTGAAGCGGCGTCCCTTCCCGCAAATATCCGCTCACAATCGCCCATGCGGTGCGGCCACGAGGTGCGGGACTCTGCCTGTGACCAGAGCTTCGTGATCTTCTAACCCCGAGAGCTGGGGACGCCTCCGCCGCGGAGTTACAGCGGCTGGGTCTAGCGACACTGGTGAGCGGTTCGAGGTTGGGCAGAGGAGGGTGCGCGACGTCCCGGTGCCGCGGCTGCTTGGAGGCCTGTGGCTCGCGCTGAGGCGCTGCATCGCTGGATCTGCCGGCGGGGGCGGTGCCCTTGAGGGTCGCTGGCCGAGACTGGCCCGGAGATCGAGGGGCGACCCTCCCGGTGGCGACCCGGACGCCCCACCACAACAGCGGCACATCCTTGGAGGCGGAGGTGAGGCAGTAAGACTGGCGGCCATTGGGAGGCACCTGGAGAGGAAGAGAGCGTGGGAGCTGCCTGGAGGTGCCTGGGGAGCCTGCTTCTCCGCTCCTGCTCGACGCATGTGAGGTGGGGGGTGACCGGCGGGGCCCAAAGATCGTGTGGATGTCTTTGGCCACCCCCCCTGTCCCCTGACGTTTAAACGGCGATCCTGTGAGGCCCGGTGGAGAGGGCCGGACACACAGTAGGGCTGGGGGAGAGCCGGCTCAGGGCCCCCCCCCCCCTGTTGGTTTGCCCTCAGGCTGCCTGTTGATAGGATCCGTGAAGTGGGCTCCTGGACTGGGTGATACCTTCTCCTTTTTCTTCGGTGGGCCCCCCCCCCCCCCCCCCCCCCCGCCCGTCCTTGGCCGGATTCGGAGACATCCCGGGAGTGGCGGAGCGTGCCCCGGTCAGCTGAGATCCGCTGGTGGCTGTGCGCAATTGGAACTGTGGGGCCGGGAAGTATCGTGGACCCGGACCGAGGTCAAACCCGGAGTTTGCGGCAGTCGCTGGCCAGTGGGGAGCCGCTAGGGGATCGCGTCATGAGGCTTAAGGGAGCGGCGGCGGCCCAGTCCAACAAATTGGACAAGTACGCGGTCCCGAGACAGGCCCCCCAGACCGAGGCGATGTCCGGGGAGCGGGAGATGGCGGCTGAGCTCTCTCTGGCGGCCATCCTGACTGCCATTCAGACCATGGGGACCACACTGGAATCCAAAATTGATAAAATGTCCATTGAAATGAACCTTTTGCGCACGGACCTCAATAAAACGTTGGATAAAGCCAGGGCCAACGAGACTGAGATTGCGGAACTCAAGGCCTCCTCCAAGAAACTAAACTTGAGCAAAGGGTGAACGACCTTGTCCACCAACACCGCCAGGTGGCCCTGAAGCTGGAGGATCAGGAGGGGAGGGCCCGAAGAAACAACGTCCGGGTAGTGGGGGTCCCGGAGGGTTCGGAGGGGCCGAGCATGGACCTGTTTCTTGAGGACCTCATCCTTAACAATCTGAAGCCGAAACGACTATCCACCATGTTCTCCGTGGAGAGGGCGCACTGTGCGCCGGTCCCGAGACCCAGGCCGGGGGCCCCGCCGCGAACCATTATAGCGCGGATCCTTAACTACAGAGATCGGGACGCAATTCTGCAGGCGGCTCGACAGAAAGGAGACCTAAAGTACGAAAATGCAACGGTCAGGTTTTTTCCGGACTTCACACTCAAGGTACAACTGGAGCGCCGATCGTTTGAAGGGGTGAAGGCAGCCCTGCGGGAGAGGGGCATCAAGTACATGATGTTTTTTCCAGCGAAGCTCAAGGTCATCGATGGCGGCAAATCCCTCTTCTTTACTACACCCACAGAGGTCCAGGACTGGCTAGACCGGGGAATGTCACAACAGTCGCGCGGCGAGGGACGAGGGAGGCGCTGCCCGTACCGGCTCGCAGCCGCCCCGGGTTGGCGAGCTGGAGCTGGACAAGACAAGCCAGTGCTCGTGGCGTTCACGATCCCGCAGTCCGGATATGGCTGGCCTCTGAAGACAGCGGGGACGTAGGTGACTCGGAGCGGAGGGCTCCCCTGCTAATTGACTGCTGCACTGTAATATATGACTTTCCTCTGAGACATTGTGGGGGGGGGTTGTGCCCATGATGGCTTCCACAGAGGTGGGGACCTCCCTGCCGGGGTGTCTGTGGGGGGGTGCCTTGTGTGGGGGAGGCGCTGGGATACGCCTAGCAGGCTGAACAATGGGGTTGTGCCCCACTGGCGGTGAACATTGACTTTTCCACACGAGGGAGGGGCGGGGAGGTGCGGCGGGGGACACAGTGACCACCGTGGTGGCGGTCTCGCATGGGCTGTAGAACACTATAGACATTGGTGAAGGGGGGGGGCGTCCACCGGCTGGATCAGGCACCAGCGCACGCCTCACCAATGAGTTAGCAGAAGGAAGGGGCTATCTCTCCTTCTTGTTCAGGGCGAAAGGCGCTCTGCTAGTTGGGGGATGTGGGTAGTTGTAAGCCTGCACAGCAGGGTAGCAGGGAGGGGTGGGAGGCAGGGGGGGCGGGAAGTTTTTGAGGCTGTTAGTAAGGTTATGATGGGAGGTGGGTGTGTTGTCTGGTCACGTGAATTCAATCTCAATAATGGAGGTCAGGGGGCCGCAAGCTCAGGACGTCAACTTTGCATCATCTGTGGAAATGGCTATGAAGTGGGATAAAAGTATCAAAGTGCTTAGTTGGAATGTGAATGGGTTGGGGGACAAGCTTAACAGGAGTATCGTACTCCAATTCCTCAAAAGGCATCTCCCGGATGTGGTCCTACTGCAGGAGACGCACCTTATTGGTAATACCTGCCAGGCGCTTAACAGGTGGGGGTACACATTAGCCACACACGCGGGCTTCACGTTGGGGTCACGAGGGGTGGGCATTCTTGTACGCCGTAGCTTCCCGATGGTAATTCAGCATACACACACTGACCCGTTGGGCCGATTCGCAGTACTCACGGGTAAATGGGAGGGCCGCACTCTCAATCTGGTGACGGTGTACATTCCACCTGGTCTCCAGAACCAATCTTATCAAGACCTGGGGGCGCTCCTCCTCTTCCTCCCTGAGGGACGGCTCTTAGTTGGGGGGATTTTAATGCTGTAGCTTCCGGGGACTTGGATAGACAGCCGCCACGAGACATCGCCCCAGGGCAATTGTGGCTGGCAACTCTACTGGAGGCATATGGGCTGGTCGATCTGTGGCGCCTGCGCCACCCCTCTCAATTGCAATACACGTTCTTCTCGTGGCCTCATCACACATTCTCCAGAATAGACTACCTCCTTACTCTCCTGCAGCATGATACTGTGGTTCAAGAGGTCAAACATTTGGCCAGCGGTATATCGGACCACTCTCCGCTATGGGCACATCTCACGTTCGGTGAGAAGAGAGTGGGTTGTGTTGCGCCCATAAATCCCTGGTGGCTGCGTAATCCTGAGCTTAAGAAGTCTCTGGCGCGTGCAATTGATCGCTACTTTACTGATAATGTCGGGACGGTGGAAGACCCAACTACCCTCTGGGAGGCATTTAAGACGGTGGTGAGGGGGGAGGCCCTCTCAAAAATCGCCGGACAACGAAAAGAGAGGGAGGCGCAGATGCTGGGGGTGGAACAGGACCGTCTCACATTAGAAGGAGAGGCACAAGTGCGCGGGACCCCGACGGCCCAGCATCAGATGCAGTTGAAGGCAGCCGAATACAAGGCCTTCGCCACAGAGGCCGCAAAGATGCCAGCCCGACACACAGGGGGACGACTGTATGATCAAGGGGACAAGGCGGGGAAGCTCATCGCTTGGCTCGACAAAAAACAACTGGTACAGAGGGTGGTGGCTGGAATCCGATCTGCGGGGGACCTCCCCCTTACCGAGCCGCAGGCGATAATAGACGAGCTTGCTGCGCATTTCAAGAGTGTATACAGCAGATGCACGGACCGATCAGAGCAGGACTCGGCTGAGCTCCTGAAGGATATTAGACTGCCGGTGCTCTCAGAGGTGGATCGCGAGGCGTTGGACGGCGACCTTACAGTCGCCGTACTGGCCAAAGCTATTGGGGACCTGCGGACCAGGAAGGCCTTGGGTCCAAACGGCCTGCCCATTGAGCTTTACAAGCTTCGGCCTGACTGCCTGGGCACACACCTCAAAGATATGTTCGAGGAAAGTAGGGCGCAGGGGACATTACCCAGAGACCAGCGTATTGCTACCTTGGTGGCTATCCCTAAGGAAGGGAAACCCAGTGACCGCTGCTCCTCCTATAGGCCTATATCACTGCTGAACGCGGAGCCTAAGATATTGGCTAAGCTTCTGGCGAACCGGGTCAAACCACTAATCACTAAATTGGTTCATCCCGACTAATCAGGCTTCATGCCGCACCGAAACACGGCCCTTAATCTGCGGTGGCTTCATGGGGTGATGGCACGCTGCCACACGATCCAGGAAGATGCGGTGGTGGTGTCCTTGGATGCTGCCATGGCTTTCGATACCCTGGAATGGCCCTATATGCTGGCGGTCCTCACGAAGTTGGGATTCGGACCTGTCTTTATCGGATGGGTGCGCCTCCTCTACACCAAACCCCTGGCGCAGGTAGTGGTAAACAGGAGTTCTGAGGTCTTCACCCTTGAGAGGGGTACAAGACAGGGTTGCCCCCTCTCGCCCCTACTGTTTGCGCTCTGCTTAGTGCCTCTTGCCGCCTGGATAAGACAGGATGCCTCGATCCGAGGGCTGAAATGGGTGGAGGGATGGGAGGACAGGATCTCGCTGTATGCGGACGACATCCTGCTTTATCTTGCCTCCCCAGCGAGGTCACTCCGGGTGGCGTTGGACATCCTCACAAGCTTTGGGAGGAACTCCGGCTACCAAATTAACTGGGGGAAATCTTTGCTCTACGTGTTGCATGGGGCCCCACGTGACTGCCCAATCCAGATAGCCGTGGAGGGGTTCCGATATCTTGGAATCTACATCTCCAAGGATGCAAAAACACGTTTTGAGGCCAACCTTAGGCCACCTCTGCGGCGGTTCCAGAGGGATGTCTCGGTGTGGAAAAGGCTCCCTCGTTGCTGGGGCGTGCGGCCCTGTTCAAAATGATGGCCCTGCCGCGGTTTTTGTATGCGCTCCAAAACTACCCAGATCTAGTACCACATAAATATTTTGCGGAGATTGAAGCCGCTCAGAGGGACCTGTTGTGAAATGGCGCGCCGCGCATGTCTCTCCAGAAACTCACCTTGGGGTAGTACGATGGGGCCATTGCCCTTCCAGACATCCGTAAATATTACTGGGCAGCTCACCTTGCGGCCATCAACCAGGGTACGTACGGCAGTGGGGACGACCCGGGCTATGGGATGGATAGGTTGCTCCTCCCCGGAGGAAATTTTGAGGCGGCACTCTATTCGCGACCCACGAAGTTTCACCTCACGGGACCCACACAACACTCGGTCCAACTGTGGCATGTTGTCAACCGACGGCTGGGGTGGGCTGGCAAACTGACAAAAGCAACCCCGCTCTGGGTGTCGGAGCAGCTCGGATCACTGGGACGCTCTAAGGGCTTTCGAAACTGGGACTTGTTTGGTATATCCCGCGTAGGTGACCTTTGGGGGGCTGGGGGAGTGGTACCCTTTGCCTCACTACAGCAATCATATGATTTAGCGCCCTCGGAACTCTTCCGGTATATGCAGGTCCGCCACTCTCTTCAATCCAATATACCACCGAGGACGTCGCTCCCAGACTCCTCCCCCCTAGAGGACAGGCTGCTAAACGGTCACTTGCCCGAGAGGGCGATATCCCTCACCTACAAAAAACTAGTACATCACTGCCCGGACCCGCTGGGGCCCCTCAAGAGGAGGTGGGAGGCGGATGGCCTCGAAATTGACGAGGAGGAATGGAGAGAGGCGCTATCGTCCCCAAAAGAGGTGGCGATATCGGCAAAACTGCGGCTCGTGCAATTCGAGGTACTGCACCGGGTGTATATTTCGGTCACCAGGTTGGTGTTGATGGGGAGGAGTGTGGACGGGCTCTGCCGGAGGCGGTGTGGGGAGAGGGGGACATTTCTACATGTGATATGGGAGTGCCCGCAGGTTCAAACATACTGGGCAAAGATACACAACTGTATAAGCAGGGTGTGGGGGCAGAGGTCGCGGACTGAGGCCAAACGATGCCTCTTAAACATCTGGGAGCCCACGGACCTACCGGTTAAAGGCAGAATATGGGTAACACTAGGACTGACGGTTGCAAAGCGCAATATAGCGCGCCTCTGGGGGGCAGATACGCAACCGTTGCTTGGAGCATGGAAAAAAGACATGGATTGGTGCATGCTGCAGGAAAAGATAGTATACGTCTCGAGGGGGTGCCCCAGGAAGTGGGTGGCGATCTGGTCTCCTTGGAATGCATACCGGGGCAACATCTGCAAGCCCCCAGTCCCCTCTTCCCCAGTAGAAATGGTATCCCCATAAGACAAGGACAATGTCATATCCTGTTGGGTTGAACCTTATTGCACCGAGAGCCGGGCCAGGGGCTTGCGGCCGAACACTGTAACTCTATTGATTTTAAACTGCGAAGTGACCAAATGTTTGAATTTTGTTAATAAAAAGAATTTACAAAAAAAAAGAAAGGTAATATTTGGATGGCCGCTGAAGGTAAGCAAGATTAGAAGCATTGACAAGAGTTCATGTGGTATTTGCAGCATGGAGAAGTGTAGGTGGAGGCTTGAACTTGATAGAGGGTGAAGGATTAGTGCAATTTGAGATTGTTTTGTACCCCTCAGCGTGTTGCCATAAGATGCTGCTAGAAGAGGAATCTCTTTCCTGAAGCAAAGCAGAATCTGGATGGGATGTTGTACCAGGCACTTGATGCAGAACTGTAGATCCGGCCGTCTCATTACACTTCTTGTATGCATGGCTTTGTTATGAGGATGGTGTGTTTTGAACCTCCTGAGTTCTTCAACTCTGGCACCTAAGTTGAACAAGAAGATTATAGCTTTGTAAATGATGTAGGATGTCTTTAATGTGATGGAAGCTTGATTTTTGGAGCAAGTTCTATGAGAAGTGGAGTGACCCTGTTAAATTGTTTTTTGAGTAGACTTCCTGCTATGGTAGTATAGTCTTCATTAGTGTCAAGTGGATTTCCGGGATGCCAACCAAGAAATGGCTACTATCATCGAGGTGGGAGGAATCAAAGGCTTTACCAACTATTCAGAATTCTATTTTGTGTAAGAAAGTTTCACTTTATGGATCAGAGTCACCTAATGCCAGGTTGTTTTGTGGTATAACAGTATTTTATTGTATGGGAGAGGATGTGGCGCGGGGGAGGATGTGGTGCAGTGGGCAGAGCTGCCGACTCGGGAGCTGGGGGGATCCTGGTTCGGGTCTCGGCATTGGTGGAAGATCTGGTGATTCTGGGCAGATCACTTAATCTCCGAGGGCCCATAGACAGCGCCTGGATACCCTTATGAGTGATAAGCTGCGCTATATAAATCTACGAACTTGAAATTATTATTTTAGAACATATGATATTATTATTATTATTTGAGTTTTATATAGCGCTAGCTAAACCAGAGTGTATCAGAAAACTCCATAGGTTGGCATGGGTCATCCGCTCCTTGCCTAGTATGTTCTACATTCTGTGGAGCCAGTCAAAATAGGTTGGGAGTTTCTCTGAACCCCACAGTGAAAGGATAACCTGCAGTACTGCTTTCAGTGCTAAACCAACAATTCGACCCTGCCTAGATCCAAGGAAAAAGTTCAAGAGGTTAGGGAGCCCCAGGATAATATACTCAGGGAAGCGAGGCAGCTATGTTTTGAAATATGTATCTATGTCTGTCAAAACTGTCTGTCAAAATGTTATCCCAGTATCGTGTGAGTTTTGGACATGCCCAGAGGAGGTTAAGTAAGGTCCACAGAGCCCTGCAGTCCCTCCAGCAATCTGAGTGTGGTTCCCCCCCAAGCAACCTTGCTGGTGTTAAATACCAGTATGTTACAAGTTTAGTGACGGATTCTGTGTTCGCAGTATTACGCTCTGTATGTTATGCCCTGTAGTATATGACCTCCCATTCTCTGTATGTCAGAATCGGCCCAAATTCGAGATCCCATTTTCTCTGGCCCGCTGTTTTCTCCCCCAAGTGGAGTGGCAGCAGAAGGGCATATAATTAGGTGATAACGCACCGCTGACTTTCCTTGGACTAAAGCAACAAAAGCCCCATGTTCGAAGGCTGCAAGTGGACTTGCCATGCCACCTCGGCTGTCCGGGTTGACAGCACAGTGGCGGACTTGCAGTTAGCACATCCTTTCTGTCTCTGGCAGGCCATAGTCAGCCTTGAGTTAGAAGGGAATGATCCCCTCCACGTCACATAAGTTACAGGGGCAGCCTGCATGGCTCGCGGAAAGCAGGCAGGAGATTGCGTTGGGGATTGCATGGGGGAGTGGGGCTGCAGCTGGGGTGTACGGGGGGACCGCAGGGGTTACATTCTACAACATTTTTTTATTTATTTTTTAAATAAACTTACCTTACTGCCAGCCGGGTCCTGCGTCTCTGCTCCTGCTCTCCTCGAGCACATCGAGGAACAGGAAGCAGGCCACACTAACCAATCACAACACAGCAGTGCAGCGTTGTAATTGGTTAGCACCCAGGCTCTCCTGACCAATCACAACATTGCAGCAGCGTTGGGATTGGTTTGGAGCATCCTGGTTTGACGCTCAACACATGAATGGGGGCCTGGGTTTGCAGCCGCCCCTGATAAGTGTCCAATCAATCTACATCCTGCTGCCTGCCATGCTTTAAAGGCGGTGGGGTGGAGGCCAGGAGTAAACTCAGTGTTGTTCAGAATTGCCATCAATGGTGAGGGAAACGATGGCAAGGCCCTCCAAGTAGTGACCCGGTCCCACACCTTAAGAGTGGCGTTCGCTCCAGGGGATGAATTAAGACCTGAGGCTCTTTGGCTGTTCCTGAGCCAAGTGATTTTCTAGAGATGGTCTCCTGCTATTGCCCTATTTATAAAACATCATTGGTTCCAATGGCGGCTCCTTCGCTAAGGCGGAGGAGCGTTGCCCCACTGCTTTAAGAGCATTGCAGAGGAAAAATAAAATGCTAATACCTGAACGTTACTAATATTTAATTTTTCTGTTCCTAAGTGCGGGGAGGGGCAGGGCTAGCCAGAGCAGGGGACAGGGGGAGGAGTGATTTTCATGCCCTAAGTGCATGACTGTTTGGCCATCCCTCTTGGGCTGGTCAAACAGGTCTTGCACACTTTGCATCTTCTCCGCCATGCTGTAATACACAGCCTGGTGAGGAATATGCACAGGCTCCCTGTCCCCATCTGAGTGCCAAACTACAGTGCTCAGACCAATCACAACACAGCATTGCAGCGTTGTGATTGGCTTATCGGAGCCCGTGTGCTTTCTGCGATGGAGGTAAGGTGGCATCAGCGACGCGACTGCAGGTAATTTTTCTTAAAAAATGTTCTACCTCCCCTTGCCCCCGTTCCCTATCAGCCACTACTGGACTGATAACTTTTCGGACTTCTTATGGCTCCATTCCAGGAGAAACAGATGTTGAGCGGCTTGGTAGTAGTGCAAAAGTTTAGGTACAACCAAACCCCCTTCACGGACTGGGCAGTGAAGCTGGTTGTGGTTCATACGAGTGCTCACCTACCCCAGACAAATTGATGAATTTCCCCCTGGAGTGATGGAAACATGCCCGCCCGAGGTGTTAGTGGGAGAACCTGAAACAGGAATAAAGCCCTCAGTAAGAGAATCCTTTTCAGAGCCACCACTCTCCCAAGCAAGGAATGACAGTAGTGTTTCTATTGTGCGAGGTCCGTCCGGACTGGTCGGATTAGGGTCTAGCAGTTGATAGCTACTGTCTCATTTATGGTGGGTCCTATTTATATTCCAAAGTATGTCACCAAAGAGTCTGCTTAAGTAAATGGATAGTGAGCAACCAGCATAGCAGGCGTGACCGAGAGGTTAAGCGGCTGTGACTTTTGCAAGTTGATGTGGAAGCCGGAGGCCTACCTGATTCATAGAGTTCAGTCAAGAAAGCCGGTAGCCCCTGCAATTTGTCCTCAAGCACCATAATAACCTCGTCAGCGTCAAGGCTAATAGTGTGTTCCTCCCCTCCAAACCTCGCCCTGGTAATGCTCGGATCATCCCTAACCCTGTGCGCCATGGGCTCCAAGTAAAGAGCAAACAACGGGGGCGAGACCAGGTAGCCCTGCGTCGTACCTCTGACAATGGGGAAGGGGACTTAACACACTCCATTCACCGGGATCGCCGCCCTAGGTGCCCCTTAGCTGCTAAGGGTCCATGCGCAAAATCGGTCTCCAACTGCAGAATGGGTCAGTGTCACTTCTAGGTAAGACCAATGCACCTGGTTGAATGCTTTTTGAGCCTTGATAGCTAAAAGCATCCACAACTGATTGGCTTTGTGTTGCCACATTGGGGTTAAGGGATAAACCCTGCCTAGTCGGGATCTATCGGGCCCAGCAGAAGGGATCCTAGCCTTGCTGGTGAAAAGCTTGGCATCCAAGTTTATATGTGAGCGTATAGGAGCCACACTGGCGTTTGTCCTTCCTGGGTCTGGGTATAACTGTGATGGCTGCCTCCAGTATGGAGCGCGAGAGTTTGCCTGTATCCGCCAGTGAGTTAGTCTAGTGAGGATTGGAGCGAGTACCTGACAAAAACGTTTTATAGAAAAGGGCCTGAAAACCATCGGGGGCTTGAGGATTTAAGGAACTCCTGTCTTGCAATGGCAGTAATACCTTCCTCTATGAGAATGGCTGATCCAGGGAAGCAGCCTGTTGGGGTGTTAGTCGGGGGTGTGGGCGCGTCCTGCAGATAGGCCCATGAGTCTGCAGACTGCAGGTCTTGTGCTTCGTAGAGGGAGTTATAGTAGTCCCTAAATGTGGCCGCTATGTCCAAATCCTCTGTCACTTTACTGCCATCCAACTGGAGAATGGCACCTACCTTCTGTGCCTGAGGCTTCGCTCATAGCTTGTTGGCTAGGAGCCTGCTGCATTTATCCTTCCTATGTAGAATGAATGCTGCAGGCTCAGCAATGCATATTCTGCCCTATCCAGGTCTAGTCTGCCAAGCTGTGCCCTCGCGTCTACAGCTATCCTCATATCCTTTGGGCCCCAGTCCTTTTTATGAATGGCTTCCAATTCTCTCACCCTCCCCTCTAGTTCCCTTCTCGTCTTACGCAGTTTGTCAGCTGTGGAAATAGCAATAAGCTCTCTCTGGGCCACCTCCTTCAATGTCTCCCATAGTGTAGCCAATGGAATGCCACCTGTGTTGTTACCGGCACCAAATTCCGTAATCGTCGGAGTAATGTAGCATACTGTTGTGTCTGTGCTGTAAGATTTGCCGGGGCCACCTGAAGCCTATGGATCAATGGGGCATGATCAGACAGTGACCACTGGGTTCAGTCTCCACCCCCCAAACAGTGTGTGCACTCCCTGGGTGCCCAGGAAATAATCAAGGTGAACATGCGTCTTATTGGCATGTGAGTAAAAAGTGTAATCTGTAGTGCGTAATTGGGCCTCCACCCACAGTATGCACAATCCGAACTCCCACAGCCAGTTTGCCCCTCCCGCGAGAGTCCTCTGGATTGGACATAGCGTTGTCCCGACTTATCAAGGTCATTGTTCATCACAAGATTGAGGTTCCCTCCTATCAGGACTGCTCAGTCTGGGGGTGCCAATATGTCAGTTATGGTCTGTTATGAATTGCTCCTGGTTCTTATTGGGAGTATAAATGGCAGCAAGGTTGAGTTACAGGACCCCCAACTTGAACTGGGTATGCCCTCTCAATTTTGCAACCTGGCCCTCCTGTTGTCCCCGTAAAGGAGCGGGAGAAGACTATGGCAACCCATCCTACCACTCTCTTTGTATGGTTGGAGTGGAAGTATTGGTATGGGAAGTGACGCTACTTCACGCCAGGGCTTAAGTGAGTTTCCTGTAACAGGCAGATATCCCCACTCGCATGCTCTAGATACGACATAATCACCTTGCACTTGACTGGGCCATTGATCCCTTTCACATTCAGTGTAATGACTTTTAATTCATGGTGGGTAGGGACAACAGAAGAATAAAGGTGTAAACCACCACTGTGTGTGATGGCGAGGAGGGGAGCTGTGGTGCCCGGAGCACTGAGGCAGAAGTCAGGCAACGCAAGGTGGTCCCCCATGTGCATCGCAGTCACCATAAGCGTGTGAGCACAAAACCAACATAAACCTCAGCCATAAACCAAAACAAACCATAACTTAATGAGTCCACTGGGTAGACGGTGGTAGCCAAGGAAGTCCCAGGAATCGTTCCTGGACAGGGGCCGGCCAAGTCCACAGTTGTTGGTGTGCTGCAGTGACTTCCGCTCTCCTGCTGCCCCCACCCACATAAGTCTTTTAGTTAATCATGTCTTTGTCTCAGGAGACACTGGGATATAGCTATGTTATCTCTGTTATCTTCAAATTGGTGTGTAGTGATAGTTACACCCCAGGGTCACATTTACAAGGTGAAAACTAGAGATGAGTGAATGGTGCCTTGGGCACTGCTGCTGGTTATGGAGATGATCTCTGACCTTGATGTATTCATCTGGACCAGCTGGTCTCTTATAACATGGGATTCAAGCTAAAGTAGAATGGTGCCATCAAAGCCAATTCCAAACAGAATGTTTTCCAGTTGGATTCTGTGGTAAATAGTGTCAAAGACTGTCAAGAGTTTGATCATTGTGAGGGGAGATCACTCTTTAACAGAGATCATAAGGGCATAGTTGATGTTCTGGATTTTTGCTTTCTATGCTGTAATGTGGCTGAAATCTGGACTGGTAATCCTAAAGGAGGCTTTAATGTTTTTTCTTTTGTAACTGAATTATGGTGTTTTTTCCCCCTCAATATTCGTTTCCAGTATTGGCAGATGCATCACTGGCGGTGGTTTGCAAGGTCCTATCTAAGTTTTCGCATGAGTGGTTGGATCTGTCCAGTTTTAAGGTCATTAAGTAAATGCCTTGGATGCGGAATGCTTTGACCATGTTTAGTAGAGGGATCAGGGGTTCCCCAGATATTTCCTTCACTAAAAAGCTGAGGTAACATCCTTGTATAATTTTACCGACAAGGAATAGGTGTGTAGTAGCTTGGATAGGTCCATAGTAGTGGGTGTGGTGGGTGGCAGCAGATCTGGCTGTCGGGGTGCTGGGAATGGTGTGGGGATGTCTGAAACTGGGGTTGTCAGTTTGTAAGTGGGATCTAATCAGGGTTATCCTTGATACTCTTGATGGCTGTGTACCTACGTGGAGAGTATGAGGTGGAGGGATTGAGCTAATATTCACTTGGTGCTCAATGTTCGAGGCATGTGATCTGTAGATCAAATGCTTATGCATAGATTGCCATCTAGTGTTCGGCCCGGATGTTTGCACTTTGTTTTTCTTCGAAGAAGTCTTCCTAGTCACGAGGTAGGTGACTCCTCCTTTCGGTGATAGTGCGCATGGTCATCGACTCCATCTTCAGATTGTTTTTTTTCCACCATCGTATTCGGATGTTACTTGCTGTGCTCCGGTTCAACACCGATCCTTCGGTGCGTAGAACACTCGCCCTCGGCGGTATTGTTTCCGATCGCATATTCCATTCTTCGTGTATCATGTTATTTCGACAAAAACCCTCTTTCGTCGGAGAGCTCATGGTAGGCCGTCGGGCCTAACTGCTTCGATTCGACTCGCAGTTGATGGAACAAACTCCCTTTAAATTCTGCCCTCAGTGCCACGCGAAATACCCGCGCACTGACTCACACGAAGTGTGCAACCTGTGTTTATCACCAGAACACAGAGAACAGGATTGGGACGCGTGCAGGCTTTCCGCTCCAAAAAGACGCTTCGCGACCGTCTGGCTCAATGACGCGACATGCAGAGCCAAGACTCAAGCTCCATTCCAGACCTCTTCGGACCTGAATCGGAAGAAGAAGCCGGCGACACGATCGGGGCCGAGGAGAAACAGGATCCGATCTCACTTTCAGAGGACGGCTGTGACCAGGATGACATCCTACGTGGACAACGTACTGTAAGTACAGTCCCTACCTCGCCCCGAATCCCAAGTCAACCGAAAAAAGCGGCTCCGGACCAACCCGCGCCCTTGGGCCCCGGTCGGCCCCGAGACCACGCTTCCGACGCCCCACCGTCTGGCTGGGCATTGAAGCCTACCAAAAAGCCTTCCGGCTCCGAAAAGCCCCACGCCAAGTCGGGTACAGAGACAAAGCCTTCGGTATCGAAGCCAAAGTCCGGCTCTGAACCTCACCGAAAACCACCTCTGATCCGAAATTTCCACTGATAATCAGGTCTATCGCGTTTCATGTCATCTGTTTAAGTCACAGTGCCAGGATACCCGCAGGGTGACAGTTTGCGCTATATAAGATTATATACAATACAATACAATACTATTGTACAAACATCCTAAAACTGGATACATTACCACTAAAGTGACTCTAAAGAGAAGGACTAATACTGAAGAGGAATATCATATTCCATTGAAGAAGAGAAATATTGGACAAACCCTTCCCCTTCTCTTCCTTCTCCTCTTCCATCACCTTCTCCTCTGTCTCTACCTGTGCCAACTTCACCTGAGCCCTCACCACCACATACACCTGACAAACAGGGTGATGGGGATGATGATATTGGTGATGGTCAACCAGGATCTACAGATGAGTGGGATGACTAAAACACTGACTCACCCACAGACCATGATCCTGACCTGTATCCTACCAGGCCCTCTCCACCAGACAACAGTGTAGGCTGTATTGAATTGCTAGGCAGGGCTGACAATTACCATGAGTGCAGCTCCATAAATAATCCCTTCAAGAGGATTTCCTTTTTGAAACATTGAACAGCACACAAAAGTCAACACATATGTTACCCATGCTGAAAGGCATGACCAGACATGTAGACGACATATTTAAGGATCCTGTCAGGGCTTCGTATCCTTACCACTAGGGTGAATAAAAAATACAAGCCTGCACCATCTGATCCAGTCTACATAAGAGGACAATTACCCTTAGACTTGTTGGTAGTTTACAATGCACGCAAAAGGGCAAACCCCAAACTACTGGAGATGCTCCACCCCCAGATAAGGAGTCAAACCTTCTCAATGCTTCAGGGAAAAGGGTAGCCTCCCGGCAGCTAACTTCTGGTGCATATCTAATACACAATCGTTGCTAGCCAAATACGACCGTGCACATTGGGATGAAATGGAACAACTCATCCAATTTCTACCCCAACAACATAAATCTAAAGAGCAAGACCTGGTACATGAGGGACAATTAATTTCAAACAACCAAATTAGGTGCTCCCTAGATGCTGCTGACACATCTGCCAGAGCGGTAAACACTAGTGTCCTTTTAAGGCCTGGCTACGCATATTAGGGTTCAAACCGGAGGTTTAGGCCTCCATATTAAACACACCTTTTGATAAAAATCACCTTTTTGGGCCAGTGGTAGATGCTTCACTTGAGAAGATGAAAAAAGATACTGAAGTGGCTAAATCTATGGGAGACCTTCAGTCTACACAGGGCTGTGGTTCCTTTCGGCGCTCTTTCTATTGGGCAGGGTCCAAAAATACTTCTTTGAAAACTGCATCCACCTATAAGGGTAATAACCAATCCTCAGGCTCTAAAAGTTACTTCAAAGGGGGTTACAAAGGTAACAATGGCAAAGACAGAGGTAGAGGTTCTAACACACGTAACTCCCCCTCCAATACAAAGCAGTGACTTGCCCATAGTTCCCCCCAACCACTTAACACCTGTTGGAGGAAGACTGTCACATTTCCTACCAAAGTGGCAGTCAATAACAACAGACAAGTGGGTTCTACAAATTATCCATTCTGGTTACGGCCAGGAGTTCATCAACACTCCTCCAAACATTCCCCTAAAGTCACACAAACTTTCACCAGATGACCTACACCTCCTCAAACAAGAGGTACAGTCCCTACTAGTAAAAGGAGCTATAGAGCCCGTACCACTATAACGTCGAGGGTCGGGCGTGTATTTCTGTTACTTCCTAATTCCCAAAAAAGACTGCTCTCTCAGACCAATATTAGATCTCAGAGAACTACATTTTTACATACAGTCAGACCATTTCCTCATGGTAACACTTCAGCAGGTACTACCTCTCTTGCAAAAGGGCGACTTTCTGTCTACTCTAGAATTAAAGGACGCCTACTTTCATATTTCAATCCACCCCGCTCACCGCAAATTTCTCAGGTTTGTGGGTCAACATTACCAAGTCAAGGTACTCCCGTTCGGAGTCATCACGCCCCCCAGAGTCTTCCCAAAGTGACTGGCGGTAGTAGCTGCTCATCTGAGAAGACAAAGCATCCATGTCTTCCCAAACCTGGACGATTGACTCATCAAAGCCAACACATATCAACAATGCCGCAAGCATACTTCCATAACCATTCAGTTACTTCAATAATTGGGGTTTACAGTCAATGTGTTAAAGTCACATCTTCAGCCAGACAAAACCCAGAACTACCTAGGAGCCACTTTAGATACTCAAAGGGCTCTGGCGTTTCCCAACACAGCCAGAATTCGAAACATTCAGGCGTTAATTCTCCAGTTTCAAGCCAATCAGTCACTTCTAGCTCTAGTTTTTATGCAACTGTTGGGAATGATGGCGTCTTGCATCATGATCGTTCCACATGCCAGGCTGCACATGCGTCCACTTCCAGAATGCTCCGCCAGTCAGTGGAACCAGTCACACAGTCTATTAACCGATGTAGTGTTGGTAAGCAGCCGTTCTCATTGCGCTCTGCAGTGGTCGAACACACGAAAGTTGTCAAAAGGACGGCCGTTTATAGACCTGGTTCCACAGACCGTATTAACAGCGGACGCGCCCCTTACTGGCTGGGGAGCTCATCTTCAGCAGCACACAGTGCAAGGTCTGTGGAACTACCAGCAAAGGTTGCTCCACATCAGTCATTTAGAGCTGATGGCAATCTTTCTAGCTCTCAAAGCCTTTCAAGATCACCTGTCTGGCAAAGCTGTCTTGGTTCGAACCGACAACATGACCGCTATGTATTACATACAGAAACAGGAGGGACACACTCTCACGAGCTGCCCCACTTAGCCCAGGACATCTGGAGGTGGGCTATTCACCACAATATCTATCTCCTAGTGGAACACCTCCCAGGAGTCAGCCAGATTGCGGCCCTCCTCAGCAGGCAGAGGTATCAAATACACAAATGGGAACTTCACCTTCCGGTTCTCCACCCATGCTTCCAAGCTTGGGGAGTTCCTCACATAGATCTGTTTCCAACACCTCAAAACGCAAAATGCCAAAGCTTCGCCTCCAGGTATCCACACCCGTTATCCAAAGGCAATGCTCTATGGATGAACTGGTCAGGGATATTTGATTATGCTTTTCTGCCTCTCCCACTCATTCCATCAGTGGTTTAGAAACTCAGGCAAACATCTCTCACACTAATCCTAGTAGGTCCAACATGGGCACGTCAACCCTGATTCATAACCCTGTTGGAACTCTCGCTGGTACCGCATCAAGAGTACATTTAACTCCCAGTCTCCTCACACAGAGCCATGGAGAAATCAAACACCCAGATCCCAAACAATTGACCCTCGCGATCTGGCTCCTGAAGTCATAGTTTGGTTATCTAAACCTTCCACCAGACTGTATGAACATTATTAAGGCCTACCACAAGAGCCTGCTACGCAGCCAAATGGAAGAAATATGTTATCTATTGCAATAACAATAACATCAACCCTCTTGATGCTTCCATACAAAACATTCTCGGCTACCTGTTACATTTGCAGCAGTCATCATTGGCCTTTACATCCATCAGACTGCATCTTGCTGCAATTGCAGCCTGTCTTCAAAATAGGCAACATTTATCGCTCTTGAGTGACTGTAATCAAAGCATTTATGGAAGGAATAAAAAGAGTTATACCACCAAGACTTCCACCTGCCCCAGTGCGGAATCTTAATATAGTCCTCAAGTTAATGCGCCCACCATGTGAACCAATGCACAAATGTGAACTACAGTTCCTCACTTGGAAAACAGCTTTCCTCATTGCAAACACTTCATTGAGGAGGGTGGGTGAACTTCAGGCACTAACCATAGAATAACTTTTTTTCCAGCTACACAAAAATAAAGCGGTTCTTCGTACCAATTCCAAATTCCTACCTAAGGTAGTATCTGCATTTCACATAAATCAGTCGGTTGAATTACCTGTTTTCTTCCTTCAACCTGACTCCGTTGTTGAACGAGCTCTACACACCTTAGATGTTAGAAGAGCACTGTTGTATTACACTGAAAGAACAAAATCTTTTCGTAAGACCAAACTACTCTTTGTCGCTTTTGCACAACCTCACAAGGGCAATCCAATATCCAAATCAGGTATTGCTAGGTGGATCGTTAAATGTATTCAGATTTGCTATGCAAAGGACTCTAACGGTACCCCCTAGAGCACATTCCACTCATAAGCTAGGGGCTACTATGACTTTCTTAGGGAACATCCTATTACTGACACCTGCAAAGCTGCAACCTGGTCAACACCACATATATTCACCAAGCATTATTGTGTAGATCTGTAATCCAGACAACAAGCTAATGTGAGCCAAGCAGTACTTAAAACGCTGTTTCAGAGAACTCCATCAGTTACAGAATAGCCACTGCTTAGGGGAGACTGCTCTATAGTCTACACATAAGCATGTGATCTACAGCTCTCATGTCTCGAACGGAAAATGCTACTTACCCAGTATGCATTTGTTCTTGGCATGTAGAGCTGTAGAATCTCATGCGCTTAGCAACCTCCCTGGGTACCTGTATCTGCTGTTGTTCTCTTGCTACTATGCATACATACACATGGACATTTCTATTCTTGACTACTACTGCATTCTCGCACCCTCTGCGGGAAAACAATCTGAAGATGGAATTGATGACCATGCGGACTATCACGTAAAGGAGGAATCACCTACCTCGTGACTAGGAAGACTTCTTCGAAGAAAAGCAAAGTGCAAACATCCGGGCCCAACACTAGATGGCGATCTATGCATAAGCATGAGATTCTACAGCTCCACATGCCAAGAACAGATGCATACTGGTTAAGTAGCATTTTCATTCCCTTACACGTATCTTGCTCATTTAGAAAGCGTTGCAGATGGTCATCATGAAGCAAGTGGCCTTGGTTTCTGTGATGACCTGCTTTTATTTGATGTGTAGTTTTAGTGTCAGCGCTTTACTTTAAAATGCCAAGTCTGCATTCTAGAGGGAGCCAAATCTCCTCCCTTCCTCCCTCCCATATGCTTTGCTGTTATATCTCAGCTGTTTATTTACGACATGGACACGTTCTACCACAAAGCCCCTCCTCCGAATTCTTTCCCAGGTTTTTTTTTTTTTAACCACGAATTCTAGCCCCGATTTCTTCCTGAAATATTGATTAATACTTTGTCTGATCATTCCGGCATGCAAGTCTCATTCTTTGCTGATTTAACTACAAGTCACGCATGCTCGGTTTATGAGTACCTAAGTTCTGTATCTTGCCCAGGGTGACACAATCTGTGAAAAAGTTGAGCACTTCTAAAAATTACACCACTGAAGAGAGCGGCCCAGCATGGTTACCAAAACCTCGTAGGAAATCGATATAAAGAGTGATCCTTACTACAGTGGTTGAGCATTTTTAATTCCAGTTTGGAAGGGTTATTTCGGCAAGACAAAGCAATGCTTTAGTTAATGAGTGTTTTTGTTGTTGTTGTTTTGGTTACTGTACTTTAAACAGTTGGCAATAAGCCACATATTGTATGCTGAAATAATTCGAAGACATGCACAGACTTCCACACAAGGATAGTATTTATTTTTTTTTACTTTCTGCTTATTTCATTACTGGAGACATAAGTTTGACTGTTAGTGATGAAAATTATAATCCGCCTCTTGTCCCTTCCTTTCAGCGACCAGATACTGCAGTATGTTAATTGAAGAAGAAGGGTTGCACCACCTGTATCGAATCGTGGATAATCCGCATACTGACCCCGATGTTCAACGTATAGTAATGTCTATTTTGGACAGTTTAGAAAAACATATTACTCGCCATGGAAGACCTTCCAGTAAAAAGTTGCAACATGAAAAATAATTGTGCACAAGTAAATATCTGAGGGATTGTCAGTGTTACAATTTACGACGTTATAGTTGAAATGTTTTATGTGAAATGATCACTATGTGAACCTCAATATTGCTACAGAGGGAAAGTTGCACAAGTGAATAAAACCTCTGACACAGGAAAAACGTTTTTCATTGTTTAGCAAGTGGCCACTTTTGCTTTTTGAATTTTGCACATATGGTACAGCACTTTTAAGATCTTAGAAAAAAACACCTTTCCAATATGAAAATGTAACTAACGCAGTTGGACATCTTCAAGGAAGTATACACAACTTTTTCAGCATAGCCTAGCCTAGCCTCCTCATGGACCCATGTAATGTATTTTCAAGTTATTTGAATCATGTATTATGGTCATTATTTCCCATTGTCTCTTGATCTAGTATGTGCACATTTCAACTTTCACAGTCGCCATATCGGTTACAGAGTGATTTCACTGGTATTATAGAACAAAAATAAAACATAATGAACAATGCCAAAGAAATGGGAAGCAAATCGATTTTACAGAGAAAGGATGCCTAATTCCCTCTGGTTTCCAACATCAAAATCTAATGTAAATTTTTAATAGTTTGGAATGATCCAGAATTCAGAACAGACTGCCCCTTGTGTATTTTTTGCCTGGGTTAAAAAGACCCATCTCTGGTGAAGGTAAGTCTTCTGCGGCTTGTAAGCCCAGTGAATAAAATAGGATGGTAGCAACTGGCTGGCAATCCAATTTGAATAGTAAATAATAGATTTTAAATTAATTGGTGTGTCAGCTCCTAAATGTCATGAGCTTTAGAATGGAGAGCACATAGTGTAGGAGTCAGAGTTCACTAAGAATTCAGAAATGTCTGAACATTTTTTCAATAATACTATTCCCCTGCTGGACCTTAGTAACATTTGATTGCCACAAGTTGATACTGATGTTTTCTGCTAAGTAGTCCAATATTATTTTTGCTACTGTGGCTATTCTAATAATCTCACTTTATTGTTCTTATGTTTCTTCATATGATTACTAAGATAATTTCTTTGTTTCGACAGCTTCTGTGCTTTTTTGGTTCATGATACATGAATGTGCTTCATCAAGACACAGTCCTTTGTTATTGTGCAAATATCTAAGAGCAAATAGCTATGTAGTTCAACTCTGGGAGCTTTTCTAATAAATGCTGCAGTGTTGTAAACAGAGATGTTTAACTTGGTTGCATGTGAGGAGCTATGCCAGGGTAACACTTCAGCTATTACTGTTTGTTCTGTTAAATTCTTGTAAGAGTATCACGTTGTACTTTCGGTAGCTAATTGTTATGCCTTTAGACATTTTTTTGTATCGTGAGGTGAATGTTGCCTTAAACATTAAGAATGGAATTTTGAGAGTTATGGTTGCAAGATTGTCCTATAAAACACCAAGGGTTGAGAGTTATAGCTAGTTCTCTGTATACATGAGCCTGCTGCCTAATCCCTATAAAGGTGATGAACAGTTGAGTGCTTGGGGATGGGAATTTTTCAAAGAGCGTCTGTATTAAGTAACTGCCACTGTTTTTCACCAGTTGCAGGATAATATATGTTTAAACTTGGTGTATCTCTCACCTTCTTCCTCTGACTCTGTTAATATTGGAATTGACTTTGACATCTTGTACATTATGGTGTAGTAAAGGGAAGGTCACCTGTTCTACAGGGTCAAAAAAGACTGCTTAATTGCCTCCCTTCTGTCTTCAAGAGGTGGCGGAAATGGTTGCAGGAGAAGAATGTATAATATTTACTAAAGGGTTGCCCAGTTTCATACAGTTAAAGAGCCAACCATCTTGGATTTAAGGTGACCAAATCCCAGGGGCCTACACAGATTATGCCATCCACAGAATTTACCATATCTCTGCCTTATGGCTGAAGCCTTGCCCAAGTGGCGGTCAAAGTCAGATAAACCAATCCACCATTGATGTTAAGCAATACCAATGACAGATCATCTGATCAAAATTTATGCTAGTAATTCAATTCACTAGATCCCTGTGATCTCACTACTGGGAGATACCAGGACACACAAAAGCCTGCAAGCTACAGTAGAACTGATTCAGATTGTTTTTAGAATGTCTTTGTTCTACAACATACCAACTACCAAGAGTGAAACGCAGTCCATTTCCCCAGGAACAGGACCCAAGCCAGCCCCCCAATTGCAAAACAGAATGCCAAGAAAAAGCTAAAATCTATATCTCAAAGTGCATTAATCCTACAATCTTAGTCTAAAATGCATGTATTTCATATTCAGAAAGTCTAATAGGAGTAGAGATCCCTACCAGCATGCTATATCCAATTTCAGAACAATTGAGTGCTTGGCATATGTTTGGATCTGTTTTTTTTTTAGAACAGTACCTTTGCAGGCACTCCCTTGTGGATGCATGTACTTTGCTGATTAGGTGAACAAATAGTAGAGTGAAGAGAGGAGGGCTCTTGGTGGCTTTAGAGAGAGCTGCAGTTGCTCGACAAAAGTAGAATGAAGGGAGTGAAGAGTTAAATCAAGGAGCTCAATCCCAACACTGGCTACTTTTCTTCAAAGGAAATGTGTTTTTACCAACCTGACTACTCCAGGTTTTGACAAACCCTATTAAAGTTGCTTGTCTTTGACCTATACCTATTTGAATTGTACTGGTCAAATTTCAGGAAGGGAAGGCAAAACACTTGAGAAGGAAGGAGTCCACTGACAATATCCAACATCAATCCCAACACTTGCTCCTTGTCTGTAAAGTAGATGTTTTTCCTCAACCCTAGAGTCTCCAGGTTTTGACAAACCTTATTAACTCAGGATGCTTTTCTTAGACTTGTACCTGACAAAATGGTCCTGGGCAAATTCCTGAGAGTGATGGCAAAGAAATTGAGAAGGAAGGGGTCCACAGCCAATATCCAAAATCCGACCAAACACTGGCTCCTTTTTCTCAAGTTCCTACTGCATGCAATTTCACCATGCTTTCTTGGAGGACCATTCCTTGAAATTGAATAGAATTCTTTATGTCCAAATATTTGTGGTTTTACTTATGGAAATGTCACAACTTCATTAATTGTTGTGGTATACCTCCTCAAATGCTTATAAATCGATGAGCTGTTGAAGAGTCCCTGGTCTTTGGACATGGTATCACTGTATAGTACCGATGGATAAATATATGTTAACTGGAAGTTGTCAATATGAGATTTGATTATGTATGTAAAAGAATAGTGTTTCCAAAGGAATAATATATATATATTGACTGTTTGTTTAACTTGATAAAGCATCTGTAAGACAATCAAATAAAATGGAAACTTCAAGTGAGGAAGGACCTGGTGAAGAATAATAGTCTTGTAGAGACTAATTTATTGATAATATTTTTTAAAAATAGCAATAATTAGAAATGTACACAAAGAAAAGTAACGATAATTAAACATAGAGACAAATGGGGACATACAATGAAAAACACACCAAGTGTGGGCAAATACTCAGTGACCAGGGCAAGGGGGTGAAGTGTATGATTAACAAGCAATATATAATAATGAAAACACATCTTATTGTATCATTGTTCCTTTGACACTTTTATAAAAGTGCATATGTCCGAGAGTAAAACATTATAATTAGGGCTCCCGGTTATATGGTATTTATTATTTTACATTTCCGTCTATATTTTTCCAGATTTATTTTCTGACCATTCCGGTGGTGTTTATCCTTATTTATTTTATGTTTTGAGAATAAATGAAGTCGTAAAATGGTGTTTCCACATTTATTGAATTAATAAACATGCACTCATACATCAATAACCAGTCTCGTATTAGCAAATAAAGCAGTCAAAAATCACAAATCCGTACAACCACAGGTACATATTAACATTATAAACAAATATAAGTTAACATATGCCTGTATTTAAGGAAATCGTCCTGTTTTTAACTCCAATTCGGTATATCTGCACAGCTGTTGGAATGGAATTCATGAAGGACACAGTGGAGAGTCAATTAAAATGTTCTGTATTTTTCCACTTTTAAAAATAAATATAGAGAGGAAACAGACTTTTTTGTCTGTATTTATCTGTAAAAATCAGTAAAAACAATAAACTGAGAACCCTAATTATAATATGTCTAACTCAATGGGTGTCGATGTTTCAACCCCTAGTGACTGCTATAGGATCGGGTCATCATTTGGATTGTTTGCCACTTCAGTACTCCCCATTCTACAATTGAAAAGGAATTGAACTTAGAAGCCACATGATGTAATAAACATTTACAATGTTCAAGGCACAGTCTGGATAGTGTTAATGTCTGTTTATACATGTTGTAGCAACTTCTTTGAAAGATGGTGTATGTACCCATAAAAGGTTTGTAATTATAACTAATATTGTTTATACAATATAATGCTTCACTGTGCACTGTATACTGGGTACATTGATATTACATTATGGCAAGGTTTCAATCTGGACATTACACATACACCGGTCATAGTTAGGTCACCCTGGTTTGTTATGAGCAATCTTAGCAGGCTGGAAGAGGTCCCTGGAAAATGGGTTAAAAATATACAAAGTGACAGAGAGAAATGAATACAGAAAGTTACCAGGCAAATTGAATCAAAAGCAGGAAACACCGGTCATACACTCATTGGCATATGTGCCAAAAAGAGAATGAGACAGGCGTCAATTTGATTAGTAAGTATTTTGAAAACATAGTTCAAAAACATTTTTTTAATACATTTTATATTGAACAGGTATAATCAAGGTGTTAAAACATTGGCATAACTCATACCATAGATTGGAATACATATACATAAACATGTTTTAAAATCCAGAAAGTGCATGTGCTTTGTTTTTACTCAATACAAATAGTTAACAATGGAACAACAAAATTGTACGTAAAATAATTCAAGAAAGTGCTGGTGTATATGCTTAGAAGAAACCTAGGTCCTGAAATGTTTGCAACTGTAACTATCGGTTGATGCTGTCACCTTGATGAAGCAAATGATTCATTTAATTATACTCTAATTCAGAGAGAATAAAGACAATACAGGTGCTGGTGTATTTATGAATAATGTGGTCCAATGAACCCTTTACACACAGCACAATAAACATGTAGATTTTATGCTACAGCCAAGTTCAAAGGGGTTTAGAATGCAGCCAAATAGCTGTATACCGCCTAACACTCCCGCTTTCTTTGCATATGCTTCTTCAAACTGTTTAGTCCATAACATTTTTTCCCACCACCTCTGGAGTGTTGGAACCAGCAGTGTTCTTTGCAATATTAAGGAGCGAACTATCAAAAATTAGATTGAGGCTAAAGTTCTGTCTGTATTTACTTAAATTACGGGTTTCTTTAAAAGTCCCAAATAGCACTACACTTGCCTCTATTTCAATCCTGGACTGCAAGCTTCTATTTATAGCGGTCATTAACTCTTTCCAAAATGTAGCCAGTTTTCGGCTCGCATAGAAAGTATGACGCTAATCCACCCCCTATTCCTGATCACAATGAAAGCACTGTTCCAGGACTGAGGACATCATTTTATGCCAGGCTTGGGGTGTATAAAATGCCATCCAGTGGGACAGAAATGACACCCTTTTATAGTTTGCTGCTCTTAAGGATTTATGCCCCAGTTCAGCAATTAACTGCCAATCTTCTTTTGACAACCTGCATTGAGTTTTGTCAAAATAATTTCCCTTGAAATCAGCAGTCAGTTCCTGGGCCAGGGGATTGCAGTGCAACCTCAGCCAATTACTGATTAAAGCATGCCAGGCTGCAGGATCTTCTAAAATGTGTTAATTGTGCATTAGTATTTAAAAAGTGAATGATCTGTCCATAGCTCAGGAAAAGCTGACTACACTGCCCCTCATATTGCAGTAAGATCTCTTCCCATTTAATATAATTACCCCTTACTACAAAATCACTCAGCTCTTTGAATCCTTTAATGTTCCACAATCCTTTTACTGCCCTAGATAGGTTTAGCCCCAAAAAAGTTACACTCCTGCAGTCTAAGATAGCTATAACCAGCCGTCATCAGGCGAGTTCTAAAAAAGAGATCCATCTTACGACACATCTTCTGAATAGACTTGTATTGAGTTTTCTTGGACAATTTCGCGTTTTGATAAAAGCTGGGAGATTTATTGCAGATTCCGAGACCATCTTGTTCAGTAAAAAAGTTTCCAGCACCTCTTTGACATCAGTCAGTTGTACTTAAATATCCTGCAATTCGGGGGGCGTGGCCAAGCCGCGGGCTGAGATGGCCGCGCGGTGTTGAAGCTCCGTAGCCGACTCAGCGCTAAACCTGTCTTTCCCGACCTCCTGATGCGGGCGATGGCTGCCCGGACCCGGCGCTGACTCCCCTGTTCCCCTGCGGCGACCCGGAGTGGCGATCTGGCCCCAACTGCGCCCGGAGCGACCGACGAACGCCAGGGCCGTGCGGACCTGATGCTCAAGATGGCGGCCTGACTCGACGGCCGGGGAGGTTGGTGCGGCGGCCAGTTATGGTGCGGGTGGCCGGGGGGGAACAGGGGGGGGGGGTTCTGAGCGCTGGGGCGCGGTCTGGTGTGGGTCTGCTTCGCCCCCTTTGCCGCCGCTGGCCAGGTGCGATCCGGGCGTTGGGCCGTTGCTCGGCGTCGCGGTCGCGGCCTCACTCGCAGGCCCCACTCGGGATCCCCGGGCTGTTTCGGTCTGGGGGTCTGGGGGGGGCGACGGAACGGCTGGCTGGCGGTGGGGGTGGGCTGGGTGGGATCCGCGCTGACCCTGGCGCCCGGGCCGCCTCTGCCCCCCTTCCCTGGGACCTTGCTCGGCGGCCCCTGGGGTTTACGGCCTGCGCCGTCCGGTCTCCCGCTCCCCGGCCCTGGGTCCCCTGGCAGCATCTGCTGACGCCCCACCGGCCGCCCGCTCTGCTTGGTCCGGGGCCCTGGCCCCCAAGACAACGCTCCCTGGTCTTTGGCGTGGAGAAATCGCCCTGTAGCGGGGCGGCTGGTGCTGGTGCCTGGGTCTGGTGTGCCGCGTGGCCGGAGACTGCGGGGGATCGCTACATCGCCCACGCTGCGGGCCAAAGAAGTGACGGAGCCGTTCCTCCCCCTGGGCCTTCGTCGCAGCGCTTTGAAGCCACCTTGTGGCCCCCTGCCCGCGACTCGCGGTCCTGCCGTGTGGGGGCATGGGACGGAAGGACCCCAAGCAAAAGACTCTGCCCTTTGAAAGGCTCCACGATCAGCCGGCGGACCGTCGCCCGGACATGCCGGACCCTGCTGGGGGCCAGTCCTCTGGCCCGGCGGCCGTTGCTCCATCCCCGGACTGGCTGCAGGAGATGCGTGCGGGATTCAGGGCCCTAGATGGACGCTTTGATGCCCTGAACAAAACGCTAGAAACGATGGGGGCGAAGATCCAGGCCCACGATCAGCGTTTGGTGGAGGCTGAGGCTCGAATATCGGCGGTGGAAGATGGCGCAGTGCAGGACACCAAGCGCCTAGATCGGCTGGAGCGCATTCTAAAGGACGTGGCCATCAAGAACGAGGACTTGGAATCGCGCAGTTGGCGCAATAACGTCCGAATCACTGGGGTTCCGGAATCAACGGCTACCGGCAGGCTGGATGTTTTTGTTGAGCAACTGTTGTCGGACATTTTTGGGAGAGACTCCTTCACACCAGGCTTTGTGGTCGAGAGGGCGCACCGCTCCCTGGGGCCACGACCTAACCCGGGGCTCCCGCCTCGCCCTCTGATCGCCCGGATCATGAACTTCCGAGACCGGGACACGGCCCTGCGGCTGGCCAGGGAGAAGGGCGAGATCACCTGGCAGGGCTCGAGACTCTCGTTCTACCCAGACTTTACCGTCATGGTACAGGAGGCCAGGCGTAAATATGTTGGGGCGAAAGCGGCGCTCCGCAACCTAGGCCTCAAATATGGTATGCTGTATCCGGCCCGGCTGAGGGTTGACATCGATGGCCGACCGCGGATTTTTGACAATCCTACTGCGGTACAGGAGTTCTGCCGAACATATAAACCACGTAGGGGCCCTTCGGGGGGCGATGAGGATGGACACTCTCCTCCGCGCAGTTGTTCTGCGATTAGCCAAGACCTGTTCTCCGGCTCTGGGCCTGGCTGAGTCAGTGCCCGCATCCCAGCTTTAGACTGCGTTTTTCTGACTGTTTGCACTGGGGAAGTTAGAGACATTTTGTTATGCCCTTGATTTTTCTATGGTGCTGGTCGGCGGTGGGTCGTTGCCATTCCCCTTTGGTTGACACCGCCGGGAGCACTTTTGGTTTAAAATGCTTATTTTTTGTCTAATTGTATATCATTGGTATTGTTATTTGGAATTTTGTTTTTTTTCCACAGGTTGGGGTTTGCCTCACGTTTGCGTGATGTGGCTGGGTGGCGGGTGGGGGGATGGGATGGGGAGTTTTGATATTCTTGACATGGCTGGTCAGATTGTAACTTTGCGGATACACGGAGACGCTTCAGATTTCCTGCTCTCATTGTTAGTGGTATGGCAGCGACAGTACACATAGGCTTACATGAAGCCCCCCTTGGCCTATCTCTCATGTCTTGGAACGTCAGAGGCCTGAACAATCAACGAAAATGCAAGCAGGTACTACACTAACTGAATCGCCATAGGGTTGACATTGCCTTTCTGCAAGAGACGCATTTACACACCTCTGTTCCTGCGCGCTTTGCCGCTTCCTGGGGCGCCCATAGATACTTCTCCAATTTTAGCAACTATGCCCGAGGCACCGCGGTGCTGATTCACAAGAGAGTCCCGTTTCACTGCCAGCTGTTCCGGGGGGATCCGGAGGGACGCTACTGCATAGTACGAGGGGTGTTAATGGGTCATGCGGTCATCCTGGTATGTGTGTACGCCCCTAACACTGATTCCCCGGAATTTTTTCATGCGCTGGCTGCCCAACTTGCGACGCTTGAACCAGCGGGCCTCATTCTTGGCGGCGACTTTAACTTATTGCTCGATGCTGGCTTGGATAGCACGTCTGGGGCTGCTCCTTCCAAGCCTAGGGCGCGGCGCGCACTTTTGGACCTTTGTCACCAGTTCTCCCTTGTCGATATTTGGCGCAGGCGCAACCCGACCACCACTGACTACACACATTTCTCGGGGCAACACAACACTTGGACCAGAATTGACTATTGGCTGCTGTCCCCGGGCCTGTCCCCATGGTTTCGTGGGCTACTTACACTCCCTAGAACGTACTCAGACCACTCCCCTGTGTCCCTCTGCTTGGATGTTCCGTGCCCCGAGGGTTTTGAGCGACAGTGGCGATTCCCTGGGAGAGCACTGCTGGACGACTTATTTGTCCACGAGATTTCCGAGGCGATAGAGGACTACTTCACGCTTAATGCGGGATCTGTAGACTCTCAGGCCGTGCTCTGGGAGGGGTTTAAGGCCTACATCAGGGGGATTTGCATAGCTAAGCACGCTGGGGTCCTGAAGGCGCTGCGCGCGACCATTAAGCAACTGGAGACACAGCTAGAGTCGATTGATGCTGAGGCGCAGCGTGAACCGGCTAGTGACGTGTCCGCTAGGCGGCTTTGCCTCCTGACTGACTTTCGGGAGGCAGCAGACAGAGAGATTCTGTATCTGGGGAAGTACCAGACGGCGCGTAGATATGGGGAGGGGGACAGGCCGGGACGCACGCTGGCTCAGGCTTTGAGGCCTCCGTATGGTAAGTCCTTAATAGTTGAGGTTCGGGGCGTAGATGGTTCACTCCGCACAACACCCACCGGGATCAGAGACGAATTCCTTACCTACTTCTCCGAACTATACAAGACCAAGCTGGGGGAATCCCCAACTTCTTGTGCGGCCTACTTGTCGGAGATCGCGCTTGTGTTCCTGGATAAGGGCATGCAGGAGTTCATGGCGGAGCCTATCACTGTGGCGGAGGTGCGCGGGGCGATTAAGGTGCTTCGCGGGTCCACAGCCCCCGGCCTCGATGGCTTCTCCGGGGATTTTTATAAGGCCTTTTCTGATCTGCTGGCGCCACAACTGATAGAGGTGTATGCGGAAGCGCTGGAGCGCGGCTCCCTTCCGGCTACCCTCAGCGAAGCGGTAATAGTTATGCTTCCGAAACCAAACAAGGACCCGACGTTGTGTAGCTCATATCAGCCCCTCTCCCTTTTAAACTTTGACTACAAGATCCTCGCGAAGATAGTGGCCAACAGGCTCTCTCAATTGATGGAATTCATCATTTCGCCCGTCCATTCGGGCTTCGTCCCGCGCCGCTCTACGTCTTTAAATTTGCGGACGCTTTTCACGGTGCTGCATAGAATTAATCCGGCCACGCCTGCAGCGGCGGTCCTCCTGGATACCGAGAAGGCCTTCGATACCCTAGAATGGCCTTTCTTCCTTTCCGTCATGCAACGTATGGGCATGCCGGAGGGCTTCCTTGCTACCACGCGGCTTTTGTATAGCCGCCCCACGGCCCGATTGCGTATCAATGGCACGCTGTCTTGTCCCTTCTCTCTAACGCGCGGTACGCGGCAGGGCTGTCCACTCTCACCGCTACTGTTCATATTGGCCATGGACCCCTTGATCCGGCATTTCCAGGAGCGCCATCTCCACAGGGGTCTCCAGTTCCGGACGGGTCCCTTGCTTGCTTCCCTCTACGCAGATGACACCATATTGTATGTAAGAGAACCGCAGGTTAACCTAGCCCCCCTGATACGGGAGATCCTTCGTTTCGGCGCACACTCCGGGCTGGGCATTAACTGGCATAAGTTCGTAATTTTCCCCTTAACCAGCAGCACCTCCCCATGGCAGTGCGAGTTCCCTTTGGAGTGGTGCTCTGACTCGGTTCGGTACCTGGGCATACAGATCCACCTAAACACGGACGAACTCATCCGCCTCAACTATGGCCGCGCTTTGGATAGGCTGGAGGCACGGGTGGAGGGGTGGTTGAGGCTCCCGCTGTCCATGTCGGCCAGAATTGCAATCATAAAAATGATAGTTCTCCCTAGATTTTTATATCTCTTCAATAATATCCCTGTCCCTCTCACCCGGGCCTTCTTCTCCACGCTGCGATCCCAGCTGATTAGGCTGGTATGGGGCGGGAAGCATCCCCGGATTGGTTGGAAGACCCTCACGCTCCCTCATGATAGGGGCGGCGTCGGAGTGCCGGATCTGTATTTGTACTATCTGGTTGCACAGTGTGCGCACGCCTATGCCTGGTACCACCCTGACGCTCGTATTCCGTTCCTGCGTCCCGAGGCGGATTTCGTGCTCCCGGGCCGTTTGGCGGCTGTGTTGCCAAAGGGGGTTCCCCGGGACCCAGTAGACATTCAAACGGTGTCCACCACCAGCTGGGCATGGCATCGCCTCACTCGCTATCTAGCCCAGCCTCTCCTCTACTCCTCTTCTCTTCCACTTCCCAACCCTGGGTTGCTGCCTGGCACGGGGGAGGCACTGGTGCAGCGCACTTTGACCAAGTTTCATCTTACTAAGATCGGAGACCTCTACCCTGGGGGCCACATATTTTCTGTCTGGGAGGAGGAGCGCTTCGGTGAGGCCACGTTCATGGACAAATTTGTCCTGCGCCGGCTTCATTGTGCTGCTCGTTCAGACATTGCGGGATTCCCTCTCGAGCCCGCATCCTTTGAGCCCCTAACGCTCCTCATTGATAAAGACACTGGCGCTCATTTGGTTTCTAAGCTTTATAAGGCATGTGAGGATGGCCGATTGAGAGCAGCTTGGGAGGCAGATTTGGGTAGGCCGATTACAGATGACCAATGGACCGCTTGTTGCAAAGTCACTAACGCGATATCACTCAATAGTCTGCATAAACTCCTCCATTATAAATTTCTTCGCTGCTGCTACATGACCCCTGATAGGCTCCACGCCATTGACCCCGCGCGCCCACACACATGCTGGAAATGCGCTGCACCACACGCTGACTTTGCGCACCTGTCCTGGACATGCCCCAGACTGCAATCATACTGGACGCAGATACATGAGATCCTTGGCGTTATGTTGGGGCTTACGCTGGTTCCCACTCCGGAGGTCGCTTTACTGGGCTACCCAGTAAATTTCCCAAAGAATGTCCGCAGGCTTGCCTCCCTGGGCCTACTACTCGCCAAGCGGGAGGTGGCAAAACATTGGGGCGGTAGAACGGCCCCCGCGGCCGGGACATGGCTCACGTCTATGGCTTATTGCAGCACAAATAGCGAGATATACGCCAGTCTCCTCCCCACCGTTGCGCGTCCCAAAGATATCTGGGGCCCCTACAAGACCTATATCGCTACCCTCCCGAGCTCTTCCCCACCGCGAGCCAATTCCGGAATAGTGCCCACGGGGGTAGGGTAGTTCTGGTATTCCTCCCTGTTGGATGTTGGGGGGCTGCACTCTCTCGGGGCGGGCTACATTGGGGGATTTGGGCCGAAGATGGTGATGTCCGCTGAACATGATTGGTGTATCCTGACTGCGTCCTTTCCCTTTAATGGGCACGGGCTGATGAGAATGGTGGGCTCTAGATGGGGTTTTTTCTATGGACCGCTGCCCTGATGCCGAACTGCTTTTTGTATACGAGGGGGGAATGTAATGTTATATCTCCGCACTTGCTCTTCACTGTCTGCACAGCCGATATTCTCACATTGTTATGTCTGTCAAAACTAAATAAAGCTTTAAAAAAAAAATATCCTGCAATTCTGCCTGGTAATAGATTTGAAATTTAGGGAGTGCTAGACCTCCTTGGACCTTATCGAGTTGCAAAATTGAATACTTCACCCTAGGGGCTTTCTTCTTCAATACAAAGCTTCTCACGAGTGAGTCCAGTTCCTGAAAATGAGTTAACTCTAATAGGTACATCATTAAAAATAAATAGTGGTGAGTTAGGCATCTTCATCAAAGTTAACAGAAGAACGACCATCTTTCTTCTAGTGCTTGTGCTTTTTATTTATTTTTGCATTGTCACATAATTGAAAAAGCTTATCATAGCTTTTGGCCACAAATATTTCCAAATATTGACTAGGTCACTGTGAGCTAGCTTGTTGCTGCTGTAAGCTAGAAGCAAGATCCCCCTCTGAAACATTAAATAGGAGCATATCTGATTTACTTCCGTTGATCTTATATCCCCCTGTGTTATTAAATGCTTTAATCAAGTTGAATGCTCTTTGTATATTTCCCATCTGGTTTTAGATACAGGATAATATCATCCCCAAATAGATTTTATTTGGGCGGGCATGCCTACAATGGTTAGATGAATTTCCTCATTACTGCTAATTTTTACAGCCAATGGCTTGATACAAAGTGCAAATAAAATAGGAGAGAGGGTGCAGCGGTGTTGAGTCAGTTTCGAAAACATTGTTATGAAGAAATCAATTTTGGTGAAACTGGAAAAAGTAGTTAGAAAAAATAGAAATATTAGCTGTAACAGGGTCACCACCTTGGGCATGCCGCTTTGTCTAGTCCCTTTTCAATGAAAGTCTGTCTAACCAGGCTTCTGCAAGAAAATGTAAGCCATTATAAAGATCAACACTATCGGTGATTGATTGTTCTTTTTCTACTTGGCATCCATGTTCTCCCTGCAGACTGCTGTCTATACATAAATAACTTTTGCTTATACTTTTGACATTATTAATAGATGATTCCGGGTGCAATCCCTGATGGCAGTGATTGATCACAATGGTATATTTGGTACTCCTGTATTCTTGAAATTCAGAACCCCGTGAATGGCCAAATATGTATCCACCTAACTGGTGTTTCCTACTTTCGATTCAATTCACCCAGTTACTTTCTTTATTAATATTTGCACTTTGCTTTGTGTATTTGCCCTCCTACAAGGCCATAGATCTACAAATTAGTCTTGTGTTTCACTACATTGAAGCTGTCAATTTGAGAAGATCTACCCTCTCAGCTGGAGAGTCGCCATCCTCGCTTCAGTGGCTTTGAACTCTGGGAGCACCACCAACTCTGTACTGTATCACTGTAAGGCATGCCTCCATTGCAAGCACCTGAAGAATTGGAATTTGTAGAATTGGAACTCCCTTAATAGGCCCTCAGACTGTGACTGCCCTTCTAGACATTGACCGAATCAGAGATGCCAAGAAGATGACGTGCTTTTAAACTAGTGGACCTTCACAGCCAAGAGACCTGCCACAGGGAAGCCACTTGTCTGTTTGGCTTCCCAGCTGATCCATTCCACTCCTTGGAGTTTTGTATTGATAGTTCTGAAGCACATAAATTAACCTCGTCAGTGTAATCATTTTGCATAGGGCTACTAGATAGAAAGTGGAAGTCTGTCCTATTCCAGTGCGTCTCCAGTCAGACATTGAGTAGCAGAGTGATAGTAAGATTGAAGCATATTTTATAGTATATGGGACTATAAATCCCGAGGTATTTGTAATTGTACATCTGCACACTTATCTGGGACAGCAAATCCCTTGTACCTTCCTCTCAAGATGCAGGGACTACTATTGACTTATCTCTGTTTATTATCTGGATCAAGGCCTTGCCGTACATGCCCAACTTGTTCATCAATCCCAGACTTGTCCATTGCAGGTAGCAGTTGAATAGAAGTATATTGCCAACATATAGCAAGCCTCTTCTCAGTTCCTCCCTACCACTGGAATTCCTGCAGAAGGCCATCCTTCTGTATCCAGAGAGACCGTAGCTCAATTGCTAGGTAAGGGAAATAGAAAAGGGAAGCAAAGACAACCCTGTCTAATGCACTTTTCAATCATGAATAACAAGGTGCACACACCATATTCCAGAGACCTGAGCCTAAGGGCAATTAAGTAAAACTTGGATGCAGGGTATGAATCTGGTAGGGTATGAATCTGGTGCCAAAGTTCGTTATTTCAAGGATCTGATAATGGTACTCCCATCTCAACAAATCAAACTCCTTCTTGAAGTCGATGAGTTTGCACCCTTCTTGGGTAGTGGGGCATATTATGTATCACTCTTAAACTGTTTTGTAAAAAATGGTCTAGCGATAAGATCAAGTTAACCAGCATATTTGCTAGAATTGTTGGCTTCTGGATTGATAAACAATATAGATTTGTTTTCTGAACAATGTTCATGCGGTCGTCCGAATATCGGAGTGACCCAGATGATGGTGCAGTGTAGGTCCTTGGTAAGAGATTGACAAATCTCTGATAAAGAACCAGGGACTTTACAAGGAGATATGGTAGCACCACCTAGAAATCTTAGAAGTATTTTGTGAAAGCAGAGGTGCCAGTTACACGGCTCCGGCGGAGTCTTGTACCTGAGGGCAGTCCTCAAGGCCACTTCTGTTAGCGAGGCTGTGGAGTATCTTGCCTTACTTATCACCTGCTTAGTAAATGACTGCAGTGTCATTCAAATCATCTGGGCTAAGATCTTAAGCTCTAGTTAGCTTGCCTCAGTTCAGTTAAGCAATTTTAGTGAATTAGAAGTGGAAAACTCCTGCTCTAGATCTGCTTCTCTAGTGCAACCGTGGGTACTCCCTCTGCTGTTCGCTGCCTCTTACATACACTATGGCTTTCCCTTGAATTACAGTTCTATCAACCTCCCATAGTGAACTTGAAAAAGAGACCATACAGGTTTTTATTTTCAAGTATTCATAAGTCTCTCTAAGAAAGCTGACAAATTCATCATCTAACAGTTACAATGCTACGGTACTATAGGCATCAGACTCAGTGTGCTCCCATGCACGCCGGACTGATGGACACACTTGTGCCTAAATCTTTTCACGTGCCTATTTTGAAAAGGAATGTTTCAGTTGTTTCCTTAACATTTTGGTAATGTAATGGTTTTGTGGTGTTTCAGTTGCACTTGCCAACCTCCATATATTGGCTTGATATGCATTTTTATTGAGATTGACTTCATCACAGACATCAGACTGGGATGTAGGGAATCAGTTGTGGCTATAGATGGCCGTTGCGCCTTCTGCAACAGGCATTTAGCAGACTGCAAGGATTAGTCATTTGATCCAATGGAAAGTAGTCTGCGGTCCTTAGTATAGGTTTGCTGTGTGCATGTTTGTTAATATTGAGGCTTATTCTGTTGGGTTGGGTTTTGTACTCTTTTGTATGTATCATATGTTGCTCAAGATGCCTATGTGAGGACAGCAGGGCTTAATTCAGGAAAGATGCTTAGCCATACTATAGTGATTAGATGTTGCATATTTTTGCCACTCAATTGGCTTGTAGTATAATGAGATCTTTTATTAAATATACCTCACAGGTTCTTTACTTTAGAAATGTAAGTACTTCCTGAGTAATATGGGCAGATTGAATAACAGAATATTTGTTGATGTATTTTCATGAAGGGTAATCCTAAAAAGGCAATTGGCCCATACAAATGTGGAAAAACATCTTTATCAGTTATTTAATTTAGTGACACTCTACCATTTTCTGTTCCATGCATTGTGTTATACACCATATTTATTTTTAAACACTTAAAGTTGAGTACTAAGAGCATATTATCTTTCAAGCAAATAAACCTAATATTTATTTAATTCTAAATGTTAGACTTTTTTCAAACTATCATTAATGGGTTTTTAGCATACAATTCTATAACTAAACATATTCAAATAAAAGCAGTCAACAATATGCTCATTTTACAATGTCAACTAAGTTTGTATCAATAAAAAACTGGATAGCCCCATAGTAGGGTGGAAGCAAATAGGTGCAGGTGATGCCGGCAAACTTATGTCTAACTTTCAAAAGGCAGGGGTGTAGCACATGGTCATTCCTTCTCTCCTTATCTTTTAGTTTGTTCTTTGGAAATGTTCACTGTGAAACTGCAGGATGTTCTTCTTAAAAGTAAATATCTAAAATATTTATGATGTTTAATGTGTATATATTTCTTCCAAGGAGGGTAGTCTTGATTTTTGATGTAGCAGCACCGTAACACTTTCTTTTCTCCTATGGTTTGTCAAGTCGGTGAGGAAGAGTTTCTGTTTGGATTCAAAGTCTGATAGCTGATCATTGAGTTTATAAATCATTTATAAACCATTTATTCAAAGGAAGCAAGGAAAGCTATATTCTTTTTACAGGTCGTTAAATGTTTTCCTCTCCAAAGAGGTGGCAGATTAAAGGCTACCCTCTGAAGAGTTTTTAGGTTTTCACAAGTTATAGACTTCTTATTTTTCAGATACCTGATACCTCCCTGCCCCATAGGAGAGGACAGTAGAGAGAAAGCAGAAACATATACAGCCAACTTATGCAGTTAGCTGTATCTTAATGTCCAATTTGACCTCCATGTGGCTATTTGAATTGTGAGCGAACCTGCCTAAGGAATCCCCTCACAGACCCGCCTTGATACAAACCTTAAATGAGGAACCATCTTTTAAGTGGCTACATATTGTATTCTGTTCAAAAAATCCTGAGGAAGTTCTACTCTTCAAAACATGTTATGTTATTTGAACTTTTATAGCGCACAGCTACCCTAGGGTGTCCCGGCGCTTGCTGTAGTTCTCCCAAACATCAACAACAAGAGAATCAAAACAACCATGTTTTGAACGCTTTCCTGAAGGAAAGAAGATCATTCGAGTTCCTCAGATCAAAAGGAAGTTCATTCCAGGCCCTGGCCGCCACTGCTACAAAACTTCTCCCACCCTATCTGGCTTTCCTTATAGTAGGAAGGATGATAAGTTTTGCTCCCAAGGAGCGCAAAGATCGTGCTGGTACGTACCAACGAAATTGTTGTAGCAAATGTAGGGAGCCTGTATTCTGCAAAGCGCGAAAGACTAAACAAAGGGCTTTAAATTGGATACGCTTTTTTACAGGTAGCCAGTGGGATTTTCTGATAGCGCCAGAAATCGGGGTAGACCTTGAAGTTCCCGTAAGCAGCCTAGCTGCTGAGTTCTGGAGCATCTGGAGTTTACGAAGATTGCCCTCCTGCATATTCAAATAGAGGCCATTGCAGTAGTCAAGGCAGGATAAAATCAAAGCTGTAACCACTGTGAATTTGCAGTCCGCAGGCAAAAGCGGAAGCACTTTCCTCAGGCTCCTAAGAATGTAGGAGGTAGTAGAGACTACCGCATTTACCTGATCTTTCATGGAGAGGCAATCATCCAGCACTACACCCAAATTTTTTACTTTCCTCGAGGGAACTGGAAGAGTGCCCATAGTCTCGGGCCACCAACTAGGAGTCCAGATGTTGGCGTTATTGCCAAAAACCATCACCTCAGTCTTACTTGCATTGAGATTTAGATAGTTCAGAGACATCCAACCTCCTACCACCCCCATGCAGTCATGTAGCCTTTCCCCTGAAGCCCTCTCCTCGCCTGGCCACATGGAAATTACGATTTGAGTGTCGACAAAAGCCGAACGACTCAATCAAAGGGGCAAGAGGAGATACATACACATTGAAAAGTGTAGGGCTAAGGGAGGAACCCTGTGGAACCCCACAGGGTAGTGAAAAGGGGTTAGAGACAGTCACCCAGAGCCACTGACTGTCGTCTGTCGGCAAGGAAGGACTTTAAAAGAGACCACGCTTTCTTCCGTATTCCGCAAGCCGACAACCGATCCATCAAAACTCCATGATGGACTGTATCGAAAGCTGCGGAGAGGTCCAGAAGGATCAACACTGCCTTACCACCTTGATCCAACCCTCTCCTAATCTCGTCCGTGGATTTGAGAAGAGCGGTCTCGGTGCTGTGCCCTTCTCTGAAGCCAAACTGTGTGGCATCCAGGACATTGGCGTCCTGCAGAAAGGCACAAAGCTTAATATTCAAATGTTTTTCCACCAATTTAGCCGGTAGAGGGAGGCGCGAAATGGGGCGAAAATTGTTGGGATCGTTCATATTCAAGTTAGGTTTCTTCAGCAGGGGAAGAACCGATGCTACCTTCCATTGAATTGGAAACTGCCCAGACGAAAACATAGCATTGTAGAGAGCCGTCAGTGTCAAAGCTATGGGTTCAGGTGCCAGCTTGGCTATTGCCACTGGACACGGATCATAAGGTGATCCGGATTTCGCCGTTGCCAAAAGACTGAGGGTCTCAGGATATGCTATAGGAGGAAAAATATATCCAGAGTGGGCTTTGACTCCAGCCAGGCCATCGGGGCAGAGTCAGAGTTAGCCGGGTTCTTAAATGTGTTGAGAATTATGGCCACTTTAGTCTGGAAAAAAATAGAAATTTCCTCACAGAGATCCCTCGTCGGTGTAGGGAGGACAGACAGTGGGTGCGCTAGCCTGGTTATTATTTTGTAGAGTTCCTTTGTGGAATGGCTCGCCTGATTAATCTGGTGAGAGAAGAACTCTCTCTTAGTTTCCAACAGCAAGTGTTTGTAGCATGTAATGCTTTGTCTATAGGTTTCTTTAGGAGAAGGAAGATAGCTCTTTCTTCAGACCCGTTCCAACTGCTTACATTTTAGTTTTTGTAATTTCAATTCTGGCGAGTACCAGAGAGCTGTGGGTCGTAGCCTTTTAGGGACAATAATTTTTTTGGGGGAGCAAGGGAAAGGAAAACCTCCTCAATCCAAGCTGTATATACCGAGGTAGCTTCTTCAACTTCTAAGGGGAGGGGTTTCTGTGTGGAGAATAAAAGATTCCTAAGATCATTTCCTTCAACCTTATTCCAGGATCTAATTTCCTTAGGCTTCCCCCCGTTGGAGCTCTAGCCTGGCCTTTAGGGCCCATTATCTCAAAACTAATTGCATAATGATCAGACAAGGCCAGAGGTAGGATATCAGTGACCGAGAGCTGTGTAGAAATAGAGAAAATCCCATCCAAAGTGTGCCCAGCCTGATGAGTGGGAGCCCGCACCAATTGTTTGAACTCCAAACTACCCATGAGATCAAGCAGTTTTTCAGTGTCTCTATCCCCCTCCATTTCTAAATGGAAATTAAAACCACCCAGGAAGGTGAACGACTCCATGGACAAACCTTCTTCAAGAACGGCACCCACCTCTATTAAAAAAACGGGCTCCTAAGACCAGGAGGTCTATAAATTAAAACACCCCTAAAAATGTGGCCATGATGAAGAGTGAAGGCAAAGGACAAAGCTTCAAAACTAGAATAGATGATAGTATTAAAAGTAGCTTTAATACTACTGTCATAAATCACAGCCAGCTCTCCACCTTTCTTAAAAGGTCTGTTTACTGTATAGCAAGAGAAACCCGGTGGTGTGGCTTTCGCCAAATCAGGTCACGAGGCTTCATCCAGCCAAGTTTCCGTAATGAAGGCTATATTAGTATTCCTGTCCTCCATTAATGTTGCACACTCAACACTATGTTTGACCAATGAGCGAGCATTCACTAATAGGCATTGAAATACCTCCGTAGTCCTGACATTAAGTACCTTAGAACCAAATTCCCGGACTTCTCTAAGGGTTTTGCCAGAACCAAGCTCAGGCAGAGTTGCAAGACAGACCGGGCACATCCGGGGTATAAGCCCCGAGCCAGAGCCGGGGCCAGGTGTGACACAGGTACAATCAGGCCGCCTAGGAGCCCTATTCAGGGCGCGTAAATGCCTACCAGAGTATCTAACCTTTAATTGGCCTCCAAGAGAGAATTGGCCAGGGATTTTGGTGCATGGTTTTGCTAATGAATTGTTTCTTCAGTCTTTCCTCACACATATTATACTGCCCTGATTTAGCATATAAATAAGGCCTTACAAATGGAGATTTAAAAGTGATTTTCTCAAGTTGGATCTATTTGTGGAAAATTGGGGCCTCATTTAATAGGAAAACTAGTATATGAATAATGGTATAGGAAAAATATGTACATATAAAAAATTAATTCGCAGCATGGTATAGAACATATCTGTGTTGAGACCAGTCACAAAACTGTTCATGTTTCCTGACCTCTGGTCTTTGTTTTTCTGTGCCTTATCGCCTCTTCTACAATTGTGGAATGCATGGTAGATGTCCAAACCCAGCACATTTTTCAAATTTGATGCACTTAGACCATTAGCAAAATTAGTTGTTTAGTTTCCCCATTTTTGATTGCACCAACATTCTTTTATTAGAAGTTTGGTAGATCTTGCATATTCTATGCTGCAACTGCAGATAATAAAATACATACACTAAGAAGTGTTGCAGTTAATAAATCCATGTATAATAAAGGGTCTGGATTTGTTACAATTCATGAAAGTTTTAGTTTTATCTGGAGTGTCTTTGCAGCAAACACAGTTATTGCTTTGACAACTCACTAAGGCAAGTCTTTTGATTCCAGTCCTGAAATTTAATTTGTTTGTATCTCTACTTTTAAAAAGGTTACTTTTTGAAGTGCTGGAATATATTTCATCAAGTATTTGTCTTGAAGAATATTCCTTTACGTTGCAAAATGGTTTATATGAATCTGGTGTTATGAACCTTCTTGTTATATTTGTTTGGGTCCACTGTTTACTTTATTATGTTGTCTATATGATTCTTTATTGTGAAAGTCTGTTATTTATTCATTGTTTCGCACTGCCCAAATCTTACACCTACAAATAAAATACTAGGAGGTTATCTGGTTCAGATGGGTGATAGCAGTGTAAAGTTCTCTGTTCCAAGAAAAATAAAATGTTGATCGTAAAAATCCGGATGAAAACAATGTAATATAGCCCAAGTTTGGTATTATTGGCATAGACTTGGATTGTGCACAATTATCAGTCATTCATGAAGTGTAGTCATCGCTGCCAAGTGGACCTTCAGGGAGAAGTGTTGTTTTCAGTACTCTGTCTGGGTTTGGAATATTTAACCTGTGGTGTTCTTCCAAACATAATGGCACATTTTGTTTCTCTCATGTCTCATTCCCAGAGAGTGAACTTCTGCACTTTGGTCCCTAAAATTATAGGCTAAACATGTTAATGCCAATTTAGAAACCTGCAGGCCAGTTTCTAGCAGAGACTTCCTTCTGGTGAGTAAAGTAGAAAAAAGGCTGCATACTGCTGATCTTTTCTTCGCATAGGCCACCGTTTGTATGGTGTCAAAACAGCATTGAGGCACCAAGGTTAAAACAAATCTGTTTCTTCCATAAACATTGCATATGTTTTAAACTTTTTATTTAAAAACAAATCTTTTATATTTTTAGTTGTTTTCCTGCTGCATATCTGTTCGTTTTTAGATTAGCAATTCACTTAATACTCTCACTGCGGAGTGTTTAAAATAACTGGGTTTGCGGATAGTGCAATCGTGGTCAGGGAGCCCTTCCTGTTTTTGGAACACATTTGTCTGCTTCCATCATTGTACCATGCAGAAAATATCTTGGCTTCCATGGGTATGAGGTTTAGATTTGTAGAAATCAGGGTTTAGGTGTAACGTGTCAAAGGTTGATATTGGAACTGTGCCAAATGTTTTGGTTTTCTTTTGAATACGAACATTTATGACTGGCTCTTGGGCAAGAGCAAATTAATCTTTTGTTTGCTAGTCCTTTTTCTCTGAGTTTATAACTTGTCCACTGCACTGCATTATCTAATTTGCTGTTTGGATGCTTTTATTGTGCTTTCTATGTGAATTCATTTCTAGATATCTAAACATATCCACCAATCTAAGTGCCATTTTATATTGCTCATTACTTCTAATATACCAAAATGGCTGTTTAGTCAGTGTGCAGGCATTCACACATGAGCATTGCTGGGAAAGTTTAAATAGAACATTTTTCTGTATTTAACTGACACGTTGAAGGGGTTATCACTTGTATTATTCATTGTATAATTTATATAATGGCGGGTAAGACAAGATCTCTCTTAGGAAAATGTATGTTTTCAATATGCTGTTTAATTGCTCAGTCTGTATAAATGTTTCATACTTTTGCAGCTATTGTAAACAGTAGGTTGCTAAAATGCATCTTGTTTACTTTACTACATTACCATGCTCCTGTATAATTAGGCTTTAACATGTGGCTTGTTGCAATCCTACTTGTAATATGCTGTTTGATGTTTCCATTAAAAAGATGGCTACTGGCCCAAATGTTTGTTTTGCTGTTAATTCCAGAATGCAGTTACATCAGTGTTCGTAGAGTGCTAATAATTTAATAAACAATATACTCTAGTTTCCGGAAAAAGTATTCACAAGTTCTGCAAAGGCCTGCATCAACAAAAGAGATCCAGTAGCCATTAGTCACTACATGGGTCATGCTTTATAGCTATAGTGTTGTGTCTCACCCCTGTGGTCCACTCACTATGCCAGAATGGGCTAATCTGATATATTCTGAATTGGTAAGACGCTCTCTGGATCACTAGGCTAAGAGACTCAGAGTGGCACATCCTACACACACTTACCATAATTACGTATTATAGCTGGATGGAGCCACACCCGATAACCAAAATATGTTTGTACTCCCTAGCCTTTCAACAGTTTTTCCCAAACATCTGGGTTTATATTTGGTTGTTACTGGATCTCCAAGTGCCTAAAGTAACATTTATACAGAGACAAATAATAAAAACAGAAGAATGGGTTTAATAGGAAAGGCTTTCCTGAAACGGAGGGTGTAAATAATGGTTTGCAGTTAAAGCACACAAGGGGGAATTTGTGAGACGTGTAGTGTTAAATCAATAATTATACTAATCCATGGTATAATCGGCAAGTGTAAAACTTCAGTTGGGTGTTGAAGAAAAGTCTACGATACAATGTGTGATAGTCTGCAGTGCTTTCAGTTGGTAAAAGACTGGTTATACATTTAGATGAATCCGTCTCATTACCGAATAGGAGGGAGCCAATTTCATTTGTTCAAGGGCAGACCTTCAACGCCCCAATATGATCTACCACATGGAGCGGGGCGTGGCTTGCAGACCAAGATGGAGGTCGCTTAAGTGACGAGCTCCGGGCCCGGGATCTTCATATGACATTTCTTATATGCGCTGGGTGGCCCTGTGTATCTGTGGGGCCATGCATTCCTACTGAATCTCCTGATGACTGTGGCGGACCCTGTTCGGAGCTTGTGGAGTGCGGCTGTAGATCACCCGACATCCCGGAGCAGACCTGTTGCTACCGGCAGGCGCTACATGGACTGGCCCTGTGAGCACCGCTGTGCCCTGGTGCTCTAGGCCGCTGTCCAAGCATGGCGAAGTGCTCTAGAACGCGACACCCCGGCTGACGGCCTGGTTGGATCTGCACGTACGCATTGTGGGGGCGTCGGGTGGGGTTCTGCAGGAGCCCTGGTGGAGGCGATTGGGGCTCCCCCCCACCTGTACCTCCGATGCTTGTGGGTCGCTCCTCCACCGTGGCGCAGTGATCTCCAGGAACGAGATGTGGTGAGTGCGCCCATTGCTGTAGTGGAGGAGCTACCTTTTGGCTGGGACATGTGGAGATTCGAGGAAAGGCGATTACCTCTGGATTCGGTATTGCCCTGAATGGTGCTGTCTGGGGGCCCCTGCTCGTGTTCTACCCTACAGGGTGAACCGGGGGAAACAGCGGCTTGGCCCCCCCTCCCCTTTCTCTCCACTTTTCCTCCGGATTCCTGGTGTGGCCAATCTACCTGCACAGTGCAAGAGCACTGCCCGATTCTGGAAACCCCCCACCATGCATTCTGGCTTGGACTCGTTGGGGGTGAACTATCGCTCAGTGGGTATAGGCCTGGCAACGCCAGCCCTCCCTGGTGCTTCAATCGGTGCGGGGATCGAGCATAGAGGAGCGATCCATCATGTGCGGCCCCCAGCTTGCGGCCTGATATGTGGACAGTACCTGAAGTGGGGGCTGAGGATAGTTGTGACCCCTTCCCCCTCTTCTATACTTGCTCCTCCTTTGCCTGAGGTGCTCCACTTGCAGAGGTGCAGTGACCGGTACCTGAATGATGCAGTGAGGGTGTCCATCGTTCCTGCAGCTGGGGTTCATTCCCTGTGTGCCTGTGGTGCTGGAGGGGAGTTGAGGTGTAACGGAGGCCCTGCTCCTGACCGGGACTGGCGGGTGCCGCCTTTGATTCGTAGTGGCCTACCGGACCCACTCAATTATCCAACCATGGGCCCGGAACTACCTACTCACCCTTGTTGCCTACACTCGTTGGGGTGCACCTCTCTTGATCCTGGTTGCAACGATCAGCAAGGGATACTAGTCGCAGTTGTGTTTATTACTGGGCCCATGTGGATCACCGGATCTCGCAAGATACTACTGCCCGCACCATACTCTGACACGCCCACACTGCTGACAGCAATGGGAAGAAAGAGGACGAAGGCAACGGCGGACTCGGGCCGGGCTGGCTATCTGCCTTCTGAGACCTCCTCAAAACAATCTCATCGAAACGATGATGGAACCACACCTCTTCCAATGATAACCTGGATATGGTATCCAGGAAATCCGTGAATTGGGCTCTGCTGTAGCGCAACAAATAGGCACTATATCCACCAAACTGAATTTGCTTAAAGATGACCATAAAAAGCTGGCGGATAAAGTAAAGGACTGTGACCATTCGCTTTTAACATTACAAGAGCAAGTGAAGGACCATGATGTGCACATTCACTTGCTACAACAACAGGTTGAAGCCTTACAGGCCCGGGTTGATGATGCTGAAGGTAGGGCCCGATGCAGCAACCTTCGTATTGTTGGGCTTCCAGAGGGTGTGGACGGGCAACGCCCCACGACCTTCACTGAGGAATGGCTGAAGGCCAAGGTGGCTCCACTGGTCTGTCTGCACATTTCTCAGTAGAACGGGCCCACCGAAAACCAGTGCCTGGCACTAATCCTAGACCGTTGTTGGCCAGAATCCTAAACTCCAGGGATCGTGATCACATTTTGCAAACAGCACAAGAAACTGGCCCTATTCTTTTTGAATACCAAAATCTCCATCTTCCCGGATTACACACTGACAGTCCAACGCCTTCGTTCCTCATTCATGGAGGTCGCACTGCAGGATTGACATTTGGCATTTTATTTCCTGCCAAACTCGAGATCATTTACAACCAATGGGCCTGTTTCTTTGACACGCATGAAAACGCATGGGAATGGTCGGACAGGAACTTTCCTGATACTGCACGTGACATTCGCCCTACTCAACTGCAACAGAAGCCACAGCGTCATCTATGCAGAAAGAGGGGACTCACTACACAGAGCACTGTGACGAATCCTCCGTCACAGCAATCGGTACTGGAGGGTAGGCGTGCGGCCCTCCGTTCAGCCTCAGCGTTGCGGACTCCTCGTGCGCCTATCAGCTCTAGCCCATCGGCAGAGGTCTCATTGTACTCAGACTCTTGAGGCAGTATGGCGTTATTTCCCTCTGTGTCCACACAACTTAGCAATTATCCATTGATTGAATAAGTAATGTGAATGTAGTGTGTGCTGGGATATTGTTTTCGATTTTTCAGGTAATTTTCCATCCCCGAGTAGGAACGCTTATTTCTCATTGCATGCCATGTCTCATCTGTTGACTCCTGATCCAAACATGGGCTGCTCCATGGGAGGTTACAGGGTATGCTCGAATATTATAGTCCTGTGGCCTGGCCTGTCCTGGGTTACTCCACTTTTCATAGTTGATACTTACGTACCCAAAGTAAGCAGCCTACCCCACAGACGAGAAGCCTTCTTGTTATACAGTGTGTTGTGTCTTGCTCGAATACAGTTTGTTCAACCGAAGTTTAGTCGTTTGACCCTGTATTGGGTTTTTGTTCCTTTGTTTAAGCTATTGATCTGTTTCCCGATGTTCCTAGGTGTGTGTGTGGGGGGGGGGTGGGGGCCAGTGGAGTGGTGGGGGGGGTAGAGAGGAGGGGATGGGTTATATGTGTTGAAGTCATGTCTGTAGCGAAGTCATACACTGTCATCTCCTGGAATATACGGGGGTGGGTTCGATACAGAAGCGGCATAGGATAGTTTCCCAAGTACACCGTTGCTGGGCACAGACAGTGTATCTTCAAGAAACACACTTGGTCTCCTCTGAGCTTAATTAGGTGCAGAGGGGATGGAGGGGTCAGTTGTATGGTACTGTGTACTCTGCCTTCTCCAGAGGAGCAGCAATTTGGCCGTGGATGTTAGGGGGGATTTTAATGCCGTGTTTGATACTCACCTTGACCGATTTTTCCTCCCTTGTCCAGCGTGGCCTCTACTGTACAAGCGGCCAACTTGACTAACTGGACAAAGGGGTGGGGACTGTTGGACGGATGGAGGATTTAACACATTGGTAATAATAATAATAATCCACATTTGTAAAGCGCAACAATCACCCGTAAGGGTCTCTAGGTGCTGGGGGCCGTCGGGAAGATTAAGCAAGCTATTGCCCAGAGTCACATGGTGCTGGGCTAACCTGCCGCCGGCGCCTGGGATCGAACCGTGATCCCCAGATTCCGGAGTCAGTCGCCCTGGCCGCGGCGCCACACCTCTTCCACTGGTATGCGCGAATACTCATTCTATTCATACCCGCACTCCTTGCACACATGCCTAGATCATTTCCTTTATTCCCCAGACTTGTTCCCTATGATTGTGCGCACTACATATTTGGGCAAAACCATTCTGACCACAACCCCCTAGAGTTACTTAACTGGGTTCGGACCCCCATGCCGATTCCCACGTGGCACCTACAACCACTACAGCTTGAAGACCAGATTTATTGGGATAAATTAGCCATTACCATTGACACATACTTTACTGACAACGAGGGTTCGGCGACATCTAGGATTATTGATTGGGGGACGTTTAAGGTGATAATCTGAGGGGTCTCTATGGGGACACTGGTGGGGATTTGGCGTGAAACCATAGGGGATCTTACAGACCTAGAGGATTTGTTACAAGCGCTAGAAGTAGCTGCTCAGACTGATGATAGGAAAGAACCGGACCTACAAGAACCCAGGATTAGATATGTTGAGCTGTTAGAACACTTGAGGGTGATAGACTTGCATGCATACACGCTGCACAATCACGCGGATCCGGACAGGTCAGGCACACTACTGGCTAGGTTGATTAGACCACACCCCTCCCCTACACCTATTCTGGCCACGAATTGCTTACCAGGCAGGTGGAAACATTCAATGATTATTATGCAGCCCTTTACTCTGCCCCCTCACATGACACGACGGATGCAACTGCTAAATTCCTGGATTCAGTGACGTTTCCCACTATCCCAGCGGCTTAGGTGGAGGATCTGGTGCCCCCCCCCCCCCCGTCCTCTCCCGAAATCGGGGCTGCTATACGAGGACTTGCTCGTAACAAGACCCCAGGCTCCGATGGGCTCCCCATTGAGTTTTATCCTACCTTCGCAACACCCATAGTTCCTAAACTGCTCCAACTGTACACTACTGCCTTGACAGAGGGTACCTTGCCCCCTACGATTAGGGAGGCGATAGTGACCTCTTTGTTGAAACCTGATAAGACTCCAACAGATCTCGCGGCGTATATGCCCCTATTGATCCTTAATACGGAGTACAAAATTCTTAGTAAGCTCTTGCTCCCCTTACTCCCCACTTTGACCCACACAGACCAATGCAGCTTTATACCTAATCGCAGCACCTCCTTAAATATAAGCCACCTCTATGCCATCTTGCACTCTGCCCGAGCTGATTCCCCCTGGCTGGCTGCCTCTCTTTAGATATGTGTCAGGCTTTTGATTCTTTAAGTTGGTCATATATTTTGGCTGCATTGTTTAAATATGGGATACCCCCAGCATTTATTGAATGGGTGAAGCTAGTTTATACCAGACCCACGGCAAGGGCCAAGACCGGCACCACTATCTCTTCTGCGTATAATGTGTTTTGGGGCACACGGCAGGGTTGCCCGTTATCGCCCTTGCTGTTTGTGCTTGCTTTAGAACTTCTGGTGCACCAGCTGCGTTGTACGATGGCACCATATAGTATCCCGGTGAGTCGGCTACGTCATTCTGTTTGTGTATGCTGATGACATTTTGCTTTATTTTGCAGATCTGCATGTGGACATGACACCTGTTGCCTTGGTGTTTGAGCAATTTAGGGAGATATCTGGTTTGCGCCTGAATGCCTCCAAATCAGTGACCTTTTCTTTCTATGGCACATACCTTCTCCCCATGCTTCAATTTGGTCTAATGCAGTTCAGGGTGGAACCCACTACTTTTAAATACTTAGGGATTCGTATCTACAGAACCTCTTTGGACACTGCAGATGGTAATGTTGTCCGTAAACTTGATACTCTCAGAACCCAAGTAGCGTTTTGGAATACCTTACCTTTAACTACTGCAGGCGGTATAGCCATCTCTAATGTAAAAAGAACTATTGATGGACAGAAAGCAGAATAATGTCATACATTCACCCCAGTACAGAGATCTGGGCCTAAATCCATAGTTTTTTGCTCACCATGCCATTCCAGTTTGGACCCAGCCATATGCAAATCAGTCTTGACCCTGTGCCCAATGGGAACAGTCCAGCCCGAACTGCCAGGCCAGGTCCTCCCTGGACTGGAAACAAGCATCCTAGGACCGGTTTCGGGGTTTCACCCCCTCTTCAGCCAGGATAGCTTGATGGGGGAGAATGTTTGCATTGTCAGCATTCCGTCCATCATTTGTTTGCTGTAACACTTTTCCCCTCAGTGAGATGGGTATGCCCAGACGTGGGTCCCGTGCTCACTGTGCCACTGGATTCAAGCTAGCCTGGCTGAAGAAGGGTGACATACCCTGAAACCGGTCCCAGGATGCTTGTTTCCGGTCCAGGGAGGACCTGGCCTGGCAGTTCGGTCTTGACTGTTCTCATGGGGCACAGGGTCAAGACTGATTTGCATATGGCTGGGTCCAAACTGGGGTGGCGTAGTGGGCAAAAGAACGATGGATTTAACCCAGATCTTTTGACTGGGGGAGAATGTTTGCATTGTCAGCATTCCGTCCATCATTTGTTTGCTGTAACAAGTTTGGTATAGCCATCTCTAAAATGGTACTGCTCCCTAAGTTGCTGTATCAATTTGCTAATCTCCCCGTGATCCTTCCTACATGGATTTACATAGCACTAGATATGTTATTGAGTTCATTACTTTAGGGGCAAGGCCGTCACAGGTTGGCTCTTGCCAAAATGTAGTTAACAAGTACTGAGGGTGGTATGGGAGCACCAGATTTTAAAGCCTATTCCATAGGGGCCCAACTACAATGGTTGGCCTATTGGTTTGCGGGCCATCATTTATTAGAGATAGGTTACTCGCCTGAACGTCTACGAGCTGGGATTATAATCATTATTGTGCCCTGGAGCAAATCGGGTGAAGGATCCTCCATGTCTTTTACACATTGCGCTCCATTATTGGAAATTGGCGATGAAATACTCTAGCGTGCTTGTACCATACGCCCCACATATACCCCTGTGCGGCTTACCTACACTACGGGGTATATTGTCTGCCGCTAGAGTGCGGGGATGGGTGGCTGCCGGTGTGAAAACTGTAGGGAATTTATTTCTATATGGGAACTTGATGCTTCATGAAGAATTTGTGCAGGCTTATTCGGCCCCTCCTACATAATTTTTAATCCATGCTGCGGTCACGCAGTATTTACGGGAGTACTGGTTAGTGGATCAGAAAGGACCTTTGGGCTGTTGCAGATGCTACACATAATGGGACATGGTAGCCATGTGGTTAGGTGGCTATATCGAAGCTATGGACCATCTGGGAATCTCCTTGTTGACTGTTCATCAAGGATGGGAGACGGAGGTGACTAGGGAATATACCGATAGAGAATGGGTACACATCCTTGAATATCCCAGGTGTGTCTCCCAAAATACCCGGCTTAAAACAATACAGCTGTCTGTACGGTGTGGAGAAGTGTGGCTCAATGGTTAGAGCGGCAGACCTTGATGCAGAGCTCTGGTCCGGGACCAGGGTTCGATTCCCACCTTGGCGGGGTCTCGGGCTAAATAATTCCTTGGACCTGATATTCTCGCCTCAGGGCCTATTCTAATCATGGGTCCCACGCTGCAACTCTGGGCAATAGCTTGCTTAATCTCCACAACGGCCCCAACAGCGCTGGGAGGCCTGGCTTCACCTTGGGGGTGCCCAGGAGTGGACGCTTCACAGGGAAAGCCAGGAAGGGTTCCTACAGCGGTATGAGTACAGCACCAAGATGCCTCAGTGGTGAGTCGTGCGCTATACAAGTACCAAGTTTACAAGTTTACTGCACAGGGCCTACTTCACACCTCGGGAGATACAACATATGTACCCCAATTCTGCATCGGAATGTCCTAGGTGTTATAGCCTGGAGGTACATTTTATGCATATGTTTTGGACTTGCCCCTCCCTTGTGGAATTTTGGACGGAGGTTATACAGGGCCTCACAAATTTCTCTGAGCAATTCTCTTGGAATACCTCTGAGACCTGTCTCCTAGGTCTCATTTCCCTTCCCAAGAAGGCAAAAGTGCTGTGCTGCTTCACGAGCCTCATCTTAATGCTGGCTAAGAGACTTATTACACAGCGGTGTAAATCACACAGGGCACCACGTGTGGGGGCATGGCGGGAGTAAGTTATAAAGTGGGCCACTGCTGATGGGAATTACACCGCGTAGAATACAGAGGTTTGAGGAAGAAACCAGTGTCATTGGAATGGGCGCAATTGCTAGAGCCTTTCAAAATACAAAATGCAGATGTCAATGATTGATGTAATACTGAAGACGTGGACTGCCTCCCCGCCCCCCACCCCCACCCGTCCCCTCCTTCCCTCCCTGATTGTTAGAATAGGAGCAGTTGCTGTTCAAAGATCAGTGGTGTGGGCTCCAAGATACTCTGAAAGGGAATAATGAGGATGGTGGAGTGAATTTGTATGGTTCGGAATCTGCTAGGAGTTATGGTACAGCAATTGACCAAATCTGAGTCTGTGGGTAAAAGAGAGAAAAAAAAATAGGATTACAAAACTTTTAATTGGAAGCTTTAGCATCATAATCTTGGAATTAGAGTTGTGGTGTTTGAACCGAACATTATGTTTTCGGTAGTTGTAGCAGGGGACAACGATTCACAAGCAGCGATAATTTTCAGTAAACCTGTTTTTCATTACAACGCATTACTCATCCAGAAACCAGCTACCTCTCATGTCAGTCTGTAATGTTGTGCATTCCTTCAACTCTGTACAGTACTCTGGTGCCTCTTGGCTAGGTGTGTGCTATAGAAACACCACATACAATACAATGCAGTACATATCACCAATTTGCCTTTCAGTATAAAAAGGGCCCCCAATAAATGATAATGTATTTACACAACACAAGCCAAGTTGGAAGTGCCATTCTTCCTTTAGAGGGTGGCATTGTGTACAGATAGTGACCAGAGCAGCAACATGTTTTGCAATGTGCTAAGCTAAGAAATACCTTGGTGTTGGACCAGGGGCTGGAGCCAAACCTATTGGTCTTAAGGAAAAATATTTAAAAAATTGATCATGGTACAGGAGGTTAAGGATGGAGAGAATGGATGGGATATACCACAAGAGAAGCATTGGAAGTTTGAAGATTCAAGAATGGATTAGAGTAAGGGACAAAATGAGAACATGGGATATGAACAAGAAAAATGAATATAATAAAAAACTACAATTTTATACATGAATTAATTTGTTTAGTTTGTTTCAACAACCTAGATAATAACTTTCAATGTAGCGTGGGTGAAGCCGAATGGTCTCACTTTAATCTGTTGGTACATGCAAACAGATTTTTACATGCTTGTAGTAGAACATTAAAGTCAGACCTATGTGTGTTGCATTTGCCAGTTTTATCATGGCCTCCTTTCTAGTGGATACTTCTAACCTCAGATTCTTCACCGTGTGAATTTTCTCCATGTATCAGACTGCATCCGGACACTTTACATCAGTACTCCTGTGCGTGGGTTTGTGGTGTCTTGCAGTTCTACGCTAACGTCACCTGCTCCTGAAAGAACAAGTGGATCTACATTTGTGTGCCACCCTTGTCCGCCGATATCCGCTCCTTTCTAAGCCTTCTAGATAATTTTAAGCAAAATCTTACCAGTGTTTAAAGGAAAATGTAATCCCTAATACAGCAGCTTTCAAGCTGTGTGGGGACTGTTGCGAACAGATTTCTGCGGCAGACCCTCAGTATGGAGTCTGAGCACAATGGGTGTGTAACGACGGTGCCCAGATGAATCAAAGGCCAAACAAGCCCTTGAAGTGAAGCTGTATAGCGCCAAACATTGAAGACTCCAGGCCGTGACTGGTTGAAGTCGAAATGAAGCTCCAGTTCCCGTGGCAGATCATCTCTGTGGTTGAAGTCTAAGCAGGAATCTGCACCTTTCTGCGACTCTTGAATTCCTGAGAGGCTGCAAGGGCCTCAATTTGTCTCCCGGTCTAGCTCCTGATCTCACTCGGAGGCTAGTCGCTCTGCACCCAGCATTTCTGAGTCTGTAGGCAATGTTGCAACAAGTTGAGACCTTAGGGGATGTCATGTTGCACATTTTTGGCGCGTTACCACTTTCCTATGGTACGCCTTTCAGCCTCAAAGATCCACAGAGGCCTCCAGTTGGACTTCTGTTGGTAGGTCCTCCATCTGTGCCCCTTGAACTCACCCCTGGTTCCGCACCGGTTCAAGTGCCAATTTCGGTCCTGGCACCACCTGCTACCCTAGCTTTCTTTTCTATCGATGCCAGTGCAGATGTCATCTACACAGGAGGAGGGTTCGCAACCTATTGTGCAACATCAGAAACCGGTCCTAGGAAGCTTGTTTCCGGTCCAGGGAAGACATGGCTTGGCAGTTCGGGCTGGACTGTTCCCATGAGGCACAGGGTCAGACTGATTTGCATACGGCCATGTCTGAACTGGGGTGGCAGAGTGGGCTAAAGAACAATGGTGGATTAAACTCAGATCAGTTGACTGGGGGTGAGTGCTTGCAATGTTCAACACTCCGTCCATCATTTCCTTTGGTTTTGCTCTGATCCAACTGTAGCGCAGCTGGTCACCAACCCTTCTGATACTTGATCCTTACCACGCGGTCAGGCCCAGACTGTGCACAATCTTTTTTGCACTGACTTGGATAATGACAATTTTGATGAGGGGATGATTTGGTTCCCCAATATGATGAGGAAAATTGGTATGAAGAACTACAAGGTGCCAGTGGCCTGGATATTTCTCTAGACACTGGCCTTGTTACTCCTTCATGCCCTTCCACTGAAGAAGGTGCCTCCTCCGTTGTTATTATGCGCATGTTGTCATTATGCGGAGGGTGGCATAAGTATTAGATCTACAACTCCCTTCTATGGAGGTGAAGTCAGAGGTTCTGACAGAGGTGCTCCAGTCTAGCCAGGCACATGCAACCTCTATTGCCTTTCAACTAAACCCTCATGGATACCCTTTTGGATACCTGGGCAAAACCATGTTTGGGACTGCCAGTCAGTAGGCAGGTCACTCATTGCCATTGACCTTCTCAATGCAATCCTGAATACCTTACTCCGCATTTCCTGCCAGAGAGTTTGAAGGTGCAACCCTGACTAGCTTGCTCAACATTCCGTGCCAGAAAGTTTGATGGTGCAATCATGCACCAGTAAGGTTAATCCCACCACTTTGCCTGATTGTGAGTATAACAGAAGAGAGACATTTGGCAAGCTCATATTTTCCTCGGTGAGTCTTGTGCTGCAGTCCGTCCACGCTAGCCCCTTTTTGAGCCGCTAGTCCTATTCCCGATTGGACACCATGGCCCAAGTCTTACCAACAGTTCCGGACTACCTATGAATGTTCCTGACTCAGGCTATCCAGGATGGCGATGACGCAGCTAAATTTGTAATTTGCTCAGGCTTGTACAGGACTGGCTACTTAGATCTGGCTATGTTTACTAGTGTGGCACTTTACCACCACACCTGGATGAGATCTTTGAGCTGCTGCCAGAATGGCCATACATCTCTGATGGACATGCCATTTGATGGTGAGGAAATGTAATCTGCCCTTGAACGTTTTAAAGAAAGTAGGCCCACAGCAGGTTCCTTGGGGCTGTCTGCCCTACCAAGACAGTCCATCAGCAATTTTGCCTTTTTCGGGGCTACAGTAAGGGTTTCCAATACCGCCAATGTCAGACCATGATGTCAGCCCAACAGGTCCCCCAGCCCTTTCGAGACCGAGACCCGTGTTTACAAAGAGAACACCCCAGGGCAACGAGCAACTCAGGCCCTTCCTCCTCCAGTATCAGCAGACAAAAAACACTTATTGAGTCCTTTCTAGGACACACCCATTGTGTCGGAGGCAGGATGTGATGTTTCCTCCAAGGGTGGCAAGCCATCACCTCAGAAAAGTGTTTTCTCCAAATTGTACTTCAAGACTACACCCTGTGATTTCTCACACCCCACCGCACATTCCAATACCATCAGGGTGCTGATAGAGCACAATCTGTCCATCTTGCAGCAGGAAGAGCAAGTCCGTTTGGCGAAAGGGGCCACAGAGAGGATTACAGCATTGGAAGTAGGAGCTGGGTGTTATTCCCAGTATTGCCTGGTGCTGAAGGATGACTGAGTCTTCGTCCTATTTAAATCTGTTCCCGCTCCATGCCTTCCTTCTGAAGGACAAATTCAAGATGTCCAGGTCCTGTCTGCCGCAGAACCAGGAGACTGGATGGTGGTATTGGACCTGCAGGATGCTTATCTTTATATCCCCATCCAGCAGGCCCACAGGCACTATAGCAGGATTTCTGCCACTGCTCATCTCTCTTAACTATAACAATATACCCACATGACTCACATCATTCATCCCAACACTTATGAATAGTTAGCTGCAGCTGGTGTTCCCTGGTTTGTTTGAAAAAGTTTAATAGATTTTACAAATGTTTTACCATGCATATTCAAGGTCGTGTTTCAGGTGCCACAGAAACATACGGAAAATCAACCAGAATAAGCATCCAGTAACCGGCATAGATTTCCTCAAAGTGAACCTTCCAGAAGACAGCCCTCATCAAATTGATCCCCTGCACCTGTTCCTTGCTATAAGCAATCAGAATGCAACTTTTGGGAACATTCTAAAGTACCTTCTAATAGGCAGCCTCACCAAGTTAATTATCTGCACCTGTTCCTTGTTACAAGCTATTAGAATGTGACCTTTATGAACATTCTAAACTTGTCTTATTTAAAGACCGTCGACACTCCTCCTCTACACTTGGCCTCTTCACCTGCCCCTTACATGTTTTCCAGTTGCCAGGAGTCTGTCTTGCCAGCTCCCTTGATCCTCGTGCTTCAACCTCACCGCAAAAAACGTCCTGCATTTGTTTTGCACCTGGATGGAAAAAGAAACGAGAAGAAAAGGAGAGCTGCATTAACAGACTTGATATTGCCATGCGCTGGTCTCAGTCGCAACATCATGCTGCAAACAAAGGTAACCAGTGTTTATCTTCACCTTGTACATACTGTTGGCTGGGCTCTGCCTGAGAGGACATCGGTGAAGCTAACCCCGTCAATATTTGTTTGTGGGTTTGATGCTGAGATCATACTCACTACAGTTTCAAAAAGTTTGATAAAGGAGCCTTGATGAGATTTTAAAAGTTTTGCTGAGGTGATACCCCATAGCATCTTGGTAGTTGTAGTTCAGTTTTTCATACAAAGCTCTTATTATTTTTCAGCTAATGCTATCTTTCGAAATCGTATCTCTAGACACTAGTGTTTCGAGATTCCTCCCTCATCAGTAGAGAATATGTACAGGTTTCTAGACATGCTGCCAATTTTCTCAGGTATAATCCCACTCATAGTTTACTGGGGTTCCAAAGCTCGTCAGCTTGGGGGCGGATCACAAGAGCCTTTTATCAGTAAAAGTGTGTAGGAACGCACTGCTTGCATGTATCGGCGCCATTACCCCATAGTGTCTTGTTAGTTGTAGTTCAGCTTTTCACACAAAGTTCATAATATTTTTCAGCTAATGCCGCCTTTCGAAATCTGTCTCTAGACACCAGTGTTACGGGATTCCTCCCTCATCAGTAGAGAATATTTACAGGTTGCTGGACATGCTGCCAATTTTCTCAGGTATAATCCCACTCGTGCAGGCGTTCCAAAGCTTGTCAGCGGCTCACAAGAGCCTTTTATCAGCGAAAGTGGGTGGGGACGCTCTGCTTGCATGTAACAGTGGCATTACCCCATCGTGTCTTGGTAGTTGTAGTTCAGTTTTTCACACAAAGTTCATAAATTTAAGCTAATGCTGGCTTTCGAAATCGTATTTCTAGACACCAGCATGCGGGAGTCACATCTAGCTCCTTTTCTTGCTCTTGGTTAGGGTATGGTTGATCAAGCGCCGGGATGCCCAAGGGTAACTGCGCGCTATACAAAACCGATTACAATACAATACAATACAATACAGCTCCGCAGACGTTCCCTTTCTTCTGAGCCTTTCTGTATATGGTATGGTTTTATGCCTTTTCCTTGGAGCAGAAAGCAGGTGACTGAACCACCAGGCAGTTTCTCTGATGTTTAACCACCTGGTGGGATCTTAAAGAACCAAGGTGGACAAACTTAGACGCTTAGCGTACCACAAATGACAGTTACACCCAGAGGTGGTGCTGGGCAAATTTCATCAATGGGGAGAACCCCAGCCTAATCTTTTTGCCCACGCTGATAATGTACAATGTCGGCATGTATGTTCGTTGGAGTTCCCACAATGGCTTTCTCTCAAAGACTCATGGCGACTGCTGCATCTCCAGCCCAAGTTCTGAAAGGCCCAGGCCCAAGACATCCTAGTGGTCCTGGATGGGGCCAGACGAATGTGGTACACAGACCTACTGAGCATGATCATCTTTCTGATGATGAAGCTGCCAGTTTGGGAGAGTCACAAGCAGGGCAATGTGCTGCACCTGAGCCTTCGCAATCTCCATATCCATGCATGGGGATTGATTGGCAGCAGTTGAGCTCATTTGACCTTCCTCATGAGGTCATTGATATCATCATTTACAAAATCTTTATAAGCATGCTGTTGGGACAAATGTGTGGGCTAGTGCTGCATCTGTAAAACTGTCCCACCACAATCCAAGCTGTCTTAAGTTTTGTATGTTTTGTCCCTGGTGCATCAGGGACTTGCTGTGGACACTATTACGGTATATTTGTCTGCTCTTTTGGCTTTTTTATGGTTACAGACTTGGACTTCTCAACACTTGTTTCCGCCAACACCCCTAGTGATGCGTCTGTGAGACTTAAACTTAGTTGTCGCTTTTTTGATGTGCACCCATTTTAAGCTACTGCACAATTGTCTATCAAGGCTTCTAATGTTGAAATCTGTTTTCTCATAGCCATAACATCGACTAGGCATGTGAGCGAGTTGCAGGTTCTTTCTGTCATTTCACTTTATACAGCATTCTTCTGTTGAGGGCTCAAACGTCCGATCTGCCCAAAGTGGTCACTCCATTTCAGGTCGGGCACGATATGACCCTTTAGCATCCTTTGCACCACCTCATTTCTCTGAGGAGGAAGAGAGGCCCCATTATTTGAGAGGACCGTAAGCTTCTATATAGATAGCACCAAAAACCATTGGGTGGATAATTGTGTGGGATTCCCTGGGGAAAAAGAAGGGCAAGGCAGTGCATAAACGAACCATCCCCAGATGGATTGTTGTCTGCATAACGTCTACTACACACTGGCAAAGAAGCAAGCTCTAATTTACAAGTGGCTACATGGACTTTGGTACATATGTCATGCAGCACTGTTGCCTCATCAGTCTGGTTCATCATAAAGGCATTTTGTCCACTCAGTCTTGCAGGACTTTTTCATTTGAGCAAGTTTACAGACCCACAATCCAGGGAGGTACTGCTGTATTATCTATTCACAAGGTGAGAAATCTATGGTTAGAAGTATCCATCAGAAGAATAATTTACTTAACCTTCAGTACCACTCTTTCTGGGTAATACTCTCTCTAGCCACAGATTCCTTACTTCTCTGTTGTGTAAATTGGACTCTTTTCCATCCAAAAATTTCACAGTCTAGAGATATACCCACTGTGCATGCCAATCTGCCAGTAAGCTCTGCATCTGTGAGCGAGTACAGCCTAAGAAAGCAACTGATGTCAATGCCCATAGTGGCACTTATATGGGTCTCTATTTTCACCTGAAAAGAAGCGGAACTGAGCAGAGCTGCACAATGGCATCTATCTGTGCACAGTTGTACTGCTTTAAAGTTTCCATACCCAGTCTGCTGTCTGGGGAATATTCACTAGATAAGGAATATGCGCTTGACGTATCCACCAGAAAGAGTTTTGCCAAATGTATGTTACTTGTTCTTCAGTGTTGAAAAGCAGTATATTTCTGGCCCCTTTTGCCCTCACTCAGCAACGCCTCGGATGATGGGCAATGTGTGGGTCATGCAAATATATGAAGAAGCAGAAGTTGGTGTTGTGCGTCACTAAGCTTCATGAGGGGAAGTGGGAGATGGTAGCAAGACACCATCTTCATTGGCTGAGCAGCCTAGGCCAAATGATCTCATTCCCATGTCCGGCAATTACTCATTTTGCTCCACTGATGCGAGTGGTGGCAGGTGGAGCTGGGATTCCCTCATGCCAGGGGTAACATTCACTTATATGCAGGAAAGTTAGTTCATAGAGAGCTTCCAGCTTCTCCCTCCTTATCAGAGAAAGGCTGCCTTACTCCACATCCCAGGGGCCCTCATAAATAGCAGTCATCTTAGAATGTGTTTTCATGACCTTCCCTGGAAAGAGCAATTTTAAAATACAAGAATAAATGCTTCTAACTGTACATAGTTCCTATCGCCAGGGTACATGCCCAATAAGCAACCTTTTACCAGCAGTTACTTTGATCCATATAAACACACCACAGCTGCAAAGCACTGGAAAAGTAGCTCTCTGTGTTGCCAGTGTCTGTCGCTGCTTCCTGCATAGGAGCCACAAAGGCTTTCAGCTGCAATATTGGAAATTAAGTATTTTTGTTTTGCCAGCCACCTCTGCAAAGTCTAAAATTGCACAATTGACCTGCCATGACCTGTTGCTGTTTCCCCTCGCTGGGGGCAAGGAGACCAGGAGCTGGGAAGAGGAGGACTACATCCCCCAGCCTCCCTAGCGGCATAGCGTGTTGCCGCCAATGCCCACGGGACCTTCAGCACCAGTATTTCCCTAATGCCTGGAAAGAAGCAAGAGTCATCGTATTCCCCAAGGCTGGGAAACCATTACGAGATCCTGCAAATTACCGCCCTATAAGTCTGCTATCTGGCCTATCAAAGCTCTTCGAAAAAGTTATCCTTGCCCGCCTTGTGGACTTTGTGACAAGCGAAAACCTCCTCGCCAAAGAACAGTTTGGGTTCCGGAAAGACCACTCGACAAATCACCAACTCCTCAGAGTTGTGGACATCATCAGCCATGGATTCAACATCAACAAGTCCACTGGAATAGTCTTTCTGGATGTAGCCAAAGCATTCGACCGAGTATGGCATGAGGGACTGCTTTGCAAACTTATCAAGTACAAGTTTCCAAGCTACCTGATTAAACTGCTGTCTAGCTACCTGTCAAAACGGACCTTCCACGTGGCAGTACGAGACGAATGCTCAACGCCACGCCCAATCCTCGCTGGAGTGCCCCAGGGATCAATCCTAGGACCATTCCTCTTTAACATATTCACAAACGACATCCCCACGGACCTAAAGAAGACAGATCTGGCTCTCTACGCCGATGATGCAGCAGTCATCTCCCAATCCTTCAGCGAACAGGAAGTGGCTAAGAACCTTGAGGCATCGCTCAGCAGACTCTCCGAATGGTACAGCGACTGGCAGATCACCCTGAACACTAGCAAAACCACAGCAACACTATTCACCAGGAAGCTGAACAGAAAACACCCAGCGATCCTCCTCAATGGTGATGAGATCAAATGGGAAAACAGCAGCTCCTACCTGGGGGTGACTCTGGACTCTAAACTCACATGGAGAAACCACATAGAGAAGACCTGCCAGAAAGCAGCAACAAAACTGTCTGCACTATACCCACTCCTGAAGACCAAGTCGATGCCCTTGCAGAGCAAGGTGCGAGTAATCACCGCAATAATCCGGCCAACAATGACGTACGCTGCACCAGTTTGGAGTGGCTGCCGCCCGCAGCTTCCGAAAGACCTGCAGAGACTACAGAGCAGGGCCTTACGGATTGCAGCAGGTGCTCCACTCTTCACAAGAACAGCAGACCTCCACAGAGACCTAGGCGTTGAGATGTTGGACGACCATCTCCGCAAACTCAACATGACATTCTACAAAGGACTGGATCAAAAAGATAACCCACTGATCAGGAAACTTGCAGACATTTCTGCAAACCCATTTGACCGCTACCCGAGGCCCATCGAAGCGCTAAACTTGTGAAACTGAAACGGCAACACAGCATCCAAAAACCCATCACTGCCTGAGGGCAAATCGCCCCGGCAGGTACCCAAAACTCATCACTGTCAGAAGGCAACCGCCGCGGCAGCCATCAAAAGCTCATCACCGCCAGAAGACATTTGGCAGACGAATACAAGACTCTGCGACTAAACTTGCTGACACTTCCGCAAACCATATTGACCGCAACCTGCGGCCTTTCACAGCGCTGACCTTGTGATCCAACCTCAACTGTGACAAAGCGTCACATCAATAAGACAACCGAAACAGCGACTAAAAAACTCAAAAATGAATGTGGAGTAATGAGGCTATCGCCTCGGTATCCAAAAACTCACCGCTGTCAGATGGTATCTGACAGGCGAAAACAAGACACACTGACTCGCAGTGCTGGGTGTGCGTGGGCCAATGGCGGGCCCGTCTGCTCCCGTCCGCGGCTGTTCGAGGCCAGGCCGGGCCACCCCCCCCTTGGTCTATGCCTGTGGGGGTCACTAACAGCACATCCACCTAGCCAAGTTTCTACGGGGGTATACGAGGATCATCGTGGAACAAGCCTAAGGCGCACCGGTGGGTGATAATCTCTGCTTAGGTCCTGCTTTTTCTATTACATTTAATATTTTACCTTTTCCTTTTAATGGAAGTTCTCTAACAGAAGAGAGCAATTCTAAAGGGCTCGGTTTTTTATATGTGTGTCTTTATAATGCTATAATGCTTTCTTTCTTGCACTGTGCACTTTGAACATAGTTCCTTGCTCCTTTGCATATAGCAGATTGTATTGTGTACTGTATCCGCTATAACGTCTTAGCACCTAGCAATTTGACCCAAGCACATTGTACTTTTGCACTTAGCACTATATATTGAAACTGAGTGTGTATGTATTATAGATCATATTAGTTTATATTCTATAGATGAATACAGCCTGGGAAGCCACCATGACTAAACGCAAGATTCAACAAGCATTTACAATGCAATGGTCTCGGCATTGGTAAAGTTAGAGCTATTGGCATTGCTCATGACATTATTTCTGTTTTATGTTTTTTGTTTTTAAAACATTTAAAGAAACGGCATTGTCATGAGCAATGCCAATAGCTCTAACTTTAACAATGCCGAGACTGTTGCATTGTAAATGCTTGTTTATTTTGTTACCTCAAAGGAAAGCATACCAGCCAATGGGGCGTGTAAATCCATTAATCCAAGCAGTGGGAGCGGTAACTGCCGACCGATTCGGTCTTCATAGGCCTCATCAGCAAGATGGGAGTTCTTTCCTGTGGCACAGGGAGCAAGGGGAAAAGCCGACACCAGTCTGGGGTTACTTGTGACGAGAAATCTGAAAAGCTTCGAGGCAGCTGGCAAAATGTTCGAGAACTACAAAACATGTGAATCACTGGAGCGAAATGAAGGAATAAATAATGCATCACCAAACAAACAGAAGATCCCTTTAAGATTGGGGGGGGGGGGGGGGGGGATTCGGCAGTAGCCACGTGCAGGGATCTGCCTTTTGTGCCGCGGCGGAGGCTCGAAGAGTGGCTTGGGAGCTGGAAATGTGGCAGACTGCGGTGCCCTGAGCTGAGCCTTGCTGCCTTTCTCCGTGGTGAAGCAGAAATGCCTCGGAGAAAGGCAGTGTCCTTTTCGGATTCGGGGGCGTGTTTGGAGAGTGAGACTTTCTTTAAAAAACACGCCCCCCGATCCGAAAAGGACGGGGCATGATTGGAGTGACGGGACCTCTTCTCCAATGGCTGGCCAGCATTTACGAGGCCAGCCAATGGAGAACAGGGCAGAAGAGGGGCGGGTTCAAGCCCCTCTTCTCCCAAGTCATTAAATCTCTGGACTTCCGGTCTGCCGACCGGATGGTCCCGAGACCTAAAAAGGGGGGGGTGGATACAAAAAAGTGCACGGATTCGTTTACACTGGTGACTGAAAACAAGTGAGGCCACTTCTGCTCAGGCCCCCTGCCCCGCTAGGTATGCATGCATTAATGGGCCGGCCCAGCGAGAGAAAGGGAGTGACACCTCTGCCTATTGATAAACATGAGGTAATGAGCACCCATCTGCCACCAGAAAGGCCACTCAGACACTCACTGGGCCACTGGCTGTATCTGAATAACAGCGACACCGCCCAAATCTGCTACCCAGACCGCTCCAAAAAGCAGCCAACAGTTAGAACTAGGCACTGGCCCCTCGGGCATTGCCCGAGTGCCTGCGTTACCAATCCGACGCTGGCCTTCTCCATTCCTGCCAACTCACATGGTGCCACTGTGACACACTATGTCGGCTCCCATCACACGGTCTCCCAAAGAGGAGCCGATATCACACCGTACCAGGGAAAACAAGCTGAAAACCATTGTAAATAGTGGTTTTCCAGCTCGTTTTCCGAGGCTTTGAACTGCTGAAGTCCATTAAGGGGTGCCAAAAACCCCAGGACATTGGCACCAGCCTCAGCAAGCTTTTTTTGGGGAGGAGGGGGCTTGGGGGTGTGGTTCAAAAGTTCCCCGTAGGTACTTCTGGCATGAGGCCCTTCAAGGGCCTCTCCCTCCTCACACGGTGAGATTGTTCATCAATTTGGCAGGTATGCTTCTCGATTACATATTAGTCACGTAGGGTAATGAGTCCTGTTCCATCATTTTCCTCTGCTTGCCATAGTATGCAGCATATGAAAGTTGAGAACCCCGAGCTACAGGCTTTTGTTAGGCAGACTACATGAATGTCTTTTATTAATTTTGTTCACTCTGTTATTTTAAGGGTCGTGTTTACATGAATTAACCTTTCGTTAAGCAGGCTGCCTTGTTGCATTCGCCTGGATTATTCAGTGTACTTGTAGAGGCAATCAAGTTAGCAAGACTTTATTAATCAGATAAAATCATGTTTTAGATCTCACTATTACAGACGGAGAGAGTTGGACCGCAGAGCCCCGTTATCTACAAGCAGGGCCCCCCCGCTCATGAAAGCACATTAGGCTTTTCATTAGTTAATTGCATCACTGCCTTCTGAATGGATCGACGCTTTGTGGTAGTGTAAAGCGATCATCGCCTTTGTGTTCTTGCTGATTACCCATTATGTAGCCACCCCCCGCTTCCCTGAACAAACAGCATGAAGTGGGCATGATGAAACTGATCTGTGGTTGATTCGGGTGAGTTAGGGCGGGAGTGACGGTGTTTGGATTGAGACCAGACAGTGCTGTATTTAGCAGAGGGGTGGGAGGGGGGGGGGGGGGGGGCTGCGGCCTCATTTTATTCAGCAGCGAGGGCGCCACTTATCTGTCCACCTAGGCACTATCCGAGCAAGGGCTAGCTCGGAGTGCATGGATTTAAAGCATTTTAAATGTGCTGCCCCCACCACACCCCGTTTGGTATATATGTTGGACTTGTCTTTCTTCTGACCAAAGGTTGAAAGAAACTATAGTCTTTCTACAGTTTCTAGTATAGCCGATCGTGTCTGTTTCATGCCTGAGTTTTTGTCTCTTTTCTGTGTCTATGCTACGTTTCTTCCGCTCCCATCCGCCATCGAGGTCATGGGCAAAACAAACCCAATAGTTGTTGTGGTTAAACGTTTAATGCGACCATTTACACTGTGGCTCGCGCCATCATTAGCGCGACATGAACCTGATCCAGGAAAAAGAGACACGTCGGATAAGGCGCACCGAGGCAGATTACTGTCAGTGCCGAGCCCTGCCCTCATTAAACATGGCGGCTGGATCACGTGACGGCGAGGGCGGTACACCGAGCTGGGGATTCCCCAACGCATGGTTAACGCTGCAGCAGAGGTAGAGCCGGTCGGGGTACAGAAGAGCGGCGGCTGACGAGGAGCTGGGCAGTCAGAGGTATGGAGGGCTGAAGGGGGAAGAGGGATGCAAACATGTGAATCACTGGAGCGAAATGAAGGAATAAATAATGCATCACCAAACAAACAGAAGATCCCTTTAAGATGGGGGGGGGGGGGGGGGATTCGGCAGTAGCCACGTGCAGGGATCTGCCTTTTGTGCCGCGGCGGAGGCTCGAAGAGTGGCTTGGGAGCTGGAAATGTGGCAGACTGCGGTGCCCTGAGCTGAGCCTTGCTGCCTTTCTCCGTGGTGAAGCAGAAATGCCTCGGAGAAAGGCAGTGTCCTTTTTGGATTCGGGGGCGTGTTTGGAGAATGAGACTTTCTTTAAAAAACACGCCCCCCGATCCGAAAAGGACGGGGCCTAATCGGAGTGACTGACCTCTTCTCCAGTGGCTGGCCAGCATTTACGAGGCCAGCCAATGGAGAACAGGAGAGAAGAGGGGCGGGTGCAAGCCCCTCTTCTCTAAGACATTAAATCTCTGGACTTCCGGTCTGCCGACCGGATGGTCCCGAGACCTAAAAAGCTATAATCGATAACCCACTGGTAGACCCGGGAGGTCCCAGGGCCCACAGACTCCGAAGCGGTAGCTTGGCGCGAGGCGGGAAGGCATGCCGGAAGCTATGTGTGAAGTAGTTGTGCAGCACACACTCACACTGTCCCAGTAAAGCGCACGCAATACGAAGACACCACTCCAGGTTCATTGGCAAAAACAAGTATCTTTATCTACTTCTGGTCAAGGTAGGTAACGCAAGGTTCTCACTTTAGACCGGATATACAGTTTCTATAACATCAGGTCTCTACCGGTAACACTTCTATTACACATGTTCACTAAAAGTAACATTTCTTGTATTCACGGTCAACATAGGCAACATTTCTTATGCCCCTATTCGATTAAAGACAACAGGTCCTATGCAGGTGTGGCATCAAAACATTCAACTTATCTCCTGCGGCATATATGCAAAATCAATACTCTGCCTCCTTCCACCTATTCAGTTCAGCCAGCCAGGCTCTCTTTGGGGGGTACACAGGAATTGAGGCCCAGTCTAGTACAACCTCCAGGTATCAATGGTACACTCCGGGCAGTTAACGTTCCCCGGGTAGAGAGGCCATGCAGGCAGGGTTCCTTTGGTAGGGGCAGTCCCCCAGACAGTGGTCGCGTGTGTCTGGGCTTAGATGAGTGCTGGTTCGAGCCCCCAAGATCCCCTGAAGCACTCAGGGCGGGGCCTCTGCGCAGGTGTAGGCCCCAAGTCTCCCACACTCACCGCTCTGTCTCATGTGGGAATGTGGGCCTCACCGCAGTTCCGGCCCTGACAGACGCAGGCCGCCTCCTCCCCAATCAGCCCACTCTGACCCTCTGGGCTTGATCTCTCTCCACCCTCACTGCCGGAAGACACGGTCCGGGTCAGTCAGGGTGCCGCTTTCCGCAGCGCGGCTCTCTGCGAGGCACGGGCGGGCTCCTAAACGGCCCAGGTCACAGGAACCAATAGGAGTGCGGCTTCCCGGGGGCACGGCCTATGAAATGGCCGGCGCCCCGGTTGCTCAGCAACGCTCGCTCTTCACACTACAGGCCCAGCCCTGCCTCGGCAGCACCCGCGGTGGCCCTCCCCACGCTTCGGGGGCCGCGGTGGATTACAGCACGCGCGATCTTCTTGGGCAGCCCCAGGGCCACGGTGGTGATTCAGGACAACGCGATCTTCTCAGGGGCAAAGTCCTTGCATACAGGTACCCGGGCAGCGGCGATGATCTTGGGCAAACAGCGCTCCTTGTCTTAGCGCGGAAGGAGGTGACTCCCAGCGCAATGGCAGCAAAGTCAGGTCCTGGGCACCCCGCAGCGCCCCAGCACAGCGCTTGCAGGATATGGCAAGTTCCTGAAGGGCAGCGCTTAGTTGGCACGGCGCTAGCAGAAGGTGACAATTTTTGGCAATCCAGCGCTTGGGTGATACAGCGTTTTACCTGGTGGTTCCCAGCTGCAGCAGCGCTCGCAGGTTCCTCAGCACTCAGGAATCACAGCGCTAGTTAGGGAGATCCAGGTGTTAGGTTCACAGCGCTTCTTCCCTCAGCGCTGGCAGTAGATGACAGGCATTAGTGGCAGAAGTTAGTAGCAGTGGGAGGAAGGATGGTAGTCTCGGGCAGACACACTGGAGTTGGCACCCTGGGTTCCCCTCACACTGGGCAAGGTCAGCAGGCTGGCAGGATCACTCCGCTATCTTGGGGGAAGCACGGCCTAAGCTCAGTCAGCCTCAATAGTGTAGCTTCCCCCTGGCTCAGCAGCCTATACTCCAGCAGAGGGTCCCCAGGTCCAGTAGTGCACCATCTGTCAGGTTTTCCCTCCTTTACCTTTATACTCCTAGGTCAGGTGACCCTCCAAAAAGGCGGCAAGTGCTGGCGCCAGCCTGGGGGGTGTGAAGATTCTAGAAGGCTCTGGGGACTCAGTGGTGGTCTCTCTGGAGACAAGCGGCGGGACGCTCAGGGTTACTGTAGCATTATGTCCCAGTTTGATCCCAACTACTAGTGCGCAGATAGGACAGTGGCCACTCCGCAGTAGCAGGGGCCTATGGCAACCATATTGTTAGGAGAGAGCACCTGCACCTCAGCACTGTTCAGCAGCGGTAAGGCGCCAAGAGTTCTATGTCCAACAAAAAAAAAATGGCGTTAAAAACTGAGGCAGAAAGGGAAAAAATGCAGGGTAAGACCACCCTAGGGCTGACAGGTCTAATACCCATGTACTACAGTTGACTCATTTTTAGTGTGATCAGTTAGTGCAATCACCAATGAAATTGATAGGACAGAATGTCATCTATCCTTGGGCCCTGGCACACTGGTAGGGGAACAGATAGGTAAGCGGACTCCTACAGGGAGAGCCTACGCAATCTGTAGAAGCTGCCCCCACTGTGCCCCATGGAACACTTAGGCCCCAGGGTAATGCTTTAGAATCTGAACATGATTTGCTCTTTCAACCTCATTCCCCCCTTCCCCCACTTGCACACATCTGATAGATCGCCATCCCCGAAGAGGAAGAGAGGTTGTAAGAAGAGACACACAGCAGTGGGTATTCCTAAAGGAAAGAAAGGTTCTATACAGACCCCTAAAGACCCGATATGTGATAGTCTAGATGGCCAAGGTACCACTGTCAATCCACAAACAACAATAATTATAGCCACAATTGTATCTAAGGTCGAGGATTTGATTAGGCCAGTACTTGAGAAAATTGATAAACTGTCTAGTGAGGTGACTAAGATCTGCGGCCTACTGAGGGACACTTGCACTAGTGCCGGGCCAAAGAGGGATACAACTAGGGGAGGGAGAGATGAGCTTGCGCTTAAGATAACTACCCCTATTGATAATGGAATAAACAAAGGAACAGGTAGAGAACCTCTTGGGGGCCGAAATGACATGGCAAGAGCAGGGTCCAACAGCAGAACTAATGAATTAGTAATCCATAATCCACCTAGACAGCAGGGTCTGATTAATCAACGCCAACCAGTTCGAGGGGCTAGGATGGACGGAATGGATACGGAATATCCAATAGTTACCTTAAATAAATCAGGTCACAATATAACCTAAGAGAGATGCTTCCATCAACCTGCCCCTTGAATGCTGCTCATATGTCGCCGTCCTGGTGAACGTGCCTCCCCTGCAACCAGGACAAATGGAGAGCCATGATACCCTAAAGAACAGAGTAGTACACTGGCTTGACAAGAACTGTGGCTTTCCAGTGACAGGAGCTAATCAAATCCTCCTGACACGAAGAGTGATAAGGATTGGCCCCTTACGGAAGTGTCTCAAAGCAGACTGCATAATTATCAATTTTAGAACTCCTAGTTGGGCTAGAAACACCTTAACTAGAGCACCCCCCATTGCCTCAATCTGATTCAATCATGACATTGTTACCACTTGGTTTCTTTTATAGCAACCTAAGGTTTACACAACATAGGATAGTTGATCAAAATCCCTGGAGTATGAACTTAATTTTATCAATTCAACCTCACCATGATATACGAATTTCAAACAGATATCAGGCCTTGTGGTCTCTCCAAGAAAATGATTGCCATAAGGGAATTAACCATCTTAGATCGGAGCCATATCCTACTAGAGGCTGGGTTGATGACAAAGATGCAGGTGGCTTATCTATAATGGATCTCCCTTAGACTGAGCCTACTGTCACTATAGACACACAGTGTATCTTTTTAGAGGCTCCATCTGTAAGTCTGGATAAAGGAAGTAATGGCAAGTACACTCAAGTCAATTCCGGGATAACACCTGGGAATGGATATATTATAACCACCTGGAATGTTGCAGGCTTAAGTGGTAAACAGGAGTCACCAGTTTGGCAAGATTCTTTTACCACCAACGGTGATATAACTTGCCTGCAGAAGACCTGGTGCACCGAACCGGTATATGTAGAAGGGTTTACATAATATTGGCTCCAGGCTGTGCCTTCACCAGCTGGTAGAGCCAAAGGGGGGCTCCTGGCCCTTATTTCAAATAAGCCATCTGCATTTATTGTTAAAAGAGCTATCATTATAGGAGCGCACTCTCAGATTTTATGGTTACCTTGCAAAGATGGTAGGGGTGTGGTCATGGTCAATTACTACAATAACGTGTTTGTTTCAACCCGTAGTATTATTGTATCAGAGTTAGACAATGGGCATGACAGATTGCTAAGCACTATTAAGACTAATATTGTTATTATCTGGGTGGGGGATTTTAATATACAACATTGTCCACTGTTGATGACTAAAGTCTGTGGGAACACGCATGGGGAGGATGATGAAAGTATGCATTTCACACACAACGATTATGACCTTGAATTGTTACAGTGTGCACGGGATACCAATGGTGGCTCTATACCAACATTTATTGTCAGAAATGCTGCTTCCATTACTGATCATATGCTTATTTCAGCTAGCAGTAGCTATCTGTGTTCTACTCCATGGATTACTGAGCAGGTATTGAGTGACCATAACTGTATTTCTATGTCAACTTTAGTGTGAGGACTAAAAATGGTAAAGAACTAAGATTTCAGTACTAGTATTGATCCTATCAGGCCTAATAGGACACGTATTAAATGGGTTGGTGTGGATCCTCCAACAGCTTTAAAGGAAATTGTTACTAAATATGATAGAGAGATTTCTTATTGCCTCAACGAGGATGTTAATCCCTCCTTGCTGCTAGCCAACTTTGGAAAATTTAATGTTGTAATCGAGGGGATATTGACTGCACCCTTCAGGGAAAATTGCAGTCAAAATAGAGGTTGGTTTGACCATACCTGCACACAGGCCTTAAGCCAACTTAAACAAGCTCTGGGGAGTAAACCTATAAATACTGAGATCATCAAAAATGTACGCCTTAATTATAAATTGGTCCTTAAGGCTAGGAGAAATAAGCTTCAAGAGTCAGCGTGGGGTAAGCTATCCATGGCAGCGGACAAAGAGAATAGTAAGCTATTCTGGGAAACTGTCAATTCGCTGTTTTTAAAGAGTGATTCATCTCATGTAAATTGTAATGCGTGGGTGGGACACTTTTCTAGTACTTTTAATCCACTTGATCCTGATGTACTTCGGTTGCCAAGTACAGTGGGAAGTCAGTGGCCGGTGATGCCCCTATATATTACCATTGACAAAGTTCATTATGGATTGACTGGATGTAGGGGTGGTCAAGCACCAGGCCCAGATAGGGTCCCCATTGATGTTTACAAAACCGCAACAGGTCTATGGAGCCCCATTTTAAGCTGTTTTTTTTTTAACTCAGCAGTGGCAAAGTACATACCACCGTCATCGGGTAAATCTGTGATAATCCCTATTGTCAAAAAAGGCATCAAATCCGAAGCCAAAAATTACCGCCCCATTTCGCTTCTGGATTCATCAGTTAAAGTAGGAATGCTATTCGTGAGACTTGAAAACTGGGTTAAAAAAATGAGATTCTCTCACCAGTCCAATATGGTTTCAGAAAAGGGCTGGGAATGCTTGAGCAATGCATTAACTTAGAACTCCTGATAGGCAAATATACGCACGCTAAACAGGGAAGATTATACCTCTGTTTTGCAGATCTTAGCAGTGCGTTTGACCTTGTTGACTATATCTTGTGTAGAAAAAAACAAAGTAGGATGTGGAGAGTTGGTGTTCTACACGAACACCTGGGGTGGATTCGACCTCCCCTTACAATTACTAGTAAACAAAAAGATCCACCCAAGGAAGATTGCAATTAAATGAAGGTTGATCATAGGACAAGTGTGTTTCCTACATTGGTAGGGAGCACATTGTGTTTCTTAAATACACCTCACACACCAAAAGTGCCCTTGGTGCCATACTTCATCATAGGGGTCTTCGCATCCCTCTACGAAACGCGGCGTGCTACTACCAACGAATACGTGGGAGCACTGATGTAATCTCTATGTGTGGTGTGAGAGAGGTGGTGAGAGGTAGGGTCAGAAGTGAGTGGTAAGTGAGTGTTAAAAAATACCTAGCATCATAGGAGATTTTTTTTTTAATAAACCTTGGTGCCGGTATTATTAAAATGGTGTGGAGTGGAGGTGTGTTGTATTAATGTACAAAACCCCCTGCGTGTGTCAACATTTTTCGAAGCGTGCTGCTTCTTCTTCAGGACGGGTACACAGATCCCTACCCTACTCACATGTATGGTGTGACAATGTCAACTGTACCAATATTATGTGTGGACAGAAGCTACAAAAAAAGGGACACAGTGGTCTCAGTGTTATAAGTAAAAAGGAAATTCCTTATTCGCAATCTGAAAAAGAAACACAATGTAGGAAAAATCAGGTGTATAAGACACGTTACAGATGTAGTATTTGTGACCTGTATGAGTGATAAATACAGTGTCTATACTTGGAGCAAATTACAAATTATCCGTACCAGTGCAGTGTCCTGTAAATAAGGAGGGACGAATACAAGACATACACACATGTAACAAAAAACACACACACTAAAAGAATGTCGTCTCTGGGTCATTTCCAGGGTGACTATCAATTGTCATAAATGCAGAAAAACAGTTAGGAGGGAGAAATATCACATACTTGTTGTTTTAGAAGCCAATGGCCTCATGAGCCTTAGAACGAAAGGGACCCTGTGCACTTTGCACTCTGTGGATAAAAAATGATCGTCTGTACTGCTGCATCCGGTCGATGCATACTGTCAGTGGGAACAGATCTGGTCTCTCTAAAGCGGCTATGCCGTACTCACATGTACCAAATTGCTGCCTCGCATGAAAGTCCCCTCGCGGCTCCGTCGATACAGTAATGTCGACTGGAGCATGTATTTATACGGTGCTTAATTGGCCTGTATCGTTCCCACCACTGACGGCGTATACGTGTGTTTTGGGAGCACTACTTCCCTGAGCCATTAGATTGGTTTCGGGGACTGCTAAAGCCCTGGAAGTGTTGCAAAATCACCCAGACATGCCTTTGGACTAGAACGCTCACTTCCAGACAGCGGCGTTTTTTCAAGTAGCGTTTCCTACCATGCGTTAATAGTAACAAAAAACGGACTAGTAAAATCCGGGGATGGTACCACGGGCGTTTGTTGACTTGTGGTTAACCTGAGTAGCCAGATCATAGCCTACAATCGTTAAGGGTTATGGAAGAGATCGAAGAGATCTCAAGAAAGAACCCATTAACTCTTGGGACACACTATAACTTGTTTGGAAAAAGGCAATGTCTAATATAAGGATATTCTAAGAGACCTCGAGGATCCTGCATCAGAATAACCCTTTCAGGCACAACATCAAGACATGGAAGAGGTATATTGACAATGTGTTGGTCATCTGGGAGGGAGACGTTCCATCAACCGAGGAGTTCATGGAATGGCTCAACCAACAGAATATCTATCTGAAGTTTACCAGTACCACATCATGTGACAGTCTAGTGTTCCTAGACCTAAACATATACCCAAAGGGAGGCACGCTTAAAACTACCATGCATCTCAAACCTACAGCCAAGAACTGTCTGCTGTTATGTGACAGCTTCCATCCACATCATCTACGTGACAACTTCCCCTATGGGCAGTTCCTCCGCCTCCTGAGGAACTGCACCAACCTGACTGACTACAAATCACAAGCGTCATTCTTGAAAACCAAGGTCACCTAATGATGCCATCAGTGTCGTTGACAGAGCAATGAAGAGAGCAAGAAATAATAATAGGGAGACCCTATTAGAAGACAGGACACAAAAGAATGAGGAGGCCATACCCATTTGTGTGACTACCTACAACACTCATTCAAACAAAATATCTAAAATCGTTAATAAACATTGGAGAATCCTTAACAGCGGGAACCTGAACCTGGACAAACCACTGTGCGCTCACAAAAGGAGAAAAAACTTTAAGGATATGCTGGTTCACACACTGCCACGTTCAGATACAGCCGCAGCCAATGAGAACCCCCACTCTTCTCCCAATCAAAGGCCCTTTCCCATGTGGGAACTGTAGCACGTGCCACCTCACCCAAAAAAGCAAACGTATCGCGTTCAGGAATGGCAGCGAATGGGAACAAAGGCAATTTACTAACTGCAACAGCCGGAACGTCATCTATATGATCACATGCCCCTGCGGTTTAGAGTATCTCGACCAGCAAAAGTTCACATTGGAGAGCATAAAAATAATGTCCGATGTAAAACAAAAAAGCACAACAAAGATGGCGACACACTTTCTTACTGCAACACATACAGTGAATAATAATACAGTGAATAATCTTCTATGGACAATCATAGAGCAATTACAATCCAAAAGTGGCCTGTTTGAAAAACAACGCTGGGTGTTCCGTCTGGGCACCAATGTAACAGGCCTCAAATATACCATGGAGTAATTTCTCTTGATTGCCACCTTGAAGAAAAAGATGTTACTAAGTGGTAGGGGTTCTCCCCACCTTTCTAATCACTTTTCTCATACCCACAGTTTAGGTTCATGATCTTCATCTACTAATTTCTTTTTGAGTACCCTGGGATAGTAGATAAAATGGATTAAGAACTACAGCCCCCTCTTTATCGTTTATACCATTGCCACCACGATGACCGCGTTTTTTTGCAACTACCAACCAGGGCCTAAGAAATATTTATCAACGGCCCAGTAATACGCCTTAGAATATCCTTATATTAGACATTGCCTTTTTCCAAACAAGGTACGCCCGTGGTACCACCCTCAGATTTTACTAGTCCGTTTTTTGTCTCATAGAGATTACATCAGTGCTCCCACATATTCGTTGGTAGTAGCACGGCGAGTTCCGTAGAGGGATGCGAAGACCCCTATGATGAAGCATGACACCAAGGGCCCTTTTGGTGTGTGAGGGGTATTTAAGAAACACGATGTGCTCCCTACCAATGTAGGAAACACACTAGTACTATGATCAACCTTCATCTAATTGCAATCTTCCTTGGGTGGATCTTTTTGTTTATTAGTACTCTATCTTGTGGCCAACCTTGCTCAACCTAGGTGCTCCAAAACAAATAATTTTCTTCCTTGCAAGGCTCTACGAGAAACTTTCGTGCAAGATGCGATATGGACAGCAGGGTTAGTGTACACCACATTTTGAGGTAAAAGATGTATCCGCCAGGGCTGCGTTTTGGCACCTTTACTTTTTACCCTATTTATAAATGAAGTCGACAAAGCCCCTAGGTCAGTACAGGTGGATGCACCACAAATTGCTGGCAACCCCGTACCCATCTTACTTTATGCAGACGACCCGGTGCTGCTTTCCAGAACCCTAGTTGGTTTACAGCGATTAACGGATAATTTTAACCTGTTTATCAAGAGTAGGAAACTATTCACTAACAAGACCAACACGTTTGTCATGGCCTGTGGTCAAAAAACCAAGACATTTAAAACTTTTTACATTGGGAATTCCCCTGTGGAATCTGTCAATACCTTTTGCTACTTGGGTGTAACCTACTCACTCAGGAAATGAGAAATGGATGAACAAACTTGCTAATGTACACTCTAAGATGGTGAAGAGTGCCCACGGGATTTTTAGATTTGCATCCAAGTTAGGCAATCTTCATATTAAGGATATGGTAGACATAAATAAGGCTAGATGTGTGGCCATAGCCCTTTAAGACGCAGGGGTTTGGGGCCAAAATCACAACCAGACACTACAGCAGGAAGAAAACTCCTTTTTAAAACGCCCCTTGTGCCTGCCCCCATCAGCTTCTACAGAAATTATACACCGTGAAGTAGGTATTAATTACCTATCAGATCACATCGCTCTGCGGCCATTACTGCTATGGAGATCCCTTTGTGCTAAAGAGGAGACTAAATTTACTCAAACCATTATTGAAGACTGTTTACTTTTGGATTAATGTTACAGTATCCCCCGGCTCAAATATATTCGTGATTGGTTTAGTAATTTATTTAATCTTCAGATCCATGGAGATCCAGGTTGTGTGACAACTATATCCAAACAGAAGATTATGGCTACCTTCTTATCCCATCAAATAGAGACTAGCAGGAGAGTGATAGGGAAGCAACCTTCTCTCGTATTTTATCAACAGTTTGAGGTCAGAGGAGGATTTCAAGATTACTTGACAGGTGTGATTAGGCCCTTACACCGTTTTGTTCTGACGTGCTTGAGATTAGGTATAGTACATCATCTAGTTGCCTTCCCTACCATGAAAATGTGTACATCAACCTTATGCCCCTGTGAATGGCAATCCAAACAAAGCACCACACATGTTATGCTATTCTTCAAGTTTTATTCATTTTTAAGACATTTTTATTTGAAACCCTCTTATTTAAAATTCAATGTGAGAAAAGCCCATGCTGCTATGAACTTATTGGTTACTTTTGATGATCCTGGAATATGCTTTTATGTTGCTTCCTTTATTCTAAAAACAATTGCTGCTAGGAAATCGATCATGCTGGATAATTAATTGGGCTGTTTTATGCAATGGATGTCTTATACATGTGTTTTAAATCTTGTTTTTGCTTTTATGGTTGTTGTACATACCGAATAAAGCTCTTTTGAATTGAATTGCACAATACTCCTGTGAGCTGGCACAAACTTTGAAGTGCATGTCAATGTAGTTGCTTTTAAAAAAAAAAAATCCTTTTTATTAAACAGCTTGCACATGTAGATCATACAAAGCCCCAGAACCGGGGTAAATAAGGCACTGAGTACAATATCCTGATACAAGCTGACGTTTCCGTATTGTGACATATCAGAACCCCCATAAAACCCTATCAAACAAGCCGCCACCCATCCCCACCCAAATCCCGGCATGATTTCCTATAATGAATACACCTAATGGCAGTACATTGGTACATATGACATTCCTCACATTCTAGTCAAAAAGTCCCAGCACACCAGTATATCTAAAATTGCACAATAACTCACTGCAGGTCTGGATTCCCGAGAAGGTACCCCTTCATGGGCGCCTAAAAGTCCTTGGGACGTGAGGCCTCAGGCAGCTCCTCAGCGTATATACCCAACTGATCCCTGCAGTATATGAAGTCGTGAATCCACCTCAGTACAGTCGGAACTGTTTTCACTCCCCAACATTGTGCCACAGCCCGCTTGGCGAACAAAGTAGAAATGGCTACCAGCCGTCTGTTACATGGTTTGAGCTTCTGCACCCAACCCAACAAGCACACCACCGGCTCACACTCAACAGTTTCCAGGACAATAGCAGTAAATATGCGCATGACCTTCGCCCAGAATTTAGAGATACCCATGCAGCTCCAGGCAAGATGCATTAAGTCTGCATCCGCCTGCCCATAATGCACACAACATGCACCATCCCGCAACCCAAACCTTCTCAGCTGTCAATGTAGTTGCTTAAAGGGCCTTGACCACTCAGCTGGGAGTCAAAGTGGATCCCAAGTACTTCATTATGAGTTCCAGCAGCACAAGCTGCTGTTACTCCTCTCCAGTTGCTGAAGGTACTGCACCAGCTTCACCTCAGCTCTGCGCCTGTCCTCCTACCTCAGTGCTCATTCTGCTCAATGTCTACAAGCTGCTGTAGCTTCACCATCTTCAGCTTAGCTTCCTGCCTTCCCGAGTGTTCCTGCTGCCTCTTATTAAATAAATAATAAATTTTCCCTTGGCATCGTCCATCGGAATCTCCCCTTACACGGTCCCACCGTTGTTACCTGCACAGACCGCGGCTGCTGAAACGCTACACGGAATTACACCAAATTTGGTAGAAAGCTTAACCTTGTTTCTGTGATTTGGTGTAAATCCGTTAAGTTTTGAATTTATTAAAGGAAAAAATATAGATATCTAGGGATGTGAATCCTCCACAGAGCCGACATCTCATGGGGAGATCTGATTGGTTGCCAACACTTTAACCAGGAAGTGTTGGCAGCAATCTTGGGACTCTGACTCGTCTGAGTCCCAAGAAAAAAACCATAACAAAACAATGAGGGGGCAGGGTAGGAATACCCTGATCCCCTGGACCTCGTATTAGGGGGCCCCACAGGGACCCCAAAATGTTTTTTTCTTTCAAATTTGTCACAAAATTGGGGAGGATTTGCGAAAAATAGATGAATAAAACAAGTGCGGGCTCCCGCGCTTGTTTTTCAAATGCCCCCCGGGTGTTCCAGGTCCCATGGGAAATAGCTTTTATGTTAAGGGAAAGCTCACTGACCCCCTTCCCTAGGCCGATTTTGGCCCAGTAAACTCCTTCTCTGGGGCTTGACCTTAATGGAAAATGGGAGGGAGACCAAACAGCCCCCCTCCCTCCTGATTTCGCCCCAGGGCACCACCCCCCCCCCCCCCCCCGGGGCACAGCCATTAAAAATGAAAGGGGAGGGGGCAGGGCGTGCCCCCCTCCCTGGGCCACTATTGGCCCTGGGGACCCCATCCCCCAGGGCCTAGTCGTGCATTGCAAAGTGGCAACACGTTAACCTTCCCGGGGGGGGGGTGGGGGGGAGGGACCCACATCCCCCAGAGCCGGGTTCCAGCTATGTGCCACCACTGGGACAAAGCGGTTTCCCTGCCCACACTAGTGCGGCCAGGAAAACCTCTGTTTCCTCTCGCTTAGCGGGAGCAATTTTAAGTTACTGCCAAGCGTGAGCAAACAGTAAGTCTTCTCCCAGTGGGCAGTATCGGGAGAAATGCTCCCACCTGTTGTGAGCAGAATTTTCATCTGTTTTTCTTCCCGCTGTGAAACGAGCAAGGAAACAGATGAAAAAATAGCTCCCACATGCAGGGAGCAGCATTTTTTGCTGCTCCCTGTGTGCGGGAGCAATGCTGGGGCCGTGGGGGCATTTGGCTCACCTGGGGCTCCCAACAAAGAGGTAGTGAGTGCCCTGGGTAGGCATTAGCTGGCTGTGGGATGGGGTCCCCAGAGCTGGGTAGGCGGGCTTTGTCCCCATTTACTATGGATTTTCCCCGTGGGATGGGGGTCCCTCTGCCGCGTTAAGTATTGGAAAGACCCCGGACAGTAGGGTCCCCAGGCTGATCCCAGCTTGGGTATGGGAGCTGTGAGGCTCCCCTCCTCTATTAATAATTGTCTAAGCGCCAGGTCCAAATTGGTCTGGGGAGGGGGGCCCCAGATCATCCTCCTCGTTATTTTTTTTATGGCTGGGCCCTGGGAGATGGGGTCCCCGGGGCAGAAATCGGTCCAGGGAGGGGGGGCTGCCTGCTCCCTCCCCATTTACTGTCCCCATGGGATGGGGTCCCCTGGGCCGTAATGAGCTCAGGAGTGAAGATGTGTGCTCCGTTCCCGGGTTGCCTTCATGTAGAGGGTTGGCTGCAGGGCTTGGCTGCTGGCCTTGTAACCAACCCCTTTTCTAACATTTGTCATCTGATCTATAATCCAGTTTTTAAAGTGGGTGTACTATTTATCAGTGAACAAGCCTGTACACTGACACATGTCCCCTGCTGATGTATTGCAACAGTCTAAGCTGTTCATTGAGACTTCGAAGTAATGGCTAAGTTTAGTTTTGTTTTATGACATACTGACCAATTTCCTTAGTCTTCACTCTTTTCTGATGAATGACTGTAGTAGTAGACTGCAGTAAATTAATCTGTTCACTAAGGCCTTTCTCTTGGGTGATGGCTCAGTGTAGTAGACATTTACAACAGTCTGACCTCTCTGCCCACACCTTTTTCCAGGATGAAGAATACTTTTACTAGAGGTTTGTGACACAGTGGCCTGTCCGCTAAGACCTCTCTACTGGTTGAATGTTGAAGTGGTTTGTGTAAATCTGACATTTGCACTAAAATCTCTTTCAAGGTTCATCAATGGTTGTGTTGTGGTTTGCCATAAACTAGCCTATATGGTTAGACATTTAACTTTGGTCATTAGTGTTTAGAGTAGTGGTTCAGAAGAGACAGGACTATCTGCTGAGAACTGTCTCTTTAGGTGATACGTGAGGGTAGTAGTTGATAAGGTTACAGTGAGCTCTATACTGTATGCTTTAAATGGTATTTTTAAAAGTATATTGAAGTTTACTTTGCTGGGTGATGTCATCAGTGATGTCACTGACCATGGCAGGAGTGATGTAATATGTAATGTCATAAGCAGTGCATTGTGGGGGCGACATTTCTAGTAAGCTCAGGTAACTTTAACTGATAAATTTCTGTGGTTTTGTGCGTGTACATTATAAGCCCAACTATAACGTCCCTGTAACCGTTGTTTTCTTTCAGTGAATATCAAAGGTATTTTAAATTCTATTACCTAACCATAATGTCCCTGTAAACTTTAGTTTTTTTAGTAAATTTCTACAGTTTCTTAATGCTATTTCCAAACTGTAACGTCCCTGAAACCGTAGTTTTTTTTTTGTGAATATCAGTTTGTTTATGTAAATTGTACTAGAATTCACCTATACGTTTAATTTAGTAATCTACAAGTTTATAAATACATTTTATCACACATTTATTCTTAATACATTTTAAAAGTAACATTTAACAAATCAAGGTAAGGTAACCTATGTAGTCTTTCTATAAATGCAATACACCAAGTTCCACGAAACCACCACAGATTTGAGAAGGGAGCCTATATGAGTACTGTTTTGTTAATAGTTCCTGTGACGAAATCACAATGGATCCACGGATTCAATACAATGTTAAATATATATATATTCACTGAAAAAACCATAGGTTTCAGGGGCGTTATAGTTAGCTGGACATTTCCCTCGTACGAAACCCTAGAAATTCCCCCGTTATAGTTGGTTCAGCTAACTATAACCCCGCAATGCACTGCTGATGACGTCACATATTACATCACTCATGACATGGTTGACAGGATTGACATTTTTAAATTTTGCAGGAAACTAAAACTTAAAAAATGGCATACACTGAAACCTGCAAGAAATAGAACTAGGGCCCAAGTAGGGAGTTCTGCGCCAGAAGATGAGTTAACAATAGGGGATATTGACCTGTTAGTTGCAATGCATGAACTACAAACGACACGGGTAGTGGAGATGCCAACATAGAGGCTCAACGCATCTCGAATGAAATGGAAATAAGGTGCGATGCATCTACCATTTCGGGTTTTAAACCCAAATCAACTTTTTTACCAACAATGAGCCATGATAATATTGACACGTTTCAAGAACAGGTGGGCCAGAACCTTTTGAAATTCAGACAACAAAACTGGGCCAAAAAAATGCAAACTTTCAAACATAATCTTACCCTTTCACAGAGGAGGGCTGTGCAAGAACTAGCTGAGGATGACAGTATTGTAATTCGACCCGCTGACAAGGGGGGTAATATTGTTATTCTGTCTAGAGAAATGTATGTAGCAGAAGCAATAAGACAATTGAGTGACATGAAGACATACACCAGATCTAACCGATCAGATTATAACAACAGTATTGTACAGATCTGGGAAAAACTAAGTGAATGGAAGGATAGGGGTTTGATAGAATGGGAAGAATACTGCTATTTGAAGAAAGACTTCAAAAACAAGGACACCCCCCCCCCCCCGGGTAGACCTATTATCTCTTCCAGAGGATGTGTCTTGGAAAATCTATCTCGCTATGCTGACCACTTCCTCAGGGAGTTTGTAATCACTCTCCCTTCATATGTCAAGGACACGAATGACTTTTTGGTCAAAATACATGACATAAATTGGGAAGAAGATTTTTTACTGGTAACCATGGATGTTAATTCCCTCTATACCATCATTAATCACAAACAGGGTATAGAGGCATGCGAGAGATTCCTTAAACGCAGACACATAAGATTTAGGGAACACACACTGATGATACTCGAAATCATCAAATATTGTCTGGAGAATAACTTCTTCATGTTTGACAATTTGATTTACAAACAATCCCTAGGTACTGCGATGGGGACCAGCTTTGCACCCAGCTTTGCCAACCTTTTTATGGGAGCATGGGAGGAGGATATCAGGAAGGAAGCAAGGTTTCAGCATGATTTCACAAAGGTCATACTCTGCCTACGATACATTGATGACTTGTTTGTTATCTGGAAAGGTAGCAAACAAGAAGCTCATGATTTCATCACCAAACTTAACCAGAATAACAGCAACCTAACCCTCACATACACTGCGAGTTATCAAAAGGTCGAATATCTCGACACTTGTGTAGAAATTGTGAACAACAAATTAACAACAGTGTTGTTTCGCAAACCCACGGCAGGAAATACATTATTACATGCTCTGAGCAGCCATCCTAACACACTCAAATGGAGCATCCCATATGGGGATTGCTCCGGGCAAAAAGAAATTGCAGCACGGTTGAGGGTTTTCTGAAGGAACAAATGATTATGATACAGAGATTCAAAGAAAGAGCATATCCCATGTGGGTACTTAAAAAGGCTATGGAAAGGGTTAAGGCAATCGACAGAGACACTATTCTTGAGATCTCCCCTGATTCCAACCCACAAAAAGACAGTGATAATTCAGAAACCCGGCTGATACTGACCTACAAAGGACATTCAGATCAAGTAAAGAAAATGATCTCCCGTAATTGGAATCTCCTTAAAGGAGATCCTGTTATAGGTAAGATGCTACCAACATATCCATCAATAAGCTACAGGAAGGGACGTAGCTTGAAAGATCTTTTAGTCAACAGTGATTTACCCAATAGGGAGAGAAGCAACAATATAGATCTGCAAGGCTTCTTCCCATGCGGACACTGTAAGACTTGCGGCAACAGCCGCATGCGGAAAGAATTTTGGAATAGCAGTACCAACAACATGATTAGCATTAAGCAGTTCCTTACATGCAGCAGCACGAATGTAGTTTACGTGCTCGAATGCCCTTGTAAGCTTAGTTATGTAGGAAGCACTACACACATGGCAAAGAAACGGGTCCTCGAACATATGAGGGCAATTACAATAAGGACCAACAGTACCCCATTGCCCGACATTTTGAAATGGAGCATTTTTCGGATTACACCAAATTGTCCTACTATGCCATAGAAAGGGTAACACCCAATAAAAGAGGAGGCGATACACTCTAAAATTAAGACAACGTGAATCACGACACATTATTGGGACGGGGACCCGCTATCCAAATGGCCATAACATGGATGAGGAGACGGCCATACACTTGTATGGTGACTAATGTGGCATCATGACTCTTCCATGGCAGTCAGGATTTAAGTATGATCACAACTGAGAAAGGTGGGATACTCTAATGCAAATGGTCATTAAGGGCAGATGTGTAGCTGCATATCTGGCATGACACGAGAGGATAAGGCCCAGAAGGGTTTTGTTGAACTTGTTATTTAAATGAATGATTGGTATTATGACTCTTCAATTCTAGTATGTCAATTGCAATATGATTAAAACGGATTTTGTTTTATCTTTACAGGGAGAAAGGAAGGGACTATGTCTCGGGCTCGCGACACAGGATCCCTACCCTTTTCTTCCCATGCTGCTCTCCAGTGAACAGATAAGATCAATTTCAATTTTATCCATGTAATTTGATTTAAGCACATTTTTGATTTTGATTTTGGGTAAAAGGATGTTCCATTGGACCTGTTTTTGTATTCAGAAGCGGGACATATGAGACATAAATATATGGACTTTCAAGTGCATGAACGGGGTTAAAAACTGCACCTAGCCATTTAGCCTGTATTCATTGTGTGTTTAATCAAGATACATTTTCCTAGAGACCATATGGTAGTACAAAACAAAAGTACAAAATGATGCTTGATAATATGGGACAGAACAAACAAGCGATGGTTACCATGCAATGGACAAGAGACCCTTTGCTATTTATAAAAAGTGGTTACTGACACTATCCCCAACAGAGGCCGCACCCACTATGGGAGTATGTCATGGTAGGCTGGGCTGCAATACTAAACGTGTACGGGCAAACTGGTGTGCGGATTTGTGTGTTTTTGATTTACGCATCAGCGATTGATAGATAAGAGACCTATTGTCATTTGGACCAAGTGGCTACTGACACTATCTCTTACAGAGACTGTACCCACTACGGGAGTATGTTACGGGAGCCAAGGCCGTTTAACAATACATACACGGGCAAGCTGATGCGCGGTTTGTGTGTCTCCGTTTTACATTCAAACGTGCACAAGCTGATTAAGCTGTTGGCCCAATATGATGTTTAACATTAATGATGGATATTGCCAAAAGACAATTGTTTTTGCCTAATAATGTGTTGACTTCCAAAGAATGTTTGCCATTTTACTCGTTAACCCATACCGTTCTCAAATGGCGCCCACTTAATTTCACTACATGATACAATTTCACCTTTCCAATATGGCGCTGACAGACAAAATGTGATAGTCCTCTTTTATTGTCCATGATGTTACTGGCAATGTATGTAAACGATGGTCCGGGAACATAACGGTGTGTGAGCAAGCCCCAGGAGGGTGAAACGCGTCACGTTGGGTTTATGAAGTTATTAAACCCTCTTTGAAGTGTCCTTGGAGCTGTGTGATGTCTTTTCTTACGACCTAAGTGCAAAATTGGAACTCCGTTTTTTGATAGAAACTATTACCGGCTTACACCGCCGGCTCTGTGCCACCCCTCAAAGGGCTACGCTCTCCGACAGGAGTGCATCTTGTGTGGATATCTATCTATATATCCAAATACCGCTAGTGCAACAGGATGACGATGAGCATCAAAATCCAAAATCACAGGCGGACACGGACCTTCGTTGAAGTGCTTAGTTTATTTCGTTAGGTTGCCGTCATAACGTTTCGGCTCAGCAGAGCCTTGATCACATCTATCTATATGTATACACAAATATACACACACACACACACACAATATACAGGCCCCACAGATTTTAACATTTACATCAGAGAAGCCATATCCATACATTAATATCTGTGTTTCACAACATGTTGATTTTATGAGTTTGGTGAATCCGCAGATCTGCTGGGATGCTACTGTGGATTGTCCGCGATTCCAGGAACACACCAAAATTAGATTTCTCATTGGATACAGTAAGTCTCCACCCATCCACATAACAAACCACACCCTAAATCAGTTATTTGAGCTTCACATCTCTCTGGAGATGGACTGAAGCCACAGCTTGGTTTTTTGGCTTTAAAGTCAGGATGTCTTCTGCTGAAGATAGAAGAGAAGGGGGAAGAGTTGGACAAAGAACTATTTCACCAAAACTGAAAGACATGATGACTCATTATGGCATATGCCAGTTGCACTAAAAATGTTATCTGTTGCCCAGTTTATCGTTGCTGTCATAATTGTTAATTTTTTGCACCTCTCCATTCCACCTTCCAAACAAGTAGATATCTGTAAAGCACATATAGAATATATTTACCTTTACATTATATAGTTTTGGATTACATACTATAAGCACGTGAGTAACCAAATAAGTGGTATGTCCGTGTGTAAGAGGCTGTTTAAGTGTCTTAGTATGGGTGTACTAATGTGTATATGAGTGGCTATACAGGTGGGTGACTGGATGTGTAAGTAGCTGTGCGGGTGTCTAAATGGGTTGTAAATGGCTGTATGGATTGGCAACTGGCTGTGTTTTGGGGTATATGGGGAGTGTGTGTGCAAGTAGCTTTGTTAGTGGTGGATATATAAGTGCTGTGTGGGTGAGTGGATGTTTAAGTGCCTCTGTTGCTGTCTGACTGGGTGTGTGAGTAGCTGTAGGGTTTTTAAAATAGGTATGTAAGTGGCTGTATGGGTCAGTGACTGGGTGTATAACTTGGTGTATGGGAGTGTAGGTGTATGTGTAACTGACTGAGTTCTGGGTACATGAATGGCTGTATAAGTGTGAGAGTGGGAATGACAGTGCCTGTATGGGTGTGTGAATGACTATGTAAGTGGATGTATAGGTGAGCAAATGGGTATGTGGATGGTTTTATGGGTGTGTGCCTGAGTGTCAGTCCCTGTCTGGCTATATCAGTGAAGGGTACATTTTGTGGGACTGTAACTGGGTGTGTAGGTGCCTGCCTGAATGTGTGAGTGGGTACGAAATACATACTATTTAATTACATACTATAAGCAAGCACCCACATCTAATTTCAAACATATTTCCTTTTCTGCTGCTCACTATATTTTTACTTAACGTTTTCATCTAATCTCCCTTATATTTTTCCTTTTAATATAGTGTCTAGAAGCTACACATTTTCTTACTGCGTATATATACTTTGTTTTAAAAAATATATATATACTTTTTTATAGTACAACTTAATGAACATACCTGTAAAATCGCTTTGCTTTTGTCCAACTTTTTTTAAGACCTGCTAATATCTCTTTTCCACTGCAAATCTCAAGTCAGAAATATGGTAATCTTCCTCTACTCTCAATAAAAAAGTACCAGTATTTTCTACCCTTCCCACTATGCTTTCTCTCATACTCCTGTACTCGGCAAATCCCAGGCTTGCTTTAATCTTTTATTTTCGTTCTACCACTTTTAAATGTCACTATTTTTTTTAACCCTTTCCCTGTTTCCTATGAAGAAGCCCAATTTGTTTTTGTTGTTGTTTTTTTTACAAATCTGCGGATCCACCCTGGGGCCCAGCACTGCCCTCTGTGTGGTCTGCAGCGGATCCACATGAAAGTCCTAAAAAGCATTCAACAATCTGTTGTTAATGCTTTTCATTTATATTTCATTTTGTGAAATATTGTCTATTACATTACATACACTCCCTACTGAGCAATTTTTGAATACCAGTCTGCTTTTCAGTTTCACACTGCAGTATCTTTTGTTCCCTCCATTCACACTCTGTTAGCTACATTTCCATAGTAACCATGTCCCCAATAGTCTCTGCCTACTAGTAGGTCAAAAGTTCACAAGCCAGCATACTAGCTTCACATTACCTGTGGCAGGTGTGGTTGACTGTAACAGCTAATCACAGTTAGTTACTTGTTTTCTTAAAGTCACTACCTACATTTAGTTCAATGCACATCTCCACCATCTAATCAGATATGTTCTTTTATATTTCACTTGCTGACCTCCATTGTAACGGCCTTTCATCTTCAAAGCTGCCTCATTCTGCTGCAGCCTTTTCTAGTGTGCTGCTCCTGCTTGTCTCCAAAATGGTCAGTCTGGATTCCGGGCCATAGTTTTGGGCCAGAGAACTTGCTAGAAAGAGAGGTATTGATGGGGATCTAGGTTTACCTAATGTAGACATTACTTGGGTTTGCCAGAGAGGTTTAAAGTGGCATCAATTGCTGCCTTTGGTTTAAAGCATTGCATATTGTAAACATCCAGACCTCATGATTGTGCACTGTGTTGGCAATAACCTAGTCACTATTATTGGGTAGGACTGGAAATCCTAATTAATGATACATTTGCTAAATTAATGTCTTTTTCCCCCACATACTGATTGGTGTTCTTCAATATTTGCCAAGACAGAAGTAGAAGTAGTCAACCAAAATTTGTTAGCAGATGGCGAAAACCAGGAGGTATGTCAATAAAGCAGTTTCTACATTTCTCCGAGACCACAACATTGGCTCTATATAACATAACTTATGCTTCGACATGGACAGAATATATCAAAAAGACAGAGTCCATTTCACGGACAGAGGCAACAGGGTGTTTCTCAACAACTTAAAAGACTGCAGGCTGTTCTATGTTTAATTATCATCTACACACCATAAACAGAAAAGTTCTTTACATGCCAATTATTTTCCCAAACACTAGTTCTTTTCTGTTTTCAAGTCCTTTTTTCAAATTTCTCACTCGGATCTGTGCATCCACCGCGGATCCTCGGGCCAAGTAAGGGGGTCTGCCGGCTATGTTGCAGGTGGATCTGCCACGAATCCGCAGATATGTTCCCAACCAAAAGCCCATATTCAATACAAAACGACAACACATTTAATACAAACATATCCTATTACAATTTATATCACTGCTTGTGTGTGAGTAGCTGTGTAATTAACTGTGTGGGTATGTGAGGGGTTATATGCAGGGGCACTGGATTTATGCATTTGAGCGGCCGGAGCAATTTTCGCAGAAGTGTAGATTTACTGCACTTGCCACATAATCCATCATCTGCAACATAATCTGCTGATTTAAAAAAAATATTTTTGTTTCTAGCTCAAATAGTTCAAAGGTTAGTATAAACGCAGCAGCATGTTTTGCCGCGCATGGCAAGGCCCTTTGGAAAGGTTAACTGGTCTCTTTTCTGTAGCTTATTGCTTTCTTTGGGTGTTCTGCTGGTACTAATGAGGTGCAACTAATGCCCAGACAGTGTTAACAAGTTAAAAAATTACAAAATAATAAATTAATACTATCACAAAATGTGCTGCATAATTTACTCCACCCTGCTGCATAATTTTACCTTCCCCTGCAGCATAATTCCAGTGGCCAGGCAATATGGATATGTGAGTGGGTGTGTTCATGGCTGCATGGGTGTGAGAGTGACTGAGTGGGTGTGTGAGTAGCTGTCTAGTGCCTGTGTGGGTGTGATAGTAGTTTTCTGGATCTGTGCATTGACGTGTAAGTGGCTGTATTGGTGTATGAGTGGGTGTATGGGTATATAAGTGGTTCTGTGACTGGGTGTGTAACTGGCTCTGTAGGTGGCTGTATGGCTGTATATGTGTGTTAGTGGGTGTTAGTGGTTGTTTGGGTGTGTAACTGGATGTGTGAGCATGTGATGGGTGTGTGAGTGGGTGTGTTAGTGCTTGTGTGTGTCTGTGAATGGGAGAGTGGTTCTCTGGGTCTGTAAGTGGGTGTGTGAGAAACTGTATTAGTGTGTAAATGGGTGTGCGAGTAGATTTCTGGGTCCCTGAATGGGTCTGTTACTGGCGGTTTGGGTGTGGGTGTGGTTGTGTGTGTGTGTGTGTGTAGTGGGTGTGTGAGTGGATGTGCAAGTGGCTGTGTAGGGCTGTAAGTAGGTGTGTGACTAGCTGTATGAGTGTACATGGGTGTGTGAGTGCCTGTGTGAGTCTATGAGTAGATGTATCAGTGGTTCTCTGGGTCTGTAAGTAGATGTGTAAGTAGCTGTATAAGTGGGTAAATGGGTGTGTGAGTGGTTTCTGGTTCTGTGACTGGTTGTGTGAGTTGGGGTGTGTGTGGCTGTGCCGGTCTATAAGCAGGAGTGGTTCTCTGGATCTCTGAGTTGATGTTTCAATGACTGGGTGTGAGAGGGTGTGTGAGTGGTTTTCTGGTACTCTGACTGGGTGTGCGAGTGCCAGTTTGGGTCTGTGATTTGGTGTGTGAGTAGTTCTCTGGGTCTCTGAGTGGATATGTCAGTGACTGTATGGGTGTGTGAGTGGCTGTATGGAATTGTGAGTAGTTTTCTTGGTCTCTGAGTGGGTGTGTATGTGGCTGAATGGGAGTGTGAGTGGCCGTATGGGTGTGTGCTGTTGGGTATGCAAGTGTGTGAAGGGTGGGTGTGTAATTGGCTGAGTGGGTGATGGGTGGGTGTATGAGTGGATGTGTGAGTGGTTGTATGGGTGTGTGTGGTCAGGGATTTTGTTGTATGGGTCTGTGAGTGGGTGTGTAAGTGGCTGTGTGAGCACCTGTCTGGGTCCGTCAGTGGGTGTGTGAGTGGTTCTCTGGGTCTCTGACTTGATGCATCAGTGACTGTATGGGTGTGTGAGCAGGTGCATGGATGTGTGAGAGAATGTGCAGGTGGGTTTGTGAATCTGCCGTGCATTCACACAGGGAGTGCCGCAGTGGATACGCAGATCCTCATTGTGAGGAGGTGGGGCCGGGGCCACGATGTCCAACCCCTGTCTCACCTGGTTTACGGGGAATACGAACACCAGAGGGACAGCGTAGGTCTCGAAACGCAGTTCCGAACCGTCCGTCTACCACACCCCCCTTTCCTCTCTTCCTGCAGACGGACCTGACGCAGCACAAAGGAGGGGCTAACCCCGGAAGCAGTCCGGCTCCACCACTCAAAGGAGACCTGACCCAGGACGTAGTCTGTCGAAGCGGAGCAGGAGGAAGACGAAGGACGACGCGAGCAGAGCAGGGAGAAGAGGAGACGAACGACCGCGAACCGGACCAGGACGAGATCGAGGCGGAGGATCCGGAGGAGTTCTGGAGTGAGGACTGGTGGTGTCCCCCGGAGGAGGCTGTGGAGCGGCCGCAGCTCTGGAGAGTTGCGGCGGGGCCGGGTGAGTAACGACACTCCAGGGGAAAGGCCGGTAGGGTAGAGGGTGGAGGGAGGACACTGAGGGTGGGTAGGGCGGAACCGGCACGGGCGGGATCCCGGGGCACTGGTAGTTTATTCCCCCTGCACTTTCTTTAGTTGTCCTGCGTGTCCCTTCGTGTTTTCCCTGAGCACCGAGCGTGTCTGGCGGGTCTTGTATATCAAGCAACCGGACACCAATCCTCCTCACCAGACGTACCACTCCCCACACGACCCTTTGGTCCATTTTTCCTTTCTTTCTTAGCGTGAGCCGAATTACCTGATTCTAAGCTGACGTAGAGGATCTACACTCCCCTTACTATTGGTCTTTTCTTAATACACAAAGTGGAGGCACGGTGGTCCCAGTAACAGGACCAACCCACACAGAACCACGGGTGAGGTGACGGTTTAAGTAACCCTTACTCTAAGTGAATCCGACACTGACGGCCCCCTGTTTTCTTCTTTTCATGAGCCTTCGGGAGGAACCAACCACGGCCGAAGAAGCGAAGCAGACACCTTTGAGGTCCAACTTTGAGGAAGAAGACGACGACCAGCGTGGCCCCAGTACGGCTTCAGGAGCGAGAAACGATATCTTTCCAACCCCCATAGCAAAGAGTGGCCTGTCTGACAATAAATCATTCTCACTTGGAAAATATATTCAGCCTCCGCGTCTGTATATCCGACCCGCCCTCCCACAAGTGGTGTCAGAAGTGGGATCCATAGGAGACATGGAGGCGGCTCTGGCAAAAATGGCCGAGAACCAGGAACATCTCGGGAAAGTCATGGAAAGGTTCCTTACTGTGGTGGAGGAAGATCGAGGGAAGATTCAACAGGCACTTACCGGACAAAGCCAGTCCCATGGAGCCGCTATGGACAAACTCACCGAAGTGTTGAGACATCAGCGAGGACCTACCACTCTTCCGTCTATGGTTCTCCAGCGCTATGTGCCCGGGGAAGACCCTGATTTCTTTTTCAACAATTTCGAGCGCCTGGCCACGGCAGCGGCCTGGCCGGCGGACAAGTGGGGTCAGTATCTGGGTCCTCTCCTTTCCGGAGATCTCCAGGCGGCATACCAAGCTGCCACCGTCCAAGGAACCGTGTCTTATGCAGATATCAAACAATGTATCATGGAGCGTTTAGGAATAGATGACGAGTCGTATCGCATCAAATTGCGACATATCAAAGAAGGTCCTCAAGAAACACCAAGGGCACTGTATTTTCGGGTGAAGGACATGGCCGATCGCTGGATAAAACCCACCACCACCGACAAAGACGGGATTATGGCAAAGATCTATTTGGAACAGTACCTATCCTCTCTACATCCGCCCATCCAAAAGTGGGTACGACAGCAGGCCCATCTCACCTTAGAGACTGCCGTGGAAAAAGCCAGTGCCTACAGCCGGGCACAAGAAGTGCAAAAGGGGAGAGAAGACCAACCGTGGAGACCGGGAGGACACACCACCCATAGACCCCCTCGACCTCCTGTAAAAAAACCCGAGCATATTACCCTTGTACCCGGTACCCCAATCCTACGACCTCCCACCCCTGGACCCCAGTGTTTCCACTGTGGTGGAATGGGACACATTGCGAGGTTCTGCCCCCAAAAGGAAGAGCCGATGGAAATTGGAATGGCACGTAACTATTACTGTACGTACGCCACAAAAGAAGCGCCACCCTATCACTGCCCGGTGAAAGTAAATGGACAAGCCGCAATGGCCTTGGCGGATACGGGCTGTCGCCAAAGTGTGGTTAGACCACAGGATTGGGAACCCAACATACAACCCAGTGGGGACATCGTGGCTATTCGCTGTGTACATGGAGATACCAAACAGTATCCCACTGCTAACGTTCAGATACAACATCAAAACGACGTAGGGACTTCCCTGAAGGTGGGTCTCATTCCCACTTTGCCGGAACGAATTATTCTGGGAAGTGATTATCCGAACCTACCCCAAATGTTGCATAACTCCACGAAGTCGGAAAAGGATTGGTGGAGCACTGCCCCGTTCTCAATGGAGGAGGAACCGGAGTGGCCACCCTCTAAGCCAAGAAAAACTAAGAAACAGAAGAGAGCAGAAAAAAAGAAACCCATCACGGCTTTACCCACCGTCCCAGTAGAAAACCCGTGGGAAGCAGATCGGAACTTCCATGCAGCACAAAGGGAAGACCCAGCACTGCAAGAAGCCTGGAACTCTGCTGTAGACAGCGAAGAACCCCAACGAGTAGGTCCCTACTTTTTCATCAAAAAGGGATTACTGTATAGAAAAGGAACTCCTACCCAACAACCACAGTTGTTAATCCCAGGACCCTTCCGAGAGAAAGTACTGTTCCTGGCACACAGTCATTTGTTGGGCGGACACTTTGGGGCCGACAAAACAGAAAAACAGATCATGGAACGCTTCTATTGGCCTGGCGTTTACCAACAAATTAGAAAATACTGTAAGGAATGTCCGATATGCCAAAAAACCAGCAGATACAGGCCCCCCCCTGTTCCCCTTCGTCCTTTGCCCATCATAGACGAACCCTTCCATAGAGTAGGGATGGATATCATTGGTCCCTTATTGCCCTCCAAGAGCGGGTGTCGATACGTGCTGGTCATTGTCGACTATGCCACCCGTTTCCCGGAAGCAATTGCCCTACGCCGCCCTAACGCTACCAATATCGCTAGTGCCATGATTAAGGTGTTCTCCCAAGTAGGGTTCCCGAAAGAGATCCTTACGGATCAAGGGACTCCTTTTGTGTCTAAGGTCCTGAAACAAGTATGTGTCCAACTAGGGATTAACCAAATTCGAACCGCAGCCTACCACCCGCAAACAGATGGGTTGGTGGAGCGGTACAATGCCACCCTCAAGTCCACCCTAAAGAAATTATTTGATTTGGAATCACGAAAATGGGAGGAGATGCTGCCCCTAGCCTTATTCGCAATTCGATGTAAAGTGCAGAAAAGCACAGGTTATTCCCCGTTTGAGCTTCTTTATGGACGACAGCCAAGAACCTTGCTGGAGATGGCCCAAGAAAAATGGGAGAACGAAGCAGAGAATAGCAGGCCGTTAGTAGACTATGTGTCCGCTCTTAAAACCCGCCTTGGCCAAATCCGAACTATAGTCCACAATAATTTAGAGATATCTCAGGTGAATCAAAAGAAACAGTACGATAAAAAGACAAAAGAGAGATCCTTTAAAGTGGGAGATTCAGTCCTGCTCTTAATGCCTTCCTCAGATCACAAACTGCTAGGCCAATGGCAAGGCCCGTACACGGTGATTGCACAAGTAACCCCAGTAACCTATCGGATAGACCTCGATCCCACTAGGGGCGTGTCCCAAATCTTCCACATTAATGTACTGAAGAAATGGGAAGGCCCGGCACCTGTAGACATAGCCCGGGTAGAAGACCCGTCCCTGTTATTCGTCCAGTGCATAGACGCCACCTTAAACCCAGAATTGAGAGAAGAATTGATCTCCACCCTCACTCCTCTTCATCATAACTTCTCCACCTCCCCCGGAAGAACAACCCTCGTAGAACATGCTATTAAGACTGCTCCGGGGAAAAGGGTACGACTCCGACCATATCGGATACCCGAGGCCAGACGGCAGACGATTAAGGAGGAAATTCATAAAATGATACAGATGGATATAATTGAACCGTCCATAAGTGAATGGAATTCCCCAATCGTCTTAGTGCCGAAACCCGATGGTTCGGTGCGATTTTGTATTGACTTCCGGGAAGTGAACAAAATATCGGAATTCGACACGTATACACTTCCCCGCGTGGACGAAATGATAGAGAGGATCGGTCGCGCTCAGTATATCAGCACCCTTGATCTCTGCAAAGGGTACTGGCAAATACCCCTGCGTCCCCAAGACAGGGAGAAGACCGCCTTTTCCACACCTGATGGCCTGTTCCAATTTAAAGTGTTACCCTTTGGGTTACATGGCGCTCCGGCTACTTTCCAAAGAGCCATGGACGTAATCCTACGGCCCCATGAAGAGTATGCCGGAGTGTGGAAATTTAGCTTACGAACTGAACATTATCTGCGCCATCTTGCCTCTCCCCAGCGCCACGCACAGCGAATGCACGGCCGCCATTTTAGGCACCCCACTCTCTCCCCGCTCATTGTCACTCGCCAGCGCGTTCCCCTGACGCTGCAAGCATCCCCCGCGCGCCGGCCACCCCCGCTCTCTCATACAGGCCATAAACCCTCTCCTTCTGCGCGACCCTGCTACGGAACCACTTCCGACCGACAACCCATACATGGTCATGCCTCTCCTTTGATAACCCCCTTCCTCTGCGCCCCATTGTCCGAACTGGTCCCAGGCCATCACCTAGCCCTGCGGATGCTGTTTATTGCCCCTACTGTAAGGGAAACACCCCACGTCAAAGGGATTACAGTAGATCAAAGCCCCTACTCCCTGAGACCCGACCGGTCACACACACCCCCCAGGAATTGGCGGAATACCCTGCTGCGCAATAGCCATCTCCTACTGTGGGTGGGGTGGGAACTTCTACTGTATCTATGTGTGGGATCGGATCTGAACCGGGGCTTCAGGGGATATTCCCCCATGCATCAAGGGAATCTCAAGAATGTACTATGTGTAATAAAGCAATAAACCAGTGTATAAGAGACTAGGTCTCGGAGATGCAGTTAGAGCACCTCGTGACGATACCTTGCTGTCTGATCTGATGTGTTCTGCTCCGACGGAATAAAACTTTGTTTCCTGCCTTCCAGTCTCCGGCGCCTGCCTCTTTCATTGGTAAATTATCGAGTGGTATAAGAGGCGATTACCGCCGGGCAAATACTTGAAAGGTTATCGACTGAAACTGCCGCTACCATTTAACAATTGGCGTCCCAAACGTGGGGCCCATCAGCGACATGTGGATCCAGTGGGAGAGGTCCCGACGACAGAGTGAACGACTGCAACGATCGGGAGAGCTCCTGCCCAATAGACCCTCGTCTGGCAGCCGATCATCCGAACTTCACTGGTTCCGAGCAGACCTCTCTCGAGTGATCTACGGTCCTGACTGGGAACCATCAGGAGTGCCGCGGCAAATACGGAGAGTAGAGGACGATCGGGCGCTGGAGGCGGAAGACGAGAAACTGTCCACGCGGTCCGGGTAAGGTCGTGAAACACGACAAAAGTGCGAAATAATTGATTGATTGTTTGAATACTAGTATTGCTCATTGATTGTTCTCTTTGAGATATTCGCTGTCTACAAACGGGGAGGAGTAGAAATACTCTCTCTCTCCCTTTGCAGATAGTGAAGGGTAGGTAACGCAGACTTTTGTCCCCGTTGAAACCCGTCGTGCCTATCTTTATCTCCCCATTGATTGATTGTCCGAACATTGATTGTTTTGAAGAATAGTGCTTTTTGAGATATTCTCTGTTTGCAAATAACGTAGAATAGGAATATTCTGTCTAGTCTTTGCAAATAGTGAAGGGTAGGTAACGCAGACTTTTGTCCCCGTTGAAACCCGTCGTGCCTATCTTTATCTCCCCATTGATTGATTGATTGATTGTCCGAACACTAGTTGTTCGATATTGGTTCTTTGGAGGTATTCTCTGCTTACAAATAACGAAGAATAGAGATATTCTGTCTAGTCTTTGCAAGCAGTGAAAAGATAGGTAGTGCTGACTTTTGTCCCCGTTGAAACCCGTCATGCCTATCTTCTCCCCACTGATTGGTAGTTGGTTCTGCCCGGACCGCTTATTAGAGGTGAACCACCCGGCTCCACTGGAAGGCACCCCTAATAAGGACATGTTCACTAAATATGGACTAGTCGCCGTAGCTTATAGCAAGCTGTGGCATAAATATACCAAGAAGGACCCCGAAAGTCAGTGGCCACTGATGGGATCCTTCGACGACCATAAGATAGAAGCGCTAGAAATAGCTCTGCGTAGCAATAAGACGACGCCTACTATGCTTGACAGTATCGGCATGTGGCGCAAAGAAGCAACGCAACGGAAAAAGAGGGAAGAAGTAAAAGCAGAAAAGGAATTACGAAAGGCAGCTCACCTTGCCGCTAGAAAGTTAGAAGAAGACATAAAGGAGAGAAGAGAAACTAAACTAAGACAGGAGCCCGAAACCTCAGGCCAGTACGCTGTTAGGACCCCTTCATTGCTCTACCCTGAGTTGTCCTCCAAGCAGCGAACGAATGACGAATTACTGTTAGGTCCCCCGATCATTTACATGCCCCCTCCGTATGCACCCTCCCAATCAGTAGTGCAACACCCACAACCCCCGAACACGAGCGAAAGCAGTACAGGGGCCTCGGCCCTCACGGCCTCCGCGCCGGCTGAGCCTCTTGTGCCGAACCCAACGTCGACTACAACGCTAGACGACCATGAGATAGGGAAGAAAGAGTCCACCAGAATGAATCGATTAACTAAGGATGAACGAGCAGGAATTGACAAGATAGTAGGGACGCTGGTGGAGCGAAAAGAAAGTGAGGAGTATATAACAGACGTGTATAACTCGTATGCCGACAGCCGCAGACGACACTTCGTCGTACGGCTCTGTTATCACGCCCTGAATGCATATGAGGATAGGTACCACGATAAAGGTCCCGAAGGCTTAGCGGCCCTATATAGGAAGGTAGACATTGGGGAAGAAAGAGAGGGCGATGTAACGAACCTCTTCACTCGTACACTCGAGGTCTACCGACACCTTAAAGAACATGGACAGACCACCAAAACAGAAACCCCCATAGCAACTAAACCCCAGGGAGGAAGGGCTGATGCCATGATGCCCATCAAAGAAGCTGCCCCTACTGGGTCCCCCCACGGGGTCAGGGAACACACGACGACATCAACCACCAAGATGCGAAGGGAAGGGTTGTATATAACTGGGTCTATCAGCCGTGGGACCGGCAAGATATTTTGACTTTTAGAAAGACTCTACCCGACTTAAGAAAGAACCCGACTGCCTTCTACACGGAATTGGGTACAGCCTTAGGCTCAACGATAATGACGTTAGCAGATATCGACTTGTTCTTTGGGCTATGCCTGCCGGCTGATGTGTGGAAACAAATCCGGAAAGTTGACCACGCTGAGCCGTTCGGATATACCTGGGTACAACTCGATACCATAGATAAGCAGCGAGAACCAGGACAGAAACCCCCAAAAGCCATATTAGAGCTCCCAGACAAGATTGTACTAAAACTGAAGACTCTAATCCCAGAAAGAAAGGTAGACTGGTCGATAGTAACGGCTTGCCGCCAGAAACCCCAGGAGGATGTGTCTGAATACTTCTCCCGATTCGAGACTGTGTTTTCCGATTACAGTGGCCAAGACATGACCACCGCAACCGGACACCACCTCTTTGTCCAGAATTATGTAAAGGGTCTGTCGCCAGAAGTTTCCCAGAAACTACAGACCAGCGAGAGTAGTTGGGCAGCCTCCAAACCCGCAGCAATTCTCCAGATGGCCCAATACTACGAAAACCAGAAGAACGAGAATGATAGGGCATCAGAGAAGAAGAAAAAGGAATTAAAGGAGAGGGTAATGATAGCACAGTTGCAAGGGGTGACCATGGGAAGGGAACCCCCGAAAGAGAATTACCAACCAACCGCCCCTAGAAAGCTACCCCCTAGAGATCATACCCCTACACCCTACAACGGACGGAGAGACTTAGATGGGAATCAATGTGCGTTCTGTAGGGGTTTCGGACACTGGAAATCCCAGTGCCCGGTCCTTCTGGAAATGAACAAGAATAGGGACCCCAGAGACACAGCATATGACCCCAGAAATAGAGGACAGGGACGAGGGCACACGAACAACACCATCAACGACAGGCCAGGCAGACCAAACACCTTTGATCGCCCCCGACAAAACCAGTGTCAGCAGTCCGACTATGAGAGCACTCATGACTTCGCATAGGACCGCCAGGGGCAAGGGAGGGATCCAGTCGAACTCCGTGTTGACCAGCAAGGTCCTTACGTCACCGCTAAGGTCTTGGGCACAAAATCTCCATTCCTGGTAGATACTGGGGCGACACGTAGTGCATTATCTAAACGACTGATTCCTAGGGCACCCTTGTCTGGCTCACATGTAACCTCAATAGGCTTCGATGGAACGCCCTCCACTAACCCCTTATCAGCACCAATCTCCTTTGACTTAGAAGATAACACCACTGACACGACCTTTCTGCTCTCCTCCAACACCCCCGATGCTATTATGGGACTTGATTTGCTAAAACATTTTCGAGCTACCATCAGATGCTCCCCAGACGGAGTTCGAGTCATCCTACACGATAACCCAGATCTGTCCAGACCCTGTCACACACGGCGTATGCTCTCTATAACCGATGCTGACATGTCCCTACTCGACACATTACCTTCACATCTATGGGCTAAAACCGACTCAGATGTAGGGCGCATGGTGATTGACCCAGTACATATAACCGTCCGACCAGACGCAGTACTCCCAAAGCTTCCACAGTATCGGATATCACCCGAAGGCGAGAAGGCATTGGTGGAAATCATCGAGTCCCTAGTCGAGGCAGGAGTGGTAGAAGAAGTAGTCAGTAATGTTTGCAACAGCCCTATCCTACCCATTGTAAAGAAGCAAGGCGAGGGAGATGAGAAAGCCTACCGTTTCATTGTTGATTTACGAGAGGTTAACAAAGTAGTCGTACCCCAGTACCCCGTGGTCTCAGACATCACCACCATCCTCACCCTGATTCCATCCACTGCCACCACCTTTACTGTTATTGATCTCAAAAACGCCTTCTTTTCCATCCCCATCCACCCAGACAGCCGCTACCTGTTCGGCTTCACTTTAAAAGCCCGTTCGTACAGATTCTGCAGGGCACCCCAAGGCTACACTGAGAGTCCCAGTATTTACAGCCAAGCCCTCAAGAGGCAACTGGATGCAGTCCAACTACCCGATGGAGTGGTGTTGATACAGTACGTCGATGACATTCTTTTGGCGGCCGACACCACTCCTCTTGCCGTCACAGCCACCATTCACCTCCTCCGCTTCCTTGCGGAGAACGGTCACAAGGTCTCCAGAAAGAAATTGCAATTCTGCCAGCCCCAGGTAACGTATCTAGGCCACCTACTATCCAAAGACGGGAGGAAACTTACCCCTGACCGAATTCAAACCATCCTAGAAACCCCTGTTCCCAAAACTCAGAAGCAAGTACGATCCCTAGTGGGCCTCACCTCCTTTTGTCGACAGTGGTTGCCAAACTTCAGTCTTACCATAAAGCCTCTGCTTTCCCTGCTGGCTAAGGATGTCCCCTTCCCCCTCCCCTGGACACCTGAATGTCAATCCTCCTTCAAAGAATTACGAAACGCCCTCTGCTCGGCCCCAGTCCTAGGAACCCCAGACTACACTAAACCTTTCTCCCTCTACACCCACGAAAGGGAAGGATGTGCGTTGTCTGTCCTAACCCAGTCCATAGGCCCTAAGCAACGCCCTTGTGCCTACTTCTCTGCCACTCTTGACCCCGTAGCCAGAGCTTTGCCCGCCTGCCTTCGAGCAGTAGCCGCCGCTGCTGTCTCTATCCGACAAAGTGAGGGGATCGTGCTCTCGAACCCCCTCACGGTATTGGTACCCCATGCTGTTGACACCCTCCTGAACCAAACCAAGACTCAACACCTGACTAGCGCACGACTGACTGGTTATGAACTGACTCTGCTTGCACCCCACATCACATTGAAACGATGCACCACTCTGAATCCAGCTACACTACTGCCTCTCCCTGACGCTGACCCCAATGCATCCCCTATACATGATTGCGTGACCCTCACCGACGAACAAACCAAGAGTAGGGTTGACCTCCGGGATACTGCCTTCCCGGACCCTGACGGAGAACTGTGGGTGGATGGCTCATGCATCAAGCTCCCCGATGGCACCACCTCAGCTGCCTATGCAGTCACCACAGCCCGAACAGTTGTTGAGACAGCCCGCATCACACAGCGATCCGCACAGGCGGCGGAACTAATTGCTCTTACACGAGCCTGCATCCTGGCAGCAGGGACAACCGCAAACATTTACACAGACAGTCAGTACGCCTTCGGGGTAGTTCACCACTTTGGGCTCTTATGGAAAGAGAGGGGATTCTTGACTTCTCATGACACACCCATCCTGCATGGAGATCTAGTCTCTGCCCTGACCGAAGCAGTCCTCCTCCCCACACGGTTAGCTGTGATCAAATGCCAGGCACACAAGAAGGTGACAGACATTATAGGACAGGGAAATGCACTGGCTGACATTACTGCCCGAACCACAGCCGAGAATAGGTCCACGACCCGTATGTACGTGACCAGGTCACAAACTGAGAAATGGAAGGATGCTAGGGAAACAATTAGGGATATCCAACTAGCCAGCACACCACACGAGTTAACTGAATGGGCCCGGGTGGGATTGAAGGACGATGACGGTTGCTGGCGAACCAAAGACTTGAACAAATGGTTGTTACCAGATTCATACTTGATCCCCATGCTGACCATGGCACACTCCCCCGCACACATAGGGTCTGCCCCCATGATCGAACTCATCTCTAAAGTCTGGCACAACGACAAAATACCAGACTCAGCCAAACGTCTAGTCCAACAATGCCTAGTATGCCTCCAACACAACCCTGGGAAAGGAACTGCTGTACCCCGGGGAGGGTTTGGGGTCCCCAATCACCCCTTTGAAGTCCTACAAATGGACTATGTCCAGCTAGAAAGGTGCCAAGGTTTGAAGTATGTACTTGTCATTGTGTGTGCCTTCAGCAAGTGGGTGGAAGCCTACCCAACCCATGACAACACCGCTATGACTACCGCAAAAGTACTACTGAAGGAATTCTTCCCCCGATACGGCCTTTGTCGAATTTTGTGGAGCGACAATGGCCCCCACTTCGTAGCCGAAGTTATCCAACTCATCTTAAAAGGGTTGGGTGTAAAACAGAAGTTCCATGCGGTCTTCCATCCCCAATCTGCAGGCCTGGTTGAGCGACACAATGCCACATTGAAGCTTAAGATAGCAAAAATAGTCGCCACCACAGGGCTAAGATGGCCAGACGCTCTCCCACTAGCATTGCTATCAATGCGTTCCACCCCCACCAAACACCACTTAACCCCCTACGAGGTCGTCTTCGGGCGGCCCATGAACCTTTGGACTGCACCAAAACCGACATCCATCCACGACGTCCCGGACGTCCTCATGTCTGATTATCTGTACAATCTAACTAAAACGTTGTCCATCATCCATCAGCAGGTGCTGCACGCCATTCCCGATGTTTCCAGGGGCCCCGGGCACGACATCCAACCTGGTGACTTCGTCTTAGTGCGTAACTTCCAGCGCACCAAGAGTCTGGAGCCCCGGTGGACGGACCCCCTGCAAGTCCTGATCACCACCCGAACAGCTCTTCGAGTGGAGGGGAAACGCAATTGGCTGCATGCACACCACTGCAAGAAGGTATCACCGACCCTGACAACCACGGACAACATCACCGCCCAAGAGGAACTTCTGGACAAAGACCGACCATCCCTGAGCCGCTGCCCGGATACAGAGACACTTGAATTGATTGAATATCCCGATCCCACTGTGCCATCCAAAGAAGGGTATAACTTGCGACGAAAGGAGAGAACTTCGGCTAAGCAGACCACAGGCTGAGTGGAAATCTCAGAGCGGTAGCCTAGTCACCTCAAAGGCCACCAGGAGAGAAACTAAAACAAAGTCTGTGGTTCTGCCCGCTACCGAGTCTCTTGAAGGTGATGGAAGCGCCCGACATGAAGATGATGGAAGCAACCGGACGTCCGAAGATCCACTACAAAAACCCAAAGACTGACCGAATGCACAGCTGTAAGACAATAGCACTTTTTATTACCCTTCTCTTTTGCCTTCTCCTCGTGGTCACCTTCTGGATCATGGAGGAGAGCACACCCGCTCATAAGACATTGCTGACCACCGTTCAACCTACCACCACGAAAGAACACCATCTGATCTCACTTTCACCCCAACTCCGAGAAAGGCGTAAGGAGTTCTGGAATAACTCTTTTGTGCAGTTGCTTCACCAACACAATCTTGCCACCAACGCCACTAACTGCTGGATCTGTGGATTGCTACCACATGCCACTGGGCACTCAATCCCTTTCATCCCTTCACCTTTTTCTGTCCATGGTTCCTGCCTCGCCTGGCTGATCCTCCTACAGGAGAGCTACAAGGACAATGCCACTTCCGGCAGAACCATGTCACACTTCTACCATGGGTTCTGGATGAACAAAACTGGTAGAACTTCCGCCCTCTTCTGCCCTCTGAGATCGAACGCTTCCTTTCACATGGACATCCCTGCCAAAGAACGAGTTGAAATGCAAGTGTTCAACAATCCAGCCAGACCCACCTTCTCTTACCTCCGAAAACGGACGGCCGCCACCCTAACAGTGGCCCTGTCCGTCATCAACATCACTGGATCTGTATGCCTCGAAGGCCTGGGGGCACAACTGGTGGGCCACAGCTCCTGCCTCATCACCCGAACATTGGATTCAGTTGACCCACCCTCCTTTGTTGCCTCCCCGAATATGTACTTCGTCTGCGGTACTAAGGCCTACACCTGGCTCCCGAAAGGTTGGGGAGGCACCTGCTACATCGCCTTTGTCCTTCCTCCGACGTATGTGGCTCCAGCAAACCATCACCGACAGAAACGGGCCAAAGACATTGTGCAGGCCGACTCCACCGGAGCACAGTTCATGGACGCAGTAAAAGGTCTTGTTCCGCTCTGGGGTCCGATGGCAAACAGCCGTGCCATCCGCCACTTAACCCAGGCAGTCGAAACAGCAATGAACATTACAGCTGGCGCCCTCGCCAACAACACCGCTGAGCTTCAGGCCGTCCGCCTGGTGGCTCTCCAGAACCGCCTTGTTCTAGATGTGGTTCTGGCTGATCGTGGAGGAGCATGCCGCATCATTGGGTCCAGCTGTTGTACCTACGTACCGGATAACTCACCCTCAGTCTACAAAGCAATTGAACACCTCCACAGACTGTCCACAGAGGTCCATCAAGAGCAAGAAGAATGGTCACTGGGGAGTTGGTTTTGGGACACTATTAAAGGTTGGGGATGGAGGCTGTTTTCATTTATCCTCATACCAATCGTGATACTATGTGGATGTTGCTTGGGGATTCAGTGTCTGCCACCTTTATGTTCGCTTTTTATGAACTGCATCTGCCCTAAGACTTTGAACTTTGAAACAGAGCGGATGAAAGCCCTTTATGAGGTGGAGGTCCGTAGTATTATGGGGATAAATCCGAACTAGACAAGCTGGCGAGATATGTTAAAAGGGAGGACTGTGGAAATTTAGCTTACGAACTGAACATTATCTGCGCCATCTTGCCTCTCCCCAGCGCCACGCACAGCGAATGCACGGCCGCCATTTTAGGCACCCCACTCTCTCCCCGCTCATTGTCACTCGCCAGCGCGTTCCCCTGACGCTGCAAGCATCCCCCGCGCGCCGGCCACCCCCGCTCTCTCATACAGGCCATAAACCCTCTCCTTCTGCGCGACCCTGCTACGGAACCACTTCCGACCGACAACCCATACATGGTCATGCCTCTCCTTTGATAACCCCCTTCCTCTGCGCCCCATTGTCCGAACTGGTCCCAGGCCATCACCTAGCCCTGCGGATGCAGTTTATTGCCCCTACTGTAAGGGAAACACCCCACGTCAAAGGGATTACAGTAGATCAAAGCCCCTACTCCCTGAGACCCGACCGGTCACACACACCCCCCAGGAATTGGCGGAATACCCTGCTGCGCAATAGCCATCTCCTACTGTGGGTGGGGTGGGAACTTCTACTGTATCTATGTGTGGGATCGGATCTGAACCGGCGCTTCAGGGGATATTCCCCCATGCATCAAGGGAATCTCAAGAATGTACTATGTGTAATAAAGCAATAAACCAGTGTATAAGAGACTAGGTCTCAGAGATGCAGTTAGAGCACCTCGTGACGATACCTTGCTGTCTGATCTGATGTGTTCTGCTCCGACGGAATAAAACTTTGTTTCCTGCCTTCCAGTCTCCGGCGCCTGCCTCTTTCATTGGTAAATTATCGAGTGGTATAAGAGGCGATTACCGCCGGGCAAATACTTGAAAGGTTATCGACTGAAACTGCCGCTACCATTTAACAGGAGCATACATCGATGATATAGTCATCTATAGTGATTCCTGGACCCAACACATGTCTCACCTACACCGAGTGATACAAGCGTTGGAAACATATGGCCTTAAAATAAATCCGGCGAAAAGTCATTTGGCAGCTCAGACGGTGAAATATCTGGGGTATTTATTGGGGGAGGGCGTCATCAGGCCCCAGGGTTCCAAATTGTCGGCCATCTCACAAATACCGTTGCCCCGAAACAAAAGGACCCTCTGGGCATTTTTAGGGTTACTCGGTTACTATCGCCGCTTTATCCCCAACTTTTCCCACATAGCGGCCCCCCTCACTGACCTGCTGCAAAAAGACCGAAACACAGAACACATCCTGAAAAACCCCGGCCCTGACATCATACACGCATTCGAAACCTTAAAAACCTCCCTTACTTCTGACACAGTCCTAGTCAGTCCGGATTATTCCCTCCCATTTGTCCTACAAACAGATGCGTCAGACCAGGGTTTAGGAGCTGTGTTATCCCAGGTCACCAAAGAGGGAGAGGGAAGACCCATAACCTACATTAGCCGCAAACTATTCCCACGAGAGAGCAGATACGCCGTGATAGAAAAAGAAGCACTGGCGATTAAATGGGCAATCGAGACTTTACGGTATTATCTCGAAGGGAGAGACTTCACCCTCTATACAGATCACGCCCCCTTAGAGTGGTTATCCCGAAATAAAGGCAACAACGAAAGGGTCATGAGATGGTTCCTTGCCTTACAGCCCTATAGGTTCCAAACGAAACATCGTAAGGGAACGGAACAAGGGAACGCGGACTTTTTGTCACGATATCCCCAAGACTCAGGACCTAGTAGTAAGACAGCAAGGGGAAGGGGATGTGAGGAGGTGGGGCCGGGGCCACGATGTCCAACCCCTGTCTCACCTGGTTTACGGGGAATACGAACACCAGAGGGACAGCGTAGGTCTCGAAACGCAGTTCCGAACCGTCCGTCTACCACACCCCCCTTTCCTCTCTTCCTGCAGACGGACCTGACGCAGCACAAAGGAGGGGCTAACCCCGGAAGCAGTCCGGCTCCACCACTCAAAGGAGACCTGACCCAGGACGTAGTCTGTCGAAGCGGAGCAGGAGGAAGACGAAGGACGACGCGAGCAGAGCAGGGAGAAGAGGAGACGAACGACCGCGAACCGGACCAGGACGAGATCGAGGCGGAGGATCCGGAGGAGTTCTGGAGTGAGGACTGGTGGTGTCCCCCGGAGGAGGCTGTGGAGCGGCCGCAGCTCTGGAGAGTTGCGGCGGGGCCGGGTAAGTAACGACACTCCAGGGGAAAGGCCGGTAGGGTAGAGGGCGGAGGGAGGACACTGAGGGTGGGTAGGGCGGAACCGGCACGGGCGGGATCCCGGGGCACTGGTAGTTTATTCCCCCTGCACTTTCTTTAGTTGTCCTGCGTGTCCCTTCGTGTTTTCCCTGAGCACCGAGCGTGTCTGGCGGGTCTTGTATATCAAGCAACCGGACACCAATCCTCCTCACCAGACGTACCACTCCCCACACGACCCTTTGGTCCATTTTTCCTTTCTTTCTTAGCGTGAGCCGAATTACCTGATTCTAAGCTGACGTAGAGGATCTACACTCCCCTTACTATTGGTCTTTTCTTAATACACAAAGTGGAGGCACGGTGGTCCCAGTAACAGGACCAACCCACACAGAACCACGGGTGAGGTGACGGTTTAAGTAACCCTTACTCTAAGTGAATCCGACACTGACGGCCCCCTGTTTTCTTCTTTTCATGAGCCTTCGGGAGGAACCAACCACGGCCGAAGAAGCGAAGCAGACACCTTTGAGGTCCAACTTTGAGGAAGAAGACGACGACCAGCGTGGCCCCAGTACCGCTTCAGGAGCGAGAAACGATATCTTTCCAACCCCCATAGCAAAGAGTGGCCTGTCTGACAATAAATCATTCTCACTTGGAAAATATATTCAGCCTCCGCGTCTGTATATCCGACCCGCCCTCCCACACTCATGCATGCAAAAATATTTTGTTTGCAATTCTTCCCCATGAGGGGTCCCTCACAGACCACTCAGTCAATCTCCTGGGGTCAGGATACCTCTATCCTGACACCTTATAAACTATTTTGATTTTATTCCTTCCCCAGAACCGTGTCCCAATTGACAAAATGGCTGCTGCAACCTTTCTCTCAGGTCATTGCTGTTGGCGCGTGGATCCTCGGATCCTCCATGGTGAGTCGGCAGTAGATCCGCGTCTCTAGATAAACATTAATCTTTTTTCTTTAATAACTCCAAAGCTGCTGAACATATATACACCAAATTACAAAAAGCACTCTTTTTGGACCAAGATCTAGCCATCTGCCATATTTGGTGTTATTCCGTTCAGCGGTTCGGGCTGTAGTAGTCCAAAATCCCTATCGGAAATTACATGGGGAAAATGCGTTTTGGGACAACCCACCTTTTTCTCAGCCCCATCTTGAGGAATCACCCCAAAAGTTTTCAGACAGCAACTGAAGTGACTGGTACACTTGTTTTAATCATTTTGTGACAATTTGTCAAACGGCACCAAAGTTATTAGCGAATCAAAAAATACTTTTCCTATGGACACTAGATCCTAACTTAAACTACCGACTGGCAACAACCAGTTGGATCTATAAATCTATTATCTATATATAGATATATATTTATATATCTATATATATATATGAAACGGCTCCAAAGAAAAGAATAGTACAGGAGATGGCACTCCGTAGAGACAGAAATGTTCTTTATTTGCAGGTGGCATGTAGACAGACAAACGTCTACGCATTTCGGCTGAGACAGCCTTGTTCACAATATTTTTATGTTCCTTTAAGAAAGTGCCATCTTTCTTGCATGGTATGCCCCCACTTTTTGCTGAATGTACTTTGACTGAGTGTGCCCTGGACTCCTGCCAATCAGGTGCCCAGGGCCTATGATCCTTCCCTAAAAACCCAAAACCCGAATTGGCAAACCTTGGCCACATGTCAGCCCCTGGTAAATGGTACCCTAGGTACCCAGGGCCTTGTGACCAGGGAAGGCCTCTAAGGGCTGCAGCACTCATTGTGCCACCCTTAGAGGCCCTGTACCCTTACACACACACACTGCCCTTGCAGGCTGGGTGTCTGGGTGCAAGACAAAACAAAGAGTCGACATGGCACACATCCCTGTGTGCCATGCCCATCACCTACACTGCCATGGCATACATCAGCCACCCCTCCATCACCTACACTGCCATGGCATACATCAGCCACCCCTCTAGCTGGGTGCCCTATGCCAATGGTGTGGGCACAGGAGCAGGAGCCCTCTACCCCTACAGTACCCAGGTCCATTCCTGGGCACTGTAAGTGCAGTGCTGCCATTTAAGAGTACATGGTGCTGAAAGCGCGTCAAACACGAATTTCCCAGCACCATAATGGCAACAAAGAAGACTGAGAAGTTTGGTATCAATCTTCTCAGTACATTAAACCCACACTGATGCCAGTGTGGGATTTAATGTACCAAGCACCCCAGAGGGCATTGCCCCCTAAAACCTAACCTACAATCCACGTCTGTTCTGAGGCTACCACAGAGCAGACATGTTGCTGGACCCCTGGGTAGGAGAGCCCCTGCTCTCCTGGGCCTGCAACAATGCACATCCTGGACGAGGTGCTAAATCTCCTCTCCCAGGATGGGCAGGAGGAAGCTTCAAAGGCATGCTGCCTCTATGAGCTTCCCCAGGCCACTGCAACCCCCCACTCTGGCAGGAAGCTTGGCCGGAAACCCCAAATAAGGACAGGGGATGTGCCAGCCTGCCAACCCCACCCCTCAGGTGGGGGAGGCGAGGTGAAGCACATCTCCGGGCTCTCGCCATCTTGAAGATGGGAAGCCCTGCCCTATCAGGACTAGGCTACTGCCCCCCTCCCACAGGAGAGAGGCAGGATAGGGGGTGTACCCACCCCAGGACAGGGACCCATTGGTCCCTGCCCTTCACCTACCTGTAACACCCCTAAATCTAGTATTTAGGGGCACCCTGAACCTTCCTTCCCCAGATTCCAGATTCCAAAATCCAAAGAAGAGCTAGAAGAAAGAAGACCTGCCCTGCAGCTGCTAAGAATAGGAAGACACTGTTGGAAACCGGGCAACCGGGTTAGCAGTCACCAGGTTCCCAGCACAGTGGTAGCTTGGCTCGAGCGGTTGGGGGTCAGGCACCGTGTTAAGCGTACGTCACACCCTCACAATAACCATGCGTTCATCCGTTCCAAAAACGACACTACACCGTAAAAATTATGGAAGTCAAGTTTAAAATATATATGTCTTTATCTTATTTTCTCTTAGTTGCAGGTTTCATAACATAAATACAATACAATAGGATTTTCCTTTAAAAGAGCAGGTCAAATAAACAATGCTACTTCGGAATTTCAATAAATAGGTTCAGGTCATCATTAAGCAGAGAATAAATAGATATGCAATAAAAACAGACGACAAATAAATACAGTCAGACAATAAATACAGTGCAAGAATAAATTAGTGGAAGACAATAAATAAAGCACCTTCAATAAATAAGGTAAAACAATCAATGACAATTACAGTTCAGATCATTTTCATGAGGTCACTTGGTCTTACTTTGCCCATACACAACTTATGGTCATTTGGATGGCATGGGGGTGTCCCACCTAGATTGGTCAAGGCTGGGGCCTAAGCTGAGGCAGAACAAGGGTAACCTAAAGATCTGGCCCTCCAAACTACACAGCCCTTTATGGAGGTCACAGTACCAGTCTCAGTTCACCCCTGGCACTCCCAGGCTGGTCCTAACACCCCTTTACCCCTAGGATGGTCTTTTAGGGCTCCACGGGGCCTCAGACGCCCCCTCTACCACTTACTGTCCTTTTCACGCTGATCGGCTCTGCTCGGCGCCGTGCCGATGCCGTGAGGCGGCTCCGGATCGATGTCGTTGGGCGGCCTCGACTCGATGTCGCTGGGCGGTCTCGACTCGATGTCGCTGGGCGGTCTCAACTCGATGCCGCTGGGCGGTCTCGGCTCGATGTCACTGGGCGGTCTCGACTCGATGTCGCTGGGCGGTCTCGACTCGATGTCGCTGGGCGGTCTCGACTCGATGTCGCTGGGCGGCCTCGGCTCGATGTCGCTGGGCGGTCTCGACCCGATGTCGCTGGGCTGTCTCGACTCGATGTCGCCTTCCGGCGTCGCAGGGACTCGGTCTCCCCACTTCCGGGTGTCTCCGGAGTGCGATCTCCACTCCCGACCTCCGGCGCGCTTCACCTTCGTTTCCGGCGACTCCGGTGGGCGGACTTCACTCCCCCGTCGACGCCTCACCTCGACCTCAGGTGACTCCCGACTCGACCTCCGGCGCCTCTCCACGACCTCCGTCGGCGCCCTCACTCGACCTCGGGTGACTCCTTACTCGACCTCCGGTGCCTCTCCACGACCTCCGTCGGCGCCCTCACTCGACCTCTGGCGGCTCCGGGTATGACGTCTGCTTTCTGTCAGCGCCGCTTCTCTACCTCAGACCCCAGGTCTCCAGGCTTCTCGACGTCAGGACTCCAGGAGGACACTGCTGAACAGGTCAGGAGCTTGCTGTTCTTCCTCTTTAAGGCCTGTTCCAAATGTTCAGTTCCTTAAGATGGTTCTTCTGGTCTTGGTCCCACACAGGGCTTTAGGCTGGGCTTGGTCAGTAGAGACTAGCATCAAGGGTGGGTTTCTGGACCCCACTCCAAGCACTGGTTTCCACCTCTGCTGCCTTACTCCGACCTCCTTCTATCTCTGTCCTCTCTCTTCTCCAGTCAGTTGCCAACTGCCACCCTGAGATGGCCTCCCAACATTCTAAACTGCCTCCCACTATCCCAGGATTCTAGAATGTTCCAGAAGGTTCTGGTTATGTCACAGGTGACAATGGGTGGCCACCATTTTGTGTCTCAGGCCCTCAGACAGAAGTTCCAGGGGTAGGGAAAATGGCTCCCCGACCCTGCATCAACACTAAAAAGTCTAGTGGTTCCCAAAAAGGAAAAATTATAACAGGGTTTGAGGCAGAAGTGGGACAAAATAAATAATGATGAGGAGGGACCACCCAAAGGGCTGACAGGTCTAACACGCGTCCCCCCCCAGCTGAAAGTGGGGAGAGCTACCCAACCCCTTGGGAGTTCTCATCACTAAGGCGGAAATACCTTGAGAGACCGTCTGCATTGATGTGGTCCACTCCAGGCCGATGTTCCACCTGAAAGTCCATTCCCTGTAGGGAGATAGACCACCTTAGCAACTTGGGATTCTCCCCCTTCATCTGCATCAGCCACCGAAGGGGTCTGTGATCGGTCTGAACTAGGAAGTGCGAGCCAAACAGGTATGGCCGCAACTTCTTCAGAGCCCATACCACTGCAAAGGTTTCACGCTCTATTGCACTCCACTTCTGTTCCCTGGGAAGTAGTCTCCGGGATAGGAAGACCACGGGTTGATCCAGACCCTCTTCATTGAGTTGCGATAACACTGCCCCAATGCCATGTTCCGATGCGTCCGTCTGGACAATGAACTCCTTGGAAAAGTCTGGGGCCCTTAAGACCGGGGCCTCGCACATGGCTTGCTTCAGTTTCACAAAGGCCTGCTGACAAGCCTCCGTCCAGACTACCCGTCGAGGTTGCTTCTTGGACGTAAGCTCCTTGAGGGGGGCCACAATGGTACCATACCCCTTCACGAAGCGGCGGTAATATCCGGTGAGGCCCAGAAAAGCTCGGACCTCAGTCTGAGTCTTGGGGGGTTCCCAGGCCATGATGGCCTCGATTTTCGCCTGGAGGGGTTGCACCGCTCCCCTACCCATCAAGTGTCCAAGGTACACTACCGACCCCTGCCCGATCTGGCATTTACTGGCCTTGATCGTTAAACCAGCGTGCTTCAGGGCCTGGAGAACAGCTTGCAGGTGACACAAGTGATCCTCCCAGCTGTTACTGAAGACGGCAATGTCGTCCAGATAAGCAGCAGAGAAACTCTCCATTCCAGTGAGGATCTGGTTCACCAGACGCTGAAACGTGGCAGGTGCGTTCTTGAGCCCAAAGGGCATCACGCAGAACTGGTAGTGGCCCTTGGGCGTGGAGAAGGCTGACCTTTCCTTAGCTCCATCAGTCAGAGAGATCTGCCAGTACCCGGAAGTAAGGTCAAAGGGACTCAGATATTGGGCAGCTCCCAGCCGGACAATCAGTTCATCCGCCCTCGGGATCGGATGAGCATCAGTCTTAGTTACTGAGTTCAGTCCCCGGTAGTCCACACAGAACCTCAGTTCCGGTTGGGCACCCGGTGGTACAGCTTTTGGTACTAATACCACCGGACTGGACCAGGGGCTGCTGGAAGGTTCAATCACTCCTAGCTCCAGCATCTTAGTGACTTCACTGTGAATGCTGGCCTTCACCTTGTCTGTCATCCGGTAGATCTTTGACTTCACAGGTGGGCTGTCTCCTGTGTCCACGTCATGGACGCACAGGTGAGTCCTACCCGGAACAAGGGAGAACAACGAAGAGTACTGCCCCAGGACCTGGCGGCAGTCCTCCTGCTGTTCAGGAGTTAGGGACGGGGAGAGAATCACTCCCTCCACCAACCCATCCTTCTCTTGAGACGCAAATAAGTCGGGGAGAGGCTCGCTTTCCACGTCCTCTGCTCCGTCAGTCACCATCAGCAATATGACTTTGGGCCTCTCATGGTGGGGTTTGAGGCGGTTGGCATGCAGCACCCGTAGGGGCTGGCGAGGGGTCTTCAGATCCACCAAGTAGGTAGCCTTACCCTTCTTCTCCAACACCTCAAAGGGTCCTGACCAGCGATCCTGGAGGGCGCTAAGCTCTTCTGGTTCGATCACCCACACCTTCTGGCCAGGCTCCAATTCCACCGGGTGAGCATTGTGGTCATACCACGCCTTCATCACTGCTTGGCTGGCTTCCAAGTTGTCAGAAGCTTGCTTCCACAACTTAGCCATTTGGCTCCGGAAGGCCAGCATGTAGCTCACCACGTCCTGGGGAAGCTTTCTGGGAGTTCTTTCCCATCCGTCTCTCACCAGGCCGAGAGGTCCACGCACAGGGTGCTCATACAAAAGCTCGAAGGGGCTGAAGCCCACTCCCTTCTGTGGCACTTCCCTGTTGAAAACAATAGACAGGGTAGGAGGACGTCCCATTTCCTCCGCAGGCTTTCAGGCAGACTTCTGATCATGCCTTTCAAGGTTTTATTGAACCTCTCCACCAGACCATTGGTCTGGGGGTGGTAAGGAGTGGTGAACCGGTAGGTCACTCCACACTCCTTCCACATGGCCCGCATGTATGCTGACATGAAGTTGGTCCCCCTGTCAGACACAACTTCCTTGGGAAAACCCACTCGGGTAAAGATTCCCATCAGGGCCCTAGCCACAACAGGTGCAGTAATGGTCCTCAGAGGTATAGCCTCTGGGTACCGTGTGGCATGATCCACCAGAACCAGGATAAACCTGTGACCAGCTGTAGTAGGTGGATCTAACGGACCCACAATGTCGATGCCCACCCTTTCAAAGGGGGTGCTAACGACAGGAAGTGGTTCCAGGGGAGCTTTCAGCTTCACCCCTGTTTTCCCACTGGCTTGACAAGACACGCACGTCCGGCAGTAGGTGTCGGACGACACTTTCATTTGAGGCCAATAAAAGTGTGGGACAAGCCGGGCAAAGGTCTTGTCTTGCCCCAGGTGTCCTGCCAAGGGGATCTCATGAGCCAATTCCAGGAGAAAGGCTCGATAACATTGAGGGACAACCAAGGCCCGTGACGTTCCGTGCATGGGTGCCTTGGGTTCACTGTAGAGGAGGCCATCCTCCCAGTAAATGTTGTAATTCCCCTCAACGTTCCCTGCTGCCTGGGCTTCGGCCTGTCGCCTCAGTCCCTCAAGGGTAGGACACTCCCTCTGGCCCTTGCAGAATTCCTCCCTGGTCGGCCCTCCCTCCACGTGCCACCCGGCCTGGATGGGTAGGTTCTCCAGTTCGGTAACATCCCCCTCCGCGGACTCCTGGTCCACCACCTCCGGTGGCCTATCCGTCACACGGGGCGCGGATGCCGAGGCAGGCTCCTCCTGCCCTCGGTTCTTCCCTTGGTCAGCAGCCGGCGGTGCCTTTGTTCCAGGCTCCCGCCTAAACGAACTCCCCCTCCGGGTAGTCGCAGACCCTGTGCTGACACAGGCCCAGTCAGGTGTACCCAGCATCTCAGCATGAGTCCGGTATTCCACCTCCTTCCAAGCATTATGCTCCATGTCATTCCCCAGCAGACAATCGACTGGCACGGCAGGGCTTACGGCAACTCGAAGCAACCCTGCAACCCCTTCCCATTCAAATGGAACCTCGGCCACCGGATAGTGGCCCATTCTGCCGTCAGCCATCGCGGCAGGGTGGAGTGCATTGGGTATCACCTGCTCTGGAGACACCAGTTGGCTACGTACCATAGTCATACTGGCTCCTGTGTCTCTCAGAGGCTCCCCTCTTTGGCCGTTGATGGTGACCCACTGCCCATACTTTGTGGTATTTGCGGGCACCTGGATCTTAGGAACCATCTCCCGTTCTCCCAGGGACACTAAAGTGACACCCGCCCACTCCCTTCCCTTATCTAAAGGCATCTCCTCCCCGAGCACTACACTAGCTACTCCGGTGCCTTTCCTCCGATGGGAGGGGGTGGTCTTTTCGGGCACTTCACATCTCCCTTATAGTGTCCGACACCACCGCACTTGAAGCAATGGACAACCCTTGGCTGCTGACTCTGGCCAGGATTAGGGTTTCTGGGTGGGTTAGCCCTAGGGGTGAATCCCGTTCCCTTCCCTTGGAAACTATTTTGGGGGCCTTTAGAGAACTCCGTTTTCTTTTCCCCTCCCTCTTTCTTCTGGGGGGCGCCCTGTCCGGTCTTTTGAGAGACCCCTCCAATCCCCCTTGTGGACACCCGGGTACTAGCCCAAATGTCCGCCTCCTCAGCAAGCTTCCGGGGATTGGTCAGCTTGCTATCCACCAGGTGTTGACGCAGTTCAGGGAAACATTTTTCGAGCAGGTGTTCCTTCAACATCAAATCAAACAACCCCTCGTAGTCCCTCACCTCGCTGCCCTGTATCCAACCCTCTAATGCCTTCTTTGCATAGTCCAGGAAATCCACCCAATTCTGTGTGCCCAGTTTGTGGCTACCCCGGAACTTCTGTCTGTACTTCTCGGGTATTAGTCCAAACTTCCTCACGAGCGCCACTTTCATGGTGGGGTAGTGGGTCTGCTCATCCTGCTCCAGGGCCAATAATGTATTCCTACCAGCTGGAGGCATGTATTTATACAATCCCCCTCCCCAATATTTCTCTGGAACCCCAAGGACTCTTAAAGAGACCTCATAGGCCGCTAGCCACTTGGCGATATCATCTCCCGCACTATAGCTGGCTACTATGTCTTTTGGCAGATAGGGTTTGGGTTCCCTGGTGATTTCTCTTTCTTCGCTGCCACCATTAGGAACAGTGTGTGCCCCGACCCGTAGGATCTGGAGATCTATCTCCCTGAGCCTCAACTCGTGAGCCATCCTCCGTTCCTCCTTTTCTTTCTCCAGCTTCGCCAATTCCCATGTGAGCTGTCTTTTCTCCCTCCGGTCAGTTAATTCTGCTTCTGATAAGCCATTGCTAGAGACACTGCTGCCCTTCCTTGAAAGTGTTCTGGGCCCCGCTAATAGGTTCCCCACCTCAGGTTGGTACAAACCAGCCCCCTCGCTGTCAGGCTCTCCATCCTTGTCCTCCTTCTCGACCTTACTTTCTCGCCGTGCCTCCCCCAAGCCCTCAAGCTGGTCTGGAGTTCACCCTTCTTTGCACCTTGGGGACAAAACACCCCTTCTCGCTGACAAAACTCTCTGAGTTGGGCCACAGTGTAAGTTTCCACATCCTCCAACACAAACTCCATTTTGCCCACTCAGGATAGAAGACGGTTGCTTACAGAAGCTATGCAGGGGGGTACCTTTTGTAATACCTCCTCCCACCACCAGAAGTAAATTTGGAAAAAACAAAACTCGAAATTAGGAAGTCCGCTTGGAGAAAACTCCCGGTGTAGGCCTATGGACTACCCAAAGTTATTGTCGAGTAGACGCAAGCACAGCTCTATCCCACTGCTGAACACCAATTTTATGTTGGAAACCGGGCAACCGGGTTAGCACTACAGTCACCAGGATCCCAGCACAGTGGTAGCTTGGCTCGAGCGGTTGGGGGTCAGGCACCGTGTTAAGCGTACGTCACACCCTCACAATAACCATGCGTTCATCCGTTCCAAAAACGACACTACACAGTAAAAATTATGGAAGTCAAGTTGAAAATATATATGTCTTTATCTTATTTTCTCTTAGTTGCAGGTTTCATAACATAAATACAATACAATAGGATTTTCCTTTAAAAGAGCAGGTCAAATAAACAATGCTACTTCGGAATTTCAATAAATAGGTTCAGGTCATCATTAAGCAGAGAATAAATAGATGTGCAATAAAAACAGACGGCAAATAAATACAGTCAGACAATAAATACAGTGCAAGAATAAATTAGTGGAAGACAATAAATAAAGCACCTTCAATAAATAAGGTAAAACAATCAATGACAATTACAGTTCAGATCATTTTCATGAGGTCACTTGGTCTTACTTTGCCCATACACAACTTATGGTCATTTGGATGGCATGGGGGTGTCCCACCTAGATTGGTCAAGGCTGGGGCCTAAGCTGATGCAGAACAAGGGTAACCTAAAGATCTGGCCCTCCAAACTACACAGCCCTTTATGGAGGTCACAGTACCAGTCTCAGTTCACCCCTGGCACTCCCAGGCTGGTCCTAACACCCCTTTACCCCTAGGATGGTCTTTTAGGGCTCCACGGGGCCTCAGACGCCCCCTCTACCACTTACTGTCCTTTTCACGATGATCGGCTCCACTCGGCGCCGTGTCGATGCCGTGAGGCGGCTCCGGATCGATGTCGCTGGGCGGCCTCGGCTCGATGTCGCTGTGCGGTCTCGACCCGATGTCGCTGGGCTGTCTCGACTCGATGTCGCCTTCCGGCGTCGCAGGGACTCGGTCTCCCCGCTTCTGGGTGTCTCCGGAGTGCGATCTCCACTCCCGACCTACGGCGCGCTTCACCTTCGTTTCCGGCGACTCCGGTGGGCGGACTTCACTCCCCCGTCGACGCCTCACCTCGACCTCAGGTGACACCCGACTCGACCTCCGGCGCCTCTCCACGACCTCCGTCGGCGCCCTCACTCGACCTCGGGTGACTCCGTACTCGACCTCCGGTGCCTCTCCACGACCTCCGTCGGCACCCTCACTCGACCTCTGGCGGCTCCGGGTACGACGTCTGCTTTCTGTCAGCGCCGCTTCTCTACTTCAGACCCCAGGTCTCCAGGCTTCTCGACGTCAGAACTCCAGGAGGAGACTGCTGAACAGGTCAGACAATAAATACAGTGCAAGAATAAATTAGTGGAAGACAATAAATAAAGCACCTTCAATAAATAAGGTAAAACAATCAATGACAATTACAGTTCAGATCATTTTCATGAGGTCACTTGGTCTTACTTTGCCCATACACAACTTATGGTCATTTGGATGGCATGGGGGTGTCCCACCTAGATTGGTCAAGGCTGGGGCCTAAGCTGAGGCAGAACAAGGGTAACCTAAAGATCTGGCCCTCCAAACTACACAGCCCTTTATGGAGGTCACAGTACCAGTCTCAGTTCACCCCTGGCACTCCCAGGCTGGTCCTAACACCCCTTTACCCCTAGGATGGTCTTTTAGGGCTCCACGGGGCCTCAGATGCCCCCTCTACCACTTACTGTCCTTTTCACGATGATCGGCTCCGCTCGGCGCCGTGTCGATGCCGTGAGGCGGCTCCGGATCGATGTCGTTGGGCGGCCTCGACTCGATGTCGCTGGGCGGTCTCGACTCGATGTCGCTGGGCGGTCTCGACTCGATGTCGCTGGGCGGTCTCGACTCGATGTCGCTGGGTGGTCTCGACTCGATGTCGCTGGGCGGCCTCGGCTCGATGTCGCTGTGCGGTCTCGACCCGATGTCGCTGGGCTGTCTCGACTCGATGTCGCCTTCCGGCGTCGCAGGGACTCGGTCTCCCCGCTTCCGGGTGTCTCCGGAGTGCGATCTCCACTCCCGACCTACGGCGCGCTTCACCTTCGTTTCCGGCGACTCCGGTGGGCGGACTTCACTCCCCCGTCGACGCCTCACCTCGACCTCAGGTGACACCCGACTCGACCTCCGGCGCCTCTCCACGACCTCCGGCGGCGCCCTCACTCGACCTCTGGCGGCTCCGGGTACGACGTCTGCTTTCTGTCAGCGCCGCTTCTCTACCTCAGACCCCAGGTCTCCAGGCTTCTCGACGTCAGAACTCCAGGAGGACACTGCTGAACAGGTCAGGAGCTTGCTGTTCTTCCTCTTTAAGGCCTGTTCCAAATGTTCAGTTCCTTAAGATGGTTCTTCTGGTCTTGGTCCCACACAGGGCTTTAGGCTGGGCTTGGTCAGTAGAGACTAGCATCAAGGGTGGGTTTCTGGACCCCACTCCAAGCACTGGTTTCCACCTCTGCTGCCTTACTCCGACCTCCTTCTATCTCTGTCCTCTCTCTTCTCCAGTCAGTTGCCAACTGCCACCCTGAGATGGCCTCCCAACATTCTAAACTGCCTCCCACTATACCAGGATTCTAGAATGTTCCAGGAGGTTCTGGTTATGTCACAGGTGACAATGGGTGGCCACCATTTTGTGTCTCAGGCCCTCAGACAGAAGTTCCAGGGGTAGGGAAAATGGCTCCCCGACCCTGCATCAACACTAAAAAGTCTGGTGGTTCCCAAAAAGGAAAAATTATAACAGGGTTTGAGGCAGAAGTGGGACAAAATAAATAATGATGAGGAGGGACCACCCAAAGGGCTGACAGGTCTAACAGACACCAACTGCTTTGGCCCCAGCCCTACCGGCCTGTCGACCCTCAAACCTGCTCCTGCTCCAACCCGGCATCTCTTGTGGCCAGCAACCTCACAAACCCCGGAGGACCTGGCTATCTTTTGACTCTAAACCCCTGGGACTCCCATGAGTAGAAGCTCTACTCAAAATCTACTTCTAATCCCTGGCAGCAGCCCGGAACCGTGAACCCTTCACACTCTGCACCCACCAAGCCTGGCCAGTGCCGGAGTGAACAAAGACCACGAAGACGACCCCACGGCGACTGTTACCCCGAGTCCTGCACCCAAGGACCTCCCTCGACACTCCTGAAGAAGCCTGCAGCCTCAGAACCAGGTGCCCCCCCAACCGCGATCAACAGAGGGTAAGATTTCCTGACACCAAAAGGCACCCCTGCACCCGGTGCCCCGCGGCCCCCTTTGCCCAATCCCAGGGTACCTACCTATCCTCCAACTACCCAACTTACCTCTCGAAGTGGTGGTGGCACCTGAAGAATCTTCATCCCTGAGCTTGCAGTCTTTTTCTAAACCGGAGATTTCCCATTGAAATCAATTGAGCGCCCGAAGGCTCAAAAGCACCCTGCACACAGCCGCCCGAGTGGCCCTGGCAGTGCAACCTCTACACCGAACTACTTCCCCACTTTCCCTGAGTAAGTGACCAGGAGCCCAGCTCCCACAGCTCCGTGGCCTGCTAATCAGCATCCACTAACCAAGGCCCCCCTACCTCTTATAGGATAACATTGGGCCTAACTCTCTCTGCACCCGGCCGCCCTTGTGCCGCTGAGGGTAGATCAACTGTACCTACCTGACCCTGGGAGACCCCTGAGTCTATGCCCAGAACCTTAACTCTGCCAGTCGAGTACTTACCTTTAAACCGATAACTAAATTTTCTCCATAGGGTAACATTGACTGGCTTTTCCTGAAATTTCTTCTTAGTGTGGACTTTTCAAAACTTAAAATATTCACCAAAAATCAGCCGAGTAACGAAAACGAAAATACTCACCTGCTCTTAGGTGAGCTCCCAATGCTGGATCTTGGTGCCCAGCACGGACTCTGAAAAATACTTACAACTGTACTTACCAGTAACCCAATTTTCTCCCATAGGAAATCATTGACTGTGTTTCTGTGAAATTTCTTCTGTGTCAATTTCTGCAAACTTGAAATATTCTTTAAAAATCGTATAATTTCTGAAGACGTAATTACTTACCTGTTTTGGATAAAGGTCCCAGTACTGAGTCTAGGTACCCAGTACTGGATTACAAAACTAATGAGAACATACTATACCTGCAACTTGAATTTTCTGCCATAGGAAATCATTGACTGTTTTCTATGAAATATTTTCTAATTGTCAACTTTTAAAATAGCAAAATATTGTCTAAAAATCATCACAGTAATTAAGTCGACTTTTATCACTTGATTCCAAGTACTGACCCAGGGCTGAATCTAGGATCCAGTCCTGGAATTCCAAAAGAAATCCTAAAAGTAATCTGTTGCAAATAACTTGAAACTACCATTGAACTCAATGCATTATTGTGTTTAAAATTGTGTTGCCTATTGCAACCACTTGTAACTTTCTATAAAAGTCAATTGCATATTACAAAAGTATTTATATAAAGCATCTCATTCTGGGAAATACATTTTAATACCTATTGTTGGTTCTAAAATAAAACAAGCATATATATTTTTTATATATAAACCATTGTCCTAGAGTTCAGTTATTGAGTGTGTGAGACCATTTGCTGGCTGAGTGTGTGCAACAAATGCTTTACACTATCCTCTGATACTGCCTTAATGCTCGACCAAGCTACCACTCTAGAGAGTACGATTATATCTAACTTTAGCCTCTGCCAAACCTCTGGGGACTGTGGACTCTGTACACCCTGTACCTATTTGGTAACAGTATATACAGAGCCACTTTCTCACATTGGTGGATCAGCGGTGGGATACAAACTTGCATTTGTTGGACTACTTGGTTACCATCTGATCACACGACAGAACTCTTAAAATTAACTTTTAGAATTCTGATTGGTCTTTTCCAAAAATACTAAAAGTCTGGCTAGGGCTTTGCTTTAGTCCCATTAGAATTTTAGAAAAATAAAAGACACTATAGTCAGGGTAGAGGATTAGAAATGTCAGGTAAGAATGACACAAACAAACCCAGCTATTAGTGAAAATAATAACATGGACCTGGTGGAGGAGCTCGACCTCACACCTTACTTGCACTTGTCTCAAGGAATTGAGGTCCCTATGCAAACTTAAAAATATACCAATGGGCATGCATCCAACCAAACTAGGGCTCCAGGAGCTCTTGGCTGACTATGCCAAGGACCACCCATCTGAACATGGTGATGGCCAGTCAGATGAGGAAGGGGAAGAAGAGGAGGTGGATAATAACCCCCCACACACACACTATTCCCTAGGGAGGAGAGGGCACCCATACCCTTCAATCCAAGAATTAGCATCTGTGGACCTAGAGATCGCACAGGTGACTCTGGTACCAGAGAGATCACTGGGGGACCTACCAGTGAAGAGGACAGCCTTGTAAGGCTGGCCAAAAGATTAGAGCTAGAGTCCAGGCTCCTGGCTCCAGAAAAAGAAAGGAGAGAGATGGGTTTAGCACCCATCAATGGTGGCAGCAATAATAAAAACAAGGATAGGGAGGAAACTTCTGACCTTAAAATCCCCAAAGGGATTGTCCCTAAATTTGAGGAAGGTGATGACATCACCAAATGGTTCACAGCTTTTGAGAGGGCTTGTGACATCAGAAAGTAAAGAAACATCTCTGGGGGGCACTCCTGTGGGGACTGTTCTCTGGTAACTGCAGAGACAGGCTTCTGACCCTCTCTGGGCCAGAAGCAGGATCCTATGACCTCATGAAGTAAGCTCTGATTGAGGGATTTTGATTCACTACTGAGGAGTATAGAATTAGATTCAGAGGGGCTCACAAAACCCAGACCCAGTCCTGGATTGACTTCATAGACTTCTCAGTAAAGACACTGGATGGTTGGTTAGCTGGACATGGTGTGCAGGATTTTACTGGATTGTACAATTTATTCATGAAGGAACATATGTTAAGTAACTGCACATATGAAAAGTTGCATCAGCATGTGGTAGACCTAGGTCTAATTTCTCCCCAAGAATTGGCAAAGAAGGCAGACCACTGGGTCAAGACTAGGGTGACAAGGACAACCACTGGGGTGACCAGAAGAAAGTGGTCACAAAGCCTCCTCAGGGGAAAGGTGGTGAGAATCCCCAAGATAAAAAGTCTGAGTCTTCCAAAGGGCCCCAAAAACCTGTTCAGGTGGGTGTGACCCAAACTACTCCCTATGTGCCTCAACCCTATAGGGGGAAGAACTTTGATCCCTTAAAAGTCCTGGTGTAATAACTGTAAGAGGTCAGGACACCTAACTGTAGATAAATCTTGCCCCCACAACAAAGCCCCTAAGGCACCCAGTACAGCTACTCCTGGTGCAGCAAGTATACACATGGGATCTGAGGTGTACCCTGAGCAAATCTGGGAACAAACTGAAGCAAGTCTAGTCTCCCTGGGAGGAGTGGAGTTTGCCACTGTAGCTGTGTGGTCACCAAACTTAAAGAAATATTTACAGTACCCCTGAGGTTGAGCTAAAGGCCCATGCAGCCATGCTGGGCATCCCTGAATTGGTGTGTGTGCAAACCAAAGCACAGAGCAAGAGGAAGGGTGAAAAAGTAGGTCTGGAGCCTGAAATAATGGCCCAACCAACTAAGAGAAAAGGTAAGAAGACTGGGGAACCAGCTTCTGTACAGCAAAACATTCAGGACCCCTCTCCACAGGGAGAGGATTTGGATACCCCTGAGGGAACTGAGCCCATGGAGCTTGACCCTTACCAGGTTGAACTCTTGGGCCCAGGGGGACCCTCTAGGGAAGAGCTCTGCCAGGCTCAGCGAGACTGTCCCACTCTTGAAAGCCTGAGGCAGCAAGCTGTTTCAGAAGCAAAGGGAGATATCAGTGGTACCCACAGAGCTTATTGGGAAGAGGGATTACTGTATGCTGAGGCAAGAAACCCCACTCCTGGAGCCACCAGGAGGGTGGTAGTGCCACAGAAATACAGGGAGTTCCTCCTAACTTTGGCTCATGACATCCCCCTAGCTAGACATCTGGGGCAATCCAAAACTTGGTAAAGGCTAGTGAGTCACTTTTACTGGCCCCAGATGCACCAAAAGGTGAAGGAGTTTGTCAGCTCCTGTGTTACCTGTCAAGCCAGTGGCAAGACAGGTGGCCACCCAAAGGCTCCCCTCATCCCACTACCAGTGGTGGGGGGTACCCTTTGAAAGGGTAGGAGTGGACATTGTGGGTCCACTTGAACCTCCCACAGCCTCAGGGAACAAATTCATTCTAGTAGTAGTGGATCATGCTACTAGGTACCCTGAAGCAATTCCACTTAGGACTACTACAGCTACTGCAGTAGCCAAGGCCCTCCTGGGTATCTTCACCGGGGTAGGGTTTCATAAGGAGGTGGTTTTAGACAGAGGTTCCAACTTCATGTCTGCTTACCTGACACACATGTGGAAGGAGTGTGGAGTGCAGTACAAGTTTACTACACCCTACCACCCACAGACCAATGGCCTTGTTGAGAGATTCAACAAGACATTGAAAGGTATGATCATGGGTCTCCCTGAAAAACTCAAAAGGAGATGGGATGTCCTGTTACCATGCCTTCTTTTCGCTTACAGGGAAGTACCACAGAAGGGAGTAGGTTTCTCACCCTTTGAACTTCTGTTTGGTCATCTTGTAAGGGGGCCACTTTGTCTTGTAAAAGAGGGCTGGGAGAGGCCTCTTCAAGAGCCCAAACAAGACATAGTGGACTATGTGCTTGGCCTAAGGTCCAGAATGGCTGAGTACATGGAAAAAGCATCCAAGAACCTTGAGGCCAGCCAGGAGCTCCAGAAGCACTGGTATGACCAAAAAGCTGCACTGGTTGAATTTCAACCTGGGCAACAGGTATGGGTTTTGGAGCCAGTGGCACCAAGGGCCCTCCAAGATAAATGGAGTGGCCCTTACCCTATCCCAGAAAGAAAGAGTGAGGTCACCTATTTAGTTGACCTGGGCACTAGCAGGACACCCAAAAGGGTTATCCATGTGAACCGCCTTAAGCTCTACAATGACAGGGCTGACATCACCATGCTGATGGTGACTGATGAGGAACAGGAAGAAGAGAGTGAACCTCTCCCTGACCTCCTCTCCTACAGCCCACAAGATGGGTCAGCAGATGGAGTAATCTTTTCAGACACCCTCTCTGCCCAACAGCAGACTGACTGCAAGCAAGTCTTGCAACACTATACTAGCCTCTTTTCCCTGACCCCTGGTCTGACAAACTGGTGTACCCATGATGTGGACACTGGTGACAGTGCACCTGTCAAGAACAAAATCTATCGACAGTCAGACCAAGTCAAGGAAAGCATCAAAGCTGAGGTCAGCAAGATGCTGGAGTTAGGGGTCATTGAACCCTCTGGGAGCCCCTGGGCTAACGCCAGTGGTTCTGGTCCCCAAACCTCATCAACAAGGTGAAAAGAGAGAGATGAGGTTCTGTGTGGACTATAGAGGGCTCAACTCTGTCACCAAGACAGATGCTCACCCTATTCCAAGAGCAGATGATCTGATAGATAAATTAGGGGCAGCTCAATTCCTCAGTACCTTTGACTTAATTGCAGGGTACTCGCAGATTGGCATGGCCCCAGGAGCAAAAGAAAAGACAGCATTCTCCACCCCTGATGGGCATTATCAGTTTACTGTAATACCCTTTGGGCTAAAGAATGCCCCTGCCACCTTCCAGAGGTTGGTGAACCATGTCCTGGCTGGGCTGGAATCCTTTAGTGCAGCTTATCTTGATGATATTGTGGTCTTTAGCTCCACCTGGCAGGATCACCTGATCCACCTTAGGAAGGTTTTAGAGGCTCAGCAAAATGCAGGTCTCACTATCAAGGCATCCAAATGCCAGATAGGGCAGGGCACTGTGGTGTATTTGGGCCACCTTGTAGGTGGAGGCCTAGTACAACCCTTACAACCCAAGATCCAGGCCATCATGGACTGGATAGCTCCAACAACCCAGACCCAAGTCAGGGCATTCCTTGGCTTGACTGGGTACTACAGGAGGTTTGTGAAGGGATATGGGTCCATTGTGACCCCCCTCACAGAACTCTCCTCCAAGAAGATGCCCAAGAAGGTTAACTGAATAGTTAGTTGCCAAAAGGCTTTTGACACCCTGAAAGAAGCAATGTGCTCAGCACCAATTCTAAAAGCTCCAGATTATGCCAAGCAGTTCATAGTGCAGACTGATGCCTCTGAGCTAGGGATAGGAGCGGTCCTATCCCAGACCAATGATGAAGGCCAAGACCAACCTGTTGCTTTTATAAGCAGGAGGTTACTCCCCAGAGACCAGCATGGAGTGCCATTGAGAGGGAGGCCTTTGCTGTGGTTTGGTCCCTGAAGAAGTTGAGGCCATACTTGTTTCGTACTCACTTCCTGGTTCAAACTGACCACAGACCTCTCAGATGGCTAATGTAGATGAAAGGGGAAAATCTAAAACTACTAAGGTGGTTCATCTCCCTACAGGGAATGGACTTTGAAGTGGAACACAGGCCACGGACTGCCCATCCCAATGCAGATGGACTTTCCAGGTTCTTCCACTTAGACAATGAAGACTCCATAGGGCAAGGTTAGTCTCATCACCTTTCGTTTGGGGTGGGGGGGGGGGGTTGTGTGAGAAAGTGCCATCTTTCTTTCATGGTATGCCCCCACTAATTGCTGAATGTACTTTAAACTGAGTGTGCCCTGGACTCCTGCCAATCAGGTGCCCAGGGCCTATGTTCCTTCCCTAATAACACAAAACCCAAATTGGCAAACCCTGGCCACATGTTAGCCCCTGGTAAATGGTACCCTAGGCACCCAGGGCCTTGTGACCAGGGAAGGCCTCTAAGAGCTGCAGCACTCATTGTGCCACCCTTAGAGTCCCTGTACCCTTACACACACTGCCCTTGCAGGCTGGGTGCAAGACAAAACAAAGAGTCGACATGGCACACATCCCTGTGTGCCATGCCCATCACCTACATTGCCATGGCATACATCAGCCACCCCTCTAGCTGGGTGCCCTATGCCAATGGTGTGGGCACGGGAGCAGGAGCCCTGTGCCCCTACAGTACCCAGGTCCATTCCTGGGCACTGTAAGTGCAGTGCTGCCATTTAAGAGTACACGGTGCTGAGAGCTCGTCAAACACGAACTCCCCAGCACCGTAATGGCAACACTGAAGACTGAGAAGTTTGGTATCAAACTTCTCAGCACATTAAACCCACACTGATGCCAGTGTGGGATTTAATGTACCAAGCATCTTAGAGATGCCCCCTAAAACCTAATCTACAATCCACGTCTGTTCTGAGGCTGCCTAGGCTGCCACACAGCAGACATGTTGCTGGACCCCTGGGTAGGAGAGCTCCTGCTCTCCTGGGCCTGCAACAATGCACATCCTAGGCAAGGTGCTAAATCTCCTCCCCCAGGATGGGCAGGAGAAAGCTTCAAAGGCATGCTGCCTCTATGAGCTTCCCCAGGCCACTGCAACCCCCCACTCTGGCAGGAAGCTTGGCCGGAAACCCCAAATAAGGACAGGGGATGTGCCAGCCTGCCAACCCCACCCCTCAGGTGGGGGAGGCGAGGTGAAGCACATCTCCGGGCTCTCGCCATCTTGAAGATGGGAAGCCCTGCCCTATCAGGACTAGGCTACTGCCCCCCTCCCACAGGAGAGAGGCAGGATAGGGGGTGTACCCACCCCAGGACAGGGACCCATTGGTCCCTGCCCTTCACCTACCTTTAACGCCCCTAAATCTAGTATTTAGGGGCACCCTGAACCTTCCTTCCCCAGATTCCAGATTCCAAAATCCGAAGAAGAGCTAGAAGAAAGAAGACCTGCCCTGCAGCTGCTAAGAAGAGGAAGACACCAACTGCTTTGGCCCCAGCCCTACCGGCATATCGACCCTCGAACCTGCTTCTGTTCCAACCCGGCATCTCTCGTAGCCAGCAACCTCACAAACCCCAGAGGACCTGGCTACCTTTTGACTCTAAACCCCTGGGACTCCCATGAGTAGAAGCTCTACTCAAAATCTACTTCTAATCTCTGGCAGCAGCCCGGAACCGCGAACCCTTCACACTCTGCACCCACCATGCCTGGCCTGTGCCGGAGTGAACAAAAACCACGAGGACGACCCCACGGCGACTCTGACCCCGAGTCCGGCACCCAAGGACCTCCATCGACACTCCTGAAGAAGCCTGCAGCCTCAGAACCAGGTGCCCCCCAACCGCGATCAACAGAGGGTAAGATTTCCCGACACCAAAAGGCACCCCTGCACCTGGCACCCCACGGCCCCCTGTGCCCAATCCCGGGGTACCTACCTATCCTCCAACTACCCAACTTACCTCTCGAAGTGGTGGTGGCACCTGAAGAATCTTCGTCCCCGAACTTGCAGTCTTTTTCTAAACCGGAGATTTCCCATTGAAATCAATTGAGCGCCCGAAGGCTCAAAAGCACCCTGCACCCAGCCGCCCGAGTGGCCCTGGCAGTGCAACCTCTACACCTATCTACTTCCCCACTTGCCCTGAGTAAGTGACCAGGAGCCCAGATCCCACAGCCGCGTGGCGTGCTAGTCAGCAGCCACCAACCAAGGCCCCCCTACCTCTTATAGGATAGCATTGGGCCTAACTCACTCTGCACCCGGCCGCCCTTGTGCCGCTGAGGGTAAACCAACTGTACCTACCTGACCCTGGGAGACCCCTGAGTCTATGCCCAGAACCTTAACTCTGCCAGTCGAGTACTTACCTTTAAACCGATAACTCAATTCTCTCCATAGGGTAACATTGACTGGCTTTTCCTGAAATTTCTTCTTAGTGTGGAATTTTCAAAATTTAAAATATTCACCAAAAATCAGCTGAGTAACGAAAATGAAAATACTCACCTGCTCTTAGGTGAGCTCCCAGTGCTGGATCTTGGTGCCCAGCACGGACTCTGAAAAATACTTACAACTGTACTTACCAGTAACCCAATTTTCTCCCATAGGAAATCATTGACTGTGTTTCTGTGAAATTTTTTCTGTGTCAATTTCTGCAAACTTTAAATATTCTTTAAAAATCGTGTAATTTCAGAAAACGTAATTACTTACCTGTTTTGGATAAAGGTCCCAGTACTGAGTCTAGGTACCCAGTACTGGATTACAAAAGTAACGAGAACATACTATACCTGCAACTTGAATTTTCTGCCATAGGGAATCATTGACTGTTTTCTATGAAATATTTTCTAATTGTCAACTTTTAAAATAGCAAAATATTGTCTAAAAATCATCACAGTAATTAAGTCGACTTTTATCACTTGATTCCAAGTACTGACCCAGGGCTGAATCTAGGATCCAGTCCTGGAATTCCAAAAGTAATCCTAAAAGTAATCTGTTGCAAATAACTTGAAACTACCATTGAACTCAATGCATTATTGTGTTTAAAATTGTGTTGCCTATTGCAACCACTTGTAACTTTCTATAAAAGTCAATTGCATATTGCAAAAGTATTGTAACGTCGGTCGGTCCTCAGGATCGGTTTGTAGCTAGGAATGGTCCACCTCTTGATCTAACCAAGCCTACAAGCCGTAATGGCAAAGGACAGTGGAAGGATCAAGTGGGGGAAGGAAAGGGAGGGAACAGCAGGGAAGGAGAACTGGAACAAAAGAAAAAGAACACCAGCTTGAGAACAACTTCTAATACATAGATGTGAACAAGGCAATATCAAACACTAACCCCTACCAGGGGGTGAATACACCTCTAATACCTGTAATGAAAAGGAAAACATCCTTGTAATGACTGTTGCTTGGATAGAAGGGGACGCCTTCTATCTGGAAGGACCGGAAGGTTATAACTTCAGGGAGAAAATAAGAGAACATATAGCCTTGTATGGACAAATACACACTCCTAGGAGCCAGAAGCAACTGTAATAACCTCTGCTATGTTACGGAGCACAAACCTACCCTTGTCTAGACTCCACCGCACTTCACAGGGATAGAGCGTAGGCTCCTACCACTCATATCGACCCCTGTTAAAAGATAGAGGCAGAAGAATTCCGTATAACCAGACTCTGTAGCTGACCTCCATACAAGAAAACCAACAGTAATCCAAGACTGTTAATACTACAGTGGTAAGATAGTCTTTTAGGCTTTACCCTTGTAAAACATATGTTTTGCATGTCAAAGTAAATGGCACAGAAGAACCTCCAGTGTAATGCTTCTTACACGTAGAGTCATAGGTACTGCAGTCACATAAGCTCAGTGCCCCCGAAAGGTAGAAGACTGTAAACCAAACCCCTCGCCGCTGGACGGTACTACCACCCGAGGAAGCAATCAGGGAAGTGCACCAGACCAAACCCCTCGCCGCTGGACGGTACTACCAGCCGAGGAAGCAATCAGGGAAGTGCACCAGCCTCCGCATGAGCAGCCCCTCTCCAACGGAGGTTGGTGAAGCAAATCAAGGGAAGACCTGTACAAACCCCCCACCGGCCGACAATAAAGGCCAAAATAATTCCAAGGACATGGACTCCTCGCCGCTGGGCGGTAAAGCCAGCCGAGGAATCTCTCAGGAAGTGCACCAGCCTCCGCATGAGCAGCGGCACTCCAACGGAGGTTGGTGGAAATAAGCCAGGGGAAAGTGGTTGATGCTAGGCACCCTTACCGTTCTGTAAATCACCAAGAACAGGAACAAGACCAGCCACACCAGGGACGAAGAATTTCTGACGCTGTTCTCCGGACTCCATCGGCATATATGCCGACTTCTCGCGACGTTTCGACGTGACGCGCGAGTGCTCATGGGTAGTGTAGTTTGATAATTAGGCACTGAAGCGCTCGCCATCTGCGCTCATGACAAGTATTTATATAAAGCATCTCATTCTGGGAAAGTATATTTTAATACCTATTGTTGGTTCTAAAATAAAACAAGCATATATTTTTTATATATAAACCATTGGCCTAGAGTTCAGTTATTGAGTGTGTGAGACCATTTGCTGGATGAGTGTGTGCAACAAATGCTTTACACTGTCCTCTGATACTGCCTTACTGCTCGACCAAGCTACCACTTTAGAGAGTAAGGTTATATCTAACTTTAGCCTCTGCCAAATCTCTGGGGACTGTGGACTCTGTACACACTGTACCTATTTGGGAACAGTATATACAGTGGACATAGAAAGTGGCATTTCAGTTCAATAACACTCCAATGAAATAGAAAGGATCTGCTATCTTGTAACATATTGGCTTGACACAAAAGTATACTGTTTTAAATTGAACAGACATTTCTGATTACATATAGTCATCAGCTTTTGTGAAAACGAGAGGTAATTTTGTCATATCAAAACAATTCAAATATTTTCTTTTCCCACAATGCCAACCTATGAAAATGTAAGCAAAATAAACCAGACTGACTTCTGATATTGCCCAATTGGTCTTAGTCTGATATAAATATCTGTTGTACAAATCAAAATTCAAACACTGTGAAAAATGTCACAAAATAGACATACTAATTATATGGCCCCAAATGTACACAGATGGTCCGAAAAATCACATATTTAGATTCAAATTCAAAAATACCCCTTAAATTTTGGGTATACCGCCCCATTGGGGGGGGGAGTGCCGCAGTGGATACGAAGATCCTCATGCATGCAAAAATATTTTGTTTGCAATGCTTTCCCATGAGGGGTGCCTCACAGACCCCTCATTCAATCTCATGGGGTCAGGATACCTCTATCCTGACACCGTATATACTATTTTGATTTTATTCCTTCCCCGGAACCGTGTCCCAATTGACAAAATGGCTGCTGCAACTTTTCTCCCAGGTCATTGCTGTTGGTGCGTGGATCTTCGGATCCTCCATGGTGAGTCGGCAGTAGATCCGCGTCTCTAGATATACATTAATCTTTTTTCTTTAATAACTCCAAAGCTGCTGAACATATTTACACCAAATTACAAAAAGCACTCTTTCTGGACCAAGATCTAGCCATCTGCCATATTTGGTGTTATTCCGTTCAGCGGTTCGGGCTGTATTAGTCCAAAATCCCTATCGGAAATTGCATGGGCAAAATGCGTTTTGGGACAACCCACCCTTTTCTCAGCCCCAGCTTGAGGAATCACCCCAAAAGTTTTCAGACAGCAACTGAAGTGACTGGTACACTTGTTTTAATCATTTTATGACAATTCGTCAAACGGCACCAAAGTTATTAGAGAAACAAAAAATACTTTTCCTATGGACACTAGATCCTAACTTAAACTACCTACTGGCAGCAACCAGTTGGATCTATATATCTATATATATGTATCTATTATCTATATATAGATATAGATATATATTTATATAACTATATCTATATATATCTTCCATGGAGTTTCTGTGGGAGCTGGATTTTTGTGTTCATATATATATATATATATGAAACGGCTCCAAAGAAAAGAATAGTACAGGAGATGGCACTCCGTAGAGACGGAAATGTTCTTTATTTGCAGGTGGCGTGTAGACAGACAAACGTCTACGCGTTTCGGCTGAGACAGCCTTGTTCACAATGTTTTTATGTTCCCACATGGAATGTTACATTAAGTTACAAAATAAACAATGGACATAGAAAGTGGCATTTCAGTTCAATAATACTCCAATGAAATAGAAAGGATCTGCCATCTTGTAACATATTGGCTTGAAACAAAAGTATACTGTTTTAAATTGCACAGACATTTCTGATTACATATAGTTATGAGCTTTTGTGAAAACAAGAGGTAATTTTGTCATATCAAAACAATTCAAAGTCCTTTTTATTCTTTACCCACAATGCCAACCTATGAAAATGTAAGCAAAATAAACCAGACTGACTTCTGCTATTGCCCAATTGGTCTTAGTCTGATATAAATATCTATTGTATAAATCAAAATTCAAACAGTGTGAAAAACGACACAAAATAGGCATACTAATTATATGGCCCCAAATGTACACAGATGGTCCGAAAAAATCACATATTTAGATTCTAATTCAAAAATACCCCTGAAATTTTGGGTATACCGCCCCATTGGGCAACCATTATATATATATATGCAGGTGGTTCAAACAAATTATCTCCTTTGTTACAGGAATGTCCAAATTGGAATATGGGTGAACTAATAACAAAAAACATTTGTGACCACGTATCATAAACTGACAAAATTATATAGTCGATGTAGCCCCATTGGGTAGCACCCATGAAATTATAAGTCAGGGAGAGCGATAATGGCAATAGGCTAGATGAGACAGCATTGCCAGATCTAAAGATTATATAAAGTGTAAAAATCTAAAAAAAAAAATGTAAAATAGATATCTTAGCTCTTTTGCAGTCTCCCCACAATATTCATCCTGGACAACCTAGAACAAAAGTAGATAGTTGTATTATTATTACATTTCCCTGGGAACAGTAAACACACTAAAATCATTAAAATCATGATATTTAGAAACATGCAAGCTTATAAAGACAGCATTGAAGGAAACTATATGTCTCTGCTTGTTAACAGGGAGTAACATCAAATGTTTAAAAGCACTGCATTAAAGAAATCTATATATCTATGTATATATATTTCACCAAATATCATCTGTCGGCTTGAATCTGCTTTTTCCTAGCACAGCATACGGCAATGGGTATTTTTCCTACAGTTGAGGATTTATAGGACAATAAAGCAGAAAGGTGGGAAGGCAGACTAAATGCCACTTCGAGAGAACTTATGGGGATGCTTCTAGAATTTGCTGATGATCAGAGAGAGGTTCTATTGAAGTAGATTGAGGAGATCAAAAAGGAAATTTTGGATTTAAATAGTCCAAAGAATACCATTAAGAATTTTGAAATACTGGACAATGTAATGGATAAGTATCAAGTGGAGCTACAAGAAAATAAGGGTATCACATTCTTAAGAGATGAAAGAGACTATAGATACTGGAGGTTTTATACATATGCTAGGAAATTTGATGGAACAATTAAAAAAGACGAGAATAATAGGAATTCCAGAGATAAGAACATAACCTTGAGTGAAGCATCAAAGCACAGAGCTGAGTAGCAGCGAATCAGACATAGATAGACCCACCACTTCTGAGCAACATGCAGGCAAAAAGTCTTCTTTTTTAAGGGAACTAAGGAGAATGCACAGATTACAAATTCATACAGGGGGTAGGGACCTGGAGCAGGACAGAAAAGAGGGAGCAAAGGAGGGGGTACTAGATCCCTCCACAGAAGGCAGAAACAAAGAAGGAGTAAGGACCTGATTACAACCACAGAAGGACACAGAACAGAAGTAGAACATCTAGTTGTTAATCTTTTGCATAGAATCCTTACAGATACTGAAAAAAGTGCCCTAAATAGGGGGCTCAGTTTTCCTCCTACAAACAGGTGGTTTGCGTGCGAAGATTGATGTTAATCGATTTGTGAGGAAATTGAAATTGAAGAAATATTTCTTTAACAAACCGAAGAGTAATGAGATAGTTCAAATCAGGGAAGATTAGCTATGGAATTGCATATAGAAACAGATCATTGTGTTACTAGCAGTTTAAAATTAAAGTCGAAATTTACCCCACCTATGAAGGCAGACAATTTAATGGATATCTTTACCAATCTAGTTCTGCGTGATTTTGATAGATATTTACCTTGCAAAATAATTTGAATAAAGATTAATTCAAAGCACAAAATGATTTACTTGGTGATAAATCCATCATTATCAGTCAAGCAGACAAGGGTGGAAATGTGGTAAGATTGAATCATTGTGATTACCGCAGTGAAGCTCTAGGTCAATTAAGTGAACATTCCACTATGTAAAAAGTTGCAATTTCCCAATGGGAAAAATCTAAAGATCAGATTAAGAAGAAACTCCTTTTCCCTATGGACAAACAACTACTAGATGCAGAGGAATTCAACTATTTTTGGGTGGAGAATGATAAACCGTCCATTACTTATTTCTTAACTAAAATGTATAAGGGTGGCAGAATTCCACCAGGCTGACCAATAATCTTGGCAATTGGGAGTTAAACAGAACATATCTCAGAATATGTTGACATGTATCTGACAACTTTTGTCAGAACACTACCCTCCTATATTAAAGACACAAAAGATTTCCTAAGACAAGTCAGGGATATCAACTGTGGAATGAGGACATGTGTATGGTAACTATGGATGTGAACAGTCTATACATCAGCATACAACATGTGAAAGGAATTGAAGCAGTCAAATACTTTCTATACACTAGCTCGGCATGCTACTTGCAACACTCAAATATGGTTTTGGAATTGGTTGAGCTAGTGCTCAACAATAACTTTTTTCTATATAGGAAGGATCTTTTTCGCCAGATTAGAGGGACAGCCATGGGATCCAGGTTTGTTCCCTCATATGCTAATCTTTTCATGTGCCTGTATGAGAGGGAGCATGCCTGGAAAATGAAGGACTTATTTGATGAGAATGAAACATACTGGGGTCGGTATATAGTAGCCATTTTTATGATTGGGAAAGGAAGTGAAGAAACACTCAAATCATTTGATACTTACCATAATAACAATCAGTACAATATTACAGTTACTTTGGAGTACAGCAAATAGTGTATTTTCTTTTTGGATTTAGACATGTACATGAGCAAAGGTCATCTGGAATCTAAACTATATAGAAAGATTACAGCGGCAAATTCCTTCTCACATGTGGGGTCAGGACATTTAAGGAGACAAGTTGACAATATCCCTTTTGGGGAATTCCTACGTGCCAAATGTACCTGTAGTGAACCGAGAGAATATGAGAAGGTAGCTGAGGACATTACACTGAGAATTAGGAGAGGAGGCTACAATTTGGAAATTATTGATAAAGCCAAAAGAAGAGTTCACAGAATAACAATAGAAGAATTATTAAAAGGCAAGACAAAGGTAATGCCTATAGACAAAGATATATTGAGATACATCAGAACATACAGTGCAGGCAATAGAAGAGCTTACAACACTTTACAGAAACACTGGGATGTCCATACACTTGATACGGACATCAATAAAATCCTATCTTCTAAACCTAGTATGTTATACATGAAGGAACTGACTCTATGAACTCTACTGAGCCCCAGTGACACTGTGATGTATGAAGTTTCCAATGTAGCATTAGGAATACAAAACACAGGTATAAACATACTTCCTAAAGGTTCATACAGATACAATAATTGTATATGTTGCAAAAATTGTAATAGACAAAGCCAATACATTTTTGGATAGTAGATACTGTAAAAAAATATGATATTTCCTCCTTTATCAATTGTCACACAAGAAGTTGTGTCTATGCAATGACGTATATCTGTGGTAAAATGTATATAGCATCAACAGTGAGAAACTTAAAATTAGGTGGATAGAACACCTGTGAACTATTAAAAATTGCGACACGAAATACCCTATGGCTATACTTTTCGTGATAATCATAAAATCCCAGAAATGGGTGGAATACGATTCATGGGACTAGAGCACTTCTCACTAGACAGGAGAGGTGGGGACCTGGAGAAGAAAATAAGAATGAGAGAAACATTTTGGATTAACAAACTTCAAACTGTAGAATGTGGATGGAATAGAGATAGGGAATTACACACAGTGGTCTGATAACAATCTACTGTGATTACAAGTACCTTTATACTATTTTGAGGAAAAGATTTACAGAGACTTGAACTATGAAAAGTAAAGATATATATATATATTCTTTGTTTTAATTTTGCGTAACATAATCTAAGTTCAACTGAGATCTTTCTGTCCCTCTTCAAAAACTAGAATAAAACTGTATAATTTTGTGTTTGTAGTAAGTTATATGATAAGAGCAAGAAGAAGTACATTTGAAATTATCTAGCTGAAAGGATACTTGAGAGTAATAAAAGGAAATAAATAGATGAATGTAGCATAGTACAGTGGTAGAGAACGCACAGGGTAAATAATACGAAGTGTATTATTTTGGGGTTCAAGCCCCTGTTAAAAGGAAAACAGCACCAAATAACAATAAATTTGCCCAGAATTAGTTGGGCTACTAATTTTTAGTTTGAATAAAACAGTAATTGACTTATTATTCAAGATTCATAATCAACAAGAGTAGCTGTTGGGGCAATAATACAGTTGGACATTTTAGCAGGACTTCTTTTGCGATTTAATAGTTGACCCCTGCATGCTCAGAGTTTGCATGTGCTAATGCAGAGTGGTGAGAACAAAAACTAGGGTTCAAGTTCCAACAGAGGAAAATAAAACAATAACAAAGAGTTATAATCTTAAATTACGTAGAGCTCCTCACCGTCCTGACTTTCAAAGGACATCTCATGCTATATGCAGGCAACACCTCCTGTATAACACAGGGGCAGCCCAAGCCAGTAGAAAAAGATATGAGCAGTGTAATTGACGGATCAAGTCTTTAGAAAAAGCCTGTATAACTTTTATCAATAAATTGAATTTTATTTTAAGAGTCACAAATGAAATAAATATGGTAAGAATGTGATTAGTGCATTTTATTTTCATCCGTTGAATTCTTTGTTGCTATAAATAGGTCAACTTAGGGTACTGAGTGTGATGCCAGCAAGTTAAATAGCACTAAAAAGGAAAAAGAAAATAAGAGAAAATAGGCAATGCATTTTTTCGTGCACTTACAGGTGTATCCAATTTAAGTAGAGCCGTACTATAAATAGAGGGGCCGGGAAGTCCACACTTAATGCACTTTGAACCAGACGGAAAGACAGACGACTTGAGAGGAAACTGCGGTAAGTGACATAACCTGAATGTCCGTTAGGCAGGATCTTAAACTTTCATTTAGATGTTGGGTTCTGTATGAAATATTTAAACATTGGGAACTCTTTGATATTTTCTTTAAGAGGCTTAGAATGTTCATTTGAATAACCAAGTGGGTCATTTGTTTCTTACTCTAGGAAGACGTTAAGAAATATTCATAAGTAGCTTGTACAACATGCGGTGTTTCAGTATTTAAGACCGTCTAATGTAAGATACATATTCAAAAAGAGACTGCAGAAGGAATGACTAAGGTTGTGTGTTAGCTTCATAAATTACGTAAGTTAGTATGAAGATGCCCTAGAGATATTTGCTTGAGAATCAGACAGTGTGAATTAGAACCTTCTAAATTATTTAATGAACTAAATTGGAACCATCTGAATAGGGATAAAATACAACTAAGATACCCCCCCGCTATACAATTTCAGCACGATTAATTATTGTACAACAATTAAAAGAATGAGGGGGGGCCCTAGAGGGCGCACGGCAAGATGGCCGCACTGCTGTGAGGCTCTGCCTGACCGAGTCACTATCCGCCTAATATCTGTTGCATCCATTGATCCTCACACCTGCTGGCGGACGAGGTGACATATCTTTGTTTGCTGAGCCAGAATCTGCTATTGGCGGCCCTGCAGGATTTCTCCAGCTGGCAGTGCGATCGGAGCGCGCTTCGCCCCTGGGCTATGGAAAATGGTGGCCGCCGGACCGAGGTAGGCTTCTTCGCCGTGTGGGGCCCTCCCGCACCGTTTCCTGCATCGCTCCCCCTGCCCATACGGGAGACCGCGACCTGAGGAGACTGCTGTGTGCGCGGTTGCACAAACTGCCCTGGTGGTGGGATCGAGAGCTAGCGGGTGGTGGAGTGCATGCCTGGCGGAGTGTGGCAGCAGGCTGCGGTGCCCAGGGGAAGACCCGGCGGACCTCGGCAGTGGTGGCGATCCTCCCGGTCGGCGTCGGAGGACCTGCTCGACTCCCTGGGTGTCTGCCGGTGCCGGTGGCGGTAAGTGGGGCTGGGCGTGGCGGAGGCCTGGGCGGCAGAGGTGAGATCGGGTCACGCCCTGCGAGCTGCGGCTGGCGCTGGCCTTGCTGTGAAGGGCTGACCGGGGAGCCGTTAATTGAGGCGCCTGCTAGGGGGAGGCCGCCCAGGGTCTCTTGCCATCAGATCGCAGTGACGAGAGTGGAGCGTCTGTGGGGGACACGTGTGCACTGCAGCCCCACGCCTTGTAGACACATCACAAGCTTTTAGGCTGCGAATCCTCGGCCTGGATTAGGTGGGCATCGGCCTGAGCATGGGAGCTGCTGGCTGCACGGCCTCCTGAGCGGGGATTGGTTCCTATGCATTTATAGTCTGGGGTACGCTGCCACCCCCATACTTTGCCTCACATACTTCCTGACCTGCCTAGACTGTTTAGCTGGCACCCACTCTGTGTATCTGAGGCCACAACTGGCGGGAAGCCTCTTTATCTGCCTGCCGCATGCCGCCTGGTATCTATTCGCCCTGAGGTCTACTTGGTCGCCTGGCACTAAACGCTTGTGCTGCAGTGAGATTGTTGGCTCTGACTGTACATCAGGCACGCCTCCTTGCCTATCTCCTACCATATCTGTGGTGTTACTCACGAACTATGGGGCGCAATGACAAATCGCAGCAGTGCCTTACATTTGAACCGCACAGGGCACCTAAGACCCCACAAAAGAACGTTTCTGATTCTGAGACTGATGCTCGCGCGGAAGGTCCCCCCACGCTTGAATCCACATTGATGGCCAAGCAGCGCACTTTGCAGTCTATTGAGGTTACGATGGCAGCTGTGAACCATCGACTAGACCAAATGTCATCTCAGCTTGAGACACAAAATGCACGCGTGGGGGAGGTGGAGCGTAGGGTTTCAGCGACTGAAGATGGCCTGGGTACTGTTACTGACAAAACACTAAATGTGGAGAAGGTTTTAGCTCTTATTCAGGCAAAGAATGAGGACTTAGAAGCGCGTTCCCGGCGCAATAACCTCCGTATTACTGGATTGCCGGAGTCGAAAATGTGGGCAGGATGGAGACCTATGTAGAGCGTCTTATCTCGGATATCTTTGTTACAGAGCAATTGTCTAGCATGTTCATAGTGGAGCGTGCTCACCCCTCATTAGCTGCTCGGCCAGTCCCGGGGGGCCCCCCTCGCCCTGTCATAGCTAGAGTTTTAAACTACAGGGACCGGGACACCATATTGCGACTGGCCAGATAGAAGGGATCTATTGGTCATCAGGGCAACACACTGGCCTTCTTTCCTAATTTTACAGTTGCCGTTCAGGTGGCTAGGCGTGACTGGAAGCACCTGGTGGGCTAGTTGGCCCCCAGGGTCCCTCAGGATTGAAAGGGAATTATTTCCCCAACTTAAAACGCGCCACAGGGCGTGTTTGCACACGTCACATCATGCCCCGTCCCCTCCCTTCACCACTGTGTAAACGCGCCCTGTGGCCGTTCTATATTGAGAGATTAAGTCCCCTTGAATCCTAAGGGTCCCTAGGGTCAAACTAGCCCACTAGTTACCTCCAGTAAGCGCCACAGAGCTGCGTTGCATAGAGGTGTAAAAAGGGGCGGGGCCTCAGAACACCTGTCTGCAACGCAGCTCCCTGGCACACACTGGAGATACCTGTTGGGCTAGTTGGCCCTCAGGGACCCTCAGTATTGAAGGGGAATTAATTCCCCAACTTACAACTGGCCAGGGGGCGCGTTTGCAGAGTGCTGCAAGGAGGGGGCGTGGCCTCCTGCGCGATGCCGGTCTTTTATTTATTTTATTTTTTTAAGAAGGAGGGCTGTGTGGCCCCCCTTCTTTTTCTAATGTACTGGCCCTGGGGACCCCATCCCCCAGGGCATGCACCCTAATTTTTTGTGTTGAAAAAAATAAATTTGGCCCTCCCAAGGCCTTAATCGGCCCCGGGGACCCCAACCCCCGGGTCATGGTCTTTTTTTTATTGAAATTGTTTAGGAGAGGGCTGCGTTGCCCCCCTCCTCAGGCCACTTATGGCTCCGGGGACCCCATTAAAAATATATATATTTATAGAAACACCTAGGACATGTTGGACAAACCGTATGTACCTATCACCATGACGATTTGCGTGATATTCATTAAAAGGCGACTATGCATAGAATGAATCCACATGGAATGTATTTACACCGCTAGTGAAGCTCTGACGTGTCTGACGCCCTACCGTGCCTAATCCCGGTGCCCCCGCCGGTGGGTACTCTTCAAGTAGACACCCTTGTCATTTATTTATACAAACATGGGTAGCTATTGACGGCACATTTAATACAATGGAAAATATAGTTCCCAGGCAACGTATAAGACTAATAGTTCAAATTGATAAAGCACAGAAATGGAAAAACAAACAAATAATGCAATTCACAATTTGTATTGGTGTCTTTATTCTCTCCTACATCTATAAATCCCTCTTTTAGGGTTTTTTATCTTTTCCACTTCCCTCCTTCATTCTGTTTTCTCTTAATCTTTTCTACATAATTACAATATATCATTCATAGCATGGCCCAATTTAAAACATTTGGCTTTTCAGACAAAGATTTTGCCACACTAGTAGGAACTAGCAATTCCTTTAACAACAGTTCAAAATCAAATGCTCTAGCTAATGATGATATAAATAAATTATTCAACCTTAAGAAAAAAATAAGAAGAATAGAAGCTCATGGTGAATTTATGTTAGAGTACCTCAAAGCAGGAATCATCCCACAAGGATTACGCGTTCGTAACATTCCCGGACTCTTTGTCCACTATAAACTGTTTCTAGAAAAGTGGAGCATGATTGCCAATAGATGCTCTAGGGACCTAATGATATTAATAATAGAAACAGCCAAAGAACTAGCAAACTCAATGAAATCTGAGCTTGAAGAATTAGAAGATAAAATCAGAAAATCAAACAGTGTAGAGGAAGCAATCAAAAAATTAGAGGAAACAAATAAGGAAATGATCTCTTATACAGAATATTTAAACAAAAGGAAATCAGACAAGTTAAGTAAAGATAAAAGACTCTATACTTTAGAAAAAACATACCCCTATTTAAGTGAAAACTTTTACCAACAAAATCATTATTCTAATGAAAGCAACTCTAAACAACAGAAAGTCACCACATTTTCTGATACATCCGACTCCGAAGGAGAAAGAAGCTCTCATTACTATGATCCCGAAGGACCCTACAATACACCCAATGGCAATAGAAATTTACGCCAACCTTTTTTAGGACAGCGAGCAGCACGCAGAGGCCGCCAAAGAGTAAGATTCCAACCCCAAACAAGAGGCAGCTACCAGAATCACCACTATCAATCAGATCCCCAACACTTTCTAGAAACCAGAAGCAGGCAATATTGGAAACACGGGAACTAATCCCCATTTTTAATTTATCATCCCACATTTTAAATGAAGCCAGTATGTCCTTACTATCAAAAGGTCTCTCCTTCGTTCCCCATGCCCCCGCTAACAAATTTGAGTTATTTCAAGATATACACTCCTTTTTTCGTAAAATTAGATTACAAAGATTTTTTGAAAACCAAGGTACTATAAACAATCAAGACATAACAGACCACATAGTATCACTTCCCTCCACATTTACTCCAAGTCTCGAACAAGTAGGACCAGAAATAGCCATATTTGAAAAAACAGTTCTAAATCGCCTGAATCAAGCCCTACAGTTTATTCCCAAACCTCCATATAACCTCAATAAAGAAGAATTCATGTCTTTAAAAACTTTAAGTGAAAACCAATCCCTCACAATCAAAAGCTGTGATAAAGGTGGAGGCATCGTTATCATCGACTCATCTGATTACGAACTCAAGATGCTCAGGATGCTTAATGATGAGACCTTTTATTCCAAACTAAAATCCAATCCCACACACAATATAATACATAAAATTCGGAATATAACTAATCGGGCATTAGATGCAGGCAGTATCACTAGAAAAGAATATGATTATCTGAACACATCAAAACTCAAAACCTCTTGCATATATGGAGTTCCTAAAATACATAAAAACACAGAAGACCCCCCTTACCGCCCTATAGTTTCCACCATAGGTACCCCCACAGAACCTGTATCTAAATATATAGATAAAATACTAAGACCATTTATTCCACTTACCGAATCCTATATCAAAGATACAGGAGAAATGATACACAAGTAGAAAATATCAGATTCAATCCAGACACAGATCTACTGGTAACTCTAGATATAGAGTCTCTTTATAGCAACATACCTCAGAAAGAAGCTCTAGAAGCAGTAGACTGGTTCATAGACAAATTTAACATTCCCTGCTCCAAATCATTCATTCTAACAGGACTACATCTAATCCTCACTGAAAACATCTTTGAATTTGGGCAACAATGCTATCGTCAAACTAAGGGAGTAAGCATGGGTGCTTCTGTAGCGCCATCTATAGCAAACATCTATATGGCCCACTATGAAGAGAAACATATCTACAACGAAGTAGCACCATTCTTTGAGTCTGTTTCCCATTGGTCCAGATACATTGATGACATCTTTTTTGTCTGGACCAGTGGAGAACAGACTCTTAGAGAATTTCTGTCCTGGCTGAAAGTAACAGATGTTAACCTCAAATTCACTGCCAATATAAGCTCAGACAAAGTAGAATTTTTAGACATCTGGATTAGACACAATATAGGAAAATTGGAAGTCGACCTTTTTGTGAAACCAACAGCAAGAAACACCTTGCTGCATTTTGAAAGCAATCACCCACGAAGCCAGAAACAAAGCATTCCGTTTTCTCAATTTCTGAGAGTGAGGCGTAACTGCACAAATCTTTCAGATTTTGATATTCAAGCAACCATTATGAAAAAGAAATTCCTAGCAAGAGGTTACCCACATCGTCTACTAAGAGAATCATACAAAAGAGCTCGTTTTTTTGATAGAGATCACCTTTTCAATAAAAATAAAACAAATGCAAATCAAAAACTAGTATGTATCACCAAACATTCCACTCTGAACCTAAAAGTTAAACAGATTATCAATTCCAACTGGCACCTCTTGAATTGTAACCCAGATCAGAAAAAGATCACTAAACCAGTATTCGCTCATCGTCGAAATAAAAACATTAAAGATCTGATAGTACACTCCAGATTTACCCCTAAAGAAACAAAATCCTCTTTTGTACAAAAAACCATTGATGGCAGCAATCCCATCAAAGGAACCATACGTTGCACTATGTGTAAATCATGCAACAATATACTAGAAGGTGAACACATGATATTCAACAATGTCACCATCAAAGCACAAGGATTATGGAACTGCAAAACCCAAAATGTCATTTATCTCCTCCTCTGCCCTTGTAATTTGGGCTACGTAGGAGAGACATCCAGAACTATTCAGACTAGACTCACAGAACACCGTTCAGCGATTAAGACCATTAAATTGACAGCACCTCTTGTTAAACATTACACAGACTTCAAACACAAACCAGATGACATCCGATGGCGAATACTAGAAAAAATTAAGATCTCAGACACAGAAAGTGGCCAAAAAATCCGAAAGAAAAGAGAAGTGTACTGGATTTTTAATCTGGACACATTCAAAAATGGTTTAAATAATGATTTACCCTGGGAAAATGCCATCATTTAATACCCCTTATCTATGATACTCATCAACCTCTCCCCTTTCCTAAATTTAATACACTACTCGACCACTTGAATCAGTACACTGCTTTCCATCATTATCCCTTATTATGCTTTATATACACTGCCCTCGTTTTCATTTTTTTTCGTATCTCCCAGCCTGTTTTCTGATATAGACATATACCTCCATTGTGAACTTCTCATCCATTCAATTATACTGCCATTCGTTCTTTTGCCTACCTTTTCATCATATTGCCATACATCCTGCCACTCAATAGTCATAGCCAGGTTTTCATAACCGACCGCTTTGAACATCCAGAGGTCTTCAACATAGTTCTGGTAATTCCCTATTATTGTTATGGTTTGTGGACCCATCACATCTGTCCACACATATTTTTATCCTTCGGCCCACTTATAGCCAATGAGATACATCCACTTGCTTTGTTTCCCTACAATCTCAAAGTGTGTCTTTGGAACACCACGCGGACCTATCACACACCACCACTCTTCGTTTTTAAGTCACCTTACCCAATTAGATGCTACCATACAGATTTAGATATGTACGCTACGTTAGAGCCATCACGTGATCCCGCGTTCCCCTATTTAACGCTTCATAGCGCGTTTCACTTTTGACCACATCATACAAACTTTTTGCGAGCGGAAGCACCTTTTCAATCGAGATACTTTGTTATCCGGTAAGTGAACTAATCGCCCCCATACGCTCATTTTTAAAACCCGTATCATTACCTAATTTGCATACTGACTATCCCCTATGTGTTTTTTTGTCTTGGGTTACATTAGATCAGTGAGACCAATTCTGGTAAGCTTGCATGCGTATACTTACACTCCTGAACATTCAATTTTATATTTACTTTTTACCTAACTCTTAGTTCTCCTTTTTTCCTTTTAAGCATAATTATATGCGTGTCTCCCAGTTCCGCTATCATTTCACTCGTAAGCTCATTATCTACACGTTCCGCCGCAACCAAGCAGATGTCAGAATATCATCTGATATAAATTGCACATAAAGGTAAAAATAATCATTTTATATACAGTCATGTATTTAATCACAAGTCCTAGCCATTAGACTTTAACAATAAGTTCCATTTACCTCACTAAATACGGAATTATTTTTAAAGCTTTCATATTTTTAAGATCTTCGTATAGCTCGCAGCTTACTATATAATTAGCTAGAAGATATCCGATTAATTACATTTTCAGGTATCTTTTTCTTTATAGTAGGCAATCATTTTCTATCATGTGCCTATCAATAGAACTGTGGGAGCGCGGGCCGGATAAACAGACGCGGAGGCTGTATATAGTGAGCCAGTGGATAGGTTTTTATTGTTTTAGCAGGTGATGTGGCCGATAGGTCAGATATCAGGGATTCTGGCTGTGTTCTCTGGATCTCTTCTACTTCGTTCTCTTCTTCTCGCCGTTCCCCTCCTCCGGTTGGTTGCTCTGGTCTGGTCGGGATGGATTCCCCAGGGAGGCTCATGAGAGGGATAGAGACAGAAAAACACGGAAGGCCGTCAGGGAGGTTGTCCTCGTTGGACTACGCTGAGAAAGATAGATCCGACACCGCACCCGTGTATTTTAGGGGATGTTCGGTTTAGGACACTACACCGAAGGATTCAGAGTGGGGTGAGGAAGTCAAAGACCCGATCACCAATCTCCTTACAAGCCAAAAAGGGGGGGGGGTGTGTTCGTCGCTTTTAAAACAAATAGTGAGGAAGGGAAATGAGAGACGTCTTTACGCTGCAGCACTGTACCACCACCACAATACACTACACCCTGTGTTCCTGTAACCACCCTCCTCCCCGTCCCGTTTTCCCCGTAGTTTAGCCACTCACCGGCCCCGCCGCAACACTTCCTGGTTGCGGCCGCTCTCCAGCCTCCTCCTGTGGGGTCCACCAGTCCTCGCACCACGCTTCGTCCGGGACCTCCACGGCGTCCTCCTCTTCGGTACTCGACAGCCTCGCGCCCACTCCTCGCTGCTCCGGCTCCTCGTTCCGCTGTTCTACGCTCTCTGCTTCACTTCTTTCTTCTTCTCGTTCTCTCTCGACCTTCGCTGCTTCCTCCGTCTCCCGTCTCACTCCGGCACAAGTGCGCTTGTCTCCTGGGTTAGTCCTTCTTTTCTCCTGCAGGAAAGAAGGACATCCGGGTTTAATCCCTCCCCCTTCCGGGTCACTCCTGTCGGAGCCAGGACCTGCTCGAACCTGAGGGTCACGGGGCGGGGCCAGCCTCCGTAATGGTAGTGGCCGATCGTGGGAGTTCTCGAGGATGGTCTCCCCTGGCTGAGTCCACAGGTAGGAGCGGGGAAGGGGCGTCGGCATGGCAATGTCCGGGGACCTCTCACAAGAACCTAGGTGTTACTCCATATATAATCAACATCCATTATAATTGAAATATATATTATTATCTGCTTACATCAAGACAGTATTGTCGTTTTTAAAAAACCTTTTTCAGATGTTTCTTTTCCCTTACCTCATCTATTTCATTATCCCCAGAGTCGCAGATTTTATCTCTCCCATTAAAAATATTCCTACAAGATAAGTCACGGTCTGGCACATGAACATCAAATTACCAACCTATTGGTTTGAAAACAAATAAATATCCCTTTCCCTACCAGGAATCATCTAATAGGCAAGTAAATACCCCATTCCTTCATCATTTATCCTACATTAACACCTTTGCAATAACAACTTTTTCTTTAATCCTGTCACTTGTTTTTTGTCATAGAAGAGGGGAATCAAAAGAGGAAAGGAAAAAATATTTCTGGCCGATATTTCCCCAAACGTATATATGTCATTGATCTACCTCTTGCTATCTACATAAGTAAGAATCACATCATTTATAACAGCTTCTCCTTAACCCTTTTTGTCACGGGTGTTTTACGTATTCACAATTATGAGGAATATTTATAGACCACAAACCTTTTGGGCATCATTTTATCACACACACCATTATTTCTTCCTTTTTCATTCACACTCACTTCTCTCTTCTCATTTTTCTTCTTCACTTTCTCTTCTATTTTTTTCCTCTTTTTCCTTTTTCCCTTTCTTCTCTCTTTTTTCTACCCTTTCCTCCTTGAAGTATCACTTGAATGAAATTACCAGTTGCACATAATTCCTTAAAGAAAAGTATTATTTTCCAGACAAACTCAGCATTGTTAAATCAAAGTTATAGCACAGAATTGTATGTATAATAATTATTGTTTTAATTAATTCTCTAGATCTGTTGTGGCTACTCCTGACGAAGGCACTCTGTGCCGAAACGCGCGTCGTGAAGATTTCTTATGTTTTGCCACTATGTGTAACATATATTGTTGAATTGTATTATTGAAAATCCCAATTTTATTGCATATTGTTATTTTACTACATGTGATTTTATATGTCTTTTTAAATTAAAATTGTGAATTGCATTATTTGTTTGTTTTTCCATTTCTGTGCTTTATCAATTTGAACTATTAGTCTTATACGTTGCCTGGGAACTATATTTTCCATTGTGTTTATACCCTGTCCCAGGAATCAGATTATTCCACAGGGGGTCCTTGATACCCACATGTAATGGGCACATTTAATATACATGCACACCAAGTCATTCAAAGGGGATTCGACAAAAATTCGACCAAACTATGCAAGAAACCCCCCTCACGGTTAGTAAAAAACACATCCACCGCCGGATGTGTAATACTTTTTATTTTACTCTCTGGAAAGGAGACAAACCTCACTTGAGAGTCACAGCGTGCTCCTGGCTGAGCCCAATGCTGTGTTACACCCACCAGTGCCCGCCGATTGCCTCACACCTCTGTGTTGTATTCCACCAGCTAGTGCGTATGCTATGACACTCTCTAGCCCATGTGCACTGTAACACCACCCCGTGAATATGTCATGCCACACTTGCCTTCGCACGGGTTATATTGCCCCATCTAACGTGCCTTCCTCGATGTGTATGTTATAACGCACAGCACTATGCCATACATATTACAATCTGGGATCCATATCTTTGTCACAGTGCATATGCAACGTTACACTGCCCAGCACATATTTTATATTACAACTTTAGAGACTAGTTATGTTACACAACACTGCCCTGTGCATATTACACTCCAAGGCGCATATCGCATAGCACGCGCTAGTGCCTGTGCTATCTCGCGCTCTTCAATGAATCTGTCATTGCGCACAATGTATTGCATATTATATTTCACGCCCGGTTCATCTTGTATCACACTTTTTGGTGCATAGTTTATACCATATACTACATCTAGTTTTCATTTTCAAGTGTGCTCTCAGGACTATGTTCTATATAACACTGCGTCCACCTACCCTTTTCTCGGGCATTACATTTTGCGATGGGGGTGGAGGGTCAGGGGGTGTTTCTGCCAAGTGAGCCCGGAGTCACAGTCACAAACGTCCTCTTCTTCCTGAATAAAAGTGAGATTATGCTGCATACTTGTTCATATTTTAAGTAGTTCGCACAGACACACATTTTAAAAACAATAAAGTTCCTAATACCCACCTTCTCTGAACAGTTAGCTTGCTGCCCCATTCACCTCCTCCCTATCCTCTGTTGTCTGAATCCATGGACTAGCCTCCTCCCTCCTGCCATGCATGGTCTGATGTGCTGCTACTGCCCTCCATTTAGCATGATGTACCAGTCCACTCCTCCTGCCCTCCATTGCCCAATTCTATGGCCCATCATTGACCTCCTGCTTAGCCTCTGTGCTTAGCTTGCTGCCCCTATTCTCCTTCCCCCTGCCCTCCGATGTCTTTGTGAATGCCCCTGCTCCATCCTTTTTGCCCACTATGTTCCATGGACCTGCCACTCCTATCTACTCTGAGTGTTCTGTTGAGCTGCCACTCCCCTCCCACCTGCCTAGCATTGTCAGATGACTGTAACCTGTCCCTGCCACCTCCACCCTGCCTGTCCACATGCCATGCCCCTTTCCCCTTCCTCCTGTCCTCCATGGTCCATTTTACTGCCACACCCTTCTGCCCTCCCTGATCTGTTGTGCTCCAACTGCTCCTCCTGCCTGCCCCATGTGGTCTGTTGTGAGGCTCCTTCCCCTGAACTCTATTGTCTGTGCCCAGGTCCTGACCCTCCCTTCTATCCTCCATGGTCCTTTGTGCATGCCCCTGCACCCTCCTTCTTGCCCATCATAGCCATTGTGCTGCCACTAACCCTCCCGCTTGCCATGCATGGTCTTCTGTGCTGCCATGGCCCCTCCCACCTTCCCTGTGTGATCATCTAGCTGCCCCTGACCCCCTCCCACCTTCTCTCCTTGGTCTGTGTGTATGCCACCATAGTCTCATTGCTGCTCTCCATGGTGTGTCTTGTTTCTAGTGCCCATCCTGCCTGACCTCCATGGTCATCTTGCTGCTCCTGCCCTGCCACCTTGCCCCAGCCCTCTGTTTCCATGTGCAGACCCCCTATTCTCTCCCTACTGGCTTGTCTGTTCCATTGTAAGGCCCCTGATCCGTCCCTCCTGCCCTTTATGGTTTGTTATGCTGCAGCTTTCACTCCTGCCTGTCCATTATGGTCAGCTAGCTACCATTGCCTCTTTCCCATCTGTTCTCTGTTGTCCATGTGCATGGTCCTGTCCCCTCCCTATTGCGTTCTATGGATTGTTGTGCTGCACTCCCGTCCTGCATGCGCTGTGTGGTGTATTGTGCTGCTGCAAACCCTGATGCCTGCCCTGTAGGGTCAGTTTGGTACACCTCTCCATGTCCCTCCTGTCCTCTGTTATCCGAGTCCATGTCCCTACCCCAATTCCTCCTGCCTACCATGATTCAATGTACCATACTTGCGAACATTTTGAACTTGGTAAGAGGGAGATTTTGAAAAAAACTGGGGTATTGATTTTCCCCTTTGAGTTACATTGAAAAAGAGGAGATTGTAGACAGGAGACAGATCAAATAAAGCCCATTTGAGCTTAAAAACATTGGACGTTTCCTGGCTGAAACGGGTCTGTTGGCATGTATGGTTGTACTACCACTGCCTCTTCCTTCTGCCCACAATGGTCTATTATATTGATACAGCCTCACTTGCCAGTCCTGTATTGTTGGTTTGTTGCCCCTGCCCCCCTTTCCACTGCCCTCCATAGTCTGTTGTGCTGCCAGTGCCCTTCCTGCCTGCCCAGTGTGGTCAAATTGTTGCCTCTGCACTCTCCTACCTGCCTTCAATTTTCAGAGTCCGTGCCCGTGGCCTCTGCCTCTCAACAGTATCCCAATGAACAACTAGATTGCTAACATTCTATATTTATTACAAAAGTGTGGAACGCCTGTCGTCATCTTGATGTAATAAAAACTGTAATACCTACAGTATTTCATTTAGAAATTACATATATGAGAGGGTCTTATTTGCATCAAAATTATGGTTAGTGCTCTAAAAAACTAAAATGAGGACATATTTTCTGAGTTTTCAAATAGCGACAAAGAACTTTTAAATTATTTGTAATCTTTATGTTTTTTATCCAGTTGACCACTTGATTAAATGTTGCACTTTGGCGAGAGGATGTGGTGTTACTTCCAGAGCTGCAGACTTTGCAACTGGGGAACCAGGTTGGAGTTTCTGCTTCAGCTCAACATTCTGTGATTCTGGTCAAATCACTTAATCTCCCCATGTCTACAACCAAAATGAATTTGATCTTGTGTGATGTAACCAATGCTCATGTAAAGCATTCCAATACCTGACAAGTCTGCACTATATAAAACTGCAAATACACAAAAACTAAGTGTTTTGCACACTTGTGTCATTGGGCTACATGTGGGCTACATCTGGGTGATATTTGTGCTGCATTTAGGCTCTTTTGTGTCTGGTGGCCATCTTGGGAGATTTATTTGTTATGAAGTTTCCTAATTTCCTCATTTACTGCGGTCTCCTCAGTAGGAAATGCTTTCAGTTTTGTACTTTGATTCCATCAAGAAGGTATTCAGATATGTCACACATTTGCCATAAATTCTGAATGTTAGCACTCTAGTTGCTCATTAGATCACTGTAGTAAAGCTACTGCTCACCACGGAAGTCTGCTGCTGGTATTAAAAGTGCATGTTTCAGTCTGCATATCAGAATTTTTTTATGAAAAGAAGAGGATTTGAGAAGTCACTCAAAATGTGCCCTAATTTTTCTTTCTTCAGCACTAATCATAATTTCTATGGCAAAATGAACCCCCTCATTTTGTTCCTTTGTAAATTAAATGTTTTAAGTGTTACCACTTTATTCCAATCAAGATGGCTTCAGGTGTGCCATACTTTTGTCATAAGTAAGACTGTTAGCGCTCTAGTTGTTCGTTAGAACACTCTGGGACATTCTGTCATTGGGCTATACTTGGGCTACATCTGGGTGATATTTGGGCTACATTTGGGCTCTTTTGTCTCTGGTGGCCATCTTGGGAGATTTATTTGTTATGAAGTTTCCCAATTTCCTCATTTACTGCAGTCTCCTCAGTAGGAAATACTTTCAGTTTTTTACTTGGTTCCATCAAGAAGGCATTCAGATGTGTCGCACATTTGCCATAAATTCTGAATGTTAGCACGCTAGTTGCTCATTAGATCACTGTAGTAAAGCTACTGCTCACCAGGGAAGTCTGCTGCTGGTATTCAAAGTGCATGTTTCAGTCTGCATGTCAGAATTTTTTTATGACATAGAAGAGGATTTGAGAAGTCAAAATGTGCCCTAATTTTTCTTTCTGCAGCACTAATCATAATTTCTATGGCAAAATGAATCCCCTCATTGTGTTCCTTTGTAAATTAAATGTTTTAAGTGTTACCACTTTATTCCATTCAAGATGGCTTCAGGTGTGCCATACTTTTGTCATAAGTAAGACTGTTAGCGCTCTAGTTGTTCGTTAGCACACTCTGGGACATTCTGTCATTGGGCTATACTTGGGCTACATCTGGGTGATATGTGGGCTACATTTGGGCTCTGGTGGCCATTTTGGGAGACTTATTTGTTATGATGTTTCCTAATTTCCTCATTTACTACAGTCTCCTCAGTAGGAAATACTTTCAGTTTTTTACTTTGATTCCATCAAGAAGGCATTCAGATGTGTCACAAATTTGCCATAAATTCAGAATGTTAGCACTCTAGTTGCTTATTATATCACTGTAGTAAAGCTACTGCTCACCAGGGAAGTCTGCTGCTGGTATTGAAAGTGCATGTTTCAGTCTGCATGTCAGAATTTTTTAATGAAATAGAAGAGGATTTGAGAAGTCACTCAAAATGTGCCCTAATTTTTCTTTCTGCAGCACTAATCATACTTTCTATGGCAAAAGGAACCCCCTCATTTTGTTCCTTTTTAAATTAAATGTTTTAAGAGTTACCACTTAATTCCAACCAAGATGGCTTCAGGTGTGCCATACGTTTGTCATAAGTAGGACTGTTAGCGCTCTAGTTGTTCTTTAGAACACTCTGGGAAGCTGCAGTAGAACACAAAGGAATAAACTGACAGTCTCTGCCCTTGTTGGATGTACATGTTTTACTGAGAATGTCAGACTTCATTCTCACATGACTGAGAAAGATAATGTGAATTTACAGAAAATATGCTCTCAGTTAGCTTATAGATCACCTTCCAAACCTCTGTGGGAAAAGCATGAGAAAATAGTTTTCTCTCAAACATGATTCATGATATCCCAGCAGAAGGCTTTTTCACATGGTAAAATCACCTTAGAACACACCACAATTCCTAAAATGAGTATGGTACCATCAACAAATGATTTATAATGTAACTAAAGTCTTAAAACCTTCTATTAACTGCAATGCTTTTTAATGAGGTGCTATCATGTATATTGGTCCCAAGATGGCTGCCAACACTTCTTGGATGAAGTGCTGACAGCCAATCAGATCTCACGATGAGATGTGTGGTTATGCTCCGCCCAGATATATATGTGATTTTACTTTTGATTTTCCCAGGAACTACTGAATGGATTTACACCATTTAAGCAAAAGGCACATGCCTGACCTGAGGACTACCTCTTTGCCAAATTTCAAGTAATTCTGTTCAGCCGTTCGGGCTGTACCTTCGACTAAAGGTCTTATGGGAAAATGCATGGGGAAAACGCGTTTTGGGACCCCCCTTTTTTCTCAGCCCCCGCTTGACGAATCACCCCGAGACTTTCAGGGTAGGAGCTGAGCGGAGCGCCCCATTAGTCAAGATAAGTCAACTGGTGCCAAAGTTATTCAAAATAGAATTTTCAGATTTCCTATGGGAACTCGGTCCTAACTATAACTATCTACTGGCGACCGCCAGTAGATAATATGTTCTATGTTGTCTTAACAAGTGTTCCATATTAATTAATACATTTATTTAACGTGCGATATTGATTTATCAGCACATACCAGCACTGGCATAGATACTTAACCTATTGAAAGTAAGCACAATTTATTAGAGTAGCGTAGGATATATGCATTTTCATGTTGAAGCAACACCCTCTCAATGTTGTTAAGGACATTTAAAGCAGATGCATCTTACTCAAGAGGTACATTTAATAACAACATGAGTTTTTGCAGCTTTGTGCCCGACCTGTTAAGTAGTTGCTTCTGATTTGAGAGGGACATCTAGTAAAGTTCTGAAGGGCTGCACTCTTGTTAAAGAGCTTGTACTGTTTCTTCTGACTCAAAAAGGACATCCAATACTTAAGTTACTGTAGCAGGCCAGACTGATTAGCTTTGCTAATACTTGTTTTTCTTTGTATACTCTGCATTGTCTTGACTTAATTGCATTCCTATAAAGCAGTGGCTGAAGAGAGCTTGCTACCCCTGATGGGGTTGTGAAGCAATTTTTTTGTCGAGTAGCACGCTACTCTGGAACCCATAAGGATAAGTGTTGAATTAGCATAGTGAAATATGAAAGTAATTTGAGTGGTGGATATGTTAGTCAGTTATTTGGATTCGGAAGGATAGCAGAAGGATAGAAGAGGAAAAAAGGTTTGTATTTTTATAGCGCTTGTTACCCCTGATGGGTATATATATATATATATATAATGCACACATAGCCGTGAGGAATTGCTTATTCATAGCGTTCGATTCAGCATTGACTATAGACAAAAGACACTTTCTAAATCATGGCAGTAGGAGCGGTGGGAGGCAGCTGTGATATTCAGGTTGAAGGGGACGAAGTTCTTTGTAAATAAAGGCAAATGTTTTGCACCATTTAAGCTCATTTCTTATTTGATGCTGCATGGTGTTTTTTGTTGGTATAACAGTAGTCTATAAGTTAAAGTTCAGATACCCCACGAGTGTTTGTCAAGCTACCTAACAAGCAAGAACATGGCAGGTTTATTTTCTGTTTCATAATTACTCCACCCACCTCTATCACCAAGACACACTTCTGGTCCCTCTTCTCCCCTATTGAGTCACCTGTGGCAATACCCCCATCCCTTGCATCCAACCCCGCAGCACATTTGGAACAGATGGGGATGGATGCCATGGAGCGCAGTTTTTTTTACATTAAATCTGCACTTTTTGGCATCAGACACCCTCCAGTTCCAAGGTGTGCTGCTGCTGGATACTGTGCAGGGTCTCAGACTGACTTGGCAGAATGTCGAGAAGTGACAGACCAAGGACAGAGCAGTATTTTTGCGACAGGCATGATAATGTAAGGCAACAGTTAGTTGTATATGTTGATTGTGAGAGATTGGCTTGGTGGATCATAAATGTCGCTAGATCAACCTAGGCTTAACCCTCTGGTAGCTTGCCACAAAACAGTCAGGCTGAACTTGGGTCAATGTGTAAAGTCTTTATGCAGCACAAAAACAGTAATAAAGTGACAATACAACACAAGAGAAATCCCACACCAATTTAGAAAAATAGAATAAATGTTAATAAATGATTTGACGCCCAGCCAACAAAAATCCAATCAGTAGAACTGGAGATATGCAATTAAAAAATTTTGAGTTAAAAACAGTGCATAGAGGCAGAAGGCACCAACAGTGGTAGTCGCAACGGGCGGGGACAAAGTGTGGCCGAATACTGGGACTAAGTCAGGCCGCTCAACAAAAGTACCTTAAATCTTGGTTGCAGAGTGATGCGAAGACTCACATTAAGGGTAGGTCACGCAGCAGAGGCGATATGAGGTCCTTGCATGGAGATGCATCATGCAGCGGTGGTTCTGAGGGGGCTGCAGTAGCAATGCAATGTCTTGCGTGGATATGCGTCACTCAGCTGCAGTTCCAAGGGGCTGCTGGTTGAGAATTGAAGTCCTGCATCAGTGATATGTCACACAGCTTTTCTGATGCAGACTCTTACTCAGTGAAGCATCACGCTGCATTGGTTTTGCTGGAACCACAGATGGGCTGGCAGAGCACCTTCAGACCCACTTTCAAGGTTCCAGGACTGGGTGGCACCAATTGGGAAGGACCTGATTCTCAGCTAGCAGAGACAAGGTGCTGGTCTCAAGGTGGTTGCAGCCAGTTCTGTCCCTGAGGCTCTGGTCAGGAGCCAGCCAACTCGCCCTTGTAGGCACTCTGGTGGTCCTGGGTTCAAGATTCATGTCCAATCATTCACTCAGGCAGAAAGGCAACAGAGTAGCATTCCTTTTTTTTTTTTTACAGAGGAGCACAGCAGTCCCTCTGAATCTTCCACAGGTCCAGAGGTGTACTGATGAGTGGGTCTGAGGGTCCCTTTTTTTGTTAATGCCTGGTGCCTTCTTTGAAGTAGGAGATGTTTCCAGAAAATGTCCTATGAAGTACCTGCTGTTTCTTGAAACCCCTGCACTGGCTCCAAGATGGCTGCAGTAACAATGCAGTGGTAGCAAGTCCTTTGTGCGAAGGCAGAGCACAGCTTATTCAGTTGCAAGTGGGGCCATGCCCAGCTCTGCCCCATCCTGCCAGTTGATGGACCATTTAGACACACCTAATCCCTCTACTGTGTGACTGCCTAGTAGGAATTAACAAAGTCTAACTCTCAACTACACTCAGTGATGTGACCCGGCATCAAATAGCATGGGCCGGTAAATGACAACTTTCTAAAAGTGCTGCAGCAACAAATGTTGGACGGATGCTGAAGGAATCAAACACTCACCCCAGTCAAGAGATCTAGGTTAAATCCGATGTTCGCCACCCCAGTTTTTGACTCAGCCATATGCAAATCGATCTTGACCCTGTTCCTCATGGGAACACTCCAGCCCGAACTGCAAAGCCGGGTCCTTCCTGGACTGGAAACAAGCATCCTGGGCCCGATTTCAGGGTAACCCCCCATATCAGCCAGGCTAGCTTGAATCCAGTGACACTACAAGCAAGGGACCCACATCTGGGCATACCCATTCCATTTAGGGCAAAAAGTGCTGCGGCAACAAATGGTCAACGGAATTGTGAATGAATCAAACATTCACCCCTAGTAAAGAGATCTGGATTCAATCCATTGTTCTTTTGCTCACCATGCCACCCCAGTTTGGACCCAGCTATATGCAAATCAGTCTTGACCCTGCTCCTCATGGGAACAGTCCAGCCCAAACTGCCAAGACTGATTTGCAAAACAATTATGGGCTTAGGCCCAGATCATTTGTCACCCAAGTGGGACTTGTATGCCCAGACGTGGGTCCTGTACTCTCCATGCCACTGGAGTCAATATAGCCTGGATGATGAGGGTTGAAACCCTGAAACCGATTCCCAGGGTGCTGCTTTCCCATCCAGGGAGGACCTAGTCTGGCAGTTCGGCCTGAACTGTTCCCAGGGGGAGCAGGGTCAAGACTGATTTGCATATGGCTGGGTATAAACTGGAATGCCATGGGGAGCAAATAAACAATGGATTTAGGCCCTGATCTCTGTACTTGAGTGAATGTTTGACATTTTTCAACGTGCTGTCCATCAATTGCTCTTTTTGTAACTTTCTAAAAGTAGCATTTTCAAAATTGTAATTTAAAATCTGACTGTACAATTAAAGAGCATTATTAATTTCAATTTCATAAATACCAAACGTGAACTGTTCAACTGTTTCCAATCAAAAGTTAGCACTTATTAAATGTAATATGGAAAACCCAATGTTATACTGTGGGACGGGTAGGCTTCAGAGTAGTGACAAAAACATTTGAGAGATTTTCACTGTTAAGTGGTAACTTAAGGCCAGTGAAGAACACCACCATTTTACATACTCACATTTAAAGTTGGTATCTTCCTTGAAAGTTGAGACTTGACATACATTTGCTTGTGTGCCTTTGTGGGATAATATTCTCTGAAATGGCTTTGCTTACATTCACATTTCTTTGTAGGCACATTATCAGAGTCTTGAACATTCTGTACGAGGGCTAAGTTCACTATGCAAAATGTTGATGTTTGTTATTGTCCTCTCGCCGATAGCCAGGTAAAGATAGAATCAATAATGGTGGCCTGACTGAGGCTTTGGCATGGTAACATGGATGAAGTTTATTCTACATACTACATCGCTCCTTTGTTTAGACAGAGGTTCATTTCACGGACACTGTTGAGATTGTTCCCTGGTGGAATTTCATCTGTGCTGAATCCTGGAAAGGATGGTGCCCAGCTCCATACCAAGATGGTCCCCGGGTGAAACATACCCACGGGTAACTGGGAAGTTAGATCACCCTAAGTGATTGTGGCAGATTAACCAACCCTAGGCACACTAGGTTAGTAAGACTTAGGTAGGAGTGTGGGTTTGATTATACATGTTTATAATGAATATAACAGCATGATGGTTGAATTGTTCATCTGCTTTTACTCTGTTCTGTTTCCTTCTATTGATCCTTGTAGGGCACGTATTTTACACAAGAGTGATAATGTTTCAATAAATGATTGAAATGCCAATCTGAGTATTTCTTGTGTCTCCCTTTGGGCATGCATGAGTTATTGCCACAATTTACTTGGGGAGGCAGAGTTGTCATGTTTTGAGTTTGCACATGCCCTCCGATACCTTGTTGGGTTTAAAGGTCCAGAGGGTGCACTGTGACATAGCCAGGAATAAGGGCAATATATCTTGATGGTTTGTGTGGAGTCCGTTTGCGCCTTTTTGACTTTTATGTTGTCCAATTACTCAGTCTTCCTGATAAAGTATGAACAATACGACATGGCACCACCAACATTCTAGCTTGGTTACTTATTAACCAGATCTCCTGAGTAGTTTTCTTTTGTGTGCCCAAAGGCCCTACTCACCAATTAACCGGAGATGTCCACGGTGTTAGGGACAAATATCCTCCTTAGCAAAGTAGGGAATCCCCTAGTTTTGGCTGTTGGTCTTTCAAGCTTGAATCTTTAAAAGGATTACACCACAGAGGTATCCTCTCAGAATATAGTGCACGCCTGCCAATAAATTGCAGACATGCACTAACACAAATGTTACAACATAGGCTCACTCAGACGAGTGTGGATGTTACCTTCGTGGTACAGGCCCACAAAGCGAACAGAACAGCGGTATTTTATTCATGGGTAGCAAATGCCAACACAGGGAATTTTCATACAAATACTGAGGTAGCAATACCAAACCAATATAGAGAATTTGTGGATTTGGAAATCCCATTAACTTATCAAGAACACATAAATTGGTTCCTAGGTACCCTTCCCCATGCAGTAGAAAAAGTCAGACTAGGTCCCCTCAGTAATGATAGAGCTACATGGCCAGTCTCAGCCAGTTATCCACCATATACAGGCATTGCAAACCTTACAGATGTAGAGCTTGGTATACTATACACAGATTTAGTTACACTTTATAGACGTCTAGTACAATTCGTTATGCAAATGTTGACAATGATCCGACATTGGGCTGTTCACGCTGCAAAACCACAATTGACAACACCTGCAATTAGTCCAGTGACCCTTAATGCAATAATGGGTAAGGTTTTCATCAGGCGGGATGAAATTAGGTTCTGGGTTGCACAAAAAACAAATCAGCTTGAAGCAGTGTGTGCCCATACAGGGCCAAAGAAAAACATAGAATTCTCACAATATGCCTGCCAAACTACCAAAAAGTATTGCGGAAACCTATACATCCATAGATAGGGATCATTTGGGAGCCAGACCTAATAAACCACATCTTAAGGCTAATTCTGTAAAGGATTACTCAGGGCAGGCACCAGAGTCTTTAAAAAAGGTGGGATAATAAGAAAAACAAAGAAGGGACTAAAACATGGGGTAGATCTCCTCAACAGGAGTCCTCTGATGAGCAATATAACTTGCGCAATCGTGATACAATTAAACAGCCTGATAGGTATCAGGATACTGATACACGTCCTTCTTGATCCTTTGAGGAGTCATAGGAAAAGTGCTCGGAGAGAGGAGGACGATAACAGTGCAGATAAGAAAAGTATGTGAAACCAAAGAAGGACTCGCAATGCTCTTCTGACTTAATAATAAAAAAGAAAGAAAAACTTCCACAGCAAAAGCCTCAATTTAAAAAGAAAATTAGCTGGAATGAAAGTAAAACATGCTACGAATAATGAGGACTCTGCTTCTGAATGGGGAGTGGGCTCTGACCATGCTGGACAGTGCGCTAGAGGTCACGATAGTTCACTGGAATCTTAATGAGCTTCTGGTGGCAGTAGCAATAAGTGAGTATGTTCAGGTGGAAACACCAGACCAGAGACTAAGTGTCCCAAGTCAATTACATGAATTACAACTCCAGGTGGAGGGGGATATACCACCTACTATCAATGTTCTCTTTTGGGAGTACTTGTCATTTGGCTATAAGATTCTCTTGCCTGAAAAAGATTGGCCACCTGAGTTTGTTAGGGATTGCCCACTGAAAGAAACTGTAATATTACCAGCTTTTTCCGAGCTCGCTTCAGAATCAATAAAATCAATAAAACACACATTCGCCAAGGAGTGGGCCTAGCTGAGGCCTTGGCATTTTACTGCAATCATGTGGGTTCGGATGAAGGATCCCCTTACCACATCATCCCGATGAGGTCCAGCCCACAACCACAACACCCCATCAAACATGAGGCCAAAAAACAAGATGGAGAGATACTCTCACAACCTGAATATCGGGGTGTAATAGAATTTTGCGCCTCATCAATGAATAACCCTTTGTTTCCAGTCCTGAAACCAGATCATTCATATCGCTTAGTCTTAGAATATGGACAGTTGAACAGTGCTACACGCACATTTGCAGTACTAAACCCGCATGCCGCAGCCCTAATGACCAATAAGTGCGGATCTCAAATAGAGTTTTCTGCACCTGAGAGCAGGTATTTGACCGCATTTAGTGCTTTAGGCTCTCAAAAGCAATTCTGTTTATTCCCAAAAGGTTATAAGAACAGCCCTGGGCTGTTCTCAGCCTGTGTAACAGAACTGGTACAAGATTTTGACAACCAAGCTTTTGACAACCAAGCATTATCCTATGTCGACAACAAATACTTGGTGTATGATGACTTACCAGCACATCTAGCCAGAGTAGATCACATAATTCTAGGATTTGCTCATATGGGCTACAAATTTAATTTAAAAAAATCCCCAAATTACTATATTATTGACCTATTTTTCGGATACGAGTTGTCAAGTGAAGGCAAAAATCTTGCGACACATTTCTTAGAGAAGTTTGTGTGCTTATACAACCTCCAAGCACATTGAAAAAACTCCAATCAACATTGTGTTTTCTAAACTTCTGCAGAATTTACATACCAGATTATGCACAATGGTTGAAACCGTTTTAGACATAATATGTCCAGACTTTTCAAGTACACATTGGGCATCTAAACACATGCAGATTCTATGTTCATGCAAGCTGACATGTTAAATTCAAAACACATATACACGTGTCAATAGCATGAATTTTGTGATCTGCATAATTGCAGGAACCCCAGGTTATACATATGCCACATTAAATGAGGGAGACACTGTACCAAATGTGTATAGATCGCATTTATACACAATTGCAGAGATACATTTTGCACTGACAGAAACAATACTGACGGCAGTACAGACAGCTGTAGTGAAAGAAGGATCATTGGCTCACAGAAAATAAATAATTGTCGTGACCCCGATTCCAGCCTTAGAGGCTGTTACAACTGCTAGCATTCCTAACATGAAAGCTTTGCATCCAAGGTGAATACAATGGGCCAACTCACAGCAACAGATGTAGATTATGTCTTTACTGCGAACACAGGTATAGCTCTAATATGGGCATAAATATCCTCTGCCCAGTGAAATTGTGCCTCTAGATCAGTATGATTCCATAATGTAGACTGATGGTTCTTCCCAGCCTGCAGTAGGGACAAAACAGCAATACTCTGCCACTTGCACAAGAGTTAAGGGTAAAATGAGGGGTGGAGAATGCCACCCTCCTAGAACATACACACACTTACTAGGTGATTGCACTGCACAGCTAGCTGAACTGAGAGATCTAATTCTGGCACTTGAGAATATAGATCCTGAATTCCCCACACTTGTCGTGTGTGATTCACATTATTGTGTCAAGTCTCACAATGTAAATTTTCATTACTGGAGCCAGAATGGATTAAGAGACAACAAATGGTGCACAATCAAGCATAAGATGATTTGGGGACAGCTGTCTAAACTCAAAGTAGGTTTGTCACGGGCTCATGTCATTTACACACTGAGCCACCACTGTGTTGGAATATACTGTAAATAAATGTACGGTAAATACATTTATTTGGCTGATGAACCCGCAAAAGCGACAGTGCAAACTGCTGAAGTTGTTGCAGTGACTTGTTCTAGCACGAGGATAGATGGGGACATTATGAAGGCTGTCACATCTTCGTGTAGTGGCACTCCCTTAGCGAAAGGTTTAAAATACTCCTACCAGTTAGGCACGAAAACATTCCATTTGCTCATCTTCCTGGAGTGAGGGATAGATTAATAACTAATTTAGATCGCACATTAGGACTGATGCTAGAAGAACATGAGGCTCTAGTATCTGCTCACGCAGGGGTGGTGGCTACAGTTTAACTATTGCAGTAACGCTATTGGTGGCAGGGTCTATACAAACAGGCTAAAGACTATGTCCTTAAATGTGATATCTGTCAGCAAATAAAGGTTTCCACCACAGCTCGCCCACCACAGACACCTCTGGCTTGTGTTTACTTGGACCGTTGTGGACCCTTACCCTCAGATGGGTCTGATAAATACATCATGTTAGCAGAGGATTCCTGTTTTCGAGTCCTATAGGTATGGCCACAGTGACCAGCTGATGCTCAAACTGTTATAAAGTCTTCATCAGCACATGTGCAGCAGCCACAATCCATTTGGACCAGGGTCTGGCATTTGCCGCTAGGGCTTACAGAGACATCATTGGAACATTGGGTGTGACTGTGCATTATTCCTCCCCATACCATCCCGAGGGAAATGTGGTAGTAGAGAGACCAAACGTGACTTAAAGCAGTCTTTAACAGCTAGAGTAATAAGTTCAGATCGAAGTTGGGTCCACCACCTGTAAGAGGAATAGAGAGCCTTAAACAATCTGCCAAGAAGATCCTTGGGTAGTTGGACTCCCAATGAGGTCCTGTTCACGGTTAATATGTGGGTTTCAGACCTTGGCAGTCCCAGTACAGTGGTGGCAGGAACACCTTTTTCATATCAGCAAACGCTTTGATATTTTATGAGTTCTGAGATGCTCAATGCAACATCTAACAGAAACATTCTGCCACTGGTGAAGTGAAGTAAGCACTGGCAACTCCTGATTGGATGCTGAAGATCGGGGATCTAGTGCAGTAGAAAATACTGACAAAAGTGGGTTCAGGCCATCTTACAGAGCTCCTGTGCCTATCATGTCTGTTTAAGGTACCAGAGCTGTACTTTTACCACCTCTTGTCGGCAGCAAACACAAGAGATTTGTTATTGATTGAGCTTATCAATCCACATTATGTGGTTGGTTGTACATAGTAGGCCGCAAGGTATCCTGGGTAGTTACCTGCTTCCTCTCACTACCATGCAGGAAATCTCAATGCAAACTGTAGTAACAATGAAGCTTCTTTTCCCCTTGTATTACTTTCAGTTACATCTACAAACACCCATACAAGAATCAGGTGTGACTTCACAGATTCCAGCACAACAAGCAAACAATGAAGTTGTTTATAACATCCCACCATAGGAGTTAACTGCTAGTTCTGTACAGCTCCACTAGCCTCCCATGCTTGCACAAACTGCCTCAGGCTACTTTGTCAACTTTGATGACTTTTCTTTCTGTTCGTCAGACCCACCTCCAAGGCATGGACTACGTAAAAGTTTGGTTTGGCTTTATCCCACCTTGCATATACATTTGGATTACAATTTATTTACTTTTCTTATTCCCTTGAATTGGCTTTGTGACTGTCTTTTTCTCGCTTCTGAATGGACACTGTCTTCCAGAGCGCTCTGCCGTTGAACTGGTAAACAAGGATTTGAAACCTGATTCTTCATCACACAAAGTGCAGAGAGACTTATCCCTTGTGAACATTTCAGCGGTTCCAGTTCCTGATGGAATTGTTTGGGATACAGTACCCTAGGATATATTTAGACGGACAGAAACTATACAAGTTCTATATGTTTTTAGGATTTCTTTAAATGATGTCATCACTCGTGGTAGTATCTATGATGAGTGAGATATTCACACAGTAAACAGGTGTTTGATGATTTAGAGCATTATACTGTATTTGATAGTGATGAAATGTATGATGGTACATCTAATTATGATGAAAATGTTTTGTTTTCACCAATATAGTCACAATTATGTACATGAAGTAAAGACTCCACATGCAGCATTTGATTGCACACAATGGGAACACTGCCCTACACTAACCCCGGGTAGCTCAAAGACATTTACACGGACGTTTGCAAATTTTTCTGGTCACAATCCAATAGACCCAAATCCTATTATTATAAACTTACACCTTAACCGGCGAAGAAAAATATGCTGACTGAGACGCAGGTGATTTATTCCTCCTCTTTCATTTCCCAGTTGTCGACACGAGGATATGAGTTTTGGAAAGACAATATCGATTTGAAATCTATATGGGAACTAAAGATTGGCAGGTTCATGGAAACTAGGCCTTATTTAGAGCATGCCTTATACCACAGGAACTAATTTTCCTGAATAAAACTGTGCAGCAAACGTCCTGTCTCAGCATGTCCAAGATAAAGGATATGAATACACCAAACATTCGCACATTTGCATGTTTTGCGAATTGGCAGCAATTCAGAAATTACACAGAGGATACATTTGACAGCATGCCTATGAATGGTACATACAATTCTTCACGTTCCAGTCCAGAGGAATAGTTTGTGTAGGCCGCTAGATACTAACGGATGTCAGGCATGTTTTCCTAACACGAGAGGGTTCAAGATAAATAGGCCAGACCCACATTATGTGCAGACACAACACTCAGGAGTGGCAACAACATACAGCATTGGAGGGTTGTGCCTAGATTGGCTAAGGCATTCAACTTAGTCTGAGGTGAAACAGCACTTGTCTCTCCTTTCAAATGTCATGATATTACAAGATTTCTTGTTAGGTCCTAGAAAACTATGCAAAAAGTGCCTTCTGTATGCTATACACAACGAAGTATGGAACGTTTCACAGCAGGAAGCTGCTGAGAGAATATGTGAAATTGGCAAAGCAAATTTAAAAAAGGCTTTCGCAGTGGTTGAGAATGGTATGACTACATTATCCACTAGAATATTTTCTCTAGGTAACATTGTGTCGTCTGCTATTGATATCATACAGAGTGACATGCCCCCTTTGGGCAATCAAAACTTAGGTTTATCACACTAATATGCTAACCTCTACAGACTTTACGCAATGGTCTCATTCCATGGAAATGCTTAAACGCTGCTAATTTGTTTTCACCATACAACTTGAAAAGAGAACAGACCACCACGACCAGAAAAGACACAACATACTCCATGTTACACATAGAAAGGTTACCAGTTGCATAGGTTCCATGAGCAGATTTTACAATACACTGTTTATTTCTCTGCCAATTGCAGCCTTTCACTTCAAATACTGCTTACAACACTATCAGGTAGGCAGGTATGAAACCCTAGGGGACGGATTTGTACATAAGGCATGAATCCTTGCTTTCACTTATTTGTCCCCAGTCCTAAATAAACCTATGGGGGAAGGGTAGGGATACCCTTCCCCCCCAACTCTGGTTGAGGGGGGGTCCTACTAGGGCCAAAAACAGGATTTCTTCTTAAACCGTTGTTGATTAAAAATAAAAAAGGTACTGCGGTCTCCCCCCTTTTTAGAGGAGGGGTGTGTGTTCCCCCTTCCCCTCCTGCACCTTCATAAGGCCTTGACGACCCCATCCTCTGGGGCCAATAGATAAGCTTTTATCAGGTATTTTTATAATAGGGAGGTCAGAGTGGCCTTCCTCCCTGAGCATTTTAGGGACTCCATTCCCCAGGGCCAATAGATACATTTTGAGGAGGGGGCATCGGCCCCTACATCCCCAGCCCTTCATGAGACCTCAGAGACCCCATCCCATGTATTTTTATAATGGGGAGGGCGAACCGGTGCTACCCTTATCAAGCCTCAAAGAGGCTCCAGGAGCCCCATTCCCAGGGGGCCAGTGTATTTTGTTGGTGAGAGGGTGTGCATGGAACCCGCCTCCCTGAAGATCAACTTCAGGGACCCCATCCCCTGGAGCTTGATTGCAGTGTCCCGGGAACTCTATCCCCTAGGACAGTGGTTCCCAAACTTTTGACTCCTGAGGACCCCTATTGAGTCACTATTGGAAGCCAAGGACCCCCAAACAATGTGTACGATTTAAATTTCAAACATTAAAACAGTAGTATGAGAAAAGTAAACACACACTTGTGCACACCAAACAAATACTCAAATCACTAAAGATTTTAATATTTTATATAGAAAGAATTAGCAAAATCAAAAGCTTTTAATGGGATGGTTAGTGCTGCATCTCGGCAACTAACTTTTCAATATTTGGTTCTTTTTCGTAGTATGAGGCTCCTGCCAGGGCCAGACTGGGAAACCAAAGCAGCCCTGGCAAATGTTGTCATACCAGTCCCAGTACAAAGTGCAGTAAGTGAGCCTGGCCACTGCAAAGCAAACTTTGGGGGGGCTCTCCCACCAAGGAAATTTGGGGAAAAATGGTGCATTCTGCAACACATTTGTCATTATATATTGAATTGAATTTGCTTTTAAATCATAGTAAATGATGACCTTACTATGCACCAACACAACAATCTTTTTGGGGCTCTTTTATGAATCCCTCACTATCACTCTCCAAGAGTGCCTCTCTTCTCTCAATAGCCCCTCTGTCACATGTATTTCATTTGTTCTATTGCATCTCTCATACAAGTGTATGGTATCAGAGCACTTTATATCACACACATACAGAGACAATGAATCGTACGTGTGGAAATCGGTGTATAGAAAATGTTATGTTATATAAGGCAAAGGAGACTTCAAGGTGTAGGATTCACATGTCATCCATACTGGTGAGCATTTTTTGAGAGTGCTTGGTCTGGAGAAGCACAACATCTTGATACAGAATGTAACATAGGGGTTAGCTTTGACTTTAATTATAACAGTTTACTTCTACCCAAACAAACCTTTTTGGCAAAATGAGGATTATGAAAGACTGGGAAAAAAAGATAGCATACTAACTTGTACCATGCACTTTGCATTCAGCTGTTTGATGGCAGGTCATAGCTTAAGGTGCTAGATTATGATTGTAACTCATAAACTGCACAATAACAAAAGAATCTCTGTGACAAAAGCAGTAACCCACTGAGCTATGCACATAAACTACTGTTTTTCTTTTTTTTTTAATGCATGGTACACATTCTTTGCAGCAGGCATATTAACCCTCTGCGCTACCTTAGATGAATCAAACCTGCTACTGAACAAAACACGCTTCTTTCTCCAGCAGGTACATTAATTACTGGATGTTATCTTGACACTTTTATAGTTGCAAAAAACTACAGATTATTCAAGGAACTTTGAAGTGCTTTTAAAACTGTTGCTTGCGGACCCCCTGGGAATGTGTCACGGACCCCTGGGGGTCCGCAGACCACAGTTTGGGAAACACTGCCCTAGGACACTGCTGTTCCCTGCCTAGAGACTGTGGTCAATAATAGGATAAACATTGATTCCTGGCAGCACTCTCCTGGACAGGGAACATACCCTTGCTCCGCCTGAGTCGGACCAAAATAATGGAGCCAGGGTCCACCGGCACCCAACATGGGCACTGGCTGGGGAGTCTTCGGGCTCCGCTGGTGGCCCCAAAGAAGGCTGAGTTGTGGGTGCCCCAGGTGGGCACCCACTTCACAAAATATTTCTGACTCCCGTTGGCACCCACTATGGTGCTGGCAGGGCTGTGGGGGGTTTAGGGCTCTCCCTGAGTCCACGAACAATAAAAGATTGTGTGGTTGGCCCTGGTGGGTACCGGGGCACTCAAAAAAGGAAAAGAAAAAATAATGATAAATGAGCTGCAAGACCCACTCATTTATTGTTCACTGCTCTGATAAGAAGCATCCCATAATGACCTAGGACTTACATAAATTATATATTTTCTTGATGGTGGTGCCCCTTGAAGGGGCATCAGCAAACATTTTCAAAATGTTGGGAGGGCCTGCAGGGAGTGCATCAGCCCCCAAGAAGATTAAGTCACACAGTAAGTCTCCTGGGTCATTGAATACATGACCCTCGGAGAGCTTACCATATATTTTTTATAAAGCAGTTGAAGCTGTACGCTCTTCGGCTGGAGTGCAGGGACCACTAGTGGTTGGTTCTATAGTTGCACTCTGCGGCCTGAAAAAACATTGGGGGATCCATGCAAGCCACACCTCCCTGGACTCCCCCAGAAATATCTTGGTTTGGTATGTTTCCTTAGACGGTCGCTGAGTCTGCCACCAAAAACGCAAATGCCCCACTTGCAAAAACCTTGTTTTGTGATCGAAAATTTTGATACCTCCAAAATACGTTTTGGGCCATTTCCTGTCGTGGGCGCTTGGCCCACCCACACAAGTGAGGTACTGTTATTTATCAGGAGACATTGGGGGAATGCTGAGTGGTAGGACTTTTTTTCCAGCACGGAGATCCCACAGCTTTCCCAAACAGAAATGTGAGGAAAATGGGATTTGTTTTATGCTAAATTTGAAGTTTCCAGGGGATTGTGGGTAAGAAAATGTTGGGGGATCCACACAAGCCACACCTCACTGGACTTCCCCAAGTGTCTAGTTTTCAGAACTGTCTGGGTTTGGCTGGTGTTCCTAGATGGCCACCAACCCCAGGACCAAAAACATAGGTGACCCCCCTCTTGCAAAACTAGTTTGTTTGTGATCGACAATTTTGATGCCTCCACAATACGTTTTGGGCCTTTCCCTCTCGTGGACAATTATCGCCGGCTAGCGCTGAATTTTATCGCTGAGAGAGTGCTATCAGCAACGCTTAGCGATAAAATTCAAGGCGCAAGCTGCCAAATGTGCGATTATCGCTGGAAATCCAGCGATAATCACACAACGTTTGGCGATAGCTTGCTGATAGGGCAGGGCAGACTTAACCATGATATCCACCTTCCATTGGATATCATGGCTAAGTCAAACTAAAAGCAGGCGTAAGGAAAGGAGCGATAACCGCGGTTAGCACTACTTTTCTTATCGTTATGCTTGTTAGCGTGCCCATTGATAATTGAAGAAATGTCGGTTAGTGGGAAGGAACGCCCACTTTGCATCTCATTAGAGATTGTTGTGACGGGCGCCAAGTCAGTAAGACACATGATAGCGTGTTTTTGCTGATAATGCGATGAAATTATTGCCGCTTTTCGCCCGAAAACGGACGCAAAAGTGGCGATATCATAGCGCCGCCTTGATGATATGCTCCAAAGCCTTCTGAAGTCTCAGCTGTGAAGTGTACATTTTGTTTTAAGAGCTCACATAGCTAAAGAAGGGCTTTATTTACCCAGCCCATACCTCAGGTAAGCCCTTAACACCAGACAGACCACCCTGCCACACGACCGACCTCCTAGCTCCCCGGAGGAGCCAGGCACAGTAGCGGTGGATCAGCGAAAGGCAAACTAAATTGGGAAGGCCAGCTTCTTCGACCGACAGAGTGCTAACACCAACTCCAGAGCTCAAACAGCAGTGCTGGGACTAGAAAGACCGTCCAGAATGCAGCTCCAAGCAATTTCGCTGTAGATTTGGTTAACTCCAATGCTTCACAGGATTAAAAGTTCTGTAGCAGCCAGAAAGTCCAGTCGGCTATGATCGCGGCAATCTCTCAGGGTCGTCAACAGTCCTCTGATGGGCAGAAGTGAGTGTGACGGAGACGGCGGGCAAGACACTACACTCCCCCTTTGTTAAATTTAATTTTTTATTTTTTGCTAAATACACATATACAAACATGTACAATTAAACCTTTTCAATCAATCTGCTGGGTGCTTTAATTGTCTGACCTGATCTGGTTCTTGGAAACTGGGAACTGTCACCACCATTGTCCAGTATCTGCGGCAACAGAGCAGAGGCAACAGCAGTCAAAGATGATTCAGACCCAGTCTCTCCTTTAACAGTTAGATCTGATAAACAATTAGTTAAGTGCCTAAATGAGGAGAGTTTCTGGTAATAGACTTTCCAGAGCGCTGGGCAGTCACCATATGTCCTTTAGTAGACACTACTTGAAAAGGTTCAGCATCAAATGGAGCATCAGATTTTCTTCTCTGCATTTGTTATGCGAGCACGGGATCTCCTTTCTTAAAAACAATGTTTTTTGCATGTCCTCTTTTGTCATCATACGCTTTCATCTTTTGTTTGTTAACCAAGACCTTCTAATGAGTCGTTGTCTCAACTTTCTTTCTCTTATTGGTCCATTGATGTAATGGTGTTCATTGCTCTCCTGAACATCAATGTCGCAGGACTTTCACCTGTGGTCGAGTAGGGTGTTAAACGATAAGCACTCAAGGTAGAATTCAATACCATTTTAAAATAGAGCTTCTCAAGAATACCCTGCACTGCTCTCTTTATTGTACACATAAAATGCACAAGTATGTTGGCCTGTGGCCACAAAGATGAGCTCTTCTGATGTTTAACATTCAAATGCTCAAGAAAATCTTTAGACTCTCCATTGTTAAAAGGCAGCCCATTGTCTGACTTCACTATGGCTGGAACACTCCATGTCGCAAAGATGCCATCTAGTCTTTCAATGAATCGCTCTTGAGTAGTAGTTGAGAGATCTTCAATGAATGGAAATAATGAGCATTCATCAATAATCACCAGCAGATGATGTCCATTGTCGAGTAGACTGAAAAAGCCAATGGCTATTCTCTCCCATGCAGGCTTTGGGAGTTCTGATATGTTCAATGTGTGGTGAATAGGTTTTGCAGAAAGGTAGTTGCAGGCCTTTAATTCCCTTTCAACCCTTTCATCAAGATAAGGAAACAAGAATCGTTCTTGGAGAGTTCATTTTGTGGCAATGATTCCTAAATGTCCTTCATGTGCGACTTCAATTATTTTCTGTTACAGACTCTCCGTAATCAGAATTCTGGAACCTCATTGGAAGGAGTGCATACGTGCACTTTTAAGTGTGCATGTGTGTTTTTCCGGCTGTCTCAGGCCAGCCAAACACACATGCCCACTTAGGTTTCTCCTGTCCAGCTGCATTGAGCAGCCGGGCTGGAGAAACCCCACAGACTCCCTGACTTAAGCAGAGTGTCTTCTCAGCCCGCAAAAGTCAATCCCGGTGCTCCTCTCATATGAGAGCAGTGCAGGGATTAGATGGGAGTCTGATGCATTCATAGGGACTCCAGGAACTGCAGGAGAGGAGCGCAAAACGGACAGCAGCACCAGGTACGTGTTTAATTTTTCATTAACCCCCGTTTCCTTCCGCCACGCTCTCCCCCGCGTGCTTCCTGCTGGCCCCCTCTCCAACTCTGTGCTTCTCTGGCCTAACACCCCCCACTGCGCCACCCCCCACCCCGGTATTTTAATGTGTGGGCCGCCACTGGAATTGTACCTGCAATCTTCTTTGAGTTCCAACTGATGATAACCTTTATGATCAAGATGAGAGAAGACCTTTTCCACTATCTAGTTGCATTATTATGTCAGTAATTTGCGGACCTGGATGTCAATCTCGTTCAATTGCCTTGTTTGCCTGATGCATGTCAGGGCATATGTGTACAGTTCCTTCACTGTCTTTCTTTTGGCACTACAACTATGGGAGAAGCCCATGGCATTGCACCAGTAGTACGCGTGAAAATATCATGCTTAAGTACCGATTCAAGTTCATTAACAATAGGTTTTTGCAGATAAAAAGCGATTTGGCTATGTCTCTAAGCAACAGGAAGCACATCCTCATTAATATGCAACTTTACATTCATGACCATAAGCTTTCCCAAGCCGTAAAATAATGAAGGTGTTGGAAAGTGAATTATTAGTCGGGGCAAATATATATCTGCCACTGGCAATAAGGCCACTAACACAGTATAGTGCTCAGAAGAGGTCTTGGAAAATTATTTCCATGCTCAACCCGAGCAGGCAGAGTTAACTTCAAAGACATGTATGGAAAGCATTTAAAAACACCAATTCAGTAAATAATCAAGACACAGTGCAGAATAAAAATCTCTAACACCAATTTATAAAAATAGGAAATAGTTTTATCTTTAAATTGACCCCGAAACGACAAAAACCCAATATAGGGAACCGGAGATATGAATTTTTAAAGATTTAGCATTATGTAGCACATAGAAACCTATAGCGCCTTATCGGGACATCTGGTTACAATAGACAGGGTCAAAGTTTCAGGCCGACCAACGATGGAGCCCTGCGCGGCTACCCCTCGCGGTAGGTCTCGGTCAAAGATTTTACCTTCTGAAATGTTTCTGGAGCTTTTCTTTCCCGGGTCTCTCGAAGCTTTCAGCCAGTCAGGATTTGGTGGTGGTTCTCCGGATTGCCTTGCAATGAGCTCCCGGTCAAACTTATGGAAGTCCGACCTCTGGAGCGTTCCAGCGGGAAGAACCAAGGATCCAGGATTACTCACGGTTGAAGGCAGGCAGCTGGGCTCTCGTGGTTGCCCCCAATCACTTTTTCTTCGTTCGGATTTAGAAACTTTTAACAGAGCCTTTTCTTGCGGGGTCTCTCGAAGCTCTTCACTAGGCCGGTTTCGGTGAGGGTTCGCCGGCCTTGCATTTAGTCTACTCCTGATCAAACTCTGGAAGTCAGACCTACGTAGCTTTTCAGCAGGACAAACCTGGACGGCAGGCCTGCTTGCGGTAGAAGGCAGGCAGCTTGGCTGGCCCGGTTGAGTCGGTCCACCTATGGAGCTTTTTCCCAAAGTTGCTCCAAACTTCTCCAAACTTCTGGAACTTCTTCCTGAAGTTCCCCAAAGGGTTCCAAAGTGTCTCAAACTTAATCCAAGAGCTTGGAAGCTCCAAGATGGTCCTTGAAAGTTGAGGACTTCTGTTCCCACAATCCACTTGGACAAAACCCCTACAAATCCAATGGTAGTGCTCCAGGTTGAGGATTATTGGTGGTGATTTTCCAGGTGAGCTCTGTTAACCTGTAGCTTGCAGGGAGTCTGCATTTTAGAGCTTTTACAGCAAGGTAGTTCACAGGGGTGTCGTTCCAGATCGTGCCAAAGGCGCAGTCTTCAAAGTTCAGGCCTTAGTGATTGTACATCAAACGTTTCATCATGGCCCTTCTTGCTTCCTTAGGTTTCAAGCAGGCTCTGCCCCTCAGATACTTATTCCAAGTTCTATGGGTCAAGCAGGAGGGCACTCCTGTCCAATGGGGGGCAGGGTACCTTCCAAAGGTATGACCACATCCTGCAAAGTGTGGCACTATTTTGTCCCAGAGTGCACCAATTCTTCCAAATACATCATGGCTGATTTTCCAGCAGAGAGAGAAGAGCTGGCTAAACAAACCCATAGGATGGCTAATCTCTATAGTCTCTCTCCCTTGTATCTGTTCATTCCTTCCTTAAGCCTAGCATCTGGCTGGGTTCAAAAGAGTAGAGTTGTAAATTACACTGGTGTTTTCCCCTTCCCTTGAAGTTAATTGTTTACGACTCCTCTCCCTGCTCTGGCATTCCTGTGTAACAGAACACGGCCCTCCCAGCAGAGCTGGTTAACCCCAGGGGTTCTTAATCACCTCTTCTAAGGAGCCTGGCTAATCCACTTAACTCTGACTAATCAGGACAGACCACCGGCATTCTGAATCTGGGCTTACAGACAAGAAACTCTTATTTTTTAAGTTCAATGAAATTTTATTAAGGAATGAAAAAGGAAGAATCAATACACAATATCAGCTATATAGGGGAGGGAGGAGGGAAGAGGGGAAGAAAGGGGGAGGAAGGGTTAACAAATGCAAAATGTAAGAGATAAGAAAACTACAATAAAGCAGTAATCATGGGCATTAGAAAAAGAATCATAAAAGGCATAACCGTTATAAGTTAAACAACAAATCGTTAGAAGAATAAAAACAAAACAATATGCTAGAAAAACGTGAATGTGAAAAGGGTATCATGGAGGTTTAGAAACTTCTTGTTGAACAGGCATTGGACGAAAAGAACGGGCAGCACAGTTATTTAAGTACAGCGTAATGGGGAGCCATAAGTCTGCACGTTTAGCTGCTAAGTGAACAGGAAAAACAAAGGCAGTATCAAGTCTATGGTTCTGGCAAACATTATACCACCACGCTTTGAGGGAAACATTGGATGCATTTTTCCAGTTAACAGTAATTTGTTGAAAAGCTACAGCCAATAATAAATCAACAATGCGAACATGCATATCTACATTATCCCAGCTAGAAGATAAGCTACCTAAGAAGAGATGGGAGAGAGAAAAAGGAATACAAGTATGGAAAATAACATTAACTTGAGCCCACACCTGTAACCAAAAGTCACGCAAATGTTTACAAAGAAATAGCATGTGGAGTAAGGTAGCATTAGGGGTACCACACGACCAGCATAAATCTGGGGTATTTGAAAAACGCTTATTTAGTGTAGAAGGCGTAAGAAGTAATCTGTTATAAATAAAAAATAAGGATTGTGTCAGGGAGGCCGCTCTGGAGGTTTTACGGAGTTTTGCCCATATCTTATCCAATATAGATACCGGCCAGTTTATTCCGAGATCGGATTCCCATTGATGTTCAACCTTAGATTTAGGCCTAGGCAACTCATGCGTGTGGAGGTATTTATAGATAAGAGATGCCTTGGGGGTGTTACGTAGGAGAGAGTGGAGTTGAGAGATAGGGATGGGTGAAACAAGGGGAGGCGAAGAGTTCGAGATCTGCTCATAAGTCTCGAGAACAGCAGCTTTGAGTAAAAGATACTTGGGGAAAAAGGATAAGGGTAAACCAAAAGAAGAACAGAGATCAGAGAAAGAGAGAAAGGTGGGACCAGAAAAAAGTTGCGAGATCCAAATCAAACCTCGGGTTCTCCAAGATTTCCAGTAAAAGGGCTTACGACTAATTAAGAGATATTTATTATGCCAAATGGTGGAGGAGAGGAAATCATCAATGGTCAGAGGGGGATTAGGGGCAGCAGACAATAAGATAAGAGCTTGAGAGTGTACTTGTGGATAGGAGTGGGAAGCGAAGAGGGTTTACGGGAGAAAGCAAGATATTCTGCAAAAGAAAACGGAGATAGGAGATTACGTTCAACCTTAACCCACAAAGGACAGGGAGAGGTGGGATCTTGCAGCCAGAGGGAAGCTTGACGTAACAGAAAGGCCTTCTGATATTCAGGAAAGTTGACACCCCCTTCAGAAGCAGGGCGAATTAGTCTGGCAAGAGACATTCTGGATTTTTTTGAGTTCCATAAAAATGAGGATAATATTGAGTTAAACTTTTTAAAGAATCGCGATGGGATTGATACTGGAATGTTGGACAATGTATAAAGAATAATGGGGGAAATCATCATTTTAATAGTCTCCAGGCGACCCCACCAGGACAGGTATAAAGGATGCCACCTTGCAGTGAGGTCCGCAATCTTTTGTGCGCACTTGGACATGCATAAAGAGACAGTGTCTGGAATGGAAGAAGTGATATATAACCCCAGATATTTAATATGGGAGGGACACCAAGTAAACTGGGAGACACTAAATTCTTGTTTGAAAGTGCATTTAGTCAAGGGTAGGATCTCACATTTATCATGATTAAGCTTATATCCGGAAATGGAGGAATAATTTCGGACTTCGTCTAGAAAAGCGGGGATGGATTCTGCAGGATTGGAAAGAAAAAGTAAAATATCATCTGCATAAGCAGCGAGCTTAATCTGAGAATCTGCAATCTGGAATCCATGGATAGCGGGATTCTGACGTAGTTTGGACAGAAAAGGTTCTAAAGCAAGGTTAAAAAGAAAGGGGGAAAGGGGGCAACCCTGACGGACGCCCCTGCCTAAATCAAAATAAGAAGAGATTTGACCATTTGCAAATACTGCAGCTCTAGGGTGTGAGTACAGCAGGGAGACTAAAGAAATAAATCTAGGTCCAAAGCCAAACCAAGTGAGGGTGTGAAAAAGATAGCGCCATTCGACCCGATCAAACGCCTTTTCGGCGTCAAGGGCAACTGCTGCAAGGGATTGCTGACAGCTGGAAGATTTTGACAATATATTAAATAGGAGTCTGGTGTTGTCCGTAATATGTCAGCCTTTGACAAATCCGGACTGCTCTTCACCCAGAAGATCAGGGAGAAGGTGATCTAGTCGAATCGCCAATGCTTTAGCGAAAAGTTTGTAGTCAATATTGACTAAGGATATTGGCCTGTAATTTTTGCAATACTTAACGTCCTTCCCAGGTTTGGGTATCAAACAAATATGAGCATCTGAAAACGTCCCTGAGGAAGTGCCTTGGGCAATAAAAGTGTGAAGAAGGGAATGCAATCGTGGAATCAACAACTTAGAAAAATGAAGGTAAAATTCAACGGTAAACCCGTCTGGACCAGGAGCCTTGTTGAGTTTGAGAAGTTGCAAAGCAGTGAGCAATTCCTTTTGTGTAACGTCAGATTCTAAGGAAGAAAGGTCAAGGGGGAAATTGGCTGGTGTGTGGATGGTGGAGAAAAAGCGGGCAAGGGAACTGGAAGAGGGTTGAGTCCCAGGTGTGTACAAAGTCTCATAGAAACGTGAAAACTCAGCAAGAATGTCAGCATCTACATGTTTCAAATTATCATCAGAGTCATAAATAGATTCAATATTTAACTTATTATGCTTAATCTTCAAATAGTTAGCTAAAAGCTTCCCTGCTTTGTTCCTACCCCCATAAAATTTAGCAGTCGACTTCAGCAAATACAGGGAGGCATCTTCTGTAGATTTCTCATTAAATTTCATTTTTGCTGCAACAAGGGCCGTCAAGCTATCAGCAGAGTGGGATGTGAAATATGCATGTTCCAATCTCTTAATATCTGAAAGGAGGCTTTTGGTGGACCATCGAGCAGTTTTACGTTTGTTTGCGACGTAACTAATGATAAAGTCACGTGCCGCTGCTTTAAAGGCATCCCAAATAGTATGCTCCGGAAGGGCGGCGTTATCATTAATCAAAAAAAAATCGGCAAAAAAGGAGGTGAAGGTAGCTGTAAACTTGGAATCGGCAAGGAGGGAGTTATTAAAACGCCATCTTCTGGGACCAGCAATCTTAGGGAGTACATCAACACATGTGAGAACAGGAGCATGATCTGAAAGCAGTATCGGGCCAATCTCGGAGTGTAAAAGTGATTGGGCGAGATTATGGGAAACAAAAATGTAATCTAATCGTGATTGGGAGCGGTGACAGGGAGAATAAAAAGTGTATTCCCGTAATTTTGGATTACATAGGCGCCAAGAGTCTACTAACTTATGTTGCGAAATAGCATGACTAAACAGCTTGTGAGGTTTGTTGGGAGTATAGGGGGTCTTGGATGTCCTATCAATAAAGGGATCTAGCGGTTGATTACAGTCTCCCGCCAGAATAAAATTGTGGTCCATAAATTTAGTTAGAAGTGGAGAGAAATTGGCCCAAAAAGAAGGTTCGCCCGTGGTTGGGCCATAAACGTTAAGGAGAGAGATTGGAACACCCCTAAGTGATAGCTTGGCGTAAACCCATCTACCAAAAGCGTCAGATTCTTGGGTAAGAACCTGAAAGGGGAGAGATTTACGACAAAGGACTGCCACACCATTCCGTTTACCGTCACCCTGTGAATAAAAGAGTTCGCCCACCCATCCACGTTTGAGTTTAACAGATTCTGTATCAGTTAAATGCGTTTCTTGAAAGAACGCAATGTCAACGTTCAATTTGGCTAGGTGTGACAAAATCCTTTGACGTTTAATCGGAGAATTAATACCCTTCACATTCCATGACAATATATTTAATGACATAAAAGTAATATTCCCGCAAAAAATGTGGAAAACATGAGTAGTGAATAAAAAACCCATGAAAAGAAGAAAAGACATAAAGAAAGAAGAAAAAATAGCGTGAAAATGTTGAAGAGAAGGAGGAAAAGAGGGCAAATAAGAGCATACTTGTTATCAAGAAAGGACAAGTGTAAGGAAGGAGTACAAAAATTTAAGCAGAAAGCCAAAAGTAAGAAAACAGTTGAGAAACAAATGTATGTAAGGAGACAAGGGATACATCTCTTACACAAACTAAAGGTTCCGATCAGAGGTAGGAAGACAAGATGGATACAAATGGACAAAAATGAGAACAAGGGAAGAGAGAATAGGAAGAGACAGAAGGAAAGAACAGTGGATGCACGGGGAAAACAATTGAGGGAATAATGAAAGAACATACCTACAGAGGAAGGGTGCGAGAAAGGAACCACATGGGTGAGGCAGCACATCCATGAGCAACGAAGCAGGGACCGGGAAACACCATTGAACACGAAAAAAATTCCTGTAAGGCGAAAAAAGAAGAACAAAGAATTAAAGCATACTAGGGGATTATGATGAGATCATGACTAACAAGTAGAACAGGGGACAGCATCATGCATAAACAATAGAACATCGGCAAAGTGGATATTTAAATAATCAGAAGAACTTAGGGTAACTGCAGCCCAACGAGGGTCTTTAAACAAGAACAAGATGGAGAGAGCCTTCAAATAGTCATATAAGCACTAGTCAACCAGGAGCCGAGGATGATGGTCCGGAGACATCCATGGTAGATGATTTGTGTGCATTGATGAAGCTTTGTAAACGCACAGGGTCTTCATAGGTTGTAGTCTTATTATTATAGGTAACTTTGAATAAACATGGGTGATAAAGGCCGTATCGTGCCCCCATCGCGCGCAGATCTTCTCTTAGGCTCAGAAAAACCTTGCGACGATTGGCGGTGGCCTTAGCATAGTCCTGTGCAAAAAATAGGGAAGAGCCAGACCAAGACAGATTCAGAGAGGATTTGGCCGCCGTCAAAACCATCAAAAGATCTAAATATTCCAAAAAGTAGATGATGACCCCTCTGGGTCTCTGTGAGGAAGAAGCAGAAGAAGGTGGCCGACCCAGTCTGTGAGCACGCTGAATATTGAGAGCCTTGTCCTGTGGCAGATGCAGGAGCTTGGGAAGAAACGTCTTGAAGAAAGTAATTGGGTCAGACCCTTCGAGTCCTTCAACTAGGCCATAAATACGAAGATTGTTGCGTCTGTTTCTGTTTTCCAACTGCTCTACTTGTTGTTGGAGATCCAAGACTTGAGATTTCAGGTTCGAGACAACAGAGGATGTTTCTTGGAACGACTGAACAGATTTTTCGATTGATGTGACCCTCGTCTCCATTTGCGACCAATTGTCCGTGAGAACCTGGAGCTTACTATTTGCCTCTTCCATGAAAGGACGCAAGGATCTTATTTCTTCTAACAATAATTCCATGGACACTGGACCAGAGTGCTTTGGAGGCGAGAGGGAGTCCGACTTAAGCCTCTTCGTGTTAGATTTAGAGTTATCCGGCGAGTGCCTGGAAGGATGCATTGGCGTAACAGAGCCAGACGGATTAAGAGAGTCTTCCAGTTGTGAAAGAGCAGAGAAAACCTTGGAGTTCTTCAGAATCTGAGGTTTGGGCGGGCGAGATGAATGCGACCTTGACTTGAGTCTACCCATATGACAAAGCCGTGGAATGGTTGACTCGTTAAAGGTCACAAAAAGCTAGAACAAAGAGAGCTCAGGAGAAGACACAGCAGGAGTACGAGGGTGATAAGTACGTCAGGCAGAGAAAGCAACCATCTCCATAATACTCAGATGCAATCAGTCGCCATGGCTCACGAGGAAAAACAGAAGAACCAACTGTGATGGTACCAGGATGCTGTTAGTGTGGCATTGTTTTGCAGAATGTCGGTATCATAGCTTTGCGTAGTGCAAGGTATTCTCAAGCAAATTAGCGAGATATGAAGCAAAATGACTTCTCATGTACCTCACAGAAGCCTACAACAACTAATAACATTGATGATATAGAAACAGCCAGGCGTGCACTCGTGATGAAGGCATGAGAAGATCCTAGTAGGGCGTTGATAATGTCATGACTTGAAAAAGAGCTCAGCGGTAAATATGGGAGAGAAGGGCGCTTCGTGAAGGAACATTGTTAAAATACAGCATGCGTGACTAGTGCTCCAAATAGAAGGCAGGCATTGCAAAAATCGGTGTAGAGAGGAAGAATAGTCATGAAAATGAATTGTGAGCCACAAGGAATGTGTAATATCGAGCGCTCACAGCACTGGGCTGACGAAGCAGTTACCTCAAGATAGCACGCATTAATCTGCAGAGCTAAGATGGCCGCCGCAACGAGAGAATCCTGAGGGAGCGTTCAAGCGGCAATTTCAGCGTCGCGGAGACATGAAAGGGCTTCAGTCGCCGTCGGGTGTGGTCAATGCATAATCCGACGCTCTCTCATCCGTTCGCCCACAGGAATGGAAAGCAGGAACCGGCTGGTCTCACGGTGCCGCTCCGGAGCCTTACTCGGGCGCCGCCATCACTCGCGGGCGCCAAGCCACGCCCCTCGACAAGAAACTCTTATAACTTCTTGTCTGTACATTTTGGGAGAAATTCAACAATATCATATTGTTGGATTTATTAACACCATTCGAGTAAGTCCTTGAATGCTATCTTTATTATTCTCCTTTTAGGATCTATTAGTTAATAACGTTTTGCCATGTTAACCTATGTGGCAGGGGATTTGCAATGGGAAAAATGACTTGGGCCATTTTTCCAGCACCAGGGCTTATAAAACATATTTTATAAGTACTCTGCCTATATCTACAGGGCCCCCACCCCTAGAACACCTAGGGGAGACTTTATGGGTTCTGAATATGTATAAATATTGCAGATCCTCCCTCCACAGTGCTTCTACCACCAAAGTCGATTTTGTGCAGCACTTTAACACAATTTGGGGAGTGAAATGTACAATTTCGCTTAACCCAGGGCATATAAAACTCATTTTATAAGGGTCCTCCTCATGAATACTTACCCCCCACCCCTGGGACACCTAGGGGAGACCCTAGGGGTACCTAATATGCCCAAACATTGTCGGCTATCCAGTTTTAAGTGCCCCAAACACCAAAGTCGAATTTGGACACAATTTACTTTTTAAAAGCAGCCCTGCAACACAGAGCTACTTTTAAAGTGGCCTCAGGCTTCAGCAGTGCACACATTCAACTGCAGAAAGGGCTGCTGGCCGCTAAACTGCCATACCCTATTATATACTAGGGACTTTTAGGTAGTTTCAATCCCCCTGCCCTATTAAGTACTAGGGCCTTATAGGGTAGGTCATACCAATGACAAGAGGTACCCCAACCCATAGTGTACCCTAGTGTATGTAGGTGTTTTCACTGTATTGTCTTTCAGCATAGCACTGGCCCTGGGCCTGGTTATGCATAGCTGACGGTCAGTGAGAGTCAGCTGCTACCAGTGCCAGTCAGCAAAGAGATGGGGGGTGCCCAGGGCACAGGATGACTTTGCTACAGAAGGTAACTGACTTACTATTTCTTGTTGAGCATTCATATTCCAATCCAAAATTCTTTATTTTGGCCATATAGGCCATAAAAGATACAAAATTAAGACCGTTGACATTGCATACAAGTAAGTATATAAACACGCCTGAAAACCATTGGGTTGCAAATTTATAACTACAGAAAAAGAAAAAAAGAAAATAATATCCATATTTACAATTAAAAGAATAATGATCACAACATTTTTCCAAGTTTGCATTCACTGAGCATTAATTTACGCCTTTTCATCCACATGGCTATCAAGAACTTGCTTACTGCAAACACAATAGAATTTGTAGTACTAGTCTTTAAAATTCTAAACGATTGTAAACAGTTTTTAAAACCTAGATTTCTACATAACGAACCAGCCAGTGCTTCCTATGTTTACTGTAGGCGGAACAGAAGAAGAGCACATGCATTTCATCTTCCGTACTACAACTGCATCCTGGACAGGTCTTGTCTGCTAAAGCTGTCCATTTACTTGTAAACACTTTAAAAGGGAGAGTACCATATCTCCATTGAATAAAAAGCTTTCTTGCTAAAATTGGAAAAACAATATCCATAAAATCCTCAAATTTATAAGAACTTTTGAAAGCCAGGAATTATTCAGTAAGGGTGCCAATATTAGTGGCGCATAGTGCCGAATTCAAGCTCTTCTCTTTGAAGAGCCCTGCCAGGGGCCTACGCGATAACTCGGGGCATCCCCTCTCCGGGTCACTCCACATGTCAATCAAGCCCAGGCGTTGAAATTCGCGTTTGACAAAAGCCAACCAAGGTATTTTATCTGCATTGCAGAGACTCAATACCTGCTTCAGCTCCTGTCTATAGTGTGACAATTCCGCAGTGGTCCATAGCCTATGCCAGAACCTAAGTGGTTTCAGTGCTAATTCATCTTCTATAGGTAGGAGTCCCAAATCTAATCTTAGAGGGAAAAGTGGGGTACTTTGTGGGAGTGACAGCAGCCGTCTAACAAAATTGGATTCCAACTTAGAGATTTCAGGGCTAGCAAAATGACCCCACAGCTGTCTACCATAGAGTGCTGCAGCCCTGGCTTGAGTTTTGTAAATCTCCAGGGCTGGACTTACTGGCTTAAATGTAGATGAATTTGAAACCTTCAAAATGCCACCCACCAGTTGAGACAGCTTTACACAGGATTTTGCTTGTTGTGGACCCCAAAACAGGTTTTCATGCAATGTTACCCCGAGATACTGGAACGTAGTGACCCTTTCCAACCTTACAGACCCCAAGGTCAGATTTGAACGAGTAGATGCCGAAGGACTAAATATCATATACTTTGTCTTATCGGCATTTATCTCGAGGCCCCTGGATCTGCAAAAGTCCCCAAACCCGTCCAATATCCGTTGTATCCCCATAGGGGATTTGGAGAGCAGGAGGGTGTCATCAGCAAACATAATTGCTGGTACCCTCCTGCCCGCCAACCTTGGTGCGTCATTATTGGGGAGACTGTCAAGATGCCAAATTACACCGTTGACATAGAGGCAGAACAGGGTTGGTGCTAAGACGCAACCCTGTCTCACCCCCCTGCCAACTGGGAACCTAGATGACAATGCCCCGTTCCTTCCGCATCTGACCTGAGCAAAATTCCCGTCATGGAGCCTTATCAATATATGCAGAATTGGTGGTGGAACACCCAACTCCTGGAGAACCCCCACAATTTCCTACTTGGTACTAAATCAAACGCGGCCCTGAGGTCCACAAACACCATGTAGAGGCTGCCACCCTCGATCTTTGCCGTTTTCCAATAGAGGAGAATAAGGCGAAAGACCTGGTCCATGGTAGATGTGTTCCTCCTGAACCTTGCTTGGAGAGGACTTAGAACCTTATGTTCCTCCATCCAATCCAGAAGATGATCCTATACAAGGCGTGCAAAGAGTTTTTGGGGGACATCGATCAGGCTTATTGGCCTGTAATTGGCTGGGAGCACAGGAGAACACTTTTTAAAAATTGGGACTATCTCCGCCCCCAGCCAAGTGCAAGGAACCTCCATACCCTTTACAATTGCATCAAAAAGGATGAGTAGGTAAGGAGCCCAAATCTCAGGTTCGTGCTTAAATAAGTCCCCAGGGAGTCTATCTAAACCTGGAACCTTACCCATCGCGAGTCTCCCTATCGCCTTGTGCACTTCACCCAAAGTAAACTCCAAGGGGTCGTATTGAACATTTAAATCTATTGAACCAGTAGCAGTTTGTACACAGAGTTAGTCGCAGTAAAGAGCCTTAAAATGGGACTCCCAAATTAAGGCATCAATGTTTGATTCTACCGCAGCCTTTGGTTCCCCTGACCCTGTATTAATTAGAGACCAAAAGCTGCGTGCATCTCTTGAATCCAGAGCCTGTGTTAAGTTATGCCACCTATCCCAGTCCCATTCTCTCTTTGCATGTGCCATAACTTCTTTATAGTGTCGTCTGAGAAGATGTATTTTATTTTTCTCATTATCAGATTTAACTGCAAGGATCAACTCGGTCTTGGCTTTTCTGCATGCAGAGTTATACCAAGCTGATACAGGAGACCTATTCTTCCTTATGGCTACCAAGGGGTTGAAGACGTCTCCTAGCCCGGTAACTAGGTTTGCATGAATAGAACCTAATTTCTCATTGAATTCTATGGACTTGGGCTGGCTGATTAGGCTATCTACCTCTATAAATCGTGAGTGGACCAAGTCATACATTTTTGCTATTTTCTCTGCTGAATCTACTATTTTACCCCATTTTACCCTTCGCCTGTTATTAGATAGTACTAACATCCCTTCCCCCAAATTATCTATTCCTGAAATGGGAATTGTCTTGGGGCCCGGGAACACCATATCCAGACAAAGAGCATTGTGGTCACTATCGGCCCTTGAAGTCACTCTAAAATCAAGAACCTTAGACCAGATGCTCATCTCCACTAATATGTAGTCTATACGCGATTCCTGGCCCTTCCTATTAAAAGTGCACAGTGAAGGGCTATCGGACTGGGTACGCCCATTACAGACCCTCAGAGAATTATTTAATGTAAAGGACATAATCTGAACCACCAGAGGAGACCACGATTTTGGGCATGGCGATTGACATAGTGGAATCCCCCAGTAATCATCCTCGCCCATAAGGGCATGCTCTCTCATTCCTAAGAGCGGCTCAAACTGGCAATTAAAGTCTCCCGCCACAAGAAGGCGACAGTTACCAGACAGTGAGCTGATAAAATTTGACAGTTCATTTATAGTGGGCGATTCCATATTCAGACCAACTGGGCGAGAATACACATTCACAATGGCCAATTTATAAGCATTTGGCCATTTGAGAAGTATACACTGGAGGTCTGCAGAGTGCGTAGACATTATCTCTGCTGTGCAGCCCAGGTGGGCGGCTACCCAAATTGCAAGGCCGCCTGCCGGCCGTCCTCTTCCAGCCCACCTAGCAGGGACATAAAAAGTTGCGAAGCCCTCTCTGAGATATTCCACCCTAGCCCAAGTCTCCTGAAAGAGACAAATATCCTTGTTGTCCACTAAGGATCCCCACTCTATGCAATTTAGCTTGTTTGATAAGCCCGCCACATTGCAGGACAATATGGTCATCTTCTTTATCTTTGGGAGGGGTGGGCTTCCTGTATTGACTTCCTCCACAGAATTCAGCTGGGGAGATATCATTTCGTGAGGTAATACTAAACTTTCCGAATTCTCAATACCTGTTTCCAAGATAAGTCACTCAGTAGATATATATGAATCTGTCTGAAGGGTTAAGGGATCACTCTTAAACATCTCCACCTGGGCTAGTTTTGTGACCCAATTGGATTCTTGTTCCTGCATTCATCTCACTGCAATGCAGTCAGTCTATCGCATCCAGAGTACTGAACATATTCTGTAGGGTTGGGTAAGTCTGGACAAATGGCTGGCCATGCATACCCCTCTCTAGCCTGGACCCACGACGAAATGGCACTGAGGTCCACCCACCGTCCCGCTCATTCAAATTGTCTGGAGGATAGAAGAAAGACAGGGGGTAAGACCCAATGACTGACCCAGTACTGTTTTGATTCCAATTGCAAATATACTCAACAGTACGAGGGTCCCTAAAATTTACCAAAACACAATCACCTGCTATGGTTTTAGTAGTGGGGCCCACCCATGAAAGCCTTCGAACCATCAATATTTCACTCGTGATATGTGAGGTTAATGTTTTGTTAAGATTTAACCAATGAATCACCTTGTTTCTTAACGACCTATATGGTTCCCGATCTGTTTTACTTAGTTCGGGAATGCCAGTTAAAACCACCAAATACGGACTAGTTTCCGGTGGTAGGTCAATTCTGGGTGCCGCCCGAGCAACTACTACAGGCAGGGTTTGGCCACTCTCATTTTGATTTCCTAAACCAAAGGATGTGTGCTTAGTCAGGGTATCAAGAGGGGTATCACAAGAATCCTGGATTCTCGTTGGGGGTATATTATTGTAATCAATGGCATCGGCATTAATAGAAGGAAGTTTGTGCGCTGATGCCCCTTCAGATCTAGAAGTCATTACAATATTTCCCTGCTCTGGACCATTTGGATTATTTTTGGACATAAAACCCCGTATATCTTGATCAATTTGGATAAGCCTGTTTTCAATACACCCCAACCTTTCCTCTATCGGTCCAAGCCAGGCCCTAAATAAATCACCCATTTTAGTCATTATAAATTCTTGAACCAAGGTCATATTTAGTGCGGGGCAGGGCACAGCCCCAGGGCTGTGGCCAGTGCCCAAGTCATTCAGTGACCGTGATCCCTGAGCAGCCTGATCATTCTGGACACAAACCCCCTTATCTACGGTTATTATATCACTATCAGCATGCGCCTTAACACGTTTCGATTTTTTCCCACCAACCACAGATGTTGCGACACGCTTTCTTTTAGAGTTATTCCCCTTGGTGTTTTTCCGAGTTTGACTGATTGGTGGTTTCTCAGGAGGGGACACCACAATAGAAGTTTCGACAAACAAAGGAACCTCTATTACTGGATGAGAAGCCAATAGTGAGGATCTATTCTGTTTGAGAGATAAAGGCGGGTGTGAGAAGTTGGCCTGGTATATGATGCTCACTAGTTAAAGTGATCACCTTGTACCATGCCAAGCAACCCTTATGGTGTGGTTGTAAGTCAACCTTTTCGGACTAGCTGCCCTAGTGGTAGCGTAGGCTAAGCAGTCTTTGAGGCTAAACTCGTGAAGCGTGTTAAGCCAGCTGTTTTACCAAATGTAACCCCCTTTTATACCAATGAAAGGACACCACACAGATATATATTCAAAATATATATGTATTTATTTCTCAAAGTAACCCCTAGTCTCTTTATGAGCACAGGAGCACAAATCGTCAAACAAGATTATCACAGAATACACAGAAGTTGCACGTTATATGGATAGGCCCTGGTGGCCACTCAAACCATATACTAAAATAGTGGTATAAGTACCACGAACAGAAAAGGGAAAAGGCCTAGGGCCTCTAGAATCGCTGGGCCTACAAGGAGCTAACGTCAGTTAGTGACCAGGAGGTCCACGGGTGGCGTGTGCAGAGCAACTAGTCACACGCGTGCTCCCATAGGTTTCAATGGGTGCGTAAAAAGTACAAAGTTACTGCAAAGAGGATCTTCCGGATGGACTAGGAACTCAAGATTTGGAACACAGGCACTAGAGATGTAATACTACACTTGGGCACCGGAGTACCAGCTTTACCTCACCCACAGGAAGCGGGTGCATAGGCCTCAAAGTGCGTCGGGTTTCTTCTATCTGTTCCGTGGAGCTTGAAGACAAAGATGCTGCAGGCGGTCGGTCCGGGAGAGATGCAGTGGATCCAAGAGTGGATCGGAGATGTTGAAGACCTGTAAGCAGAGGGGACAGTGTTCACAGTCACTAGCCAGTGACCAGCGTGGCACCAGGTGGGTACCAGGCGATGTCGGGTGCAAACAGGTGATGAGGGGTAGCTTGTCTCCGCAGCCACGTGGTCCCTGAAGGTCGACGACGTCCAGGAGTCGGCTCACGAGCTGTCCCACGCAGGCTCTCGCTGTCGGCGGTGTCGGCGACTTGATCGAAGCAAACAAGCCTTGGCAAAAGCAATTGTAGGAGGATTCGGAAATCAGCTGTTGGTTCTGACCAGCAAGGTCAGAGGGATTGCTCCTTTGGAGGGGAGCAAGGGCCAGTCTGGAGCAACCAGACCAGCGGTGTTTGTTGTAGATTTCGTCGCCAAGATGGCCACTAGCCAGCGGGCCAGCAACCGGTTAGGCGCGTCGAGTGGCAAAATGCAGAAGGGCCCCACGCAGATCGTGGAGATGCTGGAGGGCTCACCTTTGGTGCAGATGCTGCTCGAGGGTTGGGCTTCTCAGGACCCAAAGCACAACTTGGAGGGAGCCTCGGTTGTTGCACTGGTCAGCTTGTCGTAGTAGTTCCAAGATGGCTGGCTCCACGTGTCTCGGTGCCTCCACGGGTCTCCTCTTTTCAGGGACTGTGGATCGGGCGGTGAGAGGTCTGGAGGTCCAGGTCTTGTCAGTCTCTGGGCTCGGGCTCCGGCGGGAGGCGGCGGCAAAGCAGACGTTGATGCGCTGGATGGTGCTTGCGTTAGCAAGGTGGTCACTCCCTGACCACAGGGGAGATTTTCTTCAGTCTTCTGTGCAGCAGAATGTCGAAGTTCCCGTCTTCTTCTTAGTTTCAAGTTGATTCCAGGATGTCTGAAGTCTTAGGACACAGCTCCTACCTTTAAGCGGATTCTAGGGGCCGGACTACCTGCTAGGTCCCTCCCTAAGGGTGGGACCAGGAAGGGGGTTGGTTACACCCCCAATCCTTTGTCCAGCTCGCCCCAGGCCCGGGACTGGTGTGCCCCAGGACCGGTTTGAACTGGCATATGCACCGAGGCTCCTTGTGAGCCACAGGCATGTCTGGTTTCTTTCAAGCCCTACCTGACCAATACACAAAATCCTGTCTGGGGTGGTGCACGCACCTCCCCTGGCAGGAAACCCTTTGTCCACACCTCCCAAGCTGGAAGGACTCCCAGCAGCAGGAGGGCAGACTTGTGTCTGTGGTGGCAGCATCCATTTTGTGGAGCTGAGGCTATGTCTGATGTTACCCGGGTTTCAGGCACTGTACATGTCGTGTCCCTCTAGAAGGGTGGAATGCTAACCCCGTCGCCAGAATTGGCGAGGGGTTAGTATTCCAATTCGTATGACACCTTACTCGACATGTTTTGATAAAGCCAAACCAAAGATAGCATTTAACCGCGAGGTTCATAATGCACTTAAGAGTATATGGTATGACGATATCTGGAAACAGTAGAAGGAAGTTGTTCCGACCACTGCAGACAGGCTCAGCTCATGCCAGAGCACCATCTCACATGGAACCAAGCACTCTGCCTTCAGGATTGTTAAGGCCTGCCATAGGAGTGACTTATAGGTTACCAGGTGTCCCATTTAAGTTTAGGTATAGGTATACTACACCTAAGTAAGAGGTGATTACACCAACTTACCCCAGCTGAGTGATCAGCCAGTTGTGTCAGATTGTTAGGCCAAGCCTGGGGTGGCATAATACATGCTTCAGCCCCTGGCAGGCCTTGGATACACCAATACCCTGGGTACCTAGTGTACACTGGTACAGGGGCTGACAGGGTGATCCAACCAATTGGGTATGTACCTAGGGTACATGGAGTCCATTTTACAGAGAGAGCAGATAGCCTGAGAGCCTGAATGGCAGGATCTCAGGCCAACTAAGTCGAAAAACCAGCTAGACACTAGGCAAAAATTTGGGGGTAACCATAGTCAGATATCCACCTTCCTACACAACCCCCCCCCAAACGAAGGGAGATAAGGCTGACCTTGACCAGGTAAGCCTATATTGCCCAAGTGGCCATATAAGGAGGAACCAGCACTGGCATGGTTACCCCCTGTCTCATGGTCCACTAAGCAATCCCTCACCCTAAGGGTATCAGAGGGTCTCCACCATAGGGAATCTCTACCTGTGGTGTGTCTTGGCAAAGTAAAAGGCTGGTGTTGAGATGGAGTACTGAAGTGAGTGTCCTCAAAGTGAGGCCTCAGCTTCCTCCAATCATCCTCCACCATGGATGCCTTTCTTCCTTTAACTGAGTTGCACTGTGCTCTCAGGGTCAGCCTCTGGCTACCTAAAGCTGGAGGCTGGGTCCCTTTTGTGGGCTTACTGGAGGGACAGGTCAGGTTTGGGGCCCTAAGGTCCCATGTTTGCCTGTGCCCAACAGAATCCCCCTGGGGGAGGTCCCTAACTACCTGTAAAGGAGATCCCTCAGGAATGTTTTTACCCATCACCTGACTAGGGCTACTAGCCAGGCAATCCTCATTCTTTTGATGGGGGGGTTCTTGTGGACAGGGGCCCTCTGGGGGTCCACTGGCCTCCCTGACCTCTGCAGCCCTGGGCTGACTGAGGCAGGGTAGAGAGAGGCAGGCTACCTGCACCAGACTGGATCCCACCTTGGAAGGGGCCACTGACATCAGAGGCTCTGCCAGGCCAGGCCTGGCTACCTCTGGGGCAGTTCCTTCACAAGGGGTGAGGTCAGATCCCTGAGGAGGCTGACCTTTTCCTAATGTCTGGGGAGAGGGAGACTTTTCTTCCTCCCCACTACTCTCAGTTTGAGTGGAGTGATCCATTGTTTCAGGCTTCACTACACCTATGTCAGTCTGAGTATAGGCTGAGACCATTACAGCCTTGCCAACCTTTTCAGGGGGGCACTCAGTTTGTGTTTGAGCTGTGACTGTCACAGCTCTGCCAGTCCCTACAGGGAAGTCTGTCTGTGCCTGGGCTGTGGCTACCACTGCCCTTCCAACCTTTTCAGGGAGGAAATCTATTTGGACAGGGGTTGTGAATGGTACAACCCCCCTACCCTTTTGTGAAAGGCCTACCATTTTAGAATGGGTGTCTTGTTCAACTCCAGCCCAAGCTGAGAGTTCTAAGTCATTCCCCAGTAAGCAGTCTACAGGCAAGGTTGGGGACACTGCTACCCTTTTAGGGCCAGTGACCCCTCCCCAGCTGAGACATACCTCTGCCATGGGATGACTGTTCTGTTTGCCATCAATGTTAGTCACCTGGTAGGAGAAACCGGGCAAAAGCTGCTCAGAGGGAACTAGCCAATGGGCCACCATTGTGATGCTAGCCCCAGTGTCTCTGTAGGCCTCAGCTTTTGTACCATTGATGTAGGGCTCCTGTCTGTACCTACCCAAAGTGTTGGGACAGGCAGTGAAGTTGGCAAACCCCATGCCACCATCACAGACAAGAGTGGTTGCTGTAGGGGAATTGGCTAAGCCAGGGTCCCCCTGTGTTCCCCAAGTAAACCCACCCAGATTTCTGGGGGCACTCCCACCACCTGGGGGATTACTGCTGACAGTAATAGGTGGTGTGACAGGAGTAATTGGAGGAACAGTTTTGTTTTTAGCCCTTGGGCAACCGCTGTCAGTTTTCCAATGCCCAGGAGTTTTACACTCATGGCAGTAGGGCTTTTTAGCTGTGGTAGAGGAGGGAGCTTGGGACCCACCACCCTGTGTGGAGTTTTGGGGCCCTGAGGAAGGTTTCTCTTTTTCTTTATCCCCACCCTTCTCTTGAGGCTTGGTGGTATCTTTCTTTTGGTCACCACCCTGGTTTTTAGGCCTGATCCTGGTCCTGACCCATTTATCTGCCCTCTTTCCCAATTCTTGGGGAGAGGTCAAATCTGAGTCTACCAGGTGTTGATGGAGAAGCTGGTTTTGACAATTACTTAAAATCTGCTCTCTCATCATCAAATTGTACAATCCTGTATAATCAGACACCTTACTTCCCAGCAACCAACCCTCCAAAGCCTTAGTGGCACATTCCACATATTCAGACCAGTCCTGAGTCTGTGTCTTCTGGGTGTCTCTGAACATTAACCTGTACTGTTCAGTGGTTAAGCCTAACCCATCAACTAGGACACTCTTCAGGACTCTGTAATTTCTGACATCCTCTTCTCTAACAGTGAGGAGTCTATCTCTGCCTCTCCCCTCAAAGGAGAGCCATAAGATTGCTGCCCACTGGTCTTCAGGAACCTGCTGCACTTTGCAGGCTCTCTCAAGAGCAGTCATCCATTTGTGGATGTCATCCCCACTTTTGTAGGGGGGCACAATCTTGGACAGGTTCCTATTGTCAAAGACCCTATCTTTGTCCCTAGGGACATTGCTGCCACCAGTGGGTATAGACCCACTCTCTCTATGCTGCCTAGCCTTGCTCAGTTTTTCTTCCATCAGGGCTACTTCTAGCTCCTGCTTCCTGATCCTCAGCTGGGCTTCCTGCATTCTGGCCTCATGTTCCCTCCTCTGAGGGGTGGTCATCCTTTTCCTGGAGTGACCTTGAGAGCCTCTAGAGCCATGAGAAGCATTGGAGTCACCTGAGCGATTCCTTTGCCTCCCAAGCCCTGTGTTAAGTCCACTGGGGAGACCCAATGGGGTGAACCCATTGTCAGTCCCCAATAGCCTTAGTTTAGCTGGGCCAAGTATAATACTTGGCACTGGGCTAGTTCTCCCTTCATCATCACTACTTTCTGTATCCTCACCACTTTCCTCCCCTGTAGTATGGTTCTCATCTAAGGGATGGCTATTGGAACTGGGTACCTCTGTAGTATCTTCAGAAGGGGGGCCTCCTGTTCCTGACCCTAAGGGGGCTAACTGGGAAGCTTTCCTGAGTTCTCTCTGATTCTCATCATTTTGTAAGAGTTCTCTGAGCTCAGCAGAGGTAGGGTTCTTGGGCTGTTTAAGGCCTCTAAGAGTTGCCAAATGCCTGAGCTCATTCTGGTTAAGGGTAGCAAAGCTGGATGTTGCCCTCTGGGGGTCACTCTCAACAGAGATGGGTACAGTGGACCCCTCTGCCCCGGCCATTGCTCTTAGTGTGGGTGGATGTGTTGCAATCTACCTACACTTGTGTTTACCTACTAAACCTATCTAGTAGTTGTAGTCAGGGTGTGCTACTCCCTTTGCTCTACAACAACTAAGTTCAGTAGAACTTATGTATATCTAATCTTGTTTTATATGTACCTACAGGTACCTATGTGATCTTTCAATTGGTAACCAAGAGATTACAATGGTAAAACACAGCAAGCTCAAATCCAACCGCTGCTCACCAATGTGAGAAGTTGGCCTGGTATATGATGCTCACTAGTTAAAGTGATCACCTTGTACCATGCCAAGCAACCCTTATGGTGTGGTTGTAAGTCAACCTTTTCGGACTAGCTGCCCTAGTGGTAGCGTAGGCTAAGCAGTCTTTGAGGCTAAACTCGTGAAGCGTGTTAAGCCAGCTGTTTTACCAAATGTAACCCCCTTTTATACCAATGAAAGGACACCACACAGATATATATTCAAAATATATATGTATTTATTTCTCAAAGTAACCCCTAGTCTCTTTATGAGCACAGGAGCACAAATCGTCAAACAAGATTATCACAGAATACACAGAAGTTGCACGTTATATGGATAGGCCCTGGTGGCCACTCAAACCATATACTAAAATAGTGGTATAAGTACCACGAACAGAAAAGGGAAAAGGCCTAGGGCCTCTAGAATCGCTGGGCCTACAAGGAGCTAACGTCAGTTAGTGACCAGGAGGTCCACGGGTGGCGTGTGCAGAGCAACTAGTCACACGCGTGCTCCCATAGGTTTCAATGGGTGCGTAAAAAGTACAAAGTTACTGCAAAGAGGATCTTCCGGATGGACTAGGAACTCAAGATTTGGAACACAGGCACTAGAGATGTAATACTACACTTGGGCACCGGAGTACCAGCTTTACCTCACCCACAGGAAGCGGGTGCATAGGCCTCAAAGTGCGTCGGGTTTCTTCTATCTGTTCCGTGGAGCTTGAAGACAAAGATGCTGCAGGCGGTCGGTCCGGGAGAGATGCAGTGGATCCAAGAGTGGATCGGAGATGTTGAAGACCTGTAAGCAGAGGGGACAGTGTTCACAGTCACTAGCCAGTGACCAGCGTGGCACCAGGTGGGTACCAGGCGATGTCGGGTGCAAACAGGTGATGAGGGGTAGCTTGTCTCCGCAGCCACGTGGTCCCTGAAGGTTGACGACGTCCAGGAGTCGGCTCACGAGCTGTCCCACGCAGGCTCTCGCTGTCGGCGGTGTTGGCGACTTGATCGAAGCAAACAAGCCTTGGCAAAAGCAATTGTAGGAGGATTCGGAAATCAGCTGTTGGTTCTGACCAGCAAGGTCAGAGGGATTGCTCCTTTGGAGGGGAGCAAGGGCCAGTCTGGAGCAACCAGACCAGCGGTGTTTGTCGTAGATTTCGTCACCAAGATGGCCACTAGCCAGCGGGCCAGCAACCGGTTAGGCGCGTCGAGTGGCAAAATGCAGAAGGGCCCCACGCAGATCGTGGAGATGCTGGAGGGCTCACCTTTGGTGCAGATGCTGCTCGAGGGTTGGGCTTCTCAGGACCCAAAGCACAACTTGGAGGGAGCCTCGGTTGTTGCACTGGTCAGCTTGTTGTAGTAGTTCCAAGATGGCTGGCTCCACGTGTCTCGGTGCCTCCACGGGTCTCCTCTTTTCAGGGACTGTGGATCGGGCGGTGAGAGGTCTGGAGGTCCAGGTCTTGTCAGTCTCTGGGCTCGGGCTCCGGCGGGAGGCGGCGGCAAAGCAGACGTTGATGCGCTGGATGGTGCTTGCGTTAGCAAGGTGGTCACTCCCTGACCACAGGGGAGATTTTCTTCAGTCTTCTGTGCAGCAGAATGTCGAAGTTCCCGTCTTCTTCTTAGTTTCAAGTTGATTCCAGGATGTCTGAAGTCTTAGGACACAGCTCCTACCTTTAAGCGGATTCTAGGGGCCGGACTACCTGCTAGGTCCCTCCCTAAGGGTGGGACCAGGAAGGGGGGTGGTTACACCCCCAATCCTTTGTCCAGCTCGCCCCAGGCCCGGGACTGGTGTGCCCCAGGACCGGTTTGAACTGGCATATGCACCGAGGCTCCTTGTGAGCCACAGGCATGTCTGGTTTCTTTCAAGCCCTACCTGACCAATACACAAAATCCTGTCTGGGGTGGTGCACGCACCTCCCCTGGCAGGAAACCCTTTGTCCACACCTCCCAAGCTGGAAGGACTCCCAGCAGCAGGAGGGCAGACTTGTGTCTGTGGTGGCAGCATCCATTTTGTGGAGCTGAGGCTATGTCTGATGTTACCCGGGTTTCAGGCACTGTACATGTCGTGTCCCTCTAGAAGGGTGGAATGCTAACCCCGTCGCCAGAATTGGCGAGGGGTTAGTATTCCAATTCGTATGACACCTTACTCGACATGTTTTGATAAAGCCAAACCAAAGATAGCATTTAACCGCGAGGTTCATAATGCACTTAAGAGTATATGGTATGACGATATCTGGAAACAGTAGAAGGAAGTTGTTCCGACCACTGCAGACAGGCTCAGCTCATGCCAGAGCACCATCTCACATGGAACCAAGCACTCTGCCTTCAGGATTGTTAAGGCCTGCCATAGGAGTGACTTATAGGTTACCAGGTGTCCCATTTAAGTTTAGGTATAGGTATACTACACCTAAGTAAGAGGTGATTACACCAACTTACCCCAGCTGAGTGATCAGCCAGTTGTGTCAGATTGTTAGGCCAAGCCTGGGGTGGCATAATACATGCTTCAGCCCCTGGCAGGCCTTGGATACACCAATGCCCTGGGTACCTAGTGTACACTGGTACAGGGGCTGACAGGGTGATCCAACCAATTGGGTATGTACCTAGGGTACATGGAGTCCATTTTACAGAGAGAGCAGATAGCCTGAGAGCCTGAATGGCAGGATCTCAGGCCAACTAAGTCGAAAAACCAGCTAGACACTAGGCAAAAATTTGGGGGTAACCATAGTCAGATATCCACCTTCCTACAGCGGGGTATGCACAGTGACTGGGACCAGCATTGAACCCCGAGAACAGACACGATCCGGGGTACGTGCATTGGCGATATGTCCCATTGAAGAGCGTTTGGCCAGAGCAAGATCTTGCGATACACGTCGCTCCATCAAAGTTATCCCCTGGTCAATCACCAAGTTCACCCTGGTGACAAAATTATCCAGGGTGCCTGTAAGCTGGCCCCTGGCAATCATTGTTTTATTTCTCAGCTCCTGAGCTGCCATACCTGGGTGAGCTGTGCACTGAGGGGCGTACCGGAACGGATTAATACGTAGTTACTGGTGCCTGAAACCCACAACGTAAAAGAAGTATATACCCACAGGTATCTAAACAAAATATAAAGGGAAATGGCCCGGTCCGGTCTCTCGCGGTCTAGATCGGGCTAAAACGGGCCCGCCCTTGGACTGGGCTTCGCCCGGCGCGCACCCACGCGCTTGCCGCGGTGCGTGTGATGGACGGAGTTTTAAATGCAGGCAGGAGGCAGGAAACGATCAGGGGAAGAGGCAGCAGCTGTGTGGAAGCTGAGGCTGCAGGACCTCGCAGTCCCGTAGTGAAAGCCCAATCCAGCAGAGTCCATAAACAGTGTTCCCTCTGCGAGCGGCTCCCGCGAAGCGGGGGCCGCGAGCAGTTTTTAAATGCAGGCAGGAGGCAGGAAACGATCAGGGGAAGAGGCAGCAGCTGTGTGGTAGCTGAGGCTGCTGGACCTCGCAGTCCCTCAGTGAAAGCCCAATCCAGCAGAGTCCATAAACAGTGTTCCCTCTGCGAGCGGCTCCCGCGAAGCGGGGGCCGTGAGCAGTTTTTAAATGCAGGCAGGAGTCAGGAAACGATCAGGGGAAGAGGCAGCAGCTGTGTGGAAGCTGAGGCTGCTGGACCTCGCAGCCCCTCAGTGAAAGCCCAATCCAGCAGAGTCCATAAACAGTGTTCCCTCTGCGAGCGGCTCCCGCGAAGCGGGGGCCGCGAGCAGTTTTTAAATGCAGGCAGGAGGCAGGAAACGATCAGGGGAAGAGGCAGCAGCTGTGTGGTAGCTGAGGCTGCTGGACCTCGCAGTCCCTCAGTGAAAGCCCAATCCAGCAGAGTCCATAAACAGTGTTCCCTCTGCGAGCGGCTCCCGCGAAGCGGGGGCCGTGAGCAGTTTTTAAATGCAGGCAGGAGTCAGGAAACGATCAGGGGAAGAGGCAGCAGCTGTGTGGAAGCTGAGGCTGCTGGACCTCGCAGTCCCTCAGTGAAAGCCCAATCCAGCAGAGTCCATAAACCGTGTTCCCTCTGCGAGCGGCTCCCGCGAAGCGGGGGCCGTGAGCAGTTTGTAAATGCAGGCAGGAGGCAGGAAACGATCAGGGGAAGAGGCAGCAGCTGTGTGGAAGCTGAGGCTGCTGGACCTCGCAGTCCCTCAGTGAAAGCCCAATCCGGCAGAGTCCATAAACAGTGTTCCCTCTGCGAGCGGCTCCCGCGAAGCGGGGGGCGTGAGCAGTTTGTAAATTCAGGCAGGAGGCAGGAAACGATCAGGGGAAGAGGCAGCAGCTGTGTGGAAGCTGAGGCTGCTGGACCTCGCAGTCCCTCAGTGAAAGCCCAATCCGGCAGAGTCCATAAACAGTGTTCCCTCTGCGAGCGGCTACCGCGAAGCGGGGGCCGTGAGCAGTTTTTAAATGCAGGCAGGAGTCAGGAAACGATCAGGGGAAGAGGCAGCAGCTGTGTGGAAGCTGAGGCTGCTCGACCTCGCAGTCCCTCAGTGAAAGCCCAATCCGGCAGAGTCCATAAACAGTGTTCCCTCTGCGAGCGGCATTCATATTGTAATTCACAGAAAACAATCCCATTTGAGGGTCTATGCTGAGTAGACAGGCACTTGATGTCATGCCTTGAAGCACATTGAAGGGTGCTTGCACCTTCATTTTCTTATGCTTCGTTGTCGTTACAAATTAACCTTGACTGTTTAAGGGCATCGATGCAGCCCATGTACACCTTTTGGTTTTCAATGGCGTAAGTTGTGGCACTGGAGATAATTTGTTGAATTTCTCCTCAGTCATAATGGTTATTGACTAACCACTGTCGATAATAAAAAGTATTGAACAACCATTTACTTTCAGTGTAATCTTCGGACAATGTTTGAATGACTTTGGTGCTTTGGCATGTCAATCTTTCTTTGACTGACATTTTTCTTCATAAACGGCAAAACCTACATGCACATGATTTTCTGAGGTAAACATCAACATGACACAATCATTTTCCTCACTTTCAATTGATATTGATACAGAAAAACTGCTTGACGATGATGAACGACTTAATTTAGTGTCAATTTTCTTAACTGATGTTGATGCTTCTGGAATGTTCTGGCAGCCATTTGTCTTTGCGCCGTTACGCATTTACTTTTTCCTTCACTTTGCAAGCTGTAGCAAAATGGTTCTCCTTCCCACAGCTTTAAAATATCTGTCCAAGAGCGGGACATTTACCTACGTATGGAAACTAAAATACACATCTAAAACACAACTAATTTTTCTGTATAGATTTTGCTTTGTGTCCTTCAGTCTTTTGTTTTGACTTCCTTTTCACACTCAAGACATATTCATTCTGGAAGCCTCCAGCCTCCATGTCAGCAGCTTGCCTATCAGCATGCTGTTCAGCTCTGGCAGCCATTAACACTTGCTCCAAACTAATAGTTTTTCTCAGCATTTATCTGCTGCATGAATTTGACAAGCATCCGTCAATAACTCTCAGATGCATAGCTTCTTCATCATTAAATGAATTGAACTTACAATGTTTGATCAGTGTGTTGAGTCTCTCCACAAATACATCAATGGTTTCACCAACGTTCTGATTTTCTTGGTTGAATATAAATTCTTTCGTAATCAACATTGGGCATTGAATTAAACTTGAGATTGTAGTATAGATTGTGGGTCCATTGTCGACATCTGCTAAATTAGAATGAGCTTCGATGCCATGAGGCTGCTGTTGCCCACAACACTGCATGCATATATTCCGCAAGACTCTGTTTGGGCCCTTTTCACATGAGAACTGTCTGCTTTTCACGTTCTCTGCCGGGGACTGAGGTTTAGCCTGCACACGCTGTTCAAGATCAATCAACAATGCCCTTTGTTTTTTTTGTTTTTTTGTTTTTTTTATAAACCTTTATTACAATTTCAGAGAAATACAAGTATGGGCCTACAACCAACAGGCCGGCCGCTAAAATGCAGTATAACCCAAGGCACAGCTGAACATTCACATCGATGAAGCAACAAAAAAAGGGGGTCACTGGAGGGTTAATCATCGCAGTCGGTCGCAGCCGCAGTCCATAAACAAACAAGAAAGGTTTCATATTTTAAGGAAATGAAAAACAGCAAACACACAAGGCAGAGGAAATTAATAGCAGTAGCATGTGCCCCTCGTATCGAGGGAGTAATCCAACCCGGGTAGACAGAGGGGGGGGGGGCAAGGCCGAAGAAACCAAATTTGCATGTCGCAGGAGCATATAGGAATGCGCGGGCTAGGGAGATAGAGCGGCATCTATCTCACGCATCTGAGGCGGGGCGCATATACCTCCACGATAGGAGTTCCAGGGACCCTACACCTTAATCCACTTCCCAGGCTTGCCTCTCGCCACATACACCGTTTTCTCTCTGAACATACACCAGTCCATGTGTTCTTTCCACTCGGAGACCGTGGGTGGCCTCTGGGAGCCCCACAATCGTGCAATGTCACGCTTCGCTACCATATAGCCCAGAGTCACCCATTGCGTCTGCGTCACATTGTAATCAGTCGGCTCCCAGACATTCAGCAAACATCTTCGTGCCTCCGGCAACAAGGCAACATGCGTGACTTCTTCTAACACCGCATGCACTCTGCACCAAAACCGAGTCACCTCCGGACACTCCCACAGGATATGGAGGAAACTCCCCAGGAGTCCACAGCCTCGCTTACACAAACCATCCACCGAATACCCCATACGCATCAGAGCAGGCCCCGTGACGTACACTCTATGGAGTATTTTAAGCTGGACGAACCGCAACCGGGCCGGGTTAGCCACCTCTTTCGGGGAGGCCACCGCCGACACCCAATCCTCGTCGTCCAGTTCTAAACCGTCGGCAATCCATGTCTCCCGCAATGAAGCCAGCAAACCCATCCGATCATTAATAAGCTTCTTATAAATCAGCGAAATGGTGCTATCCGGCACATAGCCATCCAATATCCTGTCCTCCAATGGGGAATGCTCCGGAATAGCCGCCACGTCCGAAAACACGGAACACAAGGCATGATGGACCTGAGCGTACCGATAGTATTCCCTATCATTCAACTGGTATTCAGTTTTCAGCTTGACGAACGTCTTAAATTTCCCTTTCGTCCAGAGATCCCCTACCGTGCTGATACCAATCGTATCCCACTTATCAAAGCCTTTCGTAGTATACAGATAACCCAAACGCTGGGACGCATACAATGGCGTAGCCCTAGTCAAACGATCCCTCCACCCCATCGCCGCATTTGCCGCATGCCACACCTGTACCGCGACCCGCGTCGGGCCCGTCAACCGCGCATCAAGGGACCCCGAGTATAGCACTCGATTATAGTCTCCGCCCGGCAATAGCAATTTGTCCATCTCAAACGCCGGGTTCAAAGCAGGGCCATACATCCCGTGATTGACGGCAGCCAACTGGGAGGCCCAGTAGTATCGCTTAATGTCAGGGAGGGCGATCCCCCCGTCATACCACGGTAGAGTTAGTTTGGCAAGAGCAATCCGCGGCCGCCCATCCCAAAACAATCGACGCTGGAGACACTCCACCTCCCAAAAATAGCGGGCCGGCACTACGTCCATGGTGTTCTGCAGGGCGTACAAAAAGCGTGGCAGCGACATCATTTTGAACAGTGCTGCCCGGCCAAGTGGCGAGAGCGGCAACCGCCGCCAACCCGCCACATCCGCCCTTAGGCGCTGAAGGGGGGGGAGAAGATTCCGTTCGTAGCGGGCCACCGGGTCCAGTGTTATAAAATTTCCCAAATACGTAAATCCCGATGGCGCAATCTGGATAGGGCACCCCCGCGGAAGGGGGGGGGCCTCCCCGGAAAGAACGTATACACAGGACTTAGCCCAGTTGATGACCAACCCGGAATTGCGACCAAAGGAGCTCAAAACATCCACCAACACAATGAGCGATTTGCGCGGTGATGCAAGATACAAAAGGATATCGTCCGCGTATAGGGAGACCCGATCCTCGTATTCCGGCGTCCATCTAAGGCCACGCATCGAGGGTTCCCACCGCAACCACTCCGCAAGGGGCTCCAGACAAAGCGCAAAAAGAAGAGGCGATAGTGGACATCCCTGTCGGGTGCCCCTACCCAAGACAAAGGGAGCCGACACACGTCCGTTGACCACCACCTGTGCCAGTGGATTGTCATAAAGCAATTTCACCCAACCGATAAAACCCGGGCCAAAACCAAACTTCGCCAATGCTGCCCAGATGTACGGCCATTCCAAGGTATCAAACGCCATGGTAGCGTCCAAGGACGCCAAAATGGCCGGCTCACGAATGAATGGAGCGCGAGCAAGGACGCCATGCAATCGCCGCAGGTTCAAAGCGGTATTGCGATGGGGTATAAAGCCGGATTGATCCTGATGAATCAGGTCGCTCACAACCCGGATCAGACGATTGGCCAGTACCTTGGCGAGGATTTTGGGCTCCGCGTTTAACAAGGAGATGGGCCTGTAAGAAGCACACCGATCCCGCGGCTTCCCTTCCTTATGGATAACCACAATAGTAGCAAGACGTTGGTCAGGGGGGAGGGAGCCCGCCGCCCTAGCCTCAAGGAACATGTCTCGGAGATAAGGCGCAATCACATCAAGGCGCAACTTGTATAATTCGATGGGAAGTCCGTTGGGACCCATGGCCTTACCCGAGGCAATAGAGCGAATGGCCAGAGCAATCTCATCTGGCGACAGGGCCGCATCCATCAATACTTTATCCTCATCAGATAGGGAAGGCAGAGTAATGTCTCGAAGCAGCAGTCGAGAGTCTTCCTCCGAGCGCTCTGAGACCGGAGAGTAGACCCCGTGAAGATACTCCGCGAAGCAATCAACTATATCACCGGGGTCCGTCACACACACACCGTCCACCCTCTCAACCTCCGGTACCACTCGACTCGCTCTCTCCCTCTTATCCAACCAAGCAATCAACTTCCCGGCCTTATCACCCATATCATACAAACGCCCCTGTTGCTCCCTGCTCATACACCTAGCGGATTCAGTAACCAGCGCCTTATAGTCGGCTTGCTTAAGCTCCAACACATGCAATCTATCATCCGTAACACCTTGCTCCAAATCACTCTCCAACTCAGTGATCTCATCTTCTATCCGAACAACCTCCTGCGCAGCGCATTTTTTGGTGTAGGAAATGAGAGACAGGGCCTGGCCCCGGAGCACCGTCTTAAAGGCCTCCCAAAGGGAGATGGCGGAAGACACCGACCCCGCGTTGTAATTAAAATAGTGTTCCAGAGACTTAACCAGGTCTGCACGAATCATGGGGTTTCGTAGATACCAGGGGTTGATCGGTGCCACCCTCCCCTCCGCCCCCCGGGCGATATCTAGGTGTAACAAGAGGGGGGAGTGATCTGATATACCGCGTGCCAAATGTCGCACCTCCCCGATCATCCCAGCTTGGGCCGCAGGCACTAGCATATAGTCAAGCCTCGAAAGACTACCATGGGCCCCGGAGTGGAAGGTATACTGCGCCTGTCCAGGGTGTTTCAACCGCCAGCAATCTATCAGTCCCAGGGTATCCAGAAAGCCCCCCAGCCAACTCTGGGCCCGAGGGAGGTCCCTAGGGGGATATCGATCCTCAACTCCGGAAACACAGCGTTAAAGTCCCCCCCCAGGACCAACACCCCCCCCGGAAGCCCAAGCAGCAGGCGTCCCAAATCGGCATAGGTGGCCGTCTGCAGGCCCGGCGGCACATAGACCGCGACCAGCGTAATCAACCTACCCTCCCACCTCCCCACCAGCGCAGTGTAGCGCCCTCTGTCGTCGTGGAGCACCTCATCCACCACCAACGGGAGAGTGGTCCTGACTAAAATGCCCACTCCCCTCGAGCCAGAGGTGAAACCAGAATGGGCCAGAAGGCGATACCCTCGTCTGTTCATGGCATGGAAAGAGTTCCCTATGAGGTGCGTTTCCTGCAGGAACACAATGTCAGGCGAAATACGTTTCAAGAACTGCAGGACTACCCCCCGCTTTATCCTGTCCCCAGCCCATTCACATTCCAGGAAAGAAGTTTCAGCCCCCTACCCCCCATCCCTCCCAACACAAAACATCCCTCTCCCGGGGAGCACAACATGAAATATTACCCCGCCTTGTGAAACAAACAAACAACCCCCAACCCCACCCCATCAACCCCAACAAAACTCCCCCCTCCCTGCACCCCTGCGTGAGCCCGAACAGCCCCCCCAACCTGCAGTGTGCCTGTCGTCCCAATATAAAATTCACTACAAAAAGGACCAAAAAAGGAATCCCCAGAAGGAGGAAAGGGCCCCAGCAAGCCCCCCGCAACCTCCAAACACCACGGGGCAAAGTGTCACAAACTGGAGTCCAGTGCAGCCACAGGTGCAAAACGTTACCAGTGCAGTCCAGCGCCAAAATCACTGTTCCATTCCTACTCCGTCAGACCTTCTCCGCTCTCCGTCATCCGACCCTCCGGCTCCCGACTCTTGGGCAGGGCATCCAGCCACTCTCCCACCGCCTCCGGCCGGTCGAAGAAGTGTGTGCGACCATCTAGCTCGACCCGCAGCCTAGCCGGGAATAGCATCGCATACTTGAAGTCCATGTCTCTCAAGCGCCGTTTGATGGCCGAGAAACCCATCCGTTGCTTTTGAACCGCTTGCGTAAAGTCTGGGTAAAAGCTAACATTAGAGTTCTTAAATCGTAATGGCCCAGCCACCCTCGATGCCTGCAGGATAGCGTCTCTATCCCGAAAATTAAAAAGTCTGGCAATGATCGGCCGCAGGGGGGCCCCCACCTTAGGCGCACCCCCTGGAACCCTGTGGGCCCGTTCAACAGCGAAGAACTTGCTCAGCCCTTTGGGTGCTAGATGAGTCACCACTAGATCCTCCACAAAGAGATCCACAGCAGACTCCTCCGATCGTTCGGGCACGCCGATAATGCGGACGTTGTTCCGCCTGGCCCTGCCTTCCGAGTCCTCGAGGCGACGCTCAGTCAGGTCACTAGTGAGCTGCAACCTCCGCACCGTCGTCTGCAAAGCGGCCACATCTACCGTTAGGCTCGACGACGCTTGAGCCAACGAGTCGACCCGGTCATTGGTTTTCGACAGGTCCTCTCTGACCAAGGTGACATCAATAAGCACCGAGTCCAATTTGTTGGCCAGAGTATCCAGTTGTTGGTTCACAGTCACCTTCATCTCCTCAATGGCCCCCATGACATCCAGCAGAGTCAATTCGGGTGATGCGCCCGAGGCCTCCTTGGGCGGCTCAGGCGATTTACGTGATCCACCATGGGATCCCTTTGGCTGCGCATAGCGGTCCATATTGTTGGCCTGGGAATAGGCTCCCCTCCGGGTAGATTTGGGTTTCAGTTTGTCGCCATCCACTCTTGTCGTCATCGTCAGCGATCAGCAGGGACAGCACCCTTCAGCACCCGGAGGAAGGCTAGGAGATCCGGGCCGCTAGCTGAAGTAGGCCCGTTTACAGGTCAAGACTAGGCTTTGCACTCCGTACTCGGCGCAGCTCTCCCAATGTCTCCTCATCAGTGTCAGTAGACCAACTCGAAACCGAAAGTGAAAGTGCGGGGTCCGGGGCAGGCCCAGCCTGGCATGCCGCTGTTGTTCACTTCGCAGCCGGGTACCTCACCAACCCGAGTCCGGGACCAAGGCCGCAAACTTCAGATCGCCAAAAAAACGGTTTCCGGAGTCCAATTTCGATTCGGAAAACGAGTGGCACCTTAGCGCGAGATCATAAACAAAAGCCCGTCGAAAAAATCAGGATTATGACAGGATAGACGTGGGAGGTTGCGGAGGCCCTCGGGAGCCACAAGCCTACGCGGCCATCTTGGTTGCGCGCTAGGCTCCTCCTCAACAATGCCCTTTGTTATTCTGTTCTGGTCAATCCCTCGCACCTAGACTTAACACGACACACACAGCTGCACTACTGGAAATCGTAAGCTTTAATATTGCAAGCTAAGCATGTTGTTCACACTTGGAGAGACACCTTTCCGGAGATAAGAGCTGTGCTTGTCCTGAGATGTAAACCTTTCATCTAGGCCTTGAAGTATTAGGTCTGCTGACAAAGCCCAGAGGTCTTTTTTTTTATAAATAAACTATTTCTTACCACGGGGAGGGTGGTTAGGTATTGTAGCCCTTTTCCACTGTCTTTATAAAATGATATCCCCGTTTGTATTCTATGGAATTGTGACAATGCTGACTATATTCTGTTTATGCATTTTGCTGCCAGTAATGGCACGTGCACTCTACCATAGAGCGTATTAGTTAAAATAAACATTTTATAGTATACCGCGACTCGGAATCTTGGCTCAATGGGATATCTGTGGGGCTGCGCAGAATCTCCTACTTCAAATTTACATTGAATATTGAATATCACGCAAGTTGTCCGGAGATGCTAATGGAGGCACTCGAGTATGAGGAACACACTTGTTCCTTTGATTTTCTAAACTGGATGGCATCGCTTTTTTCTACAAGCCACAATTATGTACTTCTGATGGGTGTTGTATTTTTTTGCTCCTACACTCTGATGGATTAAACTCACCAATTTTTGGATTTCGGATGCCTTTCTACTAAATTACTTTTTTCACCCTCATAGGTTTTTTTTTCTCCCTTCTCCGTTGTTCGTTTAGTTTAGTTTTAAACACATAGACGCTTTTGAACTCTGCTTGCACTTTTTGAACTCTGTTTTCGTACTATGTCTACATATGATGGACTTACCAGGGGGGAGGGTGTAGTATAGATTATGGGTCCATTGTCGACATCTGCTAAGTTAGCATGAGCTTCGCTGCCATGAGGCTGCTTTTGCGCACAACACTGCATGCATATATTTTGCAAGACACTGTTTGTGCCCTTTTCACATGAGAACTTTGCTTTTGCGTTCTCTGCCTTGCACTGAAGTTCAGTCTGCATGCGATGTACAAGGTCTATCAACAATGCCCCTTGTTATTCTGTTCTGGTCAGTCACTCGCACGTAGACATAACATGACACACACACCTGCACTACTGGAAATCGTATGCTTTAATATTGCAAGCTAAGCATGTTGTTCACACTTGGAGAGACACCTGTGCTTGTCCTGAGATGTAAACCTTTCTTCTAGGCCTTGAGTTATGGGGTCTGATGATAAAGCCCAGAGGTCTTCTTTTTTATAAATAAACTATTTCTTACCACGGGGAGGGTGGTTAGGTATTGTAGCCCTTTTCCACTGTCTTTATAAAATGATATCCCCGTTTGTATTCTATGGAATTGTGACAATGCTGACTATATTGTGTTTATGCATTTTGCTGCCAGTAATGGCACGTGCACTCTACCATAGAGCGCGTTAGTTCAAATAAACATTTTATAGGATACCGCGACTCGGAATCTTGGCTCAATGGGATATCTGTGGGGCTGCGCAGAATCTCCTACTTCAAATTTACATTGAATATCGAATATCACGCAAGTTGTCCGGAGATGCTAATGGAGGCACTCGAGTATGAGGAACACACTTGTTCCTTTGAATTCTAAACTGGATGGCATCGCTTTTTTCTACCAGCCACAATTATGTACTTCTGGAGGGTGTTGTATTTTTTTGCTCCTACACTCTGATGGATTAAACTCACCAATTCTTGGATTTCGGATGCCTTTCTACTAAATTACTTTTTTCACCCTCATAGGTTTTTTTTTCTCCCTTCTCCGTTCTTCGTTTTGTTTAGATTTAAACACATAGACGCTTTTGAACTCTGCTTGCACTTTTTGAACTCTGTTTTCGTACTATGTCTACATATGATTGACTTACCAGGGGGGAGGGTGTAGTATAGATTATGGGTCCATTGTCGACATCTGCTAAGTTAGCATGAGCTTCGCTGCCATGAGGCTGCTTTTGCGCACAACACTGCATGCATATATTTTGCAAGACACTGTTTGTGCCCTTTTCACATGAGAACTGTTTGCTTTTGCGTTCTCTGCCTTGCACTGAGGTTCAGTCTGCACGCGATGTACAAGGTCTATCAACAATGCCCCTTGTTATTCTGTTCTGGTCAGTCCCTCGCACATAGACATAACATGACACACACACCTGCACTACTGGAAATCGTATGCTTTAATATTGCAAGCTAAGCATGTTGTTTACGCTTGGAGAGACACCTGTGCTTGTCCTGAGATGTAAACCTTTCTTCTAGGCCTTGAGTTATGGGGTCTGCTGATAAAGCCCAGAGGTCTTCTTTTTTATAAATAAACTATTTCTTACCACGGGGAGGGTGGTTAGGTGATGTAGTCCTTTTCCACTGGCTTTATAAAATGATATCCTCGTTTGTATTCTATGGAATTGTGACAATGCGGACAATATTGTGTTTATGCATTTTGCTACTAGTAATGGCACGTGTACTGTACCATAGAGCGCGTTAGTTAAAATTAACATTTTAAACTATACCGCGACTCTGATTACTCGCATTGTGGACAGGTAGGAGTGAGTGAGCAAAAGAGTTGTCTGGCTCCCGCGATTCCTGAGAGAGTCGGGAGTGTCATGTTCTGGGTTGTCTAATCATTGGTAGCTTTGCTGTTAGTCGTAGAATGAATGGGACACTATAGGTAGTCAGTTTGGGATTTAGGGTAATAATGTGGTAGGTTGGTACACCCCTATTCACTGAGGTCCTGTTTTCCTGCGCATAGGTCTGTATATGTGCAGAATCCCTGCTACAAGATTAAATACTTCTTTAATCTGTTGATATGTGACTTTTTCATCAGTTTGCAGCATTTTCTTTATGACTTCTTTTACACCACCACCAGCAATATTTTTGAGATACTTGATAATCTTTTTGTTATCAGCCTCTTGAAGTGCATCAACAAAATCATCAAATGCTCTATCCAAGCAGTCCATCTATTGCCAATATTCAGTATTTTGGTGGTATCAAACTGTAGTGGTGGTTTCAGGACAGCGACAGCATTTTAGCCATTTCTGGGAGTGGCTGACATTGAGGGTAGATCTCTCTTAGACATTGTTTGCTGCCCTATAGGCTTCGGCCGCTGGGTCAACTTGGCCATTCAATGGAACTGGGACCTCCCACTAGCTCTCCATGGGAGTCCTTCACTTTCCTGGAGACCTCTGGAGTTGTTTTGAGCCGCCACCCAGTAGATTTGATGGCATGGGCTTAAGATATAAAGAGCTCCGGAAGCACAATCCTAGGCATTTCTTCTGGGGCTTCTCTGCCCAACTCTCTGGTGCAATTCTCCTTATTCAGTTCTGGTAATCAGATGACTGTTTCTTTTATTTGACTTGGTTTGTTTGTAGGCGTCTCTTTGTACTGCCTGACACCTGGTTGATCTCTGACTTGCTTCTGATCGCAGCGTTATCTTACAATTCGCTGTTGCTACTTGATGCTCTTTCAGAACTTGGTTGCATCTACCTTTAGCGTTATCACTCCGTATTACGTATGACTGTATATTGCATAACAGAGAAACTTTATGTATGGTCTGAGCGTAACTTTATGTATGGTCTGAGCAACAGGTTCTCAGACACCGATATGTAGATTTCTTTGCAATCCTTTAGTTGTTTTCAACTTCTTTATAAATGCGGGAGTTACACTTTGGCTTCACATGAGTTAAATGTCAGTAACGTACTTCGACTACAACACACGTGGCATGCACTAGCAGTTTGCTTGGACCACGGCAACCTCTCTGGGAGAGCACTGTCGATCTTCAGGTTACTTATCCTCTAACTCATCACTACTTATTGCATCTTTGCCAGCCTGGGTACCCGCCAATTGCCTTGCCACACACTGAGCTTAGTATTGCACGTCTTTATTCATCTGTCTGTAATGGCGAACTCAACATTTTCTAAAATAGTCTTCATTGCATTCCACTCTAACACTTATGTCAAAGTTCTACAGAGACTATAAGGAGCCAAAAGGCTTTCATCATTTCCAATTTGCAAGACACTACAAGATATTCCGTACTTTTTGAAAAATTAAGGTTAAAATGTATAGATATTTCAGTCTGCGATACTACTGTGGTACTGCTAGGTCACAACACGTGATCTGTTCAAAACAGTGTTACCTAAAACCAATATAAATATGGACTAAGGGGCATGGTAGGGAAACACTGACCCCCTGGCCATTGTTGAGGGGTCTCAGAGGGACATCCCACAGGGGAGAAATAAAAATTGGTGGTACTACATTGACGGCCAGCGCAGCTACCCATGTAGCTTTTCAGTAATACCGCAGGGACTTGAGGTGCTGCCAGACCATGGGGATTGGCCAGTAACAGAGTCTTGGTCGTGCACAGAAGGGGGTATACTTAGTTATGTATGGTAACAAAATATAACTTTACCTAGAAATTCAATGAAAAACCTAAGGTTAAAGAGACATTATAGTTGGGTATGGTTATACTATTTTGGTTGGCATTAAAAACAAGCATTTGCAATGCAATGGGTCTCGCAGTTACACAAGTTTAAGCTATTGGCATTGTAAATGGCAATGCCTTTTATTTATGTTTTTAAAACAAAAACAAAAATAAAAGGCATTGTTATTTGCAATGTCAATAGCTCAAACTCACGTAAATGCGAGATCTATTGCATTGCAAATGCTTGTTTAATTTAAGGCACTGTCTTCAGCATCATTTTGCTGTCTGGGTGATGTGCGGCAATAGCCAGCAGAAACATGTGACTTGTCGTCTCATGTCAATGGCTGAAAGAAACTGCCCGAAAACTCACGCTATGTATATTGTGAACCAAAGGTCTGATTGACATATGTGCTGCCAAAACCGAGACTTAAAAAAAGTACTGAGCGAAAAAACAATTTCAATAGAAATGTGCAAAGAAATGGGTAACAAGTGGAGCTTACCGCATACCTTGGTCTCTATCAGGTCGGTTTTGTATTCTCTGGAGTTTACACATCAGAAGTGAATGAATGCTGAGATCTAGTACATTGTCCTATCTTAATCTGGTAGAGGTGAACGTATTTGAGACAAGAATATGCAGCCAGAAAGGCAAGAATATCCCAAACAAGACCACAACTATCCTGATTTGTGGAGACAAAGCTCTATCAAATAGTTTTCCTCACATTTTTGACAAACTGTGCAAAAAGTGGGCAGAGGTGCTGCCTAAGGTCATCATCTACACAGCTGAATCCCGAAGTTCTTCACTAATTCATCATACTCCACCAGCAAAACCTTCATCTCATTGCTCTTTAAAGTAAACAAGTTGCTTCCATTTCAGCGATGGATGGCACAAAACAATCACTAAAGTGTGAGCCGAGTTAGAGACAGTCCAGTCCGGGTGCAGAATTATTTGAATGTCACCAGCTTGAGTGGAAAAGGTGAATCCAAAATGATCAAAGGTGCAAGGCGCTGATGTTGAGTAAGACAGGAGAGAGGGGGGATCCCTTCCAAACACCACAAGTGATCGGACAATAGTTGGAACAGTAGTCTTGCTTTTAATTTCCCAGAAAGGAAGGAGACCATTAAAGATCAGTCCTGCTATTCCTACAGAGGTTTGCTGGTTGATTGTTGTTTTATGGTCTACAATATCAAACATCAGAGAATGATCCAAGCAGAATTGGAACACAGGTGTTTTCGGAGTTCTGAATTATCTGAAGATTATCAAATACATGGATGGACAGGGAATGAAGATGCCATGTGTACAATAACCTCCTCAATGCAAATGCATTCAAAACGACCACTACATATATTTGATATACCTATATACATTACTTTGTTTGAGTGGCATATCATTGCCGACATCATGGCAAAAAAAGAGTGGTATAGCTAACGGTAGTTCTTTATGCTCTAATCAACCTGTTGATTTTGGAAACATTGTTGCTCACCCTGGGTAGCCTATATAGATCACCTGCCAGGGCAGCCTGACTTCGATGCACAATTGTGGGATGCTTCTATGTCACTCCTATGTGGACTCTTCAGATCATTTGCCCTTGCTGCTTGCATCTTCTGCATGTGATTAAACAAAGAGGACTAGCTTAAGTTGACCAAAGTGTTACAGTACTCAAATTAGTTCTGTCACGGGCACCTTGTTGGTGTATTCATGAAGCCCTCACCCACCAACCTAGTTGGTGGCATGCTTCATCATCGGGCCCACCCAGTGACACCTAGTATGTCCCGGGTGTGCTACGACGCCTGATTACAGCGGAGCTGGTATATTGCTGAGAGTGCAGTGAGGTTGGGTGAGTTGTGATTTAAAACGGCTTGGTGGTGGTCCCAGTACCCGAGGGTAAATTAAATTTTAATAACTGGGCCGTCACCAGCGGTTAAAAGTAAGGCTACAGGACGCGTGAGGGTGGCGAGTTACTGCCCCCTGCGTCCTTCAGATGGTCGACATGTTTCAGCCAGTGCCTTAGAGTGTTCTGGCTTTCCTCAGGACCGTTTTTTTAAAAAGGTGTGGTGAAATAAAACAGACTTAGTGTTGTGGTACAGACTATGTGATACACTCACTAAGGCGTTTTTCTATATGTGAGAGGGGGATTCCCTTCTCATGCATATGCTTTGGGTTATTAGCCAAGGCTTCCTGGAGGGAAGCGGTAAGGGGATGACCAGTCTTTCTGGTCAGTGCCTGCCTTGTACCTGTTGTCCCGCCGTAGTCCTCTTTGTTTAATCACATATAAACCCTCGGGGACTCGGATTAGCTAACTAGTCCTCTCTCTCCCTCTTGTTACACGCATGCATCTTCTGCATGCCTGTGAGTTGCAAGTTTTTTTTCTTGATAGGCTCCAAAGTGCATTTAGCATGGCTGCTTATAAGTGCACTCCTGTGGCTTGTTCCTCGATAGTACAAATGCAAATAAGAGCTATAACATTACCCCTTCTCAGAACGCCGGGAAGTTCACATATGCAGCTGTCTCACGCTCATCTGTTCCACTTTACCCATTAACAAACCTATACATTTACAGTTACAAAGAATGGACTGCATTCCACTACTCAAGATACATGACAGCACAACACTTCCCACACAGACCCTGCTTACAACCTTTCAACCAGAGAACTATGAATTAACGTAAAGTACGTGTATTCATCCCCTGCTCATCTTCTCTCCAGCTCACATTGAGGCTGTTTGACTGAAACCTGCATGACAGCATCAATCTGGTCAATTCTGATACACTAAAAGAAGACCCACTTAGCCGACCTGCAATACAATTCAACACTCTTCCAGGTCTAACCAAGCATGGCCTAGCACTAAAAGTCTGCCGATGCCCTGCCAGGGCTATGATGCAATTTATAAACGCAACTAGAACAGGTGTGGTCAGAACACGTTTAATGTGTCACAGTGCATGAAACGGAACTTACGCCAGAGGCAATGCGAGGATGAGTAGGGTAGACACATATTCAATTGTGATGTCAAATTTCTCCATAACCTATATCCCTAGTTAAAGAAGTGCCCTTTTCTAGTCACGTGTCCTGCTAATGTAATGCTCTAACAGCTATCAGAGGGATCTAAAGTGGCTACTGCAAAGAATGGTTTTGACAATTACTAGCCCATTCATACAATACTATAGTAAGGTCAAGAGATGATTACTAATAATTTACATGACAGAGAACACTGGATGGCCAATTTTCCTGGTAAAGTAGTTTGTGAAACAGTATATACCTTTATAATGAGTTTGGTAGAAGCAATGTAGTCGCTGGCAACATATAGATTTCAAGATGTGCAAATGATGGAAACTCTCCAAATTGAATACACAGCAAGTGAATCAATCAGCATAGGGTGTGCTCTCCCAGGTACATGATGGATTTAGGAGATGTGTTTCCACCGCTGTCAAAGCATTCGAATTCCAGGGTGAAAAATATGCAATCGGGAAGAAAGGCCACCTTTTTTCTGCTTTCTTGGAATTTTTCCAAGTGTTCAAAGAGAACTTCTTTAGTCAAGCCTATGGAAGCAGGGCAAAAATGCTCACCTAGGTGTCCAAATCTCAGAGTTTTACCTATGCTCTTCTGCACAATGTGACTGATAATTCAGACCGACTTTTCAGGTTGTTCGAACCAAACATTTGATGCTTGCTAATCATTGTGCTATTCAACCCATAGGCCAGTGATCTCTTGGATGTACTGAGAAAAGTAACACAAGATGTCCTCAAATTCGAGTACTTCTTTATGCTGATTACTCTCCTTGCAAGAAGTGGGAAAGTTCTTCAACGTGTAATCCTATGAGCATTTCCTGCAAAAATGTGAGACTAATTATCGAGAGAGATAATGATAGACATTTATAAAACTCATCTGACAACCAACAGGGTATCCTGATATTAGAGGATACGATGGCAAGAAGCATGTCAGAGTTAGTGCCTGCAGAAAGGAAAGTTTTCAGGTATTTTATTAAAAGAAAAAGAACATCTATAATGCGATTGGAAAGCGGCAGCAAGTTCTAATGTTTGGCTGCAAGGTGAGGGAAAGGACAGCATGGAAGATTTTGGGCAAATTCAAAATTCGAGCGATAGATGGCACACACATTTGTTGATGGCAGGTGGAATGTAAATTGTTTTGAAGAAAAAGCAGTCCTGATTTATGAAAGGGAAATTGGTGGAGACAAAGGGGTTTGAACAAGATGAAATTGGCAGCCAGTAACGAGGCGACATACAGTGAGAAATATGAGCGGTTTCAGGTTGGGTAAAAATGAGGCGCACAGCGGCATGTTGAAGCCGGCAGAGCCGACTGAGAGCAAAATCCTGAGGCTAAGACAGTGTTAAAGTAGTCAAGATGATAAAGTATTACTGACTGAACAACAGAATGTTGCAAGAACAGAGGCAGGAATGGAACGATTTTTTCAAACTGGTTGTAAGTGGAAACAAGCGGCCGCGAAAGTGATCGCGATAAACATCAAAGCGGCCGTGCGGCCGCCAAAGTGAAAGTAATCGCGGTCAAGCGTGCGCGCGCCCGCGCACATGCGCTGTAGCTCTAGGCTGGCCTGGTAGCACTTTTTGGAGCCCTCTCAAAAAGTCTCGCCAGACCAGCACATGCGCTGGGTCAGACGAGACCTAAAAACTTGAGTAATTCACTGAAAAAGCAAAGAATAAAGTGTTGTTATCATTAGGTTAAAAAGCCAGTAAAAATGTTCCATTTTAAACTCAAAAACACTATAATTTACCATTTCTAGTTTATGAAAGTAACTATAACTTGTGCCATGTTTACTTTCAGAGTATGTCTGCGCTGTAAGCTGGATATGATCCAGGGTTTGATGGCAGCAGCTGCTGAAAAGTGGGGTCCCGAATTGGTTGTGAAGGAAGGCTGGAAAGTTCCTAGCACATGAAGTGCAAAGTCTGTGTCAAGGTAGGTCTCAATATCGCTGGGTTGCTGCTCAGTTTCACTCCCAACGAAGCACTCTACGTTCAGGCTTAGAAACATTTTATGGAGTAAGATCTCCTTCAGTATAGCAACCAAGCAAGTTGAATCTAACCGGCATTTTGACAGCTTTTGCTCGACAGTAGTCCTACCCTCCTGCGAGTTCTTTGAGTAAAAGTTGGCAAAAACTTTCAAAGTCCCAGCTTTTGCATTTTGAACAGGAAGAGTGCACTCTAAAACCAGCCAAGGGTCCAGGACCATGGAGGAATCACTTGGGGGGATAGGATTCCCTCCAACCCCAGCCATTAGAAGGGTCTAGGGAAGGTAGAGGTGAATCCAGTCAGCTGGACAGTTACAGGAAAAGGCCTATGGGAGCTTTTTGTGTCCCTGATGCTCAAATAGGAGGTCAACCAACTGACCCATGGAGTCACTTCTGGGGTCCTGAATTCAATGCAAGGAGGCCAAGTCTTCCATCAGGAATCAGACAGCAGAGTGGTCCTTCTTCTGATCATGAGTGTTCTGAGAGGGGTACTGGGGATGCCACATTTATGCACAGTGCCATCCTGTGGGTTGGGGAAACTCCCAACCACTCCTTAACCAATGGAGTAAAAGTTTGTAAGGGTTATTACCCACTTTTGCAGCACTTCCTGTGTATTTTACTGTAAACAATCCCACAGTGCCCTACTCCATCTAAATCCAACAGGGGAGATCCCTTCTTCCCCTGGTCATAGCTCCATGTGCCATGTGCCAATCCAAGTTCGTGCCTAGGATAATCGATACACTCTCCCTTGTAGTTACTCAAACCACTTCTGAGGCCGCTCCCACCTCCCAATGGACTTGAAGCCAATCTGACTGGGACAACAAGGAGAGGCAGGCCTAGGTGTAAACTACATCTGTGGGTAACATCGTAGGCACCAGTTGAAGCTCAGGAAGGGGCTGGCACAGCAGCCCTCACCCCCAAGCCATCTTGCTCAAGGAAAAAAATAACCCTTCACATGCAAGCCTTTTTGCCCACTGTCTGGGGCAATCCACATTTCCCCACAGGGGAGCCATTTACCAGTCAGGTGACACCGGAAAAGGCCACAATTGGGTTAGACAGGAAAACTACAGCTTTCTAAAAGGGACATTTTCAAAATAGTAAAAAAAAAAATCCAAGTTTGCCATTAAGTTGAATTTCAAATGACTATTAAAATAAGTCCTTGAATCATTTTCCACAGTGCACCCTAACTGAAATAAAGCATTATAAGTTGTTAGATTGTAACCCATTGATTCCTATGGGAGAGCCAGCCTGGCTACAAAGAAACATGAATTTGGAGGTTGTTCTCAACCCGAATAGGTAAAACTTTAAATATACCTATTCTAGTTTTTAAATACCGTGCACCCTGCCCTATGGGTATTTAGTCTGGCCCCTGAATGCCAGTCATTTTGGAAGCTGACGGCAGACGGAGGTACGTTGGTTGTTTAGGCAATTTACTTCATCATTATTGCTACAGGATACGTTGATTTGAAACCTGACTGAGTTTTTGTGCTCTCCTCTGCATGTTTGTTCTTAGATTTGCCTGGTGAAGTTGAGGATTCAATCCTGGAAGGTATTCACCAACTACTGTTGGAGTTTGGCTTTAAGTTACTTTATTTTCACGAGGGGATGCTGGCACTTAATTTTTTGTGACTAGTGACACACATTAATAATCCGTACTATGTAATTCATCCCGCTTTATACACTTGCGGGTTGCTGCCAATTTTTCTTGCCTAAGCATCTGCCCTGGATATTGACACACGCTCCTGTGTTTGGTCGTACTGCATACTACATCAACTGCTAAACAGCGGGTTTTTTCCTAGTTTTTTCCCAGTGCATGCATGTGACATAGATGGCACCAATCACTCAGCTTTTTCTTCGGCAAACAGGTTCACCCCGGGTTCAACCATTCGTCCCAACCAGGCAAACCACTTTTAACCCTTAATGATATGGCATGTGTACAGTGTGTTTAGCTTTTTTTACTTAGTCACAGACACATTGCCTCTTCACTGTTCCAGTATACCACTGAACATTTGTCCCATCTACCTGGGTGATTCTTGGACCCATCCCTGTCTGTGAACAGGACAGCCGTGGTACTGAGACTGAGCGCACCTTTATCCATTCTCTGCAGTAAGTCACATGCCGTTCTATAGGCGCCTTCATGGTTTATTCACCCTCCTCTTTGTGTCTGAAATGTTCGTTCTCTGGAGCTTCCATGAGTCCATCCACTGTATTTCGCAGCCTGACTCTCCTCCCTGTTTTCCAATCTGGCAAATAGCGCTTTGTTGCACTTTGCATTCACATTCGATCATTAGTCACTATTTTACTAATATGGTGTATTCAATTTACTCTAGGTGCTCCCTCTCTATCCTGATGAAGACACCATTCTAAGGACTTAACAACCTTGAATACTTGAAGGGGTCGAAACTTTGACTTTTACTCCTTTTTGCAACAAGCTTTGATGACTGAGATTTGTTATCAGCGTCTGCTACAATGCTATGTATTTTTGTGTAATAGGTTGCCTGTTATAGGCTGGACAGGTTTCATCATGTAAATATAATGTATATATGGCACATTATCTCTCCCTTCCTTACAACCCTCACAAACGCACTCTTCCCCTGAGCACTGTATTTTCTCTCCTTACTCTGAGCACCTTTATCTCAAGTGTATAAACGATTACGATGTCTTCTATAATCAGCTGATGTTTTGACAATAAATTGCATCTGTTGCAGACACATGAAAGACATACAGTGAATGCTTTTATCTATTTTCTTTGAAATTGTCGCTACTGTGACCATTTTTCTACTGTACTGCTGTGGGTATTTAGGGCCTACATAACGGGTGACATAAGTATTAATAAGGAAAATTTAGGCCTGCTAAAAGGTGTATTTTGCCACGTCAAAATGGCAATGTTAATGTGCCCAGTAAGATGCAATGGCATCTCTCAGACATGTTTTACATTGTTACCTTTTAGTGGCCAGCATAATGAATGCTGCAGCCCACTTGTAACATTTGCTTCACAGGCCCTAGGTACATGTAGTGCTGTATACTAAGGATTTATAAATAAATTAAAAGTTCCAATGAGGTATATTCAATTTTAGCATGTTTTGAAGGGAGGGCACATGCACTTTACCACTGGTTAGAGGAAGTAAAGTTCGCAAAGTCCTATGATCAACAAAATCAGGTTCAGATAACAACGTAAAACATCTGGGGGAATACCATGCAAATAAAATGATCATTTCCAACAGTCTTCTATAAGAGTGACCATCTGGAAGCTACCTCTCATATGTTTTTATCTATGATACATTATCCCTAATGAAGAGATTAATGCAACGACCAAGAGTTTCCAAGATCGATCCACAACCATGTGGAACACTTCTGCAAGGAGGATTGGTAATATATTCATGACATTTTAGTCAAAAATACAATTATTATAGAGGAACAAAAAACTTTTTGTTGGTTTAAGAGACCATCTTTTGCCCTAGTGTTGACTTCAAGGATAACAGCTCAATTCTCCAGCATTTGGGGGAAGGGGGTTTGGTCAGGGGGTCTTTACCAAAATGTTGCCAGTGATTGTTCTGTTGACAATATATCTTTCGTAATAGTATCTTGATTAACATTCTCTACAACGTGGTATACTTCTGTTCTCTTTAAGATTATGAAGTGAGTGTTTTTCCTGCAAGCTTACACTGAACGACACAAGGAGGTGTGCTTCTTTTAGGATTTTGGGGTTCTTCAGAATCAGGTTCTCAAACGTTAAAACCTTAGAAGGTACCAGGGTATTTGAAGGATAGAATGTCGAAGCAGATCTAAGACTGGTCGCATCTTGTTGCAATGGTTATTGCTGGGTTGAAAAATAAAAACATAGTCTATTCTTCCTAAAAAAAAAAAATATATATATACCTGTTTGCAATAGAAAGAAATCATTTTTTTCAGCAGCGACAACCGCTCTATTAAGAAATGGAAATGAAAAATGTTCTGAGCTCCAGTTACAGGTGAGAAACGTTACTGAAGATGGATGTATACAGAAGCAACGGGAGACAGCAAGTGCTGGAACTTTCAATTCCGCCACCGGCGTCCATTAATATGATACTTTCCAACCATATCTTCTACATTCCACCTACTAGACTGTATGAGGATCCCACAAACCTCAATTTTCAACAAACACCAAAGGTATGCGTACATCAAGGGACAACATATTCTACAATTAAGAGATAAACTTGAAAACTGAGGACCTGATTCACAAAGTCCTATATCTAAGGGTCTTCCAATCAGAGCGTGTCCTACCCCCCAACTGAGTTGGCTGTAGATCTAAAAGCAGTGAGGCAGGATCTTTCAGAATGAGATACCCTAGCATGTCCTTGATGTGGCCTAGATCTCTTTCCAGAATGTTTGGACCACTATGGAGGACCACCAGATGTGCAAGATGTCTCCCTTCGCCTGGTCACAGGGCCAGCACAGGGTGATGGCTATAGGGAACACTTTATTGAGCCTGAGAGGTCTCAGGTACCATTGATAAATAATCTTACGTGTGTTTCCTCTGTGTGAGATGTTTTTATGGGTTTTAGGAAAGTCCCTTCATAGTACATTTCACTGTTTGGTTGTTAAAGGGGTTACCGGTGCAGTTTCCCAGCGTGGGTTTGCTGTCTTGGAATGGATCATTTTCTCAAACAGCGTGGGGCCCGAGTATAGGCTAGGGAATTGAAGGGGGGTAGGGCTCAGCAGCACATTTGAAGGTATTGGAGGCAGGAGGATTCCTATAGATGGTAGTCAACTTTGTACTGCTCGAATGATTAAAGGTGGCCCCCATGAAAAGGTCGCTCAGTGCCCTACATTTGCCCCGCTTCCATTCAGGGAACGAGGCCCGGGAAAAGGGCTGGCGAGATGTGAGGGTTCTGAACAATCCAAGTGTTGCATGAGAGGAAAGTGGTAAGACCCCTCTTCACAGCTATTTGATCCCAGATGTCGAGCACTGTATTGGTAGATGTGGCAATATATGGGCTCTTTTGGGAGGGGAGAAGACGTGGAAGCCATGCGAGGTCCCACAAAGGCCAGGATTTCACCACTGTGTCCATGTGGAACCAAGATTTCTTGCTGCCCCCAACGATCGACTCCAATAAATATCATAAGTTTGCAGTGCTGTAATAATCCACCAGATTGGGGCAAGCCAGCCTGCATTTATCTCTCATAGCAAGAGGAATTGTGACGAGATACATAGTGAAGATATCAGCACCCCCTGCTTAGCATTAATTGGACGTATTGCAATATAAATAATCAGTCCACAACAGTTTTTTGGGAAACAGTTTGCTGCAGGTTTATTTTCATACATGCAATGTGGTGGGTTAACTTACAGGCGATCCAAGGGCAGGCAACGGTGAGTAACCTAAACTGCCTGCCCGCCTGATGAGCCAAACAGCACCTTGGCCAACCCAATCGGTGCTACCCTTTTCTGGGGGATTTCCCCCTTAATTACCGTGGATCCCCAGTCAATGACTTTACTTATGCCTCTTTAGGGGTGGAGAGAAGCAAGGCAAGACCCCAGTTGCTCAGGCTTACCACCGCCCAAAGGACTAGTGGGGCGCTGATGTTTCATCCAGGTTCCTGTCGTAAAGACTCCTGGGGTTTGGCATAGGGCACCCCTGTTGTGCTCCTGAAGAGGGTACCCCTATGTACCAATCAGCCTCCGGATCGCCCTGGATGTGGCCGCCGTCATATCCGAGGCCCCCCACATTGGCAGGCTTGCTAACCTCCTGAAACCTGCAGTTACCAGTCCTTCTAGCTAGACCAAGTCCCAATCCACCTCTGGCAGGTGTACCCCGCACCTAACAGAGTACCTTGTGGTGTTGCATTAATTAGGCCAGGCCCTATTTAACCCAACGCCCTCGCTTGGTGAGCTTAGGCATGTTTCCAGTTACTTTTCTGTGGGAATCTTTGAAGGCCTCCCCGGACCTGGCTTCAAGCTATCACTGAGCATGATAAAGTCGTCAAACAGCATAAGGGACCCCCATATCTTGCAGTGCCCCTCAATTGCTGGATAACTCCATGTATCTTCCCTTGATTTGATTTAGCACGCAGCGCACAGAAATGTAAGGTCAAGCCCCCAGGAGAGTATCTACACTGAGGGGCTGGAACACGCCCTGCTAGTCACTGCTGCAGCTTTGTGATCTCACTGCGCAGACGCATGTCCCGGGAAACCCAGCTACGCTGTTACAGTGCAAGCTGGAACGACAAGGTGTCATAAGTGTGTGCTAATAAGTTATCGCTCATGGTCAACTCATACAGTTATCTATCCATTTACTGATGTTCTACGCTAGCTGGCGGACACCCAGGGGCCAGTTGGGAGTACTGTTCTCTTCATTAACCACAATTCCGTATGATATAGTTTAAGGTGCCCTGGGCAAAATTGTGCCTTTCTGATGGGGGTTAGCTATTTCCTGTTTTAACCACATAGCCCCGGTCCTGGGTTCAGTGGTAACAATATGCAGCACCGGCACACCAAGGCAATTACTACTTTCTGCTGCATATGGTGATATAATAATTGTCAACATTAGTGCTCTGAACATACTTAGAATGACAAACTACGCAACCCACCTAGCTTTAATGGCGATGAGGTGGGTGATCATTAGCTTAACTGAAGCGTCCTGTGACACGCTCTCTCATTCACAGAGCACACATTTTCTATTGAAGTGGGCAATACATTTGTGCAGACAGTTCTATTGCTAAAACTATAGTGAGCAAATTAATAATGTGTCAAATCTGGTTTCAGTGAATAATTGTCTTAAGTGCAATGCCATGTAAAGTGCCTGGATATGCTTTGGCCATTTTAAAATCGTTGCTTCCATCACCCTTTGGGATTACAAGAAATTACTTCATTTTTTCTTTCATGACTGATGAGTGTGCCCAACCCATTCACAGCTCATCTTTAGGTCTCGCCTAGCGTTGCAGCACATGTGCTGCATGCTTTGCGAGGCATGCAGTATACAGTATAGCGGGGAAAGCTCCGCCCACTTTCCGCCTATTTTTTTGATTGGCCGAAATCGTAAACGCTGCATTGTGATTAGTTTTCTTCAAGTTAGTCTCGCCTCCTGACGGCCATGTCGTCATTTCTCTCCTTCCATGGCTATCGGCACCTTTGATTTAAAAACTGTTTTATTCCCCTGCCTCCCCCATGTTCCCTCACGCAGTCCGTGACTTCTCGTCCCACCACCCCCCGCCCTCCTGTGTGTGCCTTCTTCAACGTCCACACTTCCATTTCAAATGCAACAGGTCTTGTGTAAATACGAGTCCTATTGCATTTTAAATGCTTGTTTTGGCCTGGGATTGGCTGGGTGAATTCTCACTCTATTTTGCCTGACCTGTCCAGAACACATGCGCAATACAGATGGCTAGCTTACGCATGCATCCAGCAGCCGCCATGGATTTCGTATCACTTACACTACAAGTCAGGGTAAGTGCGAATGAATAAGGAAGGCCAGCCCTTGCCGTAGGAGGAGCGACCCGGTGTGTGCTACCTGTTACCCAGGGTGCGCCACTGCCCACTCCCTCCACACCCATCTGTGACTCTTTTCTGTTAGGGCGGCTGGAGCATACTGCTGTGCACCATGCTTCTTTCACGGTTTGCTATAGGTTACTGTTTCCGTGATGCTGCTGCTCGGTGCTTTCACTGCCTCGTCACCAGGTGTCTCCCTGGGCGGCTCTGGCATCGGAGGCGGCTCTGTGGAGCACTTCCTCCCAGCGGATATAAAGGTGACCGGGTGCAGTGTTTGTGTGAATTTCAGGTTGGCATCGTGGGAGCAGGAACTCCTCACACCTGGGAAGAAAGGGCGGAGGGGCTGAAATCTTGTCGCCCATTTATTGTATTTAAAATTCTGACTCAGTAGCAGAAGTGTCGATGGGTAACAGACGGAGTCAGACTTGAGCATTTAAGTAAAATAACCAATATCCGCAGTGCACTAGGCATGCGTTTTCTCCCTAATTGTTTCTGTCCTTAAAGGCCCTGGAGCAGCCTAGGTGTATGCAGCACTGAAACGATTTCCACCTTAATACTTTGTCTCTCCCCAGTGGGTGTCCTTTTCAGGGGGATAGGATAAGGTGTCAACAGCCGAAGCTGCCTACTTTGGTAATGAGGAGCTGAGGTTTAAGTCTCGGCCTCGGCTCAACACCCTCTAATTCTGGATACATTTTGAAACTTCCCAGTGCCTAAATGCATATGTGTGTCCATGTAACTAACTGGTGCTCATGTAAAGTGCTGCAGTACCTTCCAGTAGAGTTCACGCTATATATGACAAGCATTGGCAATGCCAATCGGTCTCGCCATTGGGATCTTATATGTATTTAGCGATGCAGCACATTAGCGGAGGGGGAGCTCGACACTCGGCAATTTAGCTGATGTCTGCAGAGGGCTTCTACTGCCTCAAAAAGCACCTTCCTTATTCATACACACTTATCCTGACTTCTACTGCGAAAGTGATTCAGCAACCACGCTAATGTGCTGCGTAGCTGAATACATATAAGATCCTAATGGCGAGACCGATTGGCATTGCCAATGCTTGTTTATTTTGAGAGGGAAAGTACCTGCACTTCTCAAAGAGTGACGTAATACTTTCAATTGCAGAGCACCGGCACATCTCAGAAACAAACAGGGGCTCTGGCACTTGGTGCCTGCACTTCCATTTTCCCAATTCAAGCACTGGCCACAGCGAAGTAAGTAATGCCAGTGCCCTTCATTGGAATTTCTTTTTATTTTTTGAAGCGATTTTACCTAGACGAAGGCGTCTGAGCAGTTGCATTGGTTTCTTCAGGGCATTTGATTCGGTTCAAAGGAAGGCAAAGCATTCTTCCAAGTGTCAAAGATATCTATCAGCCTGTTAACTTGGGTCCCTGCGTCAGGATAGAAGTTAAAACAAGCATTTGCAATGCAATAGGTCTCGCATTTACGAGAGTTTGAGCTATTGGCATTGTAAATGACAATGCCTTTTATTTATGTGTGGATTTATAAAACATAAATAAAAGGCATTGCCATTTACAATGCCAATAGCTTAAACTCTCGCAAATGCGAGACCTATTGCATTGTAAATGCTTGTTTACATTCTCTTTTCTTCCTCTGACTGCAATGGAAGGAGTTTTGAAGCCCATCCCAATGTTAAATACATATATCTAAGAAGATTCCTTCAGGCGGCATAGCTTCCTATTGGCTATCTGTCTTTGGAGGGCAACAAACAAGAAGTTTAACAGGGTGTAAGGGCATAATTGTTTTACTTGGACTTTCCCGCCCCATATTTTAACTGCTCCTGTTACCTGGAAGGGTGTGGTGCCTTCCACAGCTGGCAAACGTATGGGTCTGCACAGAAACATGAATCATAACCTGTGAGGCCCAAGCTGTACCAGCAGATGCACCCACCCTAGCGTAGTTGGCCCGGCACCAACATTCTGAACAGATATTGCCGAGGTGCTGGAGAAAACGTTGGGTAAATGGATGATCAAATCTTGCCTGCCCTCTCCTAAATTATCCAAATGTGGATTGCTTAACTACTTTGTCAGCCATTGTTCTCTAACCTGTGTCCCCAAAACCCTGATAACTGTGCCACTCTTCTAGGGCAACCATTCCTACACCACCTGGCTGTGCTGGTAGTGGGGAAGGAGCGCTAACTTTAGTGCAGCATCCTTGGCACGCACTGTTATTTGACCGGATTTGCTGAAAGCACATTTCCGTTGACGGGCCACTGAGTTTGCACCTCTCACGGTTCACTGATGCAAATCTCTTGAACCCATGTTGTGCTGTAAGCCAGTTCCAGTGGATAATCGTCTGTTGTGTATCATCAAGTAAATTCCCTTGCTTTGTTCAACCGTATTAATATGCCCGTGCCAGACAACTACCGGTGTAAAAGCATCGCTGACCTACCTGCCCCATCCATGAATTGATCCTATTACCTGGAGGGGTGCGGTGCCTCCTACAACCAGTAAGGTTATGGCAAGTAAAGTCATGGCTGTGCACATACCCAGTATGTGGATTGATTGATGGACCCAAGCTGTTCTACCGATCTCCTCCCACAAAGTACCCCAGACACGTTGTGAACTGGCACTGCCCAATTGTAGCCCTTGGGCTGGGTACGAATTGCCCTGCTGCTTTCCTATAACCCGAGGTCACCCGTGGCATCCTTCAACCAATGAATGCTCTTGATAGCCGTCTTAACCCTGCTCATCCTTCAGGGAGGTCGTGTACACTAGAGACACCACCATTCATATCTGGAACCCTTCCAGTATGAGTCGCCAACCCGATGGGATATATATACCTAGTCTTACTACATTACACCTGCTCGTGCCCAGCTGTGCTGGCAGAAGCGGTGTATACCCATGATGCTTCCTTTTAAAGCCATATTTATATACTCCCAGTGGCTTGCCCCCAATCTCTTACCACCATGCCACCCTAATTAATAATAGTCTTATTAGACTTGAATAATTGGTTATGGCGTCACTTATGTTCTCTGTTACCAGCTCCCATCTCATACTCAGAAGAGCCATCTAAAAGCATAAGTGCTGGGAGGGATGCGGAGTTCTCCCTTCCGACTGACCTTGTGCCAGCTGGAACACCCGCCAAGGATTCCTATTGTTATAGAGATAGATTGCCCCCCCACCCCCTCCGGACCCCAGCCTGACATTACCTTACACTCCAATGGTGTGGTGTAGGCAAATTTCCTTGAGCACTGCCTTTGCTAAAGCCATAAATAACTTGTGTTGTCACATGGCAAAGGCTGTTTGGTTATAAGAGCAGATGAGCTGGCTGCCATTTAAACGCCAGAACTCTGTTTACTCACAATCTTCCCAGGCCATTTAACTTATTCAACATGATACCTGGCCCCAGCCCACTGCGCGCTGGAAAAGATGCCGCAGAGGCGCCGAACATAGGATGGAACTCCCGTGATAAGGTGTTCCAGCAAATGGTGCGCGGGGATGTACCTAATGCGTCACTAGGAGGGGCACCCTCTTAAGGGGCACGCTGAGTGCGCGCGAGCAGCCGCAGGTCTTCGAGCCTCCCCATATCAAAGAGTGGATTCTGGCTGGAAGGGATAAGAGGTCGGTGATGGGGACGGGTGTGGAAGGCGGTCGGAGAATTATAGAAGTCTCTATAAGATATTTATCTTTACAATGTTAATGCAACCTAGCCATAAAATAGAGAGGGGTTTCTATCTTCTGAGATTCTCGCGGATCTGCCGGCGGGACTCAGGTCCTTTAGCTTTAGCGCAGGAAGATGTTGAGACCCAAATACCGAATGGTGTGGGGGGCCAGTGAAACGGGGCAGGCGTCTGCAAGGAGGAAATGTCCTAGGGAGGTCTCATCAGGTTAAGTATATGTGACTTTTTTATGTTCATTTTAATGCCCCAGAAGCGTTCCAAGTCTGCTAGGGTCACCACTAGTGCAGGTAACGATTATGAGGGGCTGGTAAGAGGGAGGAGGAGCTCATCAGTGAAGAGGCCGATCTTTTGGGGTCTTACCTGTAAGGGCCTAAGGTAAGGGCCACGTGGGGAAACTAAAGCAGCAAATGAGGGACACATGAGACAGTGGTACAGGTATGGGCCGGAAGGTCACGAGCGACCTCCGCCCTTTTATTTATACTCTCTCTGGCCACGCCTGGCCAGAGAGTGCTACATTGTGTGCGTGCTCTTCCGGGGCCGCTAGCTGTCCGAAGAACAACTAGACCGTTACATTACCCACAAAGGTAGCACCGTTAACCTGGGGGGATTGTCAGATCATAACAGTGAGCGGCTCCACAGCCAGGGCGAATAGGGGGAGCGAGAGAGGACATCCCCGTCTGGTGCCCCTTGAGAGAGTGATGGACCGTGTGAGTCTGCTGTTGACCCTGATAGCTGCATATGGGGTTGAGTATGGCACATGATTTTGTCCCTCGTCTTGGGGTTTTACGGATTTTCTCCCAGACAGACTTTAGGAAGGCCCAGGTCACCTGATGAAGTGCCTTCTCAGCGTCAAGTTAAAGGATTATAACTGGTTTGTTCCATTTATGCATTATATCTACCAGGTGTGCTAGGCGTCTGATATTGTCGACACCTTGGCGGTGTCGCACAAAGCCGATCTGGTCCCGGCTACCAGGGGTCTAATCTTAAACCAGCATTTATTGTAAACTTTGGCTACTGTTTTCAAGAGGGCTAATGGACTAAATGGTGCACAGTCCTTTGGGGGTATGCCAGGCTTGGGAATAACCCAGGGGAGTAACAAAGGCCCCCGCAGCCCCCGCAGTGAGGGGGGGGCCCTGAGCTCCAGGGGCCCCCTAAGAGCACTGCACTATCTGCTACTATGAATGAGTCTGAACTCGACCATTCTGGTGAGAGACGGGCCTTGCACGTTTCCTGCCTGTACGTAAAGGACCGCACTTAATATTGTGTCACAGTTGTTAACTATATATATTTATGGCATCTTCCTGTCACGACATAAAACAAGAGAGTGTGTTAAGGCCCTTTATGTGTACCTAATCGACAAGCTCCTTTCTTTGTCACAGCTGTAAATTGTGTAAGCCATTCTTCGAAGCTGTAATGCTAGTCACACTCCTTGCGTAGGCAGAGGCAGCAATACAGAGACGTTTTAATGCATGGGCAAGATCAGTCTTTCAGCCCCCCCCATCTATAGAGCGAGCTTTGTTCAGAAGAGAATCTTGCCCTGATGACTTTTAATAAGTGGTTGATGTGTGAGTCTATTACAAATAATTTGCAGAGATTCAGAAATTGTATGTTTCATGAACCATCCATAGAAAACAAGTTTGTTTTAGATCAAAAACAGGACCTTACATATGAGAAATGGGAGCGTGTCACAGGGATTATTTGCAGAAATATTACTGAGCTGCTGCAGTGCTACAGTTTTAAAAACACATATCACTATCCCTGAATATTAAATAAAAACACTTACAATTTGGACGAGTGAGCCTGTTCACTGTCATTGACCTGGCAAAGAGGGCATGAAAGAGCTGAAATTGGATCATACATTTAGGGGCCCCTGTTCTGGACAGGGACCCCCAAAATATTTTGGCCCAGGGCCCCTAAAATCTTTAAGATGTCCCTGATAAGGTAAGACCCTTTATGGCGGTTGAAAAGGCAGAAAAGTGTAATTGATTTCAGATGTGAGGCTATTCCCAGAGGCTCTCATACACACAAACCAAACCCTGTCACAAATGGTTGCCATCCATCAAATGACAGTCCTGCTACAGCCTCTCATGTCAAGCCGGGAATCACTGTAGCATTAAAATAAAGACAAAACTCCACTGCAAGGGAAGGTCTGCCGAGCACAGGTCAAATATAAAATTAAGGAGCAAAACCAGAACTAAAATCTATCTGCATTACATGCTAAACAAAACATACAGAACCAGATCAACCCAAATCTGTGTATGGAAGTTCCTAATACGAGAGGACAAACTGATCACAAGAGAACCACAGCATTTCTGGCAACTATCTGGTTCATTCTATGTGCACTTTCTATATCCTACCTTGCATTCACAGATAGGTCATGCCTGTAAATGTTTTCATTATAATTAGTCTTTTTCACCTGAAAATGATCCACCTACAGGCAGCACCACCCACACAATCCAGTAGACCAATAAATATTAGCTTTACTTTTGTTACGTTCATTCAACCCATCAAAACTCCCACCAACATGCTCCAGTCCATAAATGGTGGAAAGGGCATGAACAGACCTTATTTGTACTCCCTCCTTGCATGCCTGGATCACTTTGTTTTCCGACAATGTGATTAGGATTCCAGCATTCTCTGGCCGTGATAGACCGTTGCTAACCACACTGACCACCACAGCCTAACACAATTTAATGCACCATTCCTGACATTTCCAAGCATCCTGTTTCTCAGACGCCCACCTTCATGTGCGCTGCTTTAGCATCTTCTCTTTGTCAAATATTTTTGATTCTGACTGTCTTGAATCCATCCTCTTCTTTACTTCTTCAAATGAATATCTCACACATGTGAGTAGCTTTCACATTTTCATCATAGTCGTACAGAGACTGGACAGCACCCCAGCAGAGAGAAGGATTTCCCCTGATATTTTTTTACATGGTCCTTTTAGTACACAACAGGGCCTGAATGACAACCAACAATGGAATGGGATGTTACTAACCAAAGACCACTGTACACACACCTTAAAACTGTGGCCGACACCACCAGCCAAGCTATTAGCTTGTGGAAAATAAAGAGTTATGTGATAATATAAGGCCACTGAATAGCTGAAGAAGATGTTACCATCTGTATCATTCTTTCTAGTGGATTCTCGAAATAACCCCAAATTCCTCAACGGTAGAATACCCCCAGGCACCGGACTGGATCCAGACTGTGCGCTAGTACGTGTGCACAAGGGCTATGCTCCTTCCTAGAAGTGATAGCTTGAGACGCATGTAGGTGCCCTCAAGCACGCAAATGTCATTTGCTTTCCGAAACTCGTATACGCCTTTGGATGAGGTGTCACAAAACAAAAGGTTTGTGTCTGATTCGGGACTTTTTGGAATGTGGAAAAGTTAATTCCAGAGAATGTGGAGGCGGGAAAGAGGTAAGGATTCTGTGGTTAGATAGAGCATCCTGGCTAGGGCAATGTCAGGGGCGTAACAAAGGCCCCTCAGTGCAGGGGGCCTCTGAACTCCAGGGGCCCCCTAAGAGCACTGTACACGACTTACACTCAGATGCGGCGCCAACCGTGACTTGAGCATGCTGCTCCAGCAAGTTTGGGGCTTGCAGCAGTCTGCTGGCAGCCTCACCCAACTGCTTGCCACAATGTATTTTTATTGCGCTTTTCAATCTTCGCGCAACCTCTGACTATCAGCCTGACGTCATTGCTGGGGACGTCATATCCTGCTGTTGGAGTGCAGCCCACGTGCGGAGTTTGTTTTGGGAGCCTCAGGGAGGGAGGCTGGCTAGTTTGATGCAGTGCTGCGGAGAAGCGCTGCAAATAATCATGGCGCAGGCCGCAGCGCTCTAAGCACTGCCTGCTGCAGCTCGCCCGGCCCGGGCCAGCCCCTGCTATCACCTATTACCTGCTCTCCCCCGCTTCATTTACTATATAACCGCAATTGAGAGCTTTTAGAATTCAGTCTGTCACAGGACATCCCGACAGGAGTCAGGACAGCTGAGCGGCCGGGCCTGGATGACTATCACTGGAGGCGGATTGGGGCCAGGCGGCAAACTGGAATTTCCACGGCCTGCGGTGACTCAAGGCCTGAGTCTGTCTGCAACCAGCCTTGCAGATCACGGTCGCTGCCCTCTGTTATGGAGCGCCGTAAGCGGAAGGCAAGAATTCAATAAGAGGGTTAAAAACCATTATGGGAGTCCGGCAACCAACCTGCTGCCGAAAAGTGTCTATTGTGAACCTCATACACCTATGAAGAGAAATAGGTTTTCAAGTGAATGCTCCTATCGTGGAAGGAGCACCTTGAACACAATACGAGTACTCTCTTAAAAACCTATTTCGCATCATAGGCGTAGTCAGCATGCTCCACTCAGACCCTATTACTGAATCAAGCACAGGAATGAGGGAGAATGAGGGTTGGAAACATGAAATTGGACTAAACTTCACACTGTCCAGTTGTTTGTTCTAGTTTCACACATTTACATTGGACAATAAAAGAGACGCCCAGACCAATAGCACAAAGCCGGATTTGAACCAAAGTCAGCAAACTGGAACAAATGTACGGATAAAGCCTGCAAACTTCATTGGCCGGGACTACAAGTTGAGGGGTGTAGAAGTCCCATCAGTGACGTAACATTAGCCCTCTTGGTGCGGGGGGGCTTGGCCTGAGCTCCAGGGAGCCCCCTCAGCACAGCACGCTGCAGGTTCGATTTTTTGGCACTAGGGCAAAGTGGTAGGTCAGGTGGTAATAACCAGGGAGCAGGGGTAGCCTTGTATGTACTTTGCAGGGGAGGGGCTCAAGTTTCGTTACCTGAACGTACTACATAGTGAGATGTGCTAACATCGAGCTTTGGTAGGGAAAGGTTGGTGCTTTTCCCGAATAGCGGTCCCGTACAGTGACTGTTTCCTAAATTAATTTAAAGCAAGATCTGTTTTATATTTAATTAGCTCTTCTGATTTTCCATTCACAATCCTGAAGCACTGTAGCACTGAAAATGGTAACATGCATTAGTTTCATTGAGCAACATAATTTGAAAAGTCATTGTTGTGAAATACATACGCAAAAACTATTTAAAACAGTGCACACTGTTCGCGGCAAATCGAAATGGCCGCTTGCTAGGGCTTCTCCGTAGCCCTCCTCTCCTATCTTGCCAATCCGACCCATTAATCCGACTCCTTGGTGCAAAATTTGACACCGGGTGGAAAGCGGTGCCGGATGCTGCAGCCCTGAGGCGGGGCGGACGTCAATTGCCGGAGATATCCTCCTCGGCGTCTTCGAGCCTGCGGCGAAGACAAGCCGGGGCCTTGCGTGGTGGAGCCTGCCGTCTTGGACCCCGAGGGCGCCGGTGTGTCCCCCTCCCCCATTCCCAGGAGGCCGCGGTCGGAGATCGCGAGGCGCAGTAACGCCGCCCGGCGCCTTGGAATCGCGGCGCTGCATCACCACACCCTGGCTGGAGGTTGATGGACTGAGCACGGGGCCTGATGTGACGGGACCAGGCCCCGGGCACCGAATATCGTGACTCAGGTGGCCGGTGGCGGTTAGGTGCCGGGCCCTGCGGTCGCGGGGCAGTGGATCCGACTGGGGCTAGAACTGTGACGAGAGCAGCCTGGGGGCCATTCTGTGCACGGGTCGACGCCCAGTGCGGCCGTAGCCGCTGCGGCAGCACCTCGAGGGACTGACGAGCTGCTCCTGTGACATCCCAGTAAAGCCAAGATCGAGTGTGAGGCCTCTGTGTTGAGACTTGCAGCTGGTGATCCTTGGGCTCCGTGGACCCTTGCTCCCCCCCCCCAGTGAGGCGACCTGCTCTGTGCTTGGGCCAATTGGGAACCACAGAGAGGCCTGTACTTGTGTGGGCACGTTGGGCACCCCTCATTCTGCATGCCCTGGGGGTGCCAGCTGTTAGGGGCCCCTTGCACCGCCCCCCCTCTTATCCTTGCCTTCTCCTATCTGAGCTACGGTGGCTGGCCTACAGCAAAAGGAACAGTAGGGGATATTGTCCCCATTCCGCACTGAATTGCAACTCCTGAAGCCTGTCACGTCGAGCCCGTTGTCCGTGGATGGGGCGGCCGCCGCGACGCGGTGGGAGTGAGGGGCCGCTACGAGAAGCAGTTTAAAGTGAACAATCTGCAGGTAACGTGCTGGGCACCCGTCCCCACGTTTTGTGGGGCGATGACCCTGACCCAGTGTGCTCACCAATCAGTGCACCATTGGCCTAACGTGACCACACATCCCTCGTCATGCCCAACGCTAAAGGAGTAAAGGCGTCCCAGCAGAGCAGGCTTGATCGATACACCTGCCCGAAGGCAGACCTACCTGATCGCAAGGGACCAGGTGACAAGCAGCATAGCGGTGCAGAGCAGGATCCCTCTGAACCTACAATGAAAGACTTAATGGAGGCAATCACTGGGGTTCGCACATCCATTGACACCCTATCATCTGAAGTGACGCTGATCAAGAGCTCCAAGCGTTTCATAGGTTCGCAGAAGACAAGCTGGACGACTATGAGGGGCGTCTACGTCGCAATAACATCCGCGTTCTTGGTGTGCCAGAGAAATCGGAGGGACCTGCCGTAGACCTGTTCATTGAAAATCTGATTACAACGACATTGCAACCGAAGGGACTGTCCAACCTGTTCGTGATCGAAAGAGCACATAGAGTGCCCAGAGGCCGTCCGAGGCCGGGAGCCCCACCCCGTCCGATACTAGCTCGGCTGCTGAATTACAGATACAGAGATACCATTCTTCAAGCTGCCAGGGTCGCTCCTCCGGTCCGGCTGGACAATTCCGAAATCACCTTCCTCCCCGATTTCACTCGAACAATGCAGATGCGTCGGCACTCCTTTCTGGATGTTAAACGACGGCTACGGGAAAAAGGACTAAAATATGCCATGCTCTTCCCCGCGCATTTACGCGTTGAGGTTGATGGGAAAACCCGATTCTTCGACTTGCCGGAGGTGGCATCTGACTGGCTTGACAGCTTGAGATCATCGCCAGGGAGAAGCCCTAGCGACCATTGAAACGGAAAGTGTACTCTACTTGGATTGCCCCTTTTAGCTTCCTTATCTCTTTTTCTCTCCGTGGACTGATCTCCGCCCTCAGTCTCCTCGCACTTGGAGACGCTGAATTGGACACCAGACTACTGAAGCACTCAATATTTCGTATTTTGGCTTTTTCCCTTATGACGCACCTATAAACTATAAAGGTAGGGGGGGGTCGATGGGGCACCGAGGCCTCCCCCCACGTTCTTCTTTTAGTCACATGTTGGGCAACAGGCACTCTGCATTTGTTCTATTAATGGGCAGTTTTGAGCCCAGAGTGCAGGGAAGCAGGGTGGGGGGTTGTTGGGAGGGGTTGTTGTTCCTTTTCTTTGTTTATTATTTTTGATGTTATTTTAATGGTACAGTCCCTGTTTACAAAGTAACCTGTCACGCTACACACGCAGGTCCATGGGTACTCAGCGAAATACAGAAGTCAAAATCTTAAGTTGGAATGTTAACGGGTTGGGGGATAAAATTAAGCGATGTGTGGTGTTACAATATATCAAGAGACTTTCACCGGACATTGTATTGCTCCAGGAAACTCACCTTATTGGGAACATATGTAAGGCAATGCATAGATGGGGTTACTCAATGGTGGTACATGCTGGCTTTGCGTCCAACTCAAGAGGAGCGGGTATAATGCAAAGGAAATCATTCCCCTTATCTATTACGTCCACATATGTTGACGACCGAGGGAGATATGCTGGGATCACTGGTACCTGGGAGGGCCGAACCATTACTTTCATGTCAATATACGCACCCCCAGGGCTAAAATCCGTAACTTTCACCGACCTCAGCGCTATGTTGCTAACACTGCCCGATGGGCACTTAGTGCTCGGCGGCGACTTCAACTCAGTCTTGTTGGGCTCGCTCGACAGACACCCTCCTCGTGCGGTGCCCCAGGCCGCCCATTCCTTCTCCAGTTTTTTAGAGGCGATGGGCTTGGTGGATGGGTGGAGGACTTATAACCCAGATAAGATTCAGCACACTTTCCACTCTGGGGCACACAACAGCCTCTCCCGTCTTGACTACATAATTATTCCCGCCCCACAAGTCACAGATATTCACGAGATCCGACATCTTGCCAGAGGTATTTCCGATCATTCCCCTCTATGGGTCCATATGATCCTTGACCATACGCAAGTAGGGCGCATCGCCCCTATCAATCTCTGGTACCTCAAAAACCCCAAAATACGAAAGGACCTTAACAAATCCATTGACAACTACTTCTCGGAAAACAAACATACCGTTGAGCCCCCCCAGGTGTTATGGGAGGCCTTTAAACAGTGATCCGAGGCCAAGCCCTCTCCCTAATTGCAGGCTCAAAAAAGGACAGGCTCAAGGACATCTCTGATGCCGAGCACAAAATTTATCGTCTTGAACAGGACGTAAACTCTGACGCCACTCCTTCAGCCCTTCACTCCCTCCGTTTACGTCAGGACGAATACCGGGCCCTGGTCACTGACCGTGCCAAACAATTGGGGCAGGACAAGCTGGGCCGAATCTATGACTGTGGAGACAAAGCTGGGAAGTTAATTGCCTGGCTTGACAAAAGAGAGCACGCCAGCAGGCTTGTTCCAGAACTTAGAGATGCTAACGACTCTCCCATAACAGATCCCCACGACATAGTTAACCACTTTGCAACCCACTTCCACACAGTTTACATCTCGGTGGTGCCTTACACAGAATCAGACGCCTCAGACCTTATCAGGGATATCTCCCTTCCCACACTCTCAGAAGCTGACCGAGCGTTTATGGATAGTGCCCTCACCGCTGATGAAATAGCACTTGCGATAAGAGCACTCTGCCCAGGCAAAGCCCTTGGCCCAAACGGAATCCCAATTGAATTGTACAAGCTCCGCCCCGATAATTTTTGAAATCCATGTATGATGATAGCCTTGAAAAGGGGTCATTGCCCTTTGACCAGAGAATAGCCACTATTGTTACAATTCATAAAGACGGGAAACCCAAAACAGACTGTGCCTCCTACCGCCCCATTTCATTGCTGAATGCAGAACCCAAAATCCTAGCTAAAGTACTAGCTAATAGACTAATCAAGGTAATAGGGGATTTAGTGCATCCTGATCAATCAGGGTTTATGCCACGAAGGAACACTGCTCTGAATCTGCGCAGATTGCACGGCGTGATGGGAAGGGCCTCGACATAACGGGAAGATGCAGTCATAGTCTCCTTAGACGCCACTATGGCATTCGACACACTTGAATGGTCCTATCTTTTTGCAGTACTTGCAAAACTGGGATTCGGACCGGGCTTTGGTCAATGGGTGCGCCTACTATACAACATACCTATGGCTCAGGTAGTCGTAAACAATAAAAAATCTGAGACATTTATGATCAGCCGAGGGACCCGCCAGGGATGTCCTCTTTCTCCTTTACTATTCGCTTTGGCCCTCGAACCCCTTGCAGCATGGATCCGTAAGGATGTAGTGAGTCGAGGGCTGCGATGGTCGGCAGAATGGGAAGACCACATCTCTCTATATGTGGATGATATTCTTTTGTATCTCACATCCCCTAAGAGATCCCTTATTGCCGTGTTTGACATCCTAGACACCTTCGTCAGATATTCCGGATTTCGTGTTAAATGGCAAAAATCTCACCTATATGTCCTCTGTGGGGGTCCCCCTCCATTACCCTGTCCCATATCTATAGTTTCGGAGGGCTTCAAATACCTAGGCGTATTTATTTCTCTTGACCCCTCGGTCAGATACGCCTGTAACCTTGTCCCCCCCCCCTGCAGAGACTCAAAAGGGATATCATGAATTGGAAGATGCTCCCGCTCTCACTATTGGGCAAGGCGGCCCTTTTTAAAATGATGTCACTACCCCGTTTCCTATATGCTCTACAAAACTTGGCCGATCCTGTCCCGAACTCATATTTTAAAGAGATTGAAGGGCTCGAGCGAGACCTTCTATGGGGTGGGAGACCGCGTATTGCCCTACAAAATTAACACTCAGCTGGTATGACGGTGGTATCGGGCTACCCGACATTAAAAAATATTACTGGGCAGCATACCTTACGGCAATTAATCATTGCATCTATGGCCGCCCCGACGACCCAGGATTCAATATGGACCGATGGCTCCTTCCGAATGGGACCTTCACCCGCGCACTTTACTCCAAACCAGACAGATACCCACTTACTGGTCCTATCAATCACACAGTCAAAATCTGGCATGCCGCCACCAAATCACTTGGTTGGAGCAATAGATTGACTCTCGCCACTCCCCTATGGGATTCGCAAAAGCTAGGAGACCTGGGTCACTCCAAGGGTTTCGACAAGTGGGACCTGATTGGTATCTCCCACATTAGGGACCTGTGGAGCACAGAAGGCGTGAAGTCTTTTGACACTCTCCAAAGTCAATACTCCCTCACGGAGACGAAGCGGTTTCGGTACCTTCAAATCCGTCACGCACTACAGACAACAGTGCCCTTTAACTCCCCTCTACCAGATAGCTCCCCTCTAGAGGACAGACTATTGGATGGTCACCTATCAGAAAAGGCTATTTCCCTCACCTATCGCAAGCTCATCAATAACATGGACGACCCTTTATTGTCACTATGTGAGAAATGGACTGGAGATGGAGTCGAACTAGATGACCAAGGCTGGCAGACGGCTCTCCCTTCCCCCAGGACCGTTGCGATCCCGGCACGGCTTCGCCTAGTGCAACTAAAGATCCTGCACAGGATTTATATAATGGGTCCCCAACTGGTACACATCGGTGGACTGACAGACGGGTCTTGTAGACGAGGGTGTACTGAGATGGGCACATTTATGCACATTATTTGGCATTGTGAACTAATTCAGGAATACTGGCGTAAAATCCACATAGTCATGAGCAAAACATTGGAGGTCGAAATCAAGCCAGAAGCACCCAGATGCCTCCTCAACATCTGGGAACCAACCGACCTTAACACGCATGCCACGCAATGGGTCACACTCGGCTGCATGATCGCCAAGAGGAATATAGCACAGCTCTGGGGGGCCTCACATGCACCCACGATTAAAGATTGGGAAAAAGACCTGGATTGGTGTATGCTAAGAGAAAAGACTGTGTATATGGCCCGGGGCTGCCCCCGGAAATGGTCTAAGATGTGGGCTCCCTGGAATACTTACCGTGGCGGAATTTGTACTCCTCCCCGTGACCTGAACAGCGATGATTCCCCCTCCCCGTGATTTCCACTGACCCATCCTATTGTACCTATACGTATATTTGAATCCTCTGTAACCTCCTTCCTGACCTTTGCGGCACTATAAAAAAAAAACAGTGCACACTATATTTTATTGCCTAGGCAAAAGCTGTAGCCCAGCATTAGTCTTAAGACCTGCTGGTACCTGAACTCGCTGTTTATGTGCTACAGTGTATATGTATATATATATTTGTGCTTATGACTTCTCCTTAATGTTACAAATGTGTAATTTCGTTTCTGAATGGCCATTAGTCTAGACATTTTCCACATTAATGCCATTACTTTTTCTGACTTTAATATTCCAGGCTTTTGTGTTTAGGATTAATCAGACATCCGTCCTCATCTGGGAAACTGATAAAGAAGTGAGCCTCCTCACCAAAACGTAAGGTGGATTGATAAAAAAAAAATGAAACTGCACACCCCTTTTGTTGCCTGTGTCAAACGTTAACCAGTTCTCTTTTGGTCTGTCAGCATCTGCCATATGTCTGGATTTTCTCATAAGGGGACATACCATTTTACACACAACAGCGCCCTGGCTGGCTGTAACCTACATATGCCTCAGCCTCACTCTTCTGAGACTTGCCTGATGCAGAGTGTCTGTGGTCACTGTCCAATCAGGTTAAAAGGGCACTAGGTTAGTTCCCTTCCATTTCTAGTGCTTTGCAGCTGTTTTAAGATCTCCTTAGGGTTTCACGTTGCTCAAATGGGTGTAATTTCTGATATTTATATGTTTCCCTCTTCTACGTTGCTTGATTTTGCTCGGTAGAAAGTGTCACTCATAGTCCTTGAAATGTCACTCATAATTACACTGAAATTATGAAAATGTCACACATAGCAATCTGAAACCTTGGCAGCTATGAGACAGGGTCCGTCTGAACTCTGGGACCTAGGGTTAAAGTTAACTCGTCGCTCAATGCTTGCTCATATATTACAAGGTGCATGCACCAGGAACCCCGGTAACAAAAATCATGTTTCCGAAATCTCTTGATATCGATTCTGCACAAGAAGCTCAGAGTTACCCTGAAGCCCCCTGTGTGCCACTCAGACGTTTTGAAAGTGACAGAGTGCAGCATTTCCAATTTTGGCATAACACTGCGCTCCGTCATTTTCTTGTACATATGCCCTCTCATTCCATGTCATTTCCTGGCAAGTGATTCTGGAAGAGGAAGCTCTACCATTAACCAGTTATAAAAACGATTGCACATGAAAGATATGGGTTAGCTTCATTTGGTCTCAGCATCTAGGTTAAAATCTGTCATCAAAGGATGTGGTTGCCACAAATGACAAGAGTTTACCACTCACATGTGAGAATGTAATCATGTCTGAAGGAGGCAGAAGACGTCATTTTTTGGGAATTTTTGGAAGCATTGAAAAAATAAAGATTTTTGTGAGTTCTGGTCCTGGTCTTGCACTCCGCTCCTCAAATGAGGCCTCACACAAATCAATTACTCTGCAAGACCATATGCGTTTTAGGGAAGATCTGCATGCTGAGCCTGCGCACGGCGCAGCTGTGTGGTCTTCAGTCTCCGGGTTGGGCATCAGGTGGACAGGGGCCAATGCTGGTCTGACTGAATTGTCATCAGCAGTCAGTGTAAACTGTACGTGCGCTAAGCACGTTACCTGCCAGGGAAACACAGACATAGGGTGTAATGCTCACTCTTAGGGTGACTGTGCTGGAAAAGCACTGACCCCAGTGTACTTTCCTGAAGAAGCCCAACCATCTCGGGGACCTCACTTCTGATTTACAGTACTCGTGTCAGACGAGCACCTGTTGCATCAGATGCCTCCTATGTCGCGTGGGCACCTGCAGCTGCCCTCCTACACTGTGTAGAACACCCCCACACCCAACATAACCCTTCAGGGGTCCAACATATGCACCACGGGAGCGTGCAAGCTGGATAACCTTGTAAAACAACACGTGTGGTGCACGCTGAGTGAAACAATCCCAAGATAGCGCGGTTTATCTGTAACGTTCGCACTGGGATTAAGAGCGCAGATAGAGCGGTTTAAACATGAGAAGCGATGATTACCGTCCGAATTAGCTGATGAGGATCCTGTATGTTTGCCATATAACCTACATGGCCAGACACCTGTAATCACTCAGAAGTCAGAAATAGCTTTATTCGATTTTAAAAGCAAAACCATAAAAGCACACATATATAACATTTCATTCATAGTAAATAAAACAATTTGACGTTAAAAGACAAGCTTTTTCCATTAAAAGAGACCTAATTCATAGAGATCCTAAATCTAATAATAGTTTTAAGAAACATTGACACCGAGAAGATAAGAAATTCATCATCTAACATTTGTAATCTGACCAATGCCACTCTACATTGTCTCAGGCCTAGTTTTTTTAAAACAGGTCGAAGAATACTTTTCCTAGGTTCTGAGTAGAATTTGCAAAAAAGAATACAGTGAAGGGAAGATTGAACAGAAACCAAATCACAAGGACAGGGAATTAGTTCCTTTAACCAGCAATTCATCTCAGGGAAGGTGACTAATCTAAAAAAAATATCTGCCCTAAAGCGAGACAATAGCATTCGAGAGTAACAGCTAGGCACTAACTTCAAGTATGGCTGAATACCATGGTTTTGAATAAGTAGGTGGTTAGCCATAACAGAACTCTTACATTTCTCTGTCTGCCAGCGTTTTTCTGCTAAGTAATGCTGGTAGGTTTGCTTGTGCTTCTTTCTTGACAACCCAGCCATACTATTAGGAGTATCGAAGAATTCTTGATGGCCCATATCCACAAGGAATTTTTTTTATATATTTGAGCCAGGAAATTTTTGTCGCCCCATCAAGACCTAAGCAGTCCCTTATTATATCCCTATTCAGCCCTGTCTCATTACCAAACCAAGCTTTATGCCACAGTAAGATAGGCTCCAGTTTAATAAGATCCGAAATATATGATACGCCCAGCTCTTGGTGGCATACATAAGAGGAAGTGGACCCGGGCACTGCCAGTAGGTAACGAAGGAAAGCATTCTGGCAGGACTGAATACTAGAAATATTTGCTATCCCCCAAGTTCCTGCACCGAATAGCGCTATGGATACACCCTTAGATTTATAAATGTCTATTAAGACTGGTACTGGGCGGCCTCCTACCTTGTTAGAAAAATTTTGACGGCCCCTATTGCTCATGAAAATGCTAGTTTTCGTGTTTTGCCTGCTGCTGTCCAAGTGCCCTTCTTGTCAAAATTAATACCTAGATAAGAAAAAGTATTTACGGTCGCAATTTTTGTGTTAGATAAAAAGGAATTACAATTAAGATTCTTCTTTTTAGTGCAGCACATATTAAAAGTTTTGCTTATATTAATCTTTAGACCCATATTACCCATGTATTCTGAAAAATTGTTAATCGATCTCTGGTGACCCACTTGGGTCCGGGCCATAATTACAGCATCATCTGCATATAAAAGAATGGGGATATAGGAATTGCCAATTTTGGGATAGTCTTGCATATCTTCCAGGAGATGAGATGCTACCGAGTTAATATATAAATTAAACAGAAATGGGGCTAAAATGCAGCCTTGTCTCACACCCTTTCCTATTGGGAATTTGGAAGTATAATCCCCCTTATCCCCATAACGTACCCTGGCACCTGCCTCTCGGTATAGTTCTCTAATAAATATTAGAAGGTTTGGGTCCACTCCCATTTCCTGCATTGTTAGCCAAAGTTTGTTATGGTTAAGACAGTCAAAGGCCGAGCTTAGATCCACAAAAGTAAGAAATAAGTTTTCATTTTTGGCCTCGACGTACTTGGCTACTAGGAGTGCTAAGTTCAGTCCTTGCTCAATTGTTCCCATGCCTTCCCTAAAACCATATTGAAACTGAGAGAGAATACCTCTATCATCAACCCATATTTGCAATTTGTTGAGTATAACTCTCCCAGCGATCTTCATAAGCGAATCAAGTAAGGAGATCGGTCTATAACATTTCGGTACATTACGATCACCTTTCTTGAAAATAGGCACCACAATGGCTTCCTGCCAAGTCAGTGGACAGCCAACTTTGGTAAAGCTGTTTAAGACATTAGTTAAAAGCGGGGCCCATAACTTAGTATTAGCCTTAAAGGTATCCACGGGAATTCCATCCGGACCCGGTGCCTTCCCCGCGGCACTCTTATCAATAGCTATCAGGACTTCCTCCAATGAAAATTCAACATTTATTGGGTAAGGTACTGAATCCTGAATTGTTGAATTTAGCCCCCTCTCTACTGCTACCACGGTATCTTCTTGATAAAGCTCCCGAAAGTAAGTCACCCATGACTCTTCAGTAATGGCTACCTCAATAGAATCTGTTACATTGTCATTAAAAAATGGGGCATTCACCGCTCTCCAGAAAGCAGTACTATCTTTTAAGTGGCAGGCTTCCTGTAGGGTCTGCCAGGCTTCCTGTTTGATCTGTTTTTTCCTATTTTTTACTGCCTGTTGATAAGCAGATCTAGCAGATCTAACTTCAGCCATGACCCGAGGCGTGAAGAGTCTTTGGGAGGAGGAGTCAGGAAGAGGTCCCCAGGTGCTGCCGATGATCTTGGCGCTAAGCGCCCTGGTCCTCGCAGTCCTGCAGGTATTCCCAAAGTACGTTGCACAGGTTTGTGTGTTTGTCACCCCATGGCTCCCCAGCTTGCCTCACAGGAGTCAGGGAATCAACAAGAGAGAACTCAGCCTGCGAGCGGCTCCCGCGAAGCGCGGGCCGCGAGGCGTGAAGAGTCTTTGCGAGGAGGAGTCAGGAACAGGTCCCCAGGTACTGCCGATGATCTTGGCGCTAAGCGCCCTGGTCCTCGCAGTCCTGCAGGTATTCCCAAAGTACGTAGCACAGGTTTGTGTGTTTGTCAACCCACGGCTCCGCAGCTTGCCTTACAGGAGTCAGGGAATCAACAAGAGAGAACTCAGCCTGCGAGCTCATTATGATCACGTCTGCCGAGGATCATGTAAACAAACCTCCGTGCACTTATTTTGACGTGCACTCACACACAAGACACTCTTTGTGTTTAAGCGAGCGAGATTTATTTTTATTTTTTTAACATCTGTTTGTAAGAGGGTGACATTTAACATGCCATGCACATTCTGTTGGGTGGGGGACACAGCTCATTTGTTCGGCCATAAAGACCCCGTAAAAAAGCCCCGTGCACCCTTCTCATGGGCCTCCGTGACTCCCATGTGAGATTCAGATTAGTGATAACTAATTAATGGACGGTGGTAGGTGGTGGCCGGGGCGCTGTGGGGGCCCCCTCATTGTGATTTGCAGGGGGCCCCCTCAAGTTTCGTTACGCCACTGGAATAACCATATATCTGCCTCGCACATTGTGAGGCTGGTGAGATACGTAACAGAGTTTAAAAGAGCTAGTAGGTGGTCTTGAAAGAGTGAGAGGAAGCTTTAGAAAAGGATAACGGAAGACCACCAGGTTCCGGGGACTTACGCAGTGGCGTAGCCTTCAGGGATAGGCGCAACTTAGTAGCTCCTGTGGGTCGTTCTAGACATTCTCTGTGATTTTTGTGATGGGCAGTGACTCACACTCCCGAGGTAATGTTGAATTGCTGGGACATTTTATGCTGCCTAGAGCTCCTGGTAAAGGTTTTAAAAGGCTGTTTAACTTTTTCTGAGATCGTCCAAGTCACTGAGCTAGTGCAGATGCATGCAGTATGGGATTTGATCTTTGAAGGCGGAGTTTCTGTGCCATTAACATACCTATCTTGTCACCCTTGTCATAGTACCTCTGTTTAAGGACCAGCAGGGAGCACTCCACTTGGTTTGTTCTATGCATGTGGATCTGGCTCCTCAAGATCGCCAATTGTCTATGGAGTCATGATTCTTTCATCCTGCCGATTGCCACAGTGGAAATCCTATTATCTACAGAGGTCTTAAATGGGGCCTAGAGTGAATGGGGAGGGGTGTCAGGGAGGGTATTTTGAATTATTATTATTATTATTATTGTGTTATATAAAGCGCTCAGCTACCTCAGGAGGTTTCCCAGCGCTAGACTCAGGTAAGGTGAAATTAGCCCCCTAATTAAATAATCAGTTCTTCAAACGAAGAACATAGGGAGGAGAAGCTTCACAACAATTCCCCTGCGCACTAGACGAATTCTAGGCACTTTACAGAGGGACTGGTTTGATGACCAGTGCATACGTGTAGGCTGATAAGGTGCCACCAGATCTTGGATATATCGTGGAGTTGTGCCAAATCTAGCCTTGTGCATATAGCACTAGACTTTGAACTGTGATCATTTGTTCACAGACAACCAGTGAAACTCTCTAAGCAGAGTCGACACTGATGCATGTTTTGGGAGGCAAAAGAGCAGCCTGGCCGCAGCATTATTAACAACTTATAGCCCCCTAATAGAAGATGTTCACAATTTTTTGGGTAGAGAGTAGTATTAACACAATAATCTTTTTTACCCACCTCAATACAGCGAAGCAGGTAGAAGTCACCTTGGCTAAGTTTGGTTTCATGGTTTGCCTCTCTTCCAACCAACAGCCGAGGTTCTTTTCCTTGGACAGCAAATCGGGAAGGGCACCCAGAGTCTCCGGTCAGTGCTGATGAATTTTTACCCAAAACCATGACCTGAGTTGGAAATATTCTGCAATTGCTTCGGATGTAGTGTGCCTGTCCACCAAGTCTCTGAGGATATGAGGGGGGAGTTGCCAGCATAGGGTAATCCCACACAAGTGCGATCCCTCTTGCAAGGTGAGGGCCCTATGTGTTTGGTCAGATGGGAAGCTATCTGGGGGATATCTTGGACAATATCCAAAATGGAGACAACAACTATTGTGTGCAGAAGAGCGTTGGTGATAAAAACGTAATCAATGCGGAAGTACGATGCATGGACATGGGAGTAGTTTGAGAAGTCTTTTAGATCTGGGTTTATGTAGCACCAGGCATCCACCAATCCCAGCTCAGAGATTTCTTTTTTAAGTAAGGCTGATATCACTCCCATCCCCTGTTAGGTGCTTTTGCTGCTCTCCATATTGGGGTCACAGATCAGGTTGAAGTCCCCTCTGCTGCCATAATCTCCTTGCGATCTACCCAGCTGCTCTCTCAGCACCCTTTCAAGGATGGTGTTTTATGCTACATTTGGGGCATAGTAATTATTGAGTGTCAGAGGCGATGTACCCCATCGGAGGATGAGTGCCAGGTTGATGCACTCAGGGTCTCTTGTGGCTGATAAAGGCCGGGAACCGATATAGGCCTTGCATTGTAGGGCAACCCTGACTCCTGAATATGGGCTTCTTCTCTGTAAATAAAAGTGTATCCACGTCAGGATATCTGGGATCCCGTTTGTCCAGGACACCGCAGTCAAGGTTCAATGAGCATGGTCCAGTTCCAGAGGTGGAGCTTCGGAGTCCCCCCTAATTGGCTGCTGGAAATTCCTTGTGAAATACATGATGTTGTCTTCCTCTGCGGCTAGAGAAACTCCGCAAATCTGGATGTTGTTGCATCTATTCCTATTTTTTAGGTCTTCCTGCTTCAATCAATCAGTAGATTTGTGGAAAGCTTCTTGTCTCCCTGAGGGTATCCAGGTGCTGATAGAGTCTAGATTTATCACCCAAATAGCCAGGCCTTCAAGCACTTTTGGAACTCTGGAAGAGATGGAGCGGTCCTGAGATGAAGGGTAGTTTGTTCCATGTCTTTGCTGCTAGGTAGGAAAAGGAGTGACATCTGTATCAGCCACTTCGGATGTGGGGGTGAGGGTTAGAGGAAGGGTAGCAGAGCGAAGGTGTCTGGTGGGCTGATAGAAGTTCAGGCTTGGTGCAAGTAGGGGTGGTCCACGGTTGTCTAGGAATTCGTATGCATGAGTCAGGAGCTTGAACTGGCATCTTTTATGTACAGGGAGCCAGTGGAGCTCCCTGAGATAGGGGGTGGTTTGGGGTCATCTTAGGAGATGCAGGACGAGTCTGGCTGCGGCGTTCTGTATGGTCTGTAGTCATCAGAGGAGGTGAGCTGTGATCCCTGGGTAGAGAGCATTGCCCTAGTCCTGTGAGCTGGAGATGAGGGCCTGGGTGACGCTATGTCTTGAGCTTTGGGGTAGCAATTTTAATATCCTATGAAGCATGTGGAGGATGAAAAAGCAGGAGGAGGATATGGAGTTGACCTGCATCATCATGGTTAGATTATTGTCCAGAATGATGCCTAGGTTCCCAGGGTGGTCAGTGGGGGTAGGTGTAGATCAGAGTTGGGCCACCAGGATGCGTCCCATGGAGGGCTTTTGTTTCTGAAGATCAGTACCTTTTTTTGTCTTGTCCTGTCGAATCCATGTCTCGCTTTAACTGTAGATCGGCCTGCTGCTCCTCCAGTGCCTACACTCTGTGCCAGAGCATCTCCTGGTCCTCCATCTGGGAGTCAGATGAACTGTCAGATATTCTGTGATGCAAGATTTGAAGTCAGATTTAGGGAGGCTATTTCAGATCGTATTTCCCATCCCATCCTTTTTTTGCCGGTTAGCGCTGGGACGCCCCTTTGCTGGGGCAGCCATGCGCTATATAAAACCACGTAACATAACATAACATTTCCCTATGCAGCCTTGGGTTATGGGGAGTGCAGAGGCCTCTTTGGCATTTCACAGGGGGTCATTGCTGCAGCCGTTCCCCTTTCCCTGGATGGTCTGCGTCCTAAGTCTGCCAGGTCTCCATCCGAGCTTTGCCCTTCATCATTTTTGGTGTGCGAGTGGGAAGGGCTCTTGGTGGTGGAACAAGGGGAGTACTGAATGTTTCTCTTTGGGGGCTGGCAATGCTGGGCAGACATATTCATATGCTGCAGGAGTGTTAGGATAGAAGGTTTGGCTCTCTCGCCAGAGGGTTAGAGACGGGGACCACCGACTCAGGTTGTCTATAGCATTGGCAGTGGCCTTTATATGTCTCCATCCCTCTGCAAGTGGTGTGATGAAGAGAGACTGACAGTGTTCCGAAGTTGCTCAGTTTAGTTCAGAGGAAGCCCACTGCAGAGGTGCTGAAATGAGGGAGGGCCTCCGGTGTGGTGGCTGGTTGCTTACGGAGCAGGTGCACTATCACCAGTGATATATCAAAGAGCCAAAGGTGCAGGGAAACCTTGCAGGCCCACAGTTCAGAGGTTCCACAGTTTCAGTGGGGTGAGATGTGGAGTAGAATGGTGGCTGGGCTGCAATAAAGGAGCTGACTGGGATCGCAGGAGGCCCCATGGAGTAGCTGGACCGCCCTTTATATTGCAGAGGGGAAGCAATATTTAACATGCAGCTACTCTTGCCTCACTGGCATCCAGGTGCAGCGTCTGGGCCCAACCTAGCTGTGGGCCAAAAGCTCCTTCTGTTCCCCGATTTCACACAAATCGATTGACACTTTTGAAAGATTGGTGAAAGCAGACATGAACAAAATCAATTTTGGCAAGAAAATCAAACAAAATTTCAGCAATAAAGAATGGAGTACTCTTAAACAACTATCCAACAATCAAGCTCTGATGTTTTCCAACGCCGACAAAGGAGGGGCTCTTGTGGTCCTTGATACAGATTTTTATGAACGAAGTGTAATGGAACACATCACGGATAGTGACACATACACCAGACTTGACCATGATCCTACTTTGAGTCACCAAGGTCTTCTTAATCAAATCCTCACACAGGCGCTAGAAAAGGGCTGGATCAACCACAGGACCAAGGAATTTTTATACACTATGTATCCTAGACATCCAAAGTTGTATATGCTGCCAAAAATACACAAAAGTATGACAAAACCACCCTTTCGACCTATAGTGTCAGCATGTGGTTCTCTTTCTGAACCCATTGGCAAATACTTGGACTATTTTCTACAGCCTATCGTGCAACATCAAGTATCGTATCTCAAAGATACAACTGAGCTTTTGAATACTCTTCAAAACCTGAACCTTGAACACATCAATGAATGGCACTTATGTACCGTGGATGTTACCGCTTTGTATACCTCCATACCACACAGGGATGGTCTTGATGCTATTGAATGGGCATTATTGCAACATGACAACATTAAGGCTGAAAAAGTGTTTCTTTTAGAATTGCTGCATTTTGCGTTATTCCATAGTTATTTCGAATGGAAAGGCATATTTTATGCCCAGAACAACGGCACTTCGATGGGCTTTACGGGGGCACCCTCGTACGCCAATATCTTTATGTCCAAACTTGAACATGATCACATCTTGCACAATGAAACATGGTCTCAACATCTGATCTTATACAAGCGTTACATTGACGACATATTGATAATTTGGAAAGGCGACCCTAATCTTCTTGAAAACAACATTGGCGATCTCAATCATATTCACGATCGTATTAAATTCACCTATACGATCAACAAACTTCAAATCAATTTCTTAGATGTATTGATTCAAATCCACGAAGGTCACATCAAAACCAACGTATTTGTCAAAGCCACAGACAGAAATAACAGTTTGCACTTCAGAAGTTTCCATCAATTTACACTCAAAAAGCACTTGCCATATTCTCAATTCATTCGTCTAAAGAGAATAACTTCTGATCCTCAAGATACTGTAGACATCATTCATAAATTTTCCGATAAATTTCGAGTAAGAGGATATCCAGATCACATTCTTGAACAAACCTGTCAAAGATTGGAAACTGTTGACCGCACTGATTTATTAACATCCACTGAGAAACCATACACCAACCGCCCTGTTTGTGTCTTAAAACATTCAACACAATCGTCATTGATCAAATCAACCATCATAAAACATTGGGACATCATACAAACCGAACCAGATCTCAATCATCTCTTTCCGCAGCGTCCGATTTTTGCAATGCAACGATCAAAAAATCTCAAAGAACTCTTGTCAGAGAAATCCACGGATCCTAAAACAACATTCAAAGGCATGCAAAAATGCATGAATTGCATACACTGCAACAACGTAATGACAGGCGCTCTTTTTTATCATCCAACTAAAGGGTATAAAATTAATTTACAGCACTCAAGCACTTGTGACACCAAGAACGTGATTTACGCTTTGAAATGTCCTTGCGACAAAATTTATGTAGGTCGAACTGAAAGAAAAGTCAAGACACGAATAAGAGAACACAAGAGCAATATTCGACTGATGAATGAGAAATCGTCAGTAGCATTGCATTGGAAAGAAGCAAGGCATAACATAGCGCAACTGCGTTTCACTATTCTAGAAGTGCAAAAACCCACAGGAGAGCATGATCCCGTTAAATCATTGGCACGTTCTGAATTTTTTTGGACCAAAAAATTGCAATCTCTCCAACCATTGGGATTAAATGACAGGATTGAATTTAGTTGTTTTTTGTAAATAGAACTTGTACGTGACATATATATTTGCTGAACTTCTTGCTACTTTTTTTCATGATGAACTATCAACATCTTTATTAGTTTTAGGCTGTTTGATCCTGTGTTTGTTTCAGCGTTTCTACTCATTTCCGCTCTCTATGTTCATCACAAATCACGGTGACCCGTTTTCTATGTTTATGGTTATGGGATCTTTAAATAGTCACGTTGATTCACGCTACGTAAACGTTCCTGGCTGAGAAGCCATGCACAATGATTACTCTTGGTAAGTTCGCTGCGCTCTTTAAATTCTTGGCGTTTTGGCGCGTAACCTCACTTTACTTGGTGAGTTGGCAGTTTAATCGTGATTTGCACTATATTTAAGCCGGTTGAGCCTCAGTAGCAATTATCTTTTTTACTTCGTGTAATCTATGGTAAACACTCCGTGTTTTTCATGCTTGAGCCACTGTTTTTTATGATTTTCATGTCTTTATTAGTCACGTTTTGCTCACCGAGTTGCTAGATTACATCTCGCTATCGTGTTTCTTATCACTCATTCAAACGTTTATTAAGGGCACAATTGTATCTTTATACACACATCAATGTTAATAATGGGTAGCAGTAAGTACAGATTGACATCATGATGTGAGGACCGTTTGGTAAATTGCCTTTTTGTTTATTTTTCAGTATGGATGAAATGACCCCTGACGAAGGGTCTGGATTTGACCCGAAATGCATTGGGTTTTGATGAATTATGTCATTTTCGGATGATTAGTGTTTGTTTCACACAACTTGATTCCAAATTAATCAGATTTGCATGGAATTAATGCAATAAAAAGTTTTGAAAGACTGTATACCCGCTCATGAGCGTTCATAACTAAACTCCAATATTGGTTTATCTGAGTGGTAGCAACATTGTTTGCTGTGTTAACGTGCTCACACCAGCAGGAGAGACCTTCTCTTCATGCACTTTCGTTCATATTCATCTATGTGACGCTTTGGACAATCGTCTTGGTGTTTAGAGCACAAGGAACTAATATTATTGAAAAACGTTTTTACAAAAGAGTGCACGTTGGCATCTATATAGTACATTCACTACCAGTTGTCCGACAGTCTCCAACGGAGCACCACTGAGCAACATGTCGTTTGAAGAAATTGCTTCACTGACGTCAAATAAAGCAGACACTTTAGCATTTTCCCCTGAAGCAGCATCGGAAATATTTGATTTGATACAAGAGGCAAGACTCTTCAGTCCTCACATATCAACCACAACGCAACTTCTAAAACAACTTGAGTATTTGAGTCGGAAAGAGATAAATCAGAGATTACACGCAACCACTCTCATCCAGTATCATAAAACTAAAAGAATTCCAAGAGGGTTACGGATCGCTTTAAAACCCATGTTATGTAAAACAAATAAACTATTCATGGAAAGGTGGTATCAGATTCTAAATAAATGTTCATTGGATCTCATTCTCCTCATTGTCGAAGAGCTATCTAACATACTCAAAACGTTGGAAATGGAAATAACTCAAATTAAAGAAGAACTATCAAAAAAAGACACAGAAAACTGGGATGAACTTTTACAAGATCTGAATGAAAAATTAGACCGGTATGCCAAAGAAATACATGAAAGAAAAATAAGAAAGTTTCGCCGCGATACAATCGATTATAAATTGGACGAGGTGTACACCTGGGCTGAAATGTACAACCAACGCAGATGGCAAAGACCACAACAAAAAACAGGGTCATCTGAAGAGAGTGTTGTTTCCGATACAGATTTGGCTCAGAACAGACCACCTGTACACAGATCTGACATTCAAACTGATACTCAACCGAGTACATCAGGTATCGCACATAGTAAGAAGACATCTTTTTTAGCCATCAGCCCAGCAGCCAATCATCAACCAGAAAAATCCACACAAAAACAAGGAGAAGCAAAAGAAAAAGTGCCAACGAACGAAACAGAAAAGAGACCTCTTCGGAGCAAGACGAGAGCAACCTAGTGGTGAATATCTCAAAAGTTGACTTAACTAAAGCACAAATTGCAGTCTTGAATAAAGGCACATCGTATGTACCAACGTATCACAGTAACATTGCAGAGAGTGAAATCGCTTTTTTCAAGTTTGTCAGAACATTGAAATTGAAATATTTCTTCAGCACCATTGAATCTCCTATATCTACAATGGAAGATAGTTCTTTAAAGGAATTCAAACCCAAAAGCTCCTTCTGTTCCCCGATTTCACACAAATCGATTGACACTTTTGAAAGATTGGTGAAAGCAGACATGAACAAAATCAATTTTGGCAAGAAAATCAAACAAAATTTCAGCAATAAAGAATGGAGTACTCTTAAACAACTATCCAACAATCAAGCTCTGATGTTTTCCAACGCCGACAAAGGAGGGGCTCTTGTGGTCCTTGATACAGATTTTTATGAACGAAGTGTAATGGAACACATCACGGATAGTGACACATACACCAGACTTGACCATGATCCTACTTTGAGTTACCAAGGTCTTCTTAATCAAATCCTCACACAGGCGCTAGAAAAGGGCTGGATCAACCACAGGACCAAGGAATTTTTATACACTATGTATCCTAGACGTCCAAAGTTGTATATGCTGCCAAAAATAAACAAAAGTTTGACAAAACCACCCTTTCGACCTATAGTGTCAGCATGTGGTTCTCTTTCTGAACCCATTGGCAAATACTTGGACTATTTTCTACAGCCTATCGTGCAACATCAAGTATCGTATCTCAAAGATACAACTGACCTTTTGAATACTCTTCAAAACCTGAACCTTGAACACATCAATGAATGGCACTTATGTACCGTGGATGTTACCGCTTTGTATACCTCCATACCACACAGGGATGGTCTTGATGCTATTGAATGGGCATTATTGCAGCATGACAACATTAAGGCTGAAAAAGTGTTTCTTTTAGAATTGCTGCATTTTGCGTTATTCCATAGTTATTTCGAATGGAAAGGCATATTTTATGCCCAGAACAACGGCACTTCGATGGGCTTTACGGGGGCACCCTCGTACGCCAATATCTTTATGTCCAAACTTGAACATGATCACATCTTGCACAATGAAACATGGTCTCAACATCTGATCTTATACAAGCGTTACATTGACGACATATTGATAATTTGGAAAGGCGACCCTAATCTTCTTGAAAACAACATTGGTGATCTCAATCATATTCACGATCGTATTAAATTCACCTATACGATCAACAAACTTCAAATCAATTTCTTAGATGTATTGATTCAAATCCACGAAGGTCACATCAAAACCAACGTATTTGTCAAAGCCACAGACAGAAATAACAGTTTGCACTTCAGAAGTTTCCATCAATTTACACTCAAAAAGCACTTGCCATATTCTCAATTCATTCGTCTAAAGAGAATAACTTCTGATCCTCAAGATACTGTAGACATCATTCATAAATTTTCCGATAAATTTCGAGTAAGAGGATATCCAGATCACATTCTTGAACAAACCTGTCAAAGATTGGAAACTGTTGACCGCACTGATTTATTAACATCCACTGAGAAACCATACACCAACCGCCCTGTTTGTGTCTTAAAACATTCAACACAATCGTCATTGATCAAATCAACCATCATAAAACATTGGGACATCATACAAACCGAACCAGATCTCAATCATCTCTTTCCGCAGCGTCCGATTTTTGCAATGCAACGATCAAAAAATCTCAAAGAACTCTTGTCAGAGAAATCCACGGATCCTAAAACAACATTCAAAGGCATGCAAAAATGCATGAATTGCATACACTGCAACAACGTAATGACAGGCGCTCTTTTTTATCATCCAACTAAAGGGTATAAAATTAATTTACAGCACTCAAGCACTTGTGACACCAAGAACGTGATTTACGCTTTGAAATGTCCTTGCGACAAAATTTATGTAGGTCGAACTGAAAGAAAAGTCAAGACACGAATAAGAGAACACAAGAGCAATATTCGACTGATGAATGAGAAATCGTCAGTAGCATTGCATTGGAAAGAAGCAAGGCATAACATAGCGCAACTGCGTTTCACTATTCTAGAAGTGCAAAAACCCACAGGAGAGCATGATCCCGTTAAATCATTGGCACGTTCTGAATTTTTTTGGACCAAAAAATTGCAATCTCTCCAACCATTGGGATTAAATGACAGGATTGAATTTAGTTGTTTTTTGTAAATAGAACTTGTACGTGACATATATATTTGCTGAACTTCTTGCTACTTTTTTTCATGATGAACTATCAACATCTTTATTAGTTTTAGGCTGTTTGATCCTGTGTTTGTTTCAGCGTTTCTACTCATTTCCGCTCTCTATGTTCATCACAAATCACGGTGACCCGTTTTCTATGTTTATGGTTATGGGATCTTTAAATAGTCACGTTGATTCACGCTACGTAAACGTTCCTGGCTGAGAAGCCATGCACAATGATTACTCTTGGTAAGTTCGCTGCGCTCTTTAAATTCTTGGCGTTTTGGCGCGTAACCTCACTTTACTTGGTGAGTTGGCAGTTTAATCGTGATTTGCACTATATTTAAGCCGGTTGAGCCTCAGTAGCAATTATCTTTTTTACTTCGTGTAATCTATGGTAAACACTCCGTGTTTTTCATGCTTGAGCCACTGTTTTTTATGATTTTCATGTCTTTATTAGTCACGTTTTGCTCACCGAGTTGCTAGATTACATCTCGCTATCGTGTTTCTTATCACTCATTCAAACGTTTATTAAGGGCACAATTGTATCTTTATACACACATCAATGTTAATAATGGGTAGCAGTAAGTACAGATTGACATCATGATGTGAGGACCGTTTGGTAAATTGCCTTTTTGTTTATTTTTCAGTATGGATGAAATTCCACCCTGACGAAGGGTCTGGATTTGACCCGAAATGCATTGGGTTTTGATGAATTATGTCATTTTCGGATGATTAGTGTTTGTTTCACACAACTTGATTCCAAATTAATCAGATTTGCATGGAATTAATGCAATAAAAAGTTTTGAAAGACTGTATACCCGCTCATGAGCGTTCATAACTAAACTCCAATATTGGTTTATCTGAGTGGTAGCAACATTGTTTGCTGTGTTAACGTGCTCACACCAGCAGGAGAGACCTTCTCTTCATGCACTTTCGTTCATATTCATCTATGTGACGCTTTGGACAATCGTCTTGGTGTTTAGAGCACAAGGAACTAATATTATTGAAAAACGTTTTTACAAAAGAGTGCACGTTGGCATCTATATAGTACATTCACTACCAGTTGTCCGACAGTCTCCAACGGAGCACCACTGAGCAACATGTCGTTTGAAGAAATTGCTTCACTGACGTCAAATAAAGCAGACACTTTAGCATTTTCCCCTGAAGCAGCATCGGAAATATTTGATTTGATACAAGAGGCAAGACTCTTCAGTCCTCACATATCAACCACAACGCAACTTCTAAAACAACTTGAGTATTTGAGTCGGAAAGAGATAAATCAGAGATTACACGCAACCACTCTCATCCAGTATCATAAAACTAAAAGAATTCCAAGAGGGTTACGGATCGCTTTAAAACCCATGTTATGTAAAACAAATAAACTATTCATGGAAAGGTGGTATCAGATTCTAAATAAATGTTCATTGGATCTCATTCTCCTCATTGTCGAAGAGCTATCTAACATACTCAAAACGTTGGAAATGGAAATAACTCAAATTAAAGAAGAACTATCAAAAAAAGACACAGAAAACTGGGATGAACTTTTACAAGATCTGAATGAAAAATTAGACCGGTATGCCAAAGAAATACATGAAAGAAAAATAAGAAAGTTTCGCCGCGATACAATCGATTATAAATTGGACGAGGTGTACACCTGGGCTGAAATGTACAACCAACGCAGATGGCAAAGACCACAACAAAAAACAGGGTCATCTGAAGAGAGTGTTGTTTCCGATACAGATTTGGCTCAGAACAGACCACCTGTACACAGATCTGACATTCAAACTGATACTCAACCGAGTACATCAGGTATCGCACATAGTAAGAAGACATCTTTTTTAGCCATCAGCCCAGCAGCCAATCATCAACCAGAAAAATCCACACAAAAACAAGGAGAAGCAAAAGAAAAAGTGCCAACGAACGAAACAGAAAAGAGACCTCTTCGGAGCAAGACGAGAGCAACCTAGTGGTGAATATCTCAAAAGTTGACTTAACTAAAGCACAAATTGCAGTCTTGAATAAAGGCACATCGTATGTACCAACGTATCACAGTAACATTGCAGAGAGTGAAATCGCTTTTTTCAAGTTTGTCAGAACATTGAAATTGAAATATTTCTTCAGCACCATTGAATCTCCTATATCTACAATGGAAGATAGTTCTTTAAAGGAATTCAAACCCAAAAGCTCCTTCTGTTCCCCGATTTCACACAAATCGATTGACACTTTTGAAAGATTGGTGAAAGCAGACATGAACAAAATCAATTTTGGCAAGAAAATCAAACAAAATTTCAGCAATAAAGAATGGAGTACTCTTAAACAACTATCCAACAATCAAGCTCTGATGTTTTCCAACGCCGACAAAGGAGGGGCTCTTGTGGTCCTTGATACAGATTTTTATGAACGAAGTGTAATGGAACACATCACGGATAGTGACACATACACCAGACTTGACCATGATCCTACTTTGAGTTACCAAGGTCTTCTTAATCAAATCCTCACACAGGCGCTAGAAAAGGGCTGGATCAACCACAGGACCAAGGAATTTTTATACACTATGTATCCTAGACGTCCAAAGTTGTATATGCTGCCAAAAATAAACAAAAGTTTGACAAAACCACCCTTTCGACCTATAGTGTCAGCATGTGGTTCTCTTTCTGAACCCATTGGCAAATACTTGGACTATTTTCTACAGCCTATCGTGCAACATCAAGTATCGTATCTCAAAGATACAACTGACCTTTTGAATACTCTTCAAAACCTGAACCTTGAACACATCAATGAATGGCACTTATGTACCGTGGATGTTACCGCTTTGTATACCTCCATACCACACAGGGATGGTCTTGATGCTATTGAATGGGCATTATTGCAGCATGACAACATTAAGGCTGAAAAAGTGTTTCTTTTAGAATTGCTGCATTTTGCATTATTCCATAGTTATTTCGAATGGAAAGGCATATTTTATGCCCAGAACAACGGCACTTCGATGGGCTTTACGGGGGCACCCTCGTACGCCAATATCTTTATGTCCAAACTTGAACATGATCACATCTTGCACAATGAAACATGGTCTCAACATCTGATCTTATACAAGCGTTACATTGACGACATATTGATAATTTGGAAAGGCGACCCTAATCTTCTTGAAAACAACATTGGTGATCTCAATCATATTCACGATCGTATTAAATTCACCTATACGATCAACAAACTTCAAATCAATTTCTTAGATGTATTGATTCAAATCCACGAAGGTCACATCAAAACCAACGTATTTGTCAAAGCCACAGACAGAAATAACAGTTTGCACTTCAGAAGTTTCCATCAATTTACACTCAAAAAGCACTTGCCATATTCTCAATTCATTCGTCTAAAGAGAATAACTTCTGATCCTCAAGATACTGTAGACATCATTCATAAATTTTCCGATAAATTTCGAGTAAGAAGATATCCAGATCACATTCTTGAACAAACCTGTCAAAGACTGGAAACTGTTGACCGCACTGATTTATTAACATCCACTGAGAAACCATACACCAACCGCCCTGTTTGTGTCTTAAAACATTCAACACAATCATCATTGATCAAATCAACCATCATAAAACATTGGGACATCATACAAACCGAACCAGATCTCAATCATCTCTTTCCGCAGCGTCCGATTTTTGCAATGCAACGATCAAAAAATCTCAAAGAACTCTTGTCAGAGAAATCCACGGATCCTAAAACAACATTCAAAGGCATGCAAAAATGCATGAATTGCATACACTGCAACAACGTAATGACAGGCGCTCTTTTTTATCATCCAACTAAAGGGTATAAAATTAATTTACAGCACTCAAGCACTTGTGACACCAAGAACGTGATTTACGCTTTGAAATGTCCTTGCGACAAAATTTATGTAGGTCGAACTGAAAGAAAAGTCAAGACACGAATAAGAGAACACAAGAGCAATATTCGACTGATGAATGAGAAATCGTCAGTAGCATTGCATTGGAAAGAAGCAAGGCATAACATAGCGCAACTGCGTTTCACTATTCTAGAAGTGCAAAAACCCACAGGAGAGCATGATCCCGTTAAATCATTGGCACGTTCTGAATTTTTTTGGACCAAAAAATTGCAATCTCTCCAACCATTGGGATTAAATGACAGGATTGAATTTAGTTGTTTTTTGTAAATAGAACTTGTACGTGACATATATATTTGCTGAACTTCTTGCTACTTTTTTTCATGATGAACTATCAGCATCTTTATTAGTTTTAGGCTGTTTGATCCTGTGTTTGTTTCAGCGTTTCTACTCATTTCCGCTCTCTATGTTCATCACAAATCACGGTGACCCGTTTTCTATGTTTATGGTTATGGGATCTTTAAATAGTCACGTTGATTCACGCTACGTAAACGTTCCTGGCTGAGAAGCCATGCACAATGATTACTCTTGGTAAGTTCGCTGCGCTCTTTAAATTCTTGGCGTTTTGGCGCGTAACCTCACTTTACTTGGTGAGTTGGCAGTTTAATCGTGATTTGCACTATATTTAAGCCGGTTGAGCCTCAGTAGCAATTATCTTTTTTACTTCGTGTAATCTATGGTAAACACTCCGTGTTTTTCATGCTTGAGCCACTGTTTTTTATGATTTTCATGTCTTTATTAGTCACGTTTTGCTCACCGAGTTGCTAGATTACATCTCGCTATCGTGTTTCTTATCACTCATTCAAATGTTTATTAAGGGCACAATTGTATCTTTATACACACATCAATGTTAATAATGGGTAGCAGTAAGTACAGATTGACATCATGATGTGAGGACCGTTTGGTAAATTGCCTTTTTGTTTATTTTTCAGTATGGATGAAATGACCCCTGACGAAGGGTCTGGATTTGACCCGAAATGCATTGGGTTTTGATGAATTATGTCATTTTCGGATGATTAGTGTTTGTTTCACACAACTTGATTCCAAATGAATCAGATTTGCATGGAATTAATGCAATAAAAAGTTTTGAAAGACTGTATACCCGCTCATGAGCGTTCATAACTAAACTCCAATATTGGTTTATCTGAGTGGTAGCAACATTGTTTGCTGGGTTAACGTGCTCACACCAGCAGGAGAGACCTTCTCTTCATGCACTTTCGTTCATATTCATCTATGTGACGCTTTGGACAATCGTCTTGGTGTTTAGAGCACAAGGAACTAATATTATTGAAAAATGTTTTTACAAAAGAGTGCACGTTGGCATCTATATAGTACATTGTATGTGTCTGCGAGATCCCTCTGCAGGGAAATGTGTAGGAATGTTCAGGACTGTTGGTATGGTCAACTAACAGACGGTAGGGCCGTGGGAGCATCGGGTTGGGCATGTGAGTATGGTCTGAGGTGGAGCAGTGTAGGGGGCTAGGAGACCTAGGCTCACTGGGACCCACAGCAATGGGAGGAGCGCCCCCCAGACGGCAAGAAATGGTGCCACTGCGCATCCCTGGTGAGCAGCTTCGAAGAAGGTCTAGGTCACCACTGTGGCAGCAGATCCTAACGGTTTGGGACAGCAGAGGAAGTCTTCAAGACAGCAAATGCAAAAAGAACAATTGACCGACGAATGCTGAACAATGTCAAACATTCACCCCTAGTACAGAGATCCGGGTCTAAATCCATCATATGTTTTGCTCACCATGCCATTCCAAATTGGACCCACCCATATGCAAATCAGTCTTGATCCTGCTCCACATGGGGACAGTCCAGCCCAAACTGCCAGGCCAGGTCCTCCCTGGACCGGAAACAAGCAACTTGGGTTCGCTTTTGGGGTATCACCCCTCATCAGCCAGGCTAGTTTGACTCCAGTGGCATGGCGAGCACGGCACCCATTTCTGGGCATATCCGTCCCACTCAGGGTAACAAATGCAAAAAGATCAATTGATGGGTGGAATGATGAACAATGTCAATTATTCACCCCCAGTATAGAGATCTGGACCTATATCCATAGTTTTTTTGCTCACCGTTCCAGTTTGGACCCAGCCATATGCCAATCAGTCTTGATCCTCCTACCCAGAGAATAATCTAGCCCGCACTGCCTGGCCAGGTCATCCCTGGACCAGAAACAAGCATCCTGGGGCCGATTTAGGGGTATCACCAATCATCAGCCAGGCAAGCTTACTCCAGTGGCATGGTGAGCATGCATGGCATGCTGTGGCATACCCCTCCCACCCCAGTATACAGATTTGGGCCTAAATCCATCTCTTTTTTTGCTTACCATGCCATTCCAGTTAGGACCTAGCTATATGCTAATCAGTCTTGACTCTGCTCCCCATGGGAACAGTCCAGCCCGTATGGCCTCCCCCCACTGCCCCGGGGACCTCTACTTCCCTGGGGCTTCTTTTTTTTTAAATGGGGGGGGCCTCTTGGACTCCCCAGCCCTTGGGACCACCACCTCCCCGGGGCTTTATGTGAAACCAATGCAGGGGGCCTCCACCTTCCCAGGGCTCTAGGTTGAATAAATGTGGGGGGGCCACACTGACCTCCCACAGCCCCGCGTACCCCCACCTACCTGAGCAAAAACTAAGAATGAAGGGGACCGCGCAGCCCCCCTCCATGAGCCATGCATGGCCCTGGGCCCCACCACCATCCAGGGCTGGCTCCTGCTATGTTCCGGGGTGCCTACCCTCGGGACATAGCTGTCTGCTATGGTTTGGCAGGAGTTTTACCGCTCCCCCCAAGCCTTAGCTAATGCTACTTCCAGCAAGCAAGAGCATTAAATATGCTCTTGCTTGCTGGAAGCTGAGCAAAATTGTTTTCACAGAGAGGGAGGTGCATTTTTAGCAGCTCCCTCTCTGTGAAAGCAATGCTGGCTCCCGCAGAAGGCGGGGAGTCACCAGGGGCCATGGTGTCATTGAGGCTCCCACCATGACCCCCAACAAAAGTAAGTGAGTGGCCTGGGTGGGACCAGGGCACTCAGAAGAGAGGCTGGGTCCCTGGGGTTGGGGTGCCCGGGGCTGAAATCGGCCCAGGAGGGTCTTCTTAATTTAAAATAGGAAAGAAAAAGGAGAGACCCCGGGGGTTGGGGTCCCCGGGGCTGAAATCGGCCGAGAAGTGGGGACCCGCAGCCGCCTCCCCTTATTTTAATAAATAAATAAAAAGGCCAGGACCTGGGGGATGAGTTCCCCGGGGCCAAAACATGACCGGTAGAGGGGCCGCACCCCCCCTAATTTTCCTTTTAAAATAATAATAAATAGGCAATGGCCTGGAAACAGGGTCCCTCTAGGCTGAAATTGGCCCAAGGAATGGGCGCCACACTGCCCACCTCCCCTAATAAATACAAAAAAAAGACCTGGCAAGTCACTGGAGGCCCCATCCCCTTTCTCCACCACTCTGCAAATGTGCCTCCTGGTGCACTACTGGTTGGGGAGGAAGTCCCCTTGGATACTGAGGGTCCGTGGGGATTTCTGAGAGGTCGTCAGAGACCACACTCCCTTTCTCCGCCACTCTACAAATGCGCCTCCTGGCGACCTACTGGTTGGGGGATGGGGTCCCCTGAGGCTCCTTGGAAGTTAACAAGCCCTCCTGTTACCTCCAGTAAATCCCACACAGCAGGATTGCTGAGAGCTCTTCAGAGGCCACGCCCCCTTTCTCCACCACTCTGCAAACATGCCTCTGGCGATCTACTGGTTGGGGGATGAAGCCCCTTTGGATGCTGAGAGTCCTTGGGGGCCAACAAGCCCTCCTGTTACCTCCAGTAAGTCCCACACAGCGGGATTGCTGAGAGGTCTTTGAAGGCCATGCCCCCTTTCTCCACCACTCTGCAAATGCACCTCCTGACGCACTGCTGGTTGAGGGATTAAGTGCCCTTGGATGCTGAGGGTCCTTGGGGGCCAAAAAGCTCTCCTGTTATCTCGAGTAAGTGCAACACAGTGGATTCTTGAGAGCTGGTCAGAGGCCCTGTTCTCTTTCTTTACCACTCTCAAAACGCAACTACTAGTAAAAAAAACATAGAAATTCTCTGAAAAAACAAAGGTTACAGGGACATTACAGTTAGGAAATATATATTTTTTTTAAACCTGAGAGATTCACTGAAAAACCCATAAGTTAAAGGGACATTATAGTTAGGCTCAGATTTCACTCGTACAAAACCAGTGACATTCAGCAGTTATATAGTTACTTGAACCAGTGAAATTCAGCAGTTATAGTTACTTGTTCTAACTATCATTTACACCCTGCAATGCACTGCTTATGACCTGACATATTACATCACTCATGACATGGTCAGTGACATCTCTGATGACATCTCAAACAACATCACTGATGATATCATCCCCAGAACCACTCACACACCCACTCACATCCTATGCAAACTCTTGTATGCCCACTCACACACCCACACAACCACTCACATACCCATTCACAGACATATACCAGTACTCACTCACACCTACTCACTCTTCCATAGAGCTACTCACACACACACTCACTCACTCATACAGCCACTCATATAACCATTCATTCTCCCATACAGCCAATCATACAACCAACAACCCACCCGTACAGCCAGTCATATTCCCACACTCACCCCTACAGCTATTCACACACCCACTTATTTACCTACACACTCACTAGCGCACCTACTCACATACCCACTTACTCCCTATTCACGATCCATACAAGCACTCACACATCCGCTCACTCACCATACAGCTATTCACACAGACACTGACTCTCCAATACAGCCACTCACACACCAACTCACCTACCCAAACACCCACTCAAACAGCCACTCACTCACCCATACAGCCACTTACACACCCACTTACTCACCAATACAGCCACTCACACAGCAACTCACTCACCCACACAGCTATTCACACATTCTGTTATACACCCATACAGCAACTCACATGCCAATAAACACAAGGATACATACAGTCACATAGCCACGCACATAATATATGTAAGAAGTAGTGTCACTCAGTAGTAGTGCACCTAGTATAGTAATTTAACATTTGTAGTAGTATAGTATATAAGTTTAACAATCATAAACTCTTAAAAAATACTTACACTCACAAGATAATGTCATCATTAATATCATCAGTGATGTCATTTGAGGTGTCATCAGTGATGTCACTAAACAGGTCATGAGCAGTACATTGTGGGGGGCATATGTTAGACTTAGATCAGGCTACTTTCACTGCTGAATTTCCCTGGTTTTGTATGAGTGAAATCTGAACCTATCTATAAAGTCTCTGTAACCTTTGTTTTTTTCCAGTTTTTTACAAAATTTTCGATCTTCCAGCACTCGCTATGGGATTCAGCCGTGATGGGTTACTCACCTAGTAAGCGAGGGAAGTGCTTGCTGGGCACTGCAGTTCGCCGATGCAGACTGCAGCGAGGCCTCATAATCAGCTGGGTTGTCGCTATCGACGTGTGAGCGAGTGAACATTTAAATGCAGCTGGTGAGAGACTCTTGTTTAATGGCATTTGAGAAAGGCATACACGCCGAAACGCGTCATGCCATTGCTTTTAATAAAGTACTTCTCCTGGTATCCCCGCTGTGTCCCTCCGGTTACTTCAGCAGAAGAGAATCGTTTTTGTTATATCAAAAACGATTCTCTTCTGCTGAAGTAATCGTGTTAGACGTGCTGAGTCCTCGAGCGGCCTGGACCTGCCCAGCAGAACCGTGGCTGCCCTCGTAAGTTCAGGACTGTTGTCTATGTTTGGGGCCCAGTGGTGCCCGCGCTAATTGCGTTGATTGTCCTGATATTATTACTGCATTACGAACTGCCTTATTACTTGCATTAGGGATTGTTTTATTCCTGCATTATGAACTGCCTGATTATGTGCATTGAGGATTGAATTATTCTCGCATTACGAACTGCGTTATTACTTGCATTAAGACGTGCGTTATACTTGCATTACGAACTGCCTGATTACGTGCATTAAGGATTGCATTATTTTTGCATTACGAACTGCCTGATTACTTGCATTGAGGAATGCATTATTCTTGCATTACAAACTGCCTTATTCTGATAATACGAACTGCATTACGAACTGCATAGCATTGCATTAGGACTGCATTTGAACATCGTGGACTGCTCATTAATACCGCAAGAACCTACAAGTGTTTGTTGGCCTAATAACCAGCAAAGGGAAATATTACGAATACACATATGTTGGATTCTTATTGTTTGGTCTTATCGTATTTTTCTTCTTGATAAAGATACAGCTATTTTCATATATCAGTGTGGTGTCCATTTGTGGTGTTATCACTGTGTCACTGGGGGTGTGGTTGCAAATACTTTACACATTGCCTTGAAGATAAGCCTGGCTGCTCATGCCAAGCTACCAGGGGGTGAGCAGGGGTTATCAAAGAGGGTGTTCCTCCTTTCCATGACTAGAAGCAAGGGTCCCTATTTGGACTGAGGTAACTGCCTCAGCCAACTAGAGACCCCCAGTTCTAATATTGGTGGCAGCGGTGTGATTGGAACGTGTATTTGCAAATTCACTCACAGTGATTGGTGTACATCACTGGTTTTTAGCGCAGACCTCGATGCAACCACATATCGTGGTTTTGATTTTTGGTTCTATTTTTGATCAACCTTTAAGCCACACATCTTGTCTCAAAGGAGTCAAGTAGCCAGTGAGGTTGCAAAATTGTCAATCATCTAGTCGCAACAATTCGATCAAAAACTGTGAATGCACCATTAACCCAAGGAACCATTCCAGACTGCATTAAGATGGGTCAAGTGTTGCCACTCCTGGAAAAAACAGGTGCGGATCCGGTAGACCTAAATAACTTTCCCCGATGAAGAACATCACCTACCTTGCAAAACGTTTGGAAAAATGCATTCACAACCAACTATGCCAACACATCGAACAATTTAAACTCCTAGTCAAGCTCCAATCGGGCTTCATACCAGGCCACAACACTGAATCGGCCATGCTTAACATCATGGATAACGCACTCAGTAATCTTGATGATATCGACTCCTGCCTTCTCATCTTGCTTGACCTGTCATCATCATTTAGAGCAGTCAATCATGACTGCCTTTTAGAGGTGTTGAAACAGGGAATGGGGCAATCTGGCACCATTCTCAATTGTTTCACTTTGTTTCTTCAAAACAGCCAGCAATGTGTCAAGTTGGGTAACACTTTATCTAACGCATCCCTGGTCAAAATGGGAGTCCCACAAGGATCCACCATATCCCCCACGCTTTTCAACCAAAATATTGGCCCACTTACAGAGATCTTCACACAAGCTAACCGTCATACCTTATGTATTTTGTTACACCCAACCATACTTGAAAATGAATGGGTTTACCCCCACTGCTCCTTCGGTGGCTGTGCCTCGGTGGGGGTGCGACCGCCTTGATGGGTTAGACTCTGAATCGCCTTGGCCTCCTGGTTCTCCCCTCATGGACGATCGCCCCTTCTGGGGGCTTACTTGGACCCCAACGGGGGCCCCTGGATCCCCGTTTCTGGCAAATCACACCCCGCCCGACTGCCATGGATGAATGAACATTCGCTGCTGCCACTGCTGTTAGTTATTGCATTGTTGTTTGGGAGGTTTATTCATTCAAATGGAGCATTGTTTGCTTATTATTCTGTCATGGCACTGTATTTTCTTTCTATTTTACACATACGCTGTACTAGTTGTCCTTTTATTGCAAATGATTGGGGTACCTCGGGATTTCCAGAGGCGGTACGCCGTGGCCTATGACAATGGCTCACTGTAATGTATGCTGTTGGCTGTATAGGGTTATATGGTCCTCATCTATGTGCTGTTCCTCTGTGTGCCATTCTATACAATCCTGTGCTGTGCGATTACTAAATAAAAACAAGTAAAAAAAAAAAAACTATACTAGAGGATCACCTCCCATGAACACATGAACATATCACTAGACTCAATGACGCGCGCGTGAAATCCCATTCCTGGCTGGCATGTAACCATAAACTTAACCATTCAATAAAACGGATTTCTTCTCTGCTCCCCACCACACAATACCCTTCTGCTTCAAGATTGGATCTCACACCTTGATGCTCTCAAATGTAAACCAATCACATTGAATGTGTGGGACTTACTGGAGGTAACAGGAGGGAACCTCTTTGAATTACCCTTGATAAGAACCTTAACATGCAAGCACACATCAACTCATCCATGCACAATGCATTTTTCCAACTGAGCATTTTTAAGAAGATCAGACCTTTCATCCTTTCTCCAGATTCAAAAAATGAAGTGGGAGAAGTGAGGTGCAGTGGCCAGAGTGGCTTACGGTTCCATCCCCAGCGCCGGTGGCAGCTCAGCATTATTTCGACTCTGGGCAATAGCTCACTTAATTTCCCAACGGCCCCCAGCGCCTTGAAACCTTAAGGGGTGATAAGTTTGCGCTTTACACATAGAAATTATTATTATTATCGTGCAAGCCTTGATCCTTTCCAAACCGGATTATGGAAGCGCACCATTTATGGGAGTACCTAAATCAAGCCTACCACTATACAAGGCTACCCTTAAAGCTGGAGCCAGACTGCTAACAGGCAGAAGAAGTTTCAATCACATCACACGGTCTCTCAAGTCGCTTTCATGAGGCAGTCACTCAGTAAAGAGTGTTTATTCCTCCTTGCTGAAATCCTCAAGATTCCCCCCCAATAAAGAACTACACCCGCACTTTCTCAGAATCTGCACCGCAAATATGGAATTCATTACCATTCACGATTCAGTCAAACCCAGCGACCCACAACTTCAATGAATAGGTCAAGAAGAGCACCCTTGACATTTCTTGAAGCACTTGTGTTTTGCGGCCCTGCTGTCAAAATAGGTGTTGTTTCGAAGTCAATGAAAATTTAGTTTATCCGGCTTTTCCCTGTGATGTCTATGATTTACCATACAAAATATCAATGGGGAATGGATCCCTTGTACCTGAGTAACCAGGGTTTGGTGTATTTAACGTATTTCAATAAAAAAAACCTCATTCACGTATCCAGGCCGTGAGGCGGTATATCTTGGTTCTCCGCCTTGTTAAATACGATTTACCATACGACATGCAATGCACTGAGTGATCGATCCCATATACCACAATGGGTTTGTGGTTTCTTTCAGTATGTACAGCGCTCTAATACCTTTGGGTCAAGTTTGCACTATATAAAACTCTATAAATAAAATAAATAAAAATGCAGTATAATGCTTGGCATGTAGAGAATTAGCCTGACTTCAGACTTTCCATAGATCTAGAGTGTTGCTGTGAGGAGGTGGCCTCTGACTACTGCTTAGCTGGAATAAAAAGCACAACTTGTGAGGGGTGCTGCTGGGGTGTGAGGGTCTGCCTCTGCACCTTGCCGCTGTCTCACTGTGTTCTTCACTAGCGGCGCTGATCGAACCAGGAGACTCGTGTGCTTCCTCACCCTGCTTCTGGCACTCTTTGTTCTCCCATTAGCAGCACTAATCAGTGCCTGTGTGCCGCTGCAAACTGCTATGGTCTCTGCATGTTTCCTAGTGATCAGAGCTGATTGAGTGTGAGGTTCCATGTGTCTCCACACCCTTATGGTTCTCTCTGCAAGCTCAGGAACTGAATGAACAAATGAATGAATGAATGAAAAAAAACTTGTAAAGCGCAACAAATGCCTAATGGAGTCAATGCGCTGATAGTAGTTAGTCTGCGGAGGGCAGAGAGAATAAGAAGGAGCTAACTGATACCCATTACAGAGTGAACAGCCAGGTCTTTAAGGCCTTGCGAAATAAGGCGTGAGATTGAAGACAGGAAATCAAAAGGGGAAGCGAGTTCCACAACTTGGATGCAGCCACCGAAAAAGCTCTACCTCCCCATCTCGATTTCCTATACATAGAAGTAATTAAGAGATGTTTGCCTGAGGATTGCAGCTGTCTAAGGGGAATGTAATGTTGAAATAGATTCCTGAGTTGTTTAGGACCCTTGTTGTCCTAGGCATTGTGAACCAACCAAAGAGCATTAAAGGTAATTCGCTTGTTCACAGGAAGCCAGTGAAGTTTCTGAATCCCTTCAGAGATAGACTGAAAATTTGGGATGTCAAGAATCAGTCTGGCTGCAGCGTTCTGAATAAGCTGCAGTTTGGCAAGGACAGTCTTATTAATGTCCATGTAGAGGACATTACCGTAATCCAACCTGGACATGATGAGTACAAAGCCACTTGTTTTCGTGAGGTACTGTGTACCTCTGCTGCGTTATTGTACCAAGATGATTTGAATTTGTTATTTATAGCTGTTATGAGTGCAAATGCCCCATTAGCTCTCTTGCCACCAATCTCGCTGCCATCAGAATCAGCTCTCTGGCTGCAAAAGTCTTGAAAGGTCTCTGACTCCACGTACAGCACCACCACAATAGGGTTTTGGGGCAGCAGACCATAGGGAGGTGTGCCCCCTGGGAGGATTGGGGGAGGTGGTACAGTCTGAGACTGCCAGGTTTGGGTTATTTTTTGACTCGTTAGGTAGCCCCCTTTGTTAATACCTTCAGCCCATTTTGGCAATAGATCACAATTTTCTTCGAGGTGACCTGGTGGCTGGTAGGGTTTGAAAAGGGGGGAAACAAGGCAGGGTAACTTGATTTGCTGGCGGCTGGCAGGAAGGCAGAGTCTGGCCAACCTATGTTCAGGGCCTTAGAGGGAGTGTCAGTCGCAGTGTGGGCATGTTCCCCACCACATGGGGCTGCTCCCGGATCGTCGAGTGGCCCTGAAGGCGGGTGGGTCCGGGGTCGCAGAGGTGGGAGTGGTATCTGCATCAGTGCCCCGAACGTGCCTATTGAAGGTGGTTCCCGCAAAGGTAGCCAGTGGAGGAGCACAGCAGAAGGCAGCTGTGCTCAGTCTGCATGAAGGGAGCGGCAGTGTGTAAAGGCTGCACGGCACGGTGGCGGCGCCAGTGGAGACACAGCAGGGAGGCGTGGGCCTAGCTACTTTGTGACCCGCATCCTCTGTCAGTGCGAGGAGTGCACGGGGTCAGCAGGTGGTGGACGGAGCTTAACACGCCACTCGGTGAGCTCAACCAGAGAAGCAGCCGGGCAGAGAGACCAGCATGGTGTCTAGGGGGCTGCGATTGGGTAGCCCACATGGTTTATGGAGGGGCCCTTGGACAATAAGAGATGGTTGGACAGGGCCCCCCAGGCCTTTTGAAACAATGGGAGAGGATATTTGGATGGGAGGAGGGAGCGGGGAGGGCATCAATGGCACAGGCCCAGAGGGTAGGGGTAGAGGCGACTACTGCCCACTTGAGCCCCAGTCAGGGGCGGAGGTACAGTCTCTGCAATAGTGGCTGCAATGTTGGAATGGAGTGATGAGGAGGTGGATAGGATAGCAGCAGATGGGCAGGGGGATGAACAAGGGTTGCAGCTGGTAGATTGCCAATTAAAACAGGGGAGTTGACCCCGAAGGGCCTACTCCCGGAAGGAGAAGGTGAGGAGGGCAGAGCCAGCTACTCGGGGGGCATACAGGAAGGTGGGTGCCAGACTTAGATGAGGCTTTCCAGGACACTGCACAGGACAAGGTGAGCAAGGAGGCAGACAGCCTGCAGGCATCTGGAAATGCGGAGCAAGGTAGGTGGTGTTTGTTGCCTGAGTCAGGGTCACATTTTTGCCAATGGGGACCAGGAGCCAGCACACCAGACATAGTTTTCCTTTTCAGGCAGCTGGGTCCAGCGCAGTAATGGACTTGGGAGGACACAGTGTGGCCTGGATGCCCTGAGGGGAAGTGAAGGCAGGGCATGATGGGGCCAGCCAGATGGCGTCATGGGACAGGGCGCTCACTGGCAGAAGAAAGTCTGGTGAGACCTCGCCGGTACAGTAGGAGGGAAGGCTAAGGACGACCCACTGCGAGCGGAGGTACGGGTCGGGACGGCCTGCCTCAGCAGAACAGTCAGGAGGGTCTTCAGCAGCCCGGAAAGAAATTTCAGACCCTATTTCGCTTTACACACTCATGGCAAGGCGCCAGTGCCAGGACCCATCTTGCTCCGATTAGGCAGATTGATGGAGGTCGGGGACCATAGGGTTTTGGATTATGATGAAGGTTTGGAAGGTCGGAGAGATTGTGGACAATGAGTCGCCTGTTGCAGTGGAACAGAGGTGGTGACAGCCATAATCTATTGGGGGATGATCCGGTAACCTGTCCATGCCTAATGTTTTTCAGGGTCCTGTCAGAAAGCAGATGGTGCCCAGCAGTATGCAATTAGAGAGAAGAAGTGGTCTGCTGGCTAGGTGTCAGGCTTTGGTGCGGGCACTGATCTTGACGCCAGATAAACCTGAAAGGGTGGGGGAGCACACCCTCATATGGTTTCACAAGGTGTTTATGAATTGGTGGAACTGGAGAGCGGTCATGTTATGTTATGCTCTCTTGCTATAGCGCAACAAATAATCCCTGATGGAATATCTGGGTGCTTCATGTGCGGCCAAGATGGCGTCTGAGTAAGACCTCGGTTGCCTACCTCCACCTCGCCTCAAACCCTCGACGAGTGCCGATGCCGAGTGTGGCCGAGAATGCGTGTTGGTCTTGATTTCTGGTCTCGTTGGACCGGCTGGCGTGAAGGAGAGCAAACGCCGATCAAGAAGCAAGTAACTGGAAAGGCCGAGCGAAACAAGGATTGTTGTACGCGCTGGGAAGCGTTGGCTCGGCTGCTATTGACGGCGGTCTCTGGCTGGGGAAGCTCCGACGGGAGCCGGCTGGGATCTCCTACCAACCAAGACGCTGGATTCACTGGAGTGCATTGCGGGAAGGCTATGGCAGCGAGAGGAGCGCGGTGCAAGATGCGCTCAATGATACAGCCGAATTTAGCTTCAGTACGGCACGAACCTGACCTGAAATCGGACACAGAACTGAGGAAGTCCGACCAATGTACTGGTAAGAAGGGCAAGAATAATAACGCAAAAAATAATAAGACTTACGGCCTAAACAGCATAACTGCAGGAGAATCAGAGAAAAAGCAGACAGTCATTACGAGTCTGTTCTCCACGAAGGGTATGAATACTAAAGTGGGAGGGCAGACGAATGATCTGACAAATGTCCCTGCTGTTAGTGAGAATGCTGGAGAAGTTCAGACAAATATCCCTGATGTTAATGAGAATGCTGGAGAAGCTCAGACGACTATACAGGAGAGCACACCTAATCCAAATAACGTGAGAATGTCATGGGGATCAAGCTGTGAGAATACCATATTGAGCGTACATGATACACTCGTAACTGCTCAGCAAGAGAAAGAGGAAAGGGATGAAAGTAAAGAAAGCAATTTGCTGCAGGCTACCCCTCCTAATAAAGACAAGACTGAGACAGAAAAAACGGAGAAGGAGTTAAGCAACTCATGTGCGAACCAAGAAATGAGGCAACCTCCACTTGCTTCGGAAGAAGGCATACAGGAAAATACCGAGATGGGCTACCTGTCCCCCGACCTCATGGAAAACTTTTTCTCGCTGAATGAGGAATCCGGCGAATCTGGAGCTATGGATTCAAACAGTGGTAGCAGCGATGATGATTGTGCAGAGACCTTGACAAGTAATTTTAGCCAACAAGGGGTGAGAAGGGTGCCCAGGAAGTTGAAGAAGTTTTCGGAAGGGAAAAAGAATGCTAATAAGCGGAGTGGGGGCGATGAAGAGGGTGAGCTCGGATGGGATTACTCAGACACGCAATCGCTCTCCTTGTTGGGGTCACATGAAATGGAGAGGTTAGATAGGAGACCGCAAAGGGGCATGGTGAGAAATAAGAAACCAGATCAGTCACCTGAACCCACATTATCCATGTTCCTACAATCTCTAAGTTCATTTCAAAACGAGGTAAAAACGGAAAATCGACAAGCCTGAGTAGCTGCAAAAAAACTACAAGGCTCAATACGCAAAATTGGGAAGATATGCACTGAAATTGTTGAAAGGATGAGTATGGTGGAAAACCAGACAGAAGCTCTAGAAATCACAGTTGATGCCTTAAAAACGCAGGCGACTTCACAAGAGAGCTCTGTGAAAGACATCATGTGGAAACTTGAAGAGGCAGAAAACCGCCAACGCCGTAATAATTTATGGATTCTAGGGATCCCCGAGAATAGTGAAGGCAGCGATATTCGTGCATTTACAATTAACTTGTTGAAAAATGCGTTCCGAGAAATAATACAATGGGACTGGGATAAAGACATCCAACGCGTGCAAAGATTCCCGATGACAATTTCAAAGCGCCCTCAAAATGATCAAACATATCTAAGAGTTATATTAATATACTTTGGAAACTTTTTGCTCCGACAGGCGGTTTATGACCTGGCAAGACCTAATAAAATACGAAACTGGGAGAATTTTTCATTTTTTGCAAAACCCGATTTTGCGCATGCCACAGTGAAGAGACGATGGAGGTTTCAGCAGTTGATCACACCATTCCAAAAAACAGGAGCAGTAGCTTTTCTCCAGAACCCGGCAAAACTGATAGTAATCTCGCAAGGACGAACTCTGTTTTTCACGTCAGAAAATACAAGCTGAGAATGCATTGAAGTAAATCACAGCAGGGAAATCTGGGACTTCCGAGAGTAACCAATAGTTGCCCCTGTTGTTCTGTATCATTTAGATGATTGTGTGTAGAGTAATCTCTTCATTTTCTTATGCAGTTGGGTCGAGTGGGTAAACCGGGGGGGGGGAAACATAAAGGGGTTGGAATTTGTATATATATGAGGGAAGGGTGGGTGGAGAATGAGTGAGGTTGGTTTAGACGCTATCACACAAGCTCAGGATTGAGCCTGGCGGCCTAGATAATTTTGGGGGGTGGGGGTAGGAAGGGGGAGGGCAAGGCAGGGGGGATTTCAGACACAAGGTGTACTTGAAAGGTGCAGGGAGGAGGGGTCAACAGGAATATAGAAATACCGAAGAAGGGCAAGTGCGGTTTAAATTGAGTGATATAATAACAGATAGGTATGGACGGGTTTATTAAGTACTATCATGGCTAGGTTGAAAATTCTGACTGCCAATATATGTGGTCTTAATGATACGAAGAAAAGACAGAGAGTAGCTGTTGGATTACTTGATGACTGGGGCTAATATCATATGTCTACAAGAGACACATATCAAGGGCTCACAACAATATTTGCTCAATACATTGGGGTATAGGCTTATTACTGCTACAACACAGGGGGTGCGAACCAGGGAGGTGGCTATCCTGGCAAAAGGGGGCAGTTTACAATTTACACGATCTTTAGCTGATAATTTTGGATGGTGGGCGATTACAGAATGCCATTATGACAATGGGGAAAGTAAAATGACATTATGTACAATTTATGGCAATGTTAGCGTTGATAGTGTGTGGGGATTATAATCTAAATCTGCCAGGTGACTGGTCGTCGGACCCAGGTTTCAAATATCAGGGTAGGAAACCGAAAGTCTTTCAGGCACTGAAAAATATGTGCTTATTGCATGGGTTGATTGATGGCTGGCAAATAGAGCATTCAGGGGATCCTGGATATACGTACTACTCCAATCCATATACTCTGCATGCGCGACTAGACTATATGTTAGTTTCTAGCTCCTTAAGATCTGCCAGCACAATAGAAAAATTGCCAAGAGTGTTATCGGCCCACAATCCTCTTGTGTTAAATTTAGTATGTGGAATAATGAAACCCAATGCGACGATATGGACGTTTGAAAGAAAACTATTAATTAATGAGAAATATTGTCAACACATGAGGAGATGTATACCGGGATTCTTAGAGGATAATTTAGGTACCACAGCAATAGATGTGGTGTGGGACGCTCTAAAAGCGGGTATCAGAGGGGAGATGTTACAATTCTCTCTTAGCTCTAATAAAAAGGCTGAACAAAAGATGGCTGTTTTTCAACGAAATCTGGGTAGAGCTGAGGGAGAATTGATAAAGGCCATTCAGGAGGGGCGAGCAACAGATAGCGAATTAAGCCAGGTGGCGACTGTCAAAAATCTTATTATCGATATTTTAACAGAAAAAGCGGTAGCCAAGGCAAAAAGCATAAAGAGAAAATATATGAATTGAATGAACAGGTGGGCCACCAATTAGCGGTCCGTACCCGAAAAGAAAATTCAGCTAATGTAATAAGAGAAATTAAGGATCCAGAATTTGGCCAAAAGACCGAATCTACTGAAATAAGAGCCACATTTCAACGACTTTATCAGGAACTTTATGAAGAGGTAGAGATTCAACAGGGAAAAACTAAATATACCAGTAAGATTTGAGGAAGAGGATCAAGAAAGTTTAGATAATTCTCCATATTGGGAGGAGAGCCTTCTCTCTATGAATAATCTAGCTACAGGCAAAGCAGCGGGTATGGATGGAATTCCAACGGAGTTTTATGTCAAATTTTCATTCCAACTAAAAGATATAATGCGGGATCTATTTGTCCATATCTTTCATCGGGGGAGGCCACCAGCCTCATGGTCCTCAGCCAAGATCGTGGTCTTTTTAAAAAAAAACAATGATCCTACAGAACTCGGGTCATATCGCCCTATTACGTTGATAAATGGGGATTCTAAAATATATTCTAAACTGTTAGCTAGCCGATTAGCACCAATCATACATAAAATTGTATCTGTCCGTCAACACAGGTTTATTCCAGGGAGATCTACAGTTGATCATGTCCAAAGGGTGATCTCCCTTTTTGACTTTACGGAGCTGGCAGGAGACCCTATGGCACTTATATTACTCGATGCCGAAAAAGCTTTCGATAGGTTCTCCTGGAAATACCTCTGAGCTACGATGTTGAATTGTGGGATCAGAGAGAGATTTATTAAAGCAGTACAAATGATATATGTTGAACCATCAGCTAGGGTGATGGTAAATGGGGTATTATCAGAAAAAATAATCATTACTATGGGGACGAGGCAGGGGTGCCCCTGCTCCCCTCTTCTATTCGCAATTTATATTGATCCTTTAATCCGCAGACTAGAAAATAACATGTTAATACCACCAATTTGGGCACGAGATCACGCGACAAAAACACTGGAGTATGCGGATGACATTGCCCTAGTTACTAGTGATCCCATTAAGGCAATAAACGCAATAGAACAGGAGGCCATAATCTTCGGAGTGGTATCCGGATATAAACTAAATGAAGGTAAAACCCAGATTATTCTTAATCATAAAATTAAGATGAGAGATGACATAGATAAAGCTACATACCTAGGGGTCAGTATAACTACAACAGTGAAAAGTATAGTTAGTAATAATGTGGAACCACTAATACAACATACACAAAAATAACTGGTCCAGCTAAATAATCTACAGCTAACTATAGTGGGCAGATGTAATGTGATCACAATGCTCTTTCTACCCACATTTTTATATTTTTTTAGATCGATTTGCTTGGAAATCCCACCCCAATTGTTTAAATCCATAGAATCTATGTTTTCCCAGATTTATACGGGGATAAAAGAGGCCACGTAGAGATATTCCCACTATACTCCATTATTTAATAATGAAGATCTCCCAGAGATTGTCAGGGATAGTTGCATGGATAGGTGGATAGAGGTAGGGATTGTACAGCTTGGCTGTTTTTATACGTCGAGTGGGCTGAAAACATTTGAGAAATTACGCAATGATTATGAACTTAGTCATAGGGACTTTTTTCAAATTTCTACAGGTTAGAGATTTTTTGACAAAGAAAGGGGGGGTAGGATAAACTTTCAGGCAATTTAAAGCATGGAGAACCTGCGTAAAAAATCTACCTTAACTATTGGGGAAGTCTATGAGTCTATGAACTCTCAGTACCCAGATGATATGGAGAAACAAATGGCTAACTGGCAGGTTAAACTTGGAGTGTTGCCCCAAACTCCCCACCGCTCCTATGAACTATCTCAGACTTGCTTAATGTCGATAAAACTACAAGCCCAATTTTATAAAACCTTTCTCACTGTATTACACCCCGAATAAAATAGCAAAATGGGGGGGCCGGGAAAGGAACAACATGCCCACGTTGCACACTGTTTGAGGCTGATATTGTGCATATGTTCGCCTCATGCAATGCATTAACAAATTTGATCCACGAAATATCTGTTTTTTTATCAGAAATATTAAAAACAGGAGTAATTATCACAACGGAGGAAATACTGTTGGGTACAGCAAACGTTAGGTGGCCAAAACATATGCAAGGGTTAATTTTCGTGGCAATGGCTGTTTTAAGGTTGTGCATTGCTTCAGCATGGCTAGACCTGAACCCACCGGTGTTCTTGCAATGGAGGGCCCGTTTGTTGGGCAACATGCAGCCTAGAGGTGGCTATCTATAAAAGAAAAGGGCGTAATAAACGCAAAAGAGGTATGATAAAATGGGACCCACTATTACAGTGGATACAAAGCCATACTGGGGATGGATAGATGCTTCTGATAGACCCTTCGAATGATGAGGAATGTTAGCCCAGAATTAACTACTTAACATGAGATGGAACTGTAAAGTATAATCGATGAACTGCTCTGCATCTCTGAATTCTAAGTTTTGTTTTCTTAATTATGATGAATTCTCTAAGTAAATTGTGCCTCTGTTAGGGTACGGGTAAAGTCTGAAAAGGGTGGGAGGATGATGTATATGTATAAAAAAAAACAATAAAGATATTTTTTTTTAAAAAGGAATATCTGGGCGTTTCTGCTGAAGTTGTGTAAGGGCCTGTATGTCAAACATATAGGGGTGGGCATAGAAGACCAGACACCGGTGGGCTCATCGCATGTCGGAGCCAGACAGGTGAGTGGTCTTTGTTAGACATTTTTGGCTGGCGAACCTTTAGGCTCAGAGTTGGGGGACAAAGGATCAGACAGGTGGCCCTGGGAACAGTGCAGGAGGGGCTGATGTTGACATGTTAAAGGTCGGCACGTTGACACAATGGGTGGGGCCGTGGGAGGAGCTTGTGGGGGACACACGGGGCAGTGGCAGCAGCAGTGGAGACACTCGGATCAGCAGCCCTCACAGGAGCGATCGGTGTGCCCAGGGCTTTTCTGGACAGGGCTCAGATGCCGCTTAGCTTGGACAGGCTGGCATACTGGTTGCAGTTTTATAGTCAAGGGTAAGATGCCAGGTTATTATTAGAGGGGTTTTGTTGGGGGTTGAGGCTGGGATACAATGGCCTACAGGTGAGAAGGCGGGCAAACAATCTGAAATCAGTTCGACAACATCCACAAGTGGTGCATGAGAAACAACTGAAGGAAGTACTGGAGGACAGGAATGGCAGGGCCTTTTGACACTTGGCCCATGGACAATTTGACTGTATCACCCTTAGCGGTGGTCCCTAAGAATGGATCATTTTGAATAATCCAGCATTTGTCCTGGCCTGAAGGGGGTTTGGTGAATGATTTTATCTCAAGGGAACTGGCATTACTGTCCTACTGATTAGTAGACGTGGCAATAGTGGGGAGAGTGGCCTGTGGAGCTAAAAATGGTTAAGTGTGACTTTAGGTTGGCTTTTTGCCTCCTATCGGTTCATCCAGAGGGCCTCCAGCTCCTAGGAACTCACTTTAATGGACAGTGGTATGTGGGCAAAGCATTGCCTATGGGATGCTCGATGTTGTGCGACTTATTGAGAGGATTAGTTCCTTATTCCCTTCTTGCAGTGGCTATTTACCTGGTTCATGGGGCATGCAGATGTGACACATTACTGGGACAATTTTTTCTTTGTCAGCCTACTTGGCTCGGTGGACTGCCAGCGGCTGCTGGTAAGTTTTCAAGAGCTCATTGAGAACATTGGGGTCCTGTTGGCTCCATATAACTGTTCTGCTCGATTTTCCCGGCCTTCTTGTGAGGCACCATGATGGAATGTGACTTCAGTCTCTTATCATTCAAGTCTAAGGGTTAGAGTAGTGAATGGAGCCTATTTACTAGGCACTTCGACATGATTCTGTGCTCTTCCCCATAGATCAGGGCTTGCACACATAGCCTAGGGGATAGATTCGTTAGTATTAGGGATAATCTGTCCTGTAGTGAGGGTACTTCATGGAGCTGTGTTGAATTCAGGCCTGGTAGGCCTCAAACGGGAGAGACTCCATCTTTCTTTCTGCTCCGGCAGCTTGGGATGCTTCTAGGTCAAATGTAATGTTTTAGTTATGAGGTGTTATTCGCTTGGAGAGAACCGGTTCAGGCCGGCCCTTATCGAAGGATTGTATTTTTCTTCATGCCGAAGACACTACATCAGGCCGGCCGGCTGGGAACGTGTCCTTGGTACGGGGAGGTACAAGAATTTGGTGGGCGGCAGGTTACGGGCCGGAATTTTCCATGAGGAAACGCACCTCTATATTAGTGAAAGTCTGAGGCAGTTACATGTTCAGTCCGTAGGCGGCATCTAGCCGTTAGAAGTAAAGCTACTACTTATTCCAGGGAAGACAGACGCCATCTTGAAGGCGGAGAAGAACCGAGAGACAGATGCTTTCCTAGCAGAATAGCCAGAGAGGAGAGAGTAGCCGATAAGGAAGAGGTCCCAGTGACTCGGAGAAGGGTGATTCCAGGCGAGCCGAGACACAGACGAGAAGGGAACCTAGATGACCACTGAGTGCAGGCTACATACTACTAAGGTGATGTCGACCCTTTCTTATTAGAGTGTACAATTTAATCTTTCACTTTTCTTTGCAGGTTATGTGTTATATCGTAATGTTATGTGATTGTGTATGTAATGAGTAATAAAGTATCCAGTTTGTAGTGAACCAACATGTGCTGCGTGTTCTTGTATAAGAGGGTAGCCTATTCTTCTAGTCAGCTGCGGCTACATGAACAGATGTTAACCCTGATCAGGTAAGTGGTAACTGAATAAGGGAAAGAGGAGCCCCTCGAACCTGAGAACAGGCTATGCTCGAACTGGCAATCCTTGTGTGATCTGATGAATAGTGAGACTGATTCCCTTTTTGTATGTTATGGTAATCATAGGATGAACTGTCGTATGAGACTGCCGTCTAGGTAGAGAGGTCTGGATTCGTATAGGATCGCGAGGCCGCCACTTGTGATACTGCCGTCTGGGTAGAGAGGTCTGGGTTCGTATGGGACCGCGAGGCCGCCTCTTGTGATACTGTCGTATGGGCAGAGAGGTCTGGATCCGGGTGGGATCGCGAGGCCGCCACTTGTGATACTGTCGTATGGGCAGAGAGGTCTGGATCCGTATGGGATCGCGAGGCCGCCGATTGTGCTGAGACTGCCGTCTGGGTAGAGAGGTCTGGGTTCGTATGGGACCGCGAGGCCGCCACTTGTGATACTGTCGTATGGGCAGAGAGGTCTGGATCCGTATGGGATCGCGAGGCCGCCGATTGTGCTGAGACTGCCGTCTGGGTAGAGAGGTCTGGGTTCGTATGGGACCGCGAGGCCGCCACTTGTGAGACTGCCGTCTGGGCAGAGAGGTCTGGGTTCGTATGGGACCGAGAGGCCGCCACTTGTGATACTGTCGTATGGGCAGAGAGGTCTGGATTCGTAGGGGATCGCGAGGCCGCCGATTGTGCTGTGATACTGTCGTATGGGCAGAGAGGTCTGGATCCGTATGGGATCGCGAGGCCGCCGATTGTGCTGAGACTGCCGTCTGGGTAGAGAGGTCTGGGTTCGTATGGGACCGCGAGGCCGCCACTTGTGATACTGTCGTATGGGCAGAGAGGTCTGGATCCGGGTGGGATCGCGAGGCCGCCTCTTGTGATACTGTCGTATGGGCAGAGAGGTCTGGATCCGTATGGGATCGCGAGGCCGCCGATTGTGTTGAGACTGCCGTCTGGGTAGAGAGGTCTGGGTTCGTATGGGACCGCGAGGCCGCCACTTGTGATACTGTCGTATGGGCAGAGAGGTCTGGATCCGTATGGGATCGCGAGGCCGCCGATTGTGCTGAGACTGCCGTCTGGGTAGAGAGGTCTGGGTTCGTATGGGACCGCGAGGCCGCCACTTGTGAGACTGCCGTCTGGGCAGAGAGGTATGGGTTCGTATGGGACCGCGAGGCCGCCACTTGTGATACTGTCGTATGGGCAGAGAGGTCTAGATTCGTAGGGGATCGCGAGGCCGCCGATTGTGCTGTGATACTGTCGTATGGGCAGAGAGGTCTGGATCCGTATGGGATCGCGAGGCCGCCGATTGTGCTGAGACTGCCGTCTGGGTAGAGAGGTCTGGGTTCGTATGGGACCGCGAGGCCGCCACTTGTGATACTGTCGTATGGGCAGAGAGGTCTGGATCCGTATGGGATCGCGAGGCCGCCGATTGTGCTGAGACTGCCGTCTGGGTAGAGAGGTCTGGGTTCGTATGGGACCGCGAGGCCGCCACTTGTGATACTGTCGTATGGGCAGAGAGGTCTGGATCCGGGTGGGATCGCGAGGCCGCCACTTGTGATACTGTCGTATGGGCAGAGAGGTCTGGATCCGTATGGGATCGCGAGGCCGCCGATTGTGCTGAGACTGCCGTCTGGGTAGAGAGGTCTGGGTTCGTATGGGACCGCGAGGCCGCCACTTGTGATACTGTCGTATGGGCAGAGAGGTCTGGATCCGTATGGGATCGCGAGGCCGCCGATTGTGCTGAGACTGCCGTCTGGGTAGAGAGGTCTGGGTTCGTATGGGACCGCGAGGCCGCCACTTGTGAGACTGCCGTCTGGGCAGAGAGGTCTGGGTTCGTATGGGACCGCGAGGCCGCCACTTGTGATACTGTCGTATGGGCAGAGAGGTCTGGATTCGAAGGGGATCGCGAGGCCGCCGATTGTGCTGTGATACTGTCGTATGGGCAGAGAGGTCTGGATCCGTATGGGATCGCGAGGCCGCCGATTGTGCTGAGACTGCCGTCTGGGTAGAGAGGTCTGGGTTCGTATGGGACCGCGAGGCCGCCACTTGTGATACTGTCGTATGGGCAGAGAGGTCTGGATCCGGGTGGGATCGCGAGGCCGCCACTTGTGATACTGTCGTATGGGCAGAGAGGTCTGGATCCGTATGGGATCGCGAGGCCGCCGATTGTGCTGAGACTGCCGTCTGGGTAGAGAGGTCTGGGTTCGTATGGGACCGTGAGGCCGCCACTTGTGATACTGTCGTATGGGCAGAGAGGTCTGGATCCGTATGGGATCGCGAGGCCGCCGATTGTGCTGAGACTGCCGTCTGGGTAGAGAGGTCTGGGTTCGTATGGGACCACGAGGCCGCCACTTGTGAGACTGCCGTCTGGGCAGAGAGGTCTGGGTTCGTATGGGACCGCGAGGCCGCCACTTGTGATACTGTCGTATGGGCAGAGAGGTCTAGATTCGTAGGGGATCGCGAGGCCGCCGATTGTGCTGTGATACTGTCGTATGGGCAGAGAGGTCTGGATCCGTATGGGATCGCGAGGCCGCCGATTGTGCTGAGACTGCCGTCTGGGTAGAGTGGTCTGGGTTCGTATGGGACCGCGAGGCCGCCACTTGTGATACTGTCGTATGGGCAGAGAGGTCTGGATCCGTATGGGATCGCGAGGCCGCCGATTGTGCTGAGACTGCCGTCTGGGTAGAGAGGTCTGGGTTCGTATGGGACCGCGAGGCCGCCACTTGTGATACTGTCGTATGGGCAGAGAGGTCTGGATCCGTATGGGATCGCGAGGCCGCCGATTGTAAGTGCTTGGTATGTATAGTAGGAATCCCCTGTCCTTAGGTGATAGATATATGTGGTTGCAGGATTGTAAATAGGTTCTAGGGAGGGGGTAACGTTCTGGCTGGGTTAGTGAGGCTCTGATGAGCGGGTTCTATCTGATCCGAAAACCCAAGCAGAACAATAACGCAGTGGGTAACATTTTGGAAGGCTGGGCCAGGGAACGGGATTGTGCACGTCTGAGAAGGAAGCCACTGACATGGAATTTGTTCTGCAAGGTTATTCTAATTGTGCCAGGTGTGTGTAGGCATGCCGATGAAACAGCTTTGTTTACCACACTGATGACGTGGGTGTTATTTGGGGCCGTTCGGGTGTCTGAATTACTGGGGGGTGTACTGGGGTGTGCTGGGGCAATGTGTTGAAATGTGGAGCACAGTGACAGATCAGAGGTTGGGAGGTTGTAGGGCTACCTTGAGGTCTTACCCAATTGAGAGGTTTTTCCCAGTGTTACGGGAGGACAGGTTGTGGGCCCTGGAGGACTGGAGTAGTGGAGGGATATTTAGACACTGGGGCAGTCTGGGTGTGTAGGCATTCCAGCTGCTCTCACCTTTGTAGAAGGCTTTAGTGCTGTTAGGGAACCAGCGGGTGAGTATAGCACTCATTCTTTTCTAATTGGGGTGGCAACAGTGGCGGGTAGGAGGGGTTGGTTCCAGAAGAACATTATGCAGTTGGGGCACTGGTCTTCTGATTGTTATAGGAGGTATGTAAGAACAGACGATGAAGGATGTTGAGATCTGGGTTTCATGATCTTACCTGTTTTACTGTTATTGTTTTGTTACAGGTTTGGTTCTGGGTCCAGAATGCGAGGATCTTGCCATTCGGATCATGGGTCACTCTTTTGTTAGGTGGACAGAGAAAAGCAGCAATGAGGGACACAAGGTCAATTTGGGTTTTGATACCTGGCTGATTCCAATTCATTGGAGTGACATGGGGATATGCGGTGGAAAGGTGTGTTGATATGTTTGAACAAGATGCTTAAGGGTAAGCGGTGTCTGGATGTGCTGGTGATTCATCTGGGGGAGATTGATTTGGTGGTGGAAAAGGTTTGGCACTGTTGGGAACCATGAATAAGGATTTGAGAGTGATTAGTGCTAGGCGAATTTGGCGTGGCCTTATAGGCTGCCCACCATTGGCAAAGCAAGGCACAAGATAAATAAACCAATGAGGTATTTTTGAAGAGAGCAACATTTTGGCAGTATTGAGCATGCAGATCTCAGATATGAGAATGTTGCCTTTTTTTGTGGGGATGGTGTGTGTCTTTCCCAGTACAGGATGGATCTGTACCTGCTGCAGTTGAGGGAGGTCTTGGCTAATGCCTGAAACATAAGGTTATAAATAAAAAGTTAAAAAAAAGAGAAGAAGAAACGCTCATTGGAGGGAGGGGGTTCACAGAGAAAGTCTGGGGGATAGGCCTTTTCCTGAGTGGCGGTTGGCCGAGACGTTTGCATGGGTTTAGATAAGTTTATTGTTGTTGCCATCGGAGAACCAGGCTGAAAAGTAAACTGTGAACAAGTTCACATCTGAATGGGGCAGGAAATGAAAGATTATAATATATGATGTTAGTTTAGTTAAAGATTATTAGGTGCATTGATAATCAGTAGGAGACGTTAAAGGTAACAATTCCAGAGTTTCAGTTACGGTAGGAATGTGTATAGTTACTGGGTTAGGTTATGTGGGGGGGAAGATATATAGAGGTGGAGATATGCAAATGTAGGTAAAGTTTTGTATAGTGAGGCATTCATTTTGTAAGGCAAAATGATCAGGAAAATGTGTGCTGAGCATCTGTTTCAATAAAAGCTGCCTTTTCCACACAAACTTTGGTCAGTGGTCTGTGCTGTGCCTCTCTCACCTCTCTCTTTGATTTTGTAATTTACTGGAGAGAGGATGGACAATAATTCCATTACAAACACTTTTCTCAAATACTGGTGTCTAATTGAAGTACAAAAGGGTACCCCCCTGCTTCAAAAGGCAAGTAGTGGAATCACTCAACTAGTTAGCACCTGAGAGGTGTGGAACTCAATCTGAGAGGTGTGGAACTCAACCTGAGATCGTTCTAGTCCATGGTTTCACGCTGACTGCGGCCTCGCAGCCGATTGCAGACGAGCGAGGGAGGAAGACGCCGCCGGCTCCCGGCTCCAAGCCACCCTCCCTAGCCCTCTGCCCCGGCTGATCCCCACAGAGCGGGGGTCCCTACACAGCACCTGCAAGCCACGGGCGGCTGGCCGGCAGGGTGCTAAGTGCGGTCGAGTGCGGCAGAGCGTGGTTCTCTCTCCACAGCAGGCATCATGTCGCCTCAACTCACAACCGCCGCATTAGCGGCAGCACCTGCATGGCTGAGTACTGTGGAGCACAAGTGAGGCTCGGCAGCAGGCAGACAGGCACTACTGCGGTAAGCGGTATACAGCAAATGGCAAGCGCAGCCGGCATTAGTCGGAGGCCGCAGTGAGTGTGTGCCCTCGGCAGTCTCACGGAGGCGGCCCGATCAGATCGGGCGCAGTCTGTTACCTGCCCTACGAACCCTGCTTGCCTCCCCTCCACCTGCTCCCTGCTCCCTTGCTATCCGGCTGGAGATAATCCCACACCTTGAGAATAGCGCATAACCACGTCCTCCTCCAAAGGCCATATCCCTGCAATATCCCAGCATTAACTAGCGAAGTAACTCCATCAGCAGAAGTACACAAGCGGAAAGTGAGTGGCGTGGAGTAGTTGGGCAGTTGGAGGAGCACCCTGGAGCACTCTGGCACCCCAGGCACCAGTCCCGGTTCAGCCGTATCGACAGCAGTCTAAGGTGGGGACCAACAACAGCAGACACGATTCGGGGGTGCGACGATTCCCACCAACACCCCGCTGCTATTCCTTCAGATCCTGGCAAGCCGAGCAAATCAATTAACCCACTGTGACCAATCACTCCACAGTACATTTGGCCGGTCAGTCTCTCAGCCAAACAGCCAAACCCTATTAGCGCTTCACTCAGCAAAATAGGTCCCAAAAGAAAGGGCTGACTGCATACGGCCCCTGAGGAAATTGCCAATAGTCATTCTTCTATCAAAAGGATTACTAGAAGCAAATCACTAACAGAAAGCCTAAACGAAATGCCTCAAGAAGCAGAACAAAGGGGGATCCGGTACTTCTTCAAGAAAAAGGGCACCTCCGGCACCAACCAGGGCACCACCAAGTGCTGGCAAGTGCACTTAGCCCAGGACACATCATCTCATGGCCACGACCCGTACATCGTTCAAGAGAGCAGTTCCAAAGGCTTTCACACTCAAGGGTGGCTCACCCCCCTGCGTGGAGCCCAGCAATGAGCAGGAAACGATTGACTCAACCTGCATGCAACTTGATTCCGTGCAGACCAATGGATTATCCAGTGATCAAACCCCTTCTCTACCCATAGATAAGGGGCACAACTCCACAATTGGCAAGAACTATGAAACAGCTCTGATCAAAGAGGATCATGTCGCAGTGACAAGGGCGCAAATCCACCACTCTAAAGGCCACGGCCTAGACCTCCAGAATGCGGAGAGCACTGTGCCCCTACCAATGCCTACAAGCCCACGGTCGCATTCAGCTGACCTGTGCCTAGAGTCCCCAGCGGCAGGGGAGCTCACAGCTTCACTCCTCCAAAATGTAGGCCAAAAGATTGAAAGAACTTTAGAACTAACCCCAAACTTGCTGGGGTTGGGGCTATTAGTGCCTCCACGGCCTCCAACACAAAAGCAGACCACTACACCCTCAATTATAGCATAGACGCAGATCTGCAGAAATCATACGACCAAAATAAACAGCGCTACCAGTAGAACCCTACTGTGGCAGTCATCTAAGATGAAAGTCCAAATAGATCTCCTGCAATCGATTGCAAGCCGCCTAGTCAACAGAAGCTCCAGGGTGGAAAAACTGGAAAATAGGATCGCCCAGTATCTGGTCTCCAACCCGGGGGAATGTTCCTGTTCCTGCTCAATCCTCATGGGAAAATGGGCATCTCTTCCTGAGGTCATAGCGGACATAGTAGAGATAGCCAAAGGAAGCAGGGAGAAGCCAACTTCGAGCAACACGGATGATAGGGCGACTGCTAACAGCTAGTTCCAGGTGGTGAGACAGACAGAAGGAGCCCTATCTGGCCCGAAGACAACAGTCGGACCGGGCCAAAAAGTGGCACACAGGATTGAGCATTCCGCCATTAGATCCAAAGCAGACCAAGGTACGCAAAGCTCCAACAGTGGGGGAAGTAGGGGTAGCAACGTCCTGGCAACTGACTCGTAAGAACTTACTCCCAGCAAAACGGACATTCCCGAACCTACTCTATCAAGGAGAGCAAAGAAGAAGCTGAAGAAACAACAGAAAAAAATAATTAAGAGGGAGACAATCACAGCTATAGAAGACCGACGACCAACCCCCACAAGGGGACGCCAAAGCCAGCCAGCTCTATCCAATCTTCATAGCCAAAAATTGGAACAAGAAGGACTCTTCCATCGCCCCACCTCCTGGAGACCAGCAAACACAGCCAATTTTACCAAGCAATCCCACTGTGAAGGGCCAAAAGCCACTTGCAAGTTCAGGCCTGCCCACAGGCAATGAAACAATAGCGGGAACAAGTTCTGCACCTGCTGGAAAAACCTCCCAGCCAGCGATGGTCAGAACACCACCTCAGCCGGATGGTTCAAAATCACTCCAGCTAAGCCCCGTGCACCAGTCCAGCACAAGGAGCAATCAAGGCCAGAGCAAGAGGTCCCAAGTAGGATTTACCATAAGCAAACAAGGAAGCATAAGCCTTGGATCAATCTCGGCATAGCACGCCCTAGTAAGGGGAAAAGCGGCCCAAACCTCGGACACACCAACAATTGTCCAGGAGGTAGTCCTCACCCAGAGATTCCACAGCACGGAACAGCACAACATTCTGAACCGGAGCAACATTCTTGGCCTTTTTAAACACCTTGCCACCCTAGACCAGATACAACCTGGGGATCTAGAATGGGTGAGATTCCTGAGTATCAAGGGGGACACACATAGCGACTCAACAGTGGTGAGTCTGAAGCAAAAGGAAATACAACAAGCCGTCCTGAATAACTCCACACAACTCGCTGAGTGGGGCATTGATGTTCAGACTCTGTCGCACCCAAAATATCCACACGTCTTAGCACCAGATAATGGGGGCAGGGGTCCTTGGACGGTCCTGCACGGACAAACAGCTTAGGATCCCTTGGCAGAAGACGGACGGGCTCCAAGGACCCCATAGGAATCAGGATTTCATGCCTTAACAACCATCGGGTCATCTGCGCAACCCCCCTCGTACCGGACCAAACTGGAATTTCAAGAAGATGGCAGCAGCGTCCCTAACAGCCACGACACCAGGCCTGGCAGGGGAGAGGCCAGGGGAGGAACACCTTCTAAGCAGCAATTAACCATAATCTTATGGAACATTGCAGGGATTAGTAAAATCAGTGAAAATGAAAACTTGAAGCAGTTCCTGGAAACTGGAGACATACTCTGCTTTCAAGAGACGTCGGCTTTGTCTAGCACTCCATTGGCAGGATACCACGAACACAGTTCCTGGAAACTGGAGACATACTCTGCTTTCAAGAGACGTCGGCTTTGTCTAGCACTCCATTGGCAGGATACCACGAACACTATGTTCCAGCAACAAAAAGGAATCTTTTTGGCCGTCCATTTGGTGGTCTATCAGTTTTTATAAAACATGCAAGCACCCTCGCTGCGACAGATATCTATCTGAACTCATCCGGCTTGCAAGCTCCACAGATCGCAGGCCTGAATCTCAACTTACATCCAATGCGCCTTCCGATAATAAACTGCTATATCAACCCAGCACAGACCACTATGAAAGACCAGATGGAGGCACTGTCATGGAAATTAGATGACCTTTTAAATAAATACAAATATCACCAGGTTATCCAAGCTGGGACTTCAACTTGAAGGATCTTGATAAAGCCGAATCTCCCCCTCGGGGTTGGGCAGGGCTTTTTCCCCCCCTTTCACGACCTCCTCAATAATCACAAGCTGACCATAACCCATGCATTGAAAGAAGCACCTTAAAATTCCTGGCATCCCCAACCGACCTTCCGGGACATTTCAAGAATCGACTGCATCATGGTCAGTGAAGCAATGGCGGCTAGTTTGGAAGACTTTGACGTCGAGGATAGGACGGAAAGCAATCACAGGCCACTAAGAGCAGTGTTTCAGCTGGAAGTACCGTCAGCTACCATTCTCCAAGCCATTTGAGAGTCAAGAGGGGACGTAAAACATATTGTCCTGAGGAGGATCCAATGTTCAGACAAAATAGGCAAGAAGCTCCAAATCTGGTTGGATCAGAAACAGGAAGAGAGCCCATCAACACCGCGCTCACCCATAAAGGACTGGGAGAACACTGTAGAGGACCTATAAGCGAAGATGGGTCACCCCCAGTCACAATGCCCCAGGTCCAAAGTGCAACCAACTGTTGGAAGCATTTGCCCAACTAAAGATATATGCAAAGGTAAACGGCTCCTGCACAAGTCCCTTGTAAAAAAGAAAAGAGGGGGCAGACAAATGGAGGGTCCTTCGGTCGCATCACTGAGGGCAGCCCTAAGGAAGAAATTGTGGGAACACAAAAAAGCTCACACAGAGAGGGAATCGCTCAAAGTCTTCTCCCTGTTTAAGCTGAAGAATCCATCAGGATTATGGACACACATAAATCAGCTGAGCAGCAGAGGAGTCCTAAGAGAAAACAGAGTAGCAGAGCAAGACTAGCTAATCCACGTGAAGCAATTATCTTCAATCGCCCCTTTACACAAAGGCAGCTCAGAAGAGACCAGCCGCGGGGTGGGACAGCTTCAGCAATCCAGTACAAAGCCAGGAGAAACCACCCCTAGCCCTGGCAACTCCCCCATGGGTCAGAGAGTCCAGGCTGATGTGCACTGCACACCGCCAGCCCAGATAAACCCTCAAATGGTCATCAAGAACATGAAGAACGACTGAGCTCCCGGGCCCAATGGGATACCTGCACCGGTCCTCAAAAAGGCCCCCGACTTTTGGGCAACAATTTTAACTCCTCTTTACAACTATACTTTTTCGACAGCTAAAACCCCTGATTCTTGGTGGGTCTCCATATTGGGCCCTATTTTTAAAAAAAGGGGATTGTTTAAAGCCATCAACTTACAGGCTCATTGCCCTGCTTGATCTCAAAGCCAAGGCCTATGCACGCCTCCTACTGAAGGATCTGGAGACTTGGGCAGAAGAAAAAGTATCATTCCCTTCTATCAGACCGGCTTTAGGTCAAAGTCATGGACCATGGACAATGTACTGGCGCTAGTGCACCTATCAGCACAGGCAGCAAAGAAGAAAAACCCTCCACTCTTCTGCTGCTTTGTTGATTATAGCACAGCCTTCAACAAAGTTGTACGCAGAAACTTATGGTGGAAACTAGAAAACTGGGGCATTCCACCAAACCTCCTGAAGGCAATTAGATCGCTATACGAAGACACTTGGGTACGGGTTAAAACAAGCACTGGCACAGTGTCCCCCAAAATAACAACGAACAATGGGCTGAAACAAGGATGCGTGCTGGCCCCCATCCTTTTTAACTTGTACACTGCGGATTTGGGGGACGCCCTGAAAGGAGCCAGCCTAGTAGCACCAAGACTAGGAAGCGTGAGGCTGCCGGTGTTACAATACGCCGATGACACAGCTATAATGGACCACACGAAGGTGGGCTTACAAAGAGCCCTAAACGCACTGAATTGCTTCAGTAACGAAAACAACTTGACAGTTAACCAGGGGAAGACCAAGGTCATCATCTTTGGGAGCTATCATCTGAAAAAGAAAGCACAGTGGCTAATGGGAAACCTGCAAATTAACACAGTGGCTTCATATAACTACCTAGGGGGTTGGCTCACGGAACGGGCCAAGGCGAACATCCACCTTAAACAGCAGTCCTCCAAGGCCAATAAGGTTACACACCTGCTAAAGCAACTGAGCCAAAACCTGATAAGCCCTTCTGCCGGGCCAATATTGACTGTCTTATAAGGGAAATTGCTGCCAGCCATTAGCTATGGCCACCTGGCCTTCCCTGGGTCACAGGACGCCCTCCTCAACTCAGCCCAAGCCAAAGCATATAAATCAGTGCTCCTCATTCCGAGGTCAGCGAGGAAATCAAGGCTAAGATTGGAGCTAGGTTTGGCGAGGCCAGACTTGATGTGCCACGGGGAGATCATAAAGCTATATCTAAGGATTCTAAGGGCTCCAGCCAATTCTCTAAGACAACAATTTAGATCTATCTTCGAGGGGCCACGCTCGGCCTGGCACACCAGCCTTTGCAAAGCGCTTAACATACCGAAGATCGAGGAAGAGAGTATACCGCTGCTGAAAATCCCACTGAACGCTTGGAAAAAAGCTATAAATAGACAAGTGTGCAAAATATCTTTTGATCTTGACTTCAAATCTCTCCGCTCAAGCTCCAACATAGACCCGCTTACCAACTCCTACATGGTAGGTAACGCACAACCCTACCTAAGAGAGGCCCTCACACCACAAGCCCGAAGCAAAATTATTTTCATGAGACTAAGCACACTAGGAATCGCCAATTTTAACCCTATATGGGCCCGCAGCGTGGAAACCACAAATTGTAGACTGTGCTCCTACATGAGGGAATCTTGGTTGCACCTCCTATGCTGCTGCCCAACCTCAACAACGAACGCCGGCGACTCCTGCGCCCGATTTGTATCACCAATGGAATAAAGTCTTGTAGTGAAGCGTCAGCCTTGTGCTTTCCACAACAATCGCGACGACCCTAGCAAGACTGGGGAAATTCACACATCAGATCAGGATCGCCCTAAAGGCTGCCAATGAATACAATCAAACTTCAGTGACGAGCACTGCAAATCCAGTGGAAGAAAGCAGTCTGGCCCCCAACAAGCACTGAGGCTCTTGCCCCTCTTCACCCGCCCCATTTCGATTGCGCTATTTTATGGACTTTAACTGAAGTGCCAGGGTGAACGGTTTATAAACTTTTTAAGTAGACTATTTTTATCGACCATTGGGAGCTCCACAAACTTGTGCAAGGGCACACGATTATGACTACAAACCCAGGTGCCGACTGATCGAGCTGGCGCCGGGGAGGGGAGGGAGGGAGGGGGGGCACATTTACCGAACATAATCAGATGTTTTTACTATTTTTAGGCTTTCTATTTGTCGATTGCTTTTATTGTAATGATTTTAATTAATTGTACAGTCAATAAATAAATTCAAATTCAACTAGTTCATTCATTTCGTTAGATTTCATGAGAGTAGGAAGTCTTCCTGTGTTAACCTTCGTTTATTTTCTCTTTTCAGGTCTCCCTTTCCCTACTACCTTTTCCCTCGCTTGATTGATCTAAAAATCTGTTCATATTTGATTCTCAGAGTTGGGGATGCCAAGAGGTGGACCATATTATTCGTCACTCTGATCCTGCGGAGTTCTTTCTTGTGTACAATCGAGAATCTGATCAAGGATGCAATACTTTGAATGGAAGAGTACCAATATTTCTAAGCAGGAGATCAAAATGTACAATGGAAGAAAATCAGCACTTCTCGGCATGGGGCGCAATACTTTTAATAGGCAAGTACCAGTAGTCCTTCGCAGATTTGCAATATTCTCTATGGGAGACTAATGTCAGTTCTCAATAACAAAAGGGATCTCGGGGAAGCGAGTACCTGCACTTCCATATTTCTATTTCAACCACTGATCAAAGCTGAACACACACATCTGCTTCTAGACACACCCATACCCAAGCTTTGCATCACAGTCATTTGCAAATATGTACATTGGTGCAAATACGTTTTAAGGCATGGGCAAAAGGAGCTCTGGCCCAGGTCCCCAGCCTTTCAGGGGGCCCCCTAAAAGAGAGTCTGGCCCTGATGACCTTGAATAATTCGTAAACACATTGTTTCAAATACCGTTTTCTATGACAGACATTTTGCAGAGAAATATTGTGTTTAAGTTTCATGCAACATCCATAAAAAAAGTTTCATTTAGATCAGAAAAGGACCGTGCATATTCATAAGTAACAGACATTATCTGCTGTAATAATAGTGTGCTGCTGCTGTATTGCAATATTGAAAACGTAACGATCCCTAAATATTACCCATAAATACATTTAGAATTTGCACAAGTGTGCCTGAACACGTCAGTGAGTGACCTGACCAAAAAGGGCATGAAAGAGCTGAAACTGGATTATATAAATTCGGAGCTGTTCCGAAAAGGGGCCCCCAAAATATGTTCGGCCCAGAGCCCCAAAAATCCTTTAGAAGTCCCTGGTGCCCGCCACTTGCCAATGTCCCCTTGAGGCATGTTGCCTGTGTGCCCGAAAGACTGGAGAAAGACCCGCGGGAAGATCATACATTGAAGCCGCGAGGGGGCGCCCGAACACAGTCTCTTAGTTTGGCAGAAAGAAGGAAGAAAGAACGGAAGGACATGTCTGCGGGGTCAATGTTGTTGCTGACCAGGGGTCTCCGATCGGCGTCTGCAGTGATGCATCCCGTGGTCCCAGGGACTGTAGCAGCAGGGGCCCGGGCTTTGCGTGCGGCGGGCATACTGGGCAGGGGGCCGGTCTGTGGCATCCTGCCAGGGCTCTGCAGGAGCAGAGAGTCCAGCGCACCCCTTGAAGGCTCCGGGTTCAGCACCGCCGGGAGGCAGCGGCGACACTCGTCCAGCGCCGGGGACAGAGAGATCAAGGTCCGGCACCTGACGGGGGACCATGCGGGTGAGTACCTGACTGGAGCTGCGGCGGAGACACTTTCAATAATAGAGACTTTCAGACCGCTACAAGTGGCCTCATGCCACGTGAAACGCTGCAATCAACGCGGCATTTTTAGTTAACCAAGGCTGTGTATTCAAGGACTTGAAATGTTGCTTTAACCGTGAACAGGCGCTTTATAATTTAGCAATAAACGTGCTTGACGAAAAGCCAGATTTGTCTGATGCTGGAACACGGAACCACTTGGCAGCAGCACACAGACGCAGCCAGAAAGAGGCGGGGGAAGTGGAAACTTACAGTAGTGGAGCAACTCTGACATGTCAGGGAAGGCAATATGATTCCAGATGCAGTTTACTGTAGAATTCAGGTAAGTAAACCTGAGGTATCGTGTCACGAGGGTCTCCAGTCTCCTTATTCAGTTCTGGTACTTAGGTCGGTCGGCATCACCCTGCACGACGAGAAAGCAGAATTTCAAGTTCCAGCATGCAACGTGTTGTTGGCTAAAAGAAAGAATTGGAAGAAGGTGAAGTGGTTTAATTATTCGTGATTACCGGATAATGTGTCTCACTCTCTCACACATACGTGTCGTTTTGAACTAACAAGAAAGGGCGGCTTTAGGATACTTTATCTCCTCGCCTTATAGGCAGTTTGATTTCAAAACGTACTTCTTTAAAAATGTGTAGCAGTCATGTTTGCAAATTAAGAAGTTCAGACGCCTGCGTTTCTCACAGGTACATTGCCGACAGATGCGTAGTTGAGGTGAAGCCTGTAGGCAGGAACAAATATTCTGAGGGGACACCCCCGCCCCCCCCCCCCCCCCCGCGTAATTACAACATCATTGGATGATTGTGGGAATTACCTTTCTCCCCAGATTGTTTTTTTAAAGTATACATTTTGGTTACATTGTAAAGACTTCTGTCACCAGTGTAGGCAGTGAGGGTAGGTTTAGGGGAGTGTTGTAAGGGTTCCCAGAAGGCCTGTAGGTGAGTCAACAAATTAACAGGGAGAGACCAGCCAAGGGTCTTATAGCTCCTGCACGAGTCGAGCCCTGAAAATGTTTGTCATGTAAATCATCAATCAATCAGAACATTTGTAAAGCACACTACTTACCCGTGAACTTCTCAAGGCGCTCTGGGGTGGGGAATGCTGCTACTGCTCGAAGAGCCAGGTCTTGAGGAGTCTTCGGAAGGTGAGCAGGTCTTCGGTCTGCTGTAGGTTGGTGGGGAGGGTGTTCCAGGTCTTGGCGGCGAGGTGGGAGAACAATCTGCCGGCGGCGGTCGCTCTTCGGATGCGGGGGACTAGGGCGAGGTCGGCGGAGCGGAGCTGGCGAGTGGGGGTTTAGAGGCTGAGTCGTCTGTTGAGGTACGCTGGTCCGGTGTTGTGGAGTGCCTTGTGCGCGTGGGTGAGGAGCTTGAAGGCTATCCTCTTGTTGATGGGGAGCCAGTGCAGGTCTCTCAGGTGGGGTGGGGTGTGATGTGGCTGCGGCGAGGGATGTCGAGGATCAGGCGTGCAGAGGCGTTCTGGATGCGTTGAAGCCGATTCAGGAGTTTGGTCGAGGCTCCTGTGTAAAGGGCGTTTCCGTAGTCCAACCTGCTGCTGACTAGGGCCTGGGTGACCATTCTTCTCGTTTTGGTGAGGATCACTTGTAGATCTTGCGGAGCATTCGGAGGGTGTTGAAGCAGGAGGAAGAGACGGCGTTGACCTGCTTAGTCATGGAGAGGGTGGAGTCGAGGATGACCTAGGTTGCGTGCGTGGTCGGTCGGTGTTGGATCTGTTCCCAGTGCGGTCGGCCACCAGGAGCTGTCCCAGGCCGAAGGGGTGGATCCGAGGATTAGGACCTCCGTCTTGTCCGAGTTCAACTTCAGTCGGCTGTTCCTCATCCATTCGGCGACGGCCTTCATTCCTTCGTGGAGGTTGGTTTTGGCGGTGTGGGGGTCCTTGGTGAGGGAGAGGATCAGCTGGGTGTCATCCGCGTAAGAGATGATGTTGAGGTTGTGCAATCGGACGATGTGGGCAAGCGGTGCCATGTAGATGTTAAACAGCGTTGTGCTGAGGAATGAGCCCTGGGGTATGCCGCAGATGATCTCGGTGGCTTCGGAGTGGAAGGGGGGAAGGCGGACGCTCTGTGTTGTGCCGGAGAGGAAGGAAGTGGTCCAGTCCAGGGCCTTCTCTTGGATCCCGGCGTCGTGGAGGCGTGTGTGTAGTGTGCGGTGGCAGACCGTGTCGAAGGCGGCTGCCAGGTCAAGGAGGATGAGGGCCGCGGTTTTTCCGTTGTCTAGCAGGGTCCTGATGTCATCGGTGGCGGCGATGAGGGCTGTTTCGGTGCTGTGGTTGCTGCGGAACCCGGACTGGGAAGGGTCAAGGATGCTGTTCTCCTCGAGGTAGTGGGTCAGTTGTTTGTTGACGGTCTTCTCGATGACCTTCGCCGGGAACGGGAGCAGGGAGATGGGCCGGAAATTCTTGAGGTCCTTGGGGTCTGCCTTGGTTTTCTTGAGTAAGGCGTTGATCTCGGCATGCTTCCAGCTCTCCGGGAAGGTTGCTGTCTCAAAGGAAATGTTGATGGCTTTCCGGAGATGGGGTGCAATGGCGGTGCTGGCTTTGTTGAAGATGTGGTGTGGGCAAGGGTCTGACGGGGATCCGGAGTGGATGATGTTCATGATCTTGATGGTGTCGTCGTCGTTAATGTTGTTCCAGGAGATCAGGCGGTTGGTGGTCGTGGGGGCGGAGGTCTCAGTGGTTGTCGGGGTGGTCGTGTATGTCTGTGATCTTGCGATGGAGAAGATGGCCAGCGAGTCGCACAGGTCTTGCGAAAGTGGGATGTCCTTGGTGTTGGAGCTGGGGTTGGAGTGTTCCTTCACGGTGTTGAATAGCTCTTTGCTGTTGTGTGCGTTGTTGTCTAGGCGGTCTTTGAAGGAGGCCCTTTTGGCGGTTCTGATGAGATGATGGTGTCTGCGGGTGGCATTCTTGTGGGCTGCGTAGCTGTCAGGTGTTCGTTCACAGAGCCAGTTCTTCTCTAGCTTTCGGCAAGTTTGCTTGGAGGCCTGGAGGTCTTCAGTGAACCAGTTGGCTTTCTTGCTAGTGCCGCTGTTGGAGGGTTTCTTGAGTGGGGCGAGGGTGTTGGCGCAGTCGACGATCCACTGTCTGAGGTTGCGGGCTGCGTTGTTAGGGTCGGTGCGGTCAGCGGGTGGGCTCTGGGCGACAGTGGTTGTTAGCTGGTCTTCGGTGACTTTGCTCCAGCAGCGGCGAGGCATCTGTTGGGTGCGGTGGTACGTGGCGGGTTTCCGGAAGGTGAAGTGGATGCAGTGATGGTCAGTCCAGTGGAGTTCGGTGGTGTGATTGAAGGAGACGTGGGGGCTCGCGGAGAAGATGGGGCCAAGCGTGTGGCCGGCAGAGTGGGTGGGAGTTGTGACGAGTTGTCGGAGTCTGAGATTTGCGAGGTTGGCGATCAGGATGGTGGAGTTGGTGTCGTTGATGTTCTCGAGGTGGAAGTTCAGGTCCCCGAGAAGGATTTAGTCCGTTGAGGCGAGGGCGTGTGTGCTGACGAAGTCAGCGATGGAGTTGCTGAACTGTGGTCAGGGTCCGGGGGGTCTGTAGACGAGGGTTCCTCTGAGGGTGGTGTTGGGGTCAGTGTGGATCTGGAAGTGCAGGTGTTCGGCGGTGCTGAGGGTGTCGTCGGTGTTGGTCGAGACTCTGAGAGTGTTCCTGTGGATGATGGTGATTCCTCCTCCTACTCCGTTGGCGCGGTCCCTGCGGGTGATCTTGTAGCCTTCCGGGATGGCTATGGCAAAGTCGGGTGCCAAGGAGGGGTTCAGCCAGGTCTCCGTCAGGAAGGCGACGTCTGGGGAGGTGGAATCGAGTAGGTCCCATGGTTCATAGACGTGTTTGCGGGCGGAGCAGGTGTTGAGAAGAATGCATCTGAGGTAGTTGGGTTCTTTCCTGGTCGGTGAGTCGGCGGGCCAGATGATGGTGAAGCTGCAGTCCCGGCAGGAGAAGAGCCCTTGGTTGTGCTTCGGGGCTGCCAGGCAGCAGGTGCGTGATCGTCCAGTGTTGAGTGCGTGGAGGGCGCTGGCATTGTAGCGGAGACGGGTGTTGCGGTGTTTGCAGGGGCCAGGGGTTCTGGCGCTGGGTGCGGTCCAGGCGCGGACGGGCGCAGACGGGCTTGCTTTAGGTGCGCCCGCTGCGCATGGTCGCCATAAGAAGAGGAGGTGAGAGGGAGGAGCAGCTTGGAGGTGGGAGCGGATAAATGGGAGAGCGGGGGGGCGAGGCCGCAGGAGACGCAGCGGTGGGAAACGGTAGTGAGGAACGGCGAGCGGTACAGAAGGCAAAATGGGCACAGGGCACAGAATGGCACAAGGGGGGAAAGGGGGAAGAAAATGCAGACAAAATAAACCGTGTCAACAAAGCAGCACAAATACGCTCAGGTGAAGTGAGTGGGGGGGCGGGGCCGCAGGGGACGCAGCGGCGGGAAGAACGGGAGCAGGAACGGCGAGGGTACAGAAGGCAAAAGGGCACAGGAATAACAGAAATAACAGAGTACGGGGGCAAGAGACAGAATACACAATTAACATAGAGGCAATGCAAATACAGCAGAACAGGACAACAGCAGAACAAACCTACGGCCTAACACTGGCCACCAGGGATGAGGCGCAGGTGAAAGCCTGCGGGTGGAGGAGGGCCTCGCACCTAGTCAGTGGCAGCGGCAGCTGGGCTGAGGGCACGGGCACACAGGTGGTGCTGTGGGGCGCGACCTGCCTAAGAAGGATCAACACATGCTACAAACATCATGTTCGGATTTGGCAAGTTGCCTTCAAAATTCAAACAAAGCATATTTCTTTACCACGTGATCAGATTGTATCTGTGCATTGAGAAGTGGTTACTGAAAATGGTAGTTGTTAAACAGAAACTGAGAAACATTTCTGCTCCCGCAATGATGACAATGCTATTAGTGAGATAGGGGGCAAGTCAGTTGTCGTGCGCACCCTATATGTGGTCTAGATTCTGATTATAACCTGGTCAACATTACAGTTTATTATAAAACACGAGATTTTTTTTGTAAAGCCTACATCCTTAACTTATGTATATTAAGGTACTGTGATGTGCGGCGATGAACAAAAAGGAGGCTTGGTGACAAACTTATTGCCTAGGATTGGATTACACAATTTGGTCAAGTTGGGAAGCTGGAATTGATCCCAAGTTGCCTAGTTTTATGCTGAGCAATTCAGTTACTAGATGGGTATCTCTTTCTGACATACGAGGTTAATGGTTTGTTCACTCTTCTTGGAAGAGGTTAGTGGTTTGCTCACTCTTCTTGGAAGAGGAAGTTAGTGGTGGATGACAGACAGAATCCACATGTGCTTTAGGCAGGTTCACATGATGTGAACTATATATATATTATCTACTGGCGGTCGCCAGTAGATAGTTATAGTTAGGACCGAGTTTCTATAGGAAATCTGAAAATTCTATTTTGAATAACTTTGGCGCCGGTTGACGAACCCTCGCTAAATTTTCAAAACTAATGGGGTCCGCTCAGCTCCTACCCTGAAAGTCTCGGGGTGATTCGTCAAGCGGGGGCTGAGAAAAAAGGGGGTCCCAAAACACGTTTTCCCCATGCATTTTCCCATCGGACCTTTAGTCGAAGGTACAGCCCGAACGGCTGAACAGAATTACTTGAAATTTGGCAAAGAGGTAGTCCTCAGGTCAGGCATGTGCCTTTTGCATATATGTTGTCAATCTGTTCAGTAGTTCCTGAGAAAATTGCAGTTAAAAGTACATAAATATCTATAGGCGCGCACCATGCGCGCACGGTGCACGCACCATAACGTGCGCGAGCGTAATTCTGATTGGTGGTTACATGTCAGGCAACATTCGAATCGGTCGAAATCAGGAAGTGTCGGCCGCCATTTTGTCTGTTTTGTGTGTGACAGTGAAAAAGAAAGGTGGAGAACGTGAAAAGGGGGCAGGGTAGAGAGTTCCTGACCCCCCTAGCCTTTGTCAGGGGGTCCCTGAAGGACCCCGAAGGGTGAAAAAAACATTTTATTTTGTTTTCAAAAAATCGCGGGGTGCGCGCACCGTGCGCGCACAGTGAAAAACCGTAAAAAAAAAACAAAACATTTTAAACGAGCCATTCCATATTACAGGATACAGTCAATCTATAACTATATACATAGGTAGCTTATTGTAAAATAAATATATAAAAAATATAATAATACATACATAACTTAGCATTTAAAAAACCTTACAAATTCACTTAAAAAACCATAGGTTTCACACACGTTATAGTTAGGAATTAGCATTTAAAAAACCTTGCAAATTCACTTAAAAAACCATAGGTTTCACACATGTTATAGTTAGCTAGACATCTCACTCGTAAAAAACCATTGAAATTCCCCCGTTATAGTTAGTTCAGATAACTATAACTCGCGCGACCGCCACTCTATCACAAGGATGATGTCATCAGTGATGTCATGAGTGATGTAATATGTGACGTCATGAGCAGTGGATTGTGGGCGCACGAGTTATAGTTATCTGAACTAACTATAACGGGGGAATTTCAATGGTTTTTTACGAGTGAAATGTCCAGCTAACTATAACCTGTGTGAAACCTATGGTTTTTTTAAGTGAATTTGCAAGGTTTTTTAAATGCTAATTCCTAACTATAACGTGTGTGAAACCTATGGTTTTTTTAAGTGAATTTGCAAGGTTTTTTAAATGCTAATTCCTAACTATAACGTGTGTGAAACCTATGGTTTTTTAAGTGAATATATATATATATATATATATATATATATATATATATATATATATATATATATATATATATATATATATATATATATATATATATATATATATATATATATATATATATATATATATATATATATATATATTACCTACTGGCGGTCGCCAGTAGGTAGTTATAGTTAGGACCACGTTTCCATAGGAAAACCTCAACATTCTATTTTGAATAACTTTGGCGCCGGTCGACGAATCCTCGCGAATTTCTCAAAATAGGTGGGGCGCTACGCTCCGCTCCTACCCTGAAAGTCTCGGGGGGATCCGTCAAGCGGGGGCTGAGATAAAAGGGGGGTCCCAAAACGCGTTTTTCCCATGCATTTTTCCATAGGACCTTTAGAACGAGCTACAGCCCGAACGGCTGAACAGAATTACTCAAAATTTGGCAGAGAGGTAGTCCCTAGGTCAAGGAAGTGCCTTTTGTAGGTTTGGTGTAAATCTGTTCAGTAGATTCTGAGAAAATAGCGTTTAAATCAATATATATATCTGAGCCCGCTTACGGTACGCTTACCGTACGCTTACCGTAAGCGTACGGAGGCGTGCGCGAGCGCGATTCTGATTGGCTCTTAGATCTTAGTAAACATTCGAATCGGCCGAAACCAGGAAGCATCGGCCGCCATTTTCTGTGTTTCACTCTGAAAAAAAAAGAGTGAAAACAAGAAAAGGGGGCAAGGAGGAGAGTTACAGACCCCCTAACATTTGTAAGGGGGTCAAAGAAGGACAGAAAAGTACAAAAAAAACATTTATTGATTTTTTAAAAAATCACGGGGTACGCGTACGGTAAGCTTACGGTAAGCGTACGGTTAAAAAAAATAAAAATGAATAAATGAAATGACGAATTAAGAGTTTAGAAATTAGGGAGCTCTAAAAAGAGCTGTTGTGTTTATGAAGTCATTTTTTTAGTGGTACCTACAAGTAAGTACCGATGCAGAGTCTAAGGTTCAAGAGGAAGACTCTGTTCCCTACATCATTGAAGTGCACACCATCTCCTCTATAAATGTCTTGCATGTCATAACGCAAGTTGTTGTGGTAAATGGCACCCATACCATAGTCATGGAGGAAAGCAGAAACAGATTTGTTGACGTGCTTTCTTGCTTTGTCAATCTGCGGACAGAAATGATTGGACCAGTTCCATTTTTGCCTTTGGCATATGTTGGAAAACACAAAGGCAGTTTTAGGGAAAAGTGTAAACAGTTGTGCAAAGGTGTCCTTCATAAGCATTTCCAGACCTACCCCAGTCAAAGTGCCTAGGTCATTGCCACCACAGTGCACTATTATGAGGTCAGGGTGTTGGATTTGAATGAAGTATTTCACCAATGGCATCAATTGGTGCCACTTTAACCCTCTCTGAACAATCCATTTAATGTCTACATTTGGCAAAGCAAGGTCTCTCACCATACCTGTTTTCTCTGCAAACTTTTCACTCCAGAAGACATAGCTGTGCCCTACAATCCACACTGTGAACATCTTCAAAGGAGAACTGGATGCACTCAGGAGGTGTCTTTCAGTAGAATGGCAATATGAAAAGAAAGACAGTTTGGAAATGGAGGCATACATATTTTTAACAAAACAAAAAGAACTGATTGGCTGTTTCATACCATTCTAGAAAAAAAACTAGGCTGTATGTGTAAATTAATAGAAGCATGTTTTGTATTGGTACAAAAAAATGTGTAACCAAAGAACAGTACTATGGATTTGCTGTAAGGTTTGAAAAGTCAAGCACTCTTGCTCTGTGGAATTGAAACATTGTGTGGCGAACTTCTGACCTAACTCCACACAGCAGTGTTCCATGAGCTGTTGCTATGGTAGCAGGCAGAAGTCAAGTTGGGGGAAGGGTACTAGGCAGAAGTCAAGTTGGGGGAAGGGTACTTTTGGAAAAGGGTTGGTTTTCAACCAATAGAAATGTGTGATTACATTTGAAAAAAAGGGGGAAGCACTGAGATTTGAAACTTACAAGTATATGTGTGGAAAAAAAGAGGGAAAGTTTGCCATTATCTGGTTCTGCTGAGAGGAGAGAGGTGAACACAACAGAGATCCTGGCTCTGATAATCTGCTGTTTGAGTGTCACATTTCTTTCACAACTAACTAATTTTAAAGGTGAGTTTACAGTTTGAGAGGGGATGTATGTGGTAACTTAAGAAATGAATAATAGAAATGGGAATTGTTTTTGTTGTAGTTACACATGGTGGTTTCATAATGTGTCAGTCTGTAAAAGTGATTTACACTTGCCCCGAAAAAAAAAAGAGCAGTAAGTGTGCTTTCAAATTGGCAAAGAAATTTCGTTTTGGGACTAATGTGAAAACATGACTCTGTGTGCATAGAGGAATTATAGGCAGAGATTTATTGCGTCTTGCTCTGGTGATTTCACAGTTGCATTAGATGGAAAGGGGGAGCGAATTTTTGGGGGAAGAAGCAGAGTCTTAGCACACACCCATGTGCTTGCCATGTATAGTCATGCACAGTATTTACAAGCGAGTGGGGTTTTCAGGTTTCAGTCTGTAATGCAAATACATTCAGCATCACTAAGGCTGGTTGCCCTTGCTGGAGTGTAGGCAGTCACCGAGAATACACATGGTGGTGGTCTGAAAAAACAGCTTGGACATGTGCATTTAAATAAATAAAAAAAAAAGGTTTCATAATGTGTCAGTCTGTAAAAGTGATTTCCAATTGTAAAAAGTGATTTTCACTTGCCCCGAAAAAAAAAAGAGCAGTAAGTGTGCTTTCAAATTGGCAAAGAAATTTCGTTTTGTGACTAATGTGAAAACATGACTCTGTGTGCATAGAGGAATTATAGGCAGAGATTTATTGCGTCTTGCTCTGGTGATTTCACAGTTGCATTAGATGGAAAGGGGGAGCGAATTTTTGGGGGAAGAAGCAGAGTCTTAGCACACACCCATGTGCTTGCCATGTATAGTCATGCACAGTATTTACAAGCGAGTGGGGTTTTCAGGTTTCAGTCTGTAATGCAAATACATTCAGCATCACTAAGGCTGGTTGCCCTTGCTGGAGTGTAGGCAGTCACCGAGAATACACATGGTGGTGGTCTGAAAAAACAGCTTGGACATGTGCATTTAAATAAATTAAAAAAAAAGGTTTCATAATGTGTCAGTCTGTAAAAGTGTTTTTCACTTGGCCCGGAAAAAAAAAGAGCAGTAAGTGTGCTTTCAAATTGGCAAAGAAATTTCGTTTTGGGACTAATGTGAAAACATGACTCTGTGTGCAGAGAGGAATTATAGGCAGAGATTTATTGCGTCTTGCTCTGGTGATTTGACAGTTGCATTAGATGGAAAGGGGGAGCGAATTTTTGGGGGAAGAAGCAGAGTCTTAGCACACACCCATGTGCTTGCCATGTATAGTCATGCACAGTATTTACAAGCGAGTGGGGTTTTCAGGTTTCAGTCTGTAATGCAAATACATTCAGCATCACTAAGGCTGGTTGCCCTTGCTGGAGTGTAGACAGTCACCGAGAATACACATGGTGGTGGTCTGAAAAAACAGCTTGGACATGTGCATTTAAAAAAATTAAAAAAAAAGGTTTCATAATGTGTCAGTCTGTAAAAGTGTTTTTCACTTGGCCCGGAAAAAAAAAGAGCAGTAAGTGTGCTTTCAAATTGGCAAAGAAATTTCGTTTTGGGACTAATGTGAAAACATGACTCTGTGTGCAGAGAGGAATTATAGGCAGAGATTTATTGCGTCTTGCTCTGGTGATTTCACAGTTGCATTAGATGGAAAGGGGGAGCGAATTTTTGGGGGAAGAAGCAGAGTCTTAGCACACACCCATGTGCTTGCCATGTATAGTCATGCACAGTATTTACAAGCGAGTGGGGTTTTCAGGTTTCAGTCTGTAATGCAAATACATTCAGCTTCACTAAGGCTGGTTGCCCTTGCTGGAGTGTAGCACTCTGGACATGGACTTTTTAAAAAATCTGAAAAGTGGTTTCATAATGTGACAGTTTGTAAAAGTGATTTTCACTTGCCCAAAAAAAAGAGCAGTTTGTGTGCATTCAAATTGGCAAAGAAATTTCGTTTTGTGACTGTTGTGAAAAGAAATGTAGTAATATATTTAAATACAATAAAGGATTTTTTTTTAGTTTTTTTCAGGTATTGCTGAAGAACAGTGAACAAAATTTAAGATGCCTACAAAATCTAGAGTTCAAAAAACGCTAAAAAAAAAACTATATTTGAAGACAACTGGAGGACCAAAGTTAGTAGAAGATGCTCATGTTGGGAAAAAGAAAAAATCTTCTGGTAAGCAGAAAAAACAATTTCTTAAAAAAATATTCAAAACAAAGAAAAATGTACAAAATGTCTGTCCTGGAAAGAATGTAACAAAACGAAGAGAACAGCAAAAAATTGAGAATTTAGTTAATGCAAATATACCTTCTGCAACTGAAAAGTTTTACATAAACAGAAAAACAGCGTTTAAAGAGATACGTAGAAAAATGTTTCAGAGAAGAGTTATGTCCAATTTGATAAAGGATGTGAAGAAATATAAGCAAAAGGCTAAATTTTATAAGAGAAAAAAAGAAATTGAAGCCATTGCAGCAAAAGCATTAGAATTAAAAAGGAAACTATTCATTTTAATTTTGAATAGGATGCGTACATTAGATAAAATGGTTAATGTACTGAAATCACAAAGCAAAAGCAAAAGAGTAGTGAACAGAACAAACTTTTGTAAAGTGTTTTTAGGAAAGTGGATGCATAGTTCAAGTAGTGAACCTTTTTTTAATGAAGAGAGCTATTTTCAAAGTAATAGTTTGCTGCATGCAGTTGACACCAGAGGTCGTTCATACGAAGTAAAAAATGGTTGCATAATGGAGAAGGAGATAATGGTTCCAAGAGATGAGGTACAAGTGATGGCAGATGAGGCAATGGGGAGACGTCCTAAAGCCCCAGTGTACACTTGGAATTGTAGTAGTATTTGCACTGTGCGTCAGGAATCTATTGACAGATTTCGAGAGTTTCTAAGAGAATATAGCAAAAAAAGTGTAAAACAGAAGATTAAGGTGCTTCAAAGTCTGGATCCATGCAGAGTGAGAGAGAATACTGGTTTGCAGGGTCATTCTCTGGCTTGTCTATCTAGAAAAGTGTGCAATAGTGTTTTCCATCATTTTAGGATGCTGGCTGTTCATCATACTGAAATGAGAAAGTTTGTGAGACGGTTGTATTTTGCCAAAAGTCCAGCAATAAAGTTAAATGAATTGAATAGGGCTCTGTTCCGAGGAACGGTATCAGATGTAGAGAAGGTTGTTGATGAAATTCAGTTTTGTTACTTTGGTCCTGAACAAAACAGTGCAGAGAAGGACACCGTAAATGAGGAAGAAGTGGAAGAGAATGTAGAACCTTCTGTAAGTAAGACATTTAATGATCACATAACAAAATTTGCAATAGTCTCTAATGAAAGACCAAATGTTACTTGTATTTGTTGCCGCAGAACTCATTATAGAAAACAAACTAGGAATGTTGATCTCTACAGAAAGAGTGAAAATGAAGATAATTATAAGTGGAAGGATTTTGCCACATATATATTTCTTGAAAATTGTTTTGAATTGGGTGAAGATCAGCGTATTTGTAAATACTGTTACAACAAGTTAGAGGAAAATAGAATGCCGACCAGAGCTGTACATAATAATTTAGAATTGGATGCTATTCCTGCTGAACTTTCTGAATTAAATACATATGAGTCTATACTCATTCAATGTGTTCATCCGTTCCAGACCATAGTACGTATGGAGCCCAAAACTGGTAAATTACCTCCTTCAGATTTACTGAGAGGTTTAAAAGGTAGAGTGGTGTATTTGCCCTTGGATTTGAAAAAAAATATGGAAACTATTGATGCGGATACTTTGGAAACTGAACCATTAATTATTCTGGTTAATGGTGTACCTACAAAGAATAAGAAGATTTGGCAGGAGCTGGTAGATGTGCGGAAAGTACAAAGAGCAAATTTGTATTTGAAAAAAAATAACAAATGGTATGAATCAATTTATATAGAAGAAGAAGAAGAAGACGAAGATTTTCAAGAAGACACAGAAACACCAACTGGACAAATTGAAAAAGTGGACAAGACTAAGGAAGAAGAAATTTATGAACATTTTAGCATACATCCTCTTCATTCGAAAGAAGTTATGGGAGACAATATTGATCTCTTTCAGATGAAGAAAGCAAAAGGAACTCCCGTGAGTGTATGGGAGGAGAGCTTGGAAGCTCGATGTTTTCCCCAGCTGTTTCCTACGGGAAAAGGAGGACGATACGATGAACGTCCAGAACAGATTCCAGCTTCAGAGTATCGGACTACAAGACTATATGCTGAAGATCCCAGATTTCGACAAAGTATTCCTTATTTGTTCCATCTTTTATTTGAAAGCGACTTGTCTGCACTGTCTTATGCAGTAAATCACATTTTAAAAAGTGGAGTACATTTACAAAATGTGTCTGCTAAGGATTTTATGGAGAAAGTGCAGCACCGAGATGATCATTTGGAAACACAACTGATCAATCTGATGGCTTGTCAGCGTGGGACAAATGAATATTGGTACCGACGCCATGGTGAACTAAAATGCATGTTACGCAATTTAGGAACACCAACATGGTTCCTTACCCTAAGCTGTGCCGAGTACGCTTGGGATGATTTACTGGATTTTCTACGAGAGGCCAATTCAAACATTAAAAACATCGAATACAAGACAGCAGGAGAACTGTGCTCATTGGATCCGGTTAATGTTTGCAGATATTTCAATCATAGATTTGAGGCTATGATGTCCTTCATCTGCAATAAAAAAAATCCACCCCTTGGAGAAGTAGTGGATTTCTTTTGGAGAAAAGAGTACCAGGCAAGAGGTGCTCCTCATATTCATATGCTGTTGTGGATCAAGGATGCCCCAAAGTTTGGAACAGATACTGATGAAGCAGTGTTATCTTACATTGAAGAATATGCAACATGTGCTATACCAAAAAGCACAGAAGAGAAAAAGTTAAAGGAGCAAGTTTTACGTTTCCAAAGTCATCGGTGTGGAAAATACTGTCGACGGAAATACAAGAGCAAAGAAAAATACTACTCTAAATGTCGATTTGGATTTCCTAGACCTGTTCTTTCAAATGGAAGAGTAAACAGTTTTATGTCAGCTGTGAGACATACTATCACAAGAAAATCACCTAAGAATACCTACAACCTTAAAAGAAAAGAAGAATCAAAAAATATAAATGACTACAACCCAGTCATTTTATCCATGTGGAACGCTAACATGGATATACAGTATGTAGCTGACAATTCCATTGCTGTTGCACGATATGTAACGTCTTACATTACGAAATCAGAAAAAACAGAATTGAAGGAAATGTGGGAAGAGATTTCTCACGAGAAGACTGTCAGTAAGAAGCTGTACAGTTTCAGTTTGAAGATGTTATCGCATCGAGAAATTGGATCCTACGAATGTTCAGATAGGTTATCTTCTGCAAGTCTCTACTCGAAGTCAAGAAGAATAATTTGGGCAAGTTTAGGCCTTGCAGCAATGAGAAATCGGGTACTGAAATCTGTTGGAGAAATTGAATATTTGGCTGAGAATGACCCAGAAAGTACAGATATATTGAAAACAAACATGTTGGACACATATTATCCCAAGAGAAGTCATCATCTGGAGAACATGTGTCTCTATGAAGTGTTGCAGAACTACATTTATTCACGGAAAGCTGCAGAAGACATTAATAATGGAAAATATAAAGTTGTTGGTGAAGAAGGATGTTTGGTGAAGCAAACCAAAGGAAGTTTGATAAATCACCGGAAGCTGAGTTGCGACACTACCGACAAGAAATAATTTTACTACTTGGCTCTTTTACAGTTGTTTAAACCATGGCGTACAGAGGATGAACTACTGGGAGAATTTCAAAGCTATGAGGATTCATTTAATGCTTGCAAAGACAGCATACAATGCAATACATTCACAACTTATCTGCAAATGTTAAATGAAGAAATTGAACAGGAAACTACAATTGCAGCAGAAATAGCTAGAGACAGTTCTCAGGACAGCCAAAGTTCAGGAACACACAGTCAAGATCCCCTAGGACAACCAATCGTTGAAAATGAAGCATCAATAGCCATGAATGAAGTGGAAACGGCTATGAATCAAGCTCAAGAAGAATTTATAGACTTAGAAAATTTGGAAAGACAACTGAATCAAGAGCAGCAACAAATTTATGAAGAGATCAAAAACAAAATTGATCACGGATTTCTACATGTAAAAAAAGAGTGCTCATGCACATCATTTCATCCAATCAGGATGTATGTAAGCGGACAAGCTGGCACTGGAAAAAGTTTCCTAATTAAAGTTATCAGAAGCTACCTAAAGCAAAAAACGGATTCTACTTTGTCTTGTGTGGTTACTGCTCCAACTGGGTTAGCAGCATATAACATAAAAGGAATCACCTTACATCGTTTGCTAATGTTACCAGTGGAGCATGAGAACAAAATACAATTCAACAAGCTAACTGGAGAAGCATCCTTGGAAGTTTCACGAGTATTGAAGAAGATGCAAGTTCTCATTATTGATGAGGTGAGCATGGTATCAAACTTAATGCTTGCCTTTGTGCATTTAAGAATGCAGCAAATTTTGAAGACAGACTATGACGTGTTATTTGGTGGAAAACACGTCATAGTTTTTGGAGATCTTTTGCAACTTACTCCAGTTAAAGGACAACCAGTGTTTAATACTGTGACACATGAAGACACGAAGAAGTCATTGGGAAGCATCGGAAATACAAATATTTGGTCCTTCTTTGAGTACAAGGAACTTACAACTAATATGAGGCAAGCAAACGATGAAGAATATGGAAGTATTCTGAAAGATATCAGAATTGGACTACTCACAGAAGTTGGCAAAAAAGCATTACAGAGTCGGCTGCTACATAATTTATTTCCAAAGGAAGAAATAGTTGCAGAGAAAATATACAAGAATATTGCAGAAAACAAAAGTGTCATCTGCTTAATGCCAACTCTACGTGAATGCTCAATATTTAATGAGGAGCTTTTGAAATTGGAAAAGGAAGAGATCAGGAAATTGGAAGCAGTGGACAAAATTGAGGATGGAAGAATTACTGTCACAGTAACAGGCAAACTGAAAAATACATTGGACTCACTAGAGAAGAACATCTCCAAAACAGCTGGATTAGAAAAAAATCTATATGTTTGCATGAACTGTAGAGTGTTTTTAAGGAGAAATTTGGATGTTGAGAAAGGTTTAGTTAATGGAGCGATGGGAAGAGTTGTGGGTTTTATTAATTATCAGAAAAAAGAAGGAATTGAATGTTTAAAAATAAAATTTGATCAGATAGATGAAGTTAAAGATATTTGTCGTTGTACAGTTCGTTTTATGCTTGTGAAAGACTTATATGTACGTAGGAAGCAGTTTCCGTTTTCTCTAGCATATGCTGTAACTATTCACAAGTCTCAAGGATTGACTGTAGATTGTGCATTTGTGAACATTGGTTCAACTGTGTTCAAAGAAGGTATGGCATATGTTGCTTTGTCACGAGTCAAAACATTATCAGGTTTATTCATGATAGACTTTGAAGAATCAAAAGTTAGTGCTGATACAAATTTTGTAAAGGAGTATAATAGATTAAGAAGAAGCTATGCTCCTCATTTAGGTCAGTATCCTGTGTTGGAGAAACGTGTAGTTTCTCGTAAAAGGAAAAATGAGAATATCTGTAGTGAAGATGTAGAGAAGAGGAAAAAAAAGAGGAGTGATGTAATTGCAAGCAAAAAGAAAAAGGAAAATGAAGAACAGGTTGTAGGATGTCATTTTGAAAATAGCTCTGGTGTCAACTGCTACGCAAATGTAGTGCTGAATGTAGCATTTTATCTGGAAAGTTTGCAAGAGCAGATAATAGTAAATCGGGGAAAAAGATTCTGTTCAGAGCTGAGTCTCCTTTTTCAAAAGCTGAGTAAAGATAAAACTCAAATAGAAAGTGCTACTGACATTAGAAAACTTTTAGATGTATGTTCAGGACGAACACAGTTTTCTCAAAATGAACAGCAAGATGCACATGAATTTTTGATGTATTTTCTTCAGGTAGTGGAAGAAGAAGGAGTTCCCATTGACATTTTTTTTGGTCTCTCTTATAAATGGGAACATAGTTGTGATAATTGTTATAATATAAGTGGCTCTATTGTTGATAATGAAAGGTTTATTTATTTGACATTGCCAGAGAGTAAAACAGTCACTTTTGCAAAATTAGTTAAAGATGCTAATCATAGCATGAAATGTGGTGAGTGTAATTCTGACATGTTTTCAACATTAATTTTAAAGGAATACGGACAGTATGTAATTTTAATGATGCAACGATGTAGAGCTGATGGTTCAAAATTGGATACTTTAATAAAGAAGTTTACAGGACAGCAATTATCAATTTCAGGAAAAACTTTTGTAACTGTTGCAATAATTTTCCATGATGGACCTACTGTTACTTCTGGACATTACACAGTTTATCTTAAATGTGAAAAAGGCTGGACACTGTGTAATGATTCTCAATTGATTTTCAAACAACGTTTGCCTTTTGATTTAGCAAATTCATATCTAATCTTCCTGAAACCTAAATTTTAGAGAGACTTGGCAAGATCTGGACAAAACAATTTTACCATTTTACTGGATTACCATTGCAATTTTGTAAAAAATTTTTTTTTTAAATTATCATTTGGCCTAATGGAAAGATAACCAATTGTAATGTGGACTTTTTTAAATTTTAATGAAATTTTGAAAAACCAATAATTTTGAGATTATCGGTAACTTCTGCACATTTTATATTTTGGAATGTTATTGGACTGCCATTGGAAATTTTTTCAAAAATGATTTAAAAAATTACTATTTGGCCATGTGGAAAAGTAACCAATTCTATTGTGGACTAAATAAATTAATCAAAAAATTTTCATGAACCAAAATGTTACAGAGAATCTGTGAGATCTGGACAAATTAAACTTTAGAATTTTATTGGATTACCGTTGGTAATTTAATCCAAACAAAAATTTAAAATTACTATTTGGCCTAAAGGAAATGAAATCAGATGTTTTTTGGAGTTATTTGAGATATAATATTGTGATTATACTTCTGAAACAAACATATCAGACGGTATTTTAAAGGAATAAGTATTGGTATTAGATGATATTTTTTTACAATATTATGCATTTCTATAATGTTAAGTTTAAGTAAAAAAAGAATCAGGGCTTTTTTAATACAATCTTTGTGATTGGTATTTTTTTTTGCCCGCTGTAAAATGATGAATGCAATTGCTTTCACAATTTATAGTGAAATGCAATATATTCTGAAAACAGCAAAAATAAGGCAAAAATATTTTTTGGGAAAAAATGTAAATATGTGTACTGTATTATAAAAAGTTTTTAAAATATTAATACTTTTTCCTTTTTTTCCAGATAGATATAGAAAATTTACGAAAACTACAAACATTTTTAAAACTATTTTTTAAAAAAAGAAATGAATAAATATTTTTTCAGTGAGTATGGTAAGTCAATAATAATAATTGTAGTCTCTCAAGGTCAATGTAATGTCATAAATGATTTTTAGTGTTTTTAAAAAAAAAAAAAAAAAAAAGTACGCGCACCGTACGCGTACGGTAAAAAAAAATAAAAAAAAGTTTTAAAAAACATAAGTAAAAAAAAGATGAAAGATAAGGTTGGCTCTTAAAAGAACCGTTGTGTTCATGCAGGGACAGAGGAAAGAAAGATTGGGAATATTAGACGGTACGACAACTGTGCTGATCTATTTTACTGTTCACCAGGGAAACACTGGTCTCCCTATAAGTAATTAGATCGTGACAAGTGGCGCACCGTACTTCAACCCTCGCAAACCGAGGGTTAATTTCCAGAGGGCCAGCAAAAGGAGATTCTCCCCCCACAGATGAAGGGCTCACCTGACCTGCAGAAGAAGGAGTCAGCCCTGCAGATGATGGTCCAGGCTGAGCTGCTGTGGATGTACTGGCTCGTCTTTCTGAAGAGTTACCTCCAAAAAGATGACCATGTGTCCTTCTGTGTACATCCTGGAGGTGTCTCTTCATGGTGTGATTCCCAAAGGAATACTTCCTGTCAGGATTACCTCTAGAAAGTACACGCTGACACAGCCTGCATGTAACTAAGGGTGCATTCACCTTTTGCTGGCCTTCAGGAAAAGTAAAATAATCCCAAACATAAGAAGGCTTTTGTTTCCTCGCTCTCTGCCTCAAGACAGTGCTGCTGGTGCTAGCCTCACTCTCAGAAGGGCTCTGCTGTTCTGCCATCGTATCCCAAAGACAAACCAGCTCCTTCTCCCAAGGGATCACAAGCAGAAATGAGGGGAATGGGTGTGGTGTAGGAGAGTTCTAGAACTGAAAGTAGTTTCAACCAATCAAAAGTTGTGTTTCATGATCACATGACCTACCGTACGCTTACGGTACGCTTACGGTACGCTTACGGCAAAAAGTACGCATGCGCGTAAAAAAGACACGCGCTTGCGCGCATGTGCATAACAGTCACTCCCCGACACTTCCGCGTAAAGTGCGCGCGTGGCGTAAGCGCGCACGCGTCCCACGCGCAGTACGCGCGGCTACGCAAAGTGCGTAACTATACGCAAGCAGCGTAGAAAGATTACGGACGTTGCGTAAACCGTACGCTTACCGTGAGCTTACGGTACGCGTACTAAAAAAAAAAAAAAAAAAAAAAAAAACTGGAAATAAATTTTACATGTTTATTTTAAAAAATATATAAAAAAAACATATTAAAGAATTTTAAAAATTTAAGCATAGTCTTTATAAAAGGTAAGAAAATTAAATTAAAAATATGTTAGAAAAAATTGAAGAATAAAAAAAAAAATAAGAATTTTAAAAACCTTGCAAATTCACTGAAAAAACCATGGGTTTCAAACACGTTATAGTTAGGAATTAGCATTTAAAAAACCGTACAAATTCACTGAAAAAAACATGGGTTTCACACACGTTATAGTTAGGAATTAGCATTTAAAAAACCTTAGAAATTCAGTGAAAAAACCATAGGTTTCACACATGTTATAGTTAGCTGGACATTTTACTCGTAAAAAACCAATGAAATTGCCCCGTTATAGTTAGTTCAGCTAACTATAACTCGCGCGCCCGCAATGCACTGCTGATGACGTCACATATTACATCACTCATGACATGGTCAGTGACATCACTCATGACATCACTGATGACATCTCAAATGACATCACTGATGACCTCACTGATGACATCATCCTTGTGATAGAGTGGCAGACCTCCTCTCACCCTAATATAACCTTTGATACACACATTCAAAAATAGAGACTAAAATTTTCAAAACAATGGACATACCAATACCAGTTACAACAACCTATTCAGTAATTCTAAGATCCACATAAACATCCACTCATTCACCAACAGTCCAATACAGTCACTCATACATGTACTCACTCATCATATGTACTCATACACCTATACATCCTGTTACACAATGCCACTCATCCACAGAGTTACTCACACACATAGTCACTCATGCTAATAAAGAATCAAACATACATTTACTAACATATACAGTTATACACACACCACCACACTTACTTCTACAGAAACTTACACATACTTAGGTGCCAATTCCGATCCGGTAAAAAAATTCCCCGTCCGACTCGTATCCGGATTTTTTTCCGTCCGAATCGTCAAAGTAGCGTACAAACTGCCAAGTACGATTCGAACGGAAAAAAGTCCATACGAATCGCATTGGGAAGATTTCCCCACACGTCCTCGGGTCGGGAAAAGTCACCGACACGTCCCCGGGCGAGAAACCCACCGTGCGGAAAAATAAAGTCCGACTGCGCAAGTACGATCCCTCCCGTCCTCCCCATTTCACAACCGTACGCAAAAAACACCGTCCGAACCGAACTCCCATAGCAACCATGGAGACATGTGCCCGCATACGCGCCGAACACCCCACCACCCCCCGCCCGCGTATGTACGCCCCGAACCCCCACCCGTGTATGTACGGACCGAACCCCCACCCCAGCAGAGTATGTACGCCCCGAACCCCCACCCGTGTATGTACGCACCAAACACCCACCCGTGTATGTACGCCCCCGAACCCCCCCCCAGCCGTGTATGTACGCACCGAACCACCAGCCGTGTATGTACGCCCCCGAACCCCCCCCAGCCGTGTATGTACGCACCGAACCACCAGCCGTGTATGTACGCACCAAACCCCCCCCAGCCGTGTATGTACGCACCGAACCACCAGCCGTGTATGTACGCCCCCGAACCCCCCCCCAGCCGTGTATGTACGCACCGAACCACCAGCCGTGTATGTACGCACCAAACACCCACCCGTGTATGTACGCCCCCGAACCCCCCCCAGCCGTGTATGTACGCACCGAACCACCAGCCGTGTATGTACGCCCCCGAACCCCCCCCAGCCGTGTATGTACGCACCGAACCACCACCCGTGTATGTACGCCCCCGAACCCCCCCCAGCCGTGTATGTACGCACCGAACCACCAGCCGTGTATGTACGCACCAAACACCCACCCGTGTATGTACGCCCCCGAACCCCCCCCCAGCCGTGTATGTACGCACCAAACCCCCACCCCAGCCGTGTATGTACGCACCTAACCACCAGCCGTGTATGTACGCCCCCGAACCCCCCCCAGCCGTGTATGTACGCACCGAACCCCCACCCCAGCCGTGTATGTACGCACCTAACCACCAGCCGTGTATGTACGCCCCCGAACCCCCCCCAGCCGTGTATGTACGCACCGAACCACCACCCGTGTATGTACGGACCGAACCCCCACCCCAGCCGTGTATGTACGCACCAAACCACCACCCGTGTATGTACGCCCCCGAACCCCCCCCAGCCGTGTATGTACGCACCGAACCACCAGCCGTGTATGTACGCACCAAACCCCCACCCGTGTATGTACGCACCTAACACCCACCCCAGCAGAGTATGTACGCACCGAACCACCAGCCGTGTATGTACGCACCAAACTCCCACCCGTGTATGTACGCACCTAACACCCACCCCAGCCGTGTATGTACGCACCGAACCACCACCCGTGTATGTACGGACCGAACCCCCACCCCAGCAGAGTATGTACGCCCCGAACCCCCACCCGTGTATGTACGGACCGAACCCCCACCCGTGTATGTACGCCCCCGAACCCCCCCCACCCGTGTATGTACGCCCCCGAACCCCCCCCAGCCGTGTATGTACGCACCGAACCACCACCCGTGTATGTACGCACCAAACACCCACCCCAGCCGTGTATGTACGCACCAAACCCCCACCCCAGCCGTGTATGTACGCACCAAACCCCCACCCCAGCCGTGTATGTACGCACCTAACCACCAGCCGTGTATGTACGCCCCCGAACCCCCCCCAGCCGTGTATGTACGCACCGAACCACCACCCGTGTATGTACGCACCAAACACCCACCCCAGCCGTGTATGTACGCACCAAACCCCCACCCCAGCCGTGTATGTACGCACCAAACCCCCACCCCAGCCGTGTATGTACGCACCTAACCACCAGCCGTGTATGTACGCCCCCGAACCCCCCCCAGCCGTGTATGTACGCACCGAACCACCACCCGTGTATGTACGCACCAAACACCCACCCCAGCCGTGTATGTACGCACCGAACCACCACCCCACCAGGGAATGTACGGACCGCACCCCCACCAGTGCATGTACGGACCGTACTGACGCCAAAAAAACACGTACTGAACCCGGACAAACCATATTTACACAAGGAGAGTCAAGTAGAGTTTCCCCACACCACCAAACAGGCCCAACAACCCCACAAACATCACATACACTCACCTGCAACTGCCAAACTGCCAAACAGAGGCCCAAAACTCAATCACTCCTCATAACACACCCACACAAATTTCAAACACAGCCACACCCACAAATGGACCAATAAAAATGGACCACACACACAAACCATGAGCCTTTGCAACAGACCCACTGCTGCCAGAGCCCACAGACGACCCACACCACCATACTTGAACCTCACACTTGCATACCTTCACACAACCACCTACACAAACACCCCCTCATCACATTCACACACACACCTCCACTACCACACCCACACACCCACAGCCATCCACACCCACACCCCCACAACCACACCCCACGCCATGTCCACCACCAAGAATCCAAAGTTCACAAAGGAGGAGCTGGAGATCCTTGTCGACGAAATCCTCAGAGTCGAGCCACAGCTCTTTGGGACATTGGTCAGACAGACCAGCATATCCGAAAAAACCGCCATGTGGCAGAGGATCGTCGATTCTGTGAATGCTGTTGGGACAACCAGAAGGACCAGGCACGAGTGCCAATCCAGGTGGTACGATCTGCGGAGGACGGTCAAGAGGAAGATGACTGACAATCACAACCAGGGGAACATCACTGGAGGAGGGCCGCCCCCCAGACCGGTACAATACCATCCCTGGGAGGAGAAGGTGATGTCCACGCTGGCGGTGGAGGGACTACACGGACTGCCAGGACTCCCAGACCCTGGTGAGTACACAAACAACTCACCTCACATGGGGGGGATGCCATACACAATCAATCATGCATGCCACCCCCCCCCAAGCCACCACCGGACACAACAACACTCCACAAACACACACATGCCACTGGCGCCTCCATGCCCCATGCATCAATCAGGGCCATGCCAAGTCACAGGCCACACAAAACACCAACACAACACAGGATGTGGTCGATGCTGGGAGTGGGGGCAGCAAAACTAACATTGAGCAACTCACAAGCACACAACAATGCCCTCAGCCCATATGGCCCAGGGCACAGCCATACAAACTGTGTGTACCCACACAGTACTGTCTTGCCTGCAAATGATGGCTGCCATGCAGGATGCCATGGGTCTGAAGGCACAATTTGCACATAACAGCAGACAATGAAGATGCATCGCTCTGATAGAGTCTCAGCACACACCGCCACAGCAGCAGCCTACACTCAGACACACTGCCCAATGGGTGCCCGGAGAACAGGGACTAACTCACATGAACAAGCCAATGGCCATTCAAAGACCGGCTAACTGTGTGTGCCCAGGAAGCTGGCCTGAGGTGACAGAGAGTGACAAAGAGAGGGAGGGAGAGGGGGAATGAGAGGGAAGGAGACAGAGGGGGGACACAGGGAGACAGACAGAGGGAGGGAGTAGGGTGACAGAGGGAGACCGACAGAGGGAGGGAGGAGGGTGACAGAGGGAGGGAGGAAGGGAGACACAGGGAGACTAAATCACCCTTGGGTGGTGTGGCCATGTCCACTCGTCAGCCGGTGGACTGTGTGCATGCAGACCAGGTCTGGCAGTGCCTCAACCCCCCCTTCCGTAGATGAAGACCGGTCAATCTGTGCACGAGTCCATCCGTGCTGCAGGCACAGACCTAACCACACACCCAGTATACCCACCCACCGTGTCGGTAAGAACCCTGTCACAAATGCTTCAGTCCCCTACCTGCAACATCAAATTGCCTTGCCAAAACACCATTTGGCCACGTACAGTGCAACACGTAAGGCGCCTCTGCATGGCTCGCTACGCCCGCACACCACACTGCTGACTGTGTACCCAAATAGATGCATCAACTAAGATTGTGTCTCACACATGCGTAAAGCCCTGACAGCTGTGGCCAAGGGACATAGCCATGCACAAGTGCACTGTGAGAGGAATGCAGGACAGATCCAACTACCCAGAGGAAGAGTGCCAAATCAGAAATGCATGCAACATGGATGCCACATGTGACACTGTTAACATTGTCTCTCTCACACACAGGTCAACGTCGACGAACACCCCCCAACACTGGGGGGGAAGTCACACAGGACCAGGCTCCGCGGGATGATGACCCCACCGCCAGCGATGACTCTCACCACTCCGTGGATGACCCAGACCAACCTGGCCCCTCTGGTGTCCAACCACCTGCAGCACCTGCGTCAGGTACAACTGTGCCAACCACCACCCCCATTCCTGCCACATCCCAGGAGACGTCCAGGAGCCCTGCCCGCACACGACCACCCAGCCAGTCTGCCCAGGAGGGACACGGTCCTCCGGGCACCCAGGAGGAGGCAGGCGGCAACGCAGATGCCATCCCTCAGGGGTCCCGGAGACCCGATGCACCCACAACGGCAGGCCAGGTGCACGTGGGCAGGGGTGGCGGGAGTGGAGGACGGCGGAGGCGCGAACCTGACCAGGCAGCTCAGGACCCGGTAGTGTCCCAGGTCAGCAACATCCTGGATACATACCGGCGTGACACCAGGGGCATGGACCAGATTGCGTCCACCCTCAATGACATCAAGGGGACCCTCCAGGAGATGAAGACCCTGCAGTCCCAGCAACATGCCTGTCAACTGCAACACCAAGGAAGGATGGAGGATAGACAGGCTGAGCTCGTGGCGGTGCAAACCCAAATGACCGGTGTACTCCGTCGGATTGCCGACAACATGGGCAACCCTCCCTGTGGCACCAGGCGAAGGCCATTACCAGACACAGGGAGGGATCAGGAGGAGGAGGATTCATCCGACGGAGCGTCACAGACATCGTCACGGACTGCTTCCGAGGGTCCCCGCAGGAAGGTGGGTCGTCCACGAAAAAGACTGTGAGAGTCAGCAGAACATCACCATCTCCCAGGTCACCTGGCCTGGCACCTGGCCCTCTGGCCCAATAGCAGCACATGACATTCTCTGCCACATGGACTTGCTGGTCACTGTCTGACCTATGTTGACGAAGACTGTGGCATGGACTCTGACATTTTGCTACGACAAGGATACCACAAGCGCGTGTACAGTCCGTACTACTGTGGCGTACGCATACGCCAGCGCCCTTATTGTGATCCGGACCGCACAAGCGCGTGTACAGTCCGTACTACTGTGGCGTACGCATACGCCAGCGCCCATATTGTGATCCGGACCGCACAAGCGCGTGTACAGTCCGTACTACTGTGGCGTACGCATACGCCAGCGCCCATATTGTGATCCGGACCGTACAAGCGCATGTACGGTCGGTATCACTGCTTGTGGGGTGCCTAGGGCGTGGAACGCACCGTACCTGTGTGTAAATGTATGAAAACACATAGGGGACACATGAGGGACAAGTATAAGGGCCTAAATGCCTGATGGTTGCCATGGAGACTGAGTTAAATTTTTGAATTTGAGCACCAGGTGCACAGCAGAAGTCAGTTTGAAAGCATCTACATTGTTGCAATGTGGATGTTGACTTGACATCATTATCAAAACTGAAACCATGCAAAGCCACACACTGGGGTAGGTTTGAAGGGATTGGATGAAACGTAGGATGCTAATGTGACTGACCAATCAATCTGTACTCCTATACATGAACAGGCCAGCCAGGCATATATAAGGCAGCCAGGTCCCATGAGAGAGCACTTGCCTGCACATCCATTCATCCATGACCACTGCTGCTGATAGTGATTCCTCTGGCACCATGTCCAGGACTGTGGAGAGGTCACAGCCATTCACCCAGGAGGAGAACCTTGCCCTGATAGATGTGATCCTCCCACAGTTCCAGAGCCTGTATGGTCGACCAGGGGTTCAGGTGAGTGCAGACTCCACTAGCTTAGACTGTGCCCCTTTTGTGTGACAGTGACTTCTGGCATTGTGTCCATGTGTGACAGACATGCACTGTTGTTTGGAGTGGGTCCCAGGGTGTGGAAGGCCTCATGTCACCCATGCAGAGCATGCTGTGTTTCCTGTGTGCACTCCTCACTTGCATAGTGCCTACTGTGACAATGAATGCAAGGTGCATGCCACATTCTGCCTGCATACTCCTCCTGGGGATGTTGTTTCCACAGTCCTGATGTGATCCTGTGTTCCCCCCAGTGTGACAGGTGTCAGTACCCATGGATGTGTGTTTGTTCAGTGTACCTGTGCTGTGAGTGTCCAAAGGCCGTGTTCGTCCCCTGCACATTGGTGTGTGTGTTAGTCCCCTGTCATGTGGGTGAGTGCATATGGGGAGTGTTGCACACAAGCAGCATGAGGGATGGATATGGCCTGGCCATCGGATGTGAGCAGGGAGCAGTGCTGTGTGCATGCCGTGCTGAGCCAGCCCCACACCTGTGACACCCCCGTCTACTGGCACATGGGCAGAGTGAGGTGTGTACCCGCAGTTGGCAATGCCATGTGATTGTCTTGTACCTGTGTGTGTCTGTGTACTCTGCTGAGGTAGCATCAGTGTGCTGGGGCAGGTGACTGCTGTGAGGTGCTGTACATAATCCTGGTGTAGCCTGTGAGGCACAGTGTGATCCCTGGTCAGTGAGTGTGTGGTACCCCTCATGCCACCCGTGTGCTTCCACTGGCACGTAGTGCATTTGGCCTTCCACAGTGGATAATGTCCCTATGACAAAGGTGCAATTAGTTGCATGCATACCATGGCCTGTTCATAATGAGGATTGTTCTATATGTGTGTCTCTGTGTCTTTGCTCATGTGGATTAATGTATTCTCTCTTTTGCATCCTCACAGGTAGGCGCCATTGCCAAGGGGGAGATCTGGAGGGAAGCCGTCAGTGCCGTGAGGGGTACAGAGGGTCGGAGGCGGAGCCTGTCTCAGGTGAGGAAACGCTGGCAGGACATCCGGTGCTGGACGAGGAGGATTGCACGGCTCCTGCTGGGGGACTCACCTGAGAGCCGTAAGAACCGTGGCCGCCGTCGTCTGACCCACATCCAGAAGCGTGTGCTGGCGGTGGTCTTCCCCGATATGGACAGGCGCCTACAGGAGAGGCAGCAGCAGGAAGGGGGTAGGTACATGTGTGTCAGGTGTGTGTCCCCAGCCAATGTAAGTGTGCAGTTGCATGGATACACTGCCAGGGTTTGATTGTGCAGTGCGTCAACTTCTCCACAAAGTAGCACAGTGCTGTTCTCACTCCCTCCCTTCCCCTCCTTGCAATGTGTTCCCTGGTCTGTCGCCACTCTTGCACACGGTTATTTAGGCAGGCAGTTCATGCAGGTGCCCTATGCTATCAGCATCATGTGTGGGGGTGATGTGCCACAGGTATGGGGACCTTGCGTGTGCCATGGCCAATTTCAGTCATTGTGGTGTCCATGTCACTTGGCACTGATTGTGAATCACGACATAGGGGTGTGTCTCCAAACTGTACAGCCTTCCAGCATGCATGTCCAATTGTGTGCCCTCTGACATGATGTGCCTGAGTGGGAGGCCTGCTAAGTGCAGGGACGGTTGCTTAATTTGCAGTCATGTCCATCCTGGACCATGGAGGAGTGTGGGCACTACTGTGCCCTGGGGCACCTCTTCCTAGGTATCATGTGCGTCATCCAACAATATGGCCATTCACTGTGTCTTTGCCATGGGTTGCGTAGGGTGGCATTGTACCCTGGGCTCAACTGTTAGGACCTACAGGTTGCTACATGTGTCCACTGTACAGGGGGACCCATTTTGCTTGTGCATACTCATAGTGGGCATTACCTGTGTGTGTTGTTGAGACAATCTGATGATGTTTGCCTGTCAATGATGTGTGGACATGGCCACCAGGGGCTGTGTGTGTACAGTCATGAATTAGTGGAGGCCATGTGTTTCCATCCCAGAGTAAGAGGTGTACATACTTCCTCCGTCTCAATGAGATTGTCTCAGGTGTGGGTGGTTTGTGCGTACAAGGCCTACATGTCAGAAGCTTCATCCTCCTTGCTGGGTTTAGCCTGTGTGTGATGTTTGACTGGACATACGCTCAAGGTGCAGTGACCCTGTCATGTGTGGCCTGGTTTCATGTATTGCCTTTGCAGCATGCGGCAAGAGTAAATGGATATGATTCATGCTCATCCCTTTTTGACGACGCAGTGTGGTGCAGGTGCTGTGCACATTTGTCCCCAGAGGCTGACTCCTCTCTAAAATTTCAGGTGCAGTGATTTGCTGTTGTGTCATGCTCTCCATTGTGTCTCAGTGGCATGGTGGGTAGAAAAACTGTGTTTTCCATGGCCTACATGTGTACATTGTTTTGTAGGTGTTACTCCTGTTGCTTTTCAGGCTATGCAATGTGACCTATGTATATTTGACTCATGTGACATAAGTGTACAGGTGTCTGATTTTCTCCTGTCTCTTCACCTTGCCCACAGCATCGCCGGGGGACACGGAAGGAGACACTAGCACGGACCGGGAGGAGAGATTGAGCACCAGTACCAGCAGTGCTGTCCTGTCTGGCACATGGAGTGGCACGGAGGCCGAAGGGAGTGAGGCGGAGGACCTGTTGACTGCCAACACAGACTATGACGCAGACGGGTCCGAGGCTGAGCTCCCAGAGGTGGCGGAGTCTGCCCCCCCAGCTGATGGCAGCCCTCCACATCCCCCCGCCACCTCAGGTTCCATCACCGGCCTCCCACATGCTCGTGGCCCTTCCCTCCGTGCTCGGTCCCCACATGTCTCCTTCCTGCCAGGCACCGCACCCCCTGCCCCTGTCACCACTGCTGCGGTGAGTGCGGAGTCTGTGGACATCCTGAGGCAGTTGCAGGTTGGTCAGACTGCGATGCTAAATGTCCTCCATGCCCACACCCAGGTGCTGACCCAGATGGAGGCATACATGGAGGGCATGTCGGCTGCGCAGTCTGACCAACGGCAGTTGCTGAGGTCCATAGACTCCACACTGACTGCAGCACTGGATCTCCTGCAGCGCTGCGTAACACCCCCTACCCCTGCCCCATCCACAATTCCCACTCCCGTGCCTGTCCCACGCACATCCAGACGTCAGCGTGCACGCACCCCAACAGACACAGGCACCACACCACCAGGGAAGGCGAAGCGCACACCTCCTGTCACGCACACACAGGGTGAGGAAGGCACACCCACTGGGTCGGGGGAGAAACGTAGAACACGCAGCCACAGTGGGAGTCCGCATTCCACACAACCCACTCCCTCCAAATCCACTCCCCTTAGCTCTCCTGGCCAACAGTCAGTGACAGCATCATCCACTGCGAGTGTGCCCCCCAGCCCCAGGATGACACCACCCCGCAAGCGGTGGAGGCGGGACCCGGCCAGGGGAGTTGAGTCCCCCACCCTGTCCACACCCTCCCCCAGTGGCGCTGCGACCCATCCCTTTGCCCCCCCCCCCTCCTTGGGGCCTGTGGTTGGTTTGGGTACGGGGGAGTCGCTGGGGGAACTTGCCGACGTGTGCAGCGCCATTCTGTCCTCCACCTTTGGCGCTGGCACCCCCCCTGTGGCAGATTCATCCCTCCCTGCACCCACAACACCTACCCTTTCCCCTCCTGTCCCTGCGGTGCCTGTTTCCACCCTCCCCCCTGATGCCCCCTCTTCTGTGGATGAAATAGACTTGTGAACTGTGCAGGTAAGCTAGGGGACACACGTCCCGATGTGTACCCCCCCCCCCGGACATTGCTGCTGGGCTGGCCCATGGCCCTTGTACATAGTGGACATTTTCTCTGATATATTTTCCTGCTGAATAAAGCCTTTTCTTTTTGTTTTGCACACTGATGCTTTCCTGGACTTGCTGTTGGTGCTGGTGCTCCCTGCGTTGGGGTGGTGATAATGTGTTAGGGGTCTGTGAAATGTTGGAGTGTGCTGCTCATGGGGTGTACCCTGCCATCTGCGTGCCATCACAAAGGTCTCTGCAAATGGTATTTGGTCATGTTTGCTCTCACTGTATGGTGACATTGTCCCAAGGTGTGTTCCATCCTCTGTGGCCCAGGCCATTTTTCCTGCAGGGTGTCTCCCAAATGCTGTGCTGTGCTGTGTCTACATTTCCTGGATGTGTGAGGGTTGCCTTTCAATATAGCCATGCTGGCTCAGCGATGGCTCCGCCTGCATCTGGGGTATCACCCTTGTAGGTCACTGAACTTGTTGATGGGGTATATTGTCCGATGTCTGGGCACTGCTGGGAGTGATAGGTACACACCCCTCCTGTGTCTGGGCACTGCTGGGAGTGATAGGCACACACCCCTCCTGTGTCTGGGCACTGCTGGGAGGACCCTGCACCCACCCCTCCTGTGTCTGGGCACTGCTGGGGGTGTTTTGCACACCCCATTCTTATAGCAGGTTCGGTGCGTACATGCACGGGTGGGGGTTGGGTGCGTACATACACGGGTGGGGGTTCGGTCCGTACATACACGGGTGGGGGTTCGGGGCGTACATACTCTGCTGGGGTGGGGGTTCGGTCCGTACATACACGGGTGGTGGTTCGGTGCGTACATACACGGCTGGGGTGGGTGTTAGGTGCGTACATACACGGGTGGGAGTTTGGTGCGTACATACACGGCTGGTGGTTCGGTGCGTACATACTCTGCTGGGGTGGGTGTTAGGTGCGTACATACACGGGTGGGGGTTTGGTGCGTACATACACGGCTGGTGGTTCGGTGCGTACATACACGGCTGGGGGGGGTTCGGGGGCGTACATACACGGGTGGTGGTTTGGTGCGTACATACACGGCTGGGGTGGGGGTTCGGTCCGTACATACACGGGTGGGGGTTCGGGGCGTACATACTCTGCTGGGGTGGGGGTTCGGTCCGTACACCGTACATACACGGGTGGTGGTTCGGTGCGTACATACACGGCTGGGGGGGGTTCGGGGGCGTACATACACGGGTGGGGGGGGTTCGGGGGCGTACATACACGGGTGGTGGTTTGGTGCATACATACACGGCTGGGGTGGGGGTTCGGTCCGTACATACACGGGTGGGGGTTCGGGGCGTACATACTCTGCTGGGGTGGGGGTTCGGTCCGTACATACACGGGTGGTGGTTCGGTGCGTACATACACGGCTGGGGTGGGTGTTAGGTGCGTACATACACGGGTGGGAGTTTGGTGCGTACATACACGGCTGGTGGTTCGGTGCGTACATACTCTGCTGGGGTGGGTGTTAGGTGCGTACATACACGGGTGGGGGTTTGGTGCGTACATACACGGCTGGTGGTTCGGTGCGTACATACACGGCTGGGGGGGGTTCGGGGGCGTACATACACGGGTGGTGGTTTGGTGCGTACATACACGGCTGGGGTGGGGGTTCGGTCCGTACATACACGGGTGGGGGTTCGGGCGTACATACTCTGCTGGGGTGGGGGTTCGGTGCGTACATACACGGGTGGTGGTTCGGTGCGTACATACACGGCTGGGGTGGGGGTTTGGTGCGTACATACACGGCTGGTGTGGTGGTTTGGTGCGTACATACACGGGTGGGGGTTTGGTGCGTACATACACGGCTGGGGTGGGGGTTTGGTGCGTACATACACGGCTGGTGTGGTGGTTTGGTGCGTACATACACGGGTGGGGGTTTGGTGCGTACATACACGGGTGGGGGTTCGGGGCGTACATACTCTGCTGGGGTGGGGGTTCGGTCCGTACATACACGGGTGGTGGTTCGGTGCGTACATACACGGCTGGGGTGGGTGTTAGGTGCGTACATACACGGGTGGGAGTTTGGTGCGTACATACACGGCTGGTGGTTCGGTGCGTACATACTCTGCTGGGGTGGGTGTTAGGTGCGTACATACACGGGTGGGGGTTTGGTGCGTACATACACGGCTGGTGGTTCGGTGCGTACATACACGGCTGGGGGGGGTTCGGGGGCGTACATACACGGGTGGTGGTTTGGTGCGTACATACACGGCTGGGGTGGGGGTTCGGTCCGTACATACACGGGTGGGGGTTCGGGGCGTACATACTCTGCTGGGGTGGGGGTTCGGTCCGTACATACACGGGTGGTGGTTCGGTGCGTACATACACGGCTGGGGGGGGTTCGGGGGCGTACATACACGGGTGGGGGGGTTCGGGGGCGTACATACACGGGTGGTGGTTTGGTGCGTACATACACGGCTGGGGTGGGGGTTCGGTCCGTACATACACGGGTGGGGGTTCGGGGCGTACATACTCTGCTGGGGTGGGGGTTCGGTCCGTACATACACGGGTGGTGGTTCGGTGCGTACATACACGGCTGGGGTGGGTGTTAGGTGCGTACATACACGGGTGGGAGTTTGGTGCGTACATACACGGCTGGTGGTTCGGTGCGTACATACTCTGCTGGGGTGGGTGTTAGGTGCGTACATACACGGGTGGGGGTTTGGTGCGTACATACACGGCTGGTGGTTCGGTGCGTACATACACGGCTGGGGGGGGTTCGGGGGCGTACATACACGGGTGGTGGTTTGGTGCGTACATACACGGCTGGGGTGGGGGTTCGGTCCGTACATACACGGGTGGGGGTTCGGGCGTACATACTCTGCTGGGGTGGGGGTTCGGTGCGTACATACACGGGTGGTGGTTCGGTGCGTACATACACGGCTGGGGTGGGGGTTTGGTGCGTACATACACGGCTGGTGTGGTGGTTTGGTGCGTACATACACGGGTGGGGGTTTGGTGCGTACATACACGGCTGGGGTGGGGGTTTGGTGCGTACATACACGGCTGGTGTGGTGGTTTGGTGCGTACATACACGGGTGGGGGTTTGGTGCGTACATACACGGCTGGGGGTTCGGGGCGTACATACCAGGGTGGGGTGGGGGTTCGGGGCGTACATACACGGGTGGCGCTTGGGTGCGTACATACACGGGTGGCGGTTCGGGGCGTACATACACGGGTGGGGGTTCGGGGCGTACATACACGAGTGGGGGTTCGGGGCGTACATGCACGGGTGGGGGTACGGGCCGTACTTCCACGGGTGGGGGTACGGTCCGTACATACCCCTGCCCACGCTCTGCGTGCCTGGGTACGGGCCGTACCCATGCCTTTGGTGGGTGGGTACGGTGCGTCCCACCATTGTTGCGGGGCCGTGGGGTCCGCACCGTACACAGGCCTTGGGGGCGTGGCTACGGGTCGTACCACGCGTACCCCTACATGACCCCAGCAATGCTGGTACGAGCTGTACCAAGGCCTTTCTGACGTGGGTACGGGCCGTACCGCTATTGTTGGAGTGACGTAGGGGGACGCGTGGTACGTTCCGTACCCACGCTCTTGCGGCCTGGGTAGGGTACGTACCGGTTCGCGTGACCATCCACTTCCGTTGTGGCGGACGCTTGCGTTGCTGGCCTCGCCCCCACCCCCTGGAAGTGACCAGGCCCTGATGGTCAGGTATGTCCAGGCCATGTGTGATTTGGTACCATGTGTTGGTGTTGTGTGTCCTGCCCCTGCCCCCCCCTTTGCCCCTGGTTGTTGTGCTGACCTTCTGCGGCGTCTGCGTCGGTTCCTGTACGCCAGGTGGACTGCTAGGAGGGCAGGGATGGCACGTAGGTTCGGGTCCATGTCTGTTCGTCGCGTCCAGCTGCTCCTTGCGTGTGTCGTCCTGATTTCCCGGCAGTTTTTGGCAGCCGGTAAATATTTTCCGTGCGGGATGACGTCGGTTCGAATCGTACTTCCTGGTTCGTGAAACGTAGGCTGGATGCGTACCGACGTCACGTCGGCTCCTTTCAGGATCGGAATTGTGTTTAGTTTCTGTTCGGTCGGTGTTTTGTTCGAATCGTACGGAAATGGTGTTTCCGTATGAATCGTACTTGCATTTTCGGATGGATTTCGCACCGGGTACGAGTCGGACGGAGAAAAGGCTCCGTCCGACGGTTCGTACCCGGTTTTTACCGGATCGGAATTGGCACCTAAGTCTTTTAAACAATCACTTATAGAAACACATACTTATTCATACAGGAACTCTTTCAATCTCTCACATATACTCACATATATACACCAATAGTCACATATACTAGTTTTAAACATATGTAGTTACTGATAAAGACACTATTGAGACAGTCATTCACTCACTAACACACCCATACACACACTCATCCACCCATACAGTCCTGCACACATGCTGTGTTCAACACACACAAAGAGTGAATCATTCATTCATGCACCTATGCACTACATAATACCCCCCACCGAACCATACAGACACTCAGACTGATACTCAAAAAACAACTAATAACCTATATAGACACCCATGTAGCTACTCACCAACCCATGCAACCACTTATACACAAAGTGAGAGACTGATACAGATATTTTCATATTTAAACATTACACAGTAAGCCATGTATTCACTATGATACACTTAATCAGTCAGTTACACAATAAATTTTTCAAAAACAAAGCATCCATTTAGACACTTATATACCCATTTATTCTTCCATTGACCTTGAGATATACATATATAAAACATATTTAATTTTCAGAAAAACACACATTCACTGGATGATGTCATCAGTGAGGTCATCAGTGATGTCATTTGAGATGTCATCAGTGATGTCATGAGTGATGTCACTGACCATGTCATGAGTGATGTAATATGTGACGTCATCAGCAGTGCATTGCGGGCGCGCGAGTTATAGTTAGCTGAACTAACTATAACGGGGCAATTTCATTGTTTTTTTACGAGTAAAATGTCCAGCTAACTATAACATGTGTGAAACCTATGGTTTTTTCACTGAATTTCTAAGGTTTTTTAAATGCTAATTCCTAACTATAACGTGTGTGAAACCCATGGTTTTTTCAGTGAATATATATATATATATATAATTTTACAACAGACACACACTATTTTACAATCTTTTTTTAATGACAAAGGGAGATTTGTCAGATTTACAGGATAAGTAGCCCAGGCTGGGTTTCAAACCCCCCTTCCCATGTTACATGGCCAGTTTTAGTAACCAGTAAGCCATGTGGCCTCCCATGAAAGTTCGGCTGGCTTTGGCCTGGTGGGGAGCCAGAGTCAAGCATTTGGCTTGAACCTGCCTTTATCTTTCAGTGCATCGCCCACCTCTACTTTAGCCAGGTTTGTGAACACTGACTTTATCTATGTTTCCAATCACAGGAGCAGTAGCTTGGTAATCACTCCAGTAATTCACAGAGACATTGCAGTGGTTGAATTCCATGGTAAACTCCTTATAGGCACTCTGTCTCTCTTGCTGTGTCCATGGTCCTTGCCCATGGCTGGTTGGATACCTTGCAGAGATATTGAAATCGCAAAGGAGGCCTGTGGGCCAACAATATGAAGAATTCCACTTCTTTACTATGTGTAATGGTTGTGTCCATTAGGCAGCTGTTGCATTTGGGTTCTGCTCAATTGGTACGCCTGGATTTTTTTACTTTTTCGATCACCCAGTTTTGGACATTTTACTGTGAGTGAGTCTCACTACATGTTTCTCACCCACGGTAATCACATGGTAAACGGACTGTGCATATTTACCGCCAGTGTCTGCCTTTTAAGGTAAGGCTGCTGCGATGCAGCAAAGGTAATGGGCACTTTACTGGTTACATGTGAACAAAAATGCACGTGTGTGCGGGCTGCACATGCAAGACTACAGTTGTTCGCAGCCTGGTAACTTCTCACAGGTAGCCTGGCGCAGTGGGGATTCTGCAGGACTAGATTCTGACCTGGGGTGGGCCATATAATGTTAGTGTACACTTAAAGGGAGAGTCCATGTGATTTACTGTTTTGTCTGTAGTAACACTTTATTATATACATGGGGAGGAAACTGCTTTGAGTGCAGTTTTGCTTCCCTTTGGCCTACAGAAATCAATGACGTATCGAATTGTGGTGTAACCTAAGCGGGAAAATCAAATCTTCAAGCTCCAAAAAGATATCTGGGTCATCCAGAATTGACCTATTTCTTTGGCTCAGCTCAGGATCAGAGCCCAACCCTTTTGTCACCCTGTTTTGCCAGGTTAATTACATTTCTCCCCAGAGGCAGGACCAAAGGAAGCAATTAATAGTACTTAACCCGGCTCATGAGGAGGGAAGTGGTGAGGGGGAATGATCTGCCTCAGTCATGTTGTCAGTCATGTTGTGCCAGGGATGGGCCTGCCAAGCCCTCTGAACAAAGAAGGAAACCCAGATATCTGGAACCAACACAAGAGGAGGGCTCCCTTTTGAAAATCTAGTTAGACAGGCCCTGGAAGTGAAGTCAGCGAAGGGCAGAGCTGAGGCACCCAGAGTAGATGTGACTCCTGGGTGATACCATGTTGAACTGTATAAGCATGCTGTGCAGGATGGTTGGGATGAGGGTGGAGAGGTGATGTGGCACCCTAGTATTGGACAGGGGTTCCTGGCTTGTGGAACCCTCCACTCCCCTTTAAAAAACTCTTGCACAAGGGAGAAGCTCTCTTGCCTGGTGATTTCTCTGTGCTTCACTGCTGGACCTTGAGACCGCCACGAGGAACTGGAAGGAAGAACCCCCTGATGCCCTGAAAGGACCAAGGACTCTGACCAGTGAGTCTCCCCATGGGCCAGCGAGGCTGGTCACCTTACACCCCCAGAGGACCAGTTGGGAGGGAAAGCCTTAGACGTCTGCACCCGGAAACCAAGACCAGGAGTAAGGACGACGCAAGGAGAACCAGCTCCCTGAGGACTGCATTGCTTTGGTGGTGATGAGATCTACTGTAACTGCCTGTGGTGGCTAGAGCTCACCACCAGGAGTAAATTGAGCCAAGGTCATCAAAATAGGGTCAACTGAGCCTGTGTTATGACATTTTGAAGTTTGGCGACCGTTGACCTTTTCGGGGGCGAAGCGCATAGGGCTCCGCCACCTTTTCTTAATCTACCCCTGGGGTGGGTAAGGGCCTGGGGTTCAGCATGGAATGTAATTATTTAATACATTTTTTGCAGGGAGGGGGCATGACTGGGGCCTCCTCCACGTACTCTACTGTTCTGGGGACCCCATTCCCTGTATCATTTCTGCTAAAAGGTAGGGGCCGGGACCCCAGCCCTCCGAAAGCAAAGGTAGTATGAGAAAGTGCTGTCGTGTCATCTCCCCTCCCTCCCCCCGCCCCTCCCCCAATATGGTGGCCTCGTCTTCACTCCCCACGCTACCAGCTGCCACTGCAGAAGGCTACACTGGTCAGGGAGAGACACGTTGCTGCCTCCCGCGGCCGCATATGGAGGTGCAGGCCATGTAGGAGCTGGCACCCCAAAAACATGCAGATAACAGGAAAACACAAAATGAAAGCTTTGGCTGTTATAATAGTCTCTACTGCCAGAGGAGCGCCCCATAATGCCCTGCAGGGCTCTTCTGTTTAGATGTGTTTTTCCACTTGTGGTGGCCCTGGGATGGCAGGGGCCCCACCAACAAGCTGCAGGAATCATGGGGGGCAACTGTAGGAGTGCAGCAGCTCCCCGCTAATTAGTGTTTATAAAATACTGACCCTACGTCTATGGGGATCAAGAATCCAGGATTTTCCCTAATGTTTCAAAGCACTCCTAAGGCTAGAGCTTCTCCTCTACTACTGGGATTGCTATACCCTCTAGAGGTTTACTTCATGGTTGCAATGATTGTGGCTTGAAGGTGTACAAAAGAGAGAGATGTATAGAAGCATCCTCTAGAGCAGAGGTCTTCAAACTTTTGTACGTTGAGCCCCACCAGCTGAATTCTTTTAGATGTTGGGCCCCCCCACCACCTGAAAGAAATTTATGGAATCGACCGCCACACGCATATTCCGGGCATATCCAGCAAATAATGTTCACTACAATAAGAGTGTTTAGTAAACTGCAGGTTTGTGAGTGGGTGTGGTGAAATGACAGAGGCTTATTACACAGCTCAAAACACCACTTTTCAAGATAAAATGTGCGCAGATTGTTTTTACTTGGATGCTTTGTTTTACACATGACATAGATTGATATTAACACCCTCAACATAAATGTGACAAGGTGTGCCTGTTTTTCAGAGACGATCAATCTGTGGATGGATTTTTGCTCCTGCCATCCTTAGATTGTGCTCCACATCCAGTCTTGAATGGTACTTAGTATTTAACACCGCAAGTGCTGAAAACCCAATCCCACATAAATAGGACGAGCTGAAAGGCAAGAGAGTTTTGATAGCAGTTTCTCCCAAAGCTGAATATTCTGCAGACATTTTCAGCCAAGACAGGGACTGTAAGGGAGACAGTGTTAGATTTTTCGAGCACTCCCTAGCTCAGAGCTCATACATGAGAAACAATTCTTCTCTAGAAATCATTAACAAACATTTTAGGCTGCATTATAATGGGATAATTGCCCACCAACCAGTTATGGATCCGAAGACAGTTGAAAGTCCACAGAGAGGGCATTGAACGAACACCTAATTGAGAATTCCTAAGTAGTACGATAAGTTGCTTTCCTGAAGCAGTGGGAGTTTAGGACACGTCGGGCTTATGTTTAAAAGAAATAGAACTAATAATAAATTAATGATGTTGTCTATTTTACTTCAGGGTAATGTTGTCTGACAGACTTTGTGATGGCATGGACATGTTAGTAATTTTGGGTGCCCTGGGCCAAAACTATTTTGGGGGCCCCTGTTCAGTACAGCTTTGAGTTTAAATGATTTACTTTCAGCTCTGCCATACCCTATTTAGCCAGGCTACTAACGGTGCACAGGCACTGTAGTCGAAATTCTAAAAGCGTTTACATCTAATATTCCGAGATAGAGATGTGTTTTCACTGTTGTAACAAAGCAGCAGCCCACTAATTTTACAGTGAATAATATCTGTGATATCCTCCAATTTCTCATATGTGAGGACTTGCTTGGAGCTAACTTTTTTATGGTTAATGTTTTTATGGTTGTTGCATGAAACAAACACATTTCTCTGCAAATAGTAATAGACTCCCTCACATCAATCACATTAAAAAGAGATTAAACAAAACGGTATTTGCAAGAATCTGTTTAGTAATTATTCCAGGCTATCAAGGCAAAAACAGAACTGTCTCTATCAAGGAGCCCCTGGAAGGCTGGATTGCAGTGCATTTAGATGTCTCCTTTTGTACTTTAGGACGAAAACCTTGATGGGGCAGGACATGCCCATACTTGTGTACAGGGATGAGTGAGGTGACCATATTAATTTGGGTGCGCTTGTTGGTGCAGAGTGGGACGAATGAATGTATGGTTAGTGGTGGGCTTATTTGAGTGAGATTGCAGATTGAACAGTGAGGGGGACAGTTGAGTGAAGTGTCATGAGTGCAGGTTGAGTCGTGGGCTTGTGTGACTGCAGGGTGAGGTACGGGGTGAACAGTGCAAGTGCATTGTGAGTGCAGAGTGATCACTGTGAGTGGAGGGTAAATGGGTCAATGGTGTGAGTGTATGGTGATCAGTGTGAGCGCATGGTGATCAGTGTGAGTGCATGGTGATCAGTGTGAGTGCATGGTGATCAGTGTGAGCACATTGTGATCAGTGTGAGCGCATTGTGAGTGCAGTGATCACTGTGAGTGGAGGGTAAGTGGGTGAATGGTGTGAGTGCATGGTGATCAGTGTGAGTGCACGGTGAGCGGGTGAATGGTGTGAGTGCATGGTGATCAGTGTGAGTGGAGGGTAAGTGGGTGAATGGTGTGAGTGTATCGGATCAGTGTGAGTGCAGGGTGAGGGTGAAAGTGAAGGGCGAGAATGAGGAGCGAGTTGTCTGAATGCAAGGTGCAATCCCAGACACTTGAAGTAACTCAGCATGTTATTGACCGCAGCGTAGGGTTTCAAATGTGTTAAACTATTGCTATTATGGCAGTAACCAGGGATCACGGTGGAGGAAAGAAATAGTGTGCTTATCCCTCAACAAACTTCCAGGTTTATGATTAGGGTAGCCAGCTCATTATTTTGATGTCACAGATGGTATAAAAATAAGCAGTCACCTAAAGCCGTATTTTCAGCACTTGTCTGTGCATACTTTGAACAGCAAATATAAATAGAAAGAACTTTTAATTGTTTTCTAGGGCTGCCTGAATGATCCATGACTGATAATAAAAGGGAACAAAAACAGAAAAGTCACATTACAAATGAATACATACTACTTTATTTATAACCATATTTAGTGTCAAGACAAGCAATTTGCATGCTGTTTAAACAACACATGGCTGGCTGGCATTTTGCGCGCCTGCCTGTGTAATTTTAAAAGAAACTTTCAGGGATGTTTTAAGGATTTTGATGGCCCTGAGCCAAATGTATTTTGGGGGCCCCTGTTCGGACCAGCTTTGATTTTATGATCCAGTCTCAGCTCTTTCATGCCTTCTTTGGTCAAATACTAAATGTGTGTACATATGATATTCAGGGATAGTGATGTGTGTTTTCAGTATGTAACACAACAGCACTTCACTAATATTACTGCAAATAATCTCTGTCACACCCTCCCATTTCTCATATGCGAGGTCCTGTATTGATCTAAAATAACTTTTTATATGGATGTTACATGACGCATAAACAACTTTTGGCTGCAAAATGTCTGTTATAGACTCTTATACATTAAAAATGAATGATAGAAAAACGCTATTTACAACATTGTGTTTAAAAAAAATGCTAAGGTCATGAGGGCAAGACTCTGTAGAACAGAGCTGGCTCTTTCAGCACCCCCAACCACCCCACCCGCTTTAAAAGGCTGGGGCCCTGGGCCAGAGCCCACCTTGCCTATGCCTTAAAACATCCCTGGAAACTTTGTCTCCTTTCTGGGAAGAGCTATCTCTCTCAGGAGGGGGTTAATTCATAGACCTGAAATGCTTCAGCTGCAGTGGGAGGCAAGGGGTCTCCTCTGCTGTGATATCCAACGAGAAGGAACAGGACTGTCTGTTCTTTCGGTTTTAGCAGAGGAGACATCCTGCCTCCGACTGCAGCTGAAGCGTTTCAGCTCTATGAATTAACCCCCCCCCCCTCCCACCCCCCAGAGTTAGCAAAACAAAAGCATGGGATCGTAAGGAAAGATTAGAGAGGAGTGCGCGCCCCCCCTGAGATGGCGTCGCGCCCCCCCAGGGGGGCACGCCCCACAGATTAAAGATCTCTGCTCTAGAGGCTAAGTCTATGGCTGCATGTAATGTAATCAAATTGTGATGCTCTCTAGGGGCTGCTTTTATGATTAAATTTCCATGGTTGGAAATTTTAGAAAAAATACTCACACGTGAGCGATAATGTTGACAATGAATATTGAACAAGGTGCATATGGTTTATTCTGTAATTTGATTTTTTTGTATAATTTGATCGTTTAAAACAAAACAACCGAATAAAGTTTTATATATAAATATAAGTGCATTTACACATGATTATTACTACGGATGATTGCATTTACATACAAAATGATGTCTTTAACATGTGATTTGCTACTCTTTAACCCATGACCAAACATGTAGACTTGCATTTAATATTTGTAAGACCCCCTTCAGAGTGTTTAAGGTGATGATTCAGTGTCATTTTTGGTATTTTACATCTGCCAATGGATATATTTGCAAATTATTGCGAAGTAGGTAGGTAGAAACAAAGTTCTTGGGGCAATTAGCCATAAAACATTCTAAAAATCATAAAAACACCTATACAGTACAAGACAGACTTAAAACCTATTGCCCCTTCCTCCAACATTATGCCCTACTAAGACCCATCCTTGAGACTCTGTTTTTTTAAGTTTAAAGAGCTTTATTGCAAATTGTAAACATAGTAAAACATCATTGCAAAATAAAAAAATTACAATGCAAAAAATAAACAAGCAGTATTACATTATAATATTATCAAAATGAATCCCATAACTGGGAGATAAAACTATACTAAGAGAAAAGAGCATTTTTAAATTTTTAATAAGAGAGAGAGGAAGAGAGAAAGAAAGAGAGAGAAGAGAGAAAAAAAAATAAAAAATTAAAGATAGCAGGGAAGAGAGAGGGGATAATAAAAAGGAAGAATATCAACACAATATTTGTAACTTCTGCAAGAGTTAAAAGTAAACAGAAGGCACATTAAAAGAAAGCAAAAACAATCAGGGAACATGCTTAGAGAGGTATGCAGTAAAAGGAGACCATAATAAATCCCTTTTAATTAATAAAGGGACAGAGGTGGCGAACGCACGATCGGTGGTGATGACATAACAAGTTCCACCAAGCCGTTTATGAACTTTTTGAAGTATCTTTCCAATTGGTTGTGATAATTTTGAGGGAAATAGCAATAAATAGATCTATGAATTTTCGTGCATTACAATGAGCATCCCATATTGGTGAGGAGCCTCCTAAAAATATATGTGTAATGTCAAAAGTAAAATTTGTGGAAAGAATATCGTTTAATTTGGACCAAATACGAAGCCATAAGGATTTAATCATTGGACAAATGAAAAAACATATGGAGAAGATCACTGTCTTCACATGAGCATGACCAGCATTTTTTGGAGTCAAGTAGTTTAAAGTTGTATAAGTCAGAAGGAGTAAAAAAAAGTCAGTTGTAAAAAAAAAAATAGAGTTTGGGTAGTACTAGCAGAGCGGGAAGAGGTATGTATTTTGGACCAAACAGATTCCCAGAGCTGTAGTGAAAATTCTTGTGTTAAGTCTTGTTCCCATAATAGTTCTATTGGCGACTTCGATCTATCTACTGAAGGACCGGAGAGCAATTTATAAATGGCAGCAGCTCTGAGAGGGATAGAAAAATCAATTAGAGATGAAGCAGCCTGAACAGGAGTAGCTGGAGGACATAAGTGAGATAAAATGTGAATGAGAGAGACAGTCAAATGGGGGTAGTGAAAAGAGTGAGTGTTGGAAATGCCAAAAGATTCCTGAATGTCTGAAAGTTCCCTCGGCAAATTGTCCTTTATTAATTGAGCAAGAGTAATGATACCTTTATCAATCCATTCTTTCCAGAAGAGCGCTCTATTATTAATCTTTAAAAATGTACTATACCAGCGCGCATCCAAGATGGTCGCGTGAGCACAGGGCTCCCCGGACCCTTTCTGCTCCTCGGAATATATCCTGAGACTATCCTGATTTGGTGTATGGAATCTGGGAGATGAAGACCAGCTGATCATATATCTCTTTTCAAAACTCTAATCGGACCTGGGACTCCTGAGTTATTGTCGCCGGAACTTTTGGGACCCACCCGACGGAGGTGGCCGGGGTGAAGGTGACCCGTGGGGCCGGGCTGCAATTGAACAACAGCGGCCTCAGCGCGGTGCCAGTTACCGATTCAGCACTTTCGGTTTCGGTTTTGGCCTTCAGGAGATCAGCTGGCGTGCGTGCTCAGGGTGGCGAGGTGCCTCCTGGGCCTCTGCCCGAGGTTTGCTTTCATCTGCTACTGGCGGGTCTGACGCCTCCGGCCCCTACACCGACGGTTTGTGGTCCTTTCGCTGGCACCCGCGCACCCCTTGATCGGAGGTCCCATTGAGTGACTGCGCTCACATGGCGGGCAAAGGGGGTCCGGAGGGGCGCAAGACCAAGGCTTCACTGCGCGGGGGAGCGGTCCAGAGTAACAACATGGACCGCTATACCCAGGGCAGGAGGTCCCCTGGCGCTGCTGGCCTCTCCCCGGATGCTGCAGGGGGAGGCACGACCGTCGCTGCGGAACCTTCCCTGCAGGACATTCTGGGCGCCATCGAGGGCATCAGGGAAACTATCGCGACGCAATATGAGGCCCTGGCCCGTAAGATCGACACTGTCGCGATCGACGTCACCTTGATTCGGGCCGACCTCTCTAAAACCAACGAGAAGGTCCAGGCCCTTGATGCACGGACCTCCACCCTGGGTGCGGAGGTGTCTGATCTGCGGGCCGCGCTTGGGGACATTAGAGTGGTCAACGACCATATGGCCCGGCGGCTTGAGGACTTCGAGGGACGGGCCCGACGCAACAATATCCGCATCATTGGGGTACCGGAGTCCTCCGACAGCCGCCCGGTGGACCTCGTGGTCGAGGAACTTATCCTGCAACAGCTGTCCCCGGTTGGCCTAAGCAAATTCTTCGCTGTGGAGCGGGCCCATCGAGTTCCGGGCGGCCGGCCGCGGCCGGGGGCCCCCCCGAGGCCTATCGTGGCTAAACTGTTCCACTACAGGGACCGCGATGCTATTCTGCAGGCTTCACGGACCCGTGGCCCGGTCCGCTACGAGAACTCGACCATCAACTTTTATCCGGACTTCACGCAACTGGTCCAGAAACAGCGGATGGGATTCCAAGGGGTGAAGCGCCGTCTCCGCGAGCTAGGCCTAAAGTACTCAATGATCTACCCGGCGAAACTTCGAGTGGAGCATGGAGAGCGGACAGCCTTTTTTGACTCTCCTGTGGCCGCAAGTAACTGGCTGGACTCGCTGCCGGACGGGGGTGGCCGGCCCGGGCCCTCTGGGGGCACCGCAGGTGACGGGTCCCCTTAGACTGACCTTTGGTCCTTACTTTTTGCGGCTTGGCACTGTACAGTTGGGTCTTACTTCTTTTGCATACTGTGCTTTACCAGGACCCGTGAGGGGTGCGGGCGGGTACGGGTCCCTTTCCTCCTCCGGGGTCTTTTTGTAGAATGGGGTTAATGGGGCGACAGGCACACTGCAAGTTGGGGGGGGTCTTTGGCCCGCAGGGGTGCAGGGTGGGGGGCGTTGGACTTGGGGTGGGGTTGGGGGGGAAGAGGGGTTGTTTAGTTGTGTGTTTTTTGTTTACAGGGCGAGGTATTGATTTTTATCCATATTTGGGAGCGGTGCTGCGGGCTGGGGGCCTCTTGAGCTATTGGATGGGATGGGGGGGAGACGGGTTGAGGATTATGTCATGGAACGTCAATGGGTTGGGGGACCGTATTAAGCGGGGTGTTGTACTGCAATATTTGCGTCGTTTGACTCCTGATGTGGTGTTTCTCCAGGAGACGCATTTGGTCGGCAATGTCTGCCATGCGATGAACAGGGGGGGATACCGCCTCGTGGCCCATTCTGGTTTCACAACTGGCTCCAGGGGGGTGGGCATTCTCCTGCGAACCTCCCTTCCGGTGGAGATCACGAGGATAGCCTCTGATGACAGGGGGCGCTATGTGTGTTTGACTGGGAGGTGGGAGGGGCAGCCCCTTACCCTGGTTTCAGTCTACGTCCCCCCGGGCCTCCAGAACTCCACCTTCACTGACCTGGGTCGAATGCTGCTTGACCTTCCGGACGGCCTCCTGCTCATGGGCGGGGACTTTAATTCTGTGGTTTCGGGTGAACTGGATCGTCACCCACCTAGGACCCTCCCCGCGGCCCAGTCATGGCTGGGTGGGATGTTGGAGACCTTCGGCTTGGTGGATAGTTGGAGACTATTGCATCCGACCCAGTGTCAGTTCACCTTTCATTCGGGGGCGCATGGGAGTCTCTCCAGGTTAGACTACTTTCTTATGCCCGCGGCGCAGACTGGTCGGATTCGAGAGGTCAGACACCTGGCGCGTGGTATCTCCGACCATTCTCCGCTGTGGCTTCTCTTTGACACCGGGTCGCGGTCCGCAGGTCGGATAGCTCCCATTAACCCCTGGTACCTGCGGGACCCTGTGACTCGTGACAGCCTGGTTAAGGCCATGGACCAATACTTCAGTGAAAACGAGGGGTCGGTGTCGTCTGCGTTGTCCCTTTGGGAAGCCTTTAAAACTGTGCTACGCGGACACGCCCTCGCCCAGATAGTGGTGGCCAAGAAGGTTAGGAGCGAGGCGGTGGTAAAGCTGGAGACTGACATCTCGGGGCTGGAGTCGGCCCTGGAGGCGAATGTTACTCCGGACGGACTACATGCCCTTAGCCTGAAACAGTTCGAATATAGGTCCCTGGTCACTGACGCGGCCAAAACTATGTATAGGGAGCGGCAGGGCCGATTGTATGACGCGGGGGACAAGGCGGGTAAGTTGATTGCGTGGCTGGACAAAAAAGAGAGAGTGAATCGTGTGGTCCCCGAGTTGCGTGCTACGGATGGTGTGTGTGTGACTGAGCCGTATGAGATTGTGGAATGCTTCGCTGATCACCTCCGGGCGGTGTACTCCCCGGTGACTGACAGGGACGAGGATGACTCTCGCCTCCTACTGAGAGATATTGCTCTGCCCGGCCTGTCCGTTGAGGACCGGGAGCGGTTGGACGCCCCCTTATCGTCGGATGAAATAGCGACCGCGATTCGTTCCCTTCGCTCGGGCAAGGCTATGGGTCCTAACGGTCTGCCCATTGAACTATACAAATTGCGTCCTGATAAGCTTGCGCCCTTCCTCGGCCGCATGTTCCGCGACTCTCTTGCGGCGGGTTCCCTTCCTGCCGACCAGCGCTTGGCCACTATAGTCGTTATTCCCAAGGAGGGCAAGCCTCGTGACCGCTGTACCTCTTACCGGCCTATTTCACTGCTCAATGCGGAGCCTAAAATCCTGGCGAAAGTCCTGGCCAATCGATTGTTGAGTGTAGTGTGCGACCTTATTCATCCGGACCAATGCGGCTTTATCCCGCACCGCAACACCGCTCTTAACTTGCGGCGTCTGCACGGGGTCCTCGCCAGGGCGGAGTTTCTCTCCGAACCGGCCGTGCTGGTTTCTTTGGATGCCACGATGGCATTTGACACTATTGAGTGGCCATTCCTCTGGGCCGTCTTGGATAAATTCGGCTTTGGAGAGGGATTTATTGGCTGGGTGAGGCTCCTTTACACGGGACCCATGGCTCAAGTGGTGGTGAATGGGCGGGTCTCTCGGCCCTTTGCCCTTGGCAGGGGCACGAGGCAGGGGTGCCCGTTGTCCCCGTTGCTTTTTGCTCTCGCCCTGGAGCCACTCGCTGCCTGGCTCCGTTGGGAGCCCTCGCTTAGAGGGATCCGGTGGGGCCCGGGCTTTGAAGATCGGGTCTCGCTGTATGCGGACGACATTCTCCTGTACCTCACCTCACCGCGGCAGTCACTCAACGTCCTCTTTGACGTTCTGACCTCCTTTGGGAACAATTCGGGTCTCACGATCAATTGGTCTAAATCCTGCGTTTATCCCATCGCTGGTGGTCCTCCTCTCCTGCCGCCTCGGCTCCCGATTCAAATATCTCTGAGCGGCTTTAAGTACCTGGGGATATACGTTTCGCTGGACCCGGTGGCTCGCTACGAGCAGAATCTTCTGCGTCCACTTCGGCGGCTGCGGGAGGACACGGCCCGGTGGTGCAGGCTGCCCCTGTCCCCGCTGGGTCGGGCCGCGCTGTTTAAAATGATGTCCCTTCCCAGGTTCCTCTATGCACTCCAGAACTCCTTTGACGTTATCCCAGTGGCCTACTTTCGGGAGGTGGAGAGCCTGCAGAGGAGACTGGTGTGGAACGGCCGGGCGCGTATTGCTCTTGCCAAGCTCACTCTCCCCTGGTATGACGGGGGCATCGCGCTTCCTGACATTCGCAGGTACTATTGGGCCTCGCAGCTATCTGCCATTAACCACGCCACGTATGCGCCCGGCTTGAATCCGGCGTATGAGATGGACAAGTTCCTGCTTCCCGGCGGGAACTACAACAGGGCACTTTATTCCCGCCTGGCTGACCGGACCCTTACGGGTCCTACTAAGATTGCTGTGCGGACCTGGAGGGCTGCCACTGCGGCCACGGGCTGGAGTGAGCGAATGACATGTGCTACTCCCTTGTTTGCCTCCGACCGCCTGGGCAGCTTGTGGACCACCAAGGGGTTTGACCAGTGGGACACGATTGGTATCAGCAAAGTGGGAGACCTGTGGCACAAGGGCGTGGTCAAGACTTTCGCGGTGCTCCAGGCCGAATACGAGCTGACCGACAGGGAGTTCTTCCGCTACGCCCAGGTTCGACACGCCCTGCTCTCGGTCTTCGGGGAGGGGACCAAGATCCCTGTTTCCTCGCCCCTCGAGGACCGCGTACTTGACGGACATGTCCCTGATAGTACTATTTCTTTAATTTATAAAAAATTGATTAATCACCGGGCGGATCTCCTGGTGCGCCTTCGGGAGGCTTGGACTGGGGATGGGGTTGAATTGGACGACGAAGACTGGCAGTCTGCACTGTCGTCCCCCAAGGAGGTTGCCATTCCGGCTCGTCTCCGGTTGGTACAGCTCAAGATTCTCCACCGGGTGTATGTTACGGGTCCGCGCTTGGTCGCGATGGGATTCTCCGACGACGGACTCTGTAAACGAGGCTGCGGGCTCAGCGCCACCTTTCTTCATATCCTTTGGGAGTGTCGCGAGGTGGCGGACTACTGGCGCCGGGTCCACACGGTTATGGGACAGGTCACCGGGGTTGTGCTGCTGCCGGAGGTGCGTCGCTGTGTCCTGAATGTGTGGGAGCCCAATGACTACAACGCGGCTCAGACTCGGTGGGCGGCCCTAGGGAACATGATTGCCAAGAGGGATATAGCGCAACATTGGGGCGCTCAACGGCCGCCCACCGTGTCAGTATGGAAGGAGAATATGGACTGGTGTATGTTTCGGGAGAAGACAGTGTATGTGGCCCGTGGCAAGCCGGGGGCATGGGGTAGAATTTGGGGTCAATGGAATGCGTATCGCGGAGGCATCTGTACGCCCCCCCTGGTAGACGCTGATATCGCCATGTCCCCCTGACCCTTGACGGTTCCTGGCGCTTTTTGTAACAACCACATATGAACGTTCATCTCCCTTGACCCCCTTCCCCCCCCCCTCCGTCCCCGGCCTCCCGGTACTCCTCTCTTTAGCGGATTGCTCAAATGTTCTGACTGAAGTCTCCCGGGGGGAGCCTGAACCGCACTGGTATCCCTCGTAACTCGCCTTTTGTTTTTATTGTTTTTCTTTTTGTTTCTGTTATTGTTGGACTGACGCTTGCTATTCTTCGAGGACTATCTTGAGCCACTGCGGGGCAGTGCCCTGGGAACGGATTGCAGCTTTGATATGTCTATATTTCCTTATGTACCTAGCGGCCGGCCCGGGTGGTTGTAGGCCCATACTTGTAACCGAATTATTGTTCAATAAAAACTTTTTCAAAAAAAAAAAAAAAAAAAAAAAAAAAAATGTACTATACCATATTGGGGTTTGGGAGAAAAAGTCCCTAGGAGAAAGATGAGATCGAAGTAGAGAAAGAGCAAGAGCTTTGGAATGGTTAAAAATGGAAGTGGAAAAACGTTTCGGCTGTTGCGATAGACGAGTAGCTGTGAGAAATGTAAATGGTAGGAGCTGAGCGAGCTCAAGTGTACTCCAAGCCGTCATGGGAGGGCAAGGAGAATCAGATAAAAAAGGCCGAATTTGTTTTAATGTGAAGGCAGAGTGGTATCGATTGATGTTCGGAAAATTGACTCCACCCACATCCTTGGGTTTCTGGAGACGAGATAGAGAAATCCTAGCATTACGGTTATTCCATAAAAATTTTGTTAAAGAACGATTAATGGTGCTGAAGAAGTAAAGCGGGAGAGAAACAGGAAGCATAGAGAGATAAAAATTGATAATAGGAAGAAGCATCATCTTAATAGTGGCTAGTCTACCCCACCAGGATAAAAAAAGAGGGGACCATCTCTCAATAAGGGCAGAAAGTTTTTTAAGTATATGGTTAATCTTAACGGTTTCCCTAATAGTGTTAGCATAAAGGATGCCTAAACATTTGATGTTTTTGTGATTCCATTCAAAGCCAGAGCCATGAAACATATAGGATAGACAAAATTTGTTTAAGGGCAAAATTTCAGATTTATCTATATTCAATTTATAGCCGGAGACTGATGAATATTCTTGTAATAAGGAAAAAAGAGCCGGTAAAGAAGTGGGAGGATTAGAGATGTAAAGCAGAATATCATCTGCATATGCAGTAAACTTGATGTCAATATTTTGAAATTGGAAACCTGTGTATAAAGGTGAGCGCCTGATTTTTTCAAGAAAAGGCTCTAAAGCAAGAATAAAAAGAAGTGGAGAAAGGGGGAACCCTTGTCTTGTTCCTCTATGAAGCGAAAAGTATTTAGATTGAAATCCATTGACCCTTATAGAAGTAGAGGGATCAGAATAAAGCAATTGAATGTAACGAATGAATGGGGGGCTAAAACCATGCCATCTCAGTGCTCCAAACATAAAGTCCCAGCTAACCCTATCAAATGCTTTTTCAGCGTTGAGCGTGATGGCAGCAATAGGAGAATCCATTTGAGAGGCAAGGTGAATGATGTTAAGGAAGGTTCTTGAGTTATCAGTTATAGACCTCCCTTTGACAAACCCAGATTGATAAATATTGATAAGATCAGGAATCACTTTGTTAATGCGGATAGCCAGTATTTTAGCGAAGATTTTACAGTCAGTGTTAATTAAAGAGATGAGCCTATAATTTTTGCATAAGGAAGGATCTTTATCCTTTTTAGGGATCAAACAAAGCATAGCTTGGGTGAAGGTTCCCATTGATTTCCCTTCTTTGAGAAAGTAATTGATTAATGAAAGTAAATGAGGTATTAGAGATTTTTTAAATTGGAGATAAAACCGAACAGTGAAACCGTCCGGGCCGGGCGCTTTATCTTTGGGTAAAAGATGAAGAGAATTGAGAATTTCCTTTTCCAAAATAGGGGTATCCAATGACTTAAAATCTACAGAAACATCAGGAGCATGAGGAAGAGATTGAAAAAAAGAATCAATTTGAACGGAAGAGGGAGTGGACTCTGGAGTATAAAGAGAAGAATAATACTGGACAAAGCAATCAAGTATTCTGTCATCAGCAGTTTGACGAACACCAGAATTGTCGAGAATGGCAATAATTTTAGATTTCTGTTTCTTAATTTTAAGATAATTGGCCAAAGATTTGCCAGCTTTATTACGCCCACCGTACATTTTAGCATTACATTTTAGAAGGTTGTTGCATGCAGAATCCCATGAATATTTGTTAAATTGCATTTCAGCCTTGATGAGAGAGGAAAGATTATCATTAGAATTAGTAGTGAAATATTGATGTTCAAGATCTTTGATTTGTTTAAGGATAAGAGAAGAATCAGAGAAGGCTTTCTTCTTCTTACGAGATACAAAATCAATAATAAAACGTCTGGCAGTGCCCTTAAAGGCGTCCCAAACTGAATGAAATTGAGAAGTAGAAGAGAGATTGTGGAGAAAGAAATCATCGATAAAAAGTGTGAATTGTTCAACAAACTGGGCATCTAAGAGAAGAGAGTTATTAAAACGCCATCGTCGGGAAGTAGGAGGAGGTGAAGGAAAGTCCATATCTAGGATGACAGGGGCATGATCGGAGATTAGGATGGAGCCAATTTCCGAGTTGGTCATAAACTGTAGTGCGTGTTGAGTGAGAAAGATGTAGTCAATACGGGAGTGAGACTTGTGAACGGGAGAAAAAAAAGAAAATTCCAATGTGTCAGGGTGAGAGATTCTCCATGAGTCAATGTGGCCTCTAGATGAGATTGCTCTGTGAAAAAGCTTTTGCATTTTGTTGGGGACATATTTGGTTTGTGATTTGCGATCCAAGAAAGGATCCATCAGTTGATTACAGTCACCACCCAAGATCAAATCATCTACAGCATGTGAGGAAAGGAACGAGGAAAAGTCATTCCAAAATAGTAAGTCTATACCATTCGGACCATAAACATTACAAAACGAAAGTGGAGCATTATTAACAGTAGCATTTAAAAACAACCATCTACCATTATCATCATGAAACTCATTTTGCAATTGAACGCACAAAGATTTGTGAAATAATATTATCACACCATTTTTGTTGTTCACTGCAGGAGAACAAAAAACTTCTCCTACCCATTGTTTACGTAATGAAGACAATTCTTGTAGCTTAAGGTGTGTCTCTTGTAACAATGCAACCTGACATTTGAGTCTTGCTAAGTGAGATAAAACACGTTGCTTCTTAACTGGGTTGTGAATACCTTCAACATTCCAGGATACAACACGAAAACCTTTCATCTAAAATGTTTAACTGTTGTTAGGCTTGAAAGTAAAAACAAGCCAAAGAAAGAGAGAGGAAAAATCCTAGAGAAAAGGAGTACAGTAAAGGTTGAAAAAAAATACATGGAGCATAGAGGAAGGAGGAACTTGTGTATACAGACCACATAGGGAGAAGAAAAGGAAAAAAAAATGAAGTACCGTATACTAAGGAGACAAGAAAAGATTTAGGCAAAAAGGAGGGATGAGAAGAAGATGCGAAAGAGAAGGAAAATATAGAGAAGAGAAAAAAAAAAGACAAAAACAACAGTAGGAATGGGGAGCATAATGTCCCGAAGAAATTAGAAAAGAAAGGATGACGAAAAGCCAAGAGGCTTTAGTCATGAAGATCAGAGAGGAGAGAACAAATAACATTGTTGAGGGAGGGGGGACAGCAAATAACCAGAACAACCACACCAACGGGAGGGGCACCGAGAACAGAAATCAACAAAATAGCATCAGATGAAAAGGAAAGGATGAAATATTCCAAAAAGGAAATTTTTTAAACAAATGAGACAAAGAGAAAGGGAGCTTACCAGACACAAGGGAACAAATCAACTGAGTACGCCAAACAAAATAGACAAACGAGTGTTGGAAGCAGGGATCTTCAACCACAGAAGAAGAGGAACCTAAAACAGACAAAGGAACAGCTACCAATGATTTACAACATATGTATAACCTAAAAATAATTTTTTTTTTTAAATTTTAAATTAAAAAATAAAATAAAGATAATAAAAATAAACGGGAAATCAATAAAGACATAATCAGAAGACAATAATAAGACAATCAATGTTTGCCAAGTTCCATATGTTCCTCTCGATGAGTATGGATAAACTTCCGGAGATCAGCTGGATCATCAAAGGAAAATGTTCTGTCTTTGTAAGTCACTTTGAAGAAGCAGAGGTGTATAAGGCCATAACGAGCGTTCATGGATTTTAAGGCCGGTCTGAGATCTAGGAATTCTTTGTGTCTATTGGCAGTTGGTTTAGACACATCCTTACTGAAAAAAATCTTGTGGCCTGACCAAAACAACTGCTTGTGTTGTTTAGCTGAAGTGAGGATTGCCATAAGGTCAGAGTACAACAGAAAATAGGCGATGATACCTCTTGGTTTGGTAGCAGAGGATGCATTTTGAGGCCCTAATCTATGCGCTCGTTGAATATTAAAGTCGACTGATTTCGGGAGGCCAACCAGCTGCAGAACCTGAGATTTCAAGAAGGAGATCATGTCGGAACCTTCGGAACCCTCTGGAATTCCATAAATGCGTAGGTTGCTCATGTCAAGACCAGACCATTTTTCCTCGATTCTTTGGAGGGTGGTGGTGGTGTCTGACATGAATGGGCGAAAGAGACGCAGCTCATCCATAATGTCCACTAACGTGATGGGAAGAGGAGACTTGGTTGGAGAGGAGGGGTCCTTCTTAAGGCGTTCGCTGTTGCTAACTGTAGAATCTTTACGACCACCAGAAGCAGTCCCAGAAGTTCCATGAGATTTGTAAGACTGCGGAGGATCCATCATTATTGAAGGTGGTGTCGGTGAGGAACAGAATCTGGATGGCACTGAGACAGTATATAAGTAGGTGCAGTGCGGACAGAAAACGTTGAAAAGCATTTAATATACTGTCAGAGGTGACCATACGTATTTGGAGAATAAAGCAAGTAGCAATAGAAGGCTACCCAGGAGCAAATAGTAGGTCAAAAAAAGGGGGGGGGGTTCCAGTTGCAGTCAAAAGAAAAATTAGTAAAGAGAGGATTACTGCCTTTCTACTGGTAAATAGGTTCCAAAATCCAGTAGAGGATGAGATTAACTAATTATTATGCGCATTAACACTGTAGCGGTATCCACTGTAACATTATCTAATCCTGCTGTACGTAGGAGGGAGTTACTGTAGAAGTGCATAGAGAAGGTGAGCTGCATTACAAGCAACCAAAGGTCAGTATCTGCGCATATAGAATGACAGCAAACATGCTAATTGAGGAAAAAGTCATATTAGTTGCGCCACAGAAAACCCGCATACAGTAACAGCTTCAATAATGTAATAAATTGCTGTATAGATAATTACATTATGTAAGGACACAAACAGAATCAGCTGTAATGTCTGGGAAGCTGAGGTGAATTAATATGCACGTTTACAAGTGACCACATGATGGCAGCCAAGATGCAGAATCGACTGAGGCAAAGTGAAAATCAAAACCCAGGTGGAAATGCAGCAGCAGCTGTTATGCAGAGGAAATATAGGCAGGTTATATATAAAAGTAGTGTTTCCTTTTTTCCTTTCTCTATTACTTTCTTCTCCTTTCTCTCCTGTTCCTTCTTTCACCCTTTTTCTCTCCCCTTCTCTCTCCTTCAAACTCTCCAACACGCAGGCTGTGGCAAGCAAAGACATACAGTAGCGGCCGGAAGAAAAGTCGTGTTGAGGGGGAATTGTGAAGCGCTGTTCCGAGCGCTCACAAAATGGCGGCCGCGCATTGGAGGCAGAGTCAAAAGCACGCTAAAAAACAGAAGCAGGAAAGCATTTAGTTGGTCGGAAACTCGCCTCCGTAATCCGGGCGGTTTCCGACGCACTCACATCCACTTGTGAGCGGACGCGGCTCAGAAGAAAGGTCCCTTCGCTACGCAGTTCGTTCCGATGCTGTGGAGCCCTCTCAGGGTGCGGCCATCTTGCCGCTGCCGCCGCGCGCTCCCTCTTGAGACTCTGTTTAACAGTAAGAATAAAGCAAGCAATTCCTACTGCCTCATCAAAATAGCGGATTTATGACAGCAGCTGTATCGCCTCCAATCTTTGAAATGTTCTGTATTTTTTTTTTTTAAAAGGGCCTTAAAAACTTAATGTGAAAGGCAATATAAAAAATACAATCCATAAGCACATGCAACGAGGAACATTTTACATTCAGAGGGCAGGGACAAATACCATTACGAATCATATTGTACTGGAGGCAGAACGAGTAAATTGGGTTGCATCCCACTCTCACCCTTGGAATTTCGTTCCTCAACATGGGGTCTGGAAACTGAGCCAAGGAAGGGAATTTTACAGTGGCTGTGCGTCCATAAGGGCGCTGGGGCGTTGAACCACAAGGCGCGCTCGCAGCTCCCTTGGCCTCTGTCTCAATGGCCTGCTCAGTTTGACAATGCATGTCAGTCAGCATGACGCCGGACCACCCACCCCCTTCAGACTCTGAAGGGGGTGGGTGGTCTGGTGTCATGCTGACTGACATGCATTGTCAGACTCGCCAGGCCAGGGGGTGGCGCGCAGCGCACAGCAGGCAGCAGCACAAGTATGCATGCTGGGTTTAGGTCAGAGAATATTTCCGACCAGCCCAGTTATGCGCACCAGTGTTGAGTCTGGCTGGTGGCTGCGCATTAGGAGAGCGAGGGTTGCTCAACGCCGCAACCCGTGGTCTCCTAATGGGCAGGCGGGTGGCTAGTATCCCTGCTAAGCCAATCCTGGCGCTGGAGCAGCGTCCGTATTGTCTGAGAGGGTTTGAAAGCGCCACCTGAGGAGCTGGTGCATTTCAGAGTGAGGGAACCCGTATGTGGGGGTGTTTAGCAGGAGTCCCAGCAGCACCAGGCCTTGACTGCCCCCCAAAAATCACCTCTTCTCTCTGAGCTGACACTGCCTGCTCTGAGAAGTGCTGCTCGAACTGTGCAAGGCTGCACGGCCGACTGACTGCCCCTGAGAGCCTGCGGACCCGAGCCTTCTGCCCTGGACTTTCCTCCCCGCCTCCTGGTCTGATGGGCATTTGCCCAGGCCTGGCCCTGTCCGGCTGCAGTGCCGCTCTAGCCCGGCTGTTTTTGGATCAGACGTGGTTTCCAGCCCTTTCTCCATGTCTTTCTCCCCCTCACGTTGCTGATGGCCGGAGCCTGGTTGGAGGAGAAGAGAGGAGCTGCAGGAGCTTAGAGATTGCCGCTGCCCGCGTCCCACGCAGTGGGACATCAGCAGGGCAGCTCTCTAGTGGCCGCCCGTCGCAGCCTTCCCCCTCCTTCTGCCTCGCGTGCGAGGCCGCGCCCAGGGAGGAGATCTCCCAATGAGTGTGTAGGTGGAGGCGGGCCGTGGGGGGGCGAGGCTAGCCCCCCCCTACATAGGCGTCCCTCTCGCCCAGACAGCAAAGGGAGGAAGGGGGGGCTCTGGCAGCGACGGTAGCCTCCCCAGAGCTGTGGCGGAGTTACAGGGCGATCTGGAGGCAGACGGGTACAGTAAGGGTACCTCTGCGACAGGCGGTACAGTAAGGGTACCCCTGTCCGGCACAGTAAGGGTGCCCAAGCCAAGGTCCACGAGCCGAAGGGGGTTCTGGGAAGACCGCGACGGTGCCCCGTTAGTCCTTCGGGCGGTTGGGGGGCCTGACCAACCGGGGGTGTGCCACAACACGCTCCGCCCCTGTCAGAAGGGGCGGGAGTAGGAGACAGATCACGTGACCCAGTGGATGATCTGAAAATAAATATGTGCCGCACTGCCGGGCATCGACCCACCGTGCGTGCTGGCTCACCAGGCGGGCGGAGCAGCGAGGGGCTGCTTGCCCTGCATCGCCCGTAAGATAACCCATTTATCGTCATACTTATGTTGTATGAAATAAACCTGCAGCAGTTCTTCACCCACAATGAAATTGTCAGTGTAATCCTTGGGTGACGTCTGTGCATGCGTGTTGAATGAAGCGGATGACGGTGTGGTCACTAAGCGCCGGGAACTGGAGGAACCGGAGAGCCAGCGCTAAACCTGCGACAGGTAAGACAGGTCTCAGTGACTGCTGTGCTGGCGGCTGCTCCACCCTGTGCTTATAGCTGTCATACCAATATATTTTCAGGCTGCAAAAAGGTACAGCGCGCACCTTCATTAATATTCCAGATGGGCTCGTGCAGGGTCATTTTAGAACACGGAGCACCTGCACTAGTATTAGCCTCAGTTAAGTGACAATATGATTGATGGTCTTCAGACAGTTCACATGGAACAGGGAGTCAAGCGTTAAGATGAAAGCTGATGCGATGTAAATGAATGCCTATTAATGCTGCTCTGCAGGCTGAATGAGCGCACCTCCACATTCCAGGGGTGACTGGGGTAAAAAGGCTCTTCCCTGGCAGTCCCGCTCACCACCTCTGATTCTTTTCTGGGAAAACTATGCTTCAGTGGAAACAAGCCATACATGGTGAACTCATCCCGCACCTGGTAAGATGAATCACAGTAAAGTTTTAACTTAAAGGAAAGGCCTCTAAATAAAAATAAATATTAGTATGATGAAAGTGAGTAAGAACATATTTATAGCGGTTACTGCCCGACTCCTTTCTTTTCTGTCAGCCTTTGATGGATTACACTGTCCCAGGACTCCCTTGCCTCTAATAGGCCAGCCTTCAAACCCATACTGCTCGTAATGTTGAAATCTCGCCGAATCCATATGACGGGGTGAGAGTGAAAACAAGTTGTGACAGCTATGGTTCCCAAAAGGATTTATCCATCTTTTTAGTTAGTTGTTTGATTTAAAAAAATAAATAGCAGTCAGGGGACCAGATATACATGTAAACCTCTGTTTCTAAAGTTGCATTACCGAAACATTAGTTATGTTATTTTAATTTTAATGCTATTTGTTGGTCCACGTCTGAGTGTGGTTGGATTTGGAAAGGACTGGCCACCTGCCTACCTCAGGAAACCTAGACTAGCATGAACCACTTTGAAGAGAAGTTATTTCATTTTTACCTAAACAACCTGAGGTATTTGATGGAGTGCAGTATAAGTGATCAACGCAGGACTGAATGAACTGACATCTTAGTGAGTGGTCGGTCTGTGGTTTTACTAGACAGAAGTCAGATCATGTGGTGACCCTGCGAAGGAGCCTCAGGGATATCTATGAAGTTTATACCGAACAGCCTGCCCACCTGTGGCTCTGTACTGGACATGTCTTTGGGAGGGATCTTTATTAATGTAAAACTGCACTTTCACCATTGCTTTATTAACCTTCCTGCTTTCTCAAATTTGTTTGAAAATGCACCATTTGTCCACTCTTTTTACAAAATTTTCGCGAAAGGAAAACCCCCTGAAACCCCTGTAGGTTGTTGCGGCTCGCTCGCTCGATGGGGTGCAGTATGACCATAACTTTATGCCTCACCACTTTCAAATGTCACCAGCCGCCACTGAAGCAAAAACCGTTTTGAGGCACAGAGTATTTAAAGAGAAGCTGATGGACAGGTTAATCCTCAGGTATGCCAGGTCAAGAGACCTAGCAACCTCTCCCACAGAATGTTTCAACGCTTGTTTGCTGGGTAAAGGGGACCAAGCTACAATTTAACCCCACTGGAATTGCTTATTTTTGAGAGACATTAACATTTTCGTTATTTCCCTAGCCCACCTCCTTTCACTGGCTTGGGTCTCAGCCCAACACAGTTTGGAGACCTTTGAGGTTTCGCTGTCCACAGAGAGCTTATTGAAAAATCTTAAAGCCCGGGAATACGCCAACAGATTCCAGGAGGTCAGATTCAATTCCCTCCTTATACCCTGGACCATGGTGCCTGGCGGCAACGTCCAGAGCATTTTAAGAACCACCCCATCCAATTGATTTCAGTCACAGGACGGGTCAAGGGCAAGTACCTCAGCGCCATACCACCCCTAAGGAGGAATTGTCACGATGTCCGCAGCACCAAGTCTGAATTGCCACTAACCTCGGGAGATCACCAGTGGGAACGATGGAGCCTAGAATTATCCCCCCTCTACCCTGAGGCGCAGCCCCACGCAGAGTGAAGGAGACACTGCTATGTGAGAAAGCCCCCTGGGGAAAAGGGAAGTGGAGAAAACAAGAAAGTGCTGCTAGCCAACCAGGCGCCCCGTAGTCCTGCTTCTGTTTTCAGGGTTCCGCACAGATGCAGAGGGAGCCCCCTGGGCACAAACTACATGAAGGAAACAAACAAGAAGTGTTTAGGTAAACGCTGCCCCAGACCAGACCACTCACAGTACACAAACATTTTGTCATGTCAACCAAAACTCCACCCAGCCACTCACATGAGCATGTAGCAGCAAACACTGGATAACGAAGAGCGGAGGAAGTCTATCCGCTTTGGGTAGCAGGTCTTTAACAAGGTTTTGTCCTTCAAGGAACATAATGTCACGCAGTGATCTAGCCCTGAGTTATAACAGGAAAGGAATCCTTGCCAAACGAAACTCCCAGTGCTGTTGCATCACAGCAGTGGTGTTTCAAGGAAACGTGCAAAACAATAGTAATGTAAATCAAGAAGGTCACAGAGAAACAAACGGAGTACCTGGAGGAGCGCTCCTGCGCACCTCTCTCACCAACATGTACGGCGCTTGGAATTCTCGTTGTCCGGAGAGGGCGTCTCGCCACACTGCACCTTCGCTATTAAAGTTTATCACGTACAGCACAGCGCGATGGTAGGTTGAGAGTCGCAATGTTCAAAAGCTCTCCTGCCATGTCTCCTGCCATGGGAAACGGACCGTCGTAGTCCATCGGAAAGCAACGGACAAGTACTAATCCCGCGGGGAACACCATCCGCGTTTATCTCCAGGAAGGCTGTAAACAGGAAGGATTGTCAAGCCCTAATCCCTAGGAAGGGAGGGGCTTTATAGTAGCAAATCAGGCAGCGAAGCCGGATTCGACTTCTGGTTCGGCCGCCATAGGCATGCTGGAATGTGTAGTGCCTTGTGTTCACGTACTCCCCAGCGACCCCTTACGCGCCACGCATACCGCAAATCGTACTGTTTCTTGGGGGCAAAAAGGAGGCATCACTTGTTACGCGCTGCACTCTTGCGTTGATGCGCGCTAATCACGACAGGAATTTAACCTTTGTTTTCCTTCATCACTGGAGTAGGGGCCAGACCCAGTGGCGGCACCTACACTAAGGTGGAGAATCATCGCCCCAATGATCTGTGAGCAGTTCAAAAAGGAAAAATAAAATGATAACACAATGTTATTATTATTTTATTTTTCTGTTGTGGTTCAGCTGGTTAGGGGCAGGGAGGGGTGGGGCTGGGCAGTCACAGGAGTGGGGGGAAGAGTGGTGAGCACTCTTTTAAATGCACATGACAGTTTGGTCAGCGATCATGCTTGGGCCTGCCAAACAGTCATGCGCACTTAGCATGTTCTCCACCCAGCTGTATGGCACAGCATAGGCGGAGAACATGCACAGGCTCCCAGACTCTGTCTGAGCAGTGAACCACGGCGCTCAGCTCAATCACAATGCGGCTGTCATGCAGCATCGTGATTGGTTAGGGGAGTCTGGGAGCCTGTGCGCTTCTTGCTCCTGGAGTTCTGGAGTCGACCAAAGAGCCAAAGAGCACTGAGAGGCGGCAGCCGGCCTGCAGGTAAGTGATTTGAAAAAAAAGTGACCTCCGCTCACCCCACCACCCCCGTTAAGTAGCATCTGCCGCTGGCCAGACCTCTATATTTCGATTTGAACCTGATCAGGCAACTGGCTTGCTGCAATGACCTCTGCTTAATACAACCCATGTGAGTGTCCCATTTCGAATTCCTGTTAAAGGACAGGCCAAGATATTTTTAAGTATCCACTATCTGTACCTCCTGAGTATGCAGAAACCACTTAAAGTATTGCACCTTTTTATCAAAGACCAACACCTTGGTCTTCGCTAACTCAATTTTCAGCAGGTTCTTATTACTGTATGCTTCCAGAGCGACTAGTTTTCTCTTCATGTCAATGTGGGTTAATCCATCAGAACTAGGCACCAGCAGACCAGGCATGGGGGTGCCTGGGTGGGACCAGGCATGGGGGTGCCTGGGTGGGACCAGGCATGGGGTTGCCTGGGTGGGATCCGGCACCCCCTAAAAACAGGCAGATAACACAAAATGAAAGCTTTGTGGCTCGGAAGAGCGGCTGTTCTAATATTCACTGCTCCCAGAGGAGCTCCCCATAATGCTCTGCGGGGCTCTTCAATTTATATATGTTTTTCCACTCGTGGTGGCACCCATGATGGCAGGGGCACCACCAACAAGCTGCAGGCAGCGTGGGGCGGGGGCTGTACAGGAAGCATGGGGCGGGGGCTGTAGAAGTGCAGCAGCTCTCCCCTAAAGAGTATTTTTAAAGCACTGACCCCTTGTCTCTGGGGGTCGAGAATCCAGGATTCCTCCAGGATTTTCCAATGTTTCAAAGCACTCCTAAGGCTGGAGCTTCTGCTCTACAGCTGGAATTGCTGTGCCCTCTAGAGATTTACTCTATGGATACAATGATAGCAGCTTGAAGGTGTATAAAAAAGATATTTGTATAGACAGCATCCTCTAGGGGCTAATGTCTACGGTTGCATGTAATATAATCAAAACTTGATGTCCTTTAGGGACTGCTTTTATGATTCCATTTCATGATTGCATTTTCATGGTTGGAAAATGTTTAAAAATACACAGACACATAGTATTAAATGTTGTCTTAAACATGTGGTTTGCTACTCTTGAATCCTTGACCAAGCCTATAGACTTGCAATAGATGTTTATATGACCCCTTCAGCGGGTCAGAAGTGATGATGCAGTGTCGATAATGGTATTTTACATCCACCAATGAATATATTTGCAAATTACTGTGAAGTATTTAGTACTGGATGTGTAATAAATGCACTTTTCCTTTATATAATGAAAAGGCACTGACTGAGAAATCATTAATTATTGAGTGTTCTTATTGCATGCCAGTGAACAGCGGTTACTAGCCCACACCACGTCGCCTGAGTAGGCCTTGGACTGCTCTGCCTCACTACCCTGAGAGAATCCAGCGCTTTAATGAGGTGCTTGATTCCCAGTAAGGACAATTGTGGTCCTATTATTTGTGCTTGCCACACAACTAATACCCTATTTCCTACAGCAGCTGCCTACCCTTCTTTGAAAACCATGCTGTTGATGAGCCTAGAAGGTCACTACAGAAGGCAAAGGCCTTCCACTAGTGCTAAAAATAAACAAATAAATACTTTAGAAATTCACAATTATGGTGCAAAGTGTGTAGGCTTACAATTCTGAATTGCTTTTTGCTATCAAATGACTGATTACATGACAAAAGTTAATTTCTCAAGAGGCCTGCATAGGTTTGACTAACCGTACCAATACCTCCCAACACGATTTTCCCTTTAATGTTATAAAAATAACACTACTTAGCAGGGTTGCTCTAATTTTCAAGGACATGAACAATATTTGTCTGCAGGGAGGACATCCTTTTCAAGGAACAATAGCAGAACTTTTCAGCAGGACTGTCATACTTGTATTGGACAGAATCTACAGTTCTCAGAAAGAATGCCATACGTTTTGCAACCAGCATCTTTCAGCATTCCTACCATTACCTTCACAGGCAGTGCAACACTTTTTTTCAGAGCTTTTATGTATCAATACTCCTCAGCTTGGTGTACCTAGTTGTGTGTGCCGTACCAGCACTTCCCAGCAGGCATACAAAACATTTACTTTGGAATTTGGATATCTGTTGCAATAAACAAATGCTGGAGGGTCCTTGATAGCCCTAAGGTGCTAACATTTTTTGGTTCATTTACTAAGGTTTGTAAGATAGCTTAGTAACTTGGGGCCAGATGTACTAAAGCTTTTTGCGGGCCCAAATGGATTTTAGACCCGTTTCCGACCACAAAAAACGTGTGGCCCATGTACTAATCCTATTTTGCGAGTAACAAATCAATTTGCGACTCGCAAAATAGGATTAGCGACTCGCTATTAGGAAGGGGTGTTCCAAAGGTGTCCCTTCCTAATAGCGACTCCTGAAGCTATGTATAACAGTCGCAGGGTGGTAAACCACTTGCAAACGGGAAGGAGTCCCCACAGGCGCGTAGCTAGGGGGGGGCGGTGGGGGCGGACCGCCCCAGGCGGCACTATATTTAGGGCGGCGGCGGCCTTTTAATTTATTTAGGGACACAGTGTTACTAAATAAATTATAAAGTCCGCCGCGGCCGGGCAAGCAGCACGCACTAACCTGTAGTGCTATGAGTGCGCCACCATGATGACCGTTAAACTCTCTGCCCGCGGCGCCGCCCATCCCAGCCTACTCCAGGGCCGTCAATCTTGGAGAGCGCGCGCCAGCGCTACCAATGACGGCCCTGGGCTACATTTTTGCCCGGCCCTCGCGATGAGAACGTAGCGGTGACGCGTCACGCGCTTCACCACTACGCACTCTCGTGAGGACCTTGTGGCCTGGGGCAGTCTGCCTGCTGCGTGGATAATTCGGTTTAGTGCAGACTGCAGTAGTAGGTAAGAGAGTGATTTTCTTTTCTTTTTTAAAATATGCGCAGGTCCAGCAGGACACGTACTTCGTGTGCGCTTCATTTAAACAGTTTTTAATCATTATCATGGCCGATGCAGGACAACAATAAGACAATAAAATATGCCCCAATAACGCTGGTGATTAATGATTCGCTTGAGAGCAATTATTTGTCTGTCAGTAGTTTTTACATGCAGATGAACTGTATTTTGTGTGGATGCTCAGTGGGTTGCTGCCTTTGCCACAGAGATCCTTGTGTTACTTGCAGTTCAGAAGGTTTCCTTAAGGATTGTGAAGGATTCCGTGTATAAAGTGAAATTGACCATAACTGAAATCTCGCTCGAGCCTACTCTTGGGTAGGATGCGTTGTTCCCTATAGTCCTTCTTTCAAGCAGTGATTACCTGGCTCAGCATGCCCTGGTATTAAAATACTTTTGTGTGTTACAGAGTAAACAAGGCAAGGGTTCAAACTTTACTGTGGCAATGACGTGATGCCTGGGTCTATGCGCTCTGAACCTCGAACCCTGTCAATGAGGTTGCAGATGTACGTCATGTCATGTCTGTATTTTTCCTGCGGGGTTCCTGCCAGTTCTAGGTTTAGTATAAAGCTCTGTGTCCAGCCACATTACTATTTCCAGGATGCCAGTGTGCAGTGTCACAAAGACCTGCTGTCATTGACCTGGTACTGGAAAAGCGGCCGGGATGCATGATCGGCTGAAGGCCATGAGAAAAGGAGGCGTCAGGTAATTATATGTTTTTGTAGGACGACCCTGCAAACACCTGCCTCAGATGGGATGGCTGCCTCTAGGCGATTTCAGCATCTTGATGAGCATCTTGTGTCTCGCATCACATTTCACATGAAATCACAGTTGACCACTTTATCCTTATATGCCTGTTTGGCTAGGAATCTCCATTCTCTGTCACGGGGGGGGGGGGTGTACTGTTTATTTTATACTCCTTGTGAACAAAGAATGGATACCATCTCATGGAGCGAAAAGAGGGGTGCAACAAGTCATATAGTTGATACTGAAGTTTTTATCATTATCATGGCCGATGCAGGACAACAATAAGACAATAAAAGATGCCCCAATAACGCTGGTGATTAATGATTCGCTTGAGAGCAATTATTTGTCTGTTAGTAGTTTTTAAATGCAGATGAACTGTATTTTGTGTGGAAGCTCAGTGGGTTGCTGCCTTTGCCACAGAGATCCTTGTGTTACTTGCAGTTCAGAAGTTACAATCCTAACCTAGGACAGTGACCAATGAACTGAGTCTGTCACCAAAGAGCTGCATACAAACGTGAATGGTATAGATTTGTTTTGTGATATAGTTAGAACTTCCTCAGTCTTTCATCATTCTAATGTTGCTAAAATGAGTATGTTTGGGCAGAGATACATTTTTATCAGTAAAGCTGACCCCCATGGAATACTCTTTTAAATCCTAAGGTTGTGTTTCCCCAGACCAAACCCTCTCAAAATATACTGCCCACCAGTATGGATGACACGGACCTACTTTGAATACAGTCCAGCAAAGGCTACCGGTAATGCTATTAGGTTTTTGCAGCAAGCAGGAGTGTGTGCAGTTGAAATAGCATACACATAAAGCAACACTTGGAGTGTTTTGCTGCGAATAATCTTTTATTGGGGAGGTTTTTAGAGACCTTTCATAACAAATCACACTTTTGCTTCCCTCCTCGGCATGTTTAATTCCATTTTGCTAACATTACAACGAAATCATTGTATCTGTAGCAATGAAACAAGATGAAAGAGGGTGTGGATGAATTGAAATGTGAGCGCTTTGCAGAGACAAGAAAAGACAAACAGGGGCATATTTATCAAGGTTTTGCGTCGTCGCAAGGGCACAAAACGGCGTCACAAAACCTAAATGAGATTTATCTAGTCCCGCAAGGCCACCTTGGTTTGAGGAATCTAGAGTAACACAAGGCAGCGCCATCGCTGCCTTGCGTTAATCTGCAGCAGGGAGGCATGCCTCAGGTGGAGTGTAGGTGTTCCAGCACATTTAACCATGGATTCTGACACATTCCCAGATTCACCAACATTAGTAGACCTGGGAATGTATCAGAATTGTACGCCTCCCCACCAGAGGCACAACGGGGAGAAATATCTTTATTTATGGTTGTTGTGTCCTCTTTCTACGTATGCAGCAGATTCCTACACCTTATAATCCTCATTGGCTTATGTGACATTCCCTGTAGACTGATTTACATACTTGTATGATTCATTGTCTCTGTATAATGTGTTCGTGGTGTAAAGTGCAGACACACTACACTGATATGAGTAGCGCTAAACAACAAATGCATATGAGAGAGGGGCTACGGAGCGATGAGGGGCACAGGTGGAGGGTGGCAGTGAGGTAATCTGAGGAGGAGGTAGTTGGAGGGGCTGTGCAGCGATGAGGGGCACTGGTGGAGGGTGACTGCAGGGCTCGAGTCGGGGTACCAGGCGGGAGGATGGCGCCCCCTCACTTATTTTTACGGGAGCTCGATTACTGGAGCCACACATTTACTCTTTGGCCTCTCTGGGGCGAGATCGGAGCTCATTCAGAACGCTGCTCACGCGCTGGCTTCTCTGATGCAATGGCATCTAAGGGGTGAGCGAGGGGAGGCAATGAGTCTGATGGTGCAAGCCACCTTTCGTGACATCACTTGCTGTTGTGACGTCAGCGTCCCCCCACTTCTTTTTTTAGGAGTTGTGCCCTGGGTGACAGTGAGGGAATCCGAGGAAGAGGTCATGGTGTGGAGGGGGAGCTAGGGTGAGATGAGGAGCACTGGTGGAGGGTGGTAGTGAGGGAGTCTGAGGAGGAGGTCATGAGGGGGAGAGGCTACAGAGAGATAAGGGGCACTGGTGGATGGTGGCAGTGAGGGAGTCCAAGGAGGAGGTCATGAGGGGGAGGGGCTATGGGGAGAAGAGGGGCACTTGTGGCGTGAGGCAGTGAGGGAATCTGAGGAGGAGATCACTAGGGGGGCCATGGAGGGATGAGGGGCACTGTTGGAAGGTGGTAGTATAGGTATTTATGGTGAAAGAGGTTATTAGTGTGGCGCCAAAAAAGACTTTCGCATCAGCGCTAAAGCCGGCCCTGTTATGGCCTTTCTGTTTTTGTTTATTTAATTAGCAGTCGGGTCATAAGGGCTACTGTGGAACATACTTTAAAGTGCATGCTAATTATATTTACTGCTATATTCAATGTTTTAAGTTTGAAGGTGATTTTACTAATGTTTTTACCGGGAAAAAGCAAAGTGGAGCCCGATGGGGCCTGATATGGGGCTGGGGGCCCAAGGTCAGCTGTGAGATAAGGTGCACTGGAGAGAGGAGTAGTGGATAATCAAGCCTGTAAGGGAGAGCGTTGCCGAGTCCGGGGTCAGGTGGAGGTAGTAATGAAGAGGGATCTTCCATGAAGGCTCGCACAGAGGGAGCCTGTAAGGGAGTGCGTTGCAGAGTCCGTGGTCAGGTGGAGGTAGTAATGAAGAGGGATCCTCCATGAAGGCTCGAACAGATGGAGCCTGAGTAGTATCACTTGCCTGATACTCCCACATCAGAAACCTCCTCTTCCCATCAAAGGAACATTACATGGAAAGTGATAATATTTAGAAAGAGATTTGGAAAAGAGTGAGTTTTACTGGTCCTATTTTTCTGGTTTCTTCTGAATATTCAAGGAGTGCCGCAGCGCCGGAACAGTTTGTCCCGGGTCTTGGATAGAGTTGAACAAGTTCCCATGGCCCTCACAACTGTGTTTAAGGATTGTGATCATAATGTGTCGCCCCTCCCTGTATTTTAGCTTTGGGCCCCCAGGCAGGCTGTGCACCATGTGTGTGCTGAGGCTGCTGTGAAGAAGAGATGCACTATTACAAGCTGGTTTTGGGTACCAAGAGCACATGTCTTTTCATTCCAAGGGAGTTGGTTGCTGCTGCTTGGAAGTAATGACAGGGAGCGACCCCTGGATGTTGCCTTTGGGCCACCAGAGTGGGCTTTGTATCCGGTCTGTGTTGGCAAGGTGGAGCTGACTGACCCCTTTGTGCTGCGTTTAGTTTTAAGGGCACACAGTGAGTCATTCCCTGTGAATAATTAATTTGCTGTTTTTGAAAAATAAAGAATCATAGGCTTCGACACTGTTAAGTTGGTTTTGGGTCCACAGAGCACATCACGTTTGTGCAGGTCCCGACTGCTTTAATGGGGGGGGACCATGATGAATGGTCATTTAATGTCAGCTGT